>NC_140124.1:70874424-72231102 GCF_964035555.1 Netta rufina | reverse complement strand
GAACAGTGTGACCAGCAGGGCTAGGGAGGTGATCGTCCCCCTGTACTCAGCTCTGGTGAGGCCGCACCTCGAGTACTGTGTTCAGTTTTGGGCCCCTCGCTACAAGAAGGACATGGAGGTGCTTGAGCAGGTGCAGAGAAGGGCGACGAAGCTGGTGAGGGGCCTGGAGAACAAGTCCTACGAGGAGCGGCTGAGGGAGCTGGGCTTGTTCAGCCTGGAGAAGAGGAGGCTCAGGGGCGACCTTATCGCTCTCTATGGGTACCTCAAGGGAGGCTGTAGCGAGGTGGGGGTTGGCCTGTTCTCCCACGTGCCTGGTGACAGGACGAGGGGGAATGGGCTTAAGTTGAGCCAGGGGAGTTTTAGGTTAGATGTTAGGAAGAACTTCTTCACTGAAAGGGTTGTGAGGCACTGGAACAGGCTGCCCAGGGAAGTGGTGGAGTCACCATCCCTGGAAGTCTTTAAAAGACGTTTAGATGTAGAGCTTAGGGATATGGTTTAGTGGGGACTGTTAGCGTTAGGTTGGAGGTTGGACTCGATGACCTTGAGGTCTCTTCCAACCTAGAAATTCTGTGATTCTGTGATTCTGTGTGATATCTGTCAAAGCATGTCTTACCAGGTATAGAAAGATAGAAAGAAACAAGAAGATGCTTGAGACGCTAAGTGTGTCAAAGACTGTAAGAGCTAACAAAGATTATTTCCTGGGCCATATTTCCACCCCATTTTCTCACCTTCAAAAATAAGGATTTAACCTCTTTCTTATTAAATACTATTACTTAAGACTTAATGAATTTACAGCTCAGTGTCTCCCTCTTGTACAAGCATCCTGTATGTAGTTCTGGAATTAATTCATTTGAGCTTTGGAGAAGGAAATAGCTTGCTTCCTGCAATGGTGAATTTTCCTCTTGTGAATCCTCTCCTCATTCTACCTCTTACATATTTTATATTATCATGTTTATGGCTGTATTCATAATCCTACAGAGAGAACATCTCATTAAGTGTTCTATGCAAATTAAGGATTAGGTGCTAGTTCAATCCAGTAAGTTTATAGGCTTAAATAAAACCTAAACCATCTGGGAACTAATGTTATGTTCTGCATTCTGAATTTCTATAACCAATCATATTTGAAAGGTCTGTGAACTTAATGCTATGTGTCTCGACTAAATGATTGAGGAGAAAATCTGGAATACTTTCAGGGTGTGCTTGGTGTGTAGTATCTAGCTTTAGGTGTAAGCAAGTGAAAGCTTTCATGTTGTGTAAACTGACAATACCAAGTAGTTTAGCCAGCCATTGGATCATACAGCAAATTATACAATTTTTAATAATGGTCAGTGGAGAAAAAAAAGTATCATCTTTAATCTTATAACTACCTCACATACCAGTATTAAACATACTGTGCTTCAAATTATTCATTAGCATGAAGGTTTCAGCTGGGACAGAGTTCATTTTCTTCATAGTGGGTATCAAGTGCTGTGTTTTGGATTCAGGATGAGAATAATACTGATAACACACCTATGTTTCAGTTGTTACAAGTTGTTGCAGAGCAGTGCTCACACTGAAAAGCCAAAGCCTTTTTAGCTCCTTGTGCTACCTTGCCAGCAAGAAGCCTGGGGATGCACAAGGAGCTGGGTGGGGACAGCCAGGACTGTTCAAACTGGCCAAAGGGATGTCCCATACCATGTGGCATAAAGCTCAGCAATAAAAACTGGGAGGACTGAGTGGGAGAGTTGGCTGGGGGGAACCACTGGGCATCTGTCAACAGGTGGTGAGCAACTGCATTGTGTAACACTTTTATATATATATAATATATATATGATATATATATAATTATATATATGTATAAATTCATAAGTTTAAATTCATGTAGTGAATTCATGTAGCTATATCCCCTGTGAGTGCCTTCTAAGAAGTTGAATTTGCCTTTTAACCTTCAAATCTTTCATAGATTAGATAGTATGAACTCATCTACAATATGAGTCAGCTTCTCCAGCTTGAAACTGGTCTCTTTTGTTTCTACTTAAAATATCTACTTGCAACTTTCTAGATCTATAGATATATAAAATATGAATACATATGACAGAGATTAAATAAAATAAAATAATCCTAAATCAATAGTTTAAGCACTTGAATTGGCACCTGAATATTGAATTAAGGAATTAAGATTGCTCCTACAGCTACAGTTTGGCCTTATCCATACACTTATCTATACAAATATATAGATATTTTCTCTCTCCTTTTTTTTTTTTTTTTGAAAATGAGGGCAAATATTTTAGTTACTGTACAGAATCAAATTGGGGGTGGAGGTGAGGGCAAATATGAATCTGTAATGAAAGGGCAGGCGTTTTTAGAAGTTGAGCTGGTGCAATAAAAGAGAGACAGCTTATTGCAAGATAACTTTGTTGAAGTACCTTGCCCTTGGGAAAGTATATTCTTTTCCTAGCAAAGCAAAGGATTCCTTTGCAATGGTGAGCAATATACTTAAAATAGTTTTTTTAATCATAGGTGGATAAAGAAAAGGTTCTTCATTTTTAATACCTAGCTTGAATTTCTCAAAAATGCTTAGAACTGAGTGGGGTTTTGCTCTGAACATATAAAGTGCTATCAAAAAAATAGTATTTTGGGAGATCATATGCAAAGTGCCTCAGACAGATCTCCAGGAACAAGTAGATGCTTTTATCTTAAATTTATCTGTCCCCCTCTGTAACAATGAGACAATAAATACCATTCTTTAATCCCACAGGGATGTTGTGAAAATTCTTAGTAAATGTGAAGTACTTAAATACTATGCAATAATGAGCACACACACAAAAGAAAAAAACAAAAAAACAACAACAAAAAAAAAAAACCACAGAAATGAATGAATAACTCTGAGTTCATAGAAAGATTGAAGAGTGTGTAGTAAATATAGTATGGAAACTCATACTGCACAAGGCTGAAAGAAAATATTGAACAACTGTTTGCTAACTAAGCATCATCCTGCCAGTGCACTGAATTACTCTCTAATACTGTACTTGTTCTTCTTGAGTCCCCAAAGCTGTCATTCGCAATACAGGAGAGATGGATTTGTTCTCTCAGATCAGCATCCTGGAAACACTGTGAAACAGCTTGCAATGACATTAAATTAAATACATACATACATACATACATACATACATACATAAATCCCAGGCTCTGAGTAAGAGTTGGCCCAATACTGAGAGCAAAATTTAGGTTTCTAGTTTCAGGAGTCCTCCTTGTGTTTACTGAGGCTGTGACTTTTATCTTGAAGAGATACAGACTTTAAAACAAAACAAAACAAAACAAACAAACAAAAGAAAAAAAAAGAAAAAAAAAAAAAGAAAGAAAAATTAGTAACCTGGTTCAATCAGTGTCATTTGTTCTGATTTACCTTATTGTTCTCTGGAAAGAATTAAACTTATTGACTAAAAGTTTGATAAAGAAATAAACCTCAATTATACATGTAGCCCTCCCCCCAAAACAAACAAACAAACAAACAAAAAACAATAAAAAAATTACCAGTCTTTTGACAGTTTGTGTCAGACTTTCTGACACATCGTAGCTAGGAGCAACAAATCTTCAGGTAGAAGATCCACCCTGAGGAATCAAAGTCCTTAGAAGTCCCTGCTGAACATTCCAGTGTGCCTGTGACATTTCCATCACATGAACCTTTATGCACATGCTAGTATTTTGTATGACAAAATGCCTCTTACTTGGCCCAAAGTGTGAGTGAAATGCATGAAGTTCCTCTATCTTTTTAGGACCACATACAGCACATAAGATAAAATAAATGCAAATGATTGCTCTGGGATGTTCAACACAACTTATATATATATATATATGTATAATGTGTGTGTGTGTGTAACTCAAGCTTAATTAAGAAAATAAACCTTTAATTAATGAGAAGCAAATTATGAGGATTTATTCTATATTATAATGAATACATATTCATCTATGGAAAATGTGAATTTCTAGGAAAACAATGAGATGAAGGCAACGATCCTGCAAGATTTACTTCTCTGCTGCTGCTGAATCTCTATCTGACATAAATCAGATGTCAGATTTCTTTTGCCTCTTAGGAATGCCGCAGTTAATGGATGTGTGAATGTTCAGAAAGAGGCTATCTTACAAAGGTGAAAGGAAAAGCTACAACCCACAAAACGTCTTCTCTTGAGTTTTCTATACTAATTTAATAGCCCAGATAATCAAGGGTGATATAGATCAGGAATGACTAAATCAAAGTTTTCCTGACTTGGAGAAGAATTTATGGTTTAAAGTTCGAGTTGTGTAATTGAGTATGGTTTTGAATCTTATAAGTCAGATGATAGTCTTCTTATGGAAGACTCTAAGGAAAACACATTATTGAAACAAACCACTGATTTCTATGAGCTAATTAAAAGAGATAAATACTAGGCAATTGGAACTGACACGCTTTTTACCTCCAGGTTTAAAAAAAGAACTGAACAAATAGCAAAAGAATTGTAACAATACAGAGCACTGTTGTTGAACTAATCTCACATTAAAAACCTGTCAGGAACATGATAACTGACCCAGATTTGCATAAAGTATTTTAACACAGAGGTACATTTTGCACATTTTATTTTAACTAGGGGTCTCAATTTTTTGCTGTTCTTTTAAACTTTACTTTTAACAGCACTTTTTTTTTTTTTTTCCCCACTTCTAAGCCTTATGGATTTTTTGTTCCTCCAGGAGTCTTCTTTGGTGTAGCACTCCAAAAGAAAAGCAAACAAAAAAAGTGTTCTTTTCATGTTGCCTGCTGCATGAATATTTGCATGATACCATGTTTTAGGTTATGTGACAAAGTCCATCCACACACACAGAAAGGAACTCAAAGAGACAATGGCAGCATGTCACATCCCAAATGATCTCCATCCTGGATGCTCCCAGGTCGACCCCAGGGGCCATCAGCCCATTAGCATCCCATCTCCACAAACCCAGAGAAGCACAGGACCCACTGGGGCTCATAGGAACACCCATTGCAGACCTCCTGAGGAACAACCCCCCTGCCTGGGCACAGGTGACTGAGTGAGGGCGTGATCCCCAGCCAAGGCCAAGCAGGAGTGGCTGGTGGGCAGATGGAAGCCTTGGGGGTATGGGGTGAGCAGGGGGCAGCTCTGGGTGTGAGAGCAGAGGGGGCAGTGTGGGACTGGGGGGTTCCTGGCCAACTTTGTGTGTCTAAGCCTGACCAGCAGCTGTGGCAGAGCTGCAACCTCAGGGGCTTGGATGTCCACGGCCTGGCAATCAAAGACTGGGGCAACTACTGGGAAGCCTGAGTGCCTCAGCCCAGCTGCTGGAGGGATCCACCTTGAACATGTGCCTACAGATCTTCTCACCAGTGGACTTCCATCCTGTCCAGGCAGAGAGGGGAGCAGGACAAGCCCATAGGTGTTGCCTGTGTTCATACGAGTGCTCTGAGTGTGTCTGTGATCTGTGTGGCTTGGTATGTATATATGCATAGATATATGCATATATATGTATATATGCATATATGTGTATGTGTTATATATGCATATGTTCATATATGTATTATATATGGGTACTTTGTGTGTGTGTGTGCGCCTGCTGGGAATAAATCTTCAACATTACTACTGGTTGGATCTGGAGCAGTCTCACCTTCCCAGTCCTGTTGAATCTAGCATGACCTTTCTTCTTATAACACAACTGTTCTTTCTTCCTCTTTGGTCTAATGTAGTTTGAAAGTTAGCCACTTGTGATGTCTGATGATTTTTCTAGCATTTTCTTCCATTTTTCTTTTCTGTTTCTTTTCTATTTCTTTATTGTATCATAAATAGTGCTGTAAGCATAGCAAGTGTAGGAATTAGGTGGTAAAAATGCACAACAGGTTTCTCTTGCTTTATATACCTCCTGCCTATTATTTTTTCTTTATCATCAACTGAAGCAACTGTCTGATCTGTATTTATTTAAATAGTGCATTGCACTAGGCCTTTATTTGTATTTGTGCTTTAGGGGTTTTGCCAGGGTAAAAATTATGAAACCCTTCACTAATCCATCTGTTCAAGGTTCATTTTCTCAAATGAAATTATCACTCTCTTTCTGTTACAGTGTTCTTCACCGGAATGGTGGTGACTTTTGGTCACAGGTTTTGACTGGAGATTGTTTATCTGTTCTTACATAACTTACACAATTTCTGTTCAGTAATAATATAATATTTGAACTGCTCCTAATTTTGCAATGAAAACAGTAAATGCTTCAGAAACAGTGTTATCATTAATCTCTTTACAATACAAAGCTTCTGCAACACCATGACACACTTCAGATTCAGCTTTTCAAAGCAATCACATATGTGCTTAAAAGGACTCAAAAATCTCATAGGAAAGTTTTAGTTCTGATATTGGCATACCTGAGGACATGGACAGACTGGGGGGTGGGTTTTTGTTGATGACAATGTAAGACTTCTTGCAGGAGGAAGAGTAGGAAACAGAAAGAAAGACAATGATTACAGAAAGCAGAGTAGAAATAATATTTAAAATACCTTCTTTCAGATACTGAGAAACACATACATGCAGATAAAGGGATATATTATCTCTACCCTTTGGCTTTCATAAGGTCAACTACTGGCCAGAAAAGATGCATGCTTTATTCCAGCATGTTGTTTATCTAAATGGCACCAATCAGCCAATACTGCTATTGATAACTGGCAGTTAGAGATCAGTGTCATGCAGGGCAAATCCTTCTGGGGATGCTTTTCTGTTGGAATGGGGCAAATCCTCTACAGCACGTATGGAAACACACTGTATGCAAACACATTGTATGGAAACACATTGTATTATAATTCTCTACACATTCTTTATATTTGTATGTGTCTGTAGATGTATTGGTTAAAATGCTACATTTAGAAAAGTGCGTATTTTTACACAGCCTAAGTTGTCATCCTGATCTACTTGGTATTTGATTAACTTAGTTGTCAACAAGCAACAGAAGTACTGCAATTCTTGTGCAAGTAATCCACCAGTTTTGTTTAATGAACAGTTTTACAGTGCTTTTCAAAACAATTTAAATCACAGTAGCTCATGATGATGAACAAGCAACAAATTATTCCACATGCCCCAAACTGAAATGATTAGCACTGAAAATCTAGACAATTAAATTTTCTCCTGTGTGGGTAAATTGAGTGTTTTTGTTGTTGTTGTTTCTTTTGGGACAACAAAAAATGTGAAACCGATGTCAAGGGTAGAAGAAAATATATATTCTCAACAGACTTCAATACCTGAACTATCAAAATAAATTAGAAAATGTTTATGTTTATTCTGAATGGCCTATAAGAACTATGGACTTTTAGAAATTTGTAATCTTTTGCTGATGGATGGGTTACAAGATGGTTCATTGGTCTCATGTAGGTCTCATGTCTCACGAGTGAGACAGACTTGCCAACCATTTTCATTTGGTTCAGGAGAAGAAAACAGTAATACTACTGTAAGACTAACAAAAAGATCCAAGTGCAGAAGTGGCAGCAGATAGCTGATCAGCGGGCATCTAGCTAAAGCAGAGGAAGGGTTGAGAAAACAAGTATGTGTTCTTTCAGTTGGCTGAATAAAGGGACAAAAAAAAAACACCAATCAAACCAACCAGCCAAACAAAAAAGATGGGTTCTAGGATTGTTGTGCAGACACCTGCAGACAGATTATTATTATTATTATTATTATTATTATTATTATTATTATTATTAAATATCCTTGTAATTTACTGGTATTTTTGCATTGGGTAATACTCACATGGGCAATCAGATATCTCAAACAGAATGGCTGATTGCTATCTGGGTGGTGATGGAAGTCTCCCTTACAAGGGTGCTGACAATGGGATTTTCATCTTGAGCCAGTGAGATACCCTGAAATGCTTTTCTGTTGAACATCCTGTTGGTCTGTGGTCCTACATGAGCACTGCTGCACATGCATGGACCACTGATACTGATTATCCTAAACTACTTATAGAACACTTCCTAGCTGTCTTAACTATGTACAAAAGATTGTACCTCATGATTAATTTTGCATCTGCATGGACAGTTTTACCTGATTATTTATGCTATGTACAGTTTGGCTGGTTCTGCAGCAGAAATGCCAGAGGGAGTCCCTGGAATGCCCAGGCCCCACCCAGGAGTTTAATCAACACACTGAAGCACAAGAATTGATCTAAGCACAGGAGAAGCTGCACGGAGGAACCCTTAGGACAGTCCAAATTTCCATTCCAGAAGGCCCCTGCACAAACTAACCAAATATGTACATATGAGGGTAGGTACCAGATCTAAAGATCACCTTGTCTCAGGTCAGTCCATTGTTTCAAATAATTTATGCAGAGACTGATTGGACTGTTTCTGGCCATCCAGGGAAAGTGCATTGAAGTGCACTGGGTGTACATTAAGTACAGCCCTGATCCCCAGCTACATCACAATTATAACTATAGGACATTTTTTAACCTTAGATCTTTTAATTTAAACTCATAACTTGGCACGTGAGCGAGACTAAAAAGCAGGGAAGGTTACAAAAACGTACATTAAGTCTAGGGCTGGTATGTGGTCAGGTGGTGCCAAGGAATGAGGGAAATCTTTCTTCTGTGGTCACAGCTACAAAAGAAATAGTGTGTGGAATTTTCCTTTTTCCTCAAACAATTTTCCATACTTTTTCTAGTCTGAGGCAAGTTCTGACCTCAGCAGAGTTGGTTCAACATTTAGGAACAGTGTTTGATGTTTTGTCTGAACTGAAGGATCCGTCAAGACTCCTGTGAAGAAAGAACATAACCTTGCCAGAAGCTCAAACATTAATGTCCAGACAGATTTGTGTGTTTTGTGTCGGTGGTTGACAAACCTTTGATGTTACAGTTAAAAAAGTAAGCAGAGATCATATCCTTTAGAAATATTTCACTCTGTCAGCACAAATACATGTACATTATAGTTAATGTTGCAGCTTTCCAGGAGCCTGGCAAGCAACGTGGAAAGCTAATACATACATGACTACAGGAATATGTTTAATTTCTGAATCAATATATTATATTTTCTATCAAAGAATGTGGTCTATATGACAACACATGATGACACTGCTGCCACATTTAGTTTTGATTTTCATCATAATAACATTCAGTCCTTCATCCTGTCTCAGAAAACAAACAAACAAAAGTTAGAAAATTCAGCAGCAAGCACTGTAATGGTTAAAGTCATATTTCAACAGGAGGAAAAATATTTTGTGTTTATGGGATTTTGTGTTGTTTTAGTGTTTTATTTTTTGTTCTATTTTTTTGTTAGTTTAAACTCATGAAGCAACATACACCAGGACAAGACAGGTTAGAAAGTGGCATTTCAGAAAAGAACCTGGATATCCTAGTAGAGAAAAACTTGAATTTGAGCCAGCAATGTGCCTCTGCAGCAAAGAAAGTCAACATCAACCTGGGCTGCATTAGCAAAGGTATGGCCATCAGGTAGAGGGAGGTGATCCTTCCCTCATGCTCAGCTTTGATGAGACCTCATCTGGAGTACAGGGTACAGTTTTGGGCTCCCCAGTCATTGATGTCATTGAAAGTCATTGATGTCCTCAAGTGAGCCCAGTTAGGATGTTCAGAGACTGGAGCACATGATGTGCAAATAAAGGCTTAGAGAACTAGGTTGGTTCAGCCTTTAAAAGGAAAAGACTAACTCAACACTTTTATACCAGTGCTACTTCTGTAATGAGTTCCCAACAAAATCAGTTAAAGCTGATAGCATTACTTTAGCATTAACAATAGTAGTGATTAAACTGTGTTATAAGCATGTTAACAGGTAGAAAGATACATTCATATACCACAATCTTCAACTATTTTAGAAAAAAAAATATTCCAGAAAAAAAAAAATCTCACTTTTGTTTGAAAGGTGACATGATCTGTACTCTGAGACATTTCAGCCAGCATACAAGGATGGCAACTAACCAGTGGATCTCACCCAAAATTGTCAGCATCCATTTTCAGGGTTTTGCATTGAGCACTTCAAGAAGAACTATATGAAGACACAATCTCAGACTACAATATCTTTTCCAGCAAATTACAAGCAGTCCCTTTGACAGGTTCATTATAAGCCTTCTTGTACTTTGGATTTATTAAAGTTTTTACTCATACTGTGAAAATTATATGAAAAAAAGGAAGAAAATGTAAGACTGGGAGAATTCTATTACTTATCTAACAAATGAATGGCTCAATTTTTAGAAATAGATCTTGATTTGGGTGTTCTGACCTCCAGTAAAAGAGCTTCTGCTTATTTTTTACAAGAATTAGCAACAATAATTTTATTTATTTATTTATTTATTTATTTATTTTGGTAAAGAGATAAAAGACAAAAATGCATCATGATTTCTGTGTAATAAAAGGTGATATGAAAAAAAAAAAAAAAAAAAAAAAAAAAGGATTTGAAGTAATGGGGCAAATATCCAGGTATTGCAAAGACCTAGGGAAAGTGATGTCTTCATCTCTTCCAGTGATCTATTACTACTTTGTGGCTTGTGGCATTGACCATGTGTAGGATTCTTTTGGGAGTATGCTCATATGATATTCAAAACAGTCCAAGTTCAACCTGGGAAAACAAGTTAGTGTCCACTGCTAATGATAAACTACATTTTATAGTTCATAACATATAGGTTATCTGGATGCACAGACTAAAATTTATGGAGATATTGTGTTGGAATTTCTAACAGGGGAAGTCTGTATCTCTATCATTTCCTTTCTCCTTCCTTAATCAATAAATGAGCACCAGCAAATTTCAGTAAGGTTTTAGAAAACGTCCCTTCTCTCTTACTGTCACATATAACATTTATTTTATAAAGCTCATTTGTTCTGAAGAAACAACAGCAGAATAGGGCAAAGCATGTATGTCAATACCTTCATCTAACCTGACAGTATCTTTGTTTTCAGTAAGTGTGTCTAATTCTATCAGATATATGTGAATGTTCAAAAATACCAAGGATTAATTGAAAAAATGAGGATTACTTATTTTACTTCAACTACTTTCTCCGTTTATTCTATTACTGAGTTGTTTTATTTTTTAATGTGCACATATACATTCATATACATGTATGTATACATAAATGCATCTGTGGTTGGTGGGGGAGTCTTAATGACTAGCCCACGGTTTGTTTTGTTTGCCTTTCTATTTTTTACTCAATTTTATGCACTTAATCTCAATGATACTATTGGAAGGCAACATTTGTAATATAGCTGGAAGAAGGAGTTTCAATTACATGTTCATAAATGAGTCCTAAAAGAAATAAATACTGTTACAAATGCACAGATTGACATCTGGAATGAAATATACTTGTGCAGGGAGTGTTTGTTATTGATCAAGAGAAAAAAAAAAAGATTCAATCTATTAATACAAGTTTTTCACAGTAATGATTCAGAATAAAGATATTACATGTCAAAATGCAATTTAAAGAACCTAAGACAAGAACTTAGTACCTGAACAAATTAGATGTTTTTATTACTGTTGTTTTGTACTATTAGCACTTACATGCTAATTGCTTGATTTTTTCCTCCACTTTTATTTACACAAATAGGTAAAAAGCTCATTTTCTCTATGAGGGCAACAACTGAAATTTAAATTCTGAAAAATACGGTAGCTGTATACTGCTGTATCCTTTGTTTAAATAATTAATTTTAACAGATTTTTTTCTGATAGTTATTTGATATGCAATAATTTTAAAAATGCTTGTCAGGAATTTAAGAATGAGGATCTAGTACTAGGGACTATAGTAGAGGAAAAAGTCACATTCTATATCAGAAAGATTCTGATACAGGCAACTGATGGCTTAGGAGTAATATGTATTGTTAAAAGAATCATACAAATAACCACAGAAATTTAAATATAATAAACACTCAAGACATATGGGTAGGATATTGAACATATACTTCTGAAATCAGTGTAACATACACTGATACTGCAGAACTTTGGAGGCATGACATGAGCTGAATTTTAAGGCAAAATCTGAACAAAAACAATGTTGTTGCTTTGTAGTATTTGTTGTGCATTCCTATATATTAGCAGCAAAAGTGAGGAAAATTTGAAGCTGATAACACTTTACTCATCAGTAGTAAGATCATGGATAAAGTGGAAGGGAAGTTTTCAGAAGTTATCGTGCATTAGTATTTCAATAAAATATCACCTATGGAATGGCCACAGGAATTTCTTGTGTAACTATAAGGCTGCAATATTTGAGAGATTTGAGGTTTCATTTCAGATTTCAGTGCAAGGTGAAAAATGTATGCCCATTTCTCACAAGACTTAAATGCTAACTGCATTTGCATGATCTCTAGAAATAAAGAATTATTTTTAGAAAGTGGCATCCTTTTTGTTCTTACCTGAAGAACAAAACTTACATGGATAGTAGAATTCAATGTTAATTTTCTAATTTTTATTATCTTAAAAATGCATATTTTCTTCATAATTATTTTTTAGCATGTTGATAAGGTGCTTCAACCTAGTGCTTTTGTGCACTGAGCATTGCTGAGATCATCCAGTAGACCTGGTGCACCCTCTCTTGCTGATCATAAAAAGCATAAAATGTGGTGAATTGTTATGGTAATATTTTCTAACGAGACTGAAATATTATAATCTCCAGCAGGATACTAAACCAATACATATTGTAGTGGATACTAACACAATACATATTTTATTATTTGTTTGTTTGTTTATTTGTTTATTTGTTTTTGTTTTGTTTTTCCCCTAAAGTAGATAAGTTAAGATTTTCAAGAATATGATTCTTGAAGATGTGTGATGCAACTCAATCTGTATTTATCACCTCCCTACAAGGAAGCATAGGAAATAAACAGAAGGAAAATTACACACCTGATTCTCCAAATGTTTTGATGGTAAACCTTAGATCTTCTGCATGTTCCCAGCTCTCCTATGACGGCAGGTGATGCTTGAATATACAACCCAGTAAAATAAAAAGAAGACAAATCTTTCTTTGTAGTAATTTCTGTACTTTTATCAGAGAATCAGACTATTTGCAAAATTCAAGCTTATTGGCTAGCTGTCAGATGGTCTTAAATCTACTATTTAAATGTTATAGAAATAAATATATAATAAATATATATCTTGGTCCTCTGGAAAAATTTTCCTAAAAAATCTGGTAAATTATTAACTGACCTGTGCCTACTGAAAATTCTTACTGGGTGTTTTGTATTTTCCATTCAAATATATTCTTTTTAACATACATTTTATTTTCTATAACATTCTTTTTTATTTCTATAGACAATGAAAATAAAATTTTATTAACTATATTTGTAAGGAAGCACTAAATCACATTGTGCTCATGTGTTGGATTTCAGTGTGTGACTGTAGTCATTTAACTTAATGCAGTTTTGTATGTATTTATTCAGCATGTAGGTGCTTTTAAAAAAATCAAGATAAGTCATGCCCAGCTATAACCTACAGCCACTGCAGCATCTGCTTTCAGAAAGAAGAAAGCAAAACCATAGCTAAATCAAATGAATATAGCTTGCCATAGAATCATGCACGCCATAAGCCTAAGTAACTACTAAATGCAAGCAGTCAACTCCTCTTGCCACCTTGCCACCAAGAAAAGCAACAAGTAAAACAACAACAACAATAACAACAACAAAACATTGCTGGAGTTCAAACTTCAGAATGATGATAGATCTGAATGAAGTTGCATTAGCAGATAACGATTATACTTTCAGGAGCTGTTGAAAATCAAAGTCTACACAGCTGATACTTTCTTAAGGGATTCAGAACCCAAGCTGGGTGTAAACACTGAGAAAACGGGTATTCACAAAAGCCATAGCCTGTTGCAGAAATGTGCCATATCCCATTATTCATGATGCCAGAAGGCCTGGGGCCTGTGCCCTGCACTACCCCACAGTACCCCATCCTGACCAGGCACCATGGAAGGACTAGGCTGCGGCTGCCAGCATGCCCTGGGTGTGAGTGGCTGGGAGAGGCCAGGGGCAGGGGGTAGACCCACATCCCACCCCTGGCCCTTGGTTGGCCAGAGGCAGTATTCCCAAAGGTTTTACAGACCTGGTACTAACCTGTGCCCACCTCCAGCCACCCCACCAAATTGAAAAAATCACAGACTCATTTTCAGGGTACTTGCTTAAGATATAGGTAGATCTGGAGTTAAATCCCCATTGTTCATGAATTGTAAGGGAGGGCTCACAGTTACTGACCAGGGCTCCCTGGGTCCCTGCAACTGCCTGCTGGAAAAAATACATAACTTTGTTTGCATGGCACAAAGAAGAGAGGTGTAGTGGGTTTACGTGGCAAGGTTTTGGTAGCAGGGGGCCATAGGGGTGGTTTCCGTGAGAAGGATCTAGAATCTGCCCCATGTTTGGTAAGGGCCCCACTGCTGACCAGAGCGGAGCCAATAAGCGATATTGTTTTGCGCCTCTGTGAGAGCATATTTAAGACAGGGAAAAAAACGCTGCGCCACACAGCAGCTGGGAGAGTGAGAGGAGTGAGGAACAGCCTTGCAGGCGCCAAGGTCAGTGAAGAAGGAGGGAGAGAGGTGCTCCAGGCGCTGGAGCAGAAGTCCCCTGCGGCCTGTGGTGAGGACCATGGTGAAACAGGATGTCCCCCTGCAGCCCATGGAGTACCACGGTGGAGCAGGGTTCCACGCTGCAGCCCGTGGAGGAGACCACAGTGGAGCAGGTGGACCTGCACCAACGGAGGCTGCCGCCTGTGGAAGACCCCTGCCGGAGCAGATTCCGGGCCGGACCTGTAGCCCGTGGAGAGGAGCCCACGCAGGAGCAGGTGACCTGGCAGGAGCTGCTGCCCGTAGGGGAGCCAGGTTGGAGCAGTTTTCTCCTGAGGGATGGACCCCGTGGTACGGACCCATATCTGGAGCGGTTCTGGAAGAGCTGCTGCCTGTGGGAAGCCCACGCCGGATCAGTTCATCAAGGAGTGTATCCTGTGGGAGGGACCCCACAGCACAGGGGACGAGAGTGACCGAGAAGGAGCGGCAGAGAAGAAGTGCTGTAGACTGACCATAACCCCCATTCCCCGTTCCCCTGCGCCGCTCGGGGGGAGGAGGTGGAAGAGGGTGGATGGGGGGGGGAAGGTGCTTTTGGTTTCTCTCCTTTGTTTCTCACTTCTCTAGCTTGTTAGTAATAAGCGATAAATCTTACTATCTCCCTATGCCGAGTCTGTTTTGCCCGTTACAATAATTACTGTGTGATCTTCTTGTCCTTACCTCAACCTTTGAGCCCTTTTCATCGTATTTTCTCCCCATTCCTCTTTGAGGAAGGGGGAGTTAGAGAACGGCTGTGGTCGCGCTTCGCTGCCCACTCAAACAGAACCATGACAAGAGTGGAGAACATGTAGTGAGAAAAGAAGCTGTGTTGATTAAACAGTTAAAAAGGTGTCAAGAAGTAATCCAAGAGTCCAGAAAGAAATCGTGGGTGTTGGTGATCCCATCTAAACAGAAAGACTGGACTGCTGCATGAGCTGTAGAGGAGGAGACTGGACAGGCAGTTGGCCTCACTGAAGATCGAGTTGTCATCTCTGAGAGGGCTCCTGAGTGCCTGGCACAGCTGGTGAGGCTGCTGCATCCTGTCCTCATCTCTGAACAACTCCATCAGCTGCCTTTTGCTGTCTGCACAGGCCTACATCCCCTCCTGGTCCTGCTGAGGCTGATGAAGATCTTGAGCAGGGTTCGTGCTCACAGCACAAGTTCACACGCGTGAATTACCTCTTTAATACACTGACTACAGCTGCAGTCAACAGGAAAAGAAGGCAACTGAGAGAGCAAGGTAACCATAAAATTTGAATAAGGGTCCAGGAAAGCTAAGCGAGCCACAGTTGTAATTTTCAACTGTTCTGTCAATCTGGAAGGGGCCTTATATTTTTCTTAACCTATTTTGTAAGACCGGGCTTTGCAACTCTGAAACAAGACAATTGCTATCACAGACTATTTACTGTTAAATTAATTGTCTTGCATTAAGGACTCTGAAGTCATTTACTGTGGCTGGCTGCAATGCCCTCTGTTAATCAGACATATTTCCGCATGAATTTGTGGAAACCTTGCATTTGTTAAACTTTACACATTGCTTTTCTAATGGTGCATGCTCTTATTTATTTTTAGGTTATTAGTTTTTAAAGCAAATGCTATGAATAAGTATATAAATAGATGAGGTAAATTTCCGAAGTCAGACATGGCAGTATGTTCGTAGCTTTTCAAGTCCTGTCTGCTTGGTGCTATTGAGGTTAGAATCTTTATTACATGGAAGGTGTGTATGTACAGGAGCCTATGTGTCATATATTAAACAGAAAAGAATGGAATAATGTAGAAAGCACACGTTTAAAGTTCAGATTTAAACTTATGTAAAAATATTTAAACTTGCCCATGGGCAAGATTTTCATGTTATATCTTGAAAAAAATAAAGATCTAAGTACTGTGTATCTCTTAACATTTGCTGCAGAAATGGAACATTCCTCAGAACCGTCATGCTCCTTACTTCTTATTAAATATACATATCAAGGAATATGTTTTAATTCTTTTATCTGGGAGTTTCAGAAAGCTGTCCTATGTTATCTGGCAATATTCTTCACTTTCAAGTTCTGGGAAGAACAGTCATTCAGTAGCTTTTGACATAAAACACCATGCAGCCTGTGTTGTCAAACTGCACTTTGTGGAGAAATTATTTTCTGAAACTAACAGGTTAAGTGTTGTAGATGGTTCTAATGATGCTCACTGCTGTGAAAAGGTACATAGATAAATAAAGAAAGATAATAACATTCTAAAC
This sequence comes from Netta rufina, assembly GCF_964035555.1. Lineage (NCBI taxonomy): Eukaryota > Metazoa > Chordata > Aves > Anseriformes > Anatidae > Netta > Netta rufina. Next base: position 72,214,353 of record NC_140124.1, on the reverse strand, counting down.
TTAGCATTTCCATTACAACTGACTGCCAAAAGAACCCCATGATCTCAAAAGAACCCCATGATCTAGCCCAATTGTGCCTTGCTTTCTGCATAATGTTTCTTCATTTTTATTTTTGGGTTTCTCCTATAAGGAGTTCTGCCATTCAAAACTGACTAGAGCCAGTGGATGAAATTCAAAGTTCACTTTAAAATTAATATAATATTGATGAATCCTAGGCTATGAAAAGTTAACATAAAGTATTATCAGAATGGATGAGTAGTGTAATATTTGACACACAAAAATTACCCCCACACACACTGTCTTTCACATCTTTCAAAATAAATCTTTTTTTTTTTTTTTTTCCCCTTCAAGCTACCTCTTCTACTTCACGTAGGCTTTATGCTTTAGTTATTTCAGACTGTATCTTACTATAGAGGCCATTCTATCATAAAAAATGATTTGCAAATAAACTATTTCTAACACTGTTTAACATTTGCCATTGCAAGTGAATTAAGTGATTTTCAGACAGACCCTTCTTTTGAAAAATGGTAATGACCTGACACATTTCACAGCATCCTCCAAGGAAGATTACTTATGTGAGGGAGATTTGGACTACTCCTTTTTGCATTATCTTTTAACATTTCTGTAATTATTCTTTTCATTAATATTATTTATTTTTTATGTCAGCAATATCTTTTGCAGTGGTGCAAACTCTTAGAAGTGTGACTTCCATGTTCTGTACTGCACCCAAAAGAGAAGTACAAAAACTTTGATTCATGCTGAATCGATGTTAGTAAAAGAGATTTGAGAACCAGATGTGAGCTATCAGTTCTTTAAAGGGAAGGTAGTGGTGCTCTCATGCTTCTTACAAACCTTGGAATGTAAACAGTAAAAATTTCTAAACATGACACTAAGGTAGGAAAATGCAAACCTAGAATATTGTATGTCAGCTTGTATTTCAGAAACAGAATAGACATCCAGATAAACAATGTGTGTACAGTTTACCTTCATATATGTATGCATATATTGTACCTTTAATCTTTTCCCCTAAATCTTAGTTTGAAGTAGAAAAACTGGAAGAATATATACTAGGAAAACAATCTTGAAATGTAACACAGAACAAACACCAGAAATGTATTACATCACTCTTTTATTCTTTCAACATTTTTTGACAATTTTTCACAATTATTAGTATGTTAGCAATATGTAAAAAGATGACAACGATGTTTTCTTGATTAAAAAACAGATTCATTTTTCCAAAGTGAGATCAAGTGGATAAGAAGCTGACACATTGTTATTGTTGGAAGCTGCTGTTGCTTGGAGAAGGGAGAAACTCCCATGTCTTTCACTTTGAGATTATTAACCCAAAGACATTTCTTTAAAGAAATGTGAAAAACATTTCACCTGTTCACACAATGTGAGTTAAAAATAATGAAAAACAATATGTCTTCATTTTGAATGTTGGATGATAATTAATCTTCTATTTATATGTTTATGATTACTTAATAAAAAAACACATAAAAAAATGTGTCTGGCAAGTTCATGATGGTAAGAACTAGTGTTGACTGATTATATATGGCACAGTGATGAATTAAGATAACTTTTTAAACAGTACAATAACTCCTCTAATAGACAATCCCTGCTGCCTTTTTATCATGAAAGGACATGGCTAGATAAGAAAGACCATTATGTTTTAATAGTTAAGATGGACATACTGGTCCTATTAAAATTAATCTTCACTGTTGTTGTAAAGTTGTATTTTTAATAAGCACTACTATATAATATTAGAGAAAATTCCAGATTAAAATGTGAGGTGATACCTTTAAGATTGGATCTCTCTTTTCTTAATGAAACCTACTTCTAATATAGCAGTGTACATTCACTTCAGATTCTTTGAAGATAAAAATAATCAAATACAGGACAAGATAGGTTTTATAATTATAGAATTTGATGCCCAGTAGTATAAAATGCCGATTTGGAGTTTCTTTTGCGTCTCAGATTACTGATATTATTGGAAATGGCTGTTGTAGATTAAGAAGTTATAGAAGAGCAGATACTGATTTAATTTAATAATTACAGAAAAGACCTTGTAATGGATCAGAATACAAAACATTAAAATTATGTTAAAAACATCAATTTTCTTCAAATAAAATTTTCAAATAATTTTCCTCTCAGCAGAAATGTGAATGCTGACACTTAAAAAACAAAACAAACAAACAAAACAAAACAAATGAGGTTGCTCTATCCAGTTTTACAAAGCAAATATTAATGAATGTGTTTGTTACTTGAGGTCCATTGTGATGCAAACTGCTTAAGAAAATGTGTGATTGCTGTGTACTTTTTGCAGCTAGTATGCAAACAAAAAATGAGAAGTTTCTTTTCTGTAGAGGGTACTCTCAGGAGAAAAAAAAATAAATCAGTACTATAAATTAGTTGACATTACCTGTGAACTAGTAAAAAGAACATTGAAGATAAAATAATTATTTGTATCTGTATCATCATCCTGGTATGTCAGAGTATATTTTATTTAGTAGGAAGTAACAAATTTAATTTTTTTTAAATGAACACATTTGATTTTTATAATTCTCATCCTTTTCTAGCTGTTGAATAGTAACATAGGAAAAGAAAGGAGATGGTAAAGGCAAATGAAATCCTGTTAAAATGCAAATGATATGAATTTCTAGGTAATAAAGCATGCATTACACTTGTAACACCAATGACCACAGTAGTATGTGACATATATTATGTACCTATCTCTCCTCTTTGTGCTCATTTAGATGAAAGTCTTGAGATAATTATAGAGGCTTTGTATTATTTTTGCCACAAAATGATTAAGAGCTTTAAAACCCCATTTTCTTAACTGCATTCATTGTTTTCTTTCTCTCCTTCTCTATAAGATATATATGAAATGAATATTTTATAAATATAAGTAAATATATATAACAGAAAAAAATCTTTTTTTTTTTTAAATATATATAAAGATTTCAATACTGCAAGTAACATTCTAAGAAGTTTGTTTTGTATCAAATAAATAAAGAGAAAATTGAATCAAGGATTCAAACTCATTTTGCAATGTTAGCAATCTTTGATTTAATCTCTCTTTTCTACATAATTTCAGCAGAAGTGTTTAACAAAACAAACGAACAGAAACAACAAGAAAAGAACAACAATAATAATGATAATAATAATAATTAAAAAAAACATAAAACTTAAAAAAGATAAAAAGTGTGGGAGGACTTTTTCTGTTTTGTTTTATTATCCTAGCATCACCTCTGAAACAAAACTCATTAATACAGCTGCATATTTTCAGTTTCACATTTTAAAAATAAGATTCTTCAGGTGAAGCAAGGAAATGATGAGCAAATAATAAAACTTGCAAGAAAACCTGTTAATGGCTATGCAAACAGAAAATAATTGTCACCTTGGGCATCACTATATCCTATTGCAAAAGTCCAGGAAAGTCTGCATACAGGTTAGGTCTTTGAAACGAGATAGCAATCCAGCACCTACTGTGAGCAACTGGCCTTTCCTAGATGGGGGGTGGGGGGGGTGGGGGTATGACCAGAGTTCCTCAGAAATTTGTCTCAGCTACTTATAAGCATGAAAAGTTTCCATCCCCTAATGGGCTATATTATTATGTGCTGTGACGATGTGCTGAGCTACTGGGGAGACTGAAAGAGATTTTGAAAGTTATTTTGTAGAAACTAGAAAAATAAATTGAGTTAGGACAAAAATGTGGTTGAGAAATTCAGACAGAAACCCTGAGGAGTGGAGCAGGGAGTCTCACAGAGTTGCTTGCTCCATCTGTCAGGTTGCTCCTACCTGAAACTTAAATATAAAATTTGATGGCAACTTCTATATTTACTTCTGTTGATTTGCTTCTGGAAGTAGGACAGTCAAAAACCATTTAGAAAAGGAGTGTTTAGGGTAGGTGTTTATGGTGTTAACAGTGAGAGGAAAATATTAATTAAAAAATACTAATCAAGACTAAACCCAGTAAGAGGTGTTAAATCTTCTGGCTACAGTTATCACAGCTATTTCCATTAATCTTTACACTAGAAGTACTGAAGTCTTAAATGTGAAGGGTGAAATATGGAACTTCAAGGAGAACCAGGGGAAAAAAAAGACATTTACTTCCTAACATTTCAGGTCAACAGTTCACTAGACTACACAGCACAAAGAGGAACTGACTGAATTTCTGCAAAATATTCTCAAGTTACGGGTGGGGGGGGTTGGGGGAGTGGGGGGGAGATCAACACTGGTAAAATATTTCCTTTTGTTTACATTGTGATTTCTTTGTGCTTTTCCTTCTCAAATGTTTGCCCTGCCCTGCCTCGCCTCGCCCTGCCTTGCCCGTCCCCACCTTGTGGACAATCACTTCCCTAGTCCTGCTGGCCATGCTATTTCTGATGCAGGCCAGGATGCCGTTGGTCTTGGCCACCCAGGCACATTGCTGTTTCACTCAAGTCTGTTGACCAGCAGCCTTGGGTCCTTTTCTGCCAGGCTTTCCAGCCAATGGAATGTCCAGATGTCCAGATCCATAATATCTCTTCTGTTTTAGCTGATAAAGTACTATGATCACTTTTTTTTTTTTTTTTTTTTTTTTTTTTTCCCTTTCAGGATTCATAACAGAAAAGCTGTTCACAGATGTAAATGCAAAAGGTTCTGTCTAGCTTTCTTCTGTGACATTAAAACTTAAGAAAACCTGGTGCTTTGTGTGAACAGTCAAGACTAGAAAATCATTGTTCTGAGATTCTTCCTATTCTCTTGAAAATAGGATAAAGAATAAAATAAATTTCTGAAAGTGTTGTGGTGACTTGATCATGTTATTTTGGTAGGATACTGAGTGAACCAAGGCAAAAGCTAAAGTTGTTGAGAAAATTCTTAATTGACACCTGATGTTTTCCATAATCTGAAATGTTTTGTTTTGTTTTACTTTTTTTTTGTTTGTTTGTTTGTTTTGTTTTTGTTTTTCCTACTTTTCTGTTGTGTGAATTATCTATCAAGTACATTTTGGTATGAAGGTAGGTAGTACATATCGATGTGAAATACGAGATTGAAAACAATTCATATATTTCCATATCAAATGCATTTGTTCCATTGTAAGCAGAGATAAAATGGAGTGTTGACATTTGGATTTGATTAATGTTTAGTCATCTGATTTTAACTTACAACCTTAATTGAAAGCATAAAAAAAAAAAAAGAAAAAAGATTTACATTGAGAAATTTGAATTCAACCTCAAGCTAAAATTTTGAGCATTTGGATGTAGTATCCTGCATTTGTGCTTTTTTTAGTTTTGAATGATATAATACTTTAATAATGATTGTGTCAGTAAATCTGATAAGCAGATGCCATCACATCTTAGACACTTTGAAATGAAAAGGTAAGAAAAAAATGACATATCTATAATCTTGATTTGACTGCATTTTTTTGTAATTTACCCAGTTTTAACTCATTGCAGTTCACTGATGATTGCTGGTAAAGAATTACAGTAGAAGTTCTCAGCTATGGTTATATTTGAAATAGAGATGTAGTATTTACTGGAGCTATGAATATGGATGGTGCTGAAGCTGGATTTTCTATTTGAAATTAGAAATTAATTATAATACTCTGGCTAATCTTACAATGACATCTATTTCTATATGTAAACATCAATGGAACATAAGAATTTCTGCAAAACTGCAGGCTCTTTCTGACTAAGTAAAAGCACAGGAAACCTTAGAACTGGAAGCCATTCTGGAAGTGATTGAAAGGATCTTGTGTGGCAGAAAGGATTTAAACTGCTACGAGAAGTGGGATATCATGCTTTGTGGGTATATTGAATAAAGATTGCTCTGTTATTTCTGGGAAGTCAATTAGAAAGACCTTTCCTTCTACAGGGAGTTAGGGAGTCCTGAGTATTTGTAGTGGATTTATGTAGCAAGGTTTAGGTAGCAGGGGGCATAGGGGTGGTTTCTGTGAGAAGGATCTAGAATCTGCCCCATGTTTGGTAAGGGCCCCATTGTTTTCCAGAGCGGAGCCAATAAGCGATATTGTTTTGCGCCTCTGTGAGAGCATATTTAAGACAGGGAAAAAAACGCTGCGCCACACAGCAGCTGGGAGAGTGAGAGGAGTGAGGAACAGCCTTGCAGGCGCCAAGGTCAGTGAAGAAGGAGGGAGAGAGGTGCTCCAGGCACTGGAGCAGAAGTCCCCTGCGGCCTGTGGTGAGGACCATGGTGAAGCAGGATGTCCCCCTGCAGCCCATGGAGTACCACGGTGGAGCAGGGTTCCACGCTGCAGCCCGTGGAGGAGACCACAGTGGAGCAGGTGGACCTGCACCAACGGAGACTGCCGCCTGTGGAAGACCCCTGCCGGAGCAGATTCCAGGCCGGACCTGTAGCCCGTGGAGAGGAGCCCACGCAAGAGCAGGTGACCTGGCAGGAGCTGCTGCCCGTGGGGGAGCCAGGTTGGAGCAGTTTTCTCCTGAGGGATGGACCCCGTGGTACGGACCCATATCTGGAGCAGTTCTGGAAGAGCTGCCAGGAAGAGCTGGCGTCGGTCCCAGGGAGGTGCCCAGTGCCCTGAGCCTAGTGGATTGCTGGGATGGGACCTGCCTGCTGGGCCCTGCCTGGCCCACCTGGGTTTGCTCCATGTCTCCAGTGTACAGACAGTAAGCAAAAAAAGAAAGGATGTTCTTGAGAGGCTTAGCTGATTAGGGTTATTTGGAAATACATAGAACGAAATGCTGTACCTCAAAGACAAAGCATTTTTTTTTTAATGTACAGAGATAAAATAAAGTCATATACTCTGTAATGTGATGAACTCTTAGACTGAAAATTTCAAAATTTCATATAGTGAACAATGAGAATATTTTAGCATAGAATGGCTTAGAAAGTATTCGTAAAGTTAGCCTGACTGAGTTCAAACCACGTGCTTTGAGATGTTTTGTGAATCAAGTGGCAGAAATGCTTCTTCTAATGTTAAAAGAACATTAATTTAATGATTCATCAGCAGAATAAGGTGTCAAAAGTTTACTAGGTGCGTGTGTGACCATGAGTCAAAACATAAATCAGAGACCAGAGCAGGTTTAAAACGGTACTTTTTTTCTGATGATGTGATTGCTCTTTCTTTTGTTTCATGTTCATTCCAAGTCAAAGAAGTGGTGAATATAAGACACCGCTAGGGTTTTGCTTTCCTGGTTTGGTTGTTTTTAGGAATAGAATATTATGGTACTATTTTTTTTTTTTTCTTTTCTTTTCTTTTCTTTTCTTTTCTTTTCTTTTCTTTTCTTTTCTTTTCTTTTCTTTTCTTTTCTTTTCTTTTCTTTTCTTTTCTTTTCTTTTCTTTTCTTTTCTTTTCTTTTTCTTTTTCTTTTTCTTTTTCTTTTCCTGTGGAACAACAACAACAACAACAACAAAGTAACTATTTTAGCTGTTTAAGAGGGAATAATGCAGTAAAGAAATAAGTTATACTATTAAATAAAAACAACTGTTATTTTAGTCTAAAAAGTTTGTTAACAAGTAGCTTTTTTGATTTTCCTGCTGCTCTTCTCCTTGCTTTTCTACAGTTGTCATTGTGCGTTACATAAACGCTTCATGAAAATTCTCTTACCAGTCAACACATTAATGCACTCCTTATAGACCTGTTCATACTATGTGGTGTAGATGAACACAACCTTTTTAGAATAGTTAAACAATCAGGTGATTATTGTTTAGATTCAGCAAAAAGTTCACTCAGTTTTCTGGTAAATAGCCACATGTTTATTGGTTTCTGGTCCTGTGAAGTCAATCTATGTTGGAAACAGCAGGTGCATTTTGTTTTGTTAGTGTTTAACGCCATAGGTATAAGAGTATATTGGACTTGACAACTAGCAGAAGAATGAGAACATTCACAGTTTGGACACCATTGATTAACTGATCCATCTCCAGCAGCCGTGAAGTAAGAGCTGTGATAAGTCTGTCAATGCTGAACAATTTCACAAGGAAGAAACAAGTTATTCCATATTGCAAGGCTATTCAAATGCTAATTTATCCAATAATGAGTCTGACAGTGATGCTGGTACCCAAGAAGGTTTGTTGTTCTTTATTTCCTCAAGGCTAGAATAGCATTTCAGATTTGCACTTAAAATACTTCTTTTGAAAAAATTCTGTACAGATGATTTTATATAATAACTGTCATAGATGACTCTAAATCAAACAGGTAAACATTACAGCTTTACAGAATTCAAACCTATTTCACTTGCTTATATGGTTGCTTGTACAAGGAAAACAACAGATGGGTCTAGTGACTTGTCCATCAATTATGATAAAAATAATTAGTTCCATGATTTCTAATGCATATATAGTAGTTGACAGATAAGGGGAGAGGCAGTCCAGTTAATGAGGTCCAGAACTGAAAAAGTTTTGAATTGTTAAAATTATTTTCAGTGGAAAAGAAAGATCTAGATGTAAACTGGAAGTTTCTACTTAGTATTTATACAATATAGGTGTCAAGATAGACTATTTGTGGTTTAAGTCACTCAGTCATCAGATGAATGTAATTGCTTGTTATTTTTATGTGGTGAGAAAGATATATTAAGGTACTGAGTGGGTATTCACAATCTCAGTTCTGCTCTGCTTTTGCCATAAACTTACCAAATTATTTTTATACCCATTTATGGTATAGTTTACAAAGCACTGTCTACCTATCTCAGATGTTTTGAGAGGATAAATGCATGAGTGTCTGAGTCATCAGGTTGTTCTGTTGGTAAGACAGAGAGTAACTATGAAGATAAAATGAATATGCTTTTGCTTCTTGTACACAGAGTTCGCCTCTATTTCCTCCTGAATTAATCTGTTCTTAGTCAGTCTTATCTTTGCTTCTCTACATTGATCTATGGCTTTCCTCTTCCTCTGCACAATCTCCTTTTAGGACTCCACAATACCAACAAATTAGTTAAAATAGTCCTGCCTTTATTCTTATTGAATAATTTGTATAATGCTGGTAAGTCTAATATATCAGGCCCTCCATCACGTTAAATGATTACAAATGCATAGTGTGCATGCAACCAAGCAAGAAGAGCAAACTGTTTTAGTGAGACATAAGTGTATTTTGAGAGCAAACTATGAAAGTAAATGTTTTTATACTTTTCTTTTCTGATAATATTTTGCATAAGTCTAGTATGAGAAAACAGAAGGGACAATAGTATTGTCTTTAATGAAACTTTTTGTTCTTAGAGGTGTTAGGAATGTTTTAACAGTTTGTGTCCATAAAGAACAGTCCTGTCTGCCTCTGGGCCCTGCACTGGCAATTTAATTCTTGAACCACAGATGCAGTGTGTCCCAGTCTCCCCCTCATTCTAGTCAATTTATCAAGTCTTCAGAAAATACTCCTCAAATTTATGAACCTGTTTGCTTTTGTTATTCCGGACTTCTATTTCTAACAGTTACCGCCTTTTTTCTGTCTTCTTTGAGATTAACTTAACACTGCTATAGGTGTGACTGTCCCTGTGAATGGCTGGTGAAGAATGTTTTAATTACTCGTGAAGTATCAATAAGAAAGCTATTTGTGTTTGTATGAAGTCTTTGATGTCTGGGGGTTTCAGAACAACTGATAACAACTAGTGACTGTTATGGGATACTGTGCAGGCCTCTGATATCTGGCCAGGTGGCCAAGAGATTAAGAAGAAGAAAAAAAGAAGCTGAAGGATGGCTGGGAGACAAGACCTGCAGGGAATGTTCTATAAACTTGATATGGTGCCAATGGAGTACAAAGGGGAAGGACGAGAAAAAAACTTGGAGAGGAAGACTACGAGACCTTCAGCATGAAAGACCCCTAGAGTCCCCCAGAGGAGACTGATGCGCATGCTCCAGTAGGAGGGACTGGATCCCGGAAGCTAATTATAATAACCTGTTTTTTTTTTTTTAGAAGTAGTAATGAATATGTATTAGTCTAGGAGCATAAAAATCAGCTGCTTGATGTAACTGGTGTGCGTCCTGGTGGAGCGGAGACTCCCGGTGCACCCAGTGCTGTTTGCTTACCTCTATTCTTTTAATAAATCCTATTTTTTTATTTAATCCTATTTTGAAGAATGAGCTATTTCTAACAGAGGCATGGGACAAATTTCTTGATTTAAGGGGACTGGTTTAGGATTGACTGTGGTTACTGTTCTTTGTGTCAGCTGTAAGAAACTAATAGAGCCTGATGACCTATTCCAAACACAAGTGCAGGTCATCATCTAAAAGTGAATCTAAAGGAAGAAGAAAACTTCTGTTGGCCAACATTTGTGTAGCCACTCCAAGAAATGGAAAGAGAGAGCACCTTGGAAAGTATCAGTTAGATGTCTAAATCATCAGTAGAGTGACTGAGAAAAGAAAAACTAGACATGAAATACCTTGCAAATGCAAATTGAAAGGAGGTTGGAGCTGTTAGCAAAGATAAAGTTTCATCTTTCTAGGTTCCAGCTCTGTTCAGGAAAATAGGATTTTAGATATCTTTTTTTTTTTTTTTTAAAAAAGGATTATATCAGAGATGCCAGTTTCCTTCATCTCCTGCAGAAAAACAAACTGTGGGGTCCTGGATTTTATGTAACGACTTGTTTTAGGAAACATTCATAGATGTCTTTAATATGGACTGTGTTATTTCACCAGCATTAACTTCAAATATTTGCTTTCAATTTTTTCATGCTGTCCTTGTACATGTCTTTTGGGTGATTAAGATGGTAATTGCTTCAAATAAAGTTTGAAATAACTCCAGCACGATATCCTTGTCTCTAAATTGGAGAGACACAAGTTTGATAGACAACTCCATGGGGGAAGAATTGGCTGGATGTTGCGGCAACAACTCAGTGTCCAAGTGGAGATCAGTAATGAGTAGTGTCATCAAAGATGATAAACATCACCAGAGGTCAATATTAGGACTGGTGATTTTTATCGTCTTTGCTAATGTGGAATTGAATGAACCCTCAACATGATATCCTGGAGGGAAGGGATGCTATCCAGAGGGACCTGGACAAGCTTGAGAGGTCAGCCTGTGTGAACCTAATGAGGTTCAACAATTGAATTGATTGCCAGGGCAATCCCAAACACAAATACAGGCTGGTTGGAGAATGGATTGAGAGCAGCCCTGAGGAGAAGGACCTCAGGGTGGTGGTTGATGAGAAGCTTGACATGAGCTTGCAATGTGAACTTGCAGACCAGAAAGCCAAAGGCATCCTGGGATGCATCAAAAGAAGCATGGCCACCAGATCGAGGGAGGTGATTCTCTTCTTCTACTCTGTTCTCATGAGACCCCACCTGAAGTCCTGTGTTCAGCTCTGGGGCCCCATTGGACCTGGACCAATTGGAACAAATCATAGGAGGGCCACAAAGATGATCAAGTGTCTGGAGAACGTCTCCTGTGAAGACAGGGTGAGGGAGTTTGGGTTGTTCATCCTGGAGAAGAGAAAGCTCCAGGGAGACCTTATAGCGGCCTTCCAGTACCTAAAAGGGACCTACAGAAAAGCAGTAGAGGGTCTCTCTATCAGGGAATGTCGTGACAGGACAATGAGTAGTGGTTTTAAACTAAAAGAGGGTCGATTTAGGCCAGATATAAGGAAGACATTATCTACTGGTTGCCCAGAGAAGCTGTGGATGTCCCATCCTTGGAGGTGCTCAAGGCCAGGTTGGATGGGCTTTGAGCAACCTGGTCTAGTGGGAGGTGTCCCTGCTCATTGCAGGGTGGTTGGAATTAGATGATCTTTAAGGTCCCTTCCAACTCAAACCGTTCTATAATTCCATGATTCTAGTTCCATTTCTAATTAATACTCTATTTTAATTATTTTTAATATTTAATTTTCTATTTTAATTAATAAAACAGAGTAATACCCACTTATATGCTTTGCTCTGGTAACTCTACCCTGTAATACGTTCAATTCTGTAGGATTATAAATATTCTTCTAAATCTGGGCATCATTATACCTGTTTTTCAGAAGGGCTCACACATTTTAGGAAAACCAGAAATATTTATTGACAATTTAGTTCCTATGCAAAAAGAATTGAGATGAACAATTAATTCTATACTAATTTGTCTTAGCCAGGAAAATACTTCCTTCCTTGTTGGTAGATATTCAGTTTCTCCAGAGTCCAGATACACTTCTGTTAGAGAAATGAGCTGATGCCAACTTGGAGTTTTGCAAAACAGATGAGAAAATTAAAGTAACATTGTCAGAAACTTAAAGATATGCTCCCTAATGAAATTACAACAGATTAATCTACATCAATTGCTATATCACAGTTATACATTCTTCCAGTTCTGTTACAAATTTACAGAACGTATCTGATTTCCAAATATGCATGCTGCATAACCATTTACAGATGATGAAATGAATAGAGTATATCCTTCAGACAGAAATTTTATGTGGGCATTTACCCTGGGAGTTCTTAACATAAAACATAACCTAAATATTAATAAGGACAAAAGTTCAGAACCCAGAACAGGTGCTAAGGCATGCACCTTGCAGGTAAAGCTGGTAGTAGCTGCTAAGTTAAATCTTCTTAAACATCTCTGAAATGTTAACTCTTGTTACATTCAACTGTTCAGAAAGATGTCAAGCATTGAGTTCCAAGTTTCTATGACTACTGTCAAGTTTTCTTGAAGACAACAAGCAAATGATATTGGAATACTGCTAAACATTACTGAAAAAGAAAAAAAAATGCTGGATTTTATAATATTAACAGTGTACAAATATTGGAAATGAATAGCAATAGCAGTCAAGGGACCTGAGGGAACAGCATGAAGTTGCATCAGGGAAGGTTCAGGTTGAGTATTAGGAAAAAGTGCCACTGAGGGGGTGGTCAGGCACTGGAACAGGCTCCCCAGGGCAGTGGTCTTGGCATCGAGCCTGCAGGAGTTCAAGAGGTATTTGGAGAATGCTCTCAGACATAGGGTTTGTTTTTGGTGTGGTCCTGTGTGGAGTCAGGAGGTGGACCTGATGATCCATGTGGGTCCCTTCCAACTCAGCATATTCTAAGGTTCTATGATTTGATGATACAGAAGTTCTCTGAATCAATGTCAGGGTGCTACTGGGGCTGGCTGTTCCCTTCAGACTGGGAGCCAGGAGCCACAAGGGATCTAGAGGCTAAGCAGAGTAGGGACCTTACCAACCAGGGCCCATCCCAATGCCTCATTTAATCTGCCCCATTTAATCTGCCAGAGCACTGGTGGTTTCAAACTGGTAATATTTGCATAATTTTGAAATACCTCTGCAACAGACTGACAGTCAATCTCTATGCAGGTCTTTATTATAGTTAAAAACTGGACCTGTGTACTCTGAGGAGGATTTTCTAGTCATGGGAATAACGATCTTCTTTGGGACCAATATATGCTGAGTTTTTCAGGTTAATGTATGTTAGTCACTGGTAAAACATCTGGTAAAACTTTTTTTTTTTTTTCTCTTCCCTTGTATACTGGTAGGAAAATAATAAAATCATTCTCTATTGACAGATGTATTCTCTCATAAACATTGATTTATTTATGAGATGATTATTACAACTGGGAGCACCATAAATTTATCCTATCTATGTCTACAGAGGGTATGTTTTCAGAACAAACTCTCTCTTTTTCAGGTTCTATGGAATGTGGGAGAGCAGAATGGTGAAGTTGGAAAGTAGAATAGAAGAGAAAACAAAATTTGGATTGTATGCCTAGTTTTTATTTCAACATTATGAAATGTATATCTTGGACATTTTCCTGAATCCATTAGCAAGACAAAAACTTATAAATCCATGTATTAAAGGCAGACAGGAAAATCTAGTTGTGATCTCCCTAATTCACTCAGCTCAATACACAGAACACATACTCCTTTTCAGTTCTTATTTCTCTGTTCCACTTGAAACCATGTGCAAAAAATGCACTGTTATTGCACACTGCAAGAAAAACAGCAAGACCTTTTAATGTTCATAACTACTCTAGAAATACCTACACAGCAAAACAACATGGACTTCTGAAAATATACTAAATGATTGCAGTCAACAATTCATCTTAAAGGCACTAGTAAAACTGGTGGTCAGTTTTGCAGGTGGATAAGCAGACAAAGATTTAAAAAAAAAAAAAAAGTTGAAGTAACTCTTTTTGAAAGCTCTGTTACAGAAGCAGTGAGGAATAAAAATCAGTGTGTTGAAACAGTTACCACTCATGTATGTCCAATGTCCTGCTTTGTGCCATTTATTATGGAAAACCTTGCAATAGTACCTGAATGAACAGTTTTGTCTTGCTGCACTAACACCAACACATCCTTGCTTGAATCTTACAATGTACTAGAAAACTGTGATGATTAAGGAGCTGCTTCATGAGCCATGCAGCCTTCCTTTTATGAATGGCCAGGAGAGGTGGGAGGCAGGTGGCCTGGGTAAGTCCATCAATACAATTTTAAGATGGCACTGAAGGTGAAGCTATTGAAGGTGAAGAATCTGCTATTTCAGCTGTGGTGCTCAGACAGCCATTCCTTCACATAAAGGTGGGCATAGCAGTGTGGGTAGTTGGATATTCAAGCCACGTTTGTGAAGGTGAGAGGGAAGAAGTAAATGGAGGTTCTTTGTAAACCGTAACCATTTTTATATGACACCAAGAGTGGCAATTAATCCATTATCTTCTCAGAATCATTGTGTGAGGTACCTCTCTATAGTCAGAATGCTGAGAACCTATAGCCAGTTAATGCTGTCTGCTTATTTGGGGCATTTTTATTTTATTTTATTTTATTTTATTTTATTTTATTTTATTTTATTTATTTATTTTTATTTTGAAATAGTTTGAATGTTCTGGTGCACAAGGACATATCTTCATCTTCAGAATTCTTCCAGATTTTCCCTTTCAAAATCTAGTCTCATTCTTAATCTCTCCTTCTTGTCTTCCACTCATACTTTGTCCTTTATCTGGTAACAGTCTGTAGAACTGTCACTTGTAAGTATGCAACATGGTACTTTCAGTACAGTTTTGTTGGGCTTGTGATAGTAGCTGACTGTAACCAGTAATAACAATAATAATAGTAATAGAAAAAATCAACCGAGATGTTTAAAGATTAGAGGACTGAAGTTTTACCTACAAGATTGAGCATCCCTTCCTAATAATCCCACACTTACTATGGATATTGTTCTTTTGCAGAAATTTTCTTTTATTAGAACTAAAATATTTTCAATAAAATTTCAGCAAAAAAAAAAAAGAATATTATAATTTGGAAATTCTCTGATTTCTCAAGGGGATTTTCAAGCAGATATTTTGCCTTTTTATTCTTTGGAATTAGGTCCTTGTTCAAATCACACTGTAGCAGCAATCCCTTCCTTTGATATGAGGAACAATTTATTATGGGAGTCATCACATACAGTATTTCATGTACCCTGAAAAAATAAATTGCAACCATAAGGTATCCTGGGAGCATTTTCAAATGGGAAGAGTTGACTTTGCACTGGGAAAGCTAAACTCTCATCAGAACATGTGAAAAGCTTTTTTAGTTGAAAACTCAGACTTTCATTAATAGTCCTGTTATATATTTGTATATGTATATATAGTCTATTTTATTCTTTATTACTTCATTACTTTTCACGTTATCAGTGCTAAAACACATTCCTTTTTATAAAGTCCTAGTATTTGATGTTTGTCTGACAGTGCCCTGTCTTCATCTTCTTTTCCATTTTGTGTGTGTGTTTTCTTCACTGGCTTATTTCAGTTTGCTCTTCACAAAAGATGTATTTAAAAGGAAGGATATAGGAGAAAGGTGGATGGAAGGGAAGAAGAAATAGGAAATGTTACTCCTTCTTCCTTTCAGATTATTTTGACATTGCTGTCAAACTTTCACAGTGGCTCTCAGAGACCTCTAATGAATTGCTTTCAGTAACCACAGATAGAATACATATAATGTTTCTTTCTCACCATCCTCATTCACTTAACATGTAGCAATTAAGTATATTATTCTCAACTTCCCCTGAGTACAACAAACATGTAGGATGTCTGTTCCAGTCAGTGCTTTTTTTTTTTCAAACATCATACATCAGTAAAAGGTTCATAAATAACACATTTCTAACAAATGTGTTTCTTTCTCCATTTGCAGCCCTGCAATGAGACAGTTTTAGACATGATTCAGATTCATTATTACTTTCTACTCTGAAAATATAGTTTTACAGCTATTTTGTATTATTAATATGAATCAAAGTATCTGGAGTAATGTCTTAGTAAACTGGCCATTATTTGGGTATTATATGGGTGTTATTGTGTGTACAGAGCATATAAAGGACCTGTAGTTTGAACTTTTGCTACTTTAATGTATTGCTGTTAATGTTTTGAAATATGGAGATAATTTATTGCAGGTTATGTAAAAAACAAAGCAACTTTTTTCATGTGTGCCTGTCTTTAAGGTCAAGCAACAAAACTTTACTCTCAAAAGACAACCTTTGAGAAGATTTGTGAAGATTTCCATGGCAACAAAAAGGAGCCAGAGAGAGAGGAAATTCTTAATTCACATATGTGTTTTTAGCTGAGAGTGTTCCTGAGATGCTTTTATTTGATTTGTTCACGGAACAAACAATTAATAAAAACAAACAAACAAACAAACAAACCCACACGTTTTTGGATGAAACCATTCTATTACATTTCTACATGTGTTCCTATGAATGAATGGTTCTTAATCTATCAACAGACTTTACCAAAAACAACAAGATTACTTGTATGGGTTATGAAAAATAAAGTTTTCCAAGGTAACTTCAATGAACAATTTATTTCTTAATGGTGAGTGCTTAGCCTTATGTATTTATTTATTTGGTTGTTGTTACTGACTACTTTATCTGTTCTATTCCATTATTCTATTTAAATTGGAAGATTTTACATGAATGCATAGTAGCTAGCACAGGGAAAGAGACCTGGATACTTTTACTGAAAGGTGAATGCCTTTAAGTTTTTGCATGCAAGAAGTAAATTGTTCACAAGCTCATCTTGTTTGTTTAAATGATATAGAAAAATCATCTCTTCTTTTGTTTAAAAGAGTTACGCTTTGTGCATAGTTATTTTGTTCAATGCACTTTCATTAAGAATTTTTTTTTTTTTTTTTTTTTTTTTTTCCACAGTGTGTTGTCTTATATCAAAAAAACAAGGACCTTATGTAAAACTTATTTTAGGCATTAGCTTGATGAGTGTAAGGGGGATGATTTCAGAAGACTAAGGAAGAGACAGGAGTGTATTGACTGATTCAACGTGCTGCTTAGCAACTACTGAATTTGAGCTGACTTTTGGAACTTGCTCAAAATAAGACTCTTCAGCATTCTTGAACCATGGCCAGACCCGTTGGAAGCTTCTGCTTATCAGGCTAGAGCATCCACCAAGTGAGTATATATCTTGTTAACTACAGCCAGCCAGAGCTATATCATGCATTATAGTCAATAGTGCACATGTGCCACCTGCCCCCCATCCAGAAAAAACCTTTGAAACCATTACACACTGCTGCCTCTCTCCCCACCCCCCAAAAAAACCTCAACCATAGACAGATGCTCTGCCATGCCTGACAATCCCCTGCTGCCTCCGTGCAAGGTCCCTTGCCCTAGGAACTGCAAGGATAATCAATATTGTCATACTTGCTCTTAAGCTGTGTTTGAGTCTTCTTGAAAGTGGATCTGCAAACTCAGTTCCTGTTTCACCAGACTATGAGGATCTATCAATCACCACAACTATCAAACTTTTAAGATCTCATATATGTGGTATACAGGGTCAAAAGTTTTCAGTTTTAGATTGTCATTGTCTAACAAAGTACTGTCACAACCCTTGATGCCATAAACAAGAGTTCTGTTTGTGTGGGCATATCATCGATCATCCTAGCAGATAAACAACAAATGCAAAATATTAAAAATGCTTTGCTAAAACATTTAATTTGGAAGGTTTCTTTACAGAAAAATCCTCCTCCGTCCCTCCCTCCGTCCCTCCCTCCGTCCCTCCCTCCCTTCCTTCCTTCCTTCCTTCCTTCCTTCCTTCCTTCCTTCCTTCCTTCCTTCCTTCCTTCCTTCCTTCCTTCCTTCCTTCCTTCCTTCCTTCCTTCCTTCCTTCCTTCCTTCCTTTTTTACAATGGCTAGAATTGTCAGCATATCTATGATTTTTGTACTATAAATAATTTTTAAAATGATTTGTTTTAAATTAATATCAACTGAGAAAGAGCTATCATGATAAATGCAGAAAAACTGTGTTCCGGAAACCTTCACATAGAACTTTCAGTTCATTTTGTTTGAGCTGGTTTCAAATTCTTCAGGATGTGTGACTCTCTCCAATCACCATGTATGTACATGTTCCTTCTTAGTATATAATTTAAATTCTCTTCCGTTAGGAAGGATAAATGAATCCATTAATGACAGTTTAAGACTGATGATTCTGTAAGCTAGTGATTAAGCATATATTTGTATTTCACTTAATTCATTTTACTTCTTTTGTTAGTACTTTCCACTTAATAAAATGAATTGATATTAAAAATTTGACTGTGTCTCTTAGACACAACTTTATGTCATGTCTTTGGACCCATATAAAAAACTTGATCAAATGCAGTAACAAGCTCTGTTTATTGAATGACACTTCCTTTATAGATATCAAAAGATGTGTGTGGCTTCGACTTCTCAGCATACATTGTAGACCCCATAATTTTGTTTGTTTGTTTCTGTCAGAACAGCTCTAAGCTTGTAAACTATTGATCAACTAATTCAAGGTTATTTGCTTTTAAAGAACTGTTGTATTTCAAGGTATAGTACTGTTACACAAACTTCATTTACTTGAAGTGCAAAATTTCCTGTTATGCAAATAATCGGAAGCTCAGACACTAGGAACAGTTGTTCAAGAGGCAGAAAAAGAAAAGGGAATACCCATTATCTCCTTGAAGTTCTGTTTGCTGGTCTTGCCAGTTCTTCATGATAAGAGTATGTCTGATATGCCTACATGTATATTTAATTCCAAAATGTAATGAACTAAGTCAAGACCATTTTCATAGCTCCTCATAGGCAAAATTATGGAGATGATTATTCTGTGAGCTATTCAAAAACACATAAAAGACAATACAGTAAAAAAGACAAGATAAAACACACAAAAGAAAATATGGCCAACATGGATTCAGGAGGGGAAGGTCCTGTTTAACGAACTTGATTTCCTTTTATGACAAGGTTACCCATCTGTTTGAAGGGAAGCCAGTTGAAGTAATACTTTTGGATTTCAGTAAAGCTGTCGATACTGTTTCTCACAGTACCCTTCTGAACAAAATGTCCAGCATACAGCTAGATAAATACATAATGTGATAGGTGAACAATTGGTTTATGGATTGCACTCAAAGTGTTATAGTAAATGGTGTTATATCAGGCTGGTGGCCAGTCACTAATGGGGTTTCCCAGGGCTCCGTTTTAGGGCCAGTTCTCTTTAATGTTTTCAATTGAGTGTCATCCACAAACTTACTTAGTAAATTTTCAAGTCCTGCGTCCAAATTGTTTATGAAAATATTAAAGTTCAGAAAGCATTTGGACAATGCTCTCAGACATATGGTCTGATTTTTGGGAGGTCCTGCATGGAGCCAGGAGTAGGAGTAGATGATCCTTGTGGGTCCCTTCCAAGACAGCATGTTCTATGATCTCATGATTCTAAATAACCTTTCCAGCGCAGAAAGATATTTAAAGCTTTACAGAAGTATACATGTGAAGAGAGTTCAAAATACATAACAGAGAACTCATAGTCTCTGTAAATATGTAAAACATTATTTCCTTTTAACTATTAATTGAAAATATTGACAAAATTATGGGATTCAACCATTGATTTTCTTCTCTCTCAAGAAATGAGGAAAAGTGAATGAAAGTCATTATGTCTTTCACACTCCTATGGTAGCTGGACGTGTAAAAAAATAGAGGCTTGAAAATTGAAGTTCAGTTATAGAAAATGGATGTGAAGTTCAAACATTTTTTTTTTCCTGAAAAATATAGTGTAAACAATTCTAATTGCTTAGCAATTGCATTAAAAATATATAAGTATTGTATTTTTAAAGATTTTATGTACCTTCTAGTCCTATGTGTAATTTTCTAACATAAATTACAACATATAAAATTAGTAAGTATATAAATGTACAAGTCTGCCACTGAAGATAAATGTTTGTACTACTATTGGAAATAGGTTTTCATGTTGATATTGTTTGTATTTCTTAAAACCTGAAACTGTTTTCTATTTACACATCCAATATGTTACACTACATTTAAACAAGAAATGAATCCTTCTTGTCTTTATTTATGTATGTATGTATTTATTTATTTATTTATTTATTCTGAATTTAACTTACTGTTGAATTTTTCTCTGTCTGTGTCAACATAAGTAATTGCTCAAGGCAAGGAGAAAAAAGCGACAGAATTACATAGCTTTATTAACATACCTAAAAACTGGATTTTAAAAATGAAAAGTGGCACTTACAACAAAAACATCTTAAATAATGATTTAGAAATAGAGATATTAAATAATGCTTGAACAGTACATTAATTTTTCACATTTCTCTTTCTGTATATTTGAAATTTTTCTTCTTGCTGATGCTAAAACTGGGATTTGACTATGAATGATTATTTTAATAACATGACATTACTGATACCATTTTTTTTATTTTTTTTTGGGAGGGGGAATCTTCTCTTCTGATAGTGAGGTGTTGTGGTGTCTTTGCCCATGCTGTCTGTCCAGAATATGGCCAACCAGTCATTTGGATAATAATCTTTGATAGAGGTTATGTGACTGAGGAAAGGAACTGGTTTTAAAATTTTCAGTGTGCTTATTGTCAGTCCATCCACTAAAATGGATTGCAATTTTTCTACTGCCTGAATTGAGAACACAGATAAACCAATAACTGTGTATCCAACAATATCCTGTGCCACAGTTTGTCATGTGCCTCCTTAGAGTGATATTTTTCAGGACATTCCTTTTAAGACAATGCACAAACAATAAGAAAAGATAAATCATTGTATCTGAGTGGATCTCTCTCTTGAGTACTCATCCTACTAGTAAGAGGGGTACTCTCAGTACACTAGTATCAGAGATTTGTGGAGTTTTTAGGATTTTTATTTATTTATTTATTTATTTTATCCCGTAAGTTCAACCTTTCCTGTTCCCATCACGGTAGATAAAAATCACAAAGAAAAAGTACTCCAAGAGTTCGACAGAGCAAGGGGGCAGGGAGGGGGGTTTGGGATGAGAGGAGGCTGGAGGAGAGGGGAGAAAAAGAATCACAGAATCACAGAATCACAGAATTTCTAGGTTGGAAGAGACCTCAAGGTCATCGAGTCCAACCTCCAACCTAACGCTAACAGCCCTCCACTAAACCATATCCCTAAGCTCTACATCTAAACGTCTTTTGAAGACTTCCAGGGATGGTGACTCCACCACTTCCCTGGGCAGCCTGTTCCAATGTCTAACAACCCTTTCAGTGAAGAAATTCTTCCTAACATCTAACCTAAAACTCCCCTGGCTCAACTTAAGCCCATTCCCCCTCGTCCTGTCACCAGGCACGTGGGAGAACAGGCCAACCCCCACCTCGCTACAGCCTCCCTTGAGGTACCTATAGAGAGCGATAAGGTCACCCCTGAGCCTCCTCTTCTCCAGGCTGAACAAGCCCAGCTCCCTCAGCCGCTCCTCGTAGGACTTGTTCTCCAGGCCCCTCACCAGCTTCGTCGCCCTTCTCTGCACCCGCTCAAGCACCTCGATGTCCTTCTTGTAGCGAGGGGCCCAAAACTGAACACAGTACTCGAGGTGCGGCCTCACCAGAGCTGAGTACAGGGGGACGATCACCTCCCTCGCCCTGCTGGTCACGCTGTTCCTGATACAAGCCAGGATGCCGTTGGCCTTCTTGGCCACCTGAGCACACTGCTGGCTCATATTCAGCCGACTATCCACCATCACTCCCAGGTCCTTCTCTGCCTGGCAGCTCTCCAACCATTCCTCTCCCAGTCTGTAGCTCTGCTTGGGGTTATTGCGCCCCAGGTGCAGGACCCGGCACTTGGCTTTGTTGAACTTCATGCAGTTGACCTCAGCCCATCGGTGCAGCCTATCCAGATTCTCCTGCAGAGCTTTCCTACCCTCGAGCAGATCGACACACGCACCTAACTTGGTGTCATCTGCGAACTTACTGAGGGTGCACTCAATGCCCTCGTCCAGATCATCAATGAAGATATTAAAGAGGACCGGCCCCAGCACCGAGCCCTGGGGGACGCCACTAGTGACTGGCCTCCAACTGGACTTGGCTCCATTCACCACGACTCTTTGGGCCCGGCTATCCAGCCAGTTTCTAACCCAGCGAAGCGTGCGCCAGTCCAAGCCAAGAGCAGCCAGTTTCTTGAGGAGAATGCTGTGGGAGACGGTGTCAAAAGCCTTGCTGAAGTCAAGGTAGACCACATCCACAGCCTTTCCCTCATCCACCCAGCGCGTCACTCTGTCATAGAAGGAGATCAGGTTCGTCAGGCATGACCTGCCTTTCATAAAGCCATGCTGACTGGGCCTGATCGCCTGCTTGCCCTGCAAGTGCTGCGTGATGACTCTCAAGATAATCTGCTCCATGAGCTTCCCTGGCACTGAGGTCAAACTGATAGGCCTGTAGTTTCCCGGGTCTGCCCTCCGGCCCTTCTTGTAGATGGGCATCATATTTGCTAGCCGCCAGTCAACTGGGACCTCCCCCGATAGCCAGAACTGCTGATAAATGATGGATAGTGGCTTGGCCAGCTCCTCTGCCACTTCTCTCAGTACCCTAGGGTGGATCCCATCCGGCCCCATCGACTTGCGCACATCCAAGTGCTGTAGCAGGTCGCCAACCAGTTCTTCATGGATAGTGAGGGTCACATTCTGTTCCCCATCCCCTTCCACCAGCTCAGGGTACTGGGTATCCAGAGAACAACCGGTATTGCCGCTAAAGACTGAGGCGAAGAAGACATTAAGCACCTCTGTCTTTTCCTCATCTTTTGTATCAAGGTTTCCCCCTGCATCCAGTAAAGGATGGAGATTCTCCTTAGTCCTCCTTTTTGTGTTGATGTATTTATAGAAACGTTTTTTGTTATCTTTAACGGCAGTAGCCAGATTGAGCTCCAGATGAGCTTTGGCCTTCCTAATTTTGTCCCTGCACAGCCTCGCTACTTCTTTAAAGTCCTCCTTAGTGGCCTGCCCACTTTTCCAAAGCTTATAAACCCTCTTTTTCCTCCTAAGATCAAGCCACAATTCTCTGTTGAGCCAGGCCGGTCTTCTTCCCCGCCAGCTCGTCTTTGGGCACGTGGGGACAGACCGTTCCTGCGCCATTAAGCCTTCCCTCTTGAAGAGCGCCCAGCCTTCCTGGACCCCTCTGCCCTTCAGAACCACCTCCCAAGGGACTCCACCAACTAGTGTCCTGAGCAGTAAAAAAAGAGACCATCTTCACTCTGAATCACTTGTTCAGAAGAACAAGTAAAACAGAGCTGCCTAAGTTTGTACTCTAAACCACCGACAAGAAAGCCTGAACAAACAAATCTTAATTATGGTGTATGCACATGCAACTGCATAAAAAAAAAAAAAAAAAAAAAGAAGTGAAATAAATATTTAAATGAATCCAAATAATTTTGTTATGATTAAAGGAAATCACAAGGCTGTTGAAATGCCATTTAACAAAAAGTGTGTACTTACAGCAGAGAGAGAGAGAAATGCAAAGATGTACTTGTATATATATATATTTTTTTTCCAGAACTAGGACACAGTAAATTATTAAATTATTTTCCCAATGTTTTGCATTGGTTTTCTTAATTCCTGATTCCCCATGGAGACAGATATTTATATTATAGAGAGATATTTATATTATATTTTATAGTGAGATCCCATGCAGAAAGAACAATTTATTCTTAATCACACAATTAATTAGGAAGAAAGAATTATTAAATGCTTGATCCTGCTGCCTATATTCTTAATAAGTGGTGTCTGAGACCAGAAAGTTTTTTACTTCAACTGATAGGACTGTTTCTAGAGGAAACCAGCAAGTAGAACTTTGGTGGTATCTGATGACAGATATTAATATCAGAATTCATAAAGATTTGACCCATTTAGGTATTCAGCCAATGAACACTGGTCTAAATAGATTGCATACTCCTCCCAAACTTTGGTTTCTGTACATTGATGGTATTCTGTACTTTGGTTACAGTGACCCAAAATGCAGGCCATCATTTCCACGCTGAATCATTTTCATGCAACAAACTGTTTCTGACAGTGAGAGGCTGAGGGACGGAAACCCACCAAAGTCATCTCAGTTTTCCTCTCTCTAATATAATGCTATGTACATGCTGAGTCAAGGACATGCTTTTTTCATCTCTTAATTCAGTGAAGATAAACTGTACTGTTAAGGAAGAAAAAAGCAACAGCTAAAATGCTGAACTTTACTATAAGTAAAACAAATTACTTCCCTGGTTGCTGTAAACACAGAACAGGTATCTTAGGCTAGAGCATGTCTAGAGAAGGCACTAGCTGTTTCTTCTTGAAAGCTTTCATCATCCACTGTGATATAGTATAAACTCACTTTAGGATAGAATAAAGCTTGTGGTTTGATATTGTATAAACTTACTTTAGGATAGAATAAAACTTGTGGAATGATATTGTATAAACTCACTTTAGGATAGAATAGAACTTGTGATTAAAAGTTAGCAAGGACAAAGTAAACAACATCTTGTTATCTGTAGACCTTCTGTTACGTTTAAGCATTTTGTTATTTGAAAACATCCTGTTATCCGTTAACACTCAGTCAGGCTGAGACTTGAGATAACTTTAGTCAACTGTCTGTTATGTCTTGTTAACTGAGACATCCTGTTATCTGCCGACCCTCAGTTAAACCGAAAGACAACTCAGCATTTTTACAGCTTGGAAAACAACTGATTAAGAAAGTGCATTACGAGGAAGACCTATGGCCTTCCTCCCAAAGACCACTGCCCACGTCCTGGAGACCCTGGCCCACAGTTCTTGGAAGGCTTTGCGCAAGCTCAAGGACTGATAAGCTAATTAGCATACGAAGCGAGGGTAGGCGGGGTTAGGTAATGAATATGTATAGGTACTAATTGAATATTCATTGTTTCGCTGTATAAATACGAGACAGTTTGTCACTTTGAACATGCACGATAGGCGGAAGGATCCCCCGTGCATCCAGCGCTGCAATAAAGAATATATCACTTAAGGAAATTTCGACTTTGATCTTTAAATCAACTGTAATGTCATTTCTTGGTCATAAACGTGCCTTTCTAACAAAGATGTTTCAGGAAATGGTAGTCTCTGAGAAGGAGATAGTCAATTACAACATGTAAACATATGGGTCGATCACTAATTTGTTACAGGTACATGATATTAAGAACAGAGAATGAAGTAAATAACTTTCAGATTTATTTTTTGTTGTTGTTTGTTTTCCTTTCACCAGTATTGGAAAATTATAAATAAAGAAGGTCAGTCAAGCACTATGCTCTTCAAAAACACAGTTGGGCAACTGAAGACAGCTTTTCTAGGAAATTATAATAAATGTATAATAATTATAAAGATTATTCATATAAATATATCTGCTACAAACTTTTGAAAGATTTCTTTAACATTATAAGGCTCACTAGATTTGGTATCACTAGGTATAAGAGCAGAACCAAGACTTTTCAGATAGGAGGACACCAATAGGACTGCTGAACAAAAATTTAGTCCGATTAATCTGAATAACCACAAGAAGCGGTTATGTTTACCTTTGTTATTTTTATTTTATTTATTTATTTATTTTTAACAAAATAATTTCAAAGATGTTAAGTAGGCATCAGGAAATGAATTAATAAATGCTAGTTAGTATTGTTTCCCTGTGATGTAACTTGCCTAACTGTAGGCTATTTGTTAAATACTCATAAAATGCTATAGGTATTAAATGCTATAGGATATAAGTATTAATTAAATGAACTAAAAACTCACCAGAAGTTTAAGGCTCTAATAAGAACTGAATTAGTTTATTTATTGCATTAATTGCCTGTAGGCAGGCAAATTAATTGCAGGTCATCAGAATTTATTTCATGTTACTATTTAGCTACCTTTAACAAGTTAGCATCACTGAATATAAAATATATAATGATATTCCCATCTACCTCATTTAGCAAATTGTTACTCTCCATTCCATTGCTGTCAAGAACATACTAGCATCCTTTAGAAATAATTCAAACAATTCAAATACATATCTGACATATCAAATACAGTGTGTGCATTTGAACATTTCTGTAGCAAAGATGTACAGAATTCCATAACAAAGATGCAAAGCTAATTTTTTCAGATATTTTTGTCTCAATTTAAATCACTACCACTGAGCCCTGTGGTGTGATCACATGTCAAGGTAGAGTAGAGGGAACAGCTGAAACAGTGGATCACTGGGCAAACCTTGGTAATTACTGGGGGTACCCAGAGCAGTGCTATAGCCAGGACTGGGAGAAGTAAATATCCTAGTTACACCTGTGAACCATACTTTGGGTTAAATCATTTAAAGACCATAACCTCAATTCCCTTCAGGTGAAACTAAACAGAAAGATAGATGTGTTCCGGGCAATTGCCTAATACCCTCCCATTGCTATAGGGCTATAGGTGTAGGCTGGTATGAAGTAGGTTTGCGTCATCTGAAGCATATGAACTGTCAATGTCAAGTCCTCAGTGCCACCTTTTCAGGTCAGAAACACAAGATTATTGCTTTGTATTGCTTGATAATACAACTGCAAGTAAGGGTTCACTTAATGCATATGCTCTCATCAAGAGGGGAAAGATGTCAGGTTTCCATGTATTTATGATTAACTAACAATGAATTCTTTTTGACTCATATCTAGTTTAGAATAAAAAAATGCCTGAAAATGATAGCTGTTATTTGAGAAGAGAAAAAATCTTTCAGTTTTTCAGTTCAGGTTTGTTCAAGTAATCTGTCTAGCTTTTGATATTAAAATATACCTTAATCACCTTAGTCAGCACTGCAATACAGAAAAGATCTGCTTTTGGCCAAAGCAAATTGTTCGTATTTACAGACAGTAGAACTGTTTTGGAGAAGGTGCTGCACAATTAGGCAGTTTAAATTTAAAATAATGTTTTGGGTTCATCTGTCAGTCCAGGAAGAAAAATTCAATTTATTTATTTATTTATTTATTTAAGTTCCATCTGATTTCCTGATTCAATGTAGGACCTTTTAATAGAAGAGTGTGGAGTGTCTTGGGTTTATGTGAGGAGAAAATGTTCTCCATGAATACATAAAACAGAAACAAACAACTCACCATGCCAGTTAGTTTCAAATATTAGGGCTCTCAATTCGACTAGGCTGTGGTTTCAGCAGCTTTTATGACTCAGTCAGCCTGTCACTTCTAAAGAGCTGCTGCAGCAGTTGAGGAAGTCTGTTGTTTTCCTGTGATCCTGATGAGTCACACTGTGACACCCTGTGAACCCAATATGCAAAATTCTGTAGTCCTAGAACCTAAGAGTCCATACAAATCCTTTGTCAATTTTGATTTACATGAACTTGAAAACTCAGAGTTCTGCTTTGAATCTGGAATGTAATCATATGCTTACAGGCAAAACAAATGTCTATACAACAGCATTTCTTTTTATTTCATGTGTAAGCCTTGCAAAGCTGTGAACTGTGAATACTTTTGATGTTAATATAAAAAGAGGATCACATTTGATTCTGGGTTCTTTTAAAAGGTCAGTGAGCCATGACAAATTCTGGAGTTGTAACTGAGATTTTCAACAACACATGTTGAGGTTTTGTACTAAAGTTTGTTTTGAACTGGCTTGAAGCTAAGAGAAAGGGTTACTCAGGTTTTACTGCTTTAACAGAATTGTTGAAAGTGGTGTTACTTTATTCTGAGAAAGAATTGTGAGTCATGTTAAGGCATCTTATGGGTGTTGATTTTGAAACAAGATTCTGAAGCTGATGTTACTGCTAACCTTAACAATGATACCAGATAGGAAACTATGATGATATATTTAATATTTTACCATAAAGGAAAGGGAAAGAAATTAAAAAGGAATCTCTTGTGTCTAGGTGAGCTGTTGCCAATCACCAGGAAAAAGAAAGGTTTGTATCTGTGAGTGTGTATAAAGCAGTGCTGTGAAACAGAAGACAAACTAGTTGGCCATCTTTAGCTTATTCTACAATATGAAAGTCTCAGTAGTCAAACTGTAGCATAAATCATCATTGAAATATCTGACATAAATTATTATATATGCTAAATGTTGGTGGGCTTGGATTGCTAGAAGGGCTCTTGTATGAACCAGAACATGGGGTAAATCATCTGTAAATCATACACAGATTAAACTCTGCCTTCTACTCTACTGCTACTGAGAGCAATTCAGCTGAACCCTCTTGTAGCACAGATTCTAAGAGTCAGACGTGACAGCTGAAAAATGTTGCAGGTAGCTACTCCTAATGAGCAGACTAGTATTGACCGTATGAATACTTGTGCTTGTGAACCTAGCTGAACAGATGGGTTTTAACAATTTGAGGGCTCTCACTGGGTCAGTCTGGTGGATGAGAGCTCTTGCTACTTTCAGCCGGGAGGTGGCAACAGGGATCACTGTTTTACAGCGAAACCTTGTATACGTCAACCCCAGGGGAGGAATACTCCTGACTTTGAATTTATTTTTGCAGAACTACAGTAGCCCACATGCTTATTAAGCCAAGGTAAAGTTTCAAGCTAGGAATGGACGTGGTGAAACCATGCATACTTCGAAACACACTTTAAAGCAGCTATAAAAGGTCTTTTGGGAAAGATTAGAAATGTCGGGAATAATTAGGCTTTAGAAGGGAATACAATTAAATCTGATGGTATAACTGAAGCTCATATAGATATATCTGATTTAATGTTAAGCTAAATGAATCAAGGAATTATAAAAGTAATTTATGGCACTAAGGGATTCCATGTTAAATATAAAATCTGTCCGATGTTCTGAATTATTAACAGGATCTAAGATAATTATGTTAGATGTACCTGAGGTAAATCACTTTTTTTTTTTTTTTTTTTTTTCTCCCCTTTTCTTAATGCTGACATAGTTAAAAAAAAAAAAAAATCAAAAAAAATTAATCTGTTGTTTAATTCAATTTGTTGTAATTTGCAGTCTTTAAATGATCTTTCGTTCGTTCGTTCGTTCTTTCTTTCTTTCTTTAGAAAAATAATTCTTCTATTTCTTTTAAAATGTCAATCTTCACACCACATTTTCTTCAGTTTAGTCAAAGACTAATAGTAATGTACAATGTCATTACCTTGCCTACAGTGAAATATGCAATTATTCAGATCCTGGACATAGTCAGAATACATGAAAAATGAAAAAAGCAGGGAGCAGGATAATATAGATGACATGACATTACTAAAATGTCATTTTGAGTCAAAAGTCATGCTCAGAACAGAATTAGTTTTCATTGTGATATTC
The DNA here is from genome assembly GCF_964035555.1 of Netta rufina. Taxonomy (NCBI): domain Eukaryota; kingdom Metazoa; phylum Chordata; class Aves; order Anseriformes; family Anatidae; genus Netta; species Netta rufina. The sequence continues at coordinate 72,184,997 of NC_140124.1, read as the reverse complement.
AAGATGAATATTTTCTCTTTATCATGGAGTTACTGCTTTTAAATATATAGCGCTAATCAAATTAAATGTCGTGCAAGGTCAGGAATTATTTTATCTGTGTAAATTATAAAGTGAATAATTATTATAGTCTATATTTCTGTACCCATCTATTTGCAGGGTAACGATGTTTGCCTTAGTTTTTAGCATATAAAAGAGAACATTTTAAAACCAAGATTATAGAAGTGATGCAGTAGCACTTTTGCTCACCTAGGCTATCTAAGTACCATTAGCCATTTGGATGTTTTGGTCACCAAATGCACTAATTCCTGGAAATAACATTGCTTTCAGTCTGGATTAATGACCTCTGTTTCCCTGTTTTCCTCGTGTCCTCACCTTCTGTGAAAGCACATAAGTAGATATGCAAGGAAAGCAAAACCATGACTTGATTTTATGTTCCCTTACCTTTTCCTCTCTGTATTCTCCTTTTTGCACTGAAACAAACAACAAAAAAGTGGACCTATAAGTAAAGAAGATAATGATTTGACATTTATTTTTTAAGTAATAAGTTATTTCTTCAGTATATCACATCTGATTGAGCTTCTTGGATGATTGTAATTAATATAGTTTTTAATGCTCTTTCAAAGTAGTGGAAATCTGGCTTCATGATCTTATTGGCATGGATATAGGAGCTGAATTATTCTCTCTGATTTAGAGGCAAGCAGGCAAGATGACTTCCACAAGAATGCCTGGGAATGCCTCCATCCCAGACTTGAAATAATTCAGATATAATAATTGTCTAGGCATATGCTGACAACAGCTGTAGGACTACTGAGGACATTCTAAAGGTTTGGTTGAAACTTGAAGACTTTGAGAGCCAGTGAACATCTAGTTTAATTTCTTTTGTGATAGATGGCAATTGTCTTTTTAAAATGTGTGTATATAAAACCATATAAATGTATTGCTGAAACACAACAATACTGCTTTTGGTAAAAGTTTTTCAAATAACTCTCTACATTAACAAAATTCTATGAAACGCCACCGTGTTGTTCAAGATTTGTGTTAACCTCACTGTTTACAGCTTTTTATATTTACAAATGTGTTGAAAACAGAAACATTTATACCAATTAGCTTTGGTGTTCCATAGAAATAAATGATACAGCACTGGATTTATGCCATCTGATGTGTTGAGTTGGATTTACTGCTGGTTCAGTCTAGCAAGTTGCTCTTTTATCGAAACTTTTTTTTTTACACGTTGCTACCACTTAATTATTAGAAGCAATTTATATATTAATCTTAGTAATTCAGTAGAAAAAAATGCATTATTTATTCATTTCCTTTAATTTATGTTGTCTTAGCAGATCAACAACTGTGTTACTTCTTAACGAGGGTTACTCTGTTACCTCAAGAAGACAGATCCAGATAAAGAAAGACACATCACTTGCCATCGTTTCCTCTCATCCACTTTCTAATTCCTGAAAACTCCCTATGCCTAGCCCCTAAAAGACCAGGTTATTTATACTTTTATTTAAGATTTAAAAAAATAAAATAAAATAAAATAAATTGTTTATGTTTAAAACTGTCATCATCCTGCATTGGGGTGTTTGTGTTATATGTTTCTGTTCCTTGTGATGTTCTCCGCATAGTATTTCTCGGTGCACAATTTTAATACGACACTTAGCCTTATAGGGGTACATCTACAGCTTGTGCCAGATAATATAAAAAATCATTACTGAGTTTCTTTTACTTCTCACAATCTTTCCTCTCTCAGCAGAAAGTCCTCTCAAAGAAAAACAATTTTCAAAAAATTGTAGTTCTGAGCTGTCATCCTCTCACCTTCACAGATATGTAATACTAGACAGAGAGAAAATATTTTGAAGCATTTGTTATTCCACAGTAACATTTATTGTGTATTTCATTTTTTGCCAAAGTATTCCATTTGGTAAAATTCAAACCTTTTTGAAGACAAGGATATTTTGTTAATAAGTTTCTACATTCTTTATGCTGTGCATTGCACTATAGCCTGGCCAGAATAAGGCTAGCAGCCCTCAGGACCAACATTAAAAAAAGCTCACAGATGAAGTTTTGTGTTTTTATATTGCAGTTTTTACTTATTATTTATTTACTTGTTTATTTTTACCAGTCTAAAAGTAACTGAAAAATGTGAAGGACATGTATGTTTATATAAGAGGTCATTTAGTCTTCAGAGTTCTAAAATGATCGGTTCTCAAGAGAGGAGTCATAAGTTTTATTTATTTGTTTATTTATTTATTTTTCTGAGTTAAAAAAGAGAGTTCCTAATTGGTATGTGATTTTTCTGTTGTAAAGGTACCCACATTTTTACTGCAGAAATAAACAAACAAATATATATATTTTGACTCAAAGTAAAATGATAAAAGAGGACAAATTAGTATTGAGAAATTCAAAGGAAAAGTGTGTCTGAATCAACATCGAATCTACCTGCTATAAACCTCTATCATGTTTCCAGTATTAGTTACGAACTTCTGAAATGCAACACTGTCATATCAAAAACAGTTTCCAGAATTGTTTGTTTTGTGAACATTTTTAATTGGTGGTTAGAAATAATGATAATAAAAAGCTCTTCCGAGGTCATTAGTAATTGTACTTTTGTATAACACTGCTTAAACCAATAAAATCGTAAGAGATGAAAGAAATTGTGAGACAGGTGACAGTTCTTTTCTGTTGAACTTTGACTTCAACACATGCAGGACTTGGTTTGAGATGTCGACGTCACACTAAAAATGCTGTCATGATTGATGCTTCTTGGCTTCTCTGTAGAAAATAAACATTTGAGTCTTCATGAAAGATAAACACTTATCAGTACCTTGTTCCCAGAGTACTGATGCCTCCGTTATAAAGGAACAGTAGTCTGACAGAGAACCAACCAGCTACAGATTAGCACAGCACATTGTAACAAACAAACATAAAAATAAGATAAAATTAGTGCGTATGTAAACGCTTGGGCTATCTTAGGTCAGTTGTAACACTAATGGAACTCATGGACTATGGAGTTGTAACACTAATGGAACTTATGGAAATTCTGCTTAATGTATCAGAACTGACCTGTGTTCAGTTGTCTCTGCTGAAGATTATGAAAATATATCCAAGTGTTATTGTTTGTCTGCAGGAGTGCTGAAAATTAGAATCAGATTCAGAGACTGGAGCAAATCTTCTAAGTGATAGATTACATTTATTTTTTTTCCCCCACATTCATTTTGTCTCTGGAAGTAAAATCAATGTTATTTTAAACAAAAAACAAGATATGAGCTATTGCAATTTGACTTGATGTTTTGGGGTTTGAAAGGAGTAAACCATTTTTGATTTCTGAGGCCCAGGTGTTTGCTGATGTACTAATACTATGCGATGTACTAATACTATGAGTGGCTGGGGCAGTTATTACCTGAGTGTACTGTTAGGGCAATATAGCATATATGTTGGTCTAAGAGTAATTAACAGTGAAACTCTTAAATGTCACTAGGTTGTCAGAATCCTAGACTAAAATTTCTCCATAGCTCAACAGACTATTTTAAATCTTTTTAGTACAAATCTTACTTGTATTATCAGAAATAACTGCAGAGCCAGATGCTGTTAAAGCTAACAAAGGAATACTACTTGATTGGCACTGTCTAGCAAAGCAGTTTTAGTGCTGAATGACAGTACACAGCCTTTAAAGTCATGTTTCCCAGCTGTCATGGGGGTATTCCAGGACACATTTTATGGATACATTGAATTATATATTTGAATTACACATTAAGCAAAGATGACTGAAATTCTCTCATCACAGATAGCTTTTCAGTTATTATCTCCTTGGAGACTTGATGAGGTTGAAGGATGAAGGGAGAAGGGATGAAGTTCTAAGGTGGGTGCTCTGAATCTTCCTCAGAAACATCTATTTCCACTGATAACTTTTAAAAGGCAGGTCATAAACTTCATATTTGAGTCATATTCTAAAGGTGACAGCATAATCAATACCTCTTCTCCACCCAAATTATATATGCCTTAGCCTTTGCCTTCTCTCTCAGACAGGTGTTTACCATTTTCTTCCTCTCTGTGACTAGTATAGGAGAAAGGGGTGTTATCTGTTCAGAATGTGAACTCTCTACCATGGATAGTGTTTAGCTCACAACACTGATTTTGCATAGTGAAAATTAAGTGAAATTGATTAGATTTTTATAGCACATAGAGTCACTAGTGTTGTATCTTAAAGTAGATAGATTTTTAATTAATTGACTGGTATATATTTGACTTACTATAGGTCAGTAGTGGGCAATTTGTTTCTCTTTTTCAAGGTTCAAAAACAGATGGATTTTCAGAAGTGTTGCATGCTTTCTGCTCCTACAGAAACTTTAAGTAATTTTCATAATATCATGCTGGCATAGAAGCATATGCTCTCACAGAGTGGATTTTGTTATTCAGAAATAACTTCCTTTGCCAAAGAGAGAATAATTTGGAAGAGGGAAATGAAACTGTTATTGCTTTGTGGCTTATTGCATGGTATCTCTTCATATCTCAATAGCAGTTCATAAAGAAAAGAGTGAAGAATTTTAGAGAGATCATTTGTTTTTCTGGCTTTCCCAAGTTTTATAATTTATATATATATATATATATATTTTATTATTATTTTTTTCTAGGCTAAATCATAAAAATGGAGTGAAATATACCTCACAGTAGTATTATTTACTTAGTCTGCCCACAACCGGAATGACTTTCCCTCGCTCCCAACATTGCCACTCCAACTTGTTCTCAGAAACTGTCATTGATGGAAATTCAGGAACCTTCCAGAATACTGCTTCAAGAGAGCTATGCACTTCACAATTGTTTCTCTCTGAATTGAAAAGAAAGGTATGCCTTTGATCAGTTTAAATAATAGTGTCAAAATCCAGGCTGCAAGTTGGCACAAGAGACCCATGTCATCCCATGTGGGCCTTAGGTGTATAGCTAACAGAAAGAGCCGAGTTGCTGCCAAGTTCTCCAAGATCAAGTGTCTCTCCCACCACACTCTCTCAACTCTGGTACTTGGGCATATGTCTGGGAGTTTGTCTGACCCTAACTGATGGGGGCAGCCACTCTCAAGAATACAATTCTTCCCATATTTAGATGCTATAATCAGCACCTCTGTTGCACTTTGTTTCCTACCTGCAAGATGTCGAGATAAGCATGTCAAAATAGCTGCGTATAAGACTGCAAAACACCCAGATGCTATGGGGGTAGGTACCTTGTCCACACGGTGTTGGAGAAAACACCAACTAGGGGAAGCCTTAGAGCAACATTTAAAAAGAGCAGAAGATACAATAGAAGACACTGCTTCTTTGCCTCCACAGCATCTCTCCAGCCTCCACTCTTAGAACAAATTCTGAGATGCAAACAGATTTGTCTCATTTGTTGCCTTTAGGGAGAGTATTATAATTATTCTTTACATATTGATTAATTCATTCTTTTCCACTTTCCTTTTTCTCTACCCACCTAGCTTCTGGGCTTTCCAAATACATTCTGCTTGGTATTCTTGTTTCCCTTCCTTTTAAAGCTATTATCCCAGCTTTTATTTTGGTATCAATTTCATTTTATCTTCACTGGAAATAAACACAGTGGGAAGTAAATTCACTGAGACAATCACTGTCCTTTCTGCTTGTGTAAAAAAGCCTAGCAATTATTATGCTTTATGTAACTTAGTAAGCTTGATTTACTGGAAGTGAAAGTGAAGGGTTGTGTGATTATTAAGGAAGCAATGGCAATCTTTCTTTCCCCACTATTACTGCATACAATGATGAAAGTAAAATGATGCAGTTACACAGCTCCTCTTTCTCTCTTTCCCTCCCCTTCTTGCTCCCACCAACAATGGAGCTGATATTACAGATAAAATTATGATTTTTTATTATCCCTATTTTTGTCAATAGCACTACCCTGAGACATGAAACATAATATACGTTAGAAAAAATCAAAGGAACCCTCAATGGTTTTTTTGTTTGTTTGTTTGTTTTTGGAAATAAGACAGAACTTACAGACAAATAAGACAAACCTCAATAAGACAGAACTTCTCTCCTCCAGATACTTTCACAGAAGAAAAAAAAACAACGTCACATTTGGGTAAGGAAATGTGGGTGACCAACACAAAAAATTTCCTTAAGCTACCCACTAAAAATCATCAAGCTTACATCAGAAGGGCAAAACAAAATCTGAATATTGTATATACTAATTTGGAGTGTAATTAACAACACTAATCTATGCTTAGATTTAAGAGATCATGAAAATTCTTGTTCTTTAAAGCTCATCCAATATTCTTTTTCTCTGAAATAAAATTTCTTAACACTAATGTTGGTGTCATAAAAAATAGTTGAACTTCTGTAACCTGAAACCAGTATTTTGAAACCTTCATGCAAAGCCTTTCCAAGTCATGACAAATCTTCAGGTGCTAGAGAAAGCCTGAGAATTTCACGGGCTTATAAATTCCCTAATGAGAATAATATAATACACTAATCTTTAGTATACTAGCTTCTGCATTAATTTGTATTGCTTTCTTAATGTTGAATATAATGTACACCTATATTTAAATGCATTAAATACCATCAGTGTTAAAAATAAATTGAAAGCATGTATTATTGCTTGAAATAAACCACTTCAGTAATAACCCCCTGTTGCTTTAACACACCAAATGATCGCACTTTGTTTCTATTTCTAACTTATTTTTCATAGTTCCTCCTTGAATGTACTTAAAAAAGAGACATCCATGATATATTTTTGGAGATGGGTGTCACAATGTAATATAAGTTAGAATCACACTGCATTATATGGCCACTCATTGTAAAAGACAGAAAACTGTAGCTCCTTTAACACCTGCTGTCATCTTCCAGTCCATATAATTTCAGAAGTAATCAGTAAGCCTCAGGGACAAGAACTGATGCATATTTTGTTGCCTTAATTTTGAAATAGTAAATAGAAGGGGGAAAAAAAATCTTGTGGAACCTTCAGAGTCCTCCACAACTTAACTAAACTTAGTAGAGCTATATAAAGTGATTAAATATATTTATTCACCTTGGTCTCCAAGAAGACTGGAATGAATATCCACCAGGCTGTATTAATACTTCTTTTGATTGCTGTTCTTTGATATCTTTTCAGCCTTGAGGGACTCAGCAGATGCAGTGCAACAAATGTCTCTCCTCCTACTCTATGTATGTTGCTCATCAGAAAAGGAGGTTATGTTTCTGTTTCTAGAAACATATTTGCAATATGTTCCTTTTCTTCAGACAGGACACTGCTAAGCTGCTGGTTAGTGAGCCTACCAGGGGAGATGACCTGTTAGACCTTCTGTTCACAAACAGAGAAGGACTTGTTGGAGATATGGTGGCCAGGAGCTGTCTTGGACAGAGTGAACACGAAATGGTAGAGGTCTCTATTCTTGGCGAGGCCAGGAAGGGGACCAGTAAAACTGCTGTCTTGGACTTCTGGAGGGCAGACATTGAGCTTTTCAGGACACTGCTTGGCAGAGTCAATTGGGAGGCAGTTCTGAAGGGCAGAGGAATCCAGGAAGGCTGGGCACTTCTCAGGAAGGAAATCTTAATCTTAATGTCTCAGGAGTGGTCTGTCCCCACATGCCCAAAGACAAGCCGGCATGGAAGAAGACCGGCCTAGCTGAACAGAGAGTTGTGGCTAGAGGTTAGGGAAAAAAAAAAAAAAAAAAAAAAAAAAAAAGAGGGTTTATGATGTTTGGAAAAGAGGGTGGGCCACTCAGAAGAATTATAAGGATGTTGTAAGGATGTGCAGGGACAAAATTAGAAAGGCTAAAGATCGTCTGGAGCTCAATCTGGCTACTACTGTTAAAGATAAGAGAAAATGTTTTTTTAAATACATTAACATGAAAAGAAGGACAAGGAGAGTCTCCATCCTTTCCTGGATGAGGGGGAAAACTTAGTGATGAGAGATAAGGAAAAAAGGCTGAGGTGCTTAATGCCTTCTTTGCCTCAGTCTTTAGCGGCAAGACCAGTTGTTCTCCGGATACCCTGTACCCTGAACTGGTGGAAGGGGATGGGGAGCAGGATGTGGCCCTCACAATCCATGAGGAAATGGTTGGTGACCTGCTACAACACTTAGATGTATGCAAGTTGATGGGGCCTGAAGGGATCCACCCAAGGGTGCTGAGAGAACTGGCGGAAGAACTGGCCAAGCCACTTTCCATCATTTATCAACAGTCCTGGCTATCAGGGGAAGTCCCAGTCAACTGGCAGCTAGCAAACATGACACCCATCTACAAGAAGGGCCAGAGGGTAGACCCAGAAGACTATAAGCCTGTTAGTTTGACCTCAGTGCTAGGGAAGCTCATGGAGCAGATTATCTTGAGAGTCATCATGCGGCACTTGCAGGGCAAGCAGGCAATCAGGCCCAGTCAGCATGGGTTTATGAAAGACAGGTCCTCCTTGACAAACCCGATCTCCTTCTATGACAAAGTGATGTGCTTGGTGGATGAGGGAAAGGCTGTGGATGTGGCCTACCTTGATTTCAGTAAGGTTTTGATACTGTTCCCCACAGCATTCTCCTCAAGAAACTGGCTGCTCATGGCTTGGACTGGTGTACGCTTTGTTGGGTTAAAAACTGGCTGGGTAGCTGGGCCCAAAGAGTTCTGGTGAATGGAGTCAAACCCAGTTGGAGGCTGGTCACTAGTGGTGTCCCCCAGGGCTCAACATTAGGGCCAGTTCTCTTTAATATCTTTATTGATTATATGAATGAGGGGATCAAGTGCACCCTCAGTAAGTTTGCAGATGACACCAAGTTAGATGTGTGTGTCGATCTGCTCAAGGGTAGGAAGGCTCTGCAGGAGGATCTGGATAGGCTGGACTGATGGGCTGAGGTCAACTGCATGAAGTTCAACAAGGCCAAGTGCCGGGTCCTGCACCTGGGGCACAACAACCCTAAGCAGTGCTACAGGCTGAGAGATGAGTGGTTAGAAAGCTGCCAGGCAGAGAAGGACCTGGGAGTATTGGTTGATAGTCAGCTCAATATGAGCCAGCAGTGTGCTTAGGTGGCCAAGAAGGCCAACAGCATCCTGGCTTGTATCAGAAACAGTGTGGCCAGCAGGGCTAGAGAAGTGATTGTACCCCTGTACTCGGCTCTGGTGAGGCCGCACCTCGAGTACTGTGTTCAGTTTTGGGCCCCTCGCTACAAGAAGGACATCAAGGTGATCGAGTGAGTCCAGAGAAGGGCAACGAAGCTAGTCAGGGGTCTGGAGAACAAGTCTTACGAAAAGCAGCTGAGGGAGCTGGGATTGTTCAGCCTGGAGAAGAGGAGGCTCAGGGTGACCTTATTGCACTCTATAGGTACCTTAAAGGAGGCTGTAGCGAGGTGGGGATTGGTCTGTTCTCCCATGTGCCTGGTGACAGGATGAGGGGGAATGGGCTAAAGCTGCACTAGGGGAGGTTTAGGTTGGATGCTAGGAAGAACTTCTTTACTGAAATGGTTGTTAGGCATTGGAACGGGCTGCCCAGGGAAGTGGTGGAGTCACCATCCCTGGAGGTTTTTAAAAGATGTTTAGATGTAGAGCTTAGGGATATGGTTTAGTGGAGGACTTGTTAGTATTAGGTCAGAGGTTGGACTAGGTGATCTTGGACGTCTCTTCCAACCTAGATGATTCTGTAAGAATCTGAGCAGACAAGAAAATATCACCCTTTTGCTACCTATCTGTCTGTAACATTATTGAAGGTGATAGATGACATGTGGTCTTCATGAAATGTTCTTAGAAAACCTGAAAAAATATATCATATAATCTTTCCAGGCAATGCAGTTTAAGATTATGATAGAGCCTGCCTGTGTCATTTTAACTTGTGCTCCATTCATGAGTATGATTATGCCTCTTTACCTTATTGCATTAATGAATGCAATATTTCTTTCATCTTTCTTATTCATTGTGCTGTCCTAAGTGTTTGCTTATCATCAACAAAATACAACACAATTAACTTCTTCTTTAGCAATTTTAATATACTCTATCTTAAGTAGTAAAGTACATCACAAACATTATTAGTGATGAATTTAACAGAATGGCTGGTGAAATTATCCCCATTCTGCAGAGAAGGATGTGAGCCATAAGGTGAAGAACACCGTAAGTGTTACTTAATTTAGGTGCTTTACCTCAACTTCAAAACCTTGGCTTCATTTTTCAGAAATCTCTGTTTTTCCTATGTTGTTCCAATTTCAAGTACATTTGTTTGCACTTCAGTATTGAGTGCCCCTGTGAAACTCCCCTTGCATATTACATCTTGGGCATGTTTTTCTTATTTTAAAAGAGTTAGTAACAGTTATACAATCTGATTGGTTAATCTGTCTAGTCTTATTTTGACACGAATAGTACTGAATTATTTTAGAGACTATGATATCCCTTTCATATCCTGACAGTTACAGAATATCCTGATATTAAGAAATTTCTATTAAATCCCAGTTTTATGGGATTCACACTGTAGATTTTTTTGAAAAACAAATACATCATAATTTTCATTATTTCTAGTAGCTCTATGAGTATTTTCCATAGGTTTCTGATTCTCAGTGATGATCTCTGCTAAGAGTATTACTTTTAAAATTTATTCTGATAGTGACTTCTGTGAAATTACTATAAATTAAATTGAAAAGTATTTCCTCTTTCAAAATTTTGCTCTAATTGAATAAAAATCATATGATATTTTGATGTAGATTTTTTTTTTTTCAGTAACACAACAACATCAATGTTACACATAGATGTGCTTATTTAATTCATAAATAAATTTCAAAAAAAAAATTTTTTTTTTTTTGGAGATATGTCACTTCTGAAGAAAAACAGAACTGCAATGCAGTAAGTAACTGGAATGAACCTGCATGCAGGATCCATTAATATTTCTATTATCACCTGTGTATTTTTCTATACAATTAGTAGAAATGTGTGTCTGACTTAAACATCTCCACAACTGCTTTGGAGACAGCTAGCACATTTGCTTCAATTGAGCTGATATCATTTATGTTGGAACATAGTGTCAAAATTGCTTTTCAAATTATTCACATTATAAGTCATCTAAAAAACATAAAATCTTTTTGGTGTTCATTTTGGGCAATTCCTACAGCATTTAGCTAATTTTATATTTCATGACTGAATCTATGCCAAATTGCTTATTAGACTACAACCATTAAGATTTATTGTGCAAATTTATCAGTTTTCATGCTGTTAGATCCCATTATTCACTTTTGTTCAAGGATGTGTGCAAATCCCTATATCTTTTGTTTATCTAAGACAATATGTTTTTGTTGTTGAGATTTATCTATTTTTTATTCTTTTTGTTAATTTTTTTTTAGCGTTTTATAAATCAAATTTCACTGTCAGTAATTGTTGTATCTTTTGGTACCCATGTAGTTATTTCCAAAAGCTTTCAATTTATTTTTTCGATTCTCCTGAGTATACCTTGAATTTCACTTATTTGACTCAAATACCAGCAAGAAAAAATAATTTGGGATACAGACTAAGGTTTTTGTTTAATCTTTATGGAGCCCTATTAACTTAATTTTATTGATGTATAGGCTGATGTTGATGTATAGGATGATGTTCAGAAAGTGCTGAGATTTCAAGTGTAAATTCTAATTATCACAAGCCAGTATGCAAAAGAACTGTGCAGTCCAGAGTACAAACCAGTCTGGTGTGAATATAATTTCTTATTTGTTGGATAACTTGGGATGCTTCTATCTGAAAGTTTGCTAGTACTAGTTGGGATAGTCTTGGGACTATACTTGGGTGAGATTTTCACAAGGACTCCATATTGTCATAATTTTCCTTGTACTCCACCAGTTTCACTGACTTCATTGGGAGCAGACTAGGGTTACAAAGAAGCTGGGGACAATCTTTACCTCTCCTCCTCTCTTTCTTTCTTTCCTTATTTTCTCATTTCCTTCTTCTCTTCATCCTTTGCTTACTTATTTTCTATTTTTCCATTATATAAATGTATTTTTCACCTTCATAATAAAATGCTGTTCCTCAGCATCTACCATTTAGCAACATCACAGGAGTTCATAAATAAATAAATAAATAAAATAAAATCCTGCTATAGTTAAAAAATTGCTAACATCATAACATCAAAATGTAAAATAATTTTATATTTATGCGTTTGAGTGAGCATTTCAGACTAAAGCCAGAAATCATTGCTTTTGTCAGTATACATGGCAGAGATAAGTATGTGCTCTTTTAATTTAGAACAAGCAAGTATCTTCAAATAGCAGTGCAGTATTTGAGTGCAGAGAGACAACCGAAGACAAATATAAGCAGAGGATCCCAAATTGAGCAATGCTTTCATAAGTCATAAAAGCAATTTTAAAATCAATTTGGCATTTGATCAAATTGCACTTTAGGTTTTGTAAGATGGAATTGAAATGCTGAGTCTACGTGGTGAGTTAAAATCCTGATAACAACAGCTCTGCAGTTTGAATCCTATACTTTTTTTTTTTTTTTTCCCCTTCAGAAAAAGACAAAAACAAGTCATTATGGCTCCGACTTACAGGCTGTACACCACAGTGCTTTTTGTGATGATTACCTTTCTGAACTTCTCTGGTGGGATTTTTCCAGTATTTTTATATGAAATGACTGGTTATGGCTTCAATCATTTTGATGTGGTTGTACAGCCTGCCATTAAAATGAGCCTCATATATATATATATATATATATATATATATATATATATATATATATATAATATATGTATATTGCCTTAGTAGCTTTCCTGGAAAGGGAAGTGAGACCTCGAATCTGAGCTGTAGGTGCTGTTCTACTTTTTGGCAGTTTAGATTTCCCACACCCTGTCCTTGTTTCAGTGGCACATATATACCAAGTTATATCAAAAAATCATTCCTTGGATTCCCCATACATTATAGAAGAGGATTTGTCAGCATTGGTTTCAAACTGTTACCGCATTAAGATCCACTGGAGTATAGCACTGGAACATTAAAGTTTAAAGTTTGCCTGTACAGTTTCTATGTACACAGGGTAAAAGGCTACCTTTGTCCCAGCATAGCATTTAACACCATGCCGTTCTGTCCGGCAGAAGAGGACCTGTTTAGGAGAAACAATGTAGTAATGACGTTGAGCAAAACAGAATCAGAGCAGAGACGAATAACATTGTTCTGTCAGGAGTCAGTAATCAGACTGTCAGCTCTTTAGAGTCACTTCCCAGCAACTCAGAGACTATAGTTTGTGTAATTTAGAGGCTAGAGTCCTATTACACGTTTCTGCAAACTTTTACTCTTGAATCAAGAATACTAGCTCAGGTTCAGTCTCTTACCTACATATATTCATTCTGGACTCTGGGTTATAGAACCATACCTTAAAGAGGGACCATGGGAGAATTTCAGTAGATCATTGTATTATATCCAATGTATTATATAATTATATATGATCATTACTATAATATTATTATAATACTATATTATATATTATTATATCATTATTATATTATTACATAATATATATATAATATTATAATATTATTATCTTATACATCCATTGTATTATATCCATATATGTATTATATGTATTATATATAAGAAGAAGATCCTCCTTCATGCCCCCATCCAGAATGGGGACTTCTCAGTAAAATTTGAATAATTTTCCTTTGTAGTTGCACAAGTTTGCTCAGCCCCAGAGACAATGAAGATTTATTTTCACTAAAAATGTGTTGAATTGCACCTCTGATTATTTGGTTCCTATTATATATATATTTGAACATTTCAAAACTATGAAGTAGGAATCTGGTGAGCAAAAATATTTTTGAAAGTTACTGCATAACAATATTTTTCCTTCTACTCCATTAATAATGTATTACTCTAACGTTGTTGAGAAAAAGAATATTTTTTTCATCCGTATGTTCAGTACTAACAAAACTCCGTTCTGGATCTAAACTTTATTTTTTTTTATATATATTTGGCATAGAGGAAAAAGAAATGATACATATACATATTAAATAAACATTCTCAATGAATAAATTAAGATATTTATATTAAATATTCATCTCAATGACACTGTTAAAATGATTATAATAATGGAATTCTGTTTCTACATCAAGATATTCAAAAACTAAGATAATCCAAATACCCTTAGCTCTACCTTTATTATTATAATTATTATTTACTGCAATGGTATGTGAATGACTTCACATACCATGAAAATAACATTTTCAGTATACTTGCAAGATAATAATTCATTACATTATTGTTTGATGACTGCAACAGTACAATTGTATAGCAATATTAAATCAATAGGCATGTTTCCAGCTGGCAAATGTGCAAAATGTCCCTACTCATCTGACTTGCTTGTTTTATTCAGAGACTTTTAAAACAGTGTCTGCATGTGTGTTTCATTCCATATTGAATCCTATAGCAAATACCTTCCAGTTCCTAAGACTCTTTCTTAACTTATAAAAACAATATGCCAAGGAGTGTTTTATGAACATGACACCAGGTAGCACATCCAATTTTGTGTTCAGATGTTTAAAATTCTTCTTTTATTTATTTATTTGTGTTTGTTTATTTATTTACTAAGGTAGTTGGACCTAAACTTGCTCTTTGAGAACATTCTGCTCTTGGCACACATACTATAACATGAGCAATGTCTGTTTCTACTAATGTTTTATTTGCTATGTATATATTGTCTGAGATACCAATAAAGATCTAAAACAATAAATCTTCATTCCACAGATTTCATTAACATATGTCATATTGAAAAACAAAACAAAACAAAAAAACTACTAACTTTTCTGAATTTTAGATGGCAAAAAAAGCTGTTGATTAACCCCATGACCTAGAACTGAACTTGGAATAAAGGAGAAAATGCTGCAGAAAGGATGGATTCAAATTAGTACATGTGACTTTCAATCAAAAACATATTGTGGTTGACCTGATGAACACAATCTCTTTTCAACTGCTGGACCCATAGAAGATGAAGGTGGGGTATGCACATCCTTGTGGGGTGCATAAATTGCAACATTGTTCTCTCTAGCAGAAGACAAAAGCAATGACTTGATCTCTCACTGCAGTAACTGCAGCTCTACTCCCTGACTAATGTTTGCAATCTCAGGGTTCTATTTATATTTTGAATGATGTCTTTCCCTGCCAAATTTGGTTGAATCTGGCCAATAAATGAAACAAAGAGTAGGCAGCAGAGATGAGTCTGACAGATAGATGGATAAACCATGTGAATGCACAAGAAATTAATTTATTCAGAAAAACAAAGTAAAAGAAAGTCTGCAGATACTCGTTTAAGGGACATATTTACCAAAGGTTTTAGTAGGAGAACCAGCATTAGTTCATGTTAAGGCAGCACCTGTGTCTGCAGAACAAACCCCATGACAAGGGACATTAAATTTCTTTCTATGAGATGTTATTTTGAGCTAGTGCCACCCAGGGAATACAGGAAAGAAACAGTTACAGATAAATGAAAACATGCCCTGTCCTGGAACAAATGACAGGATGTGAGAAGAGCACAAAGGCTGCATAAGAGGGCTCTCACCTGAATTTACACTGGATTATTAATGCCTGTTTAGGAACAGTAGAAGAAGGTTAAAGTTCTAAAGCTTAAATTTTTGGAGGGAGAAATCACTAGCACTTCCTAACTTCACATGAACTGTGTAATAGGAAAATCAGAAACTATGTAAACAATTCTGTTTGCTTGTTATTTTTTTATAGAATGACAAGTTCTTATTGAAAAAAGTTCAGATAGAACCTAATTTTTTTTCCAAGCTTTGCAAACTATGTGTGTATGCAACATATATAACAATTTTGATAGCCTGATACCTTCAAAGTTGTGTACAGGTATTAAATCACAATATTTATGTGAGACTAGAAAATATTGTTTTGTCATCCTGTTGTGGTGCTTTTACTCAGGTGGGCAACCAAGCTCCACCACAACTACTCTATCACTCCCCCTCTCATAAAAGAGGAAGGGGGAGAAAATACAACACAGAGCTCAAGGTTTGAGATGAGAATGGTTTAATTAAAGGGAAAGGGAATGGGGAGAAAAAGAAACAAAATAAACAATAAGTCCATGTGGAAGCACAGAGAGAAGAAAAAAAAATTGTTCTCTACTTCCCATCAATGTGACTGGATTCCCTGTGTGGGTCCCTTGACCTTATTCTGTTTAATAGCAAAGTCAGCTTTCAGGAGAATTTGAATTATTTTCTTCCCTTTCTCAAAAACTTCTTCTGCTGTGTTACCCCATACGATGGTATCATCGATGTACTGCAGGTGTTCAGGAGCATTCCTCTGTTCCAGTGTCATCTGGATCAGTCCATGGCAAATAGTATGGCTGTGTTTCCACCCCTGGGGCAGTCGATTCCAAGTATACTGAATGCCCCTCTAAGTGAAAACAAACTGTGGCCTGCATGCTGCTGCCAGAGGGATGGAGAAAAATGCATTAGAGATATTGATTGTAGCATACCACTTTGCTGCCTTTGACTCTAGTTCATACTGAAGTTCTAGAATGGCTGACAATGCAGGACTCAGAGGTGGCGTGACTTCATTCAGGCCCCAATACTCCACCGTTAGCCTTCAATCGCCATTAGACTTTCACACTGGCCATATGGGACTATTAAAAGGTGAATGAGTCTTGCTGATTACTCCTTGGCTCTCCAGATGATGAACTAACTCATAGATAGGGATCAGGGAGTCTTGGTTGGTGCGATATTGCCATCGGTGCACAGTTGTAGTCGCAATTGGCGCTTGCTGTTCTTCAATCCTCAGTAGTCCTAAGGCAGAAGGGTCTTCTGAGAGACCAGGCAGGGTAGACAGCTGCTTAATCTTCTCTGTGCTCAAGGCAGCTATGCCAAAAGCCCACCAGTACCCTTTTGGATTCTTGAAGTACCCTCTTTTGAGGTAGTCTATGCCAAGGATGCACGGAGCCTCTGGGCCAGTCACGATGGGGTGCTTTTGCCACTCATTCCCAGTTAGACTCACTTCAGCTTCCAATACACTTAGCTCTTGGGATCCCCCCATCACTCCAGAGATAGAGATGAGTTCTGCCCCTTGGTGGCCTGATGGCATTAGGGTACACTGTGTGCCTGTATCCACTAAAGCTTTATATTTCTGCAGTTCCAGTGTGCCAGGCCATCGAATCCACACAGTCCAGTAAATACGGTTGTCCCTCTCCTCTACCTGGCCAGAGGCAGTGCCCCACTAGTCCTGCTTGGAGCATCTATCAATTAATTCTTCCAAGTGTGAAGCAGAGGTCTCTTTGTCAGGGTCAGGAGTAATACTAGCCCTTCTACTGCCTCCAGGGGACTGCCCAACAGAAACCAGGGCAGCAATCCTCCTAGGAGCTTCTTTTCTTGCTGCTGTATCTTTCTGCAGCTCACATACGTGAGCAGCTAGGGCTGAGGTCGGTTCACTGTCCCACTTCCTCACATCTTCCCCACGGTCATGTAAATAAAACCACAAGGTACTTCACGGTGTGCATCCCAGATTCTCCCTTGCTTGAGCCAGAGAATGCTGGCACTTAATGGCTGAAAAAATCTTCCATCTAAGTGAGGAGGAAGTTATGTGTTCTTCTAACAGTTGGGATAGTCTCTCCACAGCTGAAATGCAGGCCCGTACTGGGGCATAGAGATTTTCTTCATATTTATGAAGCTGGTTGGACATGTTATCCACAGTTGGCCCCATCCTCTCCTCCCAATCCATTGCTGCCAATGTGCTAGCATGTGATGAGGGTGCAGCTCATAAAAACTTACACCACTTGGATGCTGTGCATTGGACTTCATCAGGGTCTTTAGGTGTCTGGGCATTTTTCAAATCACTATAAATCATCTCCAGCACATTAAAGGGAAAGTTAATTCCTGCAGGCGTTGGAGGCCTTTATCCATAGCGGACCACTTGCCTGTTTGATATACAATATCTTCCTTGTGGGGATACCTTTCTTTCACAGCTGCTAGGAGTCGCCTTCGGAGGCTGAGAACTTGTGCCTCTCTCCCAATTACTCTATCAATGAGCCTTTCTCTAGAGAGGGATCCCAGCTGCTTGGCTTCATTGCCTTCTAGTTGTTAGCTGTTGGCCCCAGTATCGAAGCAGCCAGGTGAGGATGTGCTCACCTGGATGATGACTGAAATCCTTTTGTATTTCTTGCAACTCACTCAAGGATAGAGATCAAGTAGTTTCTGATTCATTTATGATTTCAATCTCTTCTCCCTGATATTGCCGTGATAACGTTGCTTTAGAGCTGCCTGCCTTTTCCTCTTCTCCCTCCTCCTTAGGAAGAGCTTCTTCCCTTACTAAACAAGCTGACTTCCATTTCCACTGTTTTGTCTTGACTATAGGGATGACTGATACCACAGATGTTTGGTCCTCTGGGGTGGTCACAGTGTGTGCTATCTCATCATCGAATTCAGGAACTTCCCTATCCCCTTGAGGGTGCTGGGCAGTGTTAATTGACATTTGATAGGCATAAGCCAGACCCCAGCAGAGTACAGCAAGCTGGTGGAGTTCTCTGGTATTGCCAGTGTCAGAACATACATCCTTCAAGCATTCTACCAGTTTTCTTAGATTTATTCTACCAGTTTTCTTGGATTTCGCACTTGTTCAGGGGTGAAGAACCATCATAGGAGAAAACTGTGACAGGTATATGTCCTGCCCATATCCCCCCCACTCACCTTGCCACCCACAATTACTTTGTCTTGGGAGAGGTCCTTGGATAATATTCTTAATAAATTGTTTGACCTTAGGGAAGAAGACAAACACTAGAACTAGTAATAGGAGGATAACATCCGATGAAGAGTATCCAAAATACTCAAAGGCTGCTGCAATTAGCCCACAAGGAGAGAAGAAGAAGACACCAACCCCAATATTATTCACAGATTGACTGCTAGGAGAGAAAAAGAAGGTGGTGTAATTCTAAATATTTCCAAAAAGATAATCTCCAGGAGACCAGAATGGTAACAATGCAGGGCCAGAGTACCAGAAAAAAAATTAAGGCCAGAATGTTACAGCACAATATGATAAAGAAACCAAACACAGACTTCAACACATTCTCCGATCGCATGTAGAGGAAAAAAGAGGACATAGAATGGACTACATACAACATAGTCACAAAGAAAATTATTAACAGAAAACCAAACATTGTGACTAGCAGTATGTTAGTTGTAAGTACTTTAATCAATTCTACTGTTACCTCAACCCTCAAGCCCCACACTAGGTGCCAAAAAGGACTGTGGTGGTTTTACTCAGGTGGGCAGACGAGCTCCACCACAAACACTCTATCACTACCCCTCTCCTCAAAGAGGAGGGGGAAGAAAATACAACACAGAGCTTGAGGTTTGAGATGTGAATGGTTTAATTAAAGGGAAAGGGGAGAAAAAGAAACAAAATACACAATAAGTCCACACGGAAGCACAGAGAGAAGGAAAAAAAAATATTCTCTACTTTCCATCAATGAGCAATGTTCAGCCATGTCCTGGGAAGCAGGGCCTCAAAACACATAGCAGTTGTTCATGAGGAACAGCCCTCTCCCCCATGAAAGCCCCCCCTTTTTATTGCTGAGTGTGACATCAGGTGTTATGGATCATCCCTTTGATTGGTTTAGGTCAGCTGCCCTGGTGATGTCCCCTCCCCATCACTTGCCCACCCCCAGCCTGCTGGCTCTTGGGGGCTTGGAAGGAGTCCTGATGCTGTGCCAGCACTTTGCAGTAATAGACACAACACTGGAGTGATATCAGTGCTGTTCCAGCTATGAGTGCAGAGCACAGCACTGTGTGGGCTGCTGCAGGAAAAGGTGACTCCAGCCCAGACAGACCCAACACAACTGTCAATGAGGTGAAGTATATTAGACAGGTATACCAAATGCCAGCATGGTCATGTATTTGCTGGTACTTAAATTTGCAACAAACGAGTTGCAAAAGGAGAGAGAAGTACCTTTCTGCTCAAAGAGATTGGTTGATAAGGACAAAAATCCCTATTTAAAAGCCTAGCTTCAACCAGGCTAAAAACTTTACATGGTATGGCTTGTCCAGGGACACAGAAAAGGTGTGAGCAGTACAGATGTAGTTAGTAATCTTGCATTGCATAGTCACAAAGTGATGGTGAAGACTGCT
Source organism: Netta rufina (assembly GCF_964035555.1). Classification (NCBI taxonomy): domain Eukaryota; kingdom Metazoa; phylum Chordata; class Aves; order Anseriformes; family Anatidae; genus Netta; species Netta rufina. The sequence goes on along the minus strand of NC_140124.1, from coordinate 72,164,943 downwards.
GAATATCTCACTCCTGATGACACGCCATTATTGTAGTTAAATCGTGACACCTTTAGAATACACAGTAGAGAATTATATACCCAAATGAAGCTGAAGGAAGACAGAAAGAAACTGTATAAATTGGCCTTCAACCAGGACAATAGTGTTCACCTCTATACTGTCAGAGTAGCTATACCATTCCTTAGATAAGACAATAATTCTTTCTTTGATAGCCATCTGGCATGGGTACTACTTTATTAGCATTACCACTAGGTAATGCTCCTATCTGCTGAATTTCTACCTGAGTGTTCCCTAGAGGGCTCTAATCTGAGCACTGAGTCAGCCTGATGCCAGGTATCTTTTGAGATCTGAACTCACAGCTTGAGGTGACACAGGACAGGCTTAATAGTCATGATTAGAATGTTCTTTCCATTTTAAGTGCTTAATTTGTTCTGCTTATAACTTTCCAAACCATTAGGTACCAAAAGGACTCTTTTTTTTTTTTTTTTTTTTCTTTTCCAGACTTGTGCTCAATACAGAGGTGAAATACCTAAAAAGTTTGATAAAAAGCTATTTGGTTGTTACTGAGGTGTCTGAATACAAGGTCAAAGGGGAATGAGGAAGCATTTCCTATGACAAAGGTTATGTATTACAGATATTTTCTTTGTTTCTGGAAATTATCAGTTTAATTTTTTATGTTGACACAACTCAAGCTGTCACAAAGCTGCCAGCTCTCTATCAGGTAATAATTACCACATTCACACTTTGTTTTTTCATAAGAAGCACTTTTTTTGTTGTTGTTGTCTCCTATTCCCTTCGTGTTTATTGATAGAACTCAGTGGAAAGAACAGAGAATATCTACTTTTGCTAGAGAAGATTAAAAATGGGCTTAGACACTACAAAAGTGTTCTGAAAAAAAAAAAAAAAAAAAGGTTGGGAGGTGATTTGAGTCCTTCAGTTAGAGAAATGGTAGAACCTGTTTTACATTACAGTCTGGTATTTTCTTGCATTCTGTCAGCAGGAAAGCATGAACACAACACATTCTAGAGTCTCAAAATGGATTTCCAAAAACTCCAGGATTTTCTTTAAACTCTTTTAAAATCAAAGTGAACGTGTAAAATCTTATTTTTACTTCAGGATTTCTGAAGCTCTAGCTATTCAACCCAAAATGGATGCAGCAAGCCAAACCCAGGTTTGAAAAAAATTAGATGTTTCCCAGGCTGCTTGAAGAAAAAATACCTCTTATATGTCACTTCTCCATCTGACACCTTATGGCATATAATTCATTATATACCCTACATTCCTCCCTGCCCTTGTTTTCCTGCATCAGTCTGCCATATGGCTCTCATGTTCCTTTCAGAAGTTATTTTCTATCCATCTCCATGCACTGTAAACTGACAATTGTTTTACCTGAGGGCATGGTGATGGCCTAAGAAGGCACAGCACCTTTGTTATTAGCAACTGCACTGGGTTTGTGGATATTTGAAATGACATTTATCCAGGTAGCTCCAATCCCATCAATATTAATGAAATATGAAAATGATTTTGAATACAGGAAAATTCTCATAGACCTAGCCATTAATCACATATCCATGTAGGAGGAAACTAAGAGTCATTAAACATGTAATATAAAATCATTATAATTGTCAACACTGCAGGTACATTCTTGGATCTTAAGATATAAAGTTATTTAAAAGCTACTGTAGCTTTTGTTCATTGTAAGACAAAAGCACTCCCATCAGGTTTTCTAGCTATTTCTTGCACTGACATCACAAGGCTACAGACTTTAGAACCCGGTTAAAGTGTGTTGGTGTCTGTATCACTTGAAAGCCAACAGTTAGGTACAGAAAAATATATATAATCACAGCATCCTGCTTCTTCAGAGGTACTTTGAAAGGTACAGGCTGCATTTGAAAGTACTTTGGGAAGGAGAAGCTGATAATTTTGTTGAAGATAAAAGAAGATGTAGAAGATGGGGAAGCTCTTTGTCATATTACCATGCTAGAGAGCAGCAGGCAGGAGGAAAAGAAAAGGTGAGAAGAGTCAAAGGTAACTTTTTCTACTAACTATAAACTATGGCTCCTCTGTGGGAAAAGGGTGCAGAAGCAAACTGGAGGCCTGGAAGAATGTGAATTTCCATCCTTGATCATGTGTACACACCATTTCTCCATGACTTCTTGATATGCAACAGAGGGAGAAAACATCACAGAAGATACTAAAGAGTTGTTGCAGAGGGAACTCTCGGCAACTCCTGGGAGAAAAAAGTGGGGGCACATTATCCAAGGAAAAAAAAAGGCTGCTAAATGTCTTGGGTATATGGGTAGTCTGCATGGGAGGAACCCTTTTTAATCATGCTTCGCTTGAAGCACAAATGAAATATGGGATATCCTCACTTCATGCATGTGGGAAAATTTTTATCTGAAACTTATCAAGACTTATGTATAAGACAGCTTTTTCCAGAGTTAAAAATTAGAAAACCTATCTCACAAATCCACTGTCTGTAAAATCAGAAAATGTTTTCATGGTCTAATGACTTTTCATGTTGTGAGATTTCAAAGCTACTTATGTAGGAATACTATGACTTGATTTCTTATCCTTCTGCATCGAGAAAAAGGAAAATATATTCCCCATGGGTTGTAATCAAATTAAGAAGCAGACTAAATGAAACTTTATTTATTTATTTATTTATTTATTTATTTATTTATTTTATGAACTACTCAATTTATTAACCCTTCCAATGTTACAGTCAGTCCTGAGATACATTCTCAACCATGACCAGTGTACAGTCTGACAAGTATTAAATCATTGTTTTATTTTATGTGGTAGGATGCTCTATTTGTGGCCTGAAGACTGAATACTTCTAGAGGATTTCAGCTAGATGATGATTATTCTTGATGTTTATTAACTCATGATCCTCCAGATGTGGTGGAAAGCTGGTCACACTATTCTGATATATCACAGTCCGTTCCTCCTGAAGTCCTGTGATTCCTGCTCTGCATGTGACAGGAAATATTGTTCTTATGCTAATTAGTGCTGCTAACTACTGTATGGTGAGACTGCATATGTCATTTAAGACCCTTGCCTTGCTTTGCATTTTTCTTTGAGTTTATTTCTTTTCGACTTTATTTCCCTTCCTTTCAATTATTACTTATATCCTGTCCCTGGACATACATAAAGGTTCAATTTTGTTTTACTAGACAATGAAGTAAAAAGGAGTCTGTAGTTACAAAGTCATCAGTGAATAGATAAAGCAGGTCTATGTTTTTGAAGAGAATTACGATGTCCTCTGTCCATGGGATCTGCACGATTAGTTGTCTAAAATTAGATGGTCCTGATCTTATACAGGGGACTAGTGGAGTAACTCCTACTGGTTATGGTGGTGCAAGGATTAAGTAGAAAATGAAGCTTATTTATAATTCTAATTCTTATATTAGATGCTATTTCCACATGCATATATTTCCACATGCACTCTTTGGTGGAAGAAGAACTGAAGAAACAAGTCCACATCTTAGAGTCTGGAAGATGTTCATGACAAATGATCATAGCCAATTTCTTTGGGCTGATTTTGAAAAGTTGTTCACTGTTAAATGACCTGTTACTGAAATTTAGGGAGAAGAGCTAAGATTTTCTGGCACTAGGTAACGTTTAGGAAATAGTTAACTTTCTTTCTCAAACTCCTGGTGTTTGGATAATGCAATAACTAATTTCTGTGTTAATAAAAATCTTTTTGGCTTGGAATGGTGGTACCTAATATATAACAGATTTATTGTGCTCATTGAAGGTGACAGGACACAGTTACACACTAGAAAGGTGTTAAAATATAATAGTATTGAAAGTGGGGAGAAAAAAAAAAAAAAACACAGACTTTTGAATAGTGTCAAACTTCTTTAGAAACAGCTTGTCCTTCATCAAAGTCTCTGTTTCCCTTTGCCACTTTTTGATGTATCATTTCTTGCTGTTAATTGCCAGTGAAAAGCATGATGCCAGTGTTGGAAAATGTGCACTCTTTTTGAGTTTTAATTGCTTCTTACATATACTATCATATATACAGTACATAGTTTTTATAGTGTTTTTTTTTTTTTTTTTTTAATATACATTATTAATTTATTTTTCATCTTCTGCAGTAGGTTTGCTGCACTGGTGAGTATGTTACCACTTCTTGATTTTGCTGGTGGGAAGTCTTAGGAGACTGTTTATAGTTCTTGTGATCCAATATTCCTTGCAAAAATTTGGCTGTTTACCTGATGAATTGCATACATTCCTGGTCACTTCCCGTCATAGAAGAGTGATAGAGTTCACTTGCAAGAGAGAAGCAACACTATGTTTATCGATATAAAATTGTGATTCAACAAAGTTTAATAGTAAACAAAATAGTGGTTTAACAAGATTCAATGACAAGGTATACTTGGTTATTTACTGCATAGAGCATGGGGTCCAACATGCTTGTCCAGGAGACTCTTCTGTTCAGCCTTTGTACTATAAATAGTATATTGATAATTTATACACTTACAAATCCATTGTAAGGAAAGTGTTTCTATTCATTATGTATTAATTGTATGTTTTGGTGGTTGAGGTTGCTTTTCTTTTATCAAGTACCAAACTTTTATATACAATATTATTCTCAGCAATAGACATTGATTTTAGAGTTAGTAGAATCACAACTGGATGAAGCATGAGACTAAAATTTCCTATTGCTATTAATGACCAGCCAAGAAAAGTTCCCCACCAATGATGTCCTCCATGTTTTTTCACTCTTTCCATAACATGGTTTATCTCTTCTGTATCACAATGAACGGTGATAAGACTTCCATATTCTTTTGTAAATTATGTGATAGCCTACATTTTAGAGACAGTGGGCATTACTGTCATCGGATTCTGGAAATTACTTTTCTAGAAATGCTGAACAACAGTCTTGCTGTGAAGCAATTTTTTTTTTTTTTGATCACTGAAAAGCTGCCAAACTGGATGATAGCTAGTTTTTCTATTTTCACTTGGCAATTATGCTCACTTTGTGAAAATGTTATAGAAAATTCTGGGCAATGAAAAATAAAACCCAGTAGGTTTCATCTTATTCAATTTTTTATTTATATATATATTTTTTTTCAGGAGATTAGCTAGAACAAGGGTAAGCTCTAACCGAGTTTGTTCTAAGATCAGAGTGTTCATGAAGTAACTTATGTAGCAATTAACTGCATTAATTAATGGCTGAATTACAAGAAGTGGCAGAATACTGATAACATCCATCTACTATTCATCTGTAAAACACCTATTCTGTAGAGCATACTTAGCCTGACGGGCTAAGTAAACTGAAATGATATAATTTGGAGTGCATTGCAAAAATCTGTGTTTAGATATATATTTTCTTTTTGGATAAGATAAAAGCAGACAAATTGCAGTAGATTCTTCATTACATTGAAACACAAGACTAGGATGAATAATTATTTTCTTGTTGCAGGATATTTTCTCTCTTAGTCACAGTGCCTGTTTTCAGTAAATGGATTTAAGACCAACTGTTTAACGACTTTCCCTTCCCTGCTCTGCCCTGCCTCTCCCACACAAGCCCTGCAGTGGAAACCAAACCTGTTCTATTCTACTAGATTACAAACATCCAAATGCACAAATGTATCATCTTACACAAATGTAATCATCAATGCACAAATGTATCATCAATGCACAAATGTATCATCTTACACAAATGTAAGATGGGTTTGCAAACTGAATGTGAGGTTCCTATATGCCACATTAATAGACGCCAAATTAATAGTTGCCTTTATGAAGTCATCAAACAAATATATAGAAATAAGTGATATGCACCAATATTTAATAGACACAAAGCTATGGTTTGTTTTAATTTAAAGCTAATTAAATGACTTGCATTCAGTGTTGTTAGGATGATGTAATTCTGGAAGAAAAAATATATTAATAATTCAGTATTTTCTTCTGTTATATACTTACTAATTTGTTTTCTATATTTGTGTATTTGTTAAAAGCTTCTAGAAACTAGAATCATTACTAAAAACTTTCAGAGCTTAAATCTCATAAGGTAGCCTTTTACAACAAATGTTTTCCCTAAAAAACAAACAAACAAACAAACAACAACAACAACAACAACAAAAACAACAACTAAATCCGTGCAACTTTCTTTGATGCATTTAAGCCACCTGTAATAGATTCTTTTTATGCAGCTGGAGCATGACGAATCAGTTTCCAGGATTTCAATTTAGCTTTAGGATTTAATTTAGGACTTCATTTTAATCTTAGGATTACAATCAGAGTAGAAACTAGGCAAGATCAAGAGATCTAACACTTAGCCAATCATTCAGTGAGAAATCTCACACTGACATCAATGGCACATATCAATGTCAATTATCATTTCATATTTATATAATTTATCATAACAGTAATAGTACATTATACTAATAGAAGTACTGGGCTCAGATCCTGAAAACTGTTATGTGGCACAGGTTTCTGATGCCTGGAGAGAGTCCACTGATCAAGTGACAGCTAAAAATAATCAGTATTAACATAAAAAGTCTTTGAGAGAGAGGCTGTGTATATGGAGACTGTATACAAAGTCTCCATGACTTCAACAAGAGGAGTTAGACAATGTGGAAGCATCTGGATAATATGATTGAAAGAGGTACCTAAGAAGCAACTTAGAATCTTATATACCATGTGTGTTATATTTAAAAACAAAAAAATATATATATTTTTTTTCAAGAGTCCATAAAGGGACTGTTTTTAACACATACACTCCATGTAAAGTATGAAAGAGGATTTTCAACTTTGTATAGTAGAAACATTAGTCTAGTCAGTCCATTTTTTTTAATTAATATACATTTTCTACATACTTACATACAAAAAAGCAATTACAATGCAATACTTCTCCTAGTATTTGCCATAGACATACAAACACCCAGCATAACAATGAGAATGGTAACTCACCCAAATCCCTAAGAAGGGAGGATGGTGTTCTCAGACTGTGTTTCAGTGTCCAGATGATTATAATGAGGATTAACAAACTAATCATTTTTTCAAAGCTATACTTCATTTTTATGACTGAGCCCTGTTCATAAAAATAACTAACCCAAATTACTTCCCAAACATCACATCTAATGAAGCTTTGTTCCCTACAAACATAAGTACATAAGTACTCTCACTACACTATGTCATTTTTATTAGACTGCTCTTTACAACCCCCTCTCTGTATGAAATGTACTTTTCTGTGGCCTCTAAACATGTCACAACAGACAGGGGCCCATTCCCCATGTCCAGCTACCATACCATAGCTGTTTCTCCACTCTTTATCCTTCTTTGCACTTCTAGACACATAAGTGCCAGTCTTTGGAATCGCTGGTGTAAAACTACATTCCAACTGCCTGGCCTGGCAAATATACTTTTGTTGCCTAGGTACTGGCTGACAAATGAATGAAGATTGCAGATGAACTCACACTTTAGCTGTTCCTACAAAAGAACATTATTAGGGTTTCTTTCTTTTGCAGTGGTGTCAATTTTCATTTGAGTTGAAGAGGAATAATCTCTCAAAGACTTCTACCTCTTTATTATCTGCTACTGTAATAGGATATTGAGTTCAATACATATTAGGATAAATCTGGCAGACAAACACACATTCTGTATGAAAATTCAAGTTGAAAATTTGTGTAAACAGCCAACTGAATAAGTCTAATGATTAGCTTTTTTAGGTTTCTTGAATCTCAGATCCTCTGTTTAAAGGTTGATAAACTGACTAATCACTTACTCAAATACAAACAAAACTCCATTTTGTAATTGTTTATTCCTTTGAGTTACAATGAACAACTTGTGTTTTCCATGTCAAAATCAAAGTAATTCTATTTTGTCTTTAAAGATGAACAAAGACCATCTTAGACATAGCTATCTAATCACAACCTTTCATTCACTTCAATGTCTTTTATTTGATTTCAGTAACATGTTATTGATTGTCTTTAACCTCTTTGCACATGAAATCTGCTCTACTGTGGAAGGCCAGTGTATCATTTATGTTCCATTTTTAGTACAGTGCCTAAGTCTGTGTGACTTTCTGTACTAGGAATGTATTTTTCTTTTTCTTTAAGGGACTGCTGTAGCAAAATCTATTGCAATTTAGAAAAACTGTGGTATATATTGTTTGTATATCACTGGTGCATATTAATATTGCTGTTATAGTGAGATTTTTTTTTCTGAAATTGTTATAAATACATGTTCAAATCTTTAATGCTTGATAATTATACTTCTAATTTCTTCCCTCTTTTTAAGTTGTTGGATGAAACAGATTTATAGTATTACCTAACAGAGTCAGATTTGAACTATTTTGAATGAAGGGACACATGATGGCAAAAGAAACCTTAGTTGCTGCTTCTTCCCATTTGTTCAAAGTTGATTGTTTCTGCTGTCCTGAACTGGGGGTGAGTGAATGGTGGTGGGAAAGAAACTGCTCCTGACATGGTTAGCTCAAGAACGTGTACAGCTGTAGGGGTCAAAATAGCATTTTGATCTACACCTAGATGGCTACAAAATAACAGCAGATTAAGGAACATCCAATTTAATATATTCACATCCCTGATATCCTGAGAAGCTACCTTCTATTTTTTTATAGCTTTCAAGTAATTACCACATGTTGCTCCATAAACAAAAATATATGCAGAGGAACAAGGAGACTGGTGATCTCTGCAGAGTCTAATTTTGAAATGATTTAGATCTTTCTTAGAACTTAATATATGTCAACAAGTAAAAGCTGGATTCCTTGTTAGTTGGTTATTTAGTCAAAATCAATTCTGTTAAATATGCACAATATGATACCAGTTGCCACAGAATGGCTCATATCTATACTATTAAATTCTCCTTTAAACAGAGTGGCTGCAAACATGTTCTCTTTTACTAATGATTTCTAGCTTGTGCTAATACCTCAAGCACACTTGAACATTTAACTGCAAGGGTACAAGAAAATCTATCACAATAATGCCTTTTGATAATATAGAAAAAAATAAAAATAAAGTTTTTCATTACTTGAGACAAATCCCTATTACTGCTTAAGTTATTAGTATAGATGCAGTGCATTAGCCAGGCCAGTTAATTAATTAATTATTTATTAATGCAATTAGCATTCAAAAATCTGAGCCAGTCAGATTTTTGAAGAGCAGACATCTCTAAACAATCGTACATAACTCTGCAAAAAGAACAGATTTCCCACCATATCCTCTCCTGCAGCTTGTGCAGCTCTCTGATTTCATGCTTTTTTAATTTATTTTTTCTATCTGAAGAGAGCTTTGGCCAACCATCCCGTACACAGCATTCCAACCACAGTCACAGAGCAGTGTTTGACTGCTTTGGCTGGGTCACATGAAACAGACTTTTGGAGTTAATTCTCTATTATATGACAGTTAACATCTCCTTTGCTACATTTTCCATGGTCTAAACCTAGTTGCTGCCTTAGAACAGTGATAAAATGTAAACTTCTCTTGTTATTATTTTTAGCAAAACACTTCACCATGAAGCTAGAAGTTTCCTCCATTCCTTTAAGGATCTGTGGGGAGGATACAAGTCGTATTATTTTCTGCACATTTGAATCTAGTATGAAATAAGCAGCGAATACTGAATAATACATATTGAGAAAAAACAAACAAACAAACATTTTGAATATAAATGCATTAAAAATATGTTTTGCATCCCACTTGTAAACATGTTTACTAGTAGTCCTGATCCTTTGAACACTTGCAGGTTATGAGAAATCTGATCCTACTGCACACAGCATATTGATTTAATTCTCTTCTGTTTAAGCAAAAAAACAAACCAGCCTATGGATATACAACAGATTTTATCTGTTTTATTCAGGAGCCCCTCAGACACCTGTCATGGGAATATTCCCCACAGGAAACCCGACAAGAGAAAAGCCCACATGAATTAGTCAATCAGCTCCAGTGATTCACATCTATATCAGCTCTCAACACAACTGACTTTTTTTTTCAAAGAGTGATATTGCATGCAAATTAGTTCATAGCTTTGCTTATTTTGTGCCTCCAAGACTATAGCAATATACACAGTGTTACCACTTCTGGTACAGAACTTCAGAGTTTCACTTAATGGTCTTTTATTCTTCAGTTATTCCCCAATGTTGAAACTCCTTTGAGCTTTCTCATTCCTTCATAGCTCTTATAAATGCCTTTATTTTTTCATGTGAGATGACTTTTCCCCTAAGGGAGTAACAATAAAGCACACAGTATAAGTGAACCTAGCTAGAAAAGTAAGAAAAGCCTTTTCACAAACCATAAAGAAAATATTTTGATCCTTTTATCCCTTCATGGAGAGTTTTAATATCATCAAAAAGAAGGGACCAAGACCAACTTCTCAAATAGGGAGTTGTGAGTTCATAGATCGTTATGGATTTATACATTTTAGATGTCATTGATGTAATTGTTGCTCTGATCCACTATTTTCAGTAAAGTTTTTACCAGACAACACCAGGAGTGGGGTTTGGAGCAAAGGTTGTAAACTACCTGTGATGTCAAACTGTCTTGATGAAGAATTTTCAGCCCACTTTCTTGAAGAAATGGGATGTATGCATTCAGAGTCTCTCCATCTGTATATACCTGTAAGTATCTCCCAATAAGCTTAGAACCTGTTGATCATTTCAATTAAATTTGGCTAAGAGAAGTTGCCAATGGCATCATATTACTATTAAACCAGTTAAAATTGGTAACTGAATATAGAAACACTAGTGAGGGAAAAGCAGTTGCAATTGCTAGGACCTGAGGGAATGGCATGAAGCTGTGACAGGGAAAGTTCAAGTTGGGTTTCAGGAAAAGATTCTTCACTGAGAGGGTAGCTGAGGACTGGAACAGGTTTCCCGGGGATGTTTTTGGGGTGTCCTCTGTGGAGTTGGGAGCTGAATTTGATGCATTGCTTTTTATTTATATTTATTTATTTTTTTCTCTTCCTTTCCATTGAATGTAAGAAGAAATGAGGAAATGAGAGGGATCTTTGTGCAAGAGAGATGATAAAGAGTTTTAGGCACATCATAGGGATTGGGGACACTAGGAGAAATGAATGATTAGGGAATATATAACAATATTTCATTAAAAGAAAAAAAAAAAAGAATTTAATGATCTCTGTTTTTCATGCAACTTCCCTTTAGTAACCATATCATAAAAATAGTATCTGCAAATGAGAATCTAGCAATGACAAGAGAGAGGTGTTAATGCAAAGTCCATAGTTCAAATGCCTTTGAATGTAGAAAAATTGAGAAAAATTTCAAGCAGCTCACATTGTAGGCCCTGCTGGCAGGAAGTGTGGGTGTCAAAGACTTGGTTGAGGCAGACTGACAAGGGGGTCCATCACTGAAACATAACATCTTGAGAGCGGTATCTGTGATAAATAGTTTGCATTTCCTGATATCCACTGAGTTCCAAACTCAGAAAAAAAAAGGAGCTGTTTTCTCACCCAGGGACAAAATGCTGCAATTAAGATGTTTAGATTCCTTTTCTTTTGACAGGCAGCATCTTCAGGCTGCCAGTGCATTCAGTCTTCAATCTGAGAATGAAAAAACACAGCCTGACACAGCAACCTTGAAAGATTGTTTACCCTGTACTGCAGTTTTTACTTGGGTGCAATCCAGACTAAAAGTTTTCATTTGTTTACTTTATTTATTTATTTATTTATTTTGAGTGTTTCTAATGTTTGAAGAACTATTTCTTCCTTAATTTGCTGTAAGAGAACATAAAGCCTGGAGGGAAAAAGATAAGCTTATGAAATGTGCTTTTTTTTTTTTTTTTTTTTTTTTTTTTTTTTTTTCAGAACATTGTTTTAATCACAGAATCACAGAATTTCTAGTTTGGAAGAGACCTCAAGATCATCAAGTCCAACCTCTGACCTAACACTTACAGTGCCCACTAAACCATATCCCTAAGCTCTACATCTAAACGTCTTTTAAAGACTTCCAGGGATGGTGACTCCACCACTTCCCTGGACAGCCTGTTCCAATGTCTAACAACCCTTTCGGTAAAGAAGTTCTTCCTAACATCCAACCTAAAACTCCCCTGGCGCAACTTAAGCCCATTCCCCCTCATCCTGTCACCAGGCACGTGGGAGAACAGGCCAACCCCCACCTCTCTACAGCCTCCCTTAAGGTATCTGTATAGAGCAATAAGGTCACCCCTGAACCTCCTTTTCTCCAGGCTGAACAAGCCCAGCTCCCTCAGCCGCTCCTCGTAGGACTGGCTGAGGGAGAACTCATGAGAACTATTGAAATTGAATCCAAACCATGCTTAGACCTTAATTCACCCTGAAGCCAAAACCTAATCTGCTACTTGTTGCCATTCATTTCACATAGCTGTAGTCAAAGAACTTAAATGGCTGGCTAAACTGGCTAACACCTTTGCTTTGAAGTAGTAGTAAGGCAGCAAATAATAATTGTGAATATGCTACCACTGCATATATGAGAGCTAGCATGGATGGATAAAGGGACAGGCAGAGAAATAAATTAGCTATTATCAAAATAACTAGTGAACAGGGGAATCTATGAAAAAATATATATTAGTAGAGATTTTATATTGTTGGGCATATGTCAGTGTAATAACCATACTTGTTTATTTTTAAGCGTAAATAGAATAAAAAAAATGCTGTATTTATGTAGCAGATTCTCTCTGTGCAAGTAGGCATGTAAGCAAAACATAAACATGCATCAGCATATATATAGTAAATACAGGCAGAATTTCCTTCCAGTCATCTGCATTGCAGATATCCTATCTACATTGAAGAACTGTGTGCAATATTCTTTAGTCATTTTAAGTAAAGAGCAGTCTGACAAATTTTGCATTAGAGTTCCACAATTTATATGATGAGAATATTTTTCCAAGATGTATATAGTGACAGTTGACAGTTGTTTGCTGTGTAGGCATCCTGTTTTTTTTTTTTTAATTATTATTTTTATTTATTTTTATTTTTCATTATTATTTATTTATTTATTTATTTTTATACAGCTTTCCTGTTTTCTCTATTTATTTATTCATTTGTTTATTCATTCCTTAATTATAACATTTATAATGTGGGCATTTGTAAACGGAAAATTTCAGGATTTGGTCATTAAAATAAACATCACTGAAGAATTTCTGCTCCTTTTAAATAAAAGAAAGAGATCTGCCTTGTACCTCAGTGATGATTTACGCTATATCTGAAGGAGTTTGCAGGATCATGACCTTAATGCCCTGTAGCACTGACCCACTGACCTTTCCCCTGTAGCACTTTTCAGAGCTAAAAGAATATATATATATTTTTGAATGATGTCAATAATAGAGCATTATAATTTCTTATATTATTGAGGATTAATAACATTGATCTATATAGCAGTATTTCAAGTATATAAAGGAATAAGTACACATTAACATGTTCATGAACAAACAAGGATATCTTAATGTCAATTGATTTCTGGGAAAGTTAATAGATTAGTTAAATGGGAAGTAGTTAAGTGGGATATTGGCAGTACCCTTGTGAATAGCTAAAGTTAACGATGCCTCTGACTTTGTACCAATAACAACAAATCTTACTGGAAGCAGAAGATTTGACACTTAATATTTTGACTTCATGAATCGACAGGCAAATAATACTTTTTCCTTCAAAGCAATACTACAATAAAATCCAGTGTAATGCAAGATGAAGGTCTCAATTTTCGGAGAGCTTCAGGATATTGGTCTGAATCCTTATTGTTTTAAAGTAACTTTGGAGTTTCTACAAAGTTACAGCTTTTAGTACAGAATGAATGCGGGAGTACATATGCTACTCATCTCATACAAACCTTCTTTTTATTTGTTTTGATGTTTTTAAGTTCTTAAAAGAAAATATATTCCGTGAGTGTATGATAAGAATAACTGTTTTGGCATGGATGTCAAGCTTATTGTTTACATGTGTCAATAATGTATTGCAATTACATCAATCATTGCCCTGCCTGAAAATTGAAAACAGATATATATATATGTTTCGCAGTATGCTAGTTGTTTTCATTGTTTGTTTGTTTGTTTGTTTGTTTTTCAAATGTGAATCTCTTGAATGTGTACTCTATCTTTTACTTGCATTTTGATTTAATGTTAAGACATGAAACTGTCAATTTCTGTTGCCCATACTTTAAAAGTTGTTTGCTACAAGGAGTTGCTCAACATGAATTTATTTGTGTGGAAACTAGCATTAAAGATTGACATTGCTACTCCTCACATGATGTTTTAAAATCCCATTTAATATGCTGTTCTTAATATACACTTTTCATGAGAAAAAAATAAAATTACAAGTTTAATATGGGATGTAGTGAAGATAAAATTCTTGTCTTCATGACAAGGGAAGATCGTTCCGGGTAGAAGAAACAATTACAGAAATATGGATATACAGTAAACAATAATTGAGAAAATCCAATATTTCATATGGTTTATAGTTTAATGTTTAGTGGCTATTTTGCCTCAATCTTCACCGATAAGACTTCCAGCCACATGGCCCAGGCCCCAGAAGACAAAGACAGGGACTGGAAGAATTATGACTTGCTCAGTGGAGGAGAAGATCAGGTTTGAAAACATCTAAGGAACCTGAACGTGCACAAGTCTGTGGGACCTGATGAGATACATATGTGGGTCCTGAAGGAACTGGCAGATGAAGTTGCTAAACCACTGTCCATTATACTTCAGAAGTTGTGGCAGTCAGGTGAAGTTCCCATTGACAGGAAGAGGGGAAACATAACCCCAATTTTAAAAAAGGAAAGAAAAAAGAAGTGGTGTTCTTCAGAGATCAGTATTCGGACCAGCACTATTTAAAATCTTTGTTGGTGATACAGACAGTAAAATTGAGTGCACCCTCAGCATGTTTGCTGATGACACCAAGCTGTGTGATGTGGTCAACACACTGGAGGGAAGGAATGCCATCCAGAGGGACCTGGACAAGTATGAGAAGTGGGCCTGTGTGAACCTAAAGAGGTTCAACAGGGCCAAGTACAAGGTCCTGCATGTGGGCTGCGGCAATCTGAAACACAAATACAGTCTGTGGAAAATGGATTGAGAACAACCCTGAGGAGAAGGACCTCAGGGTGGTGGTTGATAAGCTAGAAATGTGTGCTTGCAGCTCATAAAGGCAACCGTATCCTGGGCTGCATCAAAATAAGCATGGTTGAGGAAAGTGATTCTCCCCTTCTTCTTTGCTCTCATAAGAAAACACCTGGAGCACTGTTTTCAGCTCTGGGGCCCCCAGCACAAGAAAGACATGGAAGTATTACAGCAAGTTCAGAGGAGGGTTACAAAGATGATCAAGGGGCTGGAGCACCTCTCCTATGAAGATAGGCTGAGGGATTTTAGGTTGTTCATCCTGGAGAAGAGATGGCTCTGGGGAGACCTTATAGCAGTCTTCCAGTACCTAAAGGGTACCTATTGGAAAGTTGGGGAGAGTCTCTTTGTAAGGAAATAGGACATGGAGTAATGGCTTTAAGCTAAAAGAACATAGGTTTAGATAAGATATGAGGAAGAAATTCTTCAGAGAGTGGTGAGGCACTGACATAGGTTGTCCAGAGAAGCTGTGGATGCCCCATCCCTGGAGGTGTTCAAGGCCAGGTTGGATGGGGCCTTGAGCAACCCGGTCTAGTGGGAGGTGTCCCTGCCAATGGACAAAGGGGGGTTAGATTTAGATGATCTTTAAGGTCCCTTCCAACTCAAACCATTCTGTAATTCTATGATACTATATCTTAAAAAGAAAATACTCCTTCCTTCCTGTCTAGGAGAATAGTATAGGATAAAATCAGAAAGAGGTAGCCTGCTCTTAAAAGCACATATAAATAACACAAAGTTATATATATATATATATATGTACACACACACACATTATTATTATTATTATTATTTACTTTTAAGGGATTTGCCTTAAAATCTCTTCTCTCCATGTAGGCTAAAGGAGAGCATACTAAAGATGAATGCTTATCTTGCTCCCTTGAATTGGTTAAAAGTGTGTAAAGACCGCGTGAGAGAAGTTGGAGCCAACTTTGTTAAATCTATAAATTTTGTTTTGTTCTGTTCTGTTTTGTTTTGTTTTACCAACAAGTTTCAACATCTTAGCTACTGCCTCCATTTCATCCCTGAATTTGCATCTACCATTATTTACTTTCTTTTTGCTCTTTGAATATAGTGTAAGATTTAGATAGCAAGAATGAAAAATAAGAGCTGAACTTTCTGAGAAACAGTATTTTATCATAATTACCACATGATCTTCTGATTAAGTTATAAAGCACCTTTCCTTCAGGACCCACATATAAATGGGAAGTGTGTATACATGTATATATATATTTCAAAGAATTTTAAAGAATTTTCATTTTTCATATTAAGAAACAAGGGTATAAAAATCAGGAATCAATATCGGAATGTTAGAACTAGCAGTGTAATGACAAATTTTATTTCAGGACAGGATATGGAAAAATATCAGTAGCTTAGATTCTTCATCTGGTGAAGTCTTGTTGATGATTAAGTGAACTACAAAACCTTATGGGTTTTTAAGAACACCAGTAATTCCAATTTATTCTTCAATAGAAACAATTACAATGATGTTTGAATAAGTGTAGATGGTTCAAGTCATCAAGAATCATCAGTTAAAGAATTGTCAAAAAACATCAAGATCAACAAGAATCATCAGTTAAAAATTATAACTAGCTAATGTCTATTCAGGGCCTGTTTGTATTTTCTACTTCCTCTTCATTCAGCTTCATTTCATTGGTTCATTTGCCATATAAATCAGAAAGAATTCTTCCTTCACTGTCTTTTATTTTACAGTTCTCTTCAAGGTTGTTTTGTACTTCAGCCTTTTTCCAAATATAAAGTTACTGTCCTTAGCTAGTTGTGAGTGTTCTCTGAAGACTGTATAGCACCTGAGGCAGCAAGACAGAATTCATCTGACAAGGGAAATATTCAGTAGATGATGTAGGTTAATGTTCTAAATGTTCTAAACATTTAGGAACAACAACAACAACAAAGGGCAGCAGTTCCCACTCTTGTGCATCTGTACAAGTCACATTCAGCTGCAGTAGCAGCTACCTCATGCTTCTGAGCTGCAGGCAAAGTATTTTTTTCTCCTTCATCTTGCATTTGTACTGTCTTGTAACTAAGCTAGTTAGACTTGATTGGCAACCACCTTACTGGGTAAAAACTTACACTTAATTTAGATTTGTTGCAGTCCGGGCTAGGCATAGATTGTCCCAGAGCTTTTTTTCTTCTGAAAAAGGCAGACAAAGTCAAAATTGTAGCTTCAAAATATTTTTATAAAAATATCCGTGGACCCGTTTGATATTAAGAAGGAAGTGCTGGATGCTGGCTTGTGGCAGTGTTCAAGGAGATTCACTCTGAATGACCATGGAAAACTCAATCCCAATTAGAAAAGGATTGAACTACATTACCACCATATCTTCAGTAATGAAATCATTAGTGATAGCTGCTTTTGCTCTCCTTCAGCTTCCAGCTCAGCAGCAGCAGGAACAGCACAGCATGAGAATGGGGATAAATAAATAAATAAATAAACACTTTGTTTTGTCTTCAACAAAAGAAAACAGCAAGTAAACAATACCAAAACTAAGCAAATAAATGAAGTATAAAGCCCGCTGAGTAAGGCAAAATGATAAATAAAATATACAAGAAAAACAAAAACAAATCAAAAGCTTTTAAGAAACTCAGTTATCATGGGAGCATTTTTTTTAGAGTACAGCACAGCAGAAAAATGAGTTTCAGACATATGTCTGGAACTAGTTGATGAACAGGGCCTTTCTTCAGGAGCCACAGACACAAGTCTTGTAGAGATCTTCTACTCATTTCCTTTGGTGTTTACATGCATTTTTTTACCACAATAAAAGCTGGTCATGAATATTTAATACAAAATAAAGCTACAGGTAAAACAAGAGAAGCTCACATAAGGACTGCCAATAAACTCAGCTAAGGTTAGTCTGCTGACTGAAGCACTTAATGTGAGATGAGGGCAAAGCTGAGCTGGATGCTGACTTGATGACCTTGGCTAGTTCTCCCCCAACAAATACAACTCTGGACAGTCTGTAAGACAGAGAAAACCATATATACCTATCAATTCTATAAATACCTGTTACTGTTGATTATCTTCCTTGTGCTGGAGGAGTCGATGAGAAGTCACAGAGCTTTGAGTTACAACTAGGAAAACAGAAACAGAGGAAGGAACCTGAGGAGTATATCAGCACTGTTACCTTTATAAGTACACATGTATGGATGCTTGTACTTCCCAGACCTCAGGAGATCATGTTAGCTACCATTCTCCTTTTTAATAAATAGTGCTTCTTGACTTTACTTTGGCCAAAACACCTAAACATACAATTAAAATTTTATAAAGTCTTTGATTTTCTCCTTTTTTGAAATTTACAAACTCCAGCTAGGACTCCTTGTAGACATATTTTAGAAGTTCACAATGAGCATTGCACTCAGACATATCTCATTGCATTCAGACATACCTCATGAATATGGTTACACAACAGGTAAACTGCAGAGATATTGATGTTGCTTTGCCTATGGAAAAGCAGCAAGGTGAAGCTACATAGACCTGAGAAACACTGATATGATACTGAATGGCTTTCTCTCTCATCACAGTCAGTACGCATGATTCTCCAAAATGCACAATTCTCAAAAACATGTTCTACAATTATTAATGTGTATGTTATCAAGAAAATATTTTCATCTTCACAAAATAAACAGGTGTATTTGTAAGAATAATTGTAACTTCTGACACCAGTACAAACATATGCCTGTCTCCTTCGATGTTTCTATTGCCCTATGCTTCCAGTGGGACAAAGATCTAAGAAATCTTCTAAAGATTTTGCAGCTTGGTTCTTAATATTACTAATTTTAATGTTTTCTTTTTCATCAGCAGTAAAATTACAGAGAAAATCTCTCTTAATGCAGATAATTTTACAGTTCAAAATGCTAATCCATTACTAGTTTCACTCATTTTGTTCAGAGGAACATTCTCAGTTACTTTATACAACCAGACAAAGGACAAATGGTGGTTGGATAATGACTACAAAATCAGCGGTTCTCGTATTTAAGTGAAATGTGTTTAATGTAAATACACATCAAAAGTAAAGAGGTCTTTACAATCTTCCATATATATTTTACCGAATTAAATTATTCTTAGATGATATGCAAGCAACCACCTGGAGACTTCTTTCTGACATTAATATTAACATGACATTCTTCAGAAAAAACAAAACAAACAAGCAAACAAACAAAAACAAACAACCAAACAACAACAACAACAAAACATACACATAGGTAGTAGCTCTTGCAAAATGTTAAGTTTTAACAAATTTTATCAAATCCTATTGGAACTGTCATCATTACTTGTGATGGATCTAGTTATGATTTCTAAATGCAGGACAATCAATAGAGCTTTTATCTTCTGTCTCAACTCTTGTCCTAAAGCAAAACACTGGGATGTATGAGACAAAATCAGTTTACTGAAGCCATCTTGAAATGGACACATCCTTTTGGAGAGAGACCATATGGTCTAGTCACCAAATTTCTTGTAACATTGAATTGCTTGAGAGTTTTTAAAGCACCTATATGTGAAATTTTACTGCCATCTGTTATAAAACATTCTTCAAAAGTCACAAGGGATATTTGAGAAAATACATCTTTCTAAAGTGTCCTTTTCAGCATAGCCAAAGGACTGTGAACAGCTTCTTTAGGATGAGGAGTTTTCTTCTCTGTAACTTTTATTCTGAAGGGTATAGAAGAGACACAATATGCTGACAAAGACTGAATGTTATTCCAAGATTTCATTATATGTATATCAGTCAGTTATTTAAAAATTATTTCCTATTTCACTCAAACACTGGAGTTTTGGAGAGAGTATAAGAAATACTGTAAGATGAGTAGGGCAAGAAGTTTGTAACTGTGAGAAAGAATGTAAAAAACATATTGAGGCTGAATTTTGTAAACAAGGAAATATTTTTGCTTTCCACAGAAAGAAACTGAATTAAAGCCATAAAGCCTGTTTTATTGTTGTTGTTGTTGTAGAATTAGGAGGAAATCACATGAAATTCAGCAGCAAAGTGCTAAAGCTACTGATTGTTTTCAGTTATTAAGATCTAGATTCATGCATTTCTGCACTAAACTAATGCACTTTAAACATAGTGCAGTAAAACTGCAGTAAGTTTAAAGAAAGTTTAGACATTTACCTTAATGCCAGCCAAGGTGATTCAGTCACCACCTGGGACAATTATCTGTAAAAAAAAATCATGAAGCTTTAAAGCCCAGAAGAGCTGAAAATGAAAGATTTGCTGTGATTAACTCTCTATTTTTTTAAGAAAGCTGTCATTCCCCAAATGAATATTTTTCAGTCTTGTCACTGTGTGAATAATACTTGTGCAGACTGAGAACCTTAATTATTTTTTGTGTAATCCTATAGCCTTTTTGTGACACAACATTGTGCTGAACTCAGTTTCTGAGTGAACTTCACTGCTGTCCTTAACATCTCCCAAAATTTTTTTCAAGGCTGAGAATGTTCATCAACAAGTTAACATGATTTTCTCTTTCTCATATGAGGCCCTGGATTTCAAAACCTATATATATTACATAAATATCTCAACAAATTTGACTTAATCACAAACCATATCTTCCTCTGTAGAGCCAGGACAACCTCTGTTGAAGATATAATTCAAAGTATGTGGAAAGAAAAGTACGTCAGGAACAACTGGATCCATGATCAATGACTTAAATGGAGATGGGTTTCCTATTGATGTGCAGCTCATTGTTTATGGAATTCAGTGTCTTGGAACTGATGTGCATCAAATAATCTTTCCCTGTTCTTTCCTCTATAAATTCAGTTTCTTCTGTTCCTGTTTCAGAATGTATTATCTACTAGATAACAAAGAGTGTATCTATCCTGTTACCTGTCCATCAAGTGACATTACAAAAGATGAGTATTTTCTTTATTTGCAAATCAATTTTCAGGGAATTTTTAGAAATTTAGTAATCTTTGAGTTCTCTATTTCCAACAACTATGTCTGAAATTGACCAAATGGAAGCCTAAAAGAGAGAGCAAGGGAATAATACACACTCTCATGCACATACATGTAAGTGGAGGTATCTTCTTCCCAGTTTGAAAATCTTTGATTTCATTGCTAAAATAATAATAAAAAAAAAGACTATATTCCTGTCTGCCTTATCAGTATCTTACATATGGAGAACCTCTAGATTCTAAAACATAAAATGTTTTATCTTCATCTATATTTTTCTTGTCAGACGTTACCTTCTAAAAATTTCTTATGTTAAATAATTTAGAAACTTTTTTTTATAATCTCAGTTTTGACAAAGCAAAGTTTCTAACATGCTACAGAAACCCACTTGTAAAATTGTCTTTGCCTAGCATTTCAATATCTTTTAAAATTTTCTTTAAATTTTAAAAGTGTCCTAACATGAAATGGTTTAATGCAGATTTAAAATCTTCATATATCAACACTCATATTATTGTTTCTCCTCTGTTTGAATGTGACAGATTGCATAGGTAGTTTGATATTGGCCTTGCTTGTCATTTCCAACTGGCAACAGGCCAATCTTGTTCAGTAATTTAAACTTCCGTAAAGATACAAAGGATGGTGGTGCCCATATAACCTTTTTTAAGCTCAATATTAGAATTTAATTTAAGTTTAATTTATTCAATAAATAAATGAATAAACTGAATAAATCTATGCCTTGCTGATTAAAGAGTGACATGCTAGGCTTTAGCTAACTACCACCAATACATAAGTACTGCAATCTATCAAGTCTCTTACACTTCTTACATTACATACCTGTAATATAATCACTGTATGTCTGGCACAAGTATCCTTTGTTTAGATCTTGTAAATAAGATTTTGAAAAGAGGTATCGTGAAGTGCTACTTGCAGATCCAGTAAGTTTCATTTGAGTTCCATGCATCATATTCTCTATGCAGTCCTAATGACATTACCACTGTTCAACATTTAGCTAAATACAGTATATATGCTTGCTTTTGTGTTATGAGTTTACAATCAAATACCTCTAAACTTTTGCATTACAGGTCTTCTTCTCTCCTTTTGTTTAGGTTTGTTTGTGCACATGGAAAAATCACAGAATCACAGAATTTCTAGGTTGGAAGAGACCTCAAGATCATCGAGTCCAACCTCTGACCTAACGCTAGCAGTCCCCACTAAACCATATCCCTAAGCTCTACATCTAAACGTCTTTTGAAAATTTCCAGGGATGGTGACTCCACCACTTCCCTGGACAGCCTGTTCCAATGTCTAACAACCCTTTCGGTAAAGAAGTTCTTCCTAACATCTAACCTAAAACTCCCCTGGTGCAACTTAAGCCCATTCCCCCTCGTCCTGTCACCAGGCACGTGGGAGAACAGACCAACCCCCGCCTCTCTACAGCCTCCTTTAAGGTACCTATAGAGTGCAATAAGGTCACCCCTGAGCCTCCTCATCTCCAGGCTGAACAAGCCCAGCTCCCTCAGCCGCTCCTCATAGGACTTGTTCTACAGACCCCTCACCATCTTCGTCGCCTTTCTCTGGACCTGCTCAAGCACCTCGATGTCCTTCTTGTAGTGAGGGGCCCAAAACTGAACACACTACTCGAGGTGTGGCCTCACCAGAGCCGAGTACAGGGGGACAATCACCTCCCTAGCCCTGCTGGTCACGCTGTTTCTTATGTGAGCCTGGATGCTGTTGGCCTTCTTGGCCACCTGAGCACACTGCTGGCTCATATTGAGCTGACTATCAACCATCACTCCCAGGTCCTTCTCTGCCTGGCAGGTCTCCAACCACTCATCTCCCAGTCAGTAGCTCTGCTTGGGGTTATTGCGCCCCAGGTGCAGGACCCAGCATTTGACCTTGTTGAACTTCATGCAGTTGACCTCAGCCCATGGATCCAGCCTGTCCAGATCCTCCTGCAGAGCCTTCCTGCCCTCGAGCAGATCGACACATGCACCTAACTTGGTGTCATCTGCAAACTTACTGAGAGTGCACTCAATGCCCTCATCCAGATCATCGATGAAGATATTAAAGTGGACCGGCCCCAGCACCGAGCCCTGGGGAACGCCACTAGTGACCGGCCTCCAGCTGGACTTGACTCCATTCACCACGACTCCTTGGGTCCAGCTATCCATCCAGTTTCTAACCCAACAAAGTGTGCGCCAGTCCCAGTCAAGAGCAGCCAGTTTCTTGAGGAGAATGCTGTGGGAGATGGTGTCAAAAGCCTTGCTGAAGTCAAGGTAGACCACCTTACAGTAGTCTGTAAAGCTTTTTTCTACATTTCTTCCTCACAGACTGAACAGCATTCTAAGGAGACTGCATTGCTAACAAAATCTGTAAAAGCTACTCGTTAACAAGGCACCTGTAAAACTGGTGGTAAAGAGGATGAGATCCTCCTGAGAGTCATCATGCAGCAATTGCAGGGGAAGCAGGCGATCAGGCCCAGTCAGCATGGCTTTATGAAAGGCAGGTCATGCCTGACGAACCTGATCTCCTTCTATGACAGAGTGACGCGCTGGGTGGATGAGGGAAAGGCTGTGGATGTGGTCTACCTTGACTTCAGCAAGGCTTTTGACACCGTCTCCCACAGCATTCTCCTCAAGAAACTGGCTGCTCTTGGCTTGGACTGGCGCACGCTTCGCTGGGTTAGAAACTGGCTGGATAGCCGGGCCCAAAGAGTCGTGGTGAATGGAGCCAAGTCCAGTTGGAGGCCAGTCACTAGTGGCGTCCCCCAGGGCTCGGTGCTGGGGCCGGTCCTCTTTAATATCTTCATCGATGATCTGGACGAGGGCATCGAGTGCACCCTCAGTAAGTTCGCAGATGACACCAAGTTAGGTGCATGTGTCGATCTGCTTGAGGGTAGGAAAGCTCTGCAGGAGGATCTGGATAGGCTGCATCGATGGGCTGAGGTCAACTGCATGAAGTTCAACAAGGCCAAGTGCCGGGTCCTGCACCTGGGGCGCAATAACCCCAAGCAGAGCTACAGACTGGGAGAGGAATGGTTGGAGAGCTGCCAGGCAGAGAAGGACCTGGGAGTGATGGTGGATAGTCGGCTGAATATGAGCCAGCAGTGTGCTCAGGTAGCCAAGAAGGCCAACGGCATCCTGGCTTGTATCAGGAACAGCGTGACCAGCAGGGCGAGGGAGGTGATCGTCCCCCTGTACTCAGCTCTGGTGAGGCCGCACCTCGAGTACTGTGTTCAGTTTTGGGCCCCTCGCTACAAGAAGGACATGGAGGTGCTTGAGCGGGTGCAGAGAAGGGCGACGAAGCTGGTGAGGGGCCTGGAGAACAAGTCCTACGAGGAGCGGCTGAGGGAGCTGGGCTTGTTCAGCCTGGAGAAGAGGAGGCTCAGGGGTGACCTTATCGCTCTTTTTAGGTACCTCAAGGGAGGCTGTAGCGAGGTGGGGGTTGGCCTGTTCTCCCACGTGCCTGGTGACAGGACGAGGGGGAATGGGCTTAAGTTGAGCCAGGGGAGTTTCAGGTTAGATGTTAGGAAGAACTTCTTCACTGAAAGGGTTGTTAGACATTGGAACAGGCTGTCCAGGGAAGTGGTGGAGTCACCATCCCTGGAAGTCTTCAAAAGACGTTTAGATGTAGAGCTTAGGGATATGGTTTAGTGGAGGGCTGTTAGCGTTAGGTTGGAGGTTGGACTCGATGACCTTGAGGTCTCTTCCAACCTAGAAATTCTGTGATTCTGTGTGATTCTGTGATATATATTTTTCCCTTGACACTATCACTTCTCAAATAGATAAAAGCAAGAAAGTGAACCTTTAATTGCCTTAGGTGCTGTGAATTACCATGTAAAATAAGAAATATCACCTCTACATGAAGGTTCAGTTTTTAAAAAATAATTTTTTATATATATATATATATATATTTTTTAATAAGAGTTATCTACAGATACAACAAAAACAGTATCCCAAAGCACACTGTTATATAAATCCTTCAGTGTTCAACAAAGCTTTCTGTGCTTTAGGAAAATTGGTGAGTGCAATAAAATGTTCTCTATCAACCTGTGTCATAGCACATTGCTTGTTGCCTTGACTATAGTATATAAGCCAGCCAGAAGGCTTTTTTTTTTTTTCTTTTTTTTTTTTTTTTTTCTGCCTTAGAAAGATAACGGCAGTGATCCAGACTGTATTGCAACCGTCAGAAGTTCAAATAACTTAGTAGATGTCACCTACCATGTTTTGGGAGGAGAAAGCAAATCCTTTTTAACCATCTATGCTTTCCATGGCAATTTGCAAGATTTTAAAACTATCCAGAGACATATGTACATGACAATTTTTCATTGGCTATTGTACATGTATATTCCTGCTATCACAGATGTGATCCACATGCATAATTTTACTTGTGATAATATAGTTCTACCTGCAATCATTACAGTTATGTTTGTAGTTTAGATTTATTTATTTATTTTTCTAACGTTCCTATGTGTTGTCAAATACAAAACTGTACTTCCAGATGTTTAAATAGTCCTAGAAGATAGCAAGCTTATTCATGCAATGACTTAGACTAACATTAATTTTCACTTGGGATTCAGTGGATTCACTGCATTAGGATGGGAGGAATAAGGCAAGTCATAATAATGCAGCTGGTATTTCAAGATTTATGTGATAAATACCTTTTTTGATGAAAGTAAAGGAAAAGCAAAATTATTTACATATAAGTTTCACACAATCCCCCTGTAAAATAGTTGCTACACTGATTGTTATCACAAACACTGTTCACGTTGTCGCTTGATAGAATTTGATTTAGTAGGCTATGTCACACAGCAGGAACATTACTGATGTGAGCTCTGACTGGGTGCATCCATAAAAAGCTCAAGGAAGTTTAAAAAAGGCAAATTATTGCTTATAAAAGAATCACATGAATTAAATGGAAAATATATACTTTCTATATCTACAGAAGTTGTTTTGATTACAGTTGAGAAAATTAAATTATGATCTATTAAAGCTATTTTTTGGAGTTCATACTTTAGTATGAAAAAGAATAACTTTAAAATCAGAAAGCTTTAAAATAAGTATTTCTAATTACAATATCTTATATCACACATCATCTTGATTAAGTAAAGTAGGAGAGGAAAAGGCTAACAGAATATACATCCCCAGAAAGTAGTTAAGAGGTTTTGCATTCTAGGTAGTGTTTACCAAAGCATTTTTGGAAATCTGCCTGCAGTATGTGATTGTGACATAGATATAATGTGATATTTAATCATAAGACAACTTTAGAGATAGGTACACTGTACCTCTGGAGTTTCATAGATGGGTGACCTCCTCATTGCCATTCAGAATATCTGTTGCACATGGAAAACAGAACTCAGAAATCATACAGCAGCAGACCCCAAGCTCCCTAGAAATCTAAAGATGGATGACTTCTTCAGACTGATGTAGATCAATAATGTTTTTGAACCATATGAGTGACTTCACTGGTAACCTATGGACATACACAAAGATAATAATTTCATCAAGGTCAGATGACTACTTGTGAATTTGCTGAACTGGGTGGAGTCCTAAAAAGTTGTATCCCAGCAATATATTGACAAAGTATGGCAGATAATGTTTCTTGTTTCTTTTTTATTTATTTATTATTTTTCATTGTTTCTAAGGAAATCCGTTCTGTTTACTCTTCTGCTTACTTGTCATCTAGTGCCTGACAAGGCACTTAGAACACTACATAAACACTACAGAGGCTTAGTTAAATACAGTTCTTCCCTTTGCTCTGAGTGATAGAAATCCCAAACAGATTGATTATAGTTTTCAATTAACTTGAAAGCCATTCTGTCGACAGCAGTCTGAGAGACCTCTTTGCTCCTCAGGCAAGAAAGTATGAACAAAGCATAACAACATTTTTCCCACCAGCTGCTGATGAATTGCATGTCTTAGAGCTTTAACAGACACAGAAAAACCTTTTGCAAAGGCCAAGGCCCATTCTTCATTTACAGGCTATGCTGACACAGTTTGGAATGAGAAATAAAACTAGGAATGCAGTAACATTAAATCTATACTTACAGCCTGTCACGAGGCCAACTATGTTGTATATATAAACATCTATCTGTATTTATATATGCACGCTTTATGAAGCTGCATGCAGTGGAAATATTAATGTACATGGATGTTTTATTTTAAAATATGAAAATTTTAATGTATTGTTTTCAGTTATGAATCTTTAACTAAAGATAATTTAAGCAGAATCAAATCGTGAGAATGAATATGAATTCATCTCAGTAAACATGTTTCTAGAAGCATGGAACGAGTCAGACAGGGCTTTGAGAAACCTGGTCTAGTGGGAGGTGTCCCTGCCCATGACAGGGGTGTGGGAGCTAGATGATCCTTAAGGTCCCTTCCAACCCAAATCATTCCATCATATTATAACTTAACATGTTTGGGAAACCAGGTAGGGTTCTTGTGCATGGCTCACTTTTTACTCGTTAGTACTTGTACTAGTGGACTTTTCAAGACTGAATCTAGTTTTTCTCAGGCAAATATGAGCACATTTAAAACTTAAATTTTAAATTGAATTTTATATTAACATATTTTACAAGGAAATCTCCCAACCAGCTCATTTGAACTTTTTTCTTGTCACTATACATTCCAGTTATCTTCTATGTCATCTTGTCAGACTGCAAGTACTTTTCCCACTGTACACTTCAAAATGTCTGATAGCAATTAAAAAAAAAAAGCTGTTAAAATGGATTATTTTTTTTAAGTTTCTGTAATTAACACATTTTAAATCACTAGTGGGAAGTTAAGTAGGCTTTGTTTGCATCACGCTCTATAACCTATGCAGAGAGAGGAACAAGAATGAAAGTGGTTCTCATCTATAAAATGCTTTTCATTCTTGACACTTAGCTTGCTTTAAACTTACTTCTTAACATCATTATCTTTGAATATTTATTGGTCACTTCTATTTTGGTTCAGTGGGATTAAAGTATATTTTATAAGACAATAAATATTAGAAAACATTATGTTACTTTCAAATTTTTGCTGTAAATGGAGACTGACTTATGTACAGAGGAGACCTGTTGCTTGCTTAGCAAAGGCAGAAACACTGTTCCTGGCTGTGCTGACTTTCCTAGGCTGTTTTCCTTCCTAAAAGAACAGGCTGCTTGTTAGGACAATAAAACGTTCTTGGGTGCCCTTGTGATATGATAACGCAGATGTCAACATAGTAGTTCACTAAGGGCTTTTGATCTCAGTTTCAGGCAATCCCTGTGAGTGCTTTCTAAGCAGTGTGTTTCTCTACATGCCCACTTTCTGCAACACAGTGCTGTCCATATTAGTGAAAAAGGCAAAACATCCACCTTGAGAAAACACAAATCACAATCTGGAATAATGGATTGAACTAGCACTCATTTTATACTACATTAATATGCTGAACTGTCAGCTGTGGCAGCTGAGGATTAGCCATTCCACCCATTCTGCAGCCTGCAGTGTGACTGTGGTTGAGAGCTGGGGCTGACTGTCTTTTAGCTAGCGATTGGCATAAATAATGCACGATTATGAACCACAACACTTAAATTCAGGATACTTTGGTTTGGTTCAGTTGAATTAATTGTGGCTTATTCTGATCAGCTCACTTAAAAAAACCAAACCAAAACAAAACAAACAAAACAAAACAAACCAAACAAACAAACAAAAAGTTTAATTGAGCTCCAATTTCAACCTCTGTCCTAAAATAACTTTATTGGGTCATTAAAGTCCAAGAAGCTCAACAAGCTCTCCAAATAACTGGAAAAAAAAATTCTCTTTATGAAAGTATGAACTAGCTTTCTGCAATAATAACAATAATTACAACAGGAAGAAAATAATCAAGAAAATATCTTCCTGAAAGCCAACCCCCACAGCTGCTGGCTATCTTTTTCTCTTCAGTGTGACTTCACTAGAAATGAAATGTCTTCAGAGCATTGGAAAGCTTCCCTGCTTTAATCATCCTCTGTGAACGGAGAAGGTTACCTTCTCCAAGGTTAGGGATGCAACTTATTGGAAGCAACATCAATCCCAGCAAAGCAAAATTCATGTAACTCTTCTGTGGAACTATTCACTCCATACAGCAACCTTACTTAAAAGTCAGGCTGCTTCTTAAGGACACGATGTAAATAAAAATTTATCAGAAGTAACAGACCAGGGTCTTCTGGTTTATAAAGACTTACAGCACTTGATAAAATATCTGATTTTTACTGGCAGGAGCTTAATGACTTCTGTCTGCAAAGTGACATGTCTCTGTCATTATTCAGAATATCCATATCTGTAAAGAAATGGAGAATCACAGATTCTTTAGGAGTCAGTTAAAAACCACTCAACAATTCATGACATGGTACAGATTGCATAAATGACTCATTGCTGCTGGCTTACAGTTTGAGGAGACATGGTAATTATTTGATATTCAAACACATAACTGGAAAAGCTGTAGACAAAACATGTATCATCACTGTTGTTTGTTTTCAAAAACAAGCAGAAATTCTTTTCCCCCATGAATGTGCAGAGAAAGAAAAGATGTCATATTCCTGTGAGCATTACACAAACAGTAGTCCTTGTGTACCTGCATATTCAGAGAAGTTTACTAAAATTCACAGGTGCCGGAATAATACGGAAGAAAATATTCTTCTACCATCTTGAAACCACATCATGAATTCAGAAATAAATTAGTTTGGAAGATATTACAAATAATGCATTACTACTGAACATTCAGGTGAGATACAGCCATGGTGGAAGTGTTTGAAAGAAGATAAGTGGCAAAGTTGGGCTGCCTCAGTTGGGTTCCTCTGTTTTTCTGTAAGATGTATTGATAAATAAAATATCAAGATTGTGTATATATGGATTTGTTCAATAATTCTTTGTAAACAAGAAGATATTGAACAGAAAATTTATTGCGTAGTGTACCAACATGTACCTGGGAGATGTGGAAAATAACTTGATTTTGAAGACAACCAAAAGAGTTACAGAAACTGATAACACATTTTCATCTAGAACTAGCAGATTTGCTTCAGATGATGCATTTTATTATCCATCCTGGACACTTCAGGGAGCTAGGAAAGTATGATTTTGCTGAAAAATGTATAGGGAAACAAAAAAATACATTTCCATAAAAGACAAAAATGAAAAAAGAATGTCCTGCTCTGTGGAATAACGTATCTGTATTTTACTGTCATGCCTCTTTGCTTCCCAGATGTTATCAGAAATTAGTTGCCCTTAAAAATAGAAAGTAGAATCAATATTTTCATTAACAGTAAGGCAAAGATAATTTCTTGTAAATAGGTTTGCATTTGAATTGTTCTTTCTAATGTCACTTTTTTTTTTTTTTTTTTTCTAAATTCCATAAGGAAACAAGAACACAAGAAGTACACCACATTGTGTTTATTTTTACACTGCTTGCAAGGGTTTGGTACTTGTTTCACTAAGACAATTGCAGCATATGGAACCGAATTCCAGCACTGCAAGCAGGACTTGGGAAAGGTGAGAAAAAAATACATGGGATAGACACAACCCTTCTGCATGCATTCAGAGTCCAGGCAATCACCAGCCCTTGATCTCTTACAGGTCTCATTTTCATTCTCTTAATATGCAGAGATCTTTGAAAACAGACTAACTGCTGCATCACATGCACCATATACTGAATTAATTAAAAAATAACAAAATTATTTGGCTTCTGAAAGATTATTTATTTACTTTTTATTCTTATATCCCCAGGCCTATAACCCCATCTGAACAACAGTGTTACCCACAGCCTCTGCAAAGCAGATTTCAGCTTGGGATGCACTCAAAAACCAACCAACCAACCAAATAAACAGGGATTACTCAGGCAGCAGGCAGAGATTGTAAACATTTTACAAGACTGGACTTTCAATTTTCATGAACAAAGGACAAGGAATGACTGCAGCAAAGCTTACAACATTGCACTTCTATGAAACCGGTACATTAAATAATCTTAAAGAAAACCAAGCAGAAGGAATATTTATACTGTCAACAGGGAGCAAGAGAAAGCCTTTAAATTGTGATCTCACTGTAATTTAATATTCAGTTTTGCTAAACCTTCAGTTTCCATTATCTTTGTCTCTGCATCACTATGCTCAGCATAAGTTTATATGTCATGTTTAATTAGTAACCTTGACTCAGTCATACCCAAGGCTTCTGTCTACATAAAAAACTCTAAAATGGCTGATTTTAAATGTGACATTTATGTAATGGAAAACGGTGGAGCTTCTTTATAGCCTAGAAAGCTTTATCAAATTAAAGAATTAAGATTCATTAAAGAAATAGATATGAAGAAGACAAAGACTGTGTCTTTAGACAAACTTTAAAAGGGAAATCTAATCATCTTTGAACTTCAGAACATCTGATTCTGTTCACAAGCTTAGAAGTACCAATGCTGTTTTTAATTTCTGATGTTTCTGTCTGCTTTTTATTTTATTTTTGGCCATTTAAATGATTTGCATAATTACAATTATTCTGAAACAGCCTAATGTAGTGATTTAATGGTTATAAAATGTCATGAAGTTGGAATAATGACAGATTAGAAAAGTCTAATTTAGTATATTCTTCAAAGGCTGAATACACCTCATTATTTCTCAGTGTCTTTGCTCTTTGTTATGGTGAATCAAATAAGGTTATTCACACAGCAATCAAACCTCTTGACAACCAATTTCTGTACGTTTTTTCAGCAAATTGAAAGAACTTTTATTTACTTCAGAAAAAACAAATATTGGACTCAATTTCAGTTTTAATGGGGTTGACTAAAACAAATATAAAATAATTCAGGAAGTTACTGAATTGAGTACTTGACAAAATTAAATAAGATTAATAATCTGCTTTAGTTTTACATTTAGCATGCCTACTGGGACTACATTTCACATAAATTTATTGGACATTTATTGTATATAAAGTAAGATATACATGTAAAACAAAGTCATGAATAACATACAACAAATACAAGTTCTCTTTTCGATCATTAAATGTAGCTGCTTATAGCTGCAGTAAATGCAAAGGTATTTGAGTGAAAAAACAGTGAGATCTCAAGTTTCTTTGAAATATAAATGATTATTCATTTGCATAGATAATAATTATAGATTTGTGTTTACATTTTAATAAATATAGATCCCACTAGGGTAATAAATAGTAACAGGTTTATTCATAAAATGCAACTAAATTATGCTTATTATTATTATTAGTTTTTTCTTCTTGGATCTACGGATTATAAAGCTAAAAGACATATATTTTAACCAGCCATTCTCAATTTATGGCCATTTACTCCACAATATACATTTTATGTATTTTAATCAATTTCATAAACACTTTACAGATTATTTCTTGAAGAAAACTTGCTAAAATAATGCACAGCAGTTAACATAATTCACACTGAACAGTTTAAAATTCTCATTTTTACAGACTTTTTTATATGTGTATATGATGACATATACTGTGATCATTTAACTGTAGTTAAAATAACTTAAATAAAATGTACAAGGCAATAACAATGATGAATTTTAGCAAGGATTTTATTTTATTTTTTTTAATTATTATTATTTTTTTCCTATAAAACAGCATGTTTCAGGCTCTTAATATCTGCTAATGGCAATACCAAATTTCCAAGAGCCTTCATCTACTTTGCCATTCATCTACAAAATGTCTAGAGTTAAAATTCTCTACCTGACTCTAATAACAAACACACTTGAACTGACTTGGCAGAATTGACATAAAATATAAATGGGTGTCCAAGCACTCACATTAAAAAAAAAAAAAAAAAAAAAAAGCATAAATCCAGTATCTTGGTATTCTGTTTCACCCTTTACATTGCCCTCAGAGTGCAATGGACCTTCTGGATCACTCGATCAATCCTTGGGCATTTTCATAAACATCTGTAATATATCTGTAATATATCTGTAAGCACACACACATGTATATGCACGTGTACATATATGCTGAGTAAAGATCACTCAGAAAGGGGTAAAGGACAGTAACTTCTGAGTATTTGTGATTGGGTCTCACACAGGCATGTCTGGTAGCTACTTCTCAAACAGTGTCTTCCTAAATTCTCCATTTCAGTTTTCCCAACTATGGCTATAAGTTATGGTATAGGGTTTTCTGTCCTTAATGGAGTTTTTAGATCAAGAGGAACTGTGGAGATTTCCCTGTGTCATTCTTCTTTATCACCTGTGTCACAAAGATCATTGATCCTGTTAGGAGACAACATACCTGAAGATAAATAAGGACTCCAGGAGGGCTGGGTTAAGGCACCAGTGCTTTGGAAACTATTCAGAATACCTTCTCCTATGCCTTTTTTCTAGTCTTCTCTTAATCTTTAGTGACTGACCAATAAATCTCTACAATGGAAGAAGGCTTGGCAGAGATAGGCAATGGTGATGTGCCCATGAAGCTCAGGGAATAATGCTGGATGTGACTTGACCACAGCAGTTAAAAGAACCTATAGCATAATGCAGGACACGACTTGACCACAGCAGTTAAAAGAAGATGAATTTATCTTAATATAAAGGGGGCCTCAAGGGTGGCCTTTGTTTTAGATAAATAACTATCATTGGATGGATCAAGTTGTGGTATAAATGCTTCTCCCAGAGTTCATTAAAAGAGTATTAATATATCCCTGAGTTGGACAAACCAGCACGGAGGGGAGTGACTATGTGGCTCAGCCCAACATAAAACAATTAGCTAAACAATTTCAAGGAGAGCAATATGCTTCAGCTGGTTTCAACCTGCATATTCCTTCTAGATGAATGGGGATGCCCAGTGTCTTGATGGTAAATATATAAAGAATGATAATGGGAATTACTTTGTGATCATTTAACTGCTATATTGTGCTTGTATAGTAGTTTCAGTACATTGCTGTATTGTTTTTCTAAATCAATATCCCATGTAATGTCAACCATCGCCTAATAAATATATTTTATATTAAAAATATTACCCTCCACACATGGAATGTCTAAAAGAACCTGGTCAGAGAGCATTGGTTTCTGATTAGACATTTTCACTCATGAACTCAGTTTAAAAAATAGAGTTAAAGAATAATTTCAAATTGCTGTATATGCGGAGAATTCATACCTTATATCCTGTATAAAACCCAGACAAGAAAATTAAAACACTATATAGAAACCTATACAAATCTGGTAAATATCTATTGAACTGCAGAAATGCATTTCAATTGTTGAACGGAGTTGGTGAATAAGTACGGACAAGGATCACAGCAGAGTAATGAAGATGGTGTAAAGACCTACTAGTAGCCCAATTAGATGAAGAACCTATTACCTCTGGGAATAGGTTTTTAGTGACCGAGTAGCTGGATAAATGATGAAATGATTAATTCTGCAATGTCTCAGTTGGTTAAAAATCATGTTTACTGCTTTGTCTTTTTTAAATTAAATTTGGTTTATGATGGTGTTTAGGAATAATAAAACAAGTACTAACGAAAAAAATGCCATAAAAAAAAAAAAAAAAAAAAAGAATGGAAATTTACTGGTCTTCTCATATGGTTTCTATTTTGCATAAATTTACAATGCTGTTTGTAAAGCTTCGATATTGCACACTAAGTGTCTTCTAAGTATTTAAATAAACATAACCCAAGTAGATAACATATATGTATATATATATTTTCTCTAAAGGTAAAATATGAACTAGAAATTTAACTATCAGAAAAATGAAAAATAAGATCTATACCTGCCCACCCAATCTAAAGCAAACATAGATAAGTTTTAAATGCCTGGGTGTATACTGGCTTTTTAAAAATCCTATTTTTCTTAAAATACACATGAAACAGTGTTCTAAGACATTGGTTATTCTGATAAGTGCATTAAGAAACATGGACTATGTTATTTGATGCTCTAAGTACAAGATTACTGTGTGCAGAGCATGTTGTGGAAAACTTCACTTTTCATTCACCATCAATCATCTATGTGGTAACCACTTAGATTATATTGGGGATTCTTAATACTGAGCTGTTTGTTCAAATTTATGGCGAATGTCTAACTTTGACTTGTGAATTTTGAACCAAATCTTTCTCTCAGTTACAGGGTGTTGTGTGAAGCTAGAAAAATTAAAAATTTTTAAGCTCTCTGGAATTCCCCCCTGCTCCCAGTCCCAGATTTCTTTTCTTTTTATTTGAAATAATATAGTCAAATAGTATTTTTCAGCTTTTCAACATAAATACCACCTGTCAATTTAAAGGGAACACTATGCATATATAAAGAATGCCCATTTTGGAGATTTCTAAAGATAGTACTTCAATCACCAATAATTCTTCTGTGTTGTCTGTAAGTCTGAGGAAGTGTACTTGTGAACTCTGAGAGCTTTTCTGAATGTTGACGTCATGTTACCTAGAACACTGTGTTATCTTACTTGATAGAATGCCTAACAAAGAAATATAATAAGAAAGAAAAAAAAATATTCTGTTAACAAATGTGAAGGAGAGACAGATCTCTCTGCACCAAAGTCAGGATGATGTCTACATACTGCTTTAGGGTCATGCATGTCTCATTACACTAGATTCAGAGAGTGGTATCTGACACACGATGAACATTGTTCCATGAGTAGTGCAGTTAAGCAGATATGATTACTTGTCATTTAAAATCTCTACAACTGTAAGGAGTATTTTCAAA
Organism: Netta rufina; assembly: GCF_964035555.1. NCBI lineage: Eukaryota > Metazoa > Chordata > Aves > Anseriformes > Anatidae > Netta > Netta rufina. The sequence continues at coordinate 72,129,334 of NC_140124.1, read as the reverse complement.
ATCTGACATCTAGGTATAAGTATATTAACCTACTAGATCTGTTATAGAAATCTAAGCACATAAAAGTAAATTAAAGGTATAATTTTCCACAATATTTTTCATAAATGGTATCAGGTAAATACATAATAACATGGTATGACTTGTGAAATATTACTTGAAGATCAGAATTAACTTCAGGATTGAAAAACCACACAAGGATTTATTGTAACAGCCAATTTTCCATTAATAATGTTTTGTATTTTCAGAGCAATGGTGAAAAGAATTTTACTTCCCCAGGAAGAGAGTTAATGAGAAGAGTTTCCTGTGCTGAAGCAATTTCCAAGACTTTCCAAGACTTTCAGGACTTAATAAGTATGATTTTGAAGCATTTGACATTTTATTTTACAAACAGTTATGTCCAGTGCTTTAAGTGTTTATTTTATGCCAGAAACTAGAAATCAAAGGTAAACGAATACCTCAGCTTTTGTAGTTGATTAGTGCCAGCTGTTCAGTTCCTTGTTGATCAAACTGAGAAAACTGCACCACCTTTTCAGCTGATGGAAATCTGGAGAACTCTCGTTACTTCAGTGATGAAACACTAATCTACACCTCTTTAAGAGATAGCTACAATTTATCATCCCTCTTTACGCTTCATGGTTCAAGAGTCTAGTGAACTAAGTGAAAGCAGAACTGATGGAAGTCTTCCACTGAACACAAAATAGAGGTTTAAATATTCACAAAGGAGATCTCATGGAGTGATCACTGGTGGTGATCAAACGTTATTTAGTCTTGGGCTGCCTTAGGAAACATTTCCAAATATAGCTCTTGCAACTGGTAAGCTTTAAATTCATTTCTGAAAGGTATCTATAAATGTTTAACAAATTCCCAGAAAACATTTTTTTTTTTTTCATGTAAATGTTTGAATTTTAATGATAGCCCATAAAATCATATCAGAGAATCATAAAATGGTTTGAGTTGGACCTTAAAGCTCATCTAATTCCAATACCCCTGCCATGGGCAGGGACACCTCCCAGCAGACCAGGTTGCTCAAAACCCCACCCAGCCCGGCCTTAAACACTCCCAAAGAATTGTATTGGGAAATGCCCAAAGCCCTTTAAGTGGCAAGGACTTGGTAGCAGGGGCCTGCAGGGGTGATATCTGTGTCAGATCACAGTCAGTTCCAGCTGGCTCCAAAAGGGAGCCAAGCCAGGGAGCAATGCTGGTTGGGTCTCTATGAGAGCAGAGCTAAGAGAAAAAGCTGCTGGGCAACATCAGGCAGGAGAGCAAGGAGTGATAAACAAACCTGCAGACCCCAAGGTTTGTGCAAAAGGAGGGACATCTTGCACTACATACCCATCTTGGAGCAGTTCTTGAAGAGCTGCTGCCTTTTTGGTAGCCCCTGCAGGATCAGTTCGGGAAGAATGGCATCCCATGGGAGGGACCCCACCTGGAGCAGGGGCAGGGAGGGACCATGAAGGAGTGGCAGAGACTCAAGGACTGACCGCAGCCCCCATTCACTGTTCCCCTGCACCACCTGGGGGGAGAATGTAGAAGAGAGTAGAAGGGGGTAAGTTGCCTTTAGTTTGTTCAGGTGCCTTTAGTTTGTTTTGAGTTTCTTGCTGCTCTAATTTGATAGTAATAAGTAATAAATTACATTTATCTCCCTATGCTGAGTCTGTTTTGCCCATGATGCTAATTGTTGAGTGATGTCTCTGTCTTTATCTCAACCCTTGAGCCCTTTTCATCATATTTTCTCCACCTTTCGCTTTGAGGAGGGGGAGTGAGAGAACAGTTGTGGTGGAGCACAGCTGCCCAGCTAAGTAAAACCACCACACTCTGGACTTCCTCTAATAGGTCCACGTTCTTCTTATATTGGGAGACTCAGAGCTGAATGTGGTACTCCAGGTGTAGTTTAATGAGAGCAGAGGGGAAGAATAACATAAGATCAAATACAGCAGGATCAAGACAGAGCCCTCCTGCTCACTAAACACTTGAGAAAATATAGACTCACTATATTGACATCACTTGTGAACTACATATTGTTCTGTGCTGTGTGTCTCAAAATAAGTTTGCTATTTTTACAAATACCTTGTATTAGAAATTCTACAAATTTTTTTTTGTTTGTTTGTTTGTTTGTTTTCTTCTTACAGACAAGTTGAAAAGGAATTAGAGAGTGATTTAAAAGACACCTCTGTATTAGCTGAAATCCTGTAACCAAACATACTAATGTCTTATACAAATATAGTGAATAATTCCTATCTTGGCTCACTGTGTTGTAAGAGACAAATAAGTTCTTTGTAAGTTCTTTGGAAAGAGAAACCTCTTTCACTTTTTTTTTTTTTTTTTTTTTTTTTTTTTTTTTTAATGCAGTGAGATTATCTTTAGAAAGACAGGATCTCTAAAGAATGACTAAAGAATGAATAGCCTTTTGAATGCTTCCTCGAGTCCTGACAACTTTCAGTCCTGACATCTTTTCTACTTGTTCTTTAAAAGACTTGTCAGTTTCCTGGCTCTTGACAGGTATATGTTCATACACTCATCAGCGAGTCTTTGGCATCCCATTTTTCCCTGCCCCTGTCAATAATCACTCCCAAGCTTGGCAGATGCTCCTGATTTCTCCTTTGCTTGCTTTAAAATAGCTGTTCTCATTTCTGTGTCTGGACCATGTTGCATTTTGTTTAGCATTCTTCATAGCACAGGAATCCTTTCCCCTCACGTTATTCCTTGCTAATGTCACTCCTCTGCTGTGTTGCTCTAATGAGCTATTTAGTTTCCTGACATGTGAGGACTGTCACTATCAATGTTTTCAATGCTTACTAGTATGCTGATTCCTGAAGACACACATGCTCATAACTCAGATTTTACTCTGAGTGGATGGCTGGTTGCAGAAACAGATACCTATTTGTATCTTCAACTGTCCTGTAAACTTACATGTACACAGGTAGTTGTTTGTTTTAAAAAATTAGTGATAGACAGAATATTCTATAAACTCTTAATTACAATGGTCTTTGAAACACAGATCCAGAGTCTAAATAATTTGCCAAATTTTGGCACCTTTCAAGGCACATAAAAATGGCTTTTATTAGGGAAACCTGTTGTTTTAGAACTTTTTAATTCTTTTAGGCAGTTTGTTTTAAAATTGAAATTACAGGATATTAAATATTACATTTATTAACTGTAATGGGAACTGATATGATGTTCACAAAAAATAGATTCGGGAGTCACAAAACACAGTCATGAATGTGAGTGTTTTTAACCTTGAGAAAGTCATTGGATATGGTTGTCTACAATCACAATCACAGACTGTGCTGTGTCTTCCACTAAGGTTTATTTTACAGATAATTTAGAAACCTATGCATTTTCCATAATGTATAATTAGGACCTAAAAGCACTATTTCCTTACCATCAAGTCTGAGAGCTCTCACTCTCTCTTTCTCTCTCTCTCTTTTTTTTTTTTTTTGTAAAATATTGGTATGTATATAAAAAAAAATAAATAACAGCGAAACTAAGAGATGTGCTTCACTCTATAGTAAAAGTTGCTTCAGGATCTTTCTCGTTCCTTGATTGTGAGAAATAAAATTGACCGTATTTCTTATAATATTTTCTGTCTAATCATCTTCAGTGTTGGCTCAGTAGGTCAGAATCCCCCAAATGGAGGCTGTTATTACAGGAAATCAGAAGCAACTAACTGGTGTAGCAGTTCTTTCACCAAAAAGGTCACAGAAAAGGGCTGTAAACAGTAAAACTTGGGGAAAAAAAAAAAAAAAAAAAAAAAAAACACAAATAAATCAATAGATATTGGATATTGCTCAGTTAGTCCATGTTGCTGATTTTCTCCATCTAATAAAATGCTGTTCGTTAAATTAAATGATTTGTGTTTGTGAGAGGGGAAAATGAATTCACTGAGTACCAGAAGATCTAGATCAAATTTTTCAGATTCCTGTGTAGTGTATGAGAGCAGCATACAGTTATGAACCCTAAATTTCAATACTGGCCTTTCTGTCTGGAAGAGGAATTTAACAGCTTGCTAAATTACTGATGGTTGTACTTCCCCATGACTTTTAATATTTACGTTTTGAGCTGATCTTGTAATAGTTGTGTGTACAAATAGTTCTGTGTACAAATAAATTATATTGTATTTATTACATGAATAATAAGAATTCACCTATATGAACTTGAAGGGAAAATCTGTGAAAATATGCGAAGTGTTGATATCTATTATTTAGATATACTCACTTGACATGACCTGTTTTTCAAAAGTACTGAAGACCCATTATTTCCATTTGAGTCAGATAGTTCTGCTCAGTAACAGACTCTCATATCAACCTCCAGTTCAAGAGGTAAAGGTAGAACATCTCTGAAAAAATCCATCTGTTGCTGAAAAACAGAGAACTGAGCTGTTTGGTTTATTTTGTGAAAACACTTGAATATTAAACTGACTTGCTTGCTTATATAACTGTGCAAGGTACTGAAATTTCCATTTATTACACAGGCTTTTCTGGAACAGGAAGTATTCAAATCCTGAATTTTATAACATTGTTCTTTAACATGTTACCTAAATTTTCTCTAAAGATCAAGAGATTATGGTATACATGTACAATTGGATTTACTCTGCTTAGAAAAACAAATAATAATGTCAAAACAAAACTGACAGAATTAATTTTTTGCAAAATGAAAGGATCTTCTTGTACTGCATTTTCCCCTCCGTAGTAGAAGACAAATTATACTTTGCATCAATGGAATATTCTTCCATTTTTCCCCATCAACTGTAACTTTAACAGCATACTGTCCACGTAACTTTCTTTGGAAAAAGGCGTAAGTAGTATGTACTTTTGCTACCAATGTAATGACCCCATTCAGCAAAACACATACTTTAGATCAACTAATGAATGAGTTCTGTTGAGTCAAATAGAACATAAAAGATCTAATAAAAGACAGTACTTGAGTATGCAGGAATATTTAAATAAATTTATATTAGGTGTAATTCTACAGTCTTTGTAGTTTTCAGTGTCCAAGAAAAAATTGTCAGCTCAGAGTCTATTGAAGACAGTAAAGTTTCATGTAGTTTTTATAACATGTCCTTCTCTCTCAATGGAAAGATAGTCTCAGTAAAAAGAGAATGGTAATATCTTGAAGGATTTCAGAAGTGATCCTAATGACATCCTTAGACTAATTGAAGACAATTAATGTTATAGCAACTATATTATGAAAGGCAAAAATATGAAAAATATGTAGAATATCTAAAAATACATTGACAGTTTGATTGAAGAGATTTGGCCAAATTGCTCAGGAAAACTGCAGAGAATACTGTGTCATTACCTGATAATAAATCGACTGGAAATACCAAAGGAAATGCAAGCCAAGCCTGCAATATTACTCTAGTCAGTGCCCACATTTCTTCTTTTATTGATTTTTAGATATGATCATCTGTTTCATCTTGGGCATGACTGTTAGCATGGGACTAAACCTGTTATCTCCGATAACCTTTCGCTGAGGAAACAATGAACTGAAAAAATTCTCAGTCACCTTTAATCTACTCATCAGTTACTACACAGGAAGGCATAAAGCCACTATTCTGAACTAGAATAATTTACTAGCAAGCAAGATATATAACAATCTAATTCTCAGGAATACACAAAACTAATCAAAATACTAAAACAAAAATTAAGCTGTCAAAGTAAAGCAAATAATTTTGTAATAGAAGCACAATTCAGAATCATATGATGCTTATGTACCAGCTTCTTTCTCACAAGTACTCTTGCTTTGTGAGTTTCCTCAAAAAAGGACAGTGCATCATGAGCTCTTACAGTTACAAAGAAAGACATTGGAAAAGAGTATGCAGCAATCTGCAACACACATGAACAGCAGTATAAGTAATTTGCTTCAAGAAAGCAGTGGATTAATTCAGCTGCTTAATGAGGGCAATTTAAATGCCCAGATAGTCTATTACCACTGCTTTACATTGAAGGATTATTACATGAGACAAACAGTATACATAGCACATATATATATACATTCTGGTGTTCTGTTCCAAAGAGAAATGAAGCCCTGTGGTCTTGCTTTAGCTTTAGTCAACCACGAGCAGTAAGCCCAGGAGAGATACACAAGGCTGTGACTCAAATGTTACAGCTTTGCACAGTGAACAGCTTCTGATTTTCACCACCCTATGACAGACCACCTGCATTTTGGGCAGAATTGAGTGAACTTCTCACCTTACTATCTTAATCTTCAGGATAGAAGGAGGGGTTTTAAACATTGCCTAGTTATTCTAAAATGTTTTATTAATTAGAAAATACAATAATACAATAAAGAAGATATAAATTCAGTATTCGCTAACTTGCAGACTTCTTGTGACGAACAGAAGGAACTCCCATTATTTTATCACCAAAATACAGACCTTTCCGCCATTAAGTGGCCTACTTAGATCTATGTAAGCAGTAAGCCTTTAAACATAAAAAACTTAGTAAATCATATGAGATAAGAAAAAAAGCACCAACCAGTGAATAGATCAATGTGACAGGAGCTTCCATAAAAATTGTCTAGTAGAAATTTGTAATACATTTCAAGGAAAAATCCCTTAACATCCCTTCTACAGAAAAAGCAATCTTCCCCTGTAATAACCAGCACATATCAAATACGTTATTTCTAAACGTGATCAATGACTTTCTGTTAAACATTTTCTTGATGTCTTCATGCTTCATCCATGGCAGCAGGTTGACCTTCGTTAAATGAAAAATGCCCACTCAGTTGCTCTCTCATGCTCCTTACTCAACAGGAAGGTGTGTGTGTGTGTGTGTGTGTGTGTGTTTGTGAAAATAACATGGCAAATCTCATGGCTTGAGATAAAGAGAGGGAGATCACTTAGTAACTACCATCATGGAAAAAGACTCAACCTGGGGGAAAAAAATCATTGAAAAATATTGCCAATTACAAATAGAAATGTTGAGAAGCAAGCAAGCAAGCAAACAAACAAACAACAAAAAAACACACCCTACCCCTTCACCATTCCCTTCTTCCCAGGCTCAACATCATTCTAGACTCTGCTACCTCCTGTTCCCACCCTGAGCAGCACAGGGGATGGGGGATGAGGGTTGGGGTCAGTCCACAACAGCTCCATTCAGTTGCTCCTTCTTCACCCTTTTCCTCTACCTCATTGTGGGTCCTTTCCACAAGCTGCAGTCCTTCAGCAAGTCACCCACCTGCTTTGGTGTGGGGTCCTACCTGGGATGCAGTTTTGCTCTTTGCACAGGGCAGCATTTTGCCCTCTCTTCCCCAGGCTGTCTTGTTACAACAACATTTCTTATCTTATAGTTTATCATCTTGTAAAGGTCTCTAAATCAGTCTCAAGACATTGATAGAGCTACTGCAAGCAAAATAAAAACAGGAACAACAACAACAACAACCACAAAACAAAACAAACAACCACAAAACAAAAGAACAACCACAAATAAAAGTCTTCCTTCCCAACTTAAAACATGAAAAATATATACTAATAAAAATAAATTTTTTAAAGATTGTTCTAGTCCAATCAGAAATGAAAATCTTTACTGAACCTTTTAGCAGATAAACTTTGATTATTTTTTTAAATATATATATATATTTTTTTCACGAATGGCATGTGGTTTATTGTATTTTAAACAATAGGCAATACTGTTTAATCAAGTCAAGCACAAACTACTCCCTGAATGAAAAACATGTTAAATTACAGTGCCACCACTAACTTCTGTTAATCAGAAGGGTCCCCAAACAATCTGATGCAAGAAGATGATAATGTGATAGGATAACTTGAAATGTGATGGCCTATGGTTATCACATGTGATCAGACAAGAAAAACAGAGGTAAATTTTCTTTTCATTTTTTTGGCATTTTGCTTGATTAAAATGACTGACATTTTCTTTCCTTATCACTTTCAAGATGAACAGCCTCTGCAAATTGAAATGATCAGCAAGCGTAAATCACGTAAGCGGAAAATGTTGTGAACTTTTCAGTGTCCAGTGTTGTATCTGTGTAACTACTGAGTCTGCAACTAATGCCAATGAGAGCTTTACTGCAAAAAGCAAAAGCATCGTGGATGACATGCAGTAAATATTTAAGGTAGACTCCCTGAGAATTACTTACTTTTTGAAGGAAGATTGGACAGTTTATACATCTGCTGGTATATTTTTATGGAAAGGATGAAGTAGAGTTAAACGGAAAGGGGAATTGAACTCTCCCTCCACTTAATTAGATGCCCAAACTCTTGCTTTCAGATGGGCAAAAACTCACTTGGTAGATAGTTACTGCACCCTTGGGAATAGACTGTGTTCTTGTGATAATCTATACCAGCAGTTGCAGAATTAGTGCTTGGTTACTCCAACTGGTGTTGTAGTAGTCAGGTACAGAAATGCACAACTCTCAGAGCTTCTTATTTATACTCATGGTATAAGGTAAATCTCCAGTCCTCTTCTAGACTATGTAATTAATGTCAGAATTAAAACATTGTAAGAACTAGAAACAGGATTTTAATCATTGACCAGACTACCATTTCAGTGCTAAAATAAAATTAAAACTGGAGGTAATTCTTACTCATACTTACTAAAAGACAAAATGTTTGTAATGGTTCCCAAAATTACTTGTGGTACTTGTCTTAGACTGGAACAGCACCCGATATGTTCACACACCATAGACCTTATCTCCACCCTCATTTTTAACTCCAGCTCCCAGGCTTGGAAAACTGTAATTACCACTGTAATTCATTCACAGAGCTGGCCTCTGTCCAGAAGCAAGTATTTTCCTGGTATTAGCAAGAGCTATTGGCTTTGAAAAATTATTCAGTAGCAATGTAGCAATATTGCAGAAGGGCCCTTTCAACTCATTTTTGTCCCTAAGTCCTAATGACAAAGCCAGCCCGAAAACCAGAGTTTTGACTTAAAGACCCTACCTTTTGTAGTTCACATGCAGGCTGTCTCTGAGACCCAGATGGGGTTACAGTTTGCCAGTGATACCATGGCTTGCTTTCTTCCAGAAAAAAAAAAAAAAACAAAAAACAAAAACAAAAACAACAACAACAACAAAAAAACAAACAAACAAACAAACAAAAAAAATCTTGGTCCAGATCTGTAGACTGTAAAAATATTTGATGAGCTCCCCTAGACGTGTCGTTCATCTGCTCATGTTTGAAGCAGCAGTTTGCCATGATTCCATCAGATCCAGCAACATTGAGCTAACAACATCTGTTAAAGAACATCTCAGCATACCTGGACCTTATTCTGTGCTACTCTTTCTTTGTGCCTTTTTTTTTTTTTTTTTTTTTTTGGAAAGCTTCTTAGTCTGTGAGGAATGATATAAAATGGATGGAGAACAGGAAGGCAGGGAAAGCACAGATGACAAGATACTAAGGAGGGGTCTCACACATGTCACTGGTGTGTCTGCTCTGGAATTTTAATCTGCTAGGTGAGTTGGACCATGTGGTGTGAGATTGAATTTAGAAAAGCAGATCACCAGAGGCTGCACACTAAAGTGAGTATGAACATTCCTATACTTACTTATTCTACAACCAATAAAAGCATCTTCATCTGTATTTCACCTATCAAATTCATCACTTTACACCAAGAAGCAATTGAAACTATATGGGAGATTTTAAGATGTATTTTACCTACTAACTATGTTTATATATTGCATTTCCTTTATTATGATTATGCTCTGTTATGATTATGAGGCAGTAGAAGCAAATGAACACAAGAAAAATAAACTCATTTTATGCACACACACTTAGCAATGAACAGGGACAATGAAACATACAGAGAATGTCATTTTGAATAAACAGCTGTTTTCAAACATAATGGTCTCTAAAGGAACAAATAAGTTACCAACAGTTCTTTATGGAAGTAAATATTAATTTTTGATGCCTTTAGCCATTAGCCCTTCCTCAATATACAAAGCTTACATAAGCCTTTTGCAATAGGCTTTATTGGATCAATAGCATAAACATGGACGCATTTAAGCATACACACAAGTGTGGAAAGAAATCACTTCAAGTTAGAGTTGCCATGACAGAAAGCTAAAGATTCATCTAATCCTTAACGAATATAATGGAAAACATTTGCTTGCTAGCTTTGTAGTTTATGGCATATACTAGCTTTTGTTCTGTTAAAAAGAATTCTTCTTTGTGCTGTCCTGGTAGCTGCACAGATAGTCAGGTGGAACTATATGGAGGAGGTAGAACTTTGCACAGAATGATCTGTGCAAACTGGAAAGTCTCCAAAAGGCTGCTGGCCAGCATGGGAAGCTGTAAGAAAGTCATATTAATGCCAGAAACAGAGGGAGGATTACCCTCCCTCACTGGGTCACTTTTGTTCTGATGTCTTTTATAGTGTGAAAGAGGTTCAACCAACAATTAAAGCATAAAGAATACACACAGTAGGTAGATAGGAGTATCATGTTACTATGCTAGGCATTAATATAGTTGCTCTGAATATCTCCCCAGTACATCTCACACTAAGCTCCTCTGACTCTCAAGTGATCCTACTTGCCCCCAAATCACCAGCACTTTAAATCCTTTTTCTGTTCTCAGATTTTCCCTTATTTGTCTTAGATTTTCCCTTACTAAAAACTCATTCGCGCTCCTAACTCTATTAAGTCTTTCCTTTTCAGGTACCTCCTCTCATTTTGCCTCATCAGATCCTTGCTACTAACACCTCCCCCCCAACCCCCCACCCCGCCCCAGCTCTATCTACACACTTCATTGCTCCAACTGGTTATAATATTCCCTTAAACCTCTTTGTGACTACTGGTGCTGACTTCTGTGAGGACAGGAATGAAGGACACAGGCAGAAAAGGATCAGACAACTCATACTGTCATGCTCCTGCCATTTCCTTCTGCAGCTGGAGCTGTACAGCTTCCCAAGGAGACCATAGTCAGACCCTGAAAAGTAACCCGTGTTGAAATATGGGAAGTTTCTGAGCATGTGTAGCATGTTTAAGACAGATGTGATGAGGGCTTTATTTGCTGTATGCACAGCTGTCATGTACGTTGCTGCTCTTGAAGAATGAAAATTCAGTCAATATGATTAGATGCTGTCATCTGATGGAAAAGCATATCTGTGATATACTTCATTAAAACAATTGGTAGCAATTCTGTTGCCCAAGCACTGATATCTAGTGCCATTTTTTTTGCCACTCAAAGCTATCTAAGAAATCCCCTGGGGCGCTGAAAGATCCAGCAAGGAGATCCATGTTCTTGTGGAGCACAGGTTGTTTGTTGGAGGCCATAAAATACCCATGCACATCTTCACGGGCACTATATTTGGGTAACTGAGATATGAACTATTGTCTGCACAGTTGTAAAACAAGTTCTATAGTCATTGAGAATAAATTGTACTTCTTTTTTTTTTCTTTTTTTCTTTTTTTTCTTCTTTTCTTGCAATTTTATCCATCTAGTGGTTTACCTATTATAATAAATATTATCCCAAATCTTTGAGTTGCTCAGTTTTGAATCAGTGTTTTCTGTGAAATTTTGGTTTCCAAAGGATTTTTCTCCTACATTAATAAATTCCTTATAAAAAACATATCTATTTAATTCTTTGCAAAACCATGATAGAATTATTATTATTTTTTTTTTTAAAAGCAAACAGGTTTCTGATAGGGTAAAAAAAAATATTTTACAGATATACCAGTTACAATCTAAAATGAAAGTGTAGTGCAATGAAATCTGACCTGAATAAATATATGAGAAATAAAATATGATCTAAAAGGAAGAAAACAACCCAACAAGACCTAACAGAAGCAGGCAGTTTCATCATTAATATAAGTTGTCTGCAGTGACCCTACTATTGACTGGACAAGGAAAGGTGTTTTGACTGGATAAAGTCATACTAGATCTATAAATAGAAAAAAAATAGGGTCTTAAAACTTTGGTTCCATGTATGCTCCTATAGTGCTAGTTCAAACAACCCCTTCCCTGTGTCAGCACAACTACATAGATGATGGAATGTTTCAGGAAATTCATACAGTTGAAATAGAAGTGGAAGACATAAATCATAAGAGGAATTAGTAGATACAGGTGGGGATTCCGTAGTAGACCTGGGCAGCTTTGTCATTAAATGTCAAACTAGGGAAAAAAAAGACTTAGAAGAAAATAATTGCTTGTTCTTGGCATATATGAATGTATTTTTGCTTTTCTTAACGGAGGAATAGGGGAAAAAATAATAATAAAAAAAACAACACAGTTTTTCCTTTAATGTGCTGGAGGTTACAATGAGTCTGGTTTGTTAAATATCTATGAAATTTTACACTGTTGTTTTAGCTATTTGAAAAGTCCTTTTGTCCATATCGATGCTTTTATGGAAAAGGAAAATAAATTTAGATATGTTGATGACTGATCAGTGAGATAAGCCCAAATATATTGTGAGGTATAGGTAAATAAGCAAGTTTTGGTTACAAAAAGCATATTTAAAGAGAGGTTCTTTACTAGCCTGCTTTTCATTTTCTCCCCTTTGATAAAACAAACAAACAAACAAAAACAACATTCAATATCTCCCATGCTCACTGGATCTTTTCATACTCTTCTTTCATTGTATCTCTGCATCTTAGTCATCTTCTTCATTTCCCTCACAGTTCACCTCCTACACACTAACCCTTCTGTGCAAGAGTTATTTCTTCTGATCTAAAAAATGTTGACAAGATTATGAAAGAGGAAAGTTTGCTTATGAGGAAAATTTGGGATAAAAGAAAAATAAAACACAACAAACAAACACAACCATCAAACTTACATTAGCTCATGACAGAGCTTTCAGTTTTTATAATTTCTATATGACTATTTATTACCTGAGACACCTGATAAACAGAAGGCAAAGGTGCAAATGTAGACAGAAGAAAGCTACTCACTATCTGGTAAGAGCACTCAACTCTTTAAAAAAAAGAGTCTCTTCAGTTAGAAAAACAGTATTTCAAAGAGAAAAATGTTTCTAAACTACTAAGGTATCTTTGAGTGAAGGTAAATCTACTTGGGAAAAATAATATGCACTGCATGATGGTGCCTACAAATTCTGTCTTATGGTAGATATTACATCGACTCAAGGCAAACAGAAATTTTACAAATATCAGAGGAAAAAATGCTGATGTATTCAACTTTAGAAAATGAAATAAAATTACAAAACGTGCTGACTTCTCTTTGAAAAGAACCTGATATATTTATTGCCAAATATGTCTGCCATCAAAATGCAGCTGTGTTTTATTCTTCCTGTACTATGGTATGTAAGATACCTTACGGATTGCAGTTTCAAAGCTAAATGGCAGCATTTACACCAAAGCTTTGCCTGGAAACCAGACTAAATTAGACAAGGTTGAGACCTGCATTTCGTCAGTGAGAGTAAGTGTGACTACACATCCCTAATTCCATTCATTAACTCATTTCTGATTTTATTCATTAAACAATAATCTGTTTGCTGTCCAAATTGCCATTTGTGTCATATACTTATTTTTCTTTAATTCTCTAAAAACTTAGTAGGTTAGAGAAGAGGTGCATCTAGCCAACTTTGTTTATGACACTTTTCAAGAATAAGGACCCCATGGAAGAAAGAGAAACAGGGCAAGCATCTAGTGATATTTCCCCAGTATGCTTTGCTTGTCACCAGTGATATGTGGCTGAGACTACCTGCATCCTATGTGACATCTTGGTGTCTTAATAATCCTTTCTCCTCCCACTGCCTGTTTTTTGTTTGTTTGTTTGGTGGGTTGGTTTGGTCTTGGCTGTCTTGTTTGAATTTGTTTGTTTGAGTCACTTTCTGAACCTTCATGCAATTTTAGCATATATAACATCCTTTCGCCCAGCTGTGGCTATTTATTAGATGAAAGAAACCTCTTTTGTTACAAGCCTTCTCATCTACTCTCTTATATATATATATATATATATATATATATATATATAATATATATATATTTCCTTTGTAATGATCATAAACACATACTTTAAAATGCTGTACTTTCAGGACTTCATGGTGTTAGTAAAAGATCACAGTGTGCTAAGTTTCTACTTGATTGAAACTTTCTGATTGTTCTTTATCTGATTCCACACAATTGCCACCAGATAAAGTGCAGACACTTGGACATCATGGTGTGATTCTGTGCAGCACCTATCTGGGACACAGCAGATCATCTGCAAACAGGCATGCACAGAGAATTTAAATCTATATTAAAGTATTTTACCCACTCTGAGAACTACCACTACACAGCAAGAATTATATCAGTCTTTAGGCAAAATAATATTCTTTATTCCAGTTCCCTCCAACCAGAAAAACTTTTTCACCATGAATGGGCCTGCCTTTTCCTTTCCCTACTAATACTCCAGCCAAACAAAATGAAATGCATGGATGTCTGTGTAACACTATTTTACAAGTATAAAATGAAATATTATTTTTATTAGTATATATATATATATGACTATATTTTCACAGATGGCTATTTTCTGGATTGCCTTTAATATTCTGTTATTGAAAGATTGCAAAGACTTGGGATTTCAGAGAAGTCTAACTTAAACTGAATTTGTCACTACCTCTAAATACAAACTGGATGTATGTATAAGGCCTTTAGGATTCTGTGGAGAGACAAATCACAATAATCTTTTCTCTGACGTATCTAAAGAAATGCATCCAAAAAATATATGTGTTGAACTTAGGAACTCAAGTTAGAATATAACCCAAAATCTAGAAGGTGCAGAAGAAGATAAATGGGATACAGAGAAATTTTCAAGGTTGTATTGAAAGTTTGTTTTTGTATTTATCAAACAAGTGACCATGGAAAAGAATGTTTACATTATGTTACATGGAACAATTTATTTAAGTATGGAGTTCCCAGGAGATGAATACTAGGAGTACCTGAGGACAGAAAGTCCTGGAAATAGGTTGGTTCAGCCAAGAAAAGCATGGATGGATATTGCCAGCAAGCTAAAAGTATCACAGTTTGTATCTATTGCAAATGTATTTGCTAGAGACAGTCAACACTTGCAACCTCAGTATTAGTTAGGTGGCTTTCTCTTATTTCTTTATTTTGGTCATGCCAATGATGATTTTTTTTAAAAAAAAAAACAAACAAAAAAAAAGTGTTTTTTTTTTTTTTTTAATGCTACGGACAAGGGGGAAAAAAAAAAACAAAAAACAACAACCTGCTTTTATTTTTAGAATTTTACTCCTGCCTGTCAAAGTAATATCAGCAATAGGCTGGATATGTCTGCTGGCAAGTCAGTGACTATGAATTGACAGTAAAAACATCTGCAGACAATCTGTATGACCAACAAAAGACTACTGCATCAAAGTCTCCTGAGGAATTTCTGAAAGCAAGCTCTGTTCTGGATAGAGCCAAGAACAAAATCAGGTTGAAGAAATACAGAAAAAGAGCAAGAAAAGGACTCCTAAGTGTTCTGTAGGAGATACCAATCCTGCAACAATATAGCTAATACGGAAAAAAAAAAGCAAAAAGCATAAACTTCTGAGTTTAAATTTCTAAATAATGTCACAAACAACCAGTTGAAAAGGGGACAAGAGTACATCTTTGTGCCTGATGATTTATTTTTAGGTATTTTAACACTGTGTTGTGGAGGTAGCACAAATGTGCTGCACTCTGAGCAATACACATTCAGCAGCTAGGTAAGAGAACAGTTGGATGTGACTCCTCACATGGTTAGCAGTCGGCAGCACTCCAAATACAGGCAAAAAATATATATATATTTAAAATATATATATATATAAAATACACATATCTTTGCAAATATTGTAAAACAGGAAATACAGGACTATTGTACAATATGTCTACTTCACAGAATCACAGAATCACAGAATCACAGAACTGTAGGGGTTGGAAGGGACCTCGAAAGATCATCGGGTCCAACCCTTCTACCAAAGCAGGTTCCTTGAGTGTTTTCTGGGCTCATCACAGAGCTTGAGGGGTACATAATAGGCTGAGCTATTTTTTTCAGAGGTTTCTTTTGTGTACTGGATGAGTATACATCAAAATTCAATTTTGTGACAACACTATGTCTACTGTAAGACCATTTGGAATTAACACTTAATGTTTAGCTAGCTTGTTGTTTGCTGGTATTTTTTCAAACAACAAAGAGATGAAGTTAAGAAATAAACCTTTAAGCAAAGGCTATCTACACTTGCCTGAGTTCCATTCTGTTTCTTTTCTCATCCTCTGTTCTGAGACTGCAAAATACATCAGAACAAAGTTTGCCAGGCACCAGCTGCAGAAATATCATTTTCTCTGTCCAAACAACCATGCGGTTTCAATTAGGGAACTTAATCTAAAGCACTCATCCTTATAAAGGATGCGTATAAAGTCTGGTTAGATCAGTAAATGCTGACTGTGTCCTCAAACTTCTAATATACATATTAGATTACAAACAAATGAGTAGAAAGACAGCCTTGTCATGGGTCAGTTAATATGCTTGCTACTTACTGACATGTAAATAGAAAGAGCTCCTTGTTCCAATATAGAGGAACATATATCATACTTGCCTACAGCCTTGTATGTATATCTCACCTTTCCAGATAGAATGCATCCACAACACAAACACAAAGCAGAAGAGAATTGGGTTCAGTATAGGTCAAATGGGAAAATGAAAATAGTATCAGATCAGTTCATTGCAGTCATGCTGGGAGTTGCTCCTATACTTCAATTGCTCCAGTTGAAACAACCCACCTGGTATGGCTGTGCAGAGCATTACATTACATTCATTACATGTGATTTTCGCTGCCTTGGCACAGATATGAAGAACAGCACAAGAGCTGATAGAGTTTCTGTGAGATCAGCTTAGGGAAGAAGGAATTATACTAGTAATCAAACTATGATTCCAGCCTTGTAAAGCAGCTTTTTTTCCTTGGTGTGAAAATAAATCCTCTGTACAAACAGAGAACTGCAAGAGAGGAGAGAGAGCAGTTTTAAGAGAAACTGACCCAGTAGACAGTTCTGTGGATTTGAGTGGGTTTCAAAATAATTACAGACAAACCTATAGCAATATGTTTTTTTTTATTCTTGCATGAACTATTGGATTTTTTCCCTTGTCTCTCTTA
This sequence comes from Netta rufina, assembly GCF_964035555.1. Classification (NCBI taxonomy): domain Eukaryota; kingdom Metazoa; phylum Chordata; class Aves; order Anseriformes; family Anatidae; genus Netta; species Netta rufina. The sequence continues at coordinate 72,112,310 of NC_140124.1, read as the reverse complement.
TATGTTATCCATGCAAGACTGTTCACGAGTAACTGCTTGTAAAAAACTACAGAAATGCTGTAAGATTTTTATTTTTATTTTACTTTTTCCTTCCCTTCCTTCTCATGTAGATCATTGTCCATCTGATCACAGTACTCATAAGCTGGATTCAAAATTTCTTCTGGCAGAAGCATGTTTTTTCTTTCTTTGCTCCATAAATCTGTATGTTGTTCTTTCACCTTTGTGCACTCAACCCATAATAAGAGAGATAGGACAGGGGGAGAATGCTACTGCCGCTTAATTTGTGAAAAATACAGAATTTTGCTGAGCATCAGAGACAATGAATGGTGACATATTTTTCAGTGAGACCCACTAGATGACTCCAAGGCTGCAGCCTATCCATGGGATGGGCTGATAGTTTTCTGGATGAAATTATAACACATGCTTGGAAAGCAGGTGTTACCCTAAAAGCCAAATCTCTTGGCTTGACAATTAGCTGAGAGTTGCAGGTGTCACAGGAGAGGGTCATAAAAGGCCTGAAGACACACCTCTTCTGCCTGCATCACAGACCCAAGTACTGCCACTTCTCTCACTGGAGAGAGAGGAGTCCAAAATTGGGACTCACCCCACCCTGCTGTCATGGTTGATCCAGTTTGTAAAAACAGTGGTGAGACACTTCACTGCAGTTAGTCAGGCTTACTGTGATGAATAAAATCACATCTCCTGGTTAATACTGCAGCTTCGGTGACTCAGAGACACTGAATGCTGGATGTATGGGGCCTTATTTTAGGATATAATCCTGTTCAGCACATAGTCCATAGTAGTCCAATATATATTACATAGTGCACAGTAAACTATACCTGTATGAGTTTGTGGAGAGAAAGATAGTTCAGAAATCACAAGGTTTTTGCTGTAAAAGTGGGCCGTTTATTTATCACCTTTACAAGAAAAGCCCTGAATTGCATACGTATGTGTTTACTACATTTTATATGGTCAAAACCTCTAAAACCCATTACACAGTCAAACACAAATATACTTGGAAAATGAGTTTTGAAAGTGAGGATGTAAACTTTTTTTCATCAGATGTAAATCTTTCCATAATTTGAAATAGGATGAAATTATTTTTGACTAAAATTAGTGTAAGGTCTAGCAGAAGTTGTTTCTAAGAGCTCAGAGCTCAGAAAGTCATTTAAGGCATGGATCTCAACTGTGTACCCAGACACTCAGATTAGGAATATAAACCTTAATTTATTCATTATTTTTTTTCTTCCAGATGAGGAATATAATCAGTACTCATATTTAGCAGTGATAATCCAAGGGGAAAAAGAGATGGTTGTTGCTTTTTTTTTTTTTTTTCTTGAAAACTACTGTTTGTATCTTGTGCTAATAGCAAGCCTTAAGATATTTCCTTTGCCATCTGCACACTGTAATTATCCTTCCCTCCTACAATATTTTCCACTTTTTTTTCTCCTCCCTTTCCCACCCCTAATACCATAATATACAAAATCTCTTCCAGAGTTAGCATTTCAGGTTTTTCATCTGCCATATTTAGGCAGAGCTGATCGTATTATGTGTAAACGATTTCAATTTGTCATGGCACTTCTTTCTTTTTTTGGTTTTGCACACATATGCAGACACAAATTATATGTTTAATTTTTATTTGAAATTTCATGAAACCTAATCAATACCAAGTGTTTACAGAAGATCTTAGTATCTTATTCCCTAATAACAGAATTAATTCTATTATAAAAATATAGAAGTAAATCCAACAACATTATAAAATAAAATCACAACAACATGGTGATAGTAAGTGTACTACAAATATTAGTGTAAGTATTGTAGTAAGTGTACTACAAGATATTAGGATGCCTGAGGTTTTATTTTTTTGATTCTGTGGAATATTTTTGCTTCTAGAAATTTTATGGTGTCAGCTGAGCTGTTCAGTTCCTTCTCTCTTCCTTCCATTTTGATAAACAACCATTTGGTGTAAGTAAGCTTTTCATTGTGACTTTTTTTTTTTTTTTTGCATTTCTTAAAAAAAAAAAAAAATCCAAAGCATATCACTAGTGCAGTTATTCCATGTATTCCTAACAATTGCAGTAATGGCTATAGCTAGTAATCTGAAACTGAATGTATATATGTAATGGATCGTGAAACAGAACATTGTGACTTTCTATAAACAAAAGTAATTCGCAAACAGGAAAATGAAGCAAGTAATTTTGACTTATATTGAATTTTTTTTTTTTTTTTTTATATTTCATGGTTTCATTGTCTTCCTGGGCATTCAAACACAGATGCTCAAAGGTACCATGTTATGCATAGCAATCGTTTCATCTGCCTTTAGACATCCACTGACAAACTAGTCACCTTAGCCTATAGAAAAGAAAGACAGTTGCTAAGGTATGAGTCATCAGATGTTTCCTTTAGGATGAGATGACCTTGTCTTAGTGTCTGTCTGAGTTTATTAGCTTGGATATAAATCTTCGCATTGAGAAACTGTCCACATCTACATAAGGACAAGTTTGTTCCTGATGTAGAAATCTAACTATTTTTGAGATTCTGGACCTTACTCCCTCTGCACCTCACTGAGATGTTAGTATAAGTGCATCCAAGAAAGACTGGGGGGAGGGGGCATCCTTCAATAGGGAAAGGTACAAAAATATTAAATGTCAATTATCCTGATGTTTTAAACTAGTTTGTTTTGAAATATTTTACATTTATACATATATAGAGAGAGATCTTATCCATGCAATATGTACAATGCAATATGCTTTTATGTACACACAGCTGAATTAGCAAATATACGTTTTAGCAAATATAAGTTTTAGCTTAATAACAGAAATAAGTTTTGTGCTTTATGTTGTTAAAATGAAATGTGGAAGACAATGGGAGATATTTTGATCTTTTCTTATGCTTGTCAGTTCACAAGATTTCTTTTGATACGATAATTGGATTAATGCATACTTCTGCATCTGATATGTATAATTTATATTGGTTTGTTTTTACTAATTGGTTTCTGATTCTTTTTGATTTATTATTATTATTATTATTACTATTACTATTACTTTTACTCTTATTATTATTTAATTTAATTTAAATCATTACCGACACACAGCATTTACATAAGCCAATATTTGCAAATTACTCTGAAAACTGAGCTCATTCATTGGCAATTGATTACATGTTTTTTATCTTCTGTTGCTCTGTTTTTCCATTCTATTTTACCCAGCCATGATTTCCTATTGCTACTTCCATAAGTTCTCCTCAGAGAAGGATTTTTTTTTCTTATTATTAATTTTTCACATAGTCATAAAAACTAAGCATTTACAAATCACTACCATCAGTTTCTCTTACTTTTATGCTGTTTCCGTCTTCATATACTTTAGTTACTGCATTTCTGCTTTCTTTTCCCCTCGTATTGGTGTATAAAAATATTCTAGGTCTGAAAGCACTCATGGTACTCCAGAATGGAATGGAATCAGAAATCATGTCTGATCACCTCCTTTTTATTTTGCTGAATATTCAGTGGAACTTACAGTGTTAATTACACAACATGAAGGAGTTCACCCTTAATTTTGGATCATATTCTCTTCAGATGTTATTAACTGAATAACAGACAAAAATTGCCTTTTTATTGGCCAAACACTATTTTGAATTTTCCCAGAAGACTAGCGATGTTCATTTCGATGTTCACTAGTGATGCTCATTAATGATGTTCATTTTCAAATATCCATCTAGGGATGGATATTGCCTTAATTTATGAATGCAACTGAGATATCAACATCTTACTATTTTACAAGTCTTTGTTGTTGTATGAAATACTGCTGAACTATGATATGTAATAAAATTATTTCATGTTAGTGTTTAAAGAATTTTCAATAATACATTAAACCTTTATTCAGATTTTTCAAATTTTCTGTTTTTTTTTTTTTCTTTTTTTTTTTTCTCAAATTCTGTTCTATTCACAGTCATTCCTCCCTGTGCTAAATTGATAACTTGATAGAGAACATCACTTCCAAAGCCTGAGGTGACATTTTTAGACAGTATTTCAGAGAAAGCAGACCATTTTTTTTTCCTTGCAGATTGCAGATGTGGGTTTGTGTTTTTTGTTTGTTTGTTTGTTTGTTTGTTTCTCAATCTGATAAAAGCATAAAATGATATAGAATAGGTGAGTTGACTATCTATTCTAGTATCAGACAATTGCAAATATTACATATATCAAAGAGTAAATTTTCCATTCTCCAGAATTTTGCGTCTGAAAGGACAGAAAAATGTTTTGGTCTTCACTTCATTCCCTAAACAGAGGATATTTTTTATAGATTTTTAATTACTTTTGATTAGCTGTCATAATGCTTCAGAATAAATGGTTACAAAATTTTAATTAAAAAAAAAATATTCAGTGACACCGCTTCTTAAAACTAACACTTCAGAAAACAAGGGCTTGTTTATTTATCTTGTTATTCTTGAAAAGAGAATGAAGTACAGCTGCTTTTGATGTCCTTTCCTTCTTCTTTTCCCATGTGGTTGGACCTGGCACAGAATCCTTTGGTCTGGGTTCTGCAAAAGAATCTGTATTTCCGTTAAGTGTATTTTTTTCTTGAACTCTTTCCTGGTATGACAGGAAGTGATTATTATTAATATAAAGAAAAGGACTATAAAAAGAAGAGAGAAGAGTTGACTTTTAAGGATCTTATTAAGGATCTATAAGGATCTTAATTTTAAATTAAAATAATGAATTAATTAAAAGATCTATTTAAGGATCTTAAATCAGAGCAAAGAAAATTTTATTTTGAAGGAAATTACAAAATCCGTGTTACTACAGTTAATGACAGCATCAAAGAGGTAATAAAACCTTGTATTCCCAGATTTGAAGTGATCTGTATCTTCTAGAGATTAGGATGACACTTGAACAACTTCGTGTCTGTTCTCTAGATATATTCTATGGGCCACAATCAGTAACCAGATATTGGGTTAAAATGCACTTTTGATTCTACAGTTTTTATGAAACTTTGTAGAAAAGTAGAGTCTGATATTTAAAATCATGTTAGTGAACGAGACTAAGATCTGTAACTTTGTTGTGGAATGGGCTGAAATTGTGATGTTTCTTGGAGTGGTTTCTGCAGTAGAAAGTCTGATTGTAATGGCTATTTTTTATCATTATTATTTAATAAAAAACAATATTCTATTTTAAATGAAAATATTCAATTAGGATGTATGGAACTCCATGTTAACTTGTCTGGACAGTGAAACAGCTGGGTCAAGGAACATTTTTCAACATCAGTGCTTAAGACAGAATTTCTTCCTCTACAGATCCCTTCTTATAACAACATTAGTGTAACAAAAATTTATGCATGCAACAAAAACAGCAATGACAATTCTTCTTTCACTATATTACACCCCATCCAGACTTGCCACCTTTTTATAGAAATTTTCCATATCAGTCTTGGACTCATGGTACTTAATACTGCATACTCAACAGTTAAGTGATTAAGGTAATTTAAGTGATTTAAGTGATCAGTGTCTGATAACCAATAGAATAAACACTGCTGAAACACTGTCCTGGTCTACAATGGATGGAATAAGTTTTTGCTCCTTACCTACAAAAAGATGCAATTTATTTTTTTTCCTCACTCTGGACTAAAGAAACAACTTGGTCATGGTGATATTTTGTCACAGGTGCCTATTCAGTTAATTTCACACTTGATGAACATTGATTTGTATGTGTGTGCTAATATCTATGGCAAGCATTGTATCAGAACTTTTGTCAGGAAGCAGTGGGACCCAATATCACTGTATTTTTCAAAGATTGTTCTAACTGTTTGGTGTTTTGCATTAAAAAGGAAAAATTTTTTTTTTCCCTGTAAGTCACATTTTACATGCTATTGATCTGTCACATCTGTTTCAAGAGTTATTTAATATATAAATACATTAATAACAAAAGGAGGACTAATAAAAATCTCCTTCATTCATTGTATGTGGGGGGAAACATAGTGACAAAGGATGAGGAAAGACTGAGGTACTTAATGCCTTCTTTACTTCAGTCTTTGGTAGTAAGACCAGTTGTTCTCCAGGTATCCAGACCCTGAGCTGGAAGATAGGGACAGGGAGCAGAATGAAGCCCCCATAATCCAGGAAGAAATGGTTAATGACCTGCTACACTAATTAGATACATGCAGATCTATGGGGTCAGAAGGGATCCACCTGAGGGTACTGAGGGAGATGGCGGAAGGGTTCACAAAGCTACTTTCCATCAGTCCTGGCCATCTGGGGAGGTCCCAATTACTGGAGGCTAGAAAATGTGATATTCATCTACAAAAAGGGCCAGAAGGAACTACAGGCCTGTTAGTCTGACCTCAGTGCTGAGGAAGGTTATGGAGCAGATCACCTTGAGTGACATCACGTGGCACACACAGGACAACCAGGTGATCAGGAATGGGTATATGAAAGGCAGGTCCTGCCTGATGAACCTGATCTCCACCTGTGACAAGATGACCCTCTTAGTGGATTAGGGAAAGGCTATCTACCCAGACTAGCAAAGCTTTTTACATAGTAATGTAAATATTTGTAAATAGTAATGTATAGTAATGTAAATATAATGTAAAATTTCCCATAGTATTCTCCTGGAGAATGCTGCTTATGGCTTGGACAGGCATACACTTCATTGAATTAAAAACTGACTGGGTGGCTGAGCCCAAAGAGTTGTGGTGAATAGAGTTAAATCCAGCTGGTGGCTGGTCACAAGTGGTATTCCCCAGGGCTCAGTATTGGAGCCAGTTCTCTTCACTATATCTTTCCCTACAAGAAAGATATTGAGGAGTGTGTCCAAATGAAGCTGGTGAAGAGTCTAGAGAACAAGTCTTATGATGAGTGGCTGAGGGAGCTGGGTTTGTTTAGCCTAGAGAAAATGAGGCTCAGGGAGACCTTTTTGGTCTCTACAACTACCTCAAAGGAGGTTGTAGTGGGGTGAGGGTCAGTCTCTTCTCCCAAGCAACAAACAACAGGACAAGAAGAAATAGCCTCAAGTTGTGCCAGGGGAGGTTTACGTTGGATATTAGGAAATATTTCTTCAGTGAATGGGTTGTGAAACATTGGAACAGGCTGCCATCCCTTCAGGTATTTAATAGATTTGTAGATGTGGTGGCTCAGTGACTTTGTTTAGTATTAGAATTGGCAGTGGTAGGTTAATGTTTGGACTTGATCTTAGAGGTCTTTTCCAACCTAAATTGATTCTATGATTGTAACAATAACTGATTCCACATCAGCATTTCAGCATTTTGTGTGGTTCTGACATGTTAGAATCCAGTCTTGTCATTGTATGTCTCTTCCTTTCATCTCATGCTGCTTTGAATGTTATGAATAAGCGAAACCAAATCCTTAAGGCAAGCTATATCTACACTGTCAGACAAGGAATCATACCTGACCTTGGAGACACTCAGGACTTTCACTGCAGCAAGAAATGAAAGAATTTGCAGGAAGTAATAGAAATGTTCATTTCTTTCAGTTTAAAAACTACTAGCAATTGGTTCTATTATTATTCTCACTGCCTTCTCAGGCGTAAAACCTCAAAACCTGAAAATGTAAGTATGAAACTTGATCACACAATAGTCCTCGTTCATTTGTTGAATATGCATGGATAGATGTTTGATATTCTGGAAACCACCGGTACCAAATTCTCTCAGGTTGTCTATTAATCTATTCTTCATGAATAAGTTGATGATATTATTCAGAAATTTAATTGTGGTCAATATTAAAAGACTTTTTTTTTTTTTTTTTTAATCTGTTAAAGGGATCTTCAAAGCTTGAAAATTTCTTTTGAAATAAGTTCCTGTCTTGATTAATATTACAAATGCATTGAATTGTTTAGGTACTGTTAGTATTGAAAAGATGAGAAAACTTTAAAATCTAGTCCATTCAAAACACATTAGATTGTGATGGAACCATTTTCTTCATAGCAGCCTGTATTGTGCTGTTTTAGATTAGTGACCAAAACAATATTGATAGCACCTCAGTATTTTGTCTGTGGATGAAGAGTGCTTACACATCAGGATCTTCCCTACTTCTCACCCTGCCCTATTCTGCACATAGTCTGGAAGTGAGCAAGAAGTTTGGAGAAGACACAGCTGGGACAGCTGACCCAAACTGACCAACGCTATACCTTGTGATGTCATGTTCAACACTGAAACAGAAAGACAGTTTTTCCAAAGTATCTGTTGCTTGAAGACTGTCTGAGCATTGGTCTGCTGGTGGTGAATGATTGCCTTTACATTGATTGTTTTGCTTTGTTTCTTCACTTACTAAACTGTCTTTATCTCAACTCACAAGTTTTTTTCCTTGTTTTCTGTTGTTGTTGCTGTTATTTTTGTTATTGTTGTTGTTCACTTGTTTGTTTGTTTTTCCTTGGGTTTGCTCTTCCAATTTTCTCCCTCATCCTGGGGCAGGGGAGTGAATGACACCAACCCAAAGATAACCTTTTCATACATATTGGTGGAGTGGCTTTATCCCTTTGTGACCATCCCTTTGTGATCCAAAACCATTGTGTTTTTCATCTATGTAAAGAGTCTGATTTCTGTGAACTGTTAAACATGTCTTCAGACTCTGGGAAAGGCCTGTGGTTTCTTATTCTGTAGGCATACAGTATCCCTGCGACTTGAATTCAGACTTCCTCAGCGCTGAGTGACAGTTTTAACTCCTAAGCACTGGGATGAAAGCACCACATCCAGTGACCCCCATATATAGGATACTGCCTAGAATGCTGGCTTCTGTCCTTCCAGATCTTCAATAGATGATTAAATAGATATCTCCTGGTACTTTGCTAATGGGAGATCAAATACAGTCATAGGTTTATTTTTTTTATTATTTTTATTTTTATTTTTATTTTTGTTTTTATTTTTTATTTTTATTTTTATTTTTGTTTTTGTTTTTATTTTTATTTTTATTTTTATTTTTATTTTTATTTTTTTGTACTGCACATGGTATCAGGCTACTATGTAACTACAAAAGTAGTCAAGGCTTCCACAAATTGGGTATTTATGCACCCTTGGCTTCCCTTCTTTGTCTTGATATTTTCTGGATATTCAAATTTTATTTTGTCTATGATTATGGCAAGACATGTTAATGTAAAAAAGTTTGTGTTGTGAATGAGCTTTCAAATGCAACACTTCAATCTTCTGTGGTGCTAATATTAAAAACTCCAGTTGATGCTTCTGACAAGTGCCAATAAATGTAAGATTAGAAATTATTCTTTCAGATAAGAGAATTAGTATTTGATTCTGTAATGTTCTGAAGTCAATAACTCTAACAATAAAAGGAGCATTTAGACTGATATTTGTACAAATGGTAATTTATTTGGCTCTATTGTTCACTTTTTCTTGGCCACTTTGTTCTTATATTTGGAAATTATCTTACAGCTTTTCAATAAGAAAACTCTACAAAGAGAGAGAGAGAAATGCCAGTAATTCTATTTGTATTAAGGAGAACAAATAATGGAAGGGGGCTTTTGTAGTACCATGAACTTTCTTCCTACTGTGGTTTGTAATATTAGCTTGCTTCATAGTCCAGAAAAACAACAGAAATGTTGATAGCTGGCAAAATCTGTTTTAGCCAGCACTGAATTCACTGACACACAAAAAAGGAAAATAATAATTCTCAGGGCACTACTTTAACTGAAAACTGCAAAGCAAATGAATGTCTGACATGTTTTAGAAACGTTGAAGAAGGAAGAGTGAGTGAAGGTGATTCTTATGAAATAATTTTATTAAATACAATGGGATTTGAAAAACTTTTGCAGGCTTCTAAATGGAATGGAATGGAATGGGTCAATTAGAAGGGACCTTCAAAGATCATCTAGTCCAACTGCCAGACCTCTTCAGGGCTAAATGATTTTAAAGAAAATTAGAGAAAGATTCTTGTCATCTCGTTATGTGTGATGGTTAAAAATTATGACAAGTATCTAATTGTCTTAACAATTTCTATGTTTGTGAATCCCTTGGAATGAATATTTTTGTATTAATTTTGTATATATTCAGTTTATCATGTAAAACCAAGTTCACACTGTACCCACTGAACTCTCTGGTGTGACAGTGGTGATGCCGTACCACTTCAGTACTACAGCTGCTTGGGGCCTGGTAGGGCTTAGCAGGCTGGGCCTGTCCCATTGGCCCACCAGGAACACATGGCAGCCCTGGGCTCTTCCCTCGGCCTGGTGATGGGGTCATGGGTGATCCTGGTATGGGGGCTGTGGCTGGGCAGGGTAGAGCTGTGGAGAGCTGGAGCCCAGTCCTGCTGTGACCTTGCTGGGGCAGGGACTAGGGCTCAGGGCTGCCATGGGAGCCTTGGACTGGGCAAAGACAAGAGGGGCTGGTGTTGCCCTTTGGTGACAGTTGACAGGTGACAGTTGTAATATTTTTTTCTTGTTCTGAGGTCACTTCTATATCAAATTGAGACTTGCTAATTTTCAGGTTTAACAAAAAGAAAGCAAGAGTGCTGGGAGAGAGAAGGATTTAGGGAATACTTACAGAGCACTGGTACCCTTGTTGTTATGGACTAGGCTGCTACGTAGGATCTTAAGCATGACTGCAGAGTTTCAGTATGCATTTTCTATGCATTCAACAAAACTTTGGTTCATCCCCATGTTGATGCAGTTTATTGGCATATAGACAATGAGCATATAGACAATAGACAATGAGCCCCACTTTCCAGAAAAGTTCACACCTGTGACTCCCCAGTGAGAGTAACTTACACAGTGTAGAACTGTGGAAATCTGTCTGGGCAGAGAGTTAGAATCTTCTCATACATACATACATACATACATACATACATACATACATATATATATATATATAATTTACATTATATATATATATATATATAAAATTTACATTATATATATATATATATAATGTAAATACATAGATATTTGCTACTTAATATATATATATAAATAATAATCACAGAAATGGGTGTAGGTGCACAGATGAGCATCATTGCCACCTTTGTACACCATTAGAAATTATTAACCTATATTAATACTAAATACTGGAAATTTTGTGAAGTTTGCAAGTTTGCAGAATATTAAGATAGCTCACATCTGTGTTTGTCTTAACAGTTTTGAGGGAGAGAAGGATATTGTTCTGCCTTCTTTTGCTACTGACTCTGCTGCAATTCAAAAAATTAGAAGACAAATTCCTTATGCTGTCAGTACTGAATGGTAAAAGGTACTTACAGATGGTAAGCACCTTCAAAGTACCTCAGTTAAATGTCCAGACGCTGCTCAGATAGGTGATGTGAATACTGCATGAGAGAGCACAACGCTTAATAGAACTCAGAGCTCTGCTTGTTTGTTCCCTCTGTATTATGAACTATGTACTGTTCTTTGAGCAATTTTAGAATGCATACAGAAGAGTACAGAAATGAAGATGATTTGTCTGTTGTACTCAATAACCTCCTACTATAGCAGGGAGAGCAGTATCATGGGACTAGCAGCAATAGTCTTAGACATTATACAGAAATACCGTAGTGGCTGCAGAGATACACTATGGCCAGCAGATGAGCAAGCCAGAGATAAGAAACCCTTCCAGCAGAACAGTTCTTATTCTTTTCTCTCTTCTTTTGCTTTCTGTTATGTATATGAGTGTATGTTTATGAGGTTCCCAAGACGTGGCCAAACATCACTCATTGATGGGAAGTAGAGAATTTTTCTCTACTTTCTCTGCTTTTTTCTCTCTCTTTGCTTCCTCATGACCTTTGCTTATTTTCTTCCATTTACCCTCATCTTAGCCAATGAGCATTTTTCTTTCCAATCATACTTTCTTTCCCCCTATCTCCATTTGAGGAGAGGGAGTGGTGGAGTTTAGCTGTCATCAGTATGAAACTACTGAAATAATCATTCAGTTAATGTATATTAAAACTGCTGAATTCAAAGGTAAGCCCCTTTGCTGTTACCTCCTCAAATATAGAGTTCATGAATGGAATATGTATTCAGTTCTCAGCACATCATCTGTTTTGTTTTCTTTCTTTGCACTAAGGGTGCAAAGATGTTGAATATTGTTTGAGGCTGTATCAATTTCTCTAACATGTGGTGCCTTTTAGAGTCCACCTGATCTATATGTGGAACAGTTAAAAACTGGGTCATAATGCCTGGTAACAGACTATGATACTGAGAAATATTACATTCCCATGTGATAGAATTAATATTTGTGTCTCTTTTCCAGAATGACTATGAAGCTGTTCTGCCTATAGAACCATACTGAAGCAAGTATGAAAAGGAATTTACAGCAATTTTCTGAAATTGTTGTTGGTCTTGTTTTAAAATTTGATTGAAATTTCTGATCATCCTCAGATTTTAAGACTTTGGAATTATGACTTCATAGCTCTTTTTCTCTCTACTACAGTAACAAGCAAAACTTCTGTATTAGCTAGCAGTGATTAATGGCAGACCTCTGAAATCCTAGGAATTTAATCATATTAAGGTTTCTTATTCCTAACATGAATGACATCCCATGGGTTGCAAATCTTGTAATGTGCTTATAATGCTCAGTTACCCTAGGAACACCAACAAAGCTCATTTAGGATTTAAAATATACATAATACCAATCTTTTTTTTTTTTTTTTTTTTTTTTTCCCTGAAGTAATAATGCCTTCTCAGTCATTTGATAGAATCATTAATATACAGTAATATTTAAATTAACCAATACATTAACCTCTCTAAACCAATTAAGCTATTTTGCAATAATTCAAATAATTAGGTCGAGAACACAGTTTATTTATTCTTGAAATTAAAACTTGACACTATAAAGAAATGAGCAAGTGTTATTAAAAACTTTCAGCTGTGAACTAATCAGTGTTTAACTGGCTGTACAGCAGCAGTGCTATCCGCATTGCAATCTGTTACAGAACATGGTACAATAAAAAAAGTCACGTAAACATGAAATGCTACAGAGAACTGCAATTATGAAAGTTAAATCAGAGTCATGCTATTCAAGAGAGCAATCTTTTAAAAGGCTATAATTCTAAGACACTGCATATACCACAGCAAGTATCTTTGATCTGCATAAAACTAAAAAGTAAACATTTGGTTAGCGAATGGTTAAGAAGGTAATTGGGCTAGAGGGAACATCTTTCTCCCCTCTGGATTTGTGTTTCAAGGATGAACCCTCTGTGGATTGCTTGACATATAATCAGGGCTAAATCCCCAAAGCAGACTTTCTCTCAGTGTGGGGCTTTCCTTTTTGGCTTGTTTGTTCACAAAAACCTAATACAAAATTGATGCCTTTCAGAGTTACCTTTCTGTGGATTTGTTGTAATTAGGCAGCATATTTAAGAGATCATATGATCAAACATACCATCACTTAAACTCTATTTTTAATTTGGTTTTAGGATCTCTCTCCATATATAATGTGGGTTATATTTGCTTGAAACTGGAATATACTGAATGAGATGTTTTTTTTTAAGAAATCCAAGAAGCTCAAACCAGCAAATTTTGTTTTATTCTTGGTTTTAAATCTGTAATTTGTCATATCATTCACTCTTTTTGTACTTCAGCAGACTTAATTTGAAAAATTTGAATTTGAAAGGTAATTTTGCAATTACCTTTCAATTTGCAATTACCTTTCAAATTACCTTGCAATTTGAAAAATTTTGTTCTTATATTCTACAGAGAGGATATATTGGTACATGTTATTTGTGCTTATTAGCAGTGTTATTTATTTATCAGTGTTAAGAAGACAGAAAAAAGTCAACTTTATTTTCATAGGATTAATAATAATTACTATTTATTTATTTATTTATTTTTAGTGAACAAACAGATGAATGAACGAACAGACGAGATGGGAATTTCTGCAGTTTGGTTATGTGGCAGACCCATTGTGAAATGACTGATGGAACCTGTAATCCAGGAGAGTGTGGCTCAAATCCTGATGGGCAATGCTGCTTTATACATCAGAAAATCACCATGTTCTTTGTCAAGGCTTGTCGTGGTTCCGCTCGAGTGGGCAGCCGAGCTCCACCACAGCCGCTCTCTCACTCCCCCTCCTCAAAGAGGAATGGGGAGAAAATATGTGAAAAGGGCTCAAGGATTGAGATAAGGACTAGAAAATCACGCAATAATTATTGTAACGGGCAAAACAGACTCGGCATAAGGAGATAGTAAGATTTATTGCCTACAACTAACAAGCGAGAGAAGTGAGAAAACAAAGGAAAAAAAAAACAAAAGCACCTTTCCCCCCATTCAAACTCTTCAACCTCCTCCCCCCGAGCGGCGCAGGGGAACGGGGGAATGGGGGTTATGGTCAGTCTACAGCACTTCTTCTCTGCCACTCCTTCTCGGTCACTCTCGTCCCCTGTGGTGTGGGGTCCCACCCACGGGATGCAGTCCTTGATGAACTGATCCGGCGTGGGCTTCCCACAGGCAGCAGCTCTTCCAGAACTGCTCCAGACATGGGTCCGTACCACGGGGTCCATCCCTCAGGAGAAAACTGCTCCAACCTGGCTCCCCTACGGGCAGCAGCTCCTGCCAGGTCACCTGCTCCTCTCCACGGGCTACAGGTCTGGCCCGGAATCTGCTCCGGCAGGGGTCTTCCACAGGCGGCAGCCTCCATCGGTGCAGGGCCACCTGCTCCACCGTGGTCTCCTCCAGGGGCTGCAGCGTGGAACCCTGCTCCACCGTGGTACTCCATGGGCTGCAGGGGGACATCCTGCTTCACCATGGTCCTCACCACAGGCCGCAGGGGACTTCTGCTCCGGCGCCTGGAGCACCTCTCCCCCTCCCTCTACACTGACCTTGACATGTGCAAGGCTGTTCTCTCACTCCCTTGACTCTCCCGGCTGCTGTGTGGTGCAGCGTTTTTTCCCTGTCTTAAATATGCTCTCACAGAGGCGCAAAACAACATCGCTTATTGGCTCAGCTCTGGAAAACAATGGGGCCCTTCCCAAACATGGGGCAGCTTCTAGATCTTTCTCACAGAAACCACCCCTATGGCTCCCTGCTACCAAAACCTTGCCACGTAAACCCACTACAAGGCTATCCACAAATGTAGTCTACGCCCTGGCTGACCATAATTAGAGAATCAATTAGAAAACCTTGAAACACATTGGGATGATCCAAGTGCATTCAACAGATTTTCAAAGCTGCCAGAACCTAAATGAACCAATGGAAATATGTAGTTTGAGGTTGTTCAGTAAACATGGGTACTTGAACACCAGTGTTTCTTTGTGGCTTTTTATATAAGCGAACAAGATACCCAAACAGCCCACGTGCTTTCCAAAGAGCCATTGGATTTTTGTGAACACAGGAAATGTATCTATGTGGTGTCCATACATATGGCAGGGCAGTTGAATTAGATGATCTTTAAGGTTCCTTCCAACTGAAACCATTCTGTGATTTTATGATTCTTCTAAACCTGTGCACTGCCAATACAGGAGTGAATTAATCAGACACAACTGGTGGTTCAGACAGACTTAGTGAAATGGCATGCTTGGGATTTCCAGATGCTTGCATCAGAAACGCATAGCTCTGACACCTGTTCATTGAGAGTGGCCTTAAGCGAGCAGAAAAGAGCAGCAAGTTTAATTTGGGCCTGATAATCAGCTGCTGAGGGGATGATTCTCTAAAGGTTGAAATGAATCATCTGCATGCAGAGGGAAGGGATCTGAAACTTCAAGTATCTTTCCCAGTGAGAAAACATGTTGGGATGTCAGTTTTCTTAATGTGGTATTTTATTTAGAGCTTTCAAAAATAAATGTAGGAAATCATAGAATCATGGAATGACTTGGGTTGGAAGGGACTTTAAAGATCACCCAGTTCCGCTCCCCCACCATGGGCAGGGATGCCACCCTGCACCAGAGATACCACTAGATCAAGTTGCCCAGGGCCTCGTCCAACCAGCCACCCTCTGAGTGAAGAAATAGCTTTTTATTTTTTAATATTTAGGCTTGTCTAGGAACATACAAAACATAAGCAAATATTTAATACGTGAAATGAACAATTGAGAAAGGCATATATGAAATCTGTCATCTTAATATGAGGTGCAGAAATACCTGGTTGGCAAAAATACAGCTATGTGTAGTCCCAGAGAGTGTTCCATTTCACTTTGAGTCATTGTTCAGCTTCCTGTATAGAAAATGCCAACAATACAAGTGCCGAACTGTCATAAGGAGTAAAAACAAGAAATATTGTTTTGTGGATTTCATTTTCAGTCAATAGAATTAGGTAATATTTAGAAAAAATAAATGAACTCACGCAAGAATAGCGATAACAGCTAACAGGCTGCTAGACTGCTGATCGAATCCAAGTTTTATGACTTTTAGCAACACACAAAATGTGTAGCTATATTGCAGTGTTCCTATGTTCTGTCAGGTCACTTCTCATTCTTTCCAATTGACTGATGAACACCTCAATCTGACAGTAGGAATAAAGGAGTAGTCTTACTTGGTGATGGCACCTACATTATTATTATTATTTTTTTTTTTTTTTTTTTGAGACTGGGATCTAACCTGCAATAAATTCTAGTTGTACCACTTAATTATTTTGATTTAGAAGTGCACTATTGTCTGAAATGTACAGAACAAAAATATTATACATGAATGATATGCTATTGTGTTTCTCAATCATAAAATAAAGTGATTCAACAAAACAGAAATGCAAGTGGCATTTCCTGTCTTGTTTGTCTGTTAAAGACAAATCATATACATAAATTGTGTTCAGAATGAAGTCAGACTGGGAGATGATTTCCACCTTACTCTCTCAGGAAAGTTTGCTTTCTTGTACCTGTAAATTTGTGTGTATGACTTCTACTCAAATAACTACTGATGTTTTTTTTCTTTTCTTTTTATTATTTCAGAAAATCTGAAATAAAGTGGGTAATATATATAAATATATTTGAATCATTAGCTTGCTTGAAAATATGCATAAGAAATCTATGAGCACATCTTATAACTGTTTTTTAACTGTTTTTGTATATTAGTTTTTGCACTAAATGACAAAAAAGTGATGTTTTTCTATATTAACTTTTTGGTCCACCATTTTTTTCTTCTGTTCTCACATTAAATTCCCTCAACTACCTCCCTTAATATCTGGGGAAGAAGGAGAGGAGAAGGGAGGGGTTGTAAGGGAAGTCTGCATTTTCCCTTACAGAAGGTAAAGTTTTTCAGGCAATCAGCAGGTTCTTCTGAAATATCAGATGTTCGCTATTTGATGATGAGTTATGCTCACAATATAACATCATTCTTTGAGCCACTTAAATAAGGTAGGAGAAGAACATTGTCTCAGTTTATAATTTTAATCCCCTATGTCACAGGAAAACCAACTGTTTTGATTTAGATGGTAACAGGATGAAGAAAGAAACTGAATGCTAATTCCCCATATTCCAGACTAATGCCCCGAACACTGAAATGTTCCTTCTTCACATATAAAACCATAGTACAAGTAAATGTCATAAATGGACCAAAAAAAAAATGAAATACTGTTTGAGGGGACTGCAAGACTTAGCTCATCTACTGGGCAGGAATTTGGTACAACTCAGGAACTTTGTAATAGCAAAAATATTACTACTACTACTAAATTAAAAAAAAATAATCCTCAAACAAGCAAAAGAGAACAAACAAAGTAAACAAAAAAGAACCCCTAGACTTCAAGACATAGAGATTCAAAGTGAAAATGGAGCTTTGAAATGAATTAGCAGCTGCCCTTTCTGCTATCCACACACAGTAAACAGAAATTTCTGCCATTCATATTCCTTATTTACAAACTTGTTGTATTAGCCTAAGCCCCATCACTGGGATAGATATTAGTTTCTATACAAATAAAAGGCAATGCTTATATATTCCCATTTTTGTAATACTTTCAGAACAACCTCAATAGTCTACAGGATAATATATGTCTTTTTGACCATTTCACACAGCTGCCTAAATCTGTTAAAACAGTTTTTTAATTCAATTTACTCTGCTGCAGAATTCAAGACCTCTCTTGCATGAGCTATGTGAGTCTTGTTACTTTATGTGAACTGTATCAGGTAATATCTAAATGGCCAGACAACCCAATAGTTTAGCTTAGTTCTTTTTATTGTATTGTATTGTATTGTACTGTATTGTATTAGTGAAGTTGACTGCCTGATTTAACAAAGTTAAAATTCAAGTTATAAATATCACTTATTGACAATGTATTACCTTTGAAATGTGCAGACCTTTCTGAGATTTTAAACTTGCTCATGTCCAGCACCCTTTAGAAAAGTTGTTGACTTAATGTCTTCTGATATTATTCTGATATTCTGATTGTCATATATATCTCCTTCTGTATTCTTTTTAGTTTTCAACAACCAAAACTGTAAACAATTCCTACATGGTTGTTTTTTTGTCAGTCTATCTATTATATTTTAGTTATTCCTCAGATTTATACAGATTGCCATTGTGATTCCCATGGCTGAAATTTGTTTGTTGAGTAACTTCTGGGTATTCCCTTTCTCAGCACAGCTTTCAGTTTTTCAGTCAAATTTGGAACTGAACTACTGTGAATCTACCACAAGACTTTTTTTTTTTTTTTTTTTTTCCTTGAAACTTACTATAAAAGCATGACAGGCAATCATTCCACTATTTACTTCTTAAAAACACTTGTCACTTCACTAAAAATCTGTGAATGAAATAGTCATATCATTTTAGCTTCTCTTCTCTTCTCTTCTCTTCTCTTCTCTTCTCTTCTCTTCTCTTCTCTTCTCTTCTCTTCTCTTCTCTTCTCTTCTCTTCTCTTCTCTTCTCTTCTCTTCTCTTCTCTTCTCTTCTCTTCTCTTCTCTTCTCTTCTCTTCCCTTTTATTCTTTTTTTTCTTTAACTCAGAAAATGGCTTTACAGCGAATGAACAGTCCAATTCTAAAGCATCAAAGCTGCCATTGAATTTAACAGTGCTATCTGCATTGAGATCTTCGTTTTGTTTGGTACCATATTTTTACATCTATAACAGTTTTCATTAGATTTTCCTCAATTTTTCTCTGCATTTCACGAATTTGGGTGGGTGTTATAGTGCCTATAAAACTTAAAAGCTTGTACTCGCATATTCAAATAAACCTCTCTATGAAGAGAGGTTTCATAAATCAGGCTCATAGAGCCTGATTTAGGTGGAAGGTATGATCTGCGAAAGTGGGACCCAGTTTTGCACTATATATACTATGCTAATTTTTAAGGGAGAGGAATTTCATTGCATTTGCAAGAAGATATAGGAAGAAGGCAGAAAAAACTCTACTTGTCCTTTTCCATGTAGTCCAATTTTTTGAGTTCAGTGGGGATAACTCTCATGGTAGTCCTTTTCCAGTATAGCAGTTATGTCTCATTTTTATAGACAAATGAAATAGTGTTTGAAAGGAATTAAGGAAAAGATCAGTGTTAGCAATTTATGATAGGCAAAAGATGCATGGAAAATGATAAAGGAGGTATTGAGTCACAAAGATTAATTTGCAAATTTATATATCACCTTTAGGCGTAATCCAGAACAAACCAGATGCATCCCAAAACTAATATTATTAATCATAATCACAATCATCCTCTAGAAGATTAGACAGTAGAGATATGGGAAAAAAAAAAAAAAAAAAAAAAAAGAAAAGAAAAAAAAAGCTTACTACAGGTTAAGACTAGCTAAATAAATTGTTTTGCAATTTATTGCTCTGTGCAAAAGGCAGCATAAAATACCTTTTCCAGATGACATTTATTTGTGAATAACTGTGTAGCTAAGTTTGATCTAGAGTGGCTTAGTTGCATTTTGGATTGTTTATTCCTGTTTTCTGGTGGTTGCTCTGAGTAATCCCTCCATAAACTAATCTTCCCTTCTTCCCTATTTTGCTATTTTAATATTTAATGCTTAAAATCTCAGGTCTCTGGATGTCTTTGATAACAAACTTCTGCCCAGATACTATCCCATTATCCCATTCTGATATTACTGGGGGGGGGGGGGGGGAGAGGAGGGGAGCGGAGGATCAAAATGGAAAACTGACAACTTCCACACATTCCGTAAATGTCCCAACATAATTTATTTTTACTTTGTATTACATGTATTCTACTGTGGCCACTCTGGTGTATTTTTCAATGTCAGTGGGATACTTGCAGTTCACCATACTGCTCCTAGACAAGATGGACTGTTGGATGAGAGAAAAAATTTGTACACAACATTTTCATAAAGGATTTGGAAATATAATTTTCAGAGAAAATTGGAAAGGGTGGAATTCCATACTTCTTGGATGCAATCCCATGACACATGCTGTTTTCTTCTACTAAAGAAGGCTTCTCTCATCTTCAGTGGGATAGCACAAGAACTGGTATGTACGTTGTAGTACATTGTAAAAGGTTCTGCTTAGAATTGTTTTCCACTGCACATTTCATGATGTTGTAGCACATGCTGCATGTTTCTTTCAGTTAAAAAATGTTCTTTTCTTAATGCTTCTGGAGTGATGAGAGGTGGACCATAAAATGATGACAGAGGGTCTGTTGGCAGATAGGTGGCAACCAAGCCATATTTGCTTAGGATGCCAAAGAAGGAAGGGTTAGCAGGCTCTAGGCAGGGCAGTGGACATTTTGAGACATCTCTGCAGAAAGTAGAGGCTCAAACTCAAAAGTATAACAAAATGATATTCCTTTCATAGCAACAATGTTGAAAATTTAAATCTGCAGTGGTTTTCTGAAAACTGACTAGCTCCTTGCTATGTGAGATGCTCATGAGCTATATGAATCCAAGTATCAATGCTTAGGTGCTGATGTGTCCCCAGGTGCTGATGCACTTTCTGCAGTCAAGTCTTAGAGAGGCCTCTAAGCTTTCTAACCTTTGTAAAAAAACTGTTTTTCTCCATAGTTATGGAAAAGTTGCAGCGTGGTTATATATTCTTTTACTTTCATTTATTTATTTATTTATTTTAAGAAGCAGCATTGTGATTTCATACAAAGTTTATGGTAGAAAGTAAAGCTGATTATATACCACTCAGGTGAATACTATTCTGCTACATAAAATTCATATTTCATACACTTGGAACACAGAGACTATGAATCCACAATGACTACTATTTCTGAACATTATTGTGGCTGCAGAAAGCACTTTTTTATTATCTACTACTTTAATGTTTGGAGACCTTTGCTCTTCTAGTAAACTAAAAATAAACTGATATAAACCCTTCTGTGTAAACTGAAGTGTTTTCTACTGAAATGTTCTTAAATATCAGAACCGGAAAAGATCAATATCATTAATCAAAATTTATTCAAGCCTTAAGAATTTCTGATTCTTACATCTTCCTACTGTTGGAGCAACAATGTTAGATTCAGGTGAAGCATTTCCATTTTCAAAAACCATTTCACTAAGAATTTTTCACTGGATTCAAAGCATTTCATTATTAAATTTTCTCTGATTCTTCACAAACTTTTCAGCAGTAATGATATAAATTTAAACTTGAATTAATTACTATTTTTGTTTAATAATTTAAAATGGAGATGATGGTTTATTTTAAAATGAAA
This sequence comes from Netta rufina, assembly GCF_964035555.1. Classification (NCBI taxonomy): domain Eukaryota; kingdom Metazoa; phylum Chordata; class Aves; order Anseriformes; family Anatidae; genus Netta; species Netta rufina. The sequence continues at coordinate 72,090,858 of NC_140124.1, read as the reverse complement.
ATACATTCCTTAAGAGAGAATATTTTGCTGTGAGTCGGTCTTTCTTTATATTAACCAAACTGTGCAAAGATTGGACTGACATGTCTTTACCATGCTTTCATTTTCATTTTTATTTTTAACCAAAGAGGATATAATCATAGAATTGCAAAATAGTTAATGTTGGAAGGGATGTCTAAAGAAATCTAGTACAAATATCTAGTCTTCTGGCAAAGCAGGATCACCTAGAGCAAGCACATTTTGCAGGATGGCATCCAGGCAGGTGTTGAATATCTCCAGAGGAGACTCCACAGCCTCTCTGGGAGGAAGGAGGAGAGGAGAGAAAAATTAAAAAAAGAAATAAATAATAATAATAAAAATCATAGCTTTGATTTTATTCTATTATTGTTATTATTATTGTTATTGTTATTGATATTGTTATTGATATTATTATTATTATTATTTAAAAATAGCAGGAAAGATTAACCCTCAAAACTTGAATTTCAGGTCCAAATACCAGTCACCAGGACTTTTAACTTAACCTCTTATGTCACTACAAGCTGAAAACATCAGATCAACTTCTCTACTGGAATTTGTAAATGACACTCAATAAAATCGATCCAAATTAAGTTGGGGTGTGAATTTAAAATTGGTGGGTTAACTGCACTAAATCCTTGTGTGGACACTGATTTAAGCTTAAAGTTGTTTTAACTTAATTTATCATTATTAACTTACTAAATTTCCACATAAGGGATTAATGAAATTAAGCTAACCAGATTTGTCATTCTGATTAACCTTCCTGAAGGTTCAGAGAAGTGAAGTACTTACTGAAACTCTACAAGCAAGAGCTGTTCCTTTACAATATTTCAATTCATCTGAGACTGGAAAGCAAAAGATAAAACAACAACAACAACAACAACAAAGATTCCTTTAAATAACTGAATGTCTGAATTTGATTTCAGTTCAAAAATGGCATCAGAATAGGGGAGAGTCATGGAATTTTGTCCATCAACTATTTTATTCTTGGCTTTCTGTAGCACTTAACATGTCTGCCCCTATGGGCTCTGTCAGACTTAATGTGAATTCAGTGGACCTAGAGAAGACCAAGAAAAGCAGAATCATTTGTACTTTTCAGGTAGAGCCATTTAAAAGTGAATCAAAAGTCAACACAATATCTAAGAAAACAAATCTTAAAAACATATACTTGATATTACTGTGGAAAGATCCTGACTTAGGAAGCATTAAAGTCACTCAGCACAGGAAGCTTATTAACAGATAACTTTTGCTTCTTTTTAAGCGTTAGTGAAAAGGTGGTGCTACACAACATTCTGCCTTTGATTCCAAATGGAAAGATGTATGAAATAGTGTTTGTAATAGTATTTACTTTCAATATATAAGCAAAATATGAACCTTATTGTGTTTTAAAAGATAAAAATGGAGGTAGCAGTCAAACTTCAGCTGAGGTATATCTCTTTTTTACAGATCTTTATAAAAGAAATCACTTATTTACACAGTGTTTTCAGTTACTAAGCTGCCTCCCAAAGTATTGACACATGCTGAATTTTCTTCTCTCTCTCTCTCTCTCTCTCTTTTTTTTTTTTTTTTTTTTTTTTAATTGAGGTTCTATTCTACAATTTATTTTCATAATTCAGGATGAGGCAAAGATAACTTTCTGTTACATATTTTAGTTTTGCAAACCTGTTGGGGATTATCTGCTTAGAAACATGAGATATTGTACAATGGAAGTATAGAGTACTGCCATGAAAATAAAAATTTTTAGAGCATAAAAATCCTTTAAAGTTAACTATTCTTTGAGCAGGCCTATGTAAGTTGCATGTGTATTTTACTTGCAAAGGAAAAAAAAAAAAAAAGCTATATTGGATTAAGTTTGGGCTGAAGTGAAAATAGCTCTGTTGGGACTGTGTAATGTCCAACTGAGTTACATACCATCTTTGGAAATCACAGTTTGATTCACCACATCCCCCCCTCTCTTTTTTTTTATTTAAACAATTAAATTCAAAATTCAAAACTATTATAGTAAAAATTAGATTGTTCAGATTGTTCAGAAGATGGTTCTCTTGTTTAGAGACTGAGAATCACAGGAAACATTTCTTGTGTCCTTGCTCTTGTCAGAATTTCCACGCCACAGTCAGCTACAAAATGATTTGTTAGTGCTCTGCAGAAATCTGTGTGATTGAAATTGTATATCTATGCTATACTTACACTCATAATAATGATTGTAGCATATTTGGCTGTGAGAGCCAAACCAGTTTAGCATACATTACTTTGGGCTTTGATAGCTGTAGCAGCACAGACATCAACACAGAAGTTAAAATCTATTGGATAAACAGCAGATATTCTGTCATAGATCTGTGTCAGGTTTTGTGTTAGGTTTTGCAGATAGTCTATCTAGTGCCAGATATCTTTAATGCAGGTCTGCCTGCATTAGTATAGTTGCTTTAAGAACCTAGACAAATAGAAATAAAATAGAAAGACAAATAGAAAAGGCACCTAATGCTGGTTAGATGTGAAACTATTTAGGAAATTTGTAAAAGGCTAACAAAATAATTTTCACAAATATAGGTTTAAATGATAGTGTAGTGACTGAATTCTCTATTATATCAGTGCTTTTTTATTCATGAATCAAATCTGGAAAAAAATATTTTAAAAAGGAAGAGAAGGAAGGAAGGAAGGAAGGAAGGAAGGAAGGAAGGAAGGAAGGAAGGAAGGAAGGAAGGAAGGAAGGAAGGAAGGAAGGAAGGAAGGAAGGAAGGAAGGAAGGAAGGAAGGAAGGAAGGACGAACTTAAAAAGTAGCTGGGTGGACCAAGCAATTTTAGAAAATAAATTATGTGGAACTTTAGCTTTTCTATGTGTTTCTAGGTGTCATGCCACTTGATAAACTCTCTATCACACTGTGTAACATTTTTGGTTAATGAAAATGCTGTATCTGGTGATAAGTCTGCAGCTTTTCAAGCAACTCTATTTATTTATTTATTTGTTTGTTTGTTGTGAAGAATCAGTTACAAAAAATCAAAATTTTAAAATAAAAAGTTGTACAACTATTACTTAGATACAGATGATAATCTCTTTTGCTACAATGTCAGAACTGAAGCATCATCATTCCTGTCTGACATTGTCTAATGACATCTAGTTAGCTTAAACAAATAAGACAGCTACATCTCAACAGGCACATAATTGCTTCAAATTGACAAAACAAACAAAGCAAAATAAAAGTCTGAAATACCACTCTTAACATAAACAATATTATTAAGATAAACCTTTGATTTTTTTGTAGCTCTTTCTAGTCTTTTTTTTTTTTTTTTTTTTTTTTTTTTTTTTTTTACATTTCTACCAATATATTTATTAATTTTATCTACTCCAAACCACTCCATTGTTTCACCACCAGAACAGCTGGTAGGTGAATATCCTACACAAATGTTCTCTTTTCAGATAAATAAGTTTTTTTTTTTTTGTTTGTTTGTTTCCACTCTCTTAGAAACAATTTACACTGTAATGCTGGATGTTCTATGAGTTTTAAGTTATATTAAGTATATGATAGTTTCTATGGATGTGTTGTGTATATGCATTGTATCACTTGAAAGATGTTCCTTACAGATACATGAAAGAGAATATATGAGAATATCCAAATATTGCTTATCAAAGAGACCAGTTTAGTGTCCTCCATCATTGTCAGGAGTATCACACTGCTATTGTATCAGGGTTTTCTTCCTGTCTTTTGTATATAATAAAAAAAATTAAAAGCCAGCACCTTCTGTTTTTCTTTTATCTCTAAAGCTACAATATGAAGACATCTATAACAAGGGCAGTTGCATATGCATGGGAAATAATCAAATTTTTGCAGAAACTTTACCAATTTTTTTCAGCAATTCTGCTGGAAATAATAATAATTACATACTATTAATTTTTCTGGTAGTGCAGGAGCCCTAGGTGATTTTGTAACAAATTTCTGTCATCATTAGACTTCCCATGGAAATAATCGCCAGTTACCAGATTTAGAGATTTAGTGAAGAGACAGACAGGGAGGAAAGGAAGGAGAATGCAGAGAATTATTAATAATTTGACAGAAGAAGACCAACACATGGCTGAAAAACTTTTTTATTTTTAAACTTTTTTTTTTTTTTTTCCTATTGCCTTCATTTTTTGAGAGTCGTGACAAATGCTAATGAGTCTATACTTGGCTTAAACCCCAGCAGATCACTTCAGGGACTTTGTATTCCAAATTAATGAGTAAAATTTTTGCAGATAATTATTAGGTCAGTTAACCTAAATAATTTCCTGCTGCTGGTATGCATATAGAGCTAAATGCAACCTTATTTTATATACACCTACCTCAAAATTATTTGTAAAAAAAGTTGTGATTTAAAACCAGAGTGTGTATAGAGGAGGAGTTGTGGTTACGGTCAATAATGCTTTTTAGATAACCTAATTGGTTAAATACATCTTGTTTTTTGCCTTTTTACATTTGTGCATGTTTTTCTGGGGAAAAGCATTGCACATCTCAAATCTTTCATCCCTTCAACTAATGCTGGCACTGCAGAAAGCATAGATGCATACCTAGTTGTTATAACACAAGAATTACTTTGCTTTCATAAAGTTGTCATGAGTGTCTCCCTACTAATAAAAGTTTAAGATGCACTAAAAAAGAATGATACTTTCACAAAATTTTCTCCAGAACTCAGGCTCTTTAAAAGTCAGAGAGGGCTAGGAATGAATACCTTAAAGGAGGCTGTAGTTAGGGGGTTGGTCTATTCTCCCATGTGCCTGGTGACAGGATGAGGGGGAATGGGCTAAAGTTGTGCCAGGGGAGGTTTAGGTTGGATATTAGAAAGAACTTCTTTACCGAAAGGGTTGTTAGGCATTGGAATAAGCTGCTCAGGGAAGTGGTTGAGTCACCATCCCTGGAGGTCTTTAAAAGACATTTAGAGCTTAGTGATATGGTTTAGTGGAGGACTTGTTACCATTAGGTCAGAGGTTGGACTTGGTGATCTTGGAAGTCTCTTCCAACCTAGATGATTCTGTGATTCTGTGATACATTTTAATTCAAACAACCCTACTTCAAACACAACTGATTACCAAACAGGGATTAACAGTGACCCTAAACTAAGCTTATCTATTCCAACATTTTTATGTTCCCAGATTCACCTGAAAAAAATCTCAAAACCAGACACTTCCTTATTTTCCTATTTCTGTTATACCCATATCCTTTATCAAAGGTGTCCAGTTTAGAGTCCTATTCCTCTGGTGTGGTTGTGTGCACTTTTGAGGTGGAAGCTTTCTAGGAGTGAATTTGTACTTGATACTTCCCTGTCCTCTGAAATTCCAAATTCACAAGTCATTTGGGCCTGCTGTCATGAGTTCCTTTAAAAATGCACTGCTCAATTAAGAGTGGTCGTAGCAGTGTGAAGGAATTGGGAATGAAGTGTGAGAGGCTTTGGTTGCTGCAGAACCTCTGGATGCTAGTCAAGGTGAATTCGGCATGCTCCTTCCTGCTCTGTAAGCAAAAGTTTATATGGCGAGTTTCCGGAGATGTGAACTCCCATTGTTTCTGGTAGCAACAGTAGTGGAATTTCTTGGCCAGAAAAGCTGGCTTGAAGTAGTGGAATATGCTATTTCTTCAGGCACATGATCACAGAATTTCTGTGTCAAGAAGCAGATCTATCCAACCTAAGAAATTGCACAGATATTTCAATGTCAGTATCAAGGGGGCTTATCAGTGTTACAGGAATGGGTAGCAATCACAGGACGGAAAGTAACAAGCACAGACTGCTGTTAGACCATAGTTAACCAGTTTACGACTTGCAAGCCTACTATAGGGATAGTAGGAAATTTTTGATGTCCTACTCTCAGAGATATGTCTGCTCGGCTATATGCTTTTAATGTGTGAGATGTACTCGAAGGAGCAGAGGGCTCCTGGTTCTGTTCTCTGTGGTAGAAATTCAGATAATTTACATACAGTGTGCACTTCTGAACAACCCACATGCTATTCTCTGGGCATACCATTCCCTGGTTCAGCAAGTCCTGGGCAGCCACAGGAGAACGTTCTCGGAATTGAGAAGAAAAAGTGTTAAATTCTTCAACCACACCTTTTTAAATCCCCTCACATCATTTCAATTTTTACTGTATGAAATTATTAACAGCTAGTTTTTGTTAATGTATCATTAATCCAAAGATTGTGAGTGATATTTTATCATTTGTAGTTCTTTAGTTAGACCTTCTAGGAAAGCCACTATTTCCATTTCTATTAAAACTGGACAGTAAACTTTACACAGATAACAGCTCAAGAGACAGAATTTTATACATTTGAAGACATGGATAAATAAAGCACAAATTACAAAAAGAAAAGTTTGTAACTACATAACAGATACACAGAAAGGGAAAGAAACCAGAAATGATGAGTTACTGAGGCAACTGCAAAAGAAGGGGATAAAATTGAATTATAAAAATGGTATGGAGTTGTTCCTCCAAAACCAAAGAAAACTGATACATTTGATATTCAATTAACTACATATGAGGGACCAAAAATAAAGTGGCTATGTAGAGAAAGCAATCTTCACACTTGCCACCATTTACAAAGTAAAAGAAATGTGTAAACCTGAAGTGTACTGTGAGCTGCATTTTAAGGACATCTCCTAAGACAGAAGACATAAGGCAGTGATACCTACTCAATCTTTTATCATCCCTTTGTTTTCCTTCCATACCTCCTTATTGTGGATGTTTTTGATGTGACATAAAAAAGTCAGGATGGCAAGGCATTACTTGCTTACTTCCTCTGAAAATATCCATAGAGTAAGATGATGCTGTAGGGAATCCCAGTTCTGCATACACTACTGCTGTTCACATTCATCCTTACACACCTTTATGAATTTCTTCATCTGTCAGCCAGATGCTATGTGTTATCAACTCATCTTCTTCTTGTCAATAATGAGTGCTATCATTCTTTTGTGGTCGATAGTATACTTTTCAAGCCCAAGGCTTTGGTATTAAAGATTGGGAAGGGCTTGCAGTGGGAACCAGTGGGAACACAAACATACTCTTTACTTTTTTTTTTTTTTTTTTTTTAAAGTTTCTAACAGAGTGACACACTGGGTCGAATAGCAAAGAAGTAGCAGAGCATTAGAAAGCTATGTCTGCCTACATGGCAGCAAATTCTGTTATCAATGTTTTTAGATGGAATTTGGTAAGAATAGGGCACAAAGAAGAAGCAAGGGAATAAAAACAACAGCTATATTCTGGGTGATGGAGAAAGAAAACATAGAAGGGAGGGAAAATAAATTACTACTTATGAAATTCTTCTAAGTTATATTTCACATTTATAACTTGAATGAAGTTCCCTGAATCAGGCTGAAATGCAAATGGTGTTCAGGCTTAAGATTTAGAGTACATTTGGTCAGTAAATTTGCTAAGTAAAATCTTCAGAGCACATTTAGCCCTCAGTCTAAGTGATGAAGTAATCATATCCTTGGGAACTCAACCAAAAGTTGCCCACAGTAGTCCACTGTGGTTGCAGCAAGTGTCCAGTTAGTTTAATTTAGGCACTGGTTCAAGTCTATAGTAGACAATTGTGCCAAATCTGGAATATGTTAATACGAAACTACCAAATGATAGTTTTTACTGCATTTAAGCATGGTAAATCTGAATTTTATTTATTTATATATTTTGGGTAGTTATTGTACCTTTACCAAGTATTAGGGTTTAAAAATATCCTAGAAAGGAGGTCAGAAAGTGAAATTGGGCATTCATCAAAGATTTAAGCAACTTTTAGGAGTTGTTTCAGAGTCTCAGAATCTCAGTGTCACTATGCAACCAAATATTAGTCTTCAATTGTGTCTCTTTTATTTCTTATTGGTGGTGTCTGCGGCCATTTTTTAAATGAACTTGGGAGCATGGCAAAATGGTATAGTTCCTTCTGGACCTAATACTGGAGTCCTGGTTAGCAGTTGACTGATTAGCAGTCAACTGCTAATGTGAGTGACACCTCATCAGTTCAAAAACCAAAAGCAGTCAGATACGTGATGCTCACCATATCAATTGCATGCTGCTCTTTAAAGATGTTGACATACTTTAACCATATCACTCTGATGTGCTGCCCAGCTGAACAGAGTTGTATTTGAGGGTTCTCATTACCTCACAAACCAAATCATTAGACTACAGAGACTACAGATGAACACCCAGGTTATTTTCCTGTGAAGGAATACGTAGTACGTTATTTTATTTAGCACTTAACAGAGCTTCAATCTGGATGTTCATTTCTGTTGTGTCAAGACCAGAGCACCTTCTTCTTTTTTTTTTTTTTCTTTTCCTCTGTTGTGTCAGCAATGAAAGCACTGAACCACTAAGCCTTCTGCGCAGTCCTTCCCTTATATTCATTCATTGAAAAAGGGCAACTGATCAACTCTGTTGTACATCGGTGTAGTCTCACTGCATAAGAGGTACCTCTATGTGATGGGAAGCTGTTTATACCATTCTCTTATCTGTAGGCAGAAAATGCGCTACATAATTTCTGTAGCATTTCCAATTCTTGCCTTTTAAGAATATTAGAATACAGGTATTGATTTTAATTTTTATTATTATTATTATTTTTTTCCCTCTTAAAATACAGACTGAAAAAACACATAGATATATCTGTCAGCTTTGGAGGACTGAAGAGAAGGCTGTAGGCATGGGAAGTGACTAAGCAAAGACAAGTCAGGCACAATTAAATACTGAAACCTTACAGTTAACTTGATGTGCTAGCTCACCTCTATAGGATACCAAATTCACTCAGATATTTCCAAGCCTGAGGCACACAGCATGCTCAGGCAATCTCACAGTTGTAGCTTGAAGGGAGTTGAACACCTGGAGATTATTTGGTGTCAGGAGAGAAGTCATGTTGAATGTGTCTCTGCCACAATTAATTTTATAAATTAAAAATATGTGCCTTGAGCTTACTCTTTCCAGACTGTAAAAATAAAAATAAAAAAAAAAAATAGAAAAAGAACTTTCCAAGTTGCTTGATTTAAAATTGTTACTTTGCATTCCTTTGGATGCGTCTCTTCATTCTCCCCCCTTGACCTCATAAAAAATACTCAGTATAGTCATATTTTACCTAGTGACTATAATCATGATAGAATAGCAATTTCACCTAAGGTACAATAGTGACAATATACATGTAAAAATAAGATTCAGAAAGAGAAATACCAGCTGGAAATGGAATAGCTTTAAGGAATGTTAGTCTTTCTGGTATGCAAACAGACTCCACAAACAATAGCATCTTGTAAAATGTATGAATTACTAAAAGCAAAACACATTCAAAGATGATCCCCAATGCTAGAATCTTTTCTAAAATAATTTTGGTTGGTTACGGTGTGCAGCGCAGTTCTGTATTTAAGAATAGCATGAATCAAATGTAGTTGTTTCAAAGAAGGCAAGAGGAAAGGAAAGCTTTGCTCTTGGGGCTTTCACTCAGAAAACTTTTCAGAAAGAAAACATTTCTTAAAGTTAATGCTAAGATCCAGAACTTTGGATGTTAGTGTATTAAAAGGGACCCTGATACAGCACTATTTTATTCTTCCCTGGATACAAGATAAACACAAAGCTTGTGCAATTCCTTGCAATCCCTCTGCAATAAGCGATCTTCACTGTGACATTCACAATGTATCTTCACTATCACTAGATAAAATAGCAGTTCATAATTATTTATTTATTCATTAATGTACAAATGCTTTTACTTTCATTCCTGTGACACATGAAGGAAGAAGAGACCAAAGATGTTACACATGCTGCACAAAACATTTTTCTGGAAAAGTGGATGCAGCAAAGATACATTTACCATTTAGATTTTGTTATGCAGCACACTGTATATATATATATATATATACACACATATATATAATATATATGTATATATTATGTATATATATATTATATATTATATATATTATCCTTGCCATTTGCCGAGGCGATCGGCTCCGGGGCAGACGCGTTCTGCAGCGGAGCGGGGGATTGGGCCAGGCAGGGCTAATTTTTCCGGCATCGAGCCTACTTGAGGGAGCCGCCAGGACTCGGCAGCCCTCGTGAGGGAGGCTGACGAGGCGAAGGTGGAGCCAGCAGCGCCCCCTCCCCAGCCGTTCAAAAGCTGCCCCTAGGGAGTGCGAGCGACCAGGAGAGCGGCAAACAGGGCGGGCAAACAGGGCGGGCAAACAGGGCGTGGCACGTCAGAAGGGAGTGGCGCGGCAGTTAGCGCGGCAGTTCGCGCAGGCAGGGCGCGCAGGAAGGGCAGAGCGCTCCCCCTACACACAAACAACACCTCCTTAACAAAAGCCGTAGCTAGGTGTTAATGGTCGCCACCAGGCACGGCGCGCTCTCCAGAAAGTCGGTACACACCCAGACCGACTACCCGTTAAAAAATGCCGCAGTTCAGGTCACCGGATGCAGGGAGTGTCTGAGCCTGTTGCTGCCATCGGCGGGAGGCAGAGAAACTGCGTGCGTGAGGTGCGAGCAGGTGGATGACCTGGTCCGCATGGTGGCGGAGCTCAGGGAGGAGGTGGAGAGGTTGAGGGCCATCAGGGAGTGTGAGCGAGAGATAGACTTCTGGAGTAACTCCCTGCAGGGCCTCAAGGGGAGGTACCGAGGTGTGACTCCTCAAATGGGGGTGGACCCCCTGCCCTGTCCCCGTCGGGCAGAGGGAGGGGATCTGGGAGCTGAGGAGGACTGGAAAAAGGTCCCTGCTCGACATCGCAGGCGATGCCCTCTCCTTCCGGCCCCCCATTCCCAGGTGCCCTTACACAACAGGTTTGAGGCCCTGGAGCTTGACAGACCAGTAGCCGAGGAAGAGGTAGCAAGCGTTCCCAGGAGGATGCCTAGGGTGAGGAGGTCGACTCCACGCCTTAGGACTGACTCCACCAAGAAAGACAGGAGGGTTATTGTTGTTGGAGACTCGATTCTTAGGGGAACAGAGGGCCCTATTTGTCGGCCTGACCCTACCCGTAGGGAAGTCTGCTGTCTCCCTGGGGCCAGGGTCAGGGACGTTGCCAGGAAGCTTCCCAGCCTGGTACGCCCCTCTGACTATTACCCTCTTTTGATAGTCCAGGCGGGCAGTGACAACATCGAAGAGAGAAGCCTGAAGGCTATCAAAAGAGACTTTAGGGGACTGGGTCGGTTAGTGGATGGAGCGGGAGTGCAGGTGGTGTTTTCATCCATCCCTACGGTGGCAGGGAGGGGTTCAGAGAGGACACGGAAAGCCCACCTGTTAAACACGTGGCTCCGGGGCTGGTGCCAACGCAGAAATCTTGTTTTTTTTGACCATGGGGCACTTTAGTCAGCACCTGGCCTGATGGCCGCAGATGGGTCCCTATCTTTTAGGGGAAAAAGGATCCTGGGCCAGGAGCTGGCAGGGCTCATTGAGAGGGCTTTAAACTAGGTAGGAAGGGGGATGGGGCTGAGGCTAGGATTGTTGGGGCTGTGCCAGGGGGAACAATGGCAAGGCCGGAGGATAAGGCAATGGCCCGGCTGAAGTGCATCTATACCAATGCACGCAGCATGGGTAACAAACAGGAGGAGCTGGAAGCCATCGTGCGGCAGGCAGGCTATGACTTGGTTGCCATCACGGAGATGTGGTGGGACCAGTCTCATGACTGGAGTGCTGCAATGCCTGGCTATAAGCTCTTTAGAAGGGACAGGCAGCACAGAAGGGGTGGTGGTGTGGCTCTCTATATTAGAGAGTCTTTCGAGGTTGTAGAACTCGAGGCTGGGAACGACAAGGTCGAGTCCCTTTGGGTTAGGATCGGCAGGGACGACAAGGCTAGTGTCCTGGTCGGGGTCTGCTATAGACCGCCGAACCAGGATGAGGAGACGGATGAGGAACTCTACAGGCAGCTGACAGAAGTTGCAAAATCGTCAGCTCTTGTACTCGTGGGGGACTTCAACTTCACTGACATATCCTGGAAGCACAACACAGCCCTGAGAAAGCAGTCTAGGAGGTTTCTGGAGAGCGTGGAAGATAGCTTCCTGACGCAGCTGGTTAGTGAACCTTCCAGGGGTGGTGCCCCGCTAGACCTTCTCTTCACAAACAGAGAAGGACTGGTGGAGGATGTGATTGTCAGGAGCTGTCTTGGGCAGAGTGACCACGAAATGGTGGAGTTCACTATTCTTGGCGAGGCCAGGAAGGGGACCAGTAAAACCGCTGTATTGGACTTTTGGAGGGCTGACTTTGAGCTGCTCAGGACACTAGTTGGTGGAGTCCCTTGGGAGGTGGTTCTGAAGGGCAGAGGGGTCCAGGAAGGCTGGGCACTCTTCAAGAGGGAAATCTTAATGGCGCAGGAACGGTCTGTCCCCAAGTGCCCAAAGATGAGCTGGCGGGGAAGAAGACCGGCCTGGCTCAACAGAGAATTGTGGCTTGATCTTAGGAGAAAAAAGAGGGTTTATAAGCTTTGGAAAAGTGGGCAGGCCACTAGGGAGGACTTTAAGGATGTAGCGAGGCTGTGCAGGGACAAAATTAGGAAGGCTAAAGCTCATCTGGAGCTCAATCTGGCTACTGCCGTTAAAGATAACAAAAAACGTTTCTATAAATACATCAACACAAAAAGGAGGACTAAGGAGAATCTCCATCCTTTACTGGATGCAGGGGGAAACTTAGTTACAAGAGATGAGGAAAAGGCGGAGGTGCTCAATGCCTTCTTTGCCTCAGTCTTTAGCGGCAATACCGGTTGTTCTCTGGATACTCAGTACCCTGAGCTGGTGGAAGGGGATGGGGAGCAGGATGTGGCCCTCACTATCCATGAAGAACTGGTTGGTGACCTGCTACGGCACTTAGATGTGCACAAGTCGATGGGGCCGGATGGGATCCACCCAAGGGTACTGAGAGAACTGGCAGAGGAGCTGGCCAAGCCACTATCCATCATTTATCAGCAGTCCTGGCTATCGGGGGAGGTCCCAGTTGACTGGCGGCTAGCAAATGTGACACCCATCTACAAGAAGGGCCGGAGGACTGACCCGGGAAACTACAGGCCTGTCAGTTTGACCTCAGTGCCAGGGAAGCTCATGGAGCAGATCCTCCTGAAAGTCATCACGCAGCACTTGCAGGGCAAGCAGGCGATCAGGCCCAGTCAGCATGGGTTTATGAAAGGCAGGTCCTGCTTGACGAACCTGATCTCCTTCTATGACAAAGTGACGCGCTGGGTGGATGAGGGAAAGGCTGTGGATGTGGTCTACCTTGACTTCAGCGAGGCTTTTGACACCGTCTCCCACAGCATTCTCCTCAAGAAACTGGCAGCTCTTGGCTTGGACTGGCGCACGCTTTGTTGGGTTAGAAACTGGCTGGATAGCCGGGCCCAAAGAGTCGTGGTGAATGGAGCCAAGTCCAGTTGGAGGCCAGTCACTAGTGGCGTCCCCCAGGGCTCGGTGCTGGGGCCAGTCCTCTTTAATATCTTCATCGATGATCTGGACGAGGGCATTGAGTGCACCCTCAGTAAGTTTGCAGATGACACCAAGCTATGCGCATGTGTCGATCTGCTTGAGGGTAGGAAAGCTCTGCAGGAGGATCTGGATAGGCTGCACCGATGGGCTGAGGTCAACTGCATGAAGTTCAACAAGGCCAAGTGCCAGGTCCTGCACCTGGGGCGCAATAACCCCAAGCAGAGCTATAGGCTGGGAGAGGAATGGTTGGAGAGCTGCCAGGCAGAGAAGGACCTGGGAGTGATGGTGGATAGTCGGCTGAATATGAGCCAGCAGTGTGCTCAGGTGGCCAAGAAGGCCAACGGCATCCTGGCTTGTATCAGGAACAGTGTGACCAGCAGGGCTAGGGAGGTGATCGTCCCCCTGTACTCAGCTCTGGTGAGGCCGCACCTCGAGTACTGTGTTCAGTTTTGGGCCCCTCGCTACAAGAAGGACATGGAGGTGCTTGAGCGGGTGCAGAGAAGGGCGACGAAGCTGGTGAGGGGCCTGGAGAACAAGTCCTACGAGGAGTGGCTGAGGGAGCTGGGCTTGTTCAGCCTGGAGAAAAGGAGGCTCAGGGGCGACCTTATCGGTCTCTATAGGTACCTCAAGGGAGGCTGTAGCGAGGTGGGGGTTGGTCTGTTCTCCCACGTGCCTGGTGACAGGACGAGGGGGAATGGGCTTAAGTTGAGCCAGGGGAGTTTTAGGTTAGATGTTAGGAAGAACTTCTTCACTGAAAGGGTTGTGAGGCATTGGAACAGGCTGCCCAGGGAAGTGGTGGAGTCACCATCCCTGGAAGTCTTCAAAAGACGTTTAGATGTAGAGCTTAGGGATATGGTTTAGTGGGGACAGCTAGCGTTAGGTCAGATGTTGGACTCGATGATCTTGAGGTCTCTTCCAACCTAGAAATTCTGTGATTCTGTGATTCTGTGATTCTGTGATTCTGTGATTATATATTATATATTATATATTATATATTATATATTATATATACAATATATATATAATATACATATTATATATATGTATATATATGTGTGTATATATATACAGTGTTCTGCATAACAAAATCTAAATGATAAACTGTATATATACTGTATATATATACATATATATATATACACACACATATATATATGTATATATATCTTTTAATGTACATGAATTTCAAGGCCAGGGAAAGAATTAATCTTATAAACTGACCACAGCATCTCAAGTAGTTATTGAGCATGAGTGAAGAATTCCTCACATCTTTTGTATCACAGTAAATTAAAGACACAGAATTACAAACCTGCACTAGTCTATCCTGGGTCAGCATCCACCATATTTATATCACTATTTGCAGAGGGATGTCTTGCTTGTTCATAAAGCCATCTGGCACCACGATCAGTGATTCCATGGATTTCTCAAACTATTTGGCTCATTCATCCTTACTTTATAATAGTTTTTTCTTAAAGTTTAAACATTTTTTTTTTTATTATTCCTGCAGTTGAGACATGATGTTTGATTATTTATTTATTTATTTACTTTTAAATTCTTTAACATATCTATCTTTTATGTATTATGTATTATAAATCCTCCTTGCATTTCTGGCTTGTGAGCTTAAAGATCTTAAATCTTATTCTGCAGAACTACCATTTCCCATCCTGTTTTCCATTCTGTACTTTTTGCAGTGGATTTTTTCTACATACATTTTCTTTCTAACCTATTGAAAGATGAGAGCCTTATATATATGATACTAATACTAACTATATCAACTACTTGTGCAAACAAGACATTAATTAATTTACCCTTCCTGGTGTCATCAGCCTTTGCTCTTTACTGAACAACAGACAACATTTTCCTTTTTAGTTCCTGTTATTCCTTGTGTGATTATTTTTTGATATTTTCTTATCCATGTCCTGAATGTTAATTAGCTGCATGTTAACATGTGCCTTAGTCTTTCTTATTTTGCTTCTATAAGGTCATGATGCATTTTTCTGTTTCCCCTTAGCCACTTCATATAGTTTCCACTTGCTATATGCTTCTTTTACACCTGTGTGATCAATGAAAAGCTGTAATTGTGATAAATGAAAAGCTGCAATTTAATCTCGATATTTTATTATGCATGTTATCTTTTCTTTCTGTGGGGGAATAGTTTGTTTGCACTTTTAGTATTATTTCTTAAAGGAATGGACACATATCCTTAAACATTTGAACAAGTGAAATAACACATCAGTTCTCATAGAATCAGAGATTCATAGGGTCATAGAACATCCTGAGTTGGAAGAGACCCAGAAGGACTGTTGAGTCCAACTCCTGGCTCCACACAGGACCACCCCCCAAGTCAGACCACAAGTCTGAGGCCATTGTCCAAACTCTTCTTGATTTCCAGCAAACCTGCCACGACCACTTTCCAGGGAGCCTGTTCCAGTGCCCAACCACTCTCTCAGTGAAGAAACTTTTCCTGACATTTAGCCTGAACTGCCTCTGTCACAGCTCCATGCCATTCCTTTGGGTCCTGTCGTGTCCCCAGAGAGCAGAGCTCAGTACCTACCCCTCCACTCCCCTCATGAGGAAGCTTCAGGCTGCCATGAGGCCTCCCCTCAGTCTTTTCTGCTCTGAGCTAACAATCCAAGTGCCTTCATCCACTCCTCATACATATTCCCCTCTAGACCCTTAGTCCTCTTTGTAGTCTTTGTTTGGACACTCTCTAATAGTTTAATGTCCTTCTTATACTGTGGTTCCCCAAAATGCAGACATTGAATGAGGTAAGGCCGCACCAGAGCAGAGCAGAGTGGGACTTCTCGCAATCAGCTAGCCATGCTGTGCCTGATGCACCCCAGGGTACAGTTGGCCCTCTGAGCTGCCAAGGCACACTGTTGACTCATGTTCAACTGACCATTGACCAAAACCTCCGGTTTGCTTTCTATGGGACTGCTTTCCAGCCTTTTGTCCCCCAGTCTGTACTGGGGGTTGCCCCATCCCAGGTGCAGAATCCAGCACTTGCTCTTGTTAAACTTTGCATTTCTGGTGATTGCCCAGCCTTCATATTTGTCAAGATCTCTCTGCAAGGCCTCTCCTTTGCAAATACAGTTTCATAATGCATGTTTTTTCCATTCTGCTGTTGTTTCTTCTTCACTGAGGATCATGAAATCTTGACACTACTAGTCTGTGATGTTTTCTTCTATGTTACATGGTATAATAATAATTTCTTTTGATATGTTATAAGGTTGTGTTAAATATACCAGATTCTGTATGCCACACTATTTTAAGGATTCCTTTTAGAGAGAGTCTGACTCTTGGCTGAAAATAATAATATATATATATATACACACACAATATATGTATATATATAATAAGTACATATAAATATACATATCTATATGCTATTATTATATATATATGATATATATCTACTATATATATAGTAGATGCTCTTTGAGGACAAGAGGAACAAAATAGATTTGAGAGAGGGTGATAAAAGCTAGGATCTGCTGCTGAAAAACAAAAAAAGGAAGTAGTTAATGATGCAGAATGGCCTGGCAGGTAGGGCATGGGCCAAAACATTAAGAACTGAAAGGCAAGGATAATGTGATTAAGTATGGTTATTTGGTGAACATGAAACAAGGAGACTTAGAGAGGACAGGGAAAGACATGACCTTAACAAAGCCAGTAGCTAAAGAGGCAGTTTAGAAAGCATTCTCATAAGAGGTTTAATAAATTGTGCTTGCAAAAGAAAATATTCTAAAATCAGTGGAGTATGTTTCTATACCATAACACTAGATTATTTGGATTGAATATAGTCTCAATAATTTAATATCTTTCTAATACCATTTTATTACCCTTTATTTTAATGAGAAAATTAGATAAATATTTGTGTATATCAAATACAAATTGGTGGATTTAAAAATCTGTTTTTACTAAGTACTTAAGCTGTGACTTTCTTCAAGTACCTATCAAAATACCATCTTTATTTTCAGGTGCTTAAAAGTTCTTAGTTCTTTAAATGTGTCATGCAAATATGTAATTACAAGACTTAAAATTCATGTTTGAGAATCCAGATTTCAGTATCCAGACATTTTCCCCTGTTCTTCTCTTCAATAACAATACATCAGAATAACCTTGTGGTAAGTGTTGCTAAGCAATAGTAGTACTGGTCTGTTCTAAAGTAGTTTAAACAAAATGTCTGACTACCTGCTGCAGATTTGTGAACACAGTTAGCTCTGCTAATCTAAATAATTATCTAAAATATTTTTTACACATTGCATTAGTTAAATAAAAGGTAAAGAAAGAAGTAACTACATGTTTGGCATACATGTAGAGTCAAATTCCCTAGTACAAGTAAAATGGCACCTGAAGTGAAGTAAAAGTTAATTATAATTAACATGTAAGATCCTGGAAAAACCATTTGGTGACTTAATCTGTTAATATAAATTCAATAAGAGACTCCCCACAGTATTGTGAGGTAGAGAGTCAGGAGGGCAAAAGTGAGAAAACTCATGGGTTGAAATAAAGACTGTTATTAATAAAGACTGGTAAAGCAAAAGCCGCATGCCCAAGCAAAGCAAAATAAGGAATCCATTTAGCAAGCAGATGTTCATCCATTTCCAGGAATCTGGGGCTTCAACACAGCTAACAATTACTTGGGAAGACAGACGTAACTGTAAATGTCTACCCTCCCTCCTCTTTTTTTCTCCCAGCTCTTATTGTTAAGCACAATATTATGGGATATCCTTTTGTCCAGTTAGCGTCAGCTGTTCTGGCTGAGTCCCCCTTCTTGGGGCAGTGTAAGAAACAGAAAGATCTCCTCTCTGTTTAAAGAGACTCTGAAGAAACAACTAAAATATTGGTGTGTTATCAACACAGTTTGCAACTCAAATCCAAAATGTAGAACCATGTGAGTTTTTTTCTGATTCTGTCACCCATTTAGATAATTAGATAATTTATAATTTGATAATTTAATAATGGGGTTTAGATAATTCTGGTAAGTTTTGGATAAATATGCAAGTGTTTGATCTACATTCATTGATTAACTGAAATGATTGCTTTCTCCCCAAGCTCTCTGATTTTTTGTCATTTATAAATCAGAAAAGAGCCTTTCATTAAGTAGATAAAAACAGAGGCCTATCTTAATGCCCTTGTATTACTTTACAAATAGCAAAGTTGTAAGGAACCTGCACTGGTCTTGGTAACTGAATAAAAAAATAAACAAATCAATAATTATACAATACAAAGAATAGATAGAAAATATTTTAATATGGGCATGGCATGGCACATTCTTTTCCTACAGCAAAATTAAATGTATGTAAATGACAAATAAGTACCTATAAATAATAATAAAAAAATAATAAAAATCTTTATTAACTTACTTAATTACAGCTGCTAAATTTATAGAAGAGCTTGGGTGTATTCAGATGGGAAGCCATTTATGTTAAAAAAAAAAATCTTAATTAAAAAAAAAAAATCTTATTGAGAAAAAATGGTTAGGTTTATTCTTTTTCTATATTACATATATTCTATAATCACTCATTGTACTTGAGTGGTTCATCTTTCCAATCTTCTAGGTCTGAATTTGTAATAAGGGTACATTCTTCTGTGCTCTACAATATGCAATGTATATTTTTTTATTATTTTTTTCTGTACTTCTATTGTAACTATTAAAATTATCTTGGCAAAGGCACAACGCGGAATATTGTCACTGAAAATTAAAGGATTTTATTAGCTGATGATCTTGAGTCCAGACATGCAGCATATTCATGTTGCACCTATTCCTGCATTACTTAATGATGACTTGCTACACAATATAACCCAGCAGTGAAATTAAAATAATGTTTAGCTTTTAAAATAAACATAATAATCAAATTTAATTTTTTTGCTTTTTGCAGAAGTGACTTCCTATATTCTTTTAATGAAATAAGTATGAGAAGCATGTACTTTTAAAAGAATGTTTTAACATAATTATTTTCTAATTTACATGAATTAATTAATTTGAACTATTTAAAATCAATACTAAATTTCACATGGAACTGAAAATGTGATTTTAAGAGATTATATTGGTGAGGGAAAGAGATAAAGGGCTACCCGTGGTTATACAGCCAATATTAAAATGCAATCTCCTACTGATAAAACAGTTAATGATTTTGAACTAGTTCTTTCAATAACAATATCTGACAATTTAGCAAATGCCACATTTAAAGTCATTTCATCTCTGTTGTCAAATATATCACAACATTGATTATATAATTAAAGCCCAAAGGGGATGCCTTCCATCCTAGTTTTCAAACTTTCACCTACAATATAGCTTATTTACAGTATCAGGAACTTATTTATTTATTTTTTAAATTATTATTTTTACAGACTACTTTTTAAAGCAGTGACTGGTTACTACCTCAAATCATCTTTTATCTTTTTAGTGTTACTTATGAAAATCTGTCTGTACTCTTCAGCACACTTAAAAAATCAGTGATACAGAATACTCTGCCTGATTTATGAATGTTCTAAAATTTCTGGCTCTGATATATATTTACTTTTGTTAACTTTCATCTCTTTTATTATATATAAACTTATTTGAAATAGCCAAAATATCTGCTTTCATTTTTCTGCAAAACCTAGATTGCTGTTTATTTATCCAATTGATCTTGTTCCAAAATTTTGGTATTATGGTTTCTTAAGCATAGAACAAAACTCTTTTTCTCAAGTCTTACTTACCTTTCACATTTTTCAGCTCCCACATACACATAGCCAAGGACATTTGGTCTTTATTCATATCAGCACCCCCAAGTCCTTTTCACTGGGATGCTCTCTATCCTCTCATTGCTCAGTCTGTATTCATGTCTGAGATTGCCCCAACCCAGGTGCAGGACCTTGCACTTGGCCTTGTTGTTCACAGAGGCCCACCTTTTGAGTCTGTCAAGGTCTGGATAGCACCCCTTCCCTCCAGTGTGTCAAACACACCTTTTAGCCTGGTGCTAATGCAAACTTGCTGAGGGTTAAATAGTACCAGTCCTAATCCAGACTGAGGGACATCAGTCCCTGAGGAACACCAATTCATTAATTTATTTGTTGCATCCAATTTAGAGAAAAATTGCTTGAATTTCTACCAGTTTGTTATACTTAAAATGTTATGAGCAAAGGGAATATGTCATATAAAAACCAGACTATCAACAAATTATTGTTACCTCGGTGGAAGCTGTGCTTGCACTTCTTATTAGATACATTTAAAATGAAATACATGTAAACTTTTTAGTAAATACCCATTTTTCTGGTGTTAAGCCTATCCACTTCTTCAGCCAACTTGGCAGATCAGTGTTTAGCATCAGTTTAGTATTGGCATCCCAAGTCCTTCAAGAAGTAGAATAAGAGGTTGATACTGATGGTTTCATGCTTCACACATTAGGATGTGTGTGGTGATTTTTGCACATCTGCACATATTGTACACCTTGATCTTTCTTCACCGGTCTGTAGGGCTAAGTTATATCAATATTTATTTTTGATATTGTGTTTTACTTATGTTGGAGACCTGTTGTTTGTTCTCTTTGATATCTCTAAAGGCACCAAGGTTTCTTTCTTTTGGTAAATGAAAGTTGGATAACTTCCAACAAGGGGAATACCTGGAATACAGCCTCTTAACATCTCTGTGAATAAACAGTTGGACATTTGAAAGTAGAATAAAATGAAATACAAGTTAAAAATATAAATGTATTTTTTCAGTCTTTGAAGCCTGTGAAGAGCTTTTTTCTGTTGGGTCCTCTACAGTTAAATAATTTAGAAGCTTATTCT
This sequence comes from Netta rufina, assembly GCF_964035555.1. Taxonomy (NCBI): domain Eukaryota; kingdom Metazoa; phylum Chordata; class Aves; order Anseriformes; family Anatidae; genus Netta; species Netta rufina. The sequence continues at coordinate 72,069,689 of NC_140124.1, read as the reverse complement.
TGTTACTATTAATCTATTAATCACTTTTTTTTTTTTTTTTTTTTTCAGCTGGAAGCTAAATTCATTAAAGGGTATAGAAGAGCTTTTATACATTCTAGAAACAAAATTACTAAGAAAAATATTAGTAAAAGATCTTCTGAGCTGAACAGCACTAATTTTCTAAAGGATGCTTTCTAATTATAACATCATGTGTGTAAACCACATGGGAAATACAGGAATTCCATTCAACTCACCTACCCTGTTATTTCTAGAAGGAATGGTATTTGTAATGAAAAAAATAAAATGTAATAAAATAAATCCTTCTTTCATAAGATGTGTAGCTACACATATTAGGACAGCCTATTATATAACCGGAAAAATAAAATTATAGTGGTCATTTATAAATCTTGATACAGAATTACAGATGTTCATATTGCCTTTTTATTGCCTTGCCAGAATACTAATATCAGTGTAAAATTTCTGAAATTTGTCAAGGGAGTAAAATCAAAGTTGTCAGCTGACATGGTCAATATAACATCTGGAATTGTGTCTTTGTAGTATCTCACTAGTAATAGGTTTAAATAAAAAAAAATGGAAGAGTATTGTATCATTCTAAGTTGTTAGGTTCAATGGGTTAAACATAAGTAGCTAGACTAGTAGATAAAAGCAGTAAAATTCCCCCCATGTGTAAAATAAAAGGGCACTCATAGGAAAACCAGGTGGTGATCTTGTTCAGCTGGGGATGTGCATCCACAATAATTGCACATCACTAAGTAGAGTGATTTAAAAAACAAACAAACAAACACAAACAAACAATAACAAACAAACAAACAAAAATCCTCAAACTTTATTTGTAGATCAATTAGGCCCATAGAATATTTAGACATTATTTTTGACAGAGTAGACATATTTTGTTAGTTCTGACAAAGGTGCTTCCAGTGAAAGGTAAACTCAGTTATAGTATTTGTTTTTCTGGAAAGTTCATATTTCTACTCTTTTGAGCAATAACATATGAAGAGATTTTCTTCCCTTTAAATCATCTCAGTAAACAAGAAGAGTCCATGTATGTGTCTATGTGTGTGTACATATAAACGTATGTATTCTTAGTGCAATTTATTTTACTCAATCCTTTGGCAAAGACAGCTAGCTTTTCTTCAGGAGTCCTTCATGAGTGTCAGTGACTATGCCAACTCTTCAAAAATCTTTTTTTTTCTTCAGGAATTTACTCCAGGTATGTAATTTTTAGGATGTGAACCAACATTAAAGTAGGTCGACAAAATATGTGTGGAGGCATCAAAGCATTTTGATCACAATAAGCTTCTTATATTTTGTTGGCTCACCTTAGTGTGAAATGTGTTCATCTGATTTGTGTCAATATAGAACAATGCCAGGGCTGCATGATATGATGAAATGTGACCTTCTTACATACCCTTGTATAACCACAAGTCTAACAAAAACAGAGTGTTTAATGTATATAGTTCGTGTATCTTGCAAAGGAATGGTCCAGCAGTTCGTGTCAGTAGGGGATAAGAGAACAAAGGGGTTTCAGAATAACTGCTAACTATTATGACTATTGCATGGGACACTATGCAAGTCTCTGATATGTGGCCAAGATGGACAAAGGAGAAGGACAAGGAAAAAGCATGGAAGGAAGACTATGAGCCTTCAGCATGAGAGACCCCCAGAGGGACCACCAGAGACTACGCATACACCAGTGGGAGAGTTCAGATTCTGGGATTCTGGGAATTAATTATAATAACCCTGCCTTTTCTAGAAGTAGTAATGAATATGTATTAGCCTAGCAGTATAAAAAACAGCTGTCTGATGTAACTTGTGTGTGTCTTGGTGGAGCAGAGACTCCTGGCGCACCCAGCACTATTTGCTTACCTCTATTCATTTAATAAATTGCAAACTTTGATTGTAATCCTATTTGGGACTTAGTCATTTATTACATTAGTATTTTCTAAATAACCTAAAGTAGAATGCAAGATCACTTTTTGTACCTTTGTTAAAAAGAATGTTCCAGCAGTGTTCTATTAAATAGAAGCTTTGCTTGTGTATTAGGAAAAAACAGCCTTATAAACCTATGTAATGGTACCATGTGGTGGTATCTTCTCAGAAGGTTTACAGTTTTCAGAGTGAAGCCAAAAATTTCCCAGTAGGTAATTTTCTTTGCTGCACAATGCTTACATTATTAAAGCACTTTTTTCTATGCTTTGTAATAGAGGTGTCTTTTGCAACTTAAATAAATATATTACTTCATAGTCAATAAACATTTCTGTAATGATACTTTTTTTTTTTTTTTAAATAATCTGATGAATGACATTTTTCTGTAGCATCATAATTATTTATTGAAAACAGTCACATCTTCCATACAAGCAGAGGAAAAGAAAGAAGATTACATAATTCAGACTATCACAGGTAAGTTGCTCTTTTCTGTAGATTCAGAAAGGTCACCTATTTGAGGACTTTGTAGTACCTCTTAAGTGTATCCCTCTTCTTTTGCTTCAACATGATTGTGATGTTAAACATATCAGAAAATGCACATAGTTTTTGTATAGTTCATGATTTTTTATATGATCCTAGCTTTTTTCTCATTATATTCCAATAGAGATAAAACTACATTAGTATTAAAAAAAAAAAAAAAAAAAAAAAGTTAAAATGCTACAGCATATTACATACAGTAATATTTTTCTTCTTCAGGTCTGAGGTGAGAAAAACAAGGTTTTTAACACATTTTGTCCATTACCATGAAGAGATAGACTTAACGTAATGTAAAGATGTTTGCTATAGATCATGCTCTATTTTTTCAACATTTTCTTAAATAAAATATACATAACTTCATCTATAAAATAAATGAGAGCAAAAGATTACAGATGTGCATGCAATATAGATATATTATAAACCAAGACTGTCTTTGCAATCTCATGTTTTAGAGAGGAAATACTCTGACTCTTTAAGGTCACTTGGGAAAATCCAGCCTATGGTTCCTTCTGCCAAGACTATCCTGCTATAATTTCTTGTCTCATTATTCTCTCCACAAAATTCTCTCCTTGTTACATACAGACCTATACAACAGGAGACACCTGAAAGTGCATGCTCAGCCTAAAGAGACATCAGAGGCAAGTGGGGCATGGAGATACCTAAAACTTTATCCATTTTTAAATGTGTAAGTGGCTGCTGCAGATACAGTTGTTTCCAAAACAATTCCATACGTAAGTTACTGATTTAACTGAAGTACTAGATTCTAAGGTTTCCTCATTACTTCTGAAACATTGTATATCTACACATGCAGAAATTAAAAATATAGTTAGATCTCATTGTATTACTACCAACATTTCAATACTTCTTTTTGATGACATTTGTTCTAGAATGACACTATGAAAAAAACCTCTCAGTATGCTTTATTTGTTTTTGTTTTAAAGTATATTTCTATTAATATTTTATATTACTATATATATAGAAATATATAGCTGTTATGTAAAAACAATTTAAATGTGACCCAAGTACAAATGTACTTGGGTAAGAAAGCCACCACTCCTTTAAAACTCCCCCTAATTCTCTCTATCTTATTTCTCACTTCTCTTCAATTCTATGAGGCAAGAATGATGATCTATTAATGTCTGACTGTCACGTATATGAACAAAGCTTCTGTTTGTAAGGGCTTCAGTTGAAATAGTCACATATGAAATTACTCAAGTGCACAACAACAGCAGAATGAAGATAGGATCAAGCACTCTAAGATTAGATTGTAGATACCAGAAAACCAGGGGTTGACAAACTGAACAGATTTCTGAATTTTCTATGGAGATTCTTCCTGAAATAGGAATAAATATATTCCACTTCTACTTGTTTGCTGGGGTTTGCTGGCTCCTGTTGTCATGACATCCTTTTTTTTTTTTTTCTTTTTTTTTTTTCTTTTTTTTTTCTTTTTTTTTTTTAATGTGGAGATCAGAAGAAGAGATGAAATACACCTGAGTATTCCTCTTAATTCCTCTTTCCTGACTTAATCTAAGTGTCCTCTTAGATTTTTTTATGTCTACAGTATTAGCTTGAAAAATTTTCCAAATTGCATAGCTTAAATAAAGTCATTGAATCCAAAGAGGCAACATGTCATAGAACATGGTGCTGTAGAATAACAAAATATATATTACACTAAAAGTATATGATGCTCAGAAAGTTCTCTAACTAAAACTGGCATCATTTTCAGAGGAATTAGTTAATAATGACAGAAACAGCAAGTTTTTTTGTACTGTGAAGCAAAACTTAATTTAAGCAGAAATGCAAACCTAAAATCTATTTGTTCAGGAAAACCAAAAGTTGCACATATATGCAATATCAACTATAAAAAGATTCAGATATTTACCATGCAATATTTCTAGAGATTTGCAATGATGATAAAGTTGAATCAAACCACTTATAGAAATATCAATATTAGCAAAAGGCAAGCAGTGTTGTCAAGCATCTTTAAGCAGACTAGGTTTCTAATGAGGAGAATAATGAGAAGACATTTTGACTTTAACTGAACAGAAACAGTTTGTTCCTTGAAGTGTATCAGGAGAGGTACTGTTATTAATGCTATCGTTTTGATTACACCCACATACATTCTAACTGCACAGAGAAGAAGTCTGACAGCAAACTAATTACAAAGTTCTGCAGAAGTAATTTATTCTTTGCTATGCTTTCCTCTTGAATCTAATAGCATCTTCCCCCCGCCCCCCCCCCCCCCCCCCCCCCCATATGTCTAGGGAACTGGGTAGTGTCAATTCCAAGTATTGTCACTGACCATGTTTTATATAGAAAATGTTCACCAAAATGATGCAGTGTGCAAGAGAGGAAAAAGGAAGGGAAGGGAAGGGAAGGGAAGGGAAGGGAAGGGAAGGGAAGGGAAGGGAAGGGAAGGGAAGGGAAGGGAAGGGAAGGGAAGGGAAGGGAAGGGAAGGGAAGGGAAGGGAAGGGAAGGGAAGGGAAGGGAAGGGAAGGGAAGGGAAGGGAAGGGAAGGGAAGGGAAGGGAGGCTTTTTTTTTTTTGTTTGTTTACATGATTGACTTTGGTAGATGCTTTTCTATTCTTCTATTTCTCTTCATGTCATACTATATTGCATATTTTTTTTCTTAGAACTTCACTTATTCTTTTCAATAAAGTACATGATAACCCTTCCTTTTGACAGTTATTCTCATGCTTCTTACTGATTCTCAACAGTTGTCAAATCTTTGCCCTGAATTAGAAAACATTCTTATCTTACACAGGGCGATATTATTCTCCTTATCAGATCAATTTAACTTTGAAAAACTAACTATGAAAGACATGTACTACAAGAATATGGCCATGAAAATTCAGACTCTCACGGGGAATTACATGTGTTTAAATGACCTGCTGAAATGTTTCAGATCAACACCCTCAAATTTCTCTTGTATAGTTGGCTGTCCTGATTTTCTTTGTTAACGTAGGAGGCAAAAAAACTGTTCCTTACATTTGCACCATCCTGTTAAGATTCACTTCTGTAGTTCTGTCTTAGATAAATCAGGAATGAAAGAAAATCGTTTATTAACTTATTTATCTTTTTTTTTTTTTTCAGTAGTTTCTGGTGCTGGTTGCATCAGTTTTGTTTTTACCACACTACACTGACAAAATGCCTACAGAGTAGTTTATCTTCAAGTTCATCAACAGGAATGAAAGGAAGAGAAGGAAAATATTTCCATTTAAAATTTCTCCATAGAAAGTGTAGGTCTGGACAGATTGCACAGCTGGACATCTCAGACACTGACAGTAATTTAATCCAGTTGAGAGCTTTGTAATTTATTTATTTTTAGTTAACAAATAAAAATAGATACAGGAATCTCACTTACATTCTTTTAAACAGCCTGTATGACAGCACTAACTTCATTGAAACTCATTAAATCACAGTGTGCAGATGTGACTACTGGACTTCAAAATGATACTAATCCAAACAAAATACAAACCAAAACTTTCAATTTAAATTTCCTAGTTCTTTCATGTATTTCTTTTGAAAGTCTCTTCCCATTAGTCTGATGCCATAGCTTAATAGTCTGCAGTGAAACCATTCTCTAAAATCAGTTGCTACACTTACTGGAGCTGTTATCAGTCCCTGAGGATGTGACTATTCTCTGGCTCACAAAGTTAACTTTATCATTAGAGTTATTTCTGGTGCAGTAATGTTCTGCTAAATTTGTCTTGAAAATGTCACAAGAACTCTTACCATTAAAGAACAGTCTGCATGCTGCTGTCTTGATGACCACCAGACTAAGGAAATTTCGGCACGTGATTGAAAGCCAGCACTGAATAAACTGCAGGTTTTTCCCGTTCTTTCTTTTTGCCAGGAATGTGCAGTAGGCAGAATTATCCAGTAATCAGGACATTGTCAGAATATATGGAGTATTTTTATTCAGTTTGCAGTCCAACAAAGGCTTTTTTAGTCATTTTGATTGAGTTAACTGGCCAATTTACATCTGAGTTCTTTATCCATAATATTGGCATACCAATCATTCTTTATTTCATAAACACATTGTGAGCATAAACAATATTAAATTTTAAAATATATTACCACCATAGAACCATGGGATAACTAATTCATCTAACTAGGGGGAGATGGCCTTCATTTCAAAGCTCTGCTCAAAGCCAGGTGAGCCCTGAAATCACAGCAGATTGCACAAGGCTTTGTCTAAGGTTGGTGACTGTGCAAACTCTTTAGACACCTTGTCCCCCTGCCTGGTTGTCCTCAGGATGAAAAAGCTTTCTGTTACATCCAGTCTGAATGTCTCTTGTTTCAGCTTATGCCCCCTGCTTCTCATACTACTACTACGCACTGTTGTGGTGAGTCTAGTTCTATCTTCTCCATACCATTCTCACAGGAACTGGGTGGGATTTTGTTCTTGACAAAAACATTTGAAGAGACAGAGGTCTTAGCATATACCTGCTGTAGCACTCCACTTGTAGTACGAGGTACAAGACAAGTACAATTCGTTAACCACTGCCCATAACCAGAATCTAATTGTCTAGTCCTTCAGAGCATAACAGCTCTGATAATGTCAACGTAAATTATAAGGCAATCATGCATGATTTACCTTAGTAAAGCCATTCTGGCTGATACCAGTCACTACACTTTTCTGCATGTGCCCAGAAATGAGCTCTGAGCAGACCTGTTTCATGATTTTCTCAAGAGTCAAAGTGAAGCTGGCTGGCCTACAGATCCCCAGATATTTATTTTATTTTATTTTATTTTATTTTATTTTATTTTATTTTATTTTATTTTATTTTATTTTATTTATTTGATTTTATTTTTAAGCTGGGGGCCTTTGCTATGGGGGCACTGGGGGCTCCCTTGATATCTACAACCTCTCAAAGATGATATAGAGCAGCCTTGTTAGCACATCAACTAGTTCTGTCAGCAGCTTTGCACAGGATTCTATCAATCATGAATTGTCTATGGAAATTGAATATATACTAGGAATAAAACAGCAATTTAACAGCAGCAGATTGAACAGATAGAAAAACAACAGAATAATACCACACGGGATTATACTATCAAATTAGACTTACATATAATTTAATTGATTAGTTTTCACATTTGGTAGAAGAAAAACAGAAAAAAACTCAATGATTGTTGAAAAAATGATAGCAGTGTGAGTCACACTGCTATTTTGTAATAACAAATCAGACAAGTCAGTATATTTGACATATGCTGACTTTTAATTTCAGAACAAGCTGCCAGAGGCAGAAAAATATTAAACTAAAAATTAAACATTCCTTCAGTCACCCGGGTATTACCCTATCAAGTCACCTACTAGTAAAGAAATCATATGTGTTTGAAAAAGTGCATGTTCTCAAATAAGACCAGTAGTAACACATAGCTTATCCAACTACTACCAATGTATGAGATGGAGATGTTCAGATATCATCACAACAGATATAACAGCTATATTTATTTTCCTTTTTTTTCCTTTTCCTTTTCCTTTTCCTTTTCCTTTTCCTTTTCCTTTTCCTTTTCCTTTTCCTTTTCCTTTTCCTTTTCCTTTTCCTTTTCCTTTTCCTTTTCCTTTTCCTTTTCCTTCTCATTTTCCTTTTTGTTTTTGTTTTTGTTGTTTGCTTTTTCAATAGAAACAAGACAGTACACGAACATGGATCATACTGAACAATCATTTGACTGCTACCTTTTTAAGAAAAGCAGCAAAAGTGCACACTATTGAAACAAGCTTCCTCCTTTTAAATTCTCTTGCTACTAAGTGACTGTATTTTCTTTCCTGTGTTGTCAGAAAGCTAACATAACACAGACAAAGCTTCTGTCCCAACAGTGATGTTCATGCTGTTCTACTACCTTTTGTAAACAGAGTACTATTAGGGTTTTAGCTAAAAATTAAAAAGAGTTGCATTGATTCAACTTTGAATTTGGCTCCCGATCTTTGCCCTTGACTCCTGTCTAGTTAGACGAATGCGTCAACCAGCTTGACCCACCACATGAGTGGCCAGATTTTCCAACTCCAAGTCTTGTGTTCCTGACAGATTGAAGACAGGTACCTCATGCCTTAAAGACCTGGAGAAAGGAGATGCTCCAAGACAGTCCGCAGTCTGGAAATAGTAAAGGCCCTTCAGATCTGGGCACAGAATTAGCTAACAGTGCCACAGCAGGATGTAAGTCTTACAAACACAGGTTGGTGCATTTCTTCCCACCTTCAAGGAATTATCCAGCAGCGTCTGTGCTGATGAAGCCAGAATCATGTAATGTAACAGTCGTTATATCTGAGTAGTTATATCTACATTTCCAACTTCGTACAAATCAAACTGTGATCAATAGATGTGACTAGAGATTTACCATCCCTCCTGTTGAAATTTCTTCTCTCTGCCGTGTTAACCAGAGCTGTTGCAAAATATTAATACCCTTTGCACCTTCCCCTGCCTAAATTTCCTTTCTGTAACAGATCTCCTTTCAGAAGTAAGCATCACACTTCTTGTCATAGATGTTCACCATGAGCTTCTCTGAGTGTTAAATCTGTGGCTTAAATCTGTGTCCCTTGTGGCTTTCTGGTCCTTTGCCAAACCTTCTCTCATGGCAGGGATGTCTCATACAGTGCGACAGGCAATGTGTTAAGCTTTGGGACCACAGAGTGTGTGCTGGATATACTATACTACCACAGGAGGAATTAATTCAATTTGTCTTCATTTGATTCTAATCACACTTTCATCTGCTAGTTGCGGCACTGAGTACCTACAGCTTACAGTTTTAATTAACTGTACTGTTATAGCTGTAACTAAGGGAATATCAAAAGTGTATATTCACAATTCAGTTGTACTTTATACCATTTAATTTTATGGGACACACCATCTCCTCCAGTTTTGAGTACAGCACAGGAATGGTTCTGTACTCCATGACTCCATGAGCAGTCGATGAATGTTTGCATCTTCACCTAGATATACACCACAGAAGGAACATAACTTTAGTGAAACAAGATACACAGAGTAAAAACTAAGGTGTTATACGTGCCACAGGACAAGTTTAGTTGCAGTTGGCTACTTCAGAACTGGCCTTGTAAAACTAATTTGAATGTGACACAAAAGAATAACTTAAATTATGTCAGAAACCTCAGTATTTCCTCAGAAAACTAACCCTCCAGAAGTAATCATTATTCCAATCTTTTAAGTCTGTCCTTCAACTGCCCACCTCAAACCCCGAAGCAAAAACATCACCAGGAAAAGTCAGAGCAAACAGGTTCAGAACACTCTGTTACAAGGCAAGGAAAGAATAAACTGCTACTTTTAAGTTCTACCCAGTAAATTAATCTTCCCTTGTTATGTAATTGAAATAATAGTCACACTGATGAAACATAATATGTATTTATGATAAACAACTTCTGGCTACTACTGAAAATGCTAAGTTTTTATTTTCTACGTAATCAACTATGGGTGATTACCACTCAGAAGAAAATATTACTGCTTGCATATGTATATGCATATGTATAAATATGTTATCATAGATTTTAAATTTTGTTTTGGAATTATTTTTTTTGTTTGTTTGAATAATTAAGAAATCTTCAAATATTTTGCTTTGAAACAAGTGATGTAGTACTACTCCTGGCAAAATATTCCACTGTGATACTCCAAAGAATAAGAGGTCCTTTTATATCCTGTTGCCATTTGATTAATCTCCACCCTTTAAATATAATCTTTCATTGGCTTTGCTTTACATGCAATGAGACAGAAATATATATATATATTTTTCTTGTTTATAATTTGAACCAATGTAGTGTCTCTCCACAAAAGCAGTTTTGACCTTTCCCTGACTGCTGGAATTGATTTTTCCCATGTGTTTGTATGCTGAAACAGAAGGGCAAGCTCACAGGAAAGCTGCTTACTATATGCTTAAGGCTGCTCTTGAGTATCAAAGATTTCTAAAAGAAGTAGTCTTTAGACTAGTCTAGTAGTCCAGAAATGATATTAAAGGGTGGGTGACACTCTCAACCTGTGATTCCTGCCGCAGTACCAAGTATCCATTTGCTGAAGCAGCTATTCATGCTTTCTGGCAGACCTCTCTTCATTTGCAGCCTTCTGTCATCTCTGTTTCCTTATCCTCATGCTCAGGTTGGTGGTAGGAATAGCTTATAATGGGAAGGAATCATTTACAAGAGGAAGTGTTTCAGAAACTCAGCCAGGTGGCAGAGAAATTATGAGAAGCTGCAGGCACTGAAAACCTGGCAGGGAAAACAAGAGGAAGAGAAGAGCAGCAGTGCTGTAGAAAGACTCGTAGAGATCACACTGATCTTGAAATGACCTTTGTATCCTATCAGGAGCTTGTTGGATTCCCAGATCTCTGATTGTGCTTCTCCTAAAAACTGTTGCACTTCTCTGTGGTATACAGTGCATTTAGTCAATAAAAATGCTTGAGATGAGGACATACACTGCCTGTACAAGTGCATGGACCGGTTCGGACCGGTTCAGACCTGCTTCGATCGTTTCAGAACGCTTTGGACCGGTATAGACCAATTTCGACTGGTTCGGCCCAGTTCGGAATGGTTTAGACAGGTTTGGACCGGTTTTGACTGGTTTTGACTGGTTTCGACCAGTTCGGACTGGTTTGGACCGGTTTCGACCAGTTTCGACCGGTTCGGACCAGTTATGATAGCTTCGGACCAGTTTCGAATGGTTTGGACCGGTTTTGACCAATTTGGAACAGTTCAGAGCAGTTCGGACTGGTTCGGACTGGTTTGGATGGGTGCGTACCGGTTCGGACCAGTTACAAGCACTTTGGATCGGTTTGGACAGGGTCAGACTGGTTCGAACCGGTTTTGACGGGTTCGGACCGGTTCCGACCGGTTTTGACTGCTTCCGACCAGTTTGGACCGCTTTGGACCTGTTTCGAATGGTTCGGACTGGTATTGATCGGTTCGGACTGGTTTGGACAGGTTCAGACCAGTTCAGACAGGCTCGGACCAGTTTTGGAACGTTTTTGACAGGTTCGGACTGTTTTGGTCCAGTTTGGACCTGTTCAAACATGCTCGGAAGGGCTTGGACCGGTTTTGACCGGTTTCAAGCGGTTTGGACAGGTTTTGACTGGTTCAGAATCACACAGAATCACAGAATTTCTAGGTTGGAAGAGACCTCAAGATCATCAAGTCCAACTTCTGACCTCACACTAACAGTTCCCACTAAACCATATCCCTAAGCTCTACATCTAAACATCTTTTAAAGACCTCCAGGGATGGTGATTCCACCACTTCCCTGGGCAGCCCATTCCAATGTCTAATAACCCTTTCGGTAAAGAAGTTCTTCCTAAGATCCAACTTAAAACTTCCCTGGCACAACTTAAGCCCATTCCCCCTCGTCCTGTCACCAGGCACGTGGGAGAATAGACCAACCCCCACGTCACTACAGCCTCCCTTGAGGTACCTATAGAGAGCGATAAGGTCGCTCCTGAGCCTCCTGTTCTCCAGGCTGAACAAGCCCAGCTCCCTCAGCCGCTCCTCGTAGGACTTGTTCTCCAGGCCCCTCACCAGCTTTGCCGCCCTTCTCTGGACTCGCTCAAGCACCTCCATGTCCTTCTTGTAGCGAGGGGCCCAAAACTGAACACAGTACTCGAGGTGCGGCCTCACCAGAGCCGAGTACAGGGGGACAATCACTTCCTTAGCCCTGCTGGCCACACTGTTTCTTATGCAAGCCAGGATGCTGTTGGCCTTCTTGGCCACCTGAGCACACTGCTGGCTCATATTCAGCTGTCTATCAACCATCACTCCCAGGTCCTTCTCTGCCTGGCAGCTTTCCAACCATTTCCCTCCCAGTCTGTAGCTCTGCTTCAGGTTATTGCGCCCCAATTGCAGGACCCGGCACTTGGCCTTGTTGAACTTCATGCAGTTGACCTCAGCCCATCGGTCTAGCCTATCCAGATCCTCCTGCAGAGTCTTACTACTGGTTCGGACCAGTTTGGACAGTTTTGGACCGGTTTCAACCAGCTTCCACCGTTTCGGACCGGTTCGGACCGGTTTCGACCGGTTTGGACAGGCTCGGACCATTTCGGACCTTATTGGATGGGTTCGGACTGCTTTCAACTGGTTTCGACTGGTTCATACCGGTTTCTCCCGGTTTCAACCAGTTTCTATCGGTTTGGACCGGTTTCGACCGGTTTCTATTGGTTTGGACTGGTTTGGACCAGTTTCGACTGTTTTGGACCGGTTTCGACTCTTTGGGACCAGTTTGGACAGGTTCAGACTGGTTCGGACTGGTTTCGACCGGTTCGGACAGGTTTCACTTGATTTCAACTGGTTTCAATTGGTTCAGACCGGTTTCAACCGGTTTTGACCTGTTTCGACCAGTTCGGTCTGCTTAGGACCTGTTTCAACTGGTTTCGACCGGTTTGTACCGATTTCACCTGGTTTCGACTGGTTTTAACCGGTTTGGAGCGATTCGAAGCGGTACAGACCGGTTTCGTCCGGTTCGGTCGGTTTGGACTGGTTGGACCGATTTTGATCGGTTTGGACTGGTTCGGACAGGTTTGGACTGGTTTTGACTGGTTTCGACCGTTTTTGCCCGGTTTTGACTGCTTTTGACCAGTTTCGACCGGTTCAGACCAGTTTCGACTGGTTTGCACCGTTTCGGAGCAGTTTGGAGCCATTCGGAGCGGTTCGTACCAGTTTCGACCAGATAGGACCAGTGAGGACTGGTTCAGACTTGTTTGGATGGGTTCGGACCGGTTTCGACTGGTGTTGACCGGTTCGTACTGGTTTGTACCAGTTCGTACCGGTCTGGAGCGGTTTGGACCGCTTTCCACCCTTTTTGACTGCTTTCGACCTGTTCGAACCTCTTTCGACCAGTTTCGACTGGTTTTGACTGGTTCGGACTGGTTTGGACCAGTTTGGTCCGGGTTGGACCGGTTCGGACCAGTTTGGACCATTTTCGACCGGTTTGGACCGGATTGGACTGGTTCAGACCAGTTTGGACTGGTTTCAGCCGGTTACAACTGGTTTGGACCGGTTTCAACTGGTTCAGACCGGTTCGGACCGGTTTCGACCGGTTTGGACCAGTTTGGTCTGGTTTGGACCGGTTCGGTCGGTTTGGACTGTCTGGACCGATTTCGACCGGTTTGGACTGGTTCAGACAGGTTTGGACCGGTTTCGACCGGTTTGGACCGTTTTTGCCCAGTTTCGACTGTTTTCGACTGGTTTCAACCGGTTCGGACCAGTTTCGGACCGGTTTCGACAGTTTTGGAGTGGTTTGGAGCCGGAGAGGTTTGGAGCAGTTCGGACCAGTTTCGACCAGTTCGGACCGATTTATGAGTTATCCATATAACAGCTAAAGGAAACATTATCAGCAGAGACATAATCTGCTTATATTAATTAGTAACAGTAAACAGATTACAATAGACTACAACTTTATATTAATGACAAGCAGGAAAAACAAACAAACAAACAAAAAAACCTTCTGCACATGGATGAGGGTTCATTTGGCACTAAACCTATGTTCAAAGGCTCCCATCTACAAATTCCATAAAAAACATTTTTGAAACTTGCAACTTAAATCAAGTTGAGCAAGATTTCTTCACCAATGGGCTTGCCAATTTTAATGTTTTCTGAAGGAAAACTAAATGTTCTGCCATGTTTCTTGTTTGTATTGAATTATTCTTGACTGAATGTATTTACTGAATTCTGTAGATATCTCCAGATGCTGTTGCTTGTTATTCTATTATTCCATGCACACATTAATGACCTGGATGTGTTATAAACAGGATACTTACTCAACCTGTAGAAGATACTATGTTGGAATGGAATTGAATAACTTTGAAGGATGGGATTAAAATTGAAGAAATTATCAGAAGCATTTAGATTGTGATTCAGTAAGTTCAAGGACAAAAGTATCACACTTATGACAAAATAATTATACAAGAACAAGGTGGGAAGTAGCTCAGGTCAGACAACAGATCCATCAAAAATGATGTGAAGCAGACAGTATTTCATAAATTGAACATAGGATAACAGCAGAGAAAAATAAAGTTTATATTGAAAGTATTAACAGGAAAATTGCGAAGTAGAATGCGTGAAATCTTATTGCTAGTACTGGAAAGGCCTCAGCTGAAATGTTTTTTTCATGACCAATACTCTCTTATATAAAACTGTAGGAAGTTTTAAAAATGGAAGAATGAGAAATCTGAGAAAGTACATGTTGGAGATGATTTTGATACAAATGGGGTTTGTTTAGTCTAGTGTAAACATATACAGAGATATAATGAAAATTTGTACACCCAAATGACAACAGTAAAAAAGGAAGGCAATGAACCATGCCTCCATATTGATGCACATCATGGATATGGCCAGAAGCAACAGGTGTATTCTATAAGGGGACAAGTTTGTTATTTTAAGGTTATCTAAATTCTGTAAAGGTTTCATTACAGAAGCTGAAGAGATGGATTGGAAAGTTTTAAGAGCTGTGTAGGAAAACAACTATCAAGTATGGACTAGATACAACTGCACCTACTTTGAGACAGAACAATGCTGTAGATGTTTCTTGGCAATCTTTTCAGCTCTATTGTCTGTAATGAGTAGCACATTGAAGAGTTTATGAGCAAATACATAAACTGCCATATAGAGGAATATAAAAATTCCTTTGATTTTCAGTCCGTAGCTCAAAAAAACAAAATATAAAGATAGCTAATTTTTTTTTTTTCATTTTAATTTCCTTTTTGATTTGATAACATTAGAAGAACTTTTCTTCCAATTCAAATCCAACGACTCTTAGAATTATACCCTTTATATTCACTGTTTAAATCAAATCAATTTTGGCCCCACAGAACCCTTTAGGCAGGCTGTTCGTGAGTCATTCTCTGTGTTTATCCTGGTTTTGGCTCGGATAGAGTTAATTTCCCTTCTAATAGCTGGTATGGTGCTGTGTTTTGGATTTAGGATGAGAATAATGCTGATAAAATGTTGATATTTTAGTTGTTGCAGTACTTACACAGAGACAAGGACTTTTAATCTTCTCATACTGCCCTGCCAGCAAGGAGACTGGGAGCGCACAAGTTGTTAAGAGGGGACAGAACCAGGACGGCTGACCCAAACTGTCAAAGGGATGTCCCATACCGTATGGTGTCATGCTGAACAATTAATATGGGATGGCTGGTCAGAGATCAGGGGGACCGTTACTTGGGCATGATCTAGGCATTGGTCAGTGTGTGGTGAACAACTGCATTGTGCGTCAATTGCTTTGTGAATATTACTATTAATGTTATTATCATCATTATTATTTCTTCCTTTTCTGTCCTATTAAATTGTCTATATCTCAACCAACAAGCTTTTACTTTTTTCCCCCAGTTCTCTCCTCAATCCTACTGGGGGTGGGGGAGTGTGAACATACGGCTGTGTGGTGCTTAGCTGCCTGCTGGGTTAAACCACAACAGCAGTTTACCACCTCAGTAATACACAATTACTTTTATGCATTCCCAGGAAACCACACAATCTTTTGTACATCTTTCATAATAGTGCTTTTTCTGCATCCCTGTAATTCAAACATATCAGTTGTTTTGTTCAGACCTACTTATCTAGGAAGATGGAATGTATTTTTTTCATTGTATGCATCACCTACCCTGCCTCTGCTCATAAGGGTAAAGGCAAAGGGCAAGAGCTTCTTGCTCTTTGCCATTCCTTCTTCTAATTACTAGCATTCTTCTGGCTATTTTTGTTTCTGTCACTGATCTGATTTTTCTCTTCTGCTGATTTAAAGCCAGACATAATGAACATGTTTTTATTGTGCAGAAAATATGAATTATAAGATACATATTCTTCCAAATAAAATTGCATAATTTTGACTTTAACGTAGTTTTAAAGGAATGTAGCTACATGTTCCAATTGAATTGTTTGCAATTTATGCTAGTTCAATTGAAAGAGGAATCAAATAGTTTATAGTATTTCTCTGATTGCCATACAAAATATATGTGCCTTGTTACACACTTATATAAATTCTCATAATCTGTCAGGAAACCTAATTTAAGAAACAACTCAGACAAAATCTATATATGTGTGTATATATATATATTTACAAATTTCAATATTTAATTCTCTGAAGTATTATTAAGTTTTAAAGTGCTTTAGAACAATTCTTCTCAAATGACTGATTCCTTCTAGACAATAGATAACATTGTTACTCCATGCTATATGTAATTTTACCTAATTTGCTTTACTTTTATAGCACTGCAGTGAAAAAAAATGTAATTCAGGTTACCAGCATAATTCATGCTATTGTGTACTCAAAGTTAATTAAATATGCAAGTGTTAAAGAAAATTTTATGTACATAGTAATATAAACATTATTTTTTTAAACTTATTTATTAAGAACTAACCATTCATTAGCATTAAGTATTGTTGATGAATACATGTAGTAAAGCTTTGTTTAAAGTTTAAAACTGCCTGACTTGTCAGTCTTCTGAACACTCTCATCAGAACAATCTCTAATTTCCTAACTGATATAACAAGTACCCCCTTCACCCAGTAAATCAAGTTACTAGAATAGACTGAGATCTTTGTTCTTCTTTAGTGATTATTGTGTCATCATGAGATACACAGTGCAATAGCAAATGATTCATTGCCACTGTTGCAATAGACTGATATATGCAGTATCAATGGAAGTCTACATAAAGAGGAAAATATTTTGCAGTATAAGTAGGGAACTGAGCTCAGGTTTTTCAAATCTGTAAGAAAATCGTAATCAGCAGGCTTTTACTGTTCTGTGGAGAATTAGTCTTTTCAATGACTGCTAGCAAATTCTTGAAAATACTATTTATACACAGAGTACAGTAAGAGATGTCAATTATTTCACATTTTCTTTAACCAATTACTTGTAACAACTGCAACAGCAACAAAAAGGGGAATTCTGTGAACATCTTAAAAACAAATCACAAACCATTTCTGATTACTTAAACTTCTGAGAATGCAAATACATCAACTAAAACCTAAGGACCTTCATTTCCACAGATACAAGTAAGGTATAGATTCTTACCAGCTGTCAATATATGTATTGTAGGGTTGATAACAGAGGGGAACAGGCATTCCTATACAGGTAGCTGTTTTTAAATCAAATACTTGTTGGACTTCTTTGCTAAGAAGCATACCCAGTCTGGAAGTCCTAATGAGTAATTCAATAGGAAGGCATTTCCTCAGATTCATGTAAAAACCAAGTCATGCTTTTCATCTTTCTCCATTGATTTGACAGGGAATTTATGTTCCTGTATTATTGTAATGACTCAAATTCAGAAGAATGAATCAAGATCCTATAATGTCCTTTTATTTATTTATTTATTTTTTCCTTCCAGTGTGCTTAAACTGACATATAGTACAAATAAGCCTACCTTCCAAAAATGCAGTCTAGATGACAGAAGACACATAAATATTTTAGAAGATATTTTACAGTAGATGTTACTGTCAGAATATGTCGTATACCTATATATTTCTCTATATAAATAATTTTTGTTTTCAAATCCTAAAACCAATCTTACTATACAAATTCAGGCAACAAAAAGGAGAACCATTTTTCATCTAGGGGCTGACTGATGTTTGCAAAACAAATTGAAACAAAACTATTAAGAACAGTCCTCAAAATAGCACAAGAGAAGGCTGCATTTTTAGAGAACTTGTAAACATTATATTTTTATTTTTACAACTTTCAAAATTTGTAGTGATTTTTTGGGATAGATTTTTTTTTTGATAATTTTTAATACTTAATATTGCTTCAGAATGCTCTTCCAGATCAAAAATCACCAGACTGATTCACCCCTTCACATGATAACACAGTCCTCCAGGACTCAGAGGTGAATGCCATTATTTAAACAGCAGCAGCAGGGCATGCTGGAAAGCATGCTACCTTCCAGGATTTTTCCCCATGAAAATAGCTTGCAGCCTCAGTACTTAAAATATTTATCTATCTCTATGTATAAGGAGGTGAAAAACAAAGTGAAAGATAGTTATCGTCCCCTCCACCCCCTCTCACATTTTATTGCATATGTTCTTCACAAAAATTCACAAAGTGATCTTCCTTTCAAAGATGAAAAAGACAATCAACAGGATATAGAATAATGGAGTAGTATGTATACACCATGGCTTCAGACCAGTATTGTGAGTTGAAATCAAACAAACAATTTGGTATTGATTAGATAAAGGCTAGCTAATTGTTGTTGACCTGTTGGATTTCAGCCTGCAATTTAGTATGTATTAACAGATTTTCATGTCTAGAGACACCTGCAGCCACGAGCCCTATTTTTAGTACAGATATTCTCAATCAGATTAGGAAAAACCCACTCTAATTCATGATGGCCTTTTGTTCCTAAATCTCAAAGAAATCTAAACCAATTATTTAAGAGAGAAAAAACTGGACGAGGGGAAAAAAAGGAAAAGAGAATTTGCTGGTCGCACTAGTGCATCCTTGAAAAGCAAACTTCTAAAAATTTAAGAAAAACAAGAACTAAAACAAACAAACAAACAAACAAACAAAAACACTTAATAGAGCTGGGGAAACAATAAAAGTAAGATCTAAAACAATATTTCAGGTTTGAAGGAAAACACAGCAGCTAGTATGAAATAAGACTAGCATGCCAGATGTCTCTTCTGATTATCTAACCTCATCAGCTGATCTTGTAAAAACAAGTCAATTCTCTCTTCCAACCTCTTTTACAAAAGTAGTTCCAAGAGTTAAACAGAATACAAAATGCAACTGTGAAGCAACATTTTCATGGCACTAATGAAAACAGGCTAAGGACCTACTATTAACTAAGATCATTCCCAGACCTTATTTCATTTGCTGACTGTAATTAACATGTGTGATCATTACAGGAACCAGGCACAGAGCTGGTATTCACTGTATATTGTAAATTTCAGTGGGAAATCTAAGGACTCTGCAGCTATCTGCTTACCATTTTAAAATTTAAAAATGTGTTAACTTTTATCTTTAGAAATAAAATCTGATGGTTTTCATAATAACGTTAGGCATAATGATTTTCTGAAGAAAAATCTACATGCATACAATTGTTTTGTATGACAATTTGTATTTGACAATTGTATTTGTCAAATAATAATTGCTTGCTAAGAAAATACATTTAGTTGTATTTGTATCATAGGTATTGGTTTTTATTTTTTTTGTTGTTTTTTACTCTTTGCAAATTTATTATTCCTATCCATATTAAGAGCACTTCCGGTTTTACTCCTTGTTTCACACAAAGAAGAAATAAAAAGGAGGAGTTGTTCACCCCACATTACATTTTGCTCTGTTTCATGTAAAAATCTTTCACATGAAGCCAGTCACAACAGTTTGTTCACTAGTCTGTTGAATTGCTCTATCAAAGCAAGCCAGAGAACTTGGAAGTTAAACACCCCGTGTAGTGTTAGTAGTTCCCATTACTTTATAAATATTGAAAATCACAAAACTTAAGAAGATGCATCTTTGTTGCAAAAGATACCTTAGGGTAAGCTGAAAGCTATCCCCTTCCTCCCCCCCCCACCCCAAAGGAAAAAAAAAAAAAAAAAAAAAAAAAGTAGAGATTATGCTACAGATTATGCTACCTTGTTGTGAAACCAAGAAATTTTGCTGAATAGCTCACTATTCCCTGCAGGGAACAAAAATTGCAGCAATGCAATTAAAAGATTAAAGGCTGAGATTATAGTTATAACTATATATAGTTATATCTATATATAGTTATAGTTATATTTGCTTTTCAAAGAGAAAATAAAATACATTTGTTGAATGCTTGCATTTGAACTCATGGTGTTCAAAAAACAGATAAACATTTACCCGATAAATCAAGCATTGTCATAAAAAACAGACTTCCATACACATAATACAGATTTCTATACAGAAACTTAGCTGATCTCATCTATAATTGGGAATCAATGACTGGAACTACAAAAGGTAACATTTTGGTCCCCCAGTATCCATGTTTCTAGCTTTGATTATGGATGCCTTTGAACTTTCTGAGTAAAACTGTGGGGACCACTGTGTCCCTTGGCTGAGAGCGTGGGGTGTCTCCAGATGGCAGGAGACCACCCCAGCAGGCCACTAGGAGCAGGACCCTGGGGGCACTGGGCACCTCCCTGGGGCTAGGCCAGGCCAGGCCATGGGCCTGCGAGTGGACCCAGCTGGGATGTGGCCAGGCAGGAATGGGCTGTGGAGAGCTGGAGCCCGACCCAGACACAGACTTTGCAAACTTCATGTAATTTGCCTGGCAATGCTGGTTTTTATTCTTGTTATGAACAGAGGAAAAGTTGGTAAAACACCTCCCATACCTGCAATATCCTTTCTTGTAAAGAAATTCTGAAGAAGCTGAGAATTTAAGATGAGTTGCAAGTAAGATCTGCACTCTGAAACTACACCTCAGTCCTGAAAAACTGAAGACATTGCCCATATGCTATTAAAGTGCATAAAGTGAGGTGTAGGAACTGTCTAATTAAATAGAGGAAAAGCTTGCTTAGTTAAAGATCTTAGTACCACGTCTGTTAATAGACCTGACACTTAAGGAAAAATGCTAGACCAAAGCAACCTAAAATAAATATGAATTATCATGAATGGAAGCGGTTACTTTTGCAAAGGTATTCATCATCTACTTGTTTGCATTATCTATTCTAGTCTTTGTACCTTCTCAACTAAATAAAAAATAAATTTTAGGCATACTTCAAGTTTTCTGAAATTTTTGTTAAGATATCACTAGATAAGTTAAAGACACTACAATAATTGAAGCTCAGCTTTTAAATGATACAGATATTTATGTAGATACTATGATATTTGGAGGGAAATTTCTGTTATTCACAGAAAATAAAGAGCTTGCAAAATGGAATCTCTAATGTATGTATGGGTCAGGTTACTGTAATTTTTAAAAACTTATTCAGAGTTCTTTTCAATACTAACATATCTCACTTGCTTTAAAACATAGAATTCTATTTTTGTTTTAAGAACAACCTAAATCAAACCCATTTGTTATGAAAAAATAACTTTTACAAAGACTTTAAATAAGTATTCAAAGGCCTTGATGCATAGCAGCCTAATCCATTTTAGAGCCTGTGGTACAGTTTTCTTGGAGAAATGCACTTTCATTCCACTTATTTCAAAATGAGACACAGTGCAACACTCACTATTAGTTTAAGTGTCAGATCCATGAGACATATAAAAAATGACTTTACTAGAGACATTTATTACAACACCAATTAAGTTGCATGTTTCTAGAAGGAGAATTATGTCAGTATGAAGAAGAGAAAAGGGTGTTGAGGTAAAACTACTGTGATTTGTTATATTTTTGTATGATTAGCTGCCATGAATCTCTAAACACATTGCAGAACTGTCTTCTAAAAATAGTCGGAGGGATTAAAATCTAAAAAAAACATTGTGTAATAACATATTTTTCTATGCCACAACATGAATTTTTTGTCACTTTTAGATTAGCAATCTGAAATCACATATAATACAGGAATTTTATTGGGAAATAAATTAAATTTTGATAATAATGACTAAGATAATTAGTACTGAAATCCCACCTCTATTCCTCTCCCCAGCATCTTAATTTAATTTGAGGTTGTTGAGGATTTAGGGAGAATTTGAGTAGGAAGCTAGTATTTCCCTATGCTTGGTTTCAAAGAAAAAGGATTTTTCTTCTTCCTTTTTTTTTTTTTTTTTTTTTTTAGATGTTTGAGCAAAACTTTGTGTTAACACTCTGAACTTTTATACTTTAACTAAAACATTTGACTCTACATAGCCGAAAAACTCTTTCAGTTTTTATTTAAAGAGCTATGGTCAAAGTTCGTAGAAAACTGATTCTACAGCTATAAAGAATGCTTAGATTCAGGATTAGTATCCAGGATTTTGGGACACCTTCCCTAATTGGTATTTCTGATTGAACCTGAATCTTCTAAGATATACAGAAGTTAATAGTTCTTTTATTCATGAAACATTTTTTCTTTTCCCTTTACCTTATAAAGGAAAAATTGAAAAGATGATCCATTCCTGGGAGCTTAAACCACTGAGCGGAAAATCTTCCAGTTGTTTTAATACCTTCAATCTTCTAATTTCTGCACAGCTAACAAGTATACAACTTGCCGTTTTATTTCTGACTTTCATAATTCATAACAGACTTTCATAATTGCATTAAGCACAACAGCTGAACTCCCTAATAACCAAAGTGAATAAAGGAACAAAATTATGTTCATTTAACTATTTCTCATAAAGTGGACAGGAAGGAGAACAATTATTTCCATGCATGTTAGAGACATGGCAAGAAACCTGCATCCATAGATCTATCATGGATAACATTGTGAAACTTGCTTAATAACACTCATGACCTTCATTATAACTTTTTATTTACTTCTACTCATACAAAAAGTTATCCATTTCAGCTCCAGTCCCATAATCATGTAAAATGCACCTCTCTAAACATTCAGAACAGAACTGACACATATAACAAAAATATAAATATGAAATAGAAGCAAAACCTCTTATGTAATTACAGTAGCATCCAGATAGCAAAAAGGAAGATTACTGATGCATTATGACAACTGTATGACAACCTTGACAAAAGGTCTCAGGACTGTGAAGGGTAAAATAAATGGGCACACAAATCTGACAAATAGATAGAAATACAATGAATGATTAGTGTGCTGGGATAAAACTGCCTTACAATACCGAAGTCACCACATATGCCAGGAACCTTCTGCACTGGGTATCATTGAAACTTCTGACAGAAAGAGTAACATTGCCTTACCAAGCAGTCAGGGGAAAGAGATTGTACTTCACGAGGGGAGAGGAACTGGGAGTCAAGGGTGTGTTGCAGTTTAAGACCAAATCACACTGTGGAGACTGAATGGATTTGAATACCAAAACACTAAAATCACAGATACATGTACAGTTTTGTGACTTACATTATTCCCTGTTACAAAGCGTTGTTAGTACCACAATCAGAGTGGTCAGGACACTTTGGGGCATGTTTATAGTTGAGGATCAGCAGGTTGTTTGCATTGTCAGTCTTTCTATTCCCTGGAACATATAAAAACTATTCAAGATTCATTCTCTTGCTTGGGACAAGGTGTTGGAAACATTTTGTCTACTTTAATTAAAACAAAAACTGGTAAACACTCACAGGCTTGTTTATGCTATCAGCTAAATTCATGTGAAGTGCTATGCAATGCCAACAGGCCAGTGTGCCCTGCTGTGCACTGCCCTCCCCTCCACAGCGGGGCATAGTTCCATTGCACCCCAGCAAGCCCAACTGAAAGTCCTATTTGTAACTCCTGTGGGAATCCTAATACTTTGTGAGAATGAAGCTGCAACTCAAGCAAAAATTCTAGATAACTAGAAATCAACCTATTTATTTATTTATTTATTTTTAAGAAAAGGAGATGGCTTTATTGTTAATGTGTACATGTATAAAGCTATAAAGATGGAAGACACTTGTTTGGGATCAAAACTGTTAAGCATTCCATTTCCAGATGGGATGTACAGGAAACAGTAAAGACAGCTTTAAATAAAAACATATTTTATTTTATTCACCATTTTCATCTGTGGTGGTTTTACCTTGCTGGGCAGCTGAACTCCACCACAGTCCTTTTTGTTGCCCAATGTGGAGCTCGAGGGGTTGAGAGAACAGTAGATTTTATTAAGACACAATTAACATACTTGCTTGATAGTCACCATGTTTGGTTTGCTGTTAATATTTTTCTATGTGTGTGTAGCCTGTTTTAGGCTATCTGTGCAACGTTCTCCATTCTGCATATCCGGTCATACCGTTTGCTAAAATCTGTCTTTTTCAGTTCTCTGTGCTGTAAAGCGCTGGCATTGAGCCTAATCTGGAATTCAGGTATTCAGGCCCTGCATTTTTCTCAATTATGTTCCTTTGAAAGGATCTTTACAAGAACAATCAAAACTACACTCTTATTTTCCTCATTTGGACGTCTACTTGTGGATGGTATCAGGAATGACACCTCCTTCTTCTTTCCCTGTGGGCTAACTACAGCAGCTTTTGAGTATTTTGAATGTCCATGGGTAACCGACACACTACTATTGCTAGATCTGCAGAAAATGTTTCTTTTCTTCCCTAAGGTTAAGCAATTAATTTAGAATATGAACCAGGAGTCTGCCCCAAGACAATGTGGTAGTAGGTGGCAAGGTGTGTTGGAGGGTATGTTCCACCCCTTAAATTTGTGAAAAGCATATTTAAATATATTCTTACTTCACAATCATCACAACCTTCACAAAGTTCACTTACATCAAAAAGAAAAAGAATTCTCCACACCAAAATAAACATAATCACAACACTGACAAGGTGGACAATTTACACACACTCCACACATTCCAGTCATTTTCTAACTGCTACTGTGTGGGCTTCCCACAAGACAAGCAGCTCTTCAAGAACTGATCCCACATGGGTCTGTACCATGGGGTCCATCCCCTAGGAGCAAACTGCTCCAGCACGGGTCCCCCATGGGCGGCAGCTTCCCCCAGACCCACTGCTCCTCCGCGGGTGGCAGCTCCGGCCCAGGGCCTGCTCCTGCTGGGACTTTCCATGTGGGGGGGCTGCAGCATGGAGATCTGCTCCATGTGGGACCCATGGGCTGTAGGGGGACAGCCTGCTCCACCAGGGGCCTCTCCACAGGCCGCAGGGGAACTGGTGCTGCATGCCTGAAGCACCTCCTGCCCTCCTTCTTCACTGACCTTGGGGTATGCAGGGATGGTTCTCTTTCATTTTCTCACTCCTCTCTCCCCGCTGCTGTTGTGCAGCAGTTGTTGTTGTTGTTGTTGTTTGTTTGTTTCACTTCCTTAAATACATGTATGCTCTCCCAGAGGTGCAAACAACCTTATTGGCTTGGCTCTGGGCAGCAGCGGATCCCTTTAAAGCTGGTTAAAACTGACCCTTATCTAACATGGGGCGAATTCTGGGTTCTTCTCACTGAGGCTAGCCCTGCAGCACCCTGCTACGTATGGTTTACCTTGCCACGTAAACCATACATCCATCCTTGCCACATAAAATACATCATCCACCACTAGGACATGTCTTGTATTGTATTCCCTATATGCATGAAATTTTATAGCGAAATGGTAAGGATTCAGTATAAGAATGCAGTTATTTTACCTTCAGATAAATTGAATACTGAATACTGTGATGATATTATTGAGGTCCCTCCCTCACCTATACCATTGCAGCTGAGGAGTGAATCTTTATAAAGCTCAACATACTATACAGTAGTTCAGATTTATTGTGTTGAGTGTAAGACTGAAGGTCAACAGCTACGACAGTATATAGGTATAAATCATTGCTTAATAAATTCACTTTTAGGAGTATTCTATTGTATGGCATAGGAGTTGGAACATGGAAATAAAAAGACCTTTATTGGCATAAATTAGAATGACCACATTTCTTACAAGTGAATGGATAACTATGACCTTTTAAAATATCTATGAGACCAGAGCAAAGCATTTTGTGCTCTAAATTATGATGACATGACTCCAAATTAGATTCCAAGCTACCCATGGATAAATGCAGAAGTCAGTATAATTTCTATAACCTGAGCACTTTATGAGGAAAGACAAAGAATAGAAAACAAATAAAATATTCTGAAAAATGCCTAAAATAACTGCTGCATACATACTGACTGGCATGCTGGGCCCTTCTCTAGGGTACTCCAATGAAGTGGAAAGTGAACTAAAATGAGATCTCATATTGTTATATAAAAAAATATGATTAAAACTCCTTGACTTGTGTCAGTAGTTTATTTCAATAGTTTCAATTCATTTCACTATATTCAATGTGCATTATTGGTTATACATACACACACACAAATATATATGTATATATAATAAAAAGGTGTTATAGTGTGGTGGTTTTACCATGCTAGGCAGCTAAACACCACAACCGCTCTCTTACTCCCCCTCCTTAGATAAGGAGGGGAAGTAAAGTAAAGAACAACTCATGGGTTGAGATAAGGATAATTTAATTAAAGGGAAAATACTACTACTACTACTACTACTACTACTACTACTACTACTACTACTACTACTACTACTTATTATTATTATTATTATTATTATTATTATTATTATTATTATTAAGGAAAGATTATTATTAACCAAACAATTTAACTAAAGGGGAAAAAAAATTAAAAAAAGGGGAAAAGGGAGGGAGAAAGGGAAAAAAGGAAAAAATAAAATAAAATAAAATATATAAAGGCTATGTAGAAGTGCAGATGAAAGAAAGTACTCTCTACTTCCCACAAATGAGTGATGCTTGACCATGTCCTTGAAGCAGGGCCTGAATGCATGTAGCCAGTGTTCAGGAGGAGGACCGACGTTTTCACAACAAGAGCCCATCCCTCCCCTCTTCTTCCTGTTTCCACCTTCTATTGCTGAGTGTGACATCATATGGTATGGACTATTCCTTTGTTTGGTTTAGGTCAGCTGCCCTGGTGATGTTTTTTTCTCACATTTTTGCCCACCAGAAGGGTTAGAGAGAGTCCTGATGCTGTGCCAGCACTGCTCAGCAGTAGACACAACACTGGTGTGATACCACTGCTGTTGTAGCTACAAGTGCATAGCACAGTACTGTATGGGCTACTGCAGGGAAAGTTAACATCCCAGCCACACCCAGTACATATAGCAATGACACAAAAATATTTGGTCTAGGGAATCTCTTGGGAGTTTAGGCTTCCACAAAGATGCAGAAAGAGTGCATCTCTGTGACTATTGGATGAGTTAATTAACAATATCTTTTTGCAAAAGGGTAAATATTGAAGTTACTCCAAAACTAGTCATTTCTACACCCTAGAAAACTAGTCATGACAACTCTGTGGTCTCTGGGTTACTGTTAATACTTAGTGAGTTTTCTCAAAATTTTCTCTGTAACTCAGACTTTTCTTCTTGAATTGCAAGTCTACTGTACTGTGTGGATTCTAGCTTTCATGATCACTAAAAAACTAAATAAGCCCAATATTTTTGTGTCTCGAAAGCAGAATTCATATGAGAATATGACATCAGTATGAAAAGATTAACAAATTATTTACTATACATATACTTTTTAATAAGAGTTACAGGAAAACTACCTACTGATATTTGAATGATCAAATTAACATAGTGAAATAATATATATTATATATAATATATATAACATAACGTAACATAATATAATACAATACAATACAATACAATATAACATAATATATAGGTAAATATATAATTATTATATATAATAATTGATATTATTTGACACATAATATATATATGTTTAATATATATATAATATTTATATTGTTCTTCGGCCTTCGTAATGACAAGAAAAATTGTAGTCAATAAAAATTCCTGCAGGTATTTTTTTTTCCTGAATGATTAAATTAACTTGTTCTTCTTTTTCTTTTGTGAGAGGTTTAATACCTGTTTAATACTTCATCTCCACTAGGACTATTGTAAATGGAATGACATGCCTAATATTAATTCTGTACATCTACTCATGATATGTTTCAGAAAAATGCATAAAACCCCACTATGCATTCACCCCACTGTGATCACATTTAGATTATTAAAACTTCTCCCACAAGACAGATTTCTTCTCTATTTTGAACATTTATGTAATTTTTTATTCACTTTCCCTATTCTAAATTTTCCGTTTTCTAAATTTGACTATTTCAAACTCTGTCTTTTACCATCATTTGCAGTACTAAATAGCAGTTGTACACTCTTTTCATACTTCTGCCTCTTCTATGTCTCTTGCCTTTCATAATTTCCACAGTAATCTTCTTTCTAGGAGATATTCACATACCATTGTAGTTCATTGTTAGCAAGGATCATGAGGATGATCAAAGGGCTGAAACACCTCTCCCACAGACTGAGAGAATTTGGTTTATTCAACTTGAGGAAGAGAAGGCTCCAGGGAGATCTCACAGCAGCCTTCCTGTACCTAAAGGGGGCATACAGGGAAGCTGAAGAAGGACACTTTATCAGAGAGCATAGTGATAGGACAAGGAGTAATGATTTTAAACTCAAAGATGGTAAATTTAGATTAGATATTTGGAAGGATTTTTTTTACTATAGGATAGTGAGGCAGTGGAACAGATTGTCCAGAGAAGTTGTGGATGCCCCATCCCTGGAAACGTTCAAGGCCAGGTTGAGGCTTTGGATGGAGCTTTGAGCAACCGCGTCTCCGCATCTAGTAGAAGGTGTCCCTGCCCATGGCAAGGGGTTTGGAATTAGATGATCTTTGAGGTCCCTTTCATCCCAAACTATTCTATGATTCTACGAAATATCAGTTGTAATTTTACACCCACTTAGGATCATTATTTATTTATTTATTTTGAGCGTTGTGGCATTTCCCATCATACTTCCCTTTGGAATGTTTGATTATCTTTTTATCTAGACTACTCTGGAATTATTTATATAATAGAAAACGTATTACTTCTATCTTATGCAACAACTTGAATTTGACAAATGAGTTTTT
This sequence comes from Netta rufina, assembly GCF_964035555.1. Taxonomy (NCBI): domain Eukaryota; kingdom Metazoa; phylum Chordata; class Aves; order Anseriformes; family Anatidae; genus Netta; species Netta rufina. The sequence continues at coordinate 72,040,774 of NC_140124.1, read as the reverse complement.
CACTCCTTTCCATTGGAGAAGGGGCAGAACATTAATAACAAAGACTATACAGGCTGCGGCACTGACTGAGTCTATGTTGAATATGTCTGAAAAGTTCAACTGTCTGCTGGTGGAGTCACCATCCCTGGGGGTGTTTAAGTAAAGGTTGTACTTGGGGCTTAGGGACATGGTTTAGCGGGTGACATTGGTGGTAGGGTGATGGTTGGACCAGATGATCTCGGAGATATTTTCCAACCCAAATGATTCTATGATTCTATTTCCTTAGACAAGGAAACCACACTAGATATGAGAGGGAAACAGGTATATTTGCTGTTCTTCACTCCTTGGGCTTCTCCTGAAGACAGACTGTACAGCCTTCCAAGCAAAGGCCACTATCTGAAGAAGACTCATTAGAGCCTTTATATTCATTTCTAATACTTCAGCAACAGCCTTAGATGTAGACCTTCAAAAAGTGACCACAATGAGAATACTCTTACATATCTGCTGTGTAGCTACCTGACACTTTCCAGTGTAGAACACCATTTTCAGAAAAAAATGTCATAGAGCAAGAATACACAGACATCTTCATATTTCAGCATTAGAGTGCTTAACTTCATCATATCTGCATTATTTTAGCAGATTAGAATTCAACTTCTCAAGTTTGTTTCCAAACAAACAAAAACAACAAAAACCACCACTTAGTGTGGGTTGTCATCAAGGTTAATATTTTAAGTATAACAGTGTTGATTTTTACCATTCAAGAACTGAATACATATAAACAATGAAATGCTATTATTTTCTGAGTAAATCTCACTTTTCAGAGGGCAGAAGAAGAGTGCTTTGCAAGAGGGTTTCACAGTTATTTCCAAGACAACAAAATAATACAGAAATCCATTCTAAGGCTAGAATAGTATACAAGGACAGATTCAAATTCACATACACATTTTACATCTAACACTGCAAATATGCACACTACAGCAGCCTATGCTAAAGGCCAGCTAAGAATGAGGATGGAAGGGCACAGTGTAAGAAAATTAGTTGCTGATGAATCTTAGTCTATTTCTTGCCTTCAATGTAGGCAGCTATGTCCTTGACTTCTGTACATCAAGCCACACAACTACTTTTCCCTCTTTCACCATCTTAAGTTCTCTCTTGTTCCTCCTCATCCTGTCACTGCCCATGCCACCCAAGGTCTTTCTTATTGTTCTGTCCTCCTGTCCTTCTCTTTTTCTTTATCCCTGATTCTACCAACCTCTTGCATTTACTAATTCCTGCACCTCCCCCTTTCTCCCCCGCCCCTCTTCCCCTCCCACCCCCCTTTTGAGCTAAGCTGTGGGCAGTGCCTGCAATATTAGAAGTAATCCACCCTCATAATGTTGAACAAAATTACTTGATAGCAGTAAAATCCCTTTGGAGGCAAATAGATGACCCACATATCAGTTATTAAACTGTACCACTATATCAGAAGGCAGAATCTGTGTCTAAGATTACCCCTTCCAAACGTTGACTTTATTTTCACGTATGTATCACACAGTTCTGAGACATTTAGTGAGACAGTGTGAAGCACTAATAAATTTTGTATGTAATCCAGGAAGTATACTTGCAGGACACACATCTTATACGACATGAGGTAGAACATGTCAAGAAATTCAAAGTAGATGTTTAAATTCTTCCAAAACTTCACCTTAAATTCCCAGATCTAAGTTATGTAATTAGTTGTTTCACAAAACAAAACAAAAATACCATATATGTCTGTGTAAGTCATATTTTTGTAGGGAATTCACATATTTAAAAGTTTACTAATCTGTCTTATATGCATAAACATGAAGCTGTACTCAAGTTTCAGTGTTTGGCACAAACAGTGAACAGAAATACTCAAAGCAGAAAGTCTCTAATGTTTAAGGAATTGGTTTTACCCTGCTGGGCAGCTGAACTCCACCACAACTGCTCTCTCACTCCCCCTTGTTAAATAGAAAGGGAGAGAAAATACTATGGAAAGTGTTGAGACAAGGACACAGAGATCACTCAACAATTAGCATCAAAAGCAAAACAGACAGCATAGGGTGATCAATGTAATTTATTGCCTATCACTAGCAGACTAGAGCAGTGAGAAGCTAAAAGCAAATTAAAAGCATATTCCTCCTTATCCACCCTCTTAAAAATATTCCATATCAACCTGAGTGGTGCAGGAGAACAGGGTCAGTCCCTGACACTTCATCCTCCGCCACTCCTTCACAGTCACTCTCTGCCCCTACTCCACGTGGAATTCCCTCTCATGGAATGCTGTCCTTCCTGAACTGATCCTGCGTGGGCTGCCCACAGGCTCTTCAAGAACTGCTCCAACATGGGTCTGTACCATGGGGTCCATCTGTCAGGAGCAAACTGCTCCAGCATGGGTCCTTTTTGGAGCCAGTTGGAGCTGGCTCTGATCTGACATGGGGCAGCTGTTGGCCACTGCTCACAGAGGCCACCCCTGAAGCCCTCCAGCTACAAAAGTCTTACCACTTACAGCCAGTACAGGAAAGAACTGGGCATAGGACAAAATTATGACACACAAGGGCATCTGATGAATATATATATGTGTATGTATATATTCATATACATACACATATATGTAAACAGATTGGAAATAGGAAATTTTCTACTAATGGAAGAAGTATTATTAATTTGCTGTAAGACACAAGCCAGTTTGTAACAAGCATTAAGCCATGGTCATTAAGCCATGACATCAGACTATTAAATTCTGCTTTTTATTTTATTTATTTATTTATTTATTTTATTTATATAATTATTTGATTATTTATATTATTTTATTACAATGTGAACATGTTCTTTTTATGTTTTTAATCAGGGCCAAATGCTGTCTTTTTTCCCCATACTGCTTTATTACTTTATGAGAATGAATAAAGTTCTTACAGAAAATGTTCTCTCAGTAAGAAAGCTACAAACATAGCACAGCTCCAATAGTGTGCCAGCAAGTTCAATCTTAATTTGCAACTATAATGATATCAAAGTGGTTTTAAGGGGAACATTATTCTTCTACCTTTTCTGTCTATTTTAGTCACAAATTCCATTTTTCTACCGCTTAGTAAGTTCTTCAGTTGTTATTAGAATAGATGTTATAAACTATTAATTATGACCAGCTGAAATAGTTCCTTTTTAACAACTTCCAATTACTCTTTATTCCTCTCTGTGGCTGTAGAACTTAATGTATTATTTTCCTTTTATGCCTAAAGATAGCTAGTCTCTGTTTTATAGTGCTTAATAGTTAGCACTGAATCAAAGAAGTAAAAAAGGTGGAGATACATTACATTTCTCAAACTGTTTCCAGGCAAAACAAGAATTTTTGGGAACAATACATTGATGAATATTTTCAAAACCCCCATCAGGAGGCTTGAATAAAAATCTGTAGCTGACAATAGTTCACTCACAATCAACTTTAAAACTCTTTCTTTTGTTCTCAATAATGAAATGTATTTTTGGATGTCAAATGAGAGTAATACATTTAGTGAACAACAACAAAAAATAATCATATTAATCATTTGGATACAGATAACATTCAATGACTGGTTTCTTCAATTATGTGAACTTAAATGTATTCATTTGATTTTCATTCACATATTTTATTTTTGCCCAACTTTAATGTCATTGTATTTTGCTTACTTTTTCACTTCCCTATAAGAATGATCAGATATGGTTTATTAGATATGCTCTTCATCTCTTTGAGACGTCTTTTAATGGTGATAATAATGTTTCTAAGTATGACTTTGCTGCTTAATGGTAAAAATCCCATCACTGGATAGAATAGCATTTGCAGCATGGATTACATACTTTGCTTGAACTTTGAATGCAGAATACCTTCTATACTAAGTGAAATCTATTTTGTATGCAAATGCTTGTCATAAAAAGTAATGCAATGTGACCACTGGAGTACAAGAAAACCATTTTTTCAGTGTCCATAATTAGACTATGACATTTGGAACAGAAAATCAGGAATGGGCTGAATTTAGCAAGTGAATTGATTGACATCCAAGTATTCTGACACAAATTATTTAAATAAAATCACTGTTCTTTATTATAACTAAAACCAATGAGGTATGCTTCTAAACACTGAGGCATTCATCTCTTTCACCATCTTCTACACTTTTCCTGTTTTAACCAGAAAAGTAGTCATTGTTCAGAAGTATTGCTGAACATTTCACTAAGTTTATTATTCATGATTCTGCTTATCTATACTGTGTTTGTGGCCTTCTACTGAGAACAACCCCTTTTCTCTCAGGCAGTTAATTTACATCCATCCTGCTTTTGACCAGCCTCCTCTAGTGTGGACTGAGTGTATCCACAGAGCATGCTATATGGGCAATGGTTGCAGAACTTTAGGTCTATTCATACACACTGGCCTTTCAGTCATGCTACAAAATCAAGGTATGACACTTGTATTCTTTCCACACATATGCCATGTGTGTACATCTGTTCTTAGCATGGTCCTTGATATCACAGACCACACTGATAAGAGGCATTTTAGGGGGTCTGAAGACCTCTGCAAAGCCATTCTGCCTTGTTTGGAAAAGATGACCAGGCAGATGCTTGGATTTATGAACTCCTGTCTGAAGAAAACTTATTTCTACAAAGGTCCATAACAGCTCAGGGCTCCTGGCTTTATTTATTTATTTTTTTTTAATTTATTTTTTATTTTTATAATATTTCCAAAGTAACTTAAGGCCTTTTAGACAATATGTTGGATTTGTGGAATTTGTGTTTTAAAGAATAATGTAAAGATTGGTGTTTATGTATATATACACGTATTTATTTATTTATGTGAAAATGGCAAATAAATTGACATTGTGGAAGAATGAAAGCTCCTGTTAACCAAATACCAGAAAACTGAGACTACACACCTGGCATCATTCAGTCAGTGCTTTCTGTCAGATCCTTTGCTGAAGCCATCTAATCCATCTGACTGTTGTTAGTGTTGCCTAGGTGTACAAAGCTATTGTTTCCCTCCAGGAAGGATACTGGTCATGACTATTCATAGGAATACCATTTATATTATAGTTATAAAAAAATAATATATATATATTAATATATATTATATAACTATTATATATGTTAATATATTATATTATATTAATATTATAGTAATATGTACACTACTTTTACCATTTGTTACTTATTAATCTACCATTTGCATATTTATTAATTGAGATAATCCTAAAATCTTTGCATAATTTGAAAGTAGGTGAAATAAAAGTATCCAAAACCAAAACAAGTTTGAGATATGATGCATTATACTTAGGAACATTATTAGTGGAAACTTTCAGTCACGTATAATGTCTGATATTACTTGTATAATTCACTGCAGTAAGATTATCTGTCATAGCATGTTACCTTCATGTCTGATCTTTTCATCAGACATGATACTTTACAAAAACAAGTACTTGCATGCAACAGTGTGTTGCACTCTTAACTTCACCTCCACTGAAATGGAAAGCAGAATTACCTAATATATGTTGTACTCTGTCTAGCCTCTACCTGATACTTCAGGATAGACTGGGTCTTCCATGGATTCTCTCTCACATCTGCCAGTCCTGTGCAATGACTCGCTTATTTAATGCAATTTCATAATCCTAAAATAGCAGTAAGCATTTACTCTTAGACACCTGCAGCACTCCTTATAATGTCGAGATCCTGTCCTTTTTTTCTCATAATCTCAGAAATGAGCAGAGTACTGCAAAAAATGATTAATACCCCCTTCTCCCCCACCCCCAAATAGTGGTGATAGTATGTGCAAGGGTGATGGATTGTTAATAAGAAGCACATTAGTAGTTTTGAAGGTACTCCCATGTCTCCATCTGTCCTGAATGGTCTTCATCTGCCAACTTGTATTTTTCAAAAGAGGAATGGCAAATATTTGCACTGTTCCAGCAGGGTTTCTGTGCAATGTGATGTGGACAATGTGGTTCAGCTTCTTAATTAAACTAGTTTCACAGAGGAAATCTGTGCCTTTGTCAGACACAATATTAAACTGAAGTGGCCTTTAAAAATCATCTATTGTATTTTTATTTGCAATTGTTCTGTATGAAACAACAAAAATCTCTAATTAACGGACTTTGTCCCATGGGTGTGTTTTCACCAATGTTAATTGGCTTGGATGAGGTCTTCTGATAGTGCAACCTGATAAAACATAATGAGACAGAGAGAGGAACTGCTATGTATATAGTATGTGCTTACTTGAATGACAAAGCTCTCTGAGATTCTTAAAATCATATGGGTCACCAGCAAAAACAGCCTCTGTCCGTTATGCATCTGCTAGTGCCATCAAGCATAGAATACAATTACAACCTAAAGTGGAAAACAGTAACTTTTCCATGTGACTTCACTGTAAAAAAATAACATTGGTGGGCCAATCTCTATTTTTAATGGAGACAATTTATGTTACAACATGCCTTTCTCGTCCAAACCATGGGAATGAAGTGTTTTATGTACTTAATATTTTAAAGGTCATTGAATATAGAGCTTAGGAAAAGCAAGACTAATGACACTGATTTTTGCATGATATGGGAGGACAGGGTGTTAAAAGGTTACCACATAAAGCATCAGAGCAGAATCAAAGCTTTGGCAAAGTAGCTATTCTGGTATCACTAACATTACAGAATAAAGTGTTCTGAATGCACTGTACTGTGCCAAAAGATGCAGTGGTTTTAAGCAGCCAAGTGGGACAAACCCAGACTGAATTCCTTTACAGAACTTATACCTAAACTTATGGACACAAACAGCTGTGATCTGTTCATCCTGGGCAGAAATTGTTGCATTCCTCATGTTTTTCCATAGTCCAGAATAAGAAAAGTACTCTGTTTAGTGGAAAAGATCATATGCTCAACAGATGATGGGGAATGGCTATTATAAAAGAAGCTACACTAATCCAAGTATCTGGTGACATTTTAGAAATTAAGATAATTTAAACAGTTTATGCCTTCAGAAAAGCTAAAAGAGAGGATGTAGCCAAAATAAAATAAAATAAAATAAAATAAAATAAAAGCTCATTTAAAGACCTGTTGCAGGAAGAACGGCCGAAAACATGACAGACACTGGTATGGTCAGATCACGCTCCGTTTTATTACCTGAATAGCCTGCCTTTTATAGTAAACTTAACAGGGGCGGATAGTGTCTTACACAAGATTATTGGTCAAAAGCACTCAGACAAACAACTGCACAAAAACAACCCCACCTGCAAGAAAACAACCCCTTGTGATTAGCAGTCACATAGATCCCGTCCTTGAAGTCAGCTGCTGGCAACAGTATTTTTCTAAATTCCTCAACTGGGTGATGTGGGAACACTGTCATGGGAACTTCTCATAGTCGTCCTGGTAGCTTGGTTTGCTCAGCTGCAGCAAGCCATGGGATCTTTGCTGTTTCAGAAATACCTCAACAAAGACCCATCAATTTCAGAATATTTCAGGTTCAGATTTTCATGTTATCTAGACTATAGACGCTAAGAAGAAAAACTTTAGTAAATGTGAAGTCTATTCTGTAAGCAATAGTTATATCCTACAGAATGGTTGCCAAGACAATATATGGGGCTCTGTCATGTAAATATATCCAATAATAAATGAATAAAACTCTGAAAATCATACTTGGTGAAATGTCATGAAATTTGCTAATCATCATTGTATGTCAGTCATATACAAAAGAAAATCTGACAGATGTGTTCAATGCTCATTGCAACAAATTAGCATTCAGATGGAGTACTTTAGAAAGTGATCAAGGTTAACTAAACTCTTTTTTTTTTTTTTTTGTTTACAAAAGTAAATAAGTTGAAAATGAAGACTTCTAGTTTTTCTAGAGGATTGCCTGTCACTTTTTGTTTGTTTGTTTGCTTGTTTTTTAAATATGGGTATTATAATGCCATGACTTTTTTTTTTTTTTTTTTTTTTTTTAAATAGGATGATGTAATGAATGCAAAAGAAGTGCTTTATAGCAGGGAGACTTCACATCAAGTCTCCCTGTTTTACATATTTTATTTCAGCATAGATGGGGGGAAGGCACTGGAAATAAATCACATGCTTTTGGGATGTTTTGATAAATTGCTATGTAAGTTCAAATCAACTTCTCTGCACAATCTATACCAAATAGTCTTCTCATCAATTGGGGATTTAATAGTTTTATTTTCTTCCAAATGATGAGAAGCAAGTAAGTTTACTGCAAGTCAGCCATAAACATTTTTGTTGAATTATTTTCATTTTTACAATTGAATAGATTTTTACATACTGTACTGTGGCAGTATGGCAGGTAAAGAATCAATTTAATTACAATTTCACAAATGGGAATACTAGCAATATTAATAATCAAATTATAAGCTATCAGTAAAAGTGTGTCTGAAGAAGTGACCCTGTAGCATGACCGCACACAGGAATTATTCAGCAGGTCTTGTTTGTCCTTCTTCTGGGTCCTCTGTAGTTAGGCACAGATAAACAAAATAAATGTAAAAAATGGAACGGCAGCATTATTTATGTCCTCTGAGACATAAATAATGACACAAAGTTGGCTGAAGAGGAGATATAGGATTAATCTAAGGAAAAAGTACTGCTCTGCCACTGATTAAAAACCTGTGCATATTCTGAGAGGTAGCAGGTTCATTTCAGTAAGCCTCTTGAGCTTGTTCTCTATGCAGAATATTGTGTTTCTTCTCTCCCTGGTAACCATTACAGCTATACATTGCTCTGCTCAGACATACAGGCTATGCATCAGTGCAGATAAGCAATTTTTAAAACTATCTGAAGACAACTTACTTATTGAAGGTAAAGCATAAGCTTAACAGCATTGAAAAACATCACCTGTCAGAAGTCACAACAGGCAAAACATTCCATACCTTCCTGAAGGGCCATCTGGATGTTTACCCCGTCTCAAGACAGACCAAAACTTCTTGTGTAATAGTATAAATAAAAAGATGTAATAACAAATGGAATTTGATTCAGCTCAACACTTGGTTTATCTAATCCAATGAAGATTAAATTCATTTTATCTTTTGGGCCAAGTAGCATCAAAAGCAAAGTGTCTCTTAACCCTTCAAAAATATTTGGATCCATCCAGTCCTATTTCGACATTGATTGTTACACCCTAAATTAGAATTGTAATGTAGTCTTCTTTTCGAAGAAGAAAGGTATTCTTCAGATAATTTTTGCAGATACTAGAGATGGCAGTGGACAGGGAGCTGATAGGGATTGTCTGGAATCCCATGAAACCTATGACATTTTGTCAGTACATGAAGTAAGAGACTTGAGTTAGGATTTGAAAACAGTCTGGGAATAGTATGTACCACTGTGTCAAAATAGTCATGTTTAATGAGTTTATGCATTTTGCATTATGCCAGCCATTTCCTTTTCATGCTTTTGGATTCTTAATTCAGTAGGAGACAGGCCGTTAATCTTAGTAATAAAATGTTTGAATATGGAGTGTACAACTTTACGTGTAGCAGAAACCATACAGAAGTTAATGGACCAAATTTGGCAGTGGCTTAATTCCTCTCAGATTACTGGAGTTAAGCCAGGTCTTAGTCTGAGTTAATGACTTTTGTGTAGTGCTAGTGGATTTCTGTCACACTTACGAATTTGTTGTGTATAAAAAAATAACAATCATCTGACCCCACTCTTACTTATCATCTCAGCTTGTCAAAGACATTGGGATTACACAGAAGTGCTTTCTGTGCATGTACACAGTGACAAAGTGAATATCTGGTGAGTTAGAAGAGTGTATTGTATATTGAAAAATGAACCCAATAGTCACATTGATTCTGTTAAAAACAGTAATCAAGATGACTATTTTGTTAATAGACATTGAAACAACCAAGGAAAAAAATAATAGTAATAAACTTAATAATAAAAATAAATAAAAATATAAATAAATAAATGAATAATAATAATAATCTTAGAAAATGGGGCATAAGTTTGTAACAAACATGGCCAGTTTATACAGAATTAATGAACACATGCTCAACTTTCTCTTTCTGAAACAGCAATCCAGCATATGAACCATTCGCACTAAGTTAATTCGCTATTTACCAAATAGCAGTTGTGAAGGAGCAAAACTCCAGTTTAGTTACTTAATAAACAAGTATGAGAACATTCCAAGTGGACTAATCACTAAATGAACAATCACCTTTTGTGACAAGAGCTCTCTAGAATCTGTAGGGAATGAAAGAAACTTTTTGCTATATATTCTGATGGAAGGAAAAAAAAATGATGTTTTTTTCATTTTTACCTAAATTTTCAAACAGGTGTGGACACCTGATTTTACTAATAAGCTGCATAAACATAAAAATTCCATAGTTTGCATAAAGAATTTGGAATTCAGGGAGACACAAAGTCACACAGATATGATACCTTTATGCATCCTAGAGTTTGCACATCTCAGCAGATGTATTCCAGAGATGTTCATGGGACTTCTCTTGAGAAGCAGAAACTGTGGGATTTGTTCTTGTTTCTTGTCTGTGTTGTATACACAATGGTATGTTCATTAACATTTTATCATAGATAATCAAATTTGTGAAATAAAACAAAGAGGTAGGAAATATATTTACCTCTTCATTATCAGAGAAATATAGTGGACACGGAGTTTACAAGAAATTCCTGATATACTGTTATTTTAATTAAGTCTTTCATCAAAATAATGATGATTGCATATGATATAAGAATATATCAGTAGAATTGATAAAAATATGAAGACATTAGAAGTGGGATAGCAACCTACTTGATTTTGTTCTAAAGTAGTAATTAGTGAAAACTATACATTCTTTTCATATGTGTGCACAGACACATACAGTGTGTTTCACATGGTTTCACACCAGTTTGAATAACTATTAATCTCATCATAAACACTGGAAGACAAATGTTTACACGCCAAAACCTATCCTCTATATTGGTATGTTCATCGGAGATATTGCCAAAAATGCCAAGACATTCATAAACAAAGCTAGTTTCTTGCCTCACAAAATAGAACAGTTATGTGGTAAAGAAATACCCTTTTCTTTGTGAAGAGGCAGCTTTGTTTTTCAGGGTTTCAAATCTGAATCTGCTCATTAAAGTTCCTTTTATATATTTGATTACTAATTCAACTCCTCATCATTTCACCTACTCTTTGAAATTGTATTTAATGGAATTTTTATGAATACATTTTCAACTTTAAAAATAAATACTATTTTCTGTTAACCTGTTCAATAATAAATTGCATATACATTGAAAGTGTATTTCAGTTAATATGCAGCAGCCACCAAGTATCAGATAGGACAATATTAAATTACAGATACAAATATGACACAGTGGTTGCAGGTGTGCTATCCAGTTGTAGTCCTGGATGTCTTTCATAAAGATATTTCCTAAGGTATGAGACTGGTCAGTCTATTTCAATAAAGCCTATTGCATATCAACTCGTCTTTATTTCCTGCAAATGAAAAACTATCAATTTTAATTTTGTTGTATGCAACCAGCTATGTTACTCAAGAGAACAGTCTTTTGCGGTGCTCTGGGTTTCCTTTGAACTGTAGTATGTTACACAGCCATCTGCTTTTGGAGGAAAGCATGAATTTATGCATTTTAAAAGAGAATTCTTAGGCTAAGTAGACAGTTGGCTATACCACCCCTTTCTCATCCACCAATGCCTATGCAATGCAGCACAGATTATTCCCCACCTTTTGCCTATGATAAATGTATTTTCAGATATAACTCTCAAGGGAGTTCCTATACATGCTACTTTGTTTGGATTCATTCTTTCCCCTAAGTAAAAAAATACCCTGTGTTTCTGAGTGGACACTGTCATGTTGTATTTGCCATGTCTTTCACATCACGTGTGTCTTGGTAAAACAAGCAAAGTATTTAGTCATCAATACAATGTCAGGCTCTTATAAGTCTAGAGCCAAAGGCTTGTAAAAAAAACAAACCAACAGTCTTTATATATATATAATTTGTTAGTTATCAAGGTACTCGGCTTTTTCTGCTCAGAAATTCTGAGATGTAATCCACAGTCAGTGGGTTCATGGTGACTTCTGAAGTTTGGCTTTGCTTTGAAAGCTATATGGGTATATGAAAGTCAGTGGGTTGCTCTCCTGACTGTGTGGTTCCTCTGAACAATTCCTTAGTGTCCCTGTCATTCTAGACCCTGATGTTTGCTTACCATGGATTTCACTTGTAGACATAGTGACTCACATTTCATACTTCTGTTGTGCCAATAAATTCAGGCTTTTGATAGAGTTACAATTCCATTTAGTAGCTCTTCTAGGAGTGAAATGACTTTTAAACTATAAGACAGTTTCTTCTGCCCACGTTCATTCTGAGAACAACTGTTTTTGTTTCAACCACTCCTCACACTGAACTGCCACTACAGTGCATTTATAATAGCTGTTAGATAAAATAATATTATATAGCTATTGTTATCTTTGTGTTCTCTGGAATGTCACCAACTTTACATAGAAAACATACATAATTCATTACTTATTGGTTGCATTGCATGCTACCAAACACGTGCTTAAGAGTCAGCATTTCTGCTATAAATTATTGTCACAATGCCCTTCTCCTTGTTCCTCAGATGCTAGGAAGACAAGAAAGCATGTGTGGTGGTTTTACCGTGCTGGGCAGCTAAACCCCACAACCACTCTCTCACTCCCCCTCCTTTAGATGAGGAAGGGGAGAAGTAAAGCAAAGAACAACTCACGGGTTGAGATAAGGATAATTTAATTAAAGGGAAATAACAATTAAATAAAGACTACCAGCTGCTTGGCTTCATTGCCTTCTAATTGTAGGCTATTCGCCCCAGCATCCCAGCATCGAAGCAGCCAGGTGAGGATGTGTTCATCTGGGCGTCGACTATAATCCTTTCGTATTTCTCGCAACTCACTCAAGGAAAAGGATCGAGTGATTTCTGATTCCTTTATGATTTCCATCTCTTCTTCCTGCTGTTTTTGTGATGGCCCTGCTTTAGAGGTGCCTGCCATTTCCCCTTCTCCCTCCTTCTTATGAGAGGCTTCTTCCCTTGCTAAACGAGCTGACCTCCGTTTCCATTGTTTTGACTTGACTATGGGGGCGACTGATACCATAGTCAGTTGGTCCTCTGGGTCAGCACAGCATGTGTTACTTGGTCATCAGACTCAGAGTCTTCCTCCCTCTCTTCAAGGTGCTGGATGATGTTAAACAGTGTTTGATAGGAGTAAGCCAGGACCAAGCACAATGCTGCAAGCTGTCATTCTCCAGCATTATCAGGGTCAGGACATATAACTCTCAAACATTCTACCAAGTTTTTAGGATTTAGCACTTGCTCAGGGGTGAAGTTCAAAACTATTGGAGGAGACACTCGTGACAGGTATCTGCCAACATCATCCCATAGACCTTGCCACTCACCACAAGACTGTTTCGAGACAGATTGCCAAGTAAGTTTTCTAAACAATCGACTAATCTTAGAGAGAAAATGAAATCTGTTATTCAGAATTAGAAATAGCAATACATGGGTTACAGATGGATCTTCAAAATACTCCCAAACTGTTGTAATTAGCCCACTGTGAAAGAAGGGAAAGGTACCATTCCTAATATTATTAATAAACTGTTGTCCAGATGAGAAAAGTAAGGCAGTGTAGTTCTGAATATTCTCTGAAAGATAGTTTCCATGAGACCCAAATGATAACAGCGCAGAGCCTGAATTCCAGATTAAACCCAAGGTCAGTGCTTGGCAGCACAGCGAATTAAAAAAAGTGAATACAGATTGTAGCACTTTGTCGGATCGGATATATAGGAGAAAGAATACGACACAGATTGCATGACATATGATCAAAGCCATTATTAACAGGACAATGGACATGGTTACTAGCAAGCATGTTAGTTGTATGCGTTTAATCAATTCTATTGTTATCTCAACCCTTCGAGCCCCACTTTGGGCGCCAAAAAGGACTGTGATGGTTTTACCGTGCTGGGCAGCTAAACCCCACAACCGCTCTCTCACTCCCCCTCCTTTAGATGAAGAGGGGGAGAAGTAAAGCAAAGAACAACTCACGGGTTGAGATAAGGATAATTTAATTAAAGGGAAATAATAATAACAATTAAATAAAGACTACCATGAACTAAACAATTTAACTAAGGGGAAATAAAAAGGGAAAGGGGAAAAGGGAAGGAAAAAGGGAAAAATAAAAAGAAGGGAGGAAAACAAACAAACAAAATAAATGAAGGCTATATGGAAGTGCAGAGGAAAGAAATTACTCTCTACTTCCCACAAATGAGCGATGATTGACCACGTCCTTGAAGCAAGGCCTCAACGCACGCAGCCAGTGTTCGAGAGGAGGACCCACGGTTTCTCAACAAGAGCCCACCCCCCCCCTCTTCTTCCTGTTTCCACCTTTTATTGCTGAGTGTGACATCACATGGTATGGAATATCCCTTTGATTGGTTTAGGTCAGCTGCCCTAGTGATGTTTCTCTCCTCGCTTTTTGCCCACCCCCTAGGAGGGTTAGAGAAAGGCCCAATGCTGTGCGACTGCTGCTCAGCAGTAGACACAACACTGGTGTGATAACACTGCTGTTCCAGCTACAAGTACAGAGTACGGCATTGTATGGGCTGCTGCCGGGAAAGTTAACATTCCAGCCAGACCCAGTACAGCATGCTGCCTGTAAGAAAAGGCAAAATAGACTTTGGGTGAAAGGTGTTTTTTTTTTTTTTTTTTTTTTTTTTTTTTTTTTTTGGTTTGTTTGTTTGTTTGTTTGTTTGTTTTTGCTACTGTATGTGGCTTGAACTACCTTTAATTCTGTATTTCAATTGAATTCAGTAGTCCTGAGAAAGCTTTTCTTATAGCCAGAAAGTCATACATGCGTTCACAAAAGAGATAAAGACAATAAGGAATGACACGGTATTTTCAGCCTTGCCAATCCATCTAAGGTTTTAGTGGAATCATCTTTAAAAAGTAGGCAATCATACCAGATTAGTTGTATTTAATCCCTGGGAGAGACAGGTTTCGCAAATATGCACTTTCAAGTCTTTTCACTAAAATCCGATCACAGAAAACAGAAAATTCCAGTTGTTAATGACCTAGCTTGGTTTTAAAACAAATTCTAGTTAATAAAATGACTTTTAAGCTATATGGCAAATATATAGATAGATAGATAGATAGATAGACAGATAGATCTTAAGTTTATAGTTGGAGTTCTTGGTAATTATTTAAGCATTTAATAATTATTCAGAAACTTAAAAGAAACTCCCATAAACTCCAAAATAATTATTTTATTTATCAATTTTGACAGCTCTTTGTTATTATATATTAGACACTTTTGATGACATTTGAAGAAACCTCAGAAAAACAGACTCTCTCAAAAACTGCTGGGGTAAGGAAAGTAGAATTTTTTCAAGGATTCTAATTAACCTATATTACTACTGGTATTTACTTTCTAAATATACTTTGGGATCCCGTTTCAAAAACTAGTCTTGTCTAACCAAGAACTAACACAACTTTTGAAAACACTTCTATTTATAATCCATCTTCCATTTCTTACATCTAGTAAATACTTTAAAATTATCTGCCTGTCATGACTTCCCTCTTCATTGAAAATAATTTTTTAAGTCATATAAAGAGTGCACTATCCAATCTCACACATCAAACTATCATAAGCATAATGGAGCATAAGTATATATATATAAAAAATGCTTATCTAGAGAATGAATGTCAAAGTTGTTTTTTATTTAGCACTAATGTTCTCACATACACTTAGAAGGAAAACAGCTCTCCCAGAACACTAAGAACACTGCACTTTTCTGTCATACACACACACTCACAAGACACAGATAGTAAAATAAGTTGTTTTCCATTCATTAATTTCAGAGTTGTTGATTTCCATTGATCAATTCAACAATTATATCCATAACTTTCTCTAGAATACTGCATCCAGCATTTCCTTCTCAACTGAAATGGGAAAGGACTTAATTTCCTAATTATTGTGCCTTTCACCTAAGCAATCAAATGCTAACAGTCTTTTATTTCATTGAGACATATAGGTACCTTTTTTGATCATAGAATAAAAGAACAGAAAACATGAACATATCACTAAACCTCAGATAATGCCATCAGTACAAATGATATGTCATATGTTGCTGTAACTAAGACTACCACATTTTGTATTACAAATAGTAATGTGTTGACAAGACTAGGAAGATTGCAGTAGTTTCCAGAAAGGCAAGCTGACAATTGTTTATCTTCTAAACCAAATAATCAGCACACCAACTTCTCTGAATAATAAAAAGACTTTTCAGCCACTAACATGAAGTTGCCTTCAAACCATCACAGTTTCAATAGCAAAGAGTTCATCAGTAAGCGTATACTTTTCTAGTGCAAAACTGTTTTTGCAAGAGGCACAACTGCTTTACATTCTCTTTGCTTTTCTTTTCCCTATTATGTTAGTATGTTTTATATTTTTACCAGTGTGAAATTTATCCTATTCAGACTTTAATAAACTCCTGCCAAAATCAGTGAAAAGCCTGCCTTTCACCTGAGGAGATTCTAATTCAGGCTGTTGAGATGGTTATGCCATGTAAAACAATTAGAGCTAAATACCATACGCAGTTTCTAGTAGTTATCTCTTAACTATGGAACTATTATTTCTAATCCTTATGTATGTGGAATATGCTCCTTGATGTACTAGAAGACAAGTGAATAAACTACTGTGTTCATCTGCCTGATGTTTATGCCTTTCATCAGATAGCCCTCATCTGCACACTTGCCATCAGAACGGATAGATTAGTTCAAACACAGAGACATGAAAAGGAAACTATGCTATTTGTAGTCAGTCACTTTAGAAAACTACATTGTCACAGGAAAAAAAGATATTCCCATCTTTGGCCTTGCAGCTTTCCAATAAAGCTTCTCAGTAATGCA
This sequence comes from Netta rufina, assembly GCF_964035555.1. Classification (NCBI taxonomy): domain Eukaryota; kingdom Metazoa; phylum Chordata; class Aves; order Anseriformes; family Anatidae; genus Netta; species Netta rufina. The sequence continues at coordinate 72,023,902 of NC_140124.1, read as the reverse complement.
AATGAATTGATAATTCTTGCATTGTACATTATTGGCTCATAGTTATATCATGAGGCACTACAGGTAGATGTCTGTACTTTCTGTGAAATGATTATAGAAGTTTGCCATTGTTTAGTTTCATCTTATTCAGAAGGAAAACAATTTCATAGCAGTTCCTTAAATAAAATTTTCAGAAGAGGAAACTTGCAGTATCAAACTGTGTGAAAAGTATAAAAATAACATTCTTTACTCTGGGGATATTAACAATTCTTTCCTAGTTGCAAAGCTGAATGTTTCATGAAGGTTTAAAATACAGCTATTCAATTTAAAAACTTGAAAATGTGGAACTTTCCAAATATTCCTACCAATTATCAAATTTATAAGAAATTATAAAGAGAACCATAATGATTATAAAGTTTTACCATACAATACAGGACACTATATTGCAAAGGTTTCATCTGAAATCAGAATCAAGCCTCTTCTGTGTTGGCAAGTACTGGTGGCCTTCCTCTGGCTTATAATAAATCTGAACAAAACCTGTAAGAAAAGTTAATGAGAAATTATAAGCCTTTCCAAAGGACAATTTAGAATGTGAGAAGAGGTGATATGATCTATGCATTCCAGAAGAGGTTCTGTTTTCCATTTGGAATTTAAAAAAATAATAATAATAAAAAAAATGCACCTGTTCTATAGTAACTATAAATGTATATCTGAAACTAGGCAGGTTCAACCCTTATTTTCTTGAGGTGTTTTCTTTCTGACAGTTGAGATCTGGTAATGAATAAAGAAAAGGAAGAGGAGGCGAGGCAAGGCGAGGTAAGGCCCTGCACAGAGGGATCTGGGGGATGTGGTTGACAGCAAGTTGAATATGAGCCAGCAGTGTGCCCTGGCAGCCAGGATGGCCAACCGTATCCTGGGATGCATCAAGCACGGCATTGGTAGTCGGTCGAGGGAGGTGATTGTCCCGTTCTGCTCTGCACTGGTTCGGCCTCACCTCAAGTACTGTGTGCAGTTCTGGGCACCACAGTACAAGGACATTAAACTGTTGGAGAGTGTCCAGAGGAGGGCGATGAAGATGGTGAAGGGACTAGAGGGGAAGATGTATAAGGAGTGGCTGAGGACACTGGGCCTGTTCAGCCTGGAGAAGAGGAGGCTGAGGGGGGACCTCATCGCGGTCTACAACATCCTCGCAAGGGGGAGTGGAGAGGCAGGTGACCTATTCTCCCCAGTGAAGTAGTCACTGCATTTAAAAGTGATTGGACTGAAAAAACTGACTGAATTTAAAAAGTGATTGGACTGTGCATTTAGTAACATGGTCTAAACTTTTGGATAGACCTGTGCAGTGCCAGGAACTGGACTTGATGATCCTTATGGGTCCCTTCCAACTAGGGATATCCTATGATTTTATGATAAGTTTCCTTTCAGTCTGTCTTTTTAATGATTATCTAGTTGCAAATGTTTAAAAATTCATCCTTTCTTAACCTGAAAAATGTTAGAACCTTCCAAGAATTATATTTATGGTAAATCCAAAATTTTAATTATTAAATGTGCTCAACTTACAGGTATTTGGTATATGGTGTATAGTAACATATATATATATACATATTTGTAGTTGTTTATCACTTTTCTTGGATTATCTAATTTAGCTTTACTTAGAGTAATACTGTGAACATTCTGACATTTTGCCATGAACTTGGGCTGTCCTCAGCTTCTTGTCAGAGCCTCTCTGAGGCTCCATCATTGTCTTACTGTGTTTAACAAGTAACACAAATGAACTATCCTGGTTCTCCAAATTGCAAAAGCTTTTCATTGTATGAAAAGTAGCATGGTAAGTTTAAAAATTCAAAAGGAACTGTAAATAATTTGTTGCTCTTTTTACCCCTTTGGGGAGTAGAGATTCACAATCATATTTACATAAAGTTTTCTGCTTGTTCGTCAACATTTGTTCTAACCACTTTTACATCAAATGGACTGGACATTTTAAAGGACTTGTATTGTGAACTGACACATCCTGGCCTTAAACAGAGTGGTATGATCTCACTGACTGTCTAGAAAAATAGAATAAAAACCTATGACAAGACCTGATGCATAACAGGAAGCCAAGGAAGGAAGGAAGGAAAAAACAACAACAACCAACCAACCAACCAAAAACCAACGAAATCACAACAACAATAATAACAGAGCCAGATCTGTGGTTCAGTATCAGCTGAAAGAAATCAGGATGCAGGTTACTACATGATTCATGGTCCAAACTCCAAAGGGAATACTAACAGTAATTCAGCAGGTGCCTGGTTTTGAGTCCTCACAAGTATCATAGGGTGAATTAATTAAGTTATGACCAACACATTCAGAGTTGTACTCATCTGGTAAATGAGTGCAAGCAGCACAATTCTGCTGCCCTGTGTATAGTCCCTAATGATTTACAGAACATCTCCTGAATTTTGCAGTCCCTAAATGCTACTGTGATGCAGCAGCTACAGTTCTTGAGGACAAAGTAAGAGTTTGTCTTTCTGAATGACACATTCTTCCTGCTGAGCTCAGATTTCATTACAAGAGTGATCTGTGGTCCTTCAAAGCTTGCCAGCATGAGTGGCAGAGACTCTCAGGTATGAGATGGTAATCCCTTTCTTCTACAGAAAAATAGTCTTTTCTCTACTGTACTTCTCATAATGTACCATACACTTTTTCTCCAAAAAGAAAATAATAGCTACACAGAGAAACAGAAATTCCAGGTATTTTATTTACAGACTTAAATGTATTCTGGTTTGATTTTGATATGTAATATGCACGTTTTCTTCATAAGCAAGGTTTATTCTGTTAGGTTTATTCTGGTAAGCTTTCTGGTAAAGGTTTATTTTGAGTAAACTTCTCAATCTGTCATCTTCAAATTAAAGACTATCATATTTTAATATATTTATTTGTGAATTAATATTTAGCATTCCAATTTACAGGGCTGTTGAGAACTATGTATCAGCAAAAAACAGAGATAATTAAATGACAACAGAACCACTGACTTCCTCCTTTCCTTCTTTATTAACTAGCTGGACTAAAGTTGAAATTCAAAGATTACCTGCTTATATGGATGGCTGTGTGTTGTCAAAAACATTCAGATTACACACTGGACTGCATCACATAGGAAGATGTTCATCTTAAAAAGCAAAATGAAACCAAACCAAAGACTCACCACACACCTCCATCAAAACTCAAGAAAGTGGAACCACGTTCTATATTATTCCATTTAGGTTTGTGTCTCAATGCTTTCGGCAGCAGGGTGAAAGTTATTGTCAGGTGTCTGACAATTTTATATAGACCTTTTCTCCCTTCTCTAGCCAGACTAATTTGCAAACTGTTTTCCAACTGTTTCCTCATCTGTCTGGAGGCCAGATAAGCTCAATTTGTTCTTTCACTAAGATGCTTCTTGGTTTGCCTGTGAAAAGTCAAAGGAAAAATAACCTCTGTGAAATCAGAGAAATCATTAACAGAGAGTATTGAAAATACTGTCTCACATCTCCTGATTTAACTTAAAATAATGCTGACTTTTTATAATAAAAAACCTGTGGGCTTTCCCAAGTTTTTGTGGAACAGATGTTGCCAACAGCATTAACATTATATCTGCTGAAGAATCCAGTGCAATTTAAACTGAATACTAAAATGAAGGTATTTGTGATTCTTGTACATTAAATAGAACTCACACAATGCTCTTAATGCAGGTTTGTGTGATGACTTTTCAATAAATAAATAAAAATACAATGGAAAGACAACGTGAGTCTGATAGTAAGTGTATTCCTACAAATAAATGATACTTTTCTGTGGAAGACTGGAAATAGGAAAAAAAAAATCTTTCACACTCATCTAAACATGGACTTCATAACTTCTAACTAATCCTTTCATAGCAGTTTGTACTGTTCACAGGAGGTTGGTCATTTTTGTTTGTTTGTTTCCTGTTATATGACAGCCATTGGTTGGCTGTAGTACACTTATGTAATATATGGATATTTCTCTTATGCATTTAGTGGCTGAAGAAGCACAAACTTTGTATATGCCCATGCTTGTTACTGAAGTCAAGCCAATGTAATACACTGCTTTGGGCTACTCTAAACTGTGGGTGGTCATATTTATTTATTTTTTTTTTTACATAATGGTTTAATCTTGTGTTGTATATTTTTATCAGGCCACCAGTCTGTTTTCCTTATAACTTGTTGACACAGATGTTTAGGAAAAGGCTTAAATTATCTATGGACGTAAAACCAGAACAAGGCAATGATATTAATATGAAATGCTTTTGTCTGATAGGAAACATGAATAATTTTCTTCAGGGCTACAACTGAAAAGACACTTTAACTGCATTACACTGAACAACTGATACCTTTTTTTAGCACCTTTAAGAGGGCCTTCTCAATGTAAAAAATATATTTTTTCATTGGTCTGAAATTTTAGCATATATGTGTGTCTGGACATAGCAATTGTTGCACTGCTGTGATACAGGTAGCCACCCAGCATGGCAATTTAAAAGAAGAACATGACTTCAAAGCGATCTTTGTATGAAGAGTTACTCTTCAGGTACTCTGTGATTGTTTTTGTCTCATTTAAACACTGGGAGATGCCATAATCTTGTTAAGCATGCTATTTTCACTACTGCATTGTGTCTTGACTGAAGGAATGCAAAAAATTCCGTCTTCACAGTTTGCCAGTTTACTCTTATTAGCATGTGTGTTTTGTCATTGTTATTTTTGTTTGTTTGTTTGTTTTCCAAATTTTAGCACCTATCCTTCTTAAAAATTAAAAATGAATAATCCTATGATTCATTTGCAATCTTGGCAAACAGTAGATTTTTATTCAGACTTGTCACTAAGCTTCAGACTCCTCAGTGTGGGAAGCCCTACTTGGCACTAAAACTACAGCTTAATACAAGTGTTGTGCTTGATGGCTTCTTCATAGGATAGTGTGAGAGCATAAGAGCTTTTCTGAAATAATATACTACTGGTGTCTTCAAGTTTAAAACATCTGAATTTTATATCTCTAAATTTTGTGCTCCAGACAGCAGCAAAAGGTGAAATGTTTCTGTGGACTTTTACTTTTAAGTATTTGATTATTTTCTAAATATTTCACAAGATCTTTGAACTTAGTGTTCTTTCCTTCCTACTGCCTATGATTGATTCAATGTCTAGAAAAGTTTAACTTTCCCTTTACCAAAACATTTACAAAATGCGTAAATAACAATATATGCCATATGACATATGCTTGTCTGTGTCAACTACCATCTGATAATTGTTGAACTTGTAACTCATTTCCAGAAGGTTCATTTACATATCTCCCTGATATACCTGCAGAAGCCCTTCTTGCTGCTTTTTATGCCCCCTTCCAGATTCAGCTGTAGGTGGGCTTTGACTTCCTAAACCTATCTCTGCACAGTTTGACAGTGGAACACTATTCTCTCCAGGATTATATTTCATAGGAGTATTCCAAGCAGGCCCCCAGAGTCCTAAATCTGACCTCCTGAAATTCAAGGTTGTGATAGTGCTTTTTTCCTCTGATTTTTCTCACCCCGTTACAGGATACTGGACTTCGCCTTCTTATGGTCACTGCAGCCAAGGTTGCCCCCAAGCTTCTTATGACCCATAAGTACTTCATTACATATAAGTATCAGGTTCAGCAGAGCACCTCCCCTAATCATCTCCTTGATCAGCTGTGCCAGGAAGTTGTCGTCAATGTACCCACCACAGCACTATCCCAGGTGATCTGCCCACTAATCCTTAACTCTCAAGTGACTCATAATTCAACCCAAAGCAGAACTCTATGCATTTCCACTGCTCTTTCACATAAGGTCAACTCTTCCTCCTTGCCTTATTCCCACTCTGTTCTTCCACATAAGATCAGCTCCCCCTCCTTGCCTTCTTCTGACCCTGTTCTTCCTAAACACCTTATATCCTTTCAGTTCAGGACTCCAGTTGCATTATCTGTCTCACCACATGTGAACCCAAAGAGACTGTATAACACAGATCTCCTTTTTGCTCCCCATGTTGGATACCTTTGTAGACTCTCTCATTTCCTTCAGAGAGGAAACCAGTCAACAGATTCAACCCTTACTCCAGATCAAAAGTCTGAAAGCCCTTGGAAAAGCTGCTACAGTACTACCTTAATGCAATTTCACTTGTTGATGTGTAGATATCACCATTTCCAAAGGAACACCAAGAGGAAAAGGTAACATATTTGGCTTTTTGAAGTGTCTCTTCATTCCTCCCATCTCTACTAAAAAGTTTTTGGAGAATATCTCTCCCTAGAAGAAAGTATGATCTCATGTGTCTTTCTGAATGACCAGTTGGTAGGAAGTTAGGACATCTGTGTGCATGTGTGTGTGAATGTACAGTACGATGAGTAGAAAAGACTTTTTTACCTCTTGACCCTCCATGAGAAAAAGAATACACATTCATCAGGAAAAAAAAAAAAAAAATATATATATATATATGACTGCAAAGATTAAACATTTTCTTCATAAAATTCTGAAAGATGTTTTTGTTTTACTTTATTTTTTCTCCAGATTTTTTTTTTACAGTATGTAAATATTTTCCTCAGAAACTTTTGAACTCCTAAAATATCTTACTTACTGGTGAAAAAAAGAAAATACATTATTTCTAAAAAATAGATACACACATATAGAATCATAGAATGGCCTGGGTTGGAAGGGACCTTAAAGATTACCTAGTTCCAACCCCCCTGTCATAGGAAGGGATGCCATCCACTAGATCAGGTTTCTTAGGGCCTCACCTGGTCTTGAACACCTCCAGGGATGGGGCATCCACGTCATCTCTGGGCAACCTGTTCCAGTGCCTCACCACCCTCTGAGTGACGAATTTCTTTCTAGCCTCTAATCTAAATCTCCCCTCTTTTAGTTTAAAATTATCCCCCCTTGTCCAATCATAATCTACCTGAGTAAAAAGTCCTTCTCCATACTTTTTATAAGACCCCTTTAAGCATTGAAAAGCTTCAGTGAGGTCACCCCGGAGCCTCTCAGGCTGAACATCCCCAGCTCTCTTAGCCTGTCTTCATAGGAGAGGTGCTACAGCCTCTTGTGGCCCTCCTTTGGACCTGCTCTAACAGCTCCACATCGTTCAGGCTGGGGGTCCCAGACCTAGACACAGTACTCCAAGTGGGGCCTCACAAGGGCAGAGCAGAGGGGGACAATCACCTCCTTCAACCTGCTGGACACTCCTTTTTTTTTAATGCAGCTCAGGATGCAGTTGGCTGCAAGTGTGCACTGTGAGCACTGCATTTTTATATAAATAAAGACTCAAGTGAGATGTGAAATTTAGAACCTCTAATTAAACTTTGTTTCTTTAGTGTTCTTCCAGGATTTCAATTTAATTCAAACTTTAACAAGACTAGCTTCAGCTAGTTCCTCAAATATCTTTCTGTCTTCTGAATTCCATCTGCTTTTTTTTTTTTTTTTTTTTTCTATTTAATGCTAATCTTTTCACTGATTTCCACCTTGAAATAGTAAAATATTTGCATTTATAAAAATATTTATTCATAATTTAAAGTATTTATTTGAGGTAGGCTTATTTCATTTCTACCATATCACCTATTACTTGTCGGTCTGAGGACTTTCATCATAATCTGCATATTCCAATCAATTGTCTGTACTTGCTAGCTAAAAAAGTTGTTGTTGTATGTTTGTTTGTTTTGTGCTATTGTTTATATATATATATATAATATAAATATATAAATATATATAAATATAAATATATATATATATAAATATATATATATATATATTTGGCTAAAATTCCCAGAAATTGGTACAGACTGATTTTCTTATCTTAGAATCAGTGTATTCTGGGTGACAAAAATGTGTTGTCAAATTACTGTACCATATGGAATTACATACCTATGGAATATTTACCCCTTCCCTGTCCTTTAATTCCTCTCCTTTGTAGAGTTTGACATTCTCTGCCATGCCTAGCATAAATTTCCAGCTGACAGGGGCAAAATCCAATCATATATCTATACAATATATGTGCCTGAATACAGGAAAAGGCTATGTTCTGACAACTTCATTTGTACTAAGAACTGTTTTTCCATACATTGTTTCTTTGAAGCCAACAGAACTGTTCAGAATACAATACAATACAATCTGGCTGGGGGAAATAAAAATATTAATGTAATTTTTTATTTTTTTTCTCAGAGTGGGACACATTATACTTACATAGTACAAAAAGTACATATTCCTATGTACTTTCATCAAGGTATATAAAAAATTACACTTTAGCCATCTAAAACAATGTATTTAATATTCCTCTTTCACTTTCAAACTAAGCTCTTTACTACAGAGACTCTTGCTTAATTTATAGAGAGCTGTGAAGCCTTATGTCTCATAATTATGCCTATATAATGGCATTGTAAAAACAAAATTGCTTTCTGTAAGGAAAATTTCACTGTACTCTCTCTAAGATCCATGTATTCCTATCAACACCTATGTACTTGTACAGCTACAACATGCTTACAGATCTTCCAAATTACATTCACTAGCCAATTACTTTTCTAACTAAAATATTTTTCCAACTTTTCTGAAATATTTTTTATAGGTTTTGAATGAATTTGTTCTGTCTGTTACAATTACCATTTAAATTTATTATTAATTCTTCTTCTAATTCTGAGTAGCCTATCTTTAAAATATCAAGGAAAAGCAAACAGAAAGGTTCTCCTAATTTTAAATCTAATCTGCTTCACGTTGACCAACGATCCATTTTATTTTCACTACTGCAACACTTTGCTAATGATAACTTTGTCTACTTTTCCTTGAATTTATAAAGCTTATGGCTTAAATAAAGGTAATTTGTCTAATGCTGTAAAACATAATTCAGTGCATCATTTGAAGTACAACTGTGTGGGTTTTCTGTATATAGCAAAGCAGTTTATGAGTGTACGTGAAGCTTGAGTTTCTTCACTAGTTTCTTAATCGTCATTTACCCCTCAGTACAGTAATTTATAGTTCCCAGATTCATTATTCCCTGTGTAATTGTTGGAATTTTATCAATGAAGGTACTTTAATTTACTTCCACATACTCTACATAAGAAAGTATATTTCTATGGCAGTACTCCCATAATCTCAGTTTCTCTATTTCTAGTACTTTGGTGATATTGCGTACCATCAATTTCTAGGTGCAATACTAGTATCAGTTTTTACTTCTGCAAACAATTTCCAACCATCCAACAGATCAAAAGGTTTTACAGACTTTACCATTACTGTTCTAATAAAAATAAGGTGCATTTGAAAAATGTTGGTCACAAAAACATGTGCACTTTCTTGATTCCTATGCAGAAACAACAGTAAATATTAGTTTGAACTATTCTGTAAATACAACAATCAATTCCTTTTCTCTATCTCTCTCGCAGTTGCAGTTAATTAGCAGTATTTCCTGAATTTCTGTTACACTGGAACTGTCCAGAACAGACTGATAAAAAAATTATTTATGTATGTGTAAATCTCTGTCCATTAAGTTAATTTTGCAACCCGTCATTTTCTGTTGGACAACCAAACTGTTTTATAGTGGTATAAATAGTAAATATGTATATATACATATACATATATATATATATATATATATTTTTTTTTTTTTTCCTCTTGGATTGAAATAAATATCAGCAGGAATTTACTTTACATGTGTATATTTTTCTTTATTTCTTTGGTTACTGATTCTGAATTTAGATGGCTAATATTTTATCTTGAAAACCATATACAGATATTTTAAAAGTAAGTTTAGTTCATTTCACATAGGCCATGCAAAGTACCCAGAGATCTAGGCAATCTAAGGGAGACTCCAGCTAGTCATAGTCTGTCCTCATTAGCTTTCCAGTTATATGATCTCCACATTCACTGTGCAAAGATGAGGGTCAAACCTGTCTTCCCCTCAATTACATGGCATTTTAAAGGATTTTTAAAAAGGATGTCAATAGTTTTACACTTGAGGAAACAAAGAGCTGAGAGTGCAAGCTGACTTATATGTCCTTACCTGGATTTTTGACAGTAATTTGGAGATTGTTTCTTAGCTTCCCTCAGAAAAGCATCCACCTATAACAAAACCAAATACAGTGCAATTCAGACACAGTTGATGAAACAGTAAAAGATGGTCTTTCAACAAGATAACTGCAACAGAAAATTCATTGTTATACGAGAATCATATAGCAATAGAGAAAAAAGAAAAAAAGAAAAAAGAAAAAAAAAGAAATACTGCCCTCAACAAATACATTCTTCCTCACAAAATACAAATTTCTTCAAATTTCTTCCTCATTTTACAGGTTAATAAATTAAAAATTATCTCTGATCTGAAACACACAAGAATAAAACTGGGGTAAACTCACTTACTTCAAAGGACACATATTCAGATTAATGCCAGCATTACTAATAGAATATTTAAAGATCAAGGTGGTTTGGCAATAGTTGAAGCAAAACAACACAAAGACAGAGAACAGCAGGTACCATAAAGCTGGCCAGGGTGAAATAAGATCCTTAGAAGAAAGTCTTAGTGCAAAAAAAAAAAACACATAGCACCCCCAAAAAAATAAAAATTAAAAAATTAAAAATTAAAAAATACCTCCCAACCCTGGCAATTGATAAAAGGCAGTAAATGTCATTGCTGTATTAGGATGAAGAATCTGATCAAACTCTGCCAATTGTGCTTTTCAGAGGCAGCTCATTGTTTTCTTGAGAGTTCCCTCTGGCCCAGAAAAAAATGTCTCTGGTAAATGGTATATAGCACATAGCAGCTGTAGCTTTCTCACTGCACTCAAAAACCAGAAAATATAACTCAGGTTACCTCTGGCAGCTACCATGAAATATGTTTGCTATCACATGCATAGTGTATATTTATTCATTTGCATATTTATTATTATTATTATTAGTAGTAGTAATACTAATTAATGATATTATTATTGTTGTTGCTGTTGTTGTTGTTATTATTATTATTATTATTTTACTGAAACCAGAAAGAAACATTTCATCTTAAAAAAAGAAAAGCCCTATTATAAAAAACCACAATGATTCCTTATTTGCCTGTTACTTTATCACATTGAAATGAAACTCTTTTATATTTTGCAGTGGTAGAAACCACCATAAAAAAATACTGCAAATAATATTTTAAAATTATTACAATACAATATTATTCTTAAATTACAATAGTAAAAGGAAGGAAATAAACATTTTCCTTTATACTGCTCTACTACTTTCAGAGGCTTAATACTTAAAAGAAAATACATGTGGAATAATAGGAATTTACATGTTTTTTCTGCTATTGAAAAGGACAACTATTACTTGATTATCCTCCAACTCATCCTTGTGATATTTATTGTTCTACAAGTTTTTATGTACTAAAATGGTAATATTCCAGTACATTCCAAATTACAATATAAATTTTAACCCCCCTCCCCTTTTTTTTTTTCCCCTGAAAATGAGTTTTAATTGTTGGCTGTTCCACTCCCCAACCCTTCACACCCCTTTTCTTTTCCCTTGTTAAAAGAAGAGAATAAGATTATCAAGCAAATACCAATATTCAGACACACCATCTTTGGTATATTTTGCATTTCAAGGTATGCTGGTATATTACAGGAAGCCTAAAGAAAAGACACTTCTTTATGCCTAGGTTTACCAGGTAATAGGTTGCATAAAATGAAACAGCTTTGATTTACCCATCTTCTCTGCAATATATTATCTTTTTCTGAAGGGAATAAAACTGAGGATTTCCAAGGCCGACACCTACGGTGACATCATTCCAGCTCTCTGAACAGGAAAAATATATTGTTGCAGTTCTCTGACTGAAAAATGAAAAAGATATTTTTTGTAACAATATGATTCCCACGGGATATTCCCAACTAACTGTCCCTAAGGTGTTAAAGCTATATCTCCACTACCAGATACCTTTGTGAAAAACATGATGAAATACCACAACAGTTCATTTAGACCATAAGGGAAAAGTTCAAATGACTTGACTTGTGAAATTATCAGGGATGGATTGCCTAATCTTTTTTTGACAGAGTCAAAGATTTGACCCATAAACTATAAGAAGTCTGGAAGATGACATCTTACTTCTAAAATATTTGGTGCTATATTAAAAAATAAATAAATAAATAAATAAATAAATAAATAAAATAAAAAGACTAATCCTAGGTCTCACTTGATGGTGTTGGTTCTTCGATTTACCTTTCCACTTAAGATTTTTAGAAAGTGCAAAATCCAAATACGGTGCAATCCGCACACAGGAAATTTCTTCCCAGTTACATCAACTAGTGAGTGCCTTGTATCCTGTAGCTTGTTTATGCATTTTCAATATTTAATTTGCCCTGTCTGCCGTACCTTTGTCTGATCTTACTGTTAACCTGTAGTTCTTCCCTTTGAATCTAAACTGCACTGTAAATTCACAGTTTGAATAGATGATTTTGTCTATTTGTCTTCTGTATTTTGTGTACAATGTATTATCATAAGCATAACCATCACATTCAGCGTTAATAGAAAGAATTGGTTGTATTAAAGCTCATAATGAGAAAAATAGTCCTGCTTAAATCTGTTCAATTCTACTTTTTTGACCAGCAAATTTTTGGAGGACAATTCATGTAAAGTGTATCTGGCTCCAAATATCAGCTAAAATGTACACATCTCATTTCAATTTCATCTCCTAATATAAGTTAATTTTCATCTTTTGCATAATTAGTTCTCCTAGGAGACCTTTCCTCAGCAGCTGAGGCTAGCCTTGCACTTATTAAGATGTGATATTAGGTTTGGGAGACATCTTATGAATTAACACCTTGCAGAGGTATATTTAGTACAACCACTGGGAGAAGAAAAATGACATATTTTGAGATCTTGTTTGTTCCTGCGCTTAAAGCCATTTCCAAAGGGAATGTAAAAGACAGTGCATATGGCACAAATGTAATTCTGGACAGAGCTTGCATATGAATTGCAACTCAGAGTCAACACCACCATCTGTCCAAAAAGTCCTTGTTTGATATGCAGCAAATCAGAGAAAGCATACAATACCATGAGAAAAAATGGAAAAAATAACAAAAACAAAAACAAAAAACAATTGGTTCTTCAGCATAATTAAACAAAACAAAGCAAAATAAAAAATTAAAAAGAGGTTCTTGATAATAAGCCTTCAGATCTAAACTCAAATTGTTCCTTGATAATCTGTCACACAGTCATTGACAGCATTTCTTTCCCCAACCCTCAACCTGCTTTGATAATGACTGTTATTAATACTTTAATAACTTTAAATACTTTAATAAGACTTTAATAACAACTTCTTTTATAACAACTGTCGTAACATTTGCTTTGATTAGACTTTCCCATTGAGAAAAAAAAAAAAATTTGAACATTTATGAACTAATAAAGAACATGTCCAGATGATAGCTCTACTTTGGAATGTCTTATTCCACAAGTAATCACAATGGAGTCAACTAGGTGCATATGCCATAAGCTATAATTCTTTAATTATCAGAAACGGCCAGTTGTAATTGGTTGAACTGAGTACTGTTTTATTGTTATTACTATTTTTGATAAACACTAAGTTATTTCAGTCTAGGAGGAATTAACTACTTTGATTAAAATAAGATTTGTATATTCTTGCAAAAAAACCTTCAACTTAACTCCAACCAAAAGATATTAAATAATCAATTGGTCCTAATGTAAGACCATTTAACAAGTGTTAAAAGTCTAACAAATTAAATAACTTTTCAATCATGTGGGTGTTGCACAATCTGCCTTGACATCATTCCAAGGGTTATAAAGAATTGAAATTCTGGTGTTTGTACTGTCTGAAATTATGCCTTATTAAGCCCAGGAAGGGCTTTATGAGTCAAAGTATAGATCTAGTGAAACTAAGATTCTTCTTTTTTTCAGTGATGACCAGGGCCTGATGCCTAGAAGAGATTAAGAAACAAATAAACAGATACCTTATAGATAAGAGGTATAAAATAGGTAGAATCTTCTAAAAGATAATCCTACCCTCTATAAGGTCTTGGATCAAGGACTTCCTGGAGATAGAGGTTGTACTTTGCACTAAATAGCAACAACAACAAAAGCAAACAAACCCAATCTATTTGAATAGATTTGTTCAATTCTTGAAGTTTTGCAAGGTTTTTTATCTACAGAATTCCTATCAAGTTTAAAAGATTTGTTAATCTCTTGATGAAATACCACCACCTCTAGAAACTTAAAACTCAGATATTGTTTTAAAAAAAAAGTCTCTATTTCAGCATGTTAAAATTTGGAAATATTAAAAAACAACACTGCTTGTGAGTCTACAGAAAGATGAGTCTCTGCAGGTGTGACAAAAAGCCCAGCTCTAGAAAAATGTCCATGTGACTTTTCAAAAAAAAAAAAAAATACTAAATAGTTTGGATACACTTCAAAATTTTGGAGTTCTTGTCTAAAATTTCATAGGTTTAGACCCAAAATAATTTGTCATTTATACTTCACAGATTTTCCTTTTGAAAAGTACCTGTATACAGAATTATTAAATCTTGCTCACATGATATGGTTGTTTAACTAAAAGTTAAAAAACTTGTAACAAGTGTAAATAATAAATTATTTGCTCGTAAACACTTTTTAAAGCACTTCATTAGACCTCAAGCTATTTATTCAGCTTACTTCCTTCTACTAAAAAAAAGGACTGTGGTGGTTTTACCGTGCTGGGCAGCTAAACCCCACAACCGCTCTCTCACTCCCCCTCCTTTAGATAAGGAGGGGGAGAAGTAAAGCAAAGAACAACGCACGGGTTGAGATAAGGATAATTTAATTAAAGGGAAGTAATTATAATAATTAAATAAAGACTACCATGAACTAAACAATTTAACTAAGGGAAAATAAAAGGGAAAGGGGAAAAAGGGAGGAAAACAAACAAACAAAATAAATGAAAGCTATATGGAAGTGCAGAGGAAAGAAATTACTCTCTGCTTCCCACAAATGAGCGATGATTGACCACGTCCTTGAAGCAAGGCCTCAACGCACGCAGCCAGTGTTCGAGAGGAGGACCCACGGTTTCTCAACGAGAGCCCACCCCCCCCCTCTTCTTCCTGTTTCCACCTTTTATTGCTGAGTGTGACACCACATGGTATGGAATATCCCTTTGATTGGTTTAGGTCAGCTGCCCTAGTGATGTTTCTCTCCTCACTTTTTTGCCCACCCCCTAGGAGGGTTAGAGAAAGGCCCAATGCTGTGCGACTGCTGCTCAGCAGTAGACACAACACTGGTGTGATAACACTGCTGTTCCAGCTACAAGTACAGAGTACGGCATTGTATGGGCTGCTGCCGGGAAAGTTAACATTCCAGCCAGACCCAGTAGTTGCTTCTACCATGGTGAGTATGTACCGTTTGCCTTGGCGAGTTTTTGTGAGTGGTCCGATATAGTCAATTTGCCAGGCCTCACCATATTGAAACCCTAATCATCTCCCCCTGTTCCAGGGAGATTTTACCTTCATGGCTTTCTTGATTGCAGCACAGGTCTCACACTCATGGGTAACCTGTGTGATGGCCTCAATGGTCAAGTCCACCCCTCGATCACGAGCCCATCTGTAAGTGGCATCTTACAGATGTCCTGATGTTTCATTGGCCCATCGAGCTACAAACAGCTCACCCTTACGTTCCCAGTCTAGGTCCACCTGAGCCACTTCAATTTTCGAAGCTTGATCCACTTCTTCGTTGTTCTGATGTTCTTCAGTAGTGCGACTCTTGGGCATGTGGGCATCTACATGACGTACTTTAACATCCAGGTTTTCTACCCGGGCAGCAATATCTTGCCACAGGGTAGCAGCCCAGATAGGCTTACCTCTGCGCTGCCAGTTGCTCTCTTTCCATTGCTGCAGCCACCCCCACAGAGCATTTGCCACCATCCATGAGTCAGTATAAAGATACAATACTGGCCAATTTTCTCTTTCGGCGATATCTAGGGCTAGTTGTATGGCTTTTACTTCTGCATACTGACTCGACTCACCTTCCCCTTCCATGGCTTCCACAACTCGTCGTATGGGATTCCACACAGCAGCTTTCCATTTCCGATGGCTCCCTATCACACGGCAGGATCCGTCAGTAAACAACGCATACTGCTTTCTGTCTTCTGGCAACTCATTGTATGGTGGTGCCTCTTCAGCACGGGTTACAGATGGATCTTCAAAATACTCCTTCTACTAAAAGCAAGAGTCTAACCAGAAAAAGAATGACTTAGAGAAACAAAACAAAACATAAACACACACACACAGCTTGTTTAAACTGTTAAAAGCATTTTCTAAGTCTCTTACATGTGTGATGCAAAAGCAGGATTACATTTGAAAGAAAATGCATAGATTATTTTGATTCAGAATTATCCTGCAAAATGCCAATATTTAAACAGTAATAGTACATCTTCATACTTAAGAAACAGAATCTGTACTACTTTTTAATTTAATGGAAATTTAGGAACAAAAATATTTTGTTTTAACAAACTAAATTTCCATTTTTTTAATGTATTTTTTTAAAGATTTATTTGTGAAGAAAGAAAAAGAACTGAAGAAAGGTTTGATTAGCATATCCTTTCATGCATATTCTGTTTCTATTGCTGTATTCATATTTGCTTAACTTAAATCTATGTGATATGAATTAAGGATGAAAACACTATTTTTAATAGTGTATTTTGGTTGAAAAGAATGTTGGTGTCCTGGTAACAAGACAACAAGAGTTGAAAGTAGATTCTATAGAGGCATTCAACCTGTAAGATTTCATAACTGAGTGGGCTCCCAAACCTCCAAGTTAGACAAGGAATGATAAAAATACCCTTCCAGAGGAAGCCAAATGCATAAGAAAAAAAATCAGATACTTTGAAGATTTAGCAGTCACCACTACAAATCTTCTAGAGTTGATAGTATTTGGTGTTCAAAATTATCAGAAGAATTTGGAAAAGCCAAACCATTCTTTTACTGAAAAGTACAAAACAAAATGTGAGAATCTGTGGCCTCATTAGACGCATACCTATATTTGTAAAACAATTCATGCACTGATTCAGTGATTCATTCATGTCTTAATCGTTTCTTCTAGACTGCTGCCAGTCACCAAAAAATATGAATGACTTTCACAAGTCCTCAAAAATATCAGTGAAAGAAGATATATACAATCATGGCTGACCCTGAGCAAAAAAGACACAGAAGTCTAGTCCTGAAAAATGAGGCACTTTTCATGAGATATATGTGTCTCTAATGCTCACAGGCAATGTAAATTCCAGATGCAAAATTTCTCACCAGGACAGCAAATATGTGTCTGAAAATAGAAAGAATGCAGTTTGTTTGTTTGTTTGTTTGTTTGTTTGTTTATTTATTTTGATAGAAAATAGGTAAGCAAACTGTTAGGGCAGAAGTGTTTATTTCAGAAGTATTACTGGAGAATGTACAATAAAACAGCAAATACTCTGAAAAGTTGATATGTAAAAGTGGAATACAGTGTTTTTCCTTGTAGATAAATTCAGAAGCAAGGGAAAATAGGCTCTGTTTTGCCAATGAGCAACTGTGAGTATGGATGCATTGCATTTATCACTATGTTGTATTCACTCTTTTCCAATGTATCTAGATAGATTTAATGGCTCTTAAGAACAAGGAATGTCAATTGTGATTAAAATTCTTGGATAATGATTTTATTTATGGATCTCAGTGTGCTTTATAAGAGGACATGAATAACATCATTTGGGATACAAAGTAGGGTGAAGTGGACTTGGGGAAAGTAGCAAGTCTCACTAGAGAGGTCGCCAAATTTCTATTCCCCGACTATGCCACAACATATTTGAATGCTGATTAACATACAGGACTCCTGTTTTTGGTGGAGTTTCTAAAGGCAAATAGAGATAATCAAGAATAAATTAGCAAGAGATATAAATTGAACAGGTAAAAAAACTCAGAAAGGAAGTAGTTCATGGCCAGATGCTACATCCAAAACTTGATGTGTAAGCATGCATAGACATAAGGACACTGCATGGGAAATAGGAATGGAAGCCTTGGTTAGCTGACTAGTTATGTTGCCAGCAAATATAAATGATTTATATTACAGGATCTGCAAAGCACTTTGCACAACAGCATGTGATAGTCTATCATGAAAATAACATTTAATTAGCTTCCTGGAACCTGACTGATAAATCAAATATGCTCATACATTTAACATTTATCCAATATAAAAATAATACAAAATTTCAGCCAAAAAGATGACATTGTTGCTATCAAAACCTCCTATTTTAAACCCAGCTGATACTGTGGAAGATATTCTTAATGTTGAACTTTTTTTGCATAGCTGGTTATAATTGACAGTATAGTATTGCTTTATTTATCTATGTGTATACATAAAATACATACTACTGAAAAGTATATTTTCATTTACTTTCAAAATTTTATTGTCTTTTTCCAAATTCAAGAGTTTGAATAGACTACAGATGTAAAACCACACAGCAAAACGAATTGTGTTCTTCTAAAAACATGTATTTTTCAAAATCAATTTTAAAATAAAAACAATCTTAATTCTTATTATTATATTACTTGATAGACTTCCTAACAGCTCTTCTTTGTGTTTATCTGTTGTTGTGTGTTTCCCATCAAAGGTAGGTGTGTGGGTATAAAATCTCAGAAGCCATTATACATACACAAATCAAAGGAGGGATCCTGGTTACTACTGTTTAACGTGAACCACCAGAATGTGGAAAATTCTCTCTCTCTCTCTTCTCTCTCTCTCTTTTTTTTTTTTTTTTCTCCTGAAGAATGAATGGTGGAATACACACATATACTTCTGTCAAATAATTTATGGAACTGAAGGCAAATATAAATTAAATAATTATAAATTCTGTATTTTTTCGTTAAAAGTAGAGCTATATATCCTGGGTAGTGGAAAGACCAAAATGAGAATCTTTAAGACCTTCATTATTTATATCATTTAAAACCCTAAGGAAGCAGGGACTAAAAACTGCTAATTCAAATAGGAGTGAAAAATTCAGATAAAATTAAATAACTAAAAAAATAATAATTAAAAAAATCCTTTGTTGCCCAAAATTAAATTATAGAAAAAATGAGGGTGGATAAACTCTCACTAGGTCATTCCTCTTATTCTCTCAGCTACAAAGGTATGTCCATATATATGTGAATGTATATGTATATATATGTTGTCTTGAGAAATATTCGGTTAGCTTAAAATACTTCTACACTGAACTCCCTTAAAAAAAAAGAGAAATATTTTAGTCTTTAAAAATATTAAAAAAAAAATAATAAATGGTTTCCATTTATGTTTTTAGACTCCTGTACAAATTCCTCTACTTCAAAACTCTGAGATAAAACAAAAAGTGAGTTACTGAATAAATAAACCAGAAATTCAACTCATATGAGATTATTAGTGTAAATAGCTAGCATTTTTCGTTTCCAGTTCTGTACTGATATCAGTTAAGATATTAAATTTGAAGTAAAATTCTTATTTGTTATTCTTACTATGTTTTTATAAGTGAATGTTGTGAGCTGATTTCTAAAATGATTACACTTTGAATTAAAATTATATATGTTTTTAATTCTGTCAGTAATACCAATGTCAAAGACGTCTGTACAGAAAAAAAAAAAATCAAACTGAATGTTGAACATACACCATATTTAATTTCCTCCAATATTTACCAAGGAGAAATAGTGAATAGCAATAGAATGAATTGATTCTGTTATCACAGAATCACAGAATCACAGAATTTTCTAGGTTGGAAGAGACCTCAAGGTCATCGAGTCCAACCTCCAACCTAACGCTAACAGCCCTCCACTAAACCATATCCCTAAGCTCTACATCTAAACGTCTTTTGAAGACTTCCAGGGATGGTGACTCCACCACTTCCCTGGGCAGCCTGTTCCAGTGCCTCACAACCCTTTCAGTGAAGAAGTTCTTCCTAACATCTAACCTAAAACTCCCCTGGCTCAACTTAAGCCCATTCCCCCTCGTCCTGTCACCAGGCACGTGGGAGAACAGGCCAACCCCCACCTCGCTACAGCCTCCCTTGAGGTACCTAAAAAGAGCAATAAGGTCACCCCTGAGCCTCCTCTTCTCCAGGCTGAACAAGCCCAGCTCCCTCAGCCGCTCCTCGTAGGACTTGTTCTCCAGGCCCCTCACCAGCTTCGTCGCCCTTCTCTGCACCCGCTCAAGCACCTCCATGTCCTTCTTGTAGTGAGGGGCCCAAAACTGAACACAGTACTCGAGGTGCGGCCTCACCAGAGCTGAGTACAGGGGGACGATCACCTCCCTAGCCCTGCTGGTCACGCTGTTCCTGATAGAAGCCAGGATGCCGTTGGCCTTCTTGGCTACCTGAGCACACTGCTGGATCATATTCAGCCGACTATCCACCATCACTCCCAGGTCCTTCTCTGCCTGGCAGCTCTCCAACCATTCCTCTCCCAGCCTGTAGCTCTGCTTGGGGTTATTGCGCCCCAGGTGCAGGACCCGGCACTTGGCCTTGTTGAACTTCATGCAGTTGACCTCAGCCCATCGGTGCAGCCTATCCAGATCCTCCTGCAGAGCTTTCCTACCCTCAAGCAAATATCCAACAGCTCTTACTGAACACATTAATTAGGGTTCTAGAAAACTACCAAAACTGCAGACAATACCTATCCAGTCCAGAGTGTGGGCAAAGGCAAAAGGAAGAAGGGGCATCATCCCTACAACCAGGTCATCAAGACCAAGGTCATCAAGACCAAGCAGCAGATTTCAAAAGCAGAGAAGATCCATGCACAGGTACGCCAGAGTTGGGAGCTGGAAGGAACAGAGGCTCAGGAAAAGGGCTGAAGAGACAAGGCAGAGAACACAGTCAATTAATCTGTGGGAAACTAAAGAAAACTGAAAGCAGCATTTCTGGGTAGGGGAAAGCAGCATTTCTGGATAGCAGAGCAAAAACAGGGTGTAGCCTTTTTAGCCTGGTAAGTCTGTTGGTTGATGTTGCTCGTGACAGAATGCAGGCTTTGTGTTATGGACAGCCTCTGAGCCCCTCTGGACTTGTCTGTGCTGACAGGAAATTTGTTTTAGTCTGTAACTGTGATTGTCCAATAACCAATTTTTTAATGTTTATCTGAGTAATAAAAGCACCATACATTTTGCTTTGGGACATTTCTAAAAAGTAGATATAAATTCCAAAGCAGGACCCTGCTGTTAAAAAATTAATATCTCCATATTTTGTATGGAGATATTCTGATGTGTAGGTTGAAATGAAATAAAATAAACGATATTTCCTATTAGTTTAACACAGTCGAAGACCATATAGTTGAACTGAGAAAATTCTCAGCATTCTGTGAAGTACAACAGCCACTATTAGTGGCTTAATAGTGCAGTAAATTTTTTAAGATCACTGCAGTCTCTAGAAAAGCTGGATCAAACATCTTCTGGATCCTTCAGACTCAATAGCTTGTATCACATGATGGGATGAATTCTGATATAGTATTCTTAGCTACTTCCCATTTCCACAGTTTTACTTAATAAACCATGAGTTCTGGGTCCAGATTTATCAAGATTTAAAGTCAGCAACTCTTGATGGCAGTTTGCATGTTCTTTTGTAAACAAAAAAACAAACAAAAAACTGATGTGACAACAACATAAAATTATGAGTTTCTATGCTTTAAAAAAAAAAAAAGTTAGATTTGTTCAGCTGTTGCAGTAGTAAGTTAAACAGCACTTACATATCCTCAAAATTCTGACTATTCAACTTTAAACCAGTTTTATACACAATTCATGTAATAATTAAATGGAATATAAAATTGTATATTGGGAATAATGAAAAAATCCACTCACAGTCATCACTGCCACTATCTGAAGGTATAATTAATTAATACCATTACCACAGTTTTAGTACCAATGGCACTAAGTAGCTTTGGTACTACATGTAAGGTACTTTGGTACCTCAAGGCATTGTATAGTCCAGAGAAGATTAATCTTTCTGGGAGATTTTTATATATTGATCTTTGAGTACAAATAATTTTGTATCCATTCATTTACATCTAAATCAGACTCAGTATTTAACAAACAGGAGTTTCTATTTTACTGAGAAGTGGTTTTTGTTTGTTTGTTTGTTTGTTTGTTTTTTTCTTCTGGTTTATCCTGCATTTATTCAGGTACTTTTTATTGATTCACAACAACATCTGAGGAGTTCATAAATGGCAGTAGATTTAACATAGCACCAGAATTTCTTACTGCAGCTGCATATTTTATGCAGAATGCATAAAATATAAAAAAAAAAATAAATTAAAATTAATTAATTAATTAATTAAAATATTTTATTGTTTCTTAGGTTGATTTCTAATAATATTTTTTATTTCATTTAATTTAATTTTTCATTTATTTCTAGTATGCATGAGTGCAATAAAGAAATAATTAATGCACAGTGTTGGACAACAAAAACAAAAAAACAAAAAACTTTTTTCCCTAGAATTTTCTGAAGCATGGAATTTCTGCTTTTGTCAAAAATATGTATAAAAAATGTCATTTTCTAGAAAGATGATTCTGCAATTAAAAAAAAAAAAAAAAAAGGAACACCATCATGACAAGATGTCTCCTTACCTCCAACAACCATTAACTCAAGAATGTATACCAGGGATACTGCTATAAGAAAATGATCATGTGGGCAACTGAAGAGGAGGACTAAGTAGTTGACTGCCATACCCTATCATAAAATAAAACTCCCATATGGTGGGTTATGTCATACAGTACGTAATGATCATTGTGATTTTTCTATTTGAATGTTACTTAGAACTGAAAGGAAAACTTTTTAATTTACTAGTTCTACTCAGTGTCTCCAGATACCTTCAAGCATTTTGAAGCCTTGACCTGAAGCCTTTTTACTCTTAGTTGGTTTCTTCAAGTAACTTTATTAGTAAATTTATCAGCATTACGAAAAGTATGATATGTTCAGACGTTTGCAGTGATAAACTGTACTATTATTTAAACAAGTACACTGTTTGTCAAACACTCTTCTGGGCATAGTTCAGCCAGAGGACTGTTCACAAACATTGCATTAATTCTTATTCTCATTCAAAGTCTGTTGAATGGTCACCTAAGTTACAGAGGTTTCCGCTCCATGTTTGGATGACTGTTTTTTCCAAAAGAGTGAAAAAGGAATAAGTCACTTTTAGGTAACTTAGGAGACACCACACTGCAAAAATTTTGGAAAGAACAAAAGAAAACAAAACAAAACAAAACACCTGAACATTATTATATAGCTTACTGAAAAATTGGGTATTTATATTTTCTAATTTTATACAAATAATGATTTTCTTGTAATCAATGAAATCAGTCAAACCCTTACAGTGTCTTACCAAGAAGTGACAAATAAAAGGAGGGACAAATTTGAATGCATATTTCCAGATGGAAATCATAAGCCTTTTTCTGTTTTCTTTTGAGCTATTTATCTCAGAGATGAATTATCAGTAATTGCTTCATATGAGATATATACAGAATGAAATTTAATTAGTAATTTAAATGTACACCAAATTGGAACACTTTGAATCCCAATTAAAATTAATGGCTGCAATTAATTCAGACTTATTAGTCACCAGATTGTTCCCAGTTCCAGCTGCTGACATTTTCAGGAAAATGAGACAGTGTTTGGTGAATCCATGTCATAAACATCACCATGAAGGGATGCTGTCAGCTGTTTATTTGTCAGAAAGATGTTTAAACCTTTCCATCTGCCTTACAATTACCTTTATGAGGGTTTCACCAGCCACAAAAACTGTCAGATCACCAACAGTGTAACATGAAAAATCTTCCATTATGCCTGAGATAAGCATAGAGCTGCTCAAATCCCCATGCTGATTAAATTAATCCTTCTTATTAATATGTGAGGAAACAAAAATTCAGATTTATTTGTATATGTTTGTCAAGAGGAATTATAATTCATGTGTATAAAAGATTCAACCATATTTTGAGAGCACAGAATCTTACAAAAGGTTATTTTTATCCTTTGTCGTTATTGAAAGAGGTGATTTAGTCAAAGCCTTTTGCACATATTTGTAAACTCTTCATTCTTCAAAACTAACCCAAAGAAACGTGAAATTCTTATTTGTCTGGGGAAACATTTCATTACATGTGTGATGACTACAGTATGCTAGTATATGATATATAGTACTAGGATTCCTGACAACTGCTATTCCTTGATTTATCTTACGTTCAAAATTCTGCCCTAATACTTTCTATAAGTATTCTTAAATAAATAAATAAATGAAATTCCAGTAGGTTTCAGAAAGTTCTTTTTTTATCTATCCTTTGTCAATGTACTATGTTTTTCCTACCCTGTCTGTTACATTTTTGCTTTCAATTTGTAATTTGCAAGCTGAAAAGAGTTTCAATATTAAAAAAGTAAACATATTCTCTATTTCATCATCACTATTAGGAAAAACAAAAATTACATTTCCTTTGTGGTTTTGTATCCTGAATACTTTGCAGATATAGAGGCTACATTGTTTTATAAGATTTATTATTTCATAGTAGATACCTAAAGCAACTTTTGTCTGCCAACTAGTTCATATCCTATGGGAGGAGAAATCTGGAGAGATTTCTTGGACTAGACATAGAAAGAATTTGCCTGAGGCATTGGGCTTCCAAAGACAGCCAAAAGGTCACTGCCACCACTACTGATACTAAAGCCTCAAAGAAAAGAAAAAGAAAGCCCCAAAACACTGCAGAAAGTGTTGGGCAGAAAGTTATGATCAACATAACCAACCCTTCTGAGCAGCCAGCCTTTCTATGGAGCAGCTGTGTGAACAGCAAGATCACTTCTGTAAGACTTTTACCCTTTCGTGAGTCACCTCTGCCTCTGACTTCTCTTTCCCTTCCTCTGGAAGGAATTCTAATAATGCTTGAACAATAAAACTGAATTCCTCTATACTGCTAAGAAGCTCTGAACCAACTCTGGTACTCTGCTATCTCATCTTCATGCATTGCAAATAAACTCTGGTGAATGATGTTGTGGGATTTACTCAAAAATCACAAACAATTGGAGGCCAATACAAAAATACATCAGAACACAAAATAATGTTACTTAAATGAGAGCAAGACTGCATGATCTAAGAGTTATGTTTACCAAAATATGGTGAAATATGTTGTTGCTTCTCCTAGGAAGTGCAACAAGATATTTTCAACCAATCTCATTTACAATTTGTCTTCAGTATGAAAAAAAAAAGACTATTCAGACCAGTATGTATGTAACTTTGTTTTTATCACTGTTGTTGTTATTTATTTTTTTTTCTGCAATCCCTCTAAAATATCATCATATGCTTTATAAAAGTACTTCTACTGCAAACAGATTCTTTAGCTGCTACATGACGTCAGCTGTTTCAGTAAAACTTTCTAGCCTTCAGTGAGACTCCCAGGCAGAAATTCTGTCACATTGTTCATAAAAGATGAAATGTTTACAGAAACATGAGAAATAATATGAGAAAGAGAGTAAGGAGATTTTTAAGTAAGACGGTAGCTGCCTCAGCATTTTTGGAGAAGTTACATATCAATTACTTCCATGTCAAACCTGTGTGGGCAGTCCTGGCTATCTATAAAAGTCAGTGATAGTACCTTACCTGAAAACTTTCACACTGTACCTTTTTCCCTGCCTTACACCTGTATTAGCGTGTTTCCAAAGGCAATGCCAATACAGTTAGAAATAAGTTTTCACAAAAAGAAATGTCAGTGTCATTACTTATTTTGAAATAAACACCATAAAATGATTATCTATAACTCTCCTTTCATTGGCACAACTCAAAAAAGATAGGCCTAGAAAATAATATTTTAGAAGATAATCACATTAATAGATGAAAGGAAACCAAAATGAATGTATATGATATGTTCATTTTAAGTGATCTTTTAATCTAGCTCTCTTTAAAAGCTAAGGATCATTCCAACTGGTCTGACTACAGATTCAGTCAGACATGGAGATTGTCTGAAGAACTGTAAACACTACATTTAAAATTTGAAGCAAAGAATGCAATGAGTAAAAATTGTGCAATTGCAGACCTTTCTGCTTAACTTAATTACTTTACTAGAAAGGAATAAATGTGACAAATAATGAAAGAAGCTTGGCTTCGTATGGAATCAATATGAATGAAATTACAAACAGATTCATTTAGAGTTTTGTCCTGGTCGTCCCTTTGAAAATACAAAATATCTCAGTTCTCACAGTAATCAGTAGTTCACTGAAGATGCCTCACACATTCTAAGATCTATACAGCACCACTACCACATCATGGCTTTTGGAATAAAAATGTGAAATGAGATGCAACTTTGGAAACACGGAAAGCTGAAAGGGTGAGACGGAGGGATTGTGTGAAGAACAAATTATTGATGTGATAGACTTGCCTGATGGACAGACTCAGAAATGCAAAGACTTGAGTCTTTGAGTGTGATAATGGACTCTAAGTTTTCAATGTGAGATGACAGCAAAGCAAATCCAATGCTTTCCAATTTAAGGCTGAGTATGCAGAGATATCTCATGGCAAAGCAGACAAGGCATCTCTTGCCTCTGAGCATCTCTGGTGGAATAATACTTTAAATAGAGGATTCAGCCTAGAAAACTACCTTCTAGATAACCATTTATAAACTGTAGGGAATTCAGAGACAAACATGAAAGAAATTATAAAGAAACTGATTCATGTAGGGTTAGAAAATTCCACATACATGGCTTGGCTGATGCTTGGAGTTAAACAAGAAATCAACAAGTATTTGAAGAATGCAAAACCAAAGGACAAAAATCTTATTTAAAATAATGCTGGAGAGTGTAATAAGAAGTGACATTGATTTAATACTGGGTAACAATGAAAAGAGTTAAACAAGCTATTTCAAATATATTCCAGGTTCTATAAGCAGCAGTGTCTTTCCTGAGGGAAAGGTTAAGAACACTTTGCTAAAAATAAAAATAAAAAATATATTAAAAAAATCTTTTTTTTTTTTTTTTTTTTTTTTTATATATATACCTATCCTTGTAAAATGAAGGATGTCCCCCTCAGGTAGAGCTTGACCAACAAAATTGTTTTTTCCTCTCCAAACTCTGTTATTTGATATGATAGCAGCTAACCCATGACTGTTTTTAAAACACATTTTGCATTTCAGCATTTGCATGTATTCTTAATTTAAGGCCATTTAAATTATTTTAACTACCCCTTTTTAATTAATTTATCTCCATGATAAAGAAAATTATATCAGTCTGTTCTGAAAATTTAGACAGTAATCCTATTCTAGCAATTTTCAGAATATAGTTTAGAACGTATAGACAATATTTTATTCTTCTTCAGAAATATCTTCCACCAAAACCAGCTTGTTGATTTTATTTCTATGGACATTAAAATTCATGTCTCACTAGTTATTATATTCTCATGAAAGCTTGAAAAATTATCGTATTAACAAGCCTTATGTTCAACAGGAAAATCAACTTCCTTGCAACCTGAGCAATCATTTTGTATGGTTGTGTCTGAAGATTTATATACTTGAGTATAGTATACTGTACCATAAAGCAAAATCACGCTAAAATAAGCTTGATACTTAATGAAAAAATCTTATTTACAAAATTAGTATGTAGAGAATATAACAGTGAATAAAATTGTATCTCTATAGTAAGAACAAAGAAGTCACACTCTAGGTAGACTTAAACATCTAAATGCAGTTTAAGACCAAAATCATCAGATCAGTGATGGTAGTAGTCATGATTATAGATTTGATATTCAAGTCTCTTTCCTAATTATGATGACGGGGAAGGGGAAGGGGAAGGGGAAGGGGAAGGGGAAGGGGAAGGGGAAGGGGAAGGGGAAGGGGAAGGGGAAGGGGAAGGGGAAGGGGAAGGGGAAGGGGAAAGGGAAGGGGAAGGGGAAGGGGAAGGGGAAGGGGAAGGGGAAGGGGAAGAAATTAATTCCTAATGATTGCAATCCTTTTTCAACACTTTCACTTTGTAAGTCAAGTACATGACTTGTCTTATGAAATATACTGAGTAAATGTCAAAAGATATAGTAGTTTCTTACAGCAATAGTAAAATCAGATAACGAATAGACAGAGGGAGAAAAAAGAGTGCAGCAGACCCATACTAAGACTGTTATCCCATGTCCTAGAAGATGGTGCATCTCTGGTAAAAGACTTTACATGTGGTATACGTGGTGTCTTGCTTCCAGCTAGGAATGCAAAAGCGGTCTAAATATATGCTTGACATGAGTTTTCCTGTTCTCCCTTGACAGGTTGTATGCAATATTAATAATATTGTTACAAATCTTTAAGGAACATGGCCAAACTCTTGTTTTCTAAACAATACCTGCTGCAAAAGAGGGAATTCCTATTCTACTTCCAGGTCCAGATGAGCAGCAGAAAATCAGGCTGCCTGACCCTTTCCTCTGCACACTGGGCTGGAGTCTGGGCAGATGAGTATGTGTGCTTTCCATGAGAAGAACTGAGTAGGCTTGGCTTGAGAAGGTTTCTGGATCCATTGTGAAGCATGCTGACTGAGAAACACAATGAGGGGAAGCCAGCAGCACAAGAATACACTAAGACATTACCAAAAAGAGCTAGGGCAAAGACAAACCTCAATGAATTAGAAAGCAAGAGAGTTTCCTGGGTTCTGATACTATTTAGTCTTCACAGAGACAACAATAATAACACAAGGACACTGTAAGCCCACAAGAACACTGTAAAAAGTCAGAAAAGGGTGTTTTGGCTTGTTTTTAATTCTTTATCATTTTACTCTCTTCCACCAAATATATACAAGTTCTCCTTATTTAAAGAAGTTTGTTATTGTAGTTTCTTTTCTAAATAATGAAAATATTAGAGAGTAAAAACTTTTCTTCTGGAGTTCTAAGATAGTTGTTTTAGAGAGATGGAATAGCAGCATATGATAACAAATTTCTTCAGTAAAAGTTTTTTAAATGACTAGAATAATTACTATTCAGAGTTGAATTTTGCTGCAAGTCACCTGTGATTCATTACAAGAAATAAAAAAAAACTAAAATAAAGTTTGACCAAACAAGAATACATATTAACATGGCTGACCAGCAGACAGGAACAATTTATATTCTTAAGTATTCTTTAGTAGCTTTTGTAGCAGTGAAAGTATACATTTTTGCTAAGTATAATTATAAATACCCAGGAAGGGTAGTTAGTAGAAGTGGGTTAGAAAACTCCAAGTATAAAAGCATTCGTTAAAAAGCACAGCAGCGATAAAACTGTCTGAGTGATACTAAAAAATTAATAAAAAGAGAAGGTCATGTTGCTTAGTCAATAAAATTTTTCCTTGTTCAACTGACAGGTTTGACTTTTACAGATTGTGGATAGGAATCATCCTTAGAGAATGATTTGCAGGGGATGCAGTAAAACACTAAGCAGAAGGAAGAGGGAGCACAATGCAAATTAAGAACCACTGCAGATGTTGCTAATCTGAGACCATAGCACAGTCATTTCTTTCTTACCATTTCTTTTCTTTTTACATATGTATCTCATGGCCATGGCATGATAAATTTGATTTGGGAAATTTTAATTTTATCCTGTTTCAGCTTCCAGATATTCTGTTTCCTTATTCTGTTTCCTTTTCTACAATGTTTAATTTATTTTTCGTTGGTCTCATCTGTCAAATTATTCTCATTAATTCAAATCTCCTGAAAATTCCTTTCTTCCATAGTAACATGACTAACAGCTACTGTCATTTATCTTAACACATAACTAAAAAAACAAAAAAACAAAAAAAACATCACAATGTATCCTGCTAGGATTGCACAAACAGGATAACTGTCACAACTAAACCCTTTCTCAGGCTACCCCATACTCTCTACAAGCTGAATTTACTACATTGGATTTATATTTCTGGAACAGCATACTACTGTAAAGATATTTTTTCTGGACTTGGAGTATCCCTCAGCTGAGAGGGACACTGAATTCAAATTATCCATATACTAGCAAACATCATCACTCTTGTGCATAAGAGGGAAGCAACAACATGTGCTATTCTTAGTACAGGGAAATGTGTTTATTGTTTCCGTCAATCTGAACATACTTTCTGGATTAGCCCAGTGGGGAATGTAGAGGTTTCCTGCTGAACACAGATAAGTGGGATGCATTAAGCTGCTCAGTGCAACCAATCCAGGAAAGATTTGGAAGGGAATTGCCTGTACTGGTGGCAGTTCAACGGCAGAAGTTCAAGTACCTACAGGAATTAGATGACTAAAGAGTCACACTGTGGTCTTGAGACTGTATTCAACCTAAAAACCTGCATTCATCCTAAAAATCCTTTAAAAACTTGACTATATACATATATATTACTGGTCATACCATCCTTTTTCTGCTACTTCTGACTGCAATCAGGTGAAGATCCCTATAGACCCTTGACTGTCTGAACCGTCAAGCTTCTAAAACAACAGCATACAACAGCATACCCATTTTGCTAGAAAACCATAATTTAGAGTTCAAGAAAAAACAAATGCCATTTCTTCTATATATTGAGACCTCTAGAATGTGTCTCTTGAGCTACAGCCACTATAACAGTGTAGTTTTCCATTGTATAATTTACAGCTAAATATTTAAGCAGTTTTACTTTCTTACCCGATTTAAGTCACCTATAACAGACATCTGACAGAGTTCCTCCCTCTGTAGCTTTATTTCAAAAAGACAAGAACATTACAGTTCTGAGGTATTAGCAATTTTAAAAGTGATAACAGTCTCCTTATAAATAAGTTCCACTCCTTTCTCTTCTTCAATCCCCATAACTTTTTTAATACTACTATGACCTTCCTAAATGGTTAAAATCAATTACTTCTAGCATTATAATAATTGTAAATATTACCTTCCCAGTCTTCCCATTCCAATTTAGCATTGGGTGGGTAGGAAATAAAAAGCTAACCCTAAAAGAGAGCACCGTACGAAGGAGTCCCTGTGTGGAGAGATTTTGGAGAAATGGAAATGGAGATTGGGAGATTGTGCTATTTATAAAGACTTCTGTAATAATTCTCCTAATTCCCTATAACCTCTACAGAGGTCTCCCATTTTCATATTGGGAGCTGAAAAAGGCAAACCAGAAAAAAGCTCTGGTTTCTCTTTATATCTTAGAAATAGACTATTATTTTATTCAGGAGAGGGAAAAAAAAAAGAAAAGGAAAAAAAAAAAAAAGCTAGTATTGATTAAAATTAGCAGAGATACTGCAGCTCCTCTGTCCTCTCTGTAAGTAAGAACATGGCTTTGACCCAGCACTAAAACTTCAAATCCTGAAGTGGAATTAAAGAATAAAAGGCCAAATGTTTCATTGCAATGAAGAAAAGAATAAAGTCAGTACAAACATATTATTCCAAGCCAAAAAAAAAAAAAAAAAAAAAACAGTACTGATTTAATTTATCTCATTTGGGCCTTGCAGAGTGTGGAAGAAATAATTTTAGATTCATTAAAGCAAAAACAAAAGCTTACTAATACCAGATAGAATTTATATTAAAGCAGGAATCAAATCAAAATAATTTATTATCATGTACAAGGAACTTCACCACACCTTTATGGCCTAGTTAAATATTAAAGTGGGGCCATAGGAACCTGACAAAATCCCCTGAAATTCAGAAAACCAATGGATAATGAAGTGAAAAAGAAAAAATCACGCTGTACCATCTGCTATGATTTTTGCTTAATGCTGCAGATTACATCTTATGGTCAGAAAAACTTTTCCAAACTTTAAAATATGACCTTCCAATAAGGCAGGCTTGTGTCAAAAGAATGAACAGAATTAAGATGTTGCAGCAAAAGAAACTCTGAAATTAAATATAAAGAAATAAAAAAGACCAACAACAAAAAAATTGAGACAGAAAGAAGTACAAGCATACAGTTCACAGTAGTTGTCTAATTATCATTTTTAATATTCAAGATAATTGGGTACAAAATTAGTGAAATCGTTTAATAATTACTACCTGTGATGTGATTTAAATTCTCCCACACTAAACATCGTGCATCAAGAAAACAGTTATGATATTTTTTACTAGATATTTGGAAAAAAATATTAAAAGACTGATTCCTTAGTTGTTAAAATTTATCTAGACCATCATAACAACAACTATTTATATTTCATTTCTGAGAAAAAAAAAATTGTGAATAAGAAAAGATGCCTACATCTTTTTTATATTGCTTATATCAAAGGAAATTCTGCATAAATCTGATAAATAGTTCAGAATTCTTTTGTACACCACAAGGAGTGCCAGCAGATGATAATTGCAATCAGCCCGTAAGTGTAAACTCTACAGTGCCTACGCATTGGAATTCAGTACAGTGATATCAGTAAGCTAATATTAACTTTATGCAACCTTTTCACTAGGAACTCTCTCTAATCAACAGTGAGTCAAAGACCTGCTTTTCAGACTTACTTCTTTACCTGTAGGCTTCTCTGTAAGTTTATTCCACCTGAAAAATTAACTTTTCATCATGACCATCACTACAGGTTTATGTATTCCTATAATTTTGGAATTGGAGATTCAGGGAAATTGAACTATTGAGATGATCGAAGGACTGGAGCACTTCTGCTATAAAGATAGGCTGAGAGAGCTGGGGTTGTTCAGCCTGGAGAAGCGAAGACTCTGCTCTTGCCTCCAGTACCTAAAGGGGAAGCAGTACCTTCCTGTAGGAAGGAAGGCAAGCTTTTCCCTACAGGAAAGCTGGGGAAGGACCCCCAGGGAAAAGACTGTAGTGATAACACCATGAATCATGGTTTTAAACTTAAAAAAGGTAAATTTAGACTAGATATAAGGAAGATTTTCTTCACTTTTAAGATATTGAGGCACTGCAAGAGGTTGCCCAGAGAAATTGCTCCAACCCTCGAAGGCTAGGCTGGATGGGGCTTTGAGCAACCTGGTCTAGTGTAAGGTATCCATGTCCATGGCAGCAGAGTTGAAACTAGAGGTTCATTCCAACCCAAATGATTCTATGATTCTATGTTTCTATGATAGGATTCTCTTCAAATATATTTTAAAACTTAATTTTAATTATGTATGTTTTTAGCTTATACTTTTTTAAGTATACTTTTAACTATTTAATAGTTACTTGTAGACAAAATAATAAGATACATACTAGTAGGGGTATTTTTTTAAAATTATGTAAGACACTGAGAATGAAATAAAAACTGCTTTAACAGTAATAGTATGAAATAGTATGAAATTATACAAGCTAGTGCCCAAACAAGTAAATGGCTTGGTGATTAGAAGTATTAGGGCTTTTAAACTTGGTAGAGTATTAAATAGTCTACTCGGTAGAGTATTAAATACACCAATGTATGCTCTAACCCCATCAGTCACCATCACTAAACTTGTACATTGGCTATCAGAATTCATGCCTCCAAATATTTCATTAGAATTTAGTATTATTTTCTAATTTTATTTGACATTTTTATTTTAGATGGCTTGTTCATTCTTTATTTTAGATCCATGTGACATTTTGCACAACAACCAAAAAAGTGTACCACAAAATGTTAGTAGTTTACTTTCCGTAGCTAAAACATGTGACTTTAGAAATAGACTAACTTCACACAACTCTTTGTTCAACAGTTACAGACAGCAGAGACCAAATACTAAATACTAAATGAAAGGTCTTCAAGAAGAGGCAAAGGGGAAGTGAGGATCACAAATCCTGTTAGGAATTAAAGGAGTAGTTTGTTAAACTCCTCTTCATTGAGTATCTCCCAATCATGTAAATATTTATGTGAGTACTTTTCTGTGTTTGAAAATCTTCTGCAACTCACTAGCAAAAAGTTGTTTTAGATTGCTTGTCCTGGTTTCAGTTAGAACAGAGTTAATTTTCTTCCTAGTAGCTGGTAGAATGCTATGTTTTGGCTTAGGATGAGAAGAGTGCTGATAACACCCCGATGTTTTAATTGTTGCTTATACTAAGTGCTTATACTAAGCCAAGGACATCTCAGCTTCTTGCTCTGTCCTGCCAATGGACAGGCTGGGGGTGCAGTAAGAGCTGGGAGGGGACAGACCCAGGACAGGTGACCCAAACTAGCCAAAGGGGGATTCCATACCATCCAACGTCATGCTAAACAATGTATAGGGGTGGCTAGCCGGGGGAGGGGCGCCAGACTGCTCGGGGTTAGGCTGGGCATCAGTCAGCGGGTGGTGAGCAATTGCACTGTGCATCACTTGTTTGCACACATTATGAGTAGTAGTACTATTATCATCATTGTATTATTATTATTATTGTTGTTATTATTATTTTCCTGTCTTACTAAACTGTCTTTATCTCAACTCACGGACTTCACTTTCCATTTCTCTCCCCTGTCCCAGAGAGGGAGGGGGGAGGGTGAGCGAACGGTTGTGTGGTGTTTAGCTGCCTGCTGGGTTAAACCACGACACTACGAAACCTACTGCAAAACAAGCAACTGAACAGAAGAATTAACAGGACACCACTTTCTTGGCAAAAGGAAACATTTGTCAGTCCAATTTGCAGATGAATGCTTCAGCAGCTCTGTTGGCTTGGGATATGTTGGTTATTTCAGGAAGTCTTTTCTTCTAAGATGCAATTGCACAGAATTAATTGACAGATCAGAACTATGCCACATATTGTTTCCTTCCAAGGAGATATATATATATATATATATATATATATATATATATATATATATATTATTACCTCATTAAGATATAGTAATATCTTTCAGCCTCTGGAGTTGGCTCCTCTGCAAAAAGCCCAAACAGGCTGTATGTCTCAACCACTCGCTGTAGAGAATTACTGCACTCGGGATTTAGCCTTCTCTGTAATTTTCTAAGGGTAACTTAAGGGAGGGATATTTTTATTTCCTCCTGCTGGGTATGCGGATAAACTGTCTTCATTTAAAGAAAGAACTAATTAAGACACAGCTATTTCTTCAAATTGGTAAGTTTTACACTCAAAAACTAAAGCCCACAAAGCCACTTCTGAACATATTTGTCATTTACCCATGTAAACAAAAAGTCTAACACAAACAGCTGTTACAAGGAAAAATAGAATAATAACAAAAAATTTTCAAAAAATTATCAACCCATAGCATTTATTATTTTCTAGCACATTGCTTGTGCTAGTTCTTATAAAAGATATGACTTTGGATGCAGAGGAATAAATCTTGAATGTCATATTGCTGTATTAAAGACTATCGTCAAAAACACAGAACAATACTGCATCATCTATACTTCAATAAAAACAGCTATGTAGCTTTATATGAGGAACAAAATGAAACAGCTGGTACATCTGTAATTCGCTGTATGGTCTTTACTTTCTTTCCATGAGCCATCAATAGAAAGGGAAAATAGCTTCCTAAACTTTTGGCATTTTACACTGCAATTAAACTAAAACACTTTATTACGAAAACCAAGAAAAACATATGTTTATGTTTTTAATAAAATTAAGTTAAAAGAAATAAATAGAGAACAGAGAAGTTAAAAAAAATATATATTTTTATTAGATGAAACAGAAAATGGGATGGCAATTCTGCTAAAGCTGTGACTCTACAGTGAATTAAACATATATGGATAGCCAAAAAACAAAACAAAACAAAACAAACAAACAAAAAAAAACCCAACACATTAATTAGAGCTTAACAAAAAAAAAATCACAATGAATAATTTACTCAGTGAACTTAGCATTTTCTTCAGCTTGCAGTGTGAAAAGATAACGATTCTTTTGGCTGTATTTTGGTATTCAGATCTTCTGAACAATTAAAATTATCCTCTGTAAAGTAACTGGTAAAAACTAATGATCACACTTCACACTGAAAGTAGAAAGTAATATCGCACTTCACATAGGTGAGCCACAGAACATGGGTAGTTTTGTAAACAAATATATTGAATACAAAACACTGGATTTTTTTTTCCTCAATTTGTAGGGTCATTCTGCCCGTTTGATTCATGAGCTCAAAAAGTGATTGGATAGGCAAGCATTAAGTAAGTATCAAGAAAACTTTGAATGCTTCAAAGCAAAAGCGGAAGTGTTAGGGAAGATAATAAATATATTTGTTGTTTTGAAGGTTAGAACAAAAATCTCTTTATCAGACAAGAACAGTAGTGGATCAATTCAAAAAGCTGCTGTTAGCACATATAGATCTGGAAAAAAAAAAAAAAAAGAAAAAAAATAAAAAGAAAAGAAAAAAGTTCCAGTTGCTGATTAACTCTCTCAGTTTAGCTTTCTCTCAGTTTTGCAGTTTCACAAACAAGGGGTTATGATGTCCCAGGTGCTTTTAGTAAATTGGCTTTTAAGATACTAGAATTTTGGATGTTACTGCTACTGCAGTTACAGAACAGCTGAACAAATAGGGAACTTATATACCTTGCTCAAACAATCATTTTAATGTCTGTTCAGCCATGTCAGGTTCACTCTGTAACACTCCACAACTGTTCGGGAACTTCTCTTTTACTAAATTGTACAGAAGAATATGTATATTCTTGTCCCATCCTGTCAAGGTGTCAGCATATAGAATTACCCTGGATGAGGGTAATGCTTGGGGTTCATGCACAGGTTACTGTCACAGAGCACAAAACATAATTTAATGCCATGTTTCCTTTAGTTTATCTACAAAGTTTTTGAGTGGCTGTTCTCATTGCAAGAAAAGAAACCTGCCTTTTTATCTTTTTTTATACATCTTAGTCCTGTCTCAAAGGTTAGAGGGGAGGGGTGAGGATGAAGAACATGTAGTTCTTGGAACTTGGAACAGGAAAGGCAAAGAGGGTGGCACCGGCGTATCATGAATGCGTAGCAAGCAGACCTAGTCACAGCAGGCATGACAACAATGTCATGCCTGAAGCATGACTGTCATTCCCTAAAGAAGGGAAAACACTGAGGATATACGCAAGCAGATCATCTTTAAATCGTGGACTTTTTTTTTTTTTTTTTTTTAACCAGATCAGCATGAAAACCAGATCAGCATGTTTACACACCCAGACCGACTACCCGTTAAAAAATGCCGCAGTTCAGGTCACCGGATGCAGGGAGTGTCTGAGCCTGTTGCTGCCATCGGCGGGAGGCAGAGAAACTGCGTGCGTGAGGTGCGAGCAGGTGGATGACCTGGTCCGCCTGGTGGCGGAGCTCAAGGAGGAGGTGGAGAGGTTGAGGGCCATCAGGGAGTGTGAGCGAGAGATAGACTTCTGGAGTAACTCCCTGCAGGGCCTCAAGGGGAGGTACCGAGGTGTGACTCCTCAAATGGGGGTGGAC
This sequence comes from Netta rufina, assembly GCF_964035555.1. Lineage (NCBI taxonomy): Eukaryota > Metazoa > Chordata > Aves > Anseriformes > Anatidae > Netta > Netta rufina. Next base: position 71,986,769 of record NC_140124.1, on the reverse strand, counting down.
CCCCTGCCCTGTCCCCGTCGGGCAGAGGGAGGGGATCTGGGAGCTGAGGAGGAATGGAAACAGGTCCCTGCTCGACATCGCAGGCGATGCCCTCTCCTTCCGGCCCCCCATTCCCAGGTGCCCTTACACAACAGGTTTGAGGCCCTGGAGCTCGACAGACCAGTAGCTGAGGAAGAGGTAGCAAGTGTTCCCAGGAGGATGCCTAGGGCAAGGAGGTCGACTCCACGCCTCAGGACTGCCTCCACCAAGAAAGACAGGAGGGTTATTGTTGTTGGAGACTCGATTCTTAGGGGAACAGAGGGCCCTATTTGTCGGCCTGACCCTACCCGTAGGGAAGTCTGCTGTCTCCCTGGGGCCAGGGTCAGGGACGTTGCCAGGAAGCTTCCCAACCTGGTAAGCCCCTCTGACTATTACCCTCTTTTGATAGTCCAGGCGGGCAGTGACAACATCGAAGAGAGAAGCCTGAAGGCTATCAAAAGAGACTTTAGGGGACTGGGTCGGTTAGTGGATGGAGCGGGAGTGCAGGTGGTGTTTTCATCCATCCCTACGGTGGCAGGGAGGGGTTCAGAGAGGACACGGAAAGCCCACCTGTTAAACACGTGGCTCCGGGGCTGGTGCCAACGCAGAAATCTTGTTTTTTTTGACCATGGGGCACTTTACTCAGCACCTGGCCTGATGGCCGCAGACGGGTCCCTATCTTTTAGGGGAAAAAGGATCCTGGGCCAGGAGCTGGAAGGGCTCATTGAGAGGGCTTTAAACTAGGTAGGAAGGGGGATGGGGCTGAAGCTAGGATTGTTGGGGCTGTGCCAGGGGGAACGATGGCAAGGCCGGAGGATAAGGCAATGGCCCAGCTGAAGTGCATCTACACCAATGCACGCAGCATGGGTAACAAACAGGAGGAGCTGGAAGCCATCGTGCAGCAGGCAGGCTACGACTTGGTTGCCATCACGGAGACGTGGTGGGACCAGTCTCATGACTGGAGTGCTGCAATGCCTGCCTATACGCTCTTTAGAAGGGACAGGCAGCACAGAAGGGGTGGTGGTGTGGCTCTCTATATTAGAGAGTCTTTCAAGGTTGTAGAACTCGAGGCTGGGAATGACAAGGTCGAGTCCCTTTGGGTTAGGATCGGCAGGGACAACAAGGCTAGTGTCCTGGTCGGGGTCTGCTATAGACCGCCGAACCAGGATGAGGAGACGGATGAGGAACTCTACAGGCAGCTGACAGAAGTTGCAAAATCGTCAGCTCTTGTACTCGTGGGGGACTTCAACTTCCCTGACATATCCTGGAAGCACAACACAGCCCTGAGAAAGCAGTCTAGGAGGTTTCTGGAAAGCGTGGAAGATAGCTTCCTGACGCAGCTGGTTAGTGAACCTACCAGGGGTGATGCCCTGCTAGACCTTCTCTTCACAAACAGAGAAGGACTGGTGGAGGATGTGATTGTCGGGGGCTGTCTTGGGCAGAGTGACCACGAAATGGTGGAGTTCACTATTCTTGGCGAGGCCAGGAAGGGGACCAGCAAAACCGCTGTATTGGACTTCCGGAGGGCTGACTTTGAGCTGCTCAGGACACTAGTTGGTGGAGTCCCTTGGGAGGCAGTTCTGAAGGGCAGAGGGGTCCAGGAAGGCTGGGCGCTCTTCAAGAGGGAAATCTTAATGGCGCAGGAGCGGTCTGTCCCCACGTTCCCAAAGACGAGCTGGCGTGGAAGAAGACCAGCCTGGCTCAACAGAGAATTGTGGCTTGATCTTAGGAGAAAAAAGAGGGTTTATAAGCTTTGGAAAAGTGGGCAGGCCACTGAGGAGGACTATAAGGATGTTGCGAAGCTGTGCAGGGACAAAATTAGGAAGGCCAAAGCTCATCTGGAGCTCAATCTGGCTACTGCTGTTAAAGATAACAAAAAACGTTTCTATAAATACATCAACACAAAAAGGAGGACTAAGGAGAATCTCCATCCTTTACTGGATGCAGGGGGAAACCTTGTTACAAAAGATGAGGAAAAGACAGAGGTGCTTAATGTCTTCTTTGCCTCAGTCTTTAGCGGCAGTACCGGTTGTTCTCTGGATACTCAGTACCCTGAGCTGGTGGAAGGGGATGGGGAGCAGGATGTGACCCTCACTATCCATGAAGAACTGGTTGGTAACCTGCTACGGCACTTAGATGTGCACAAGTCGATGGGGCCGGATGGGATCCACCCTAGGGTACTGAGAGAAGTGGCAGAGGAGCTGGCCAAGCCACTATCCATCATTTATCAGCAGTTCTGGCTATCGGGGGAGGTCCCAGTTGACTGGCGGCTAGCAAATATGACGCCCATCTACAAGAAGGGCCGGAGGGCAGACCCGGGAAACTACAGGCCTATCAGTTTGACCTCAGTGCCAGGGAAGCTCATGGAGCAGATTATCTTGAGAGTCATCACGCAGCACTTGCAGGGCAAGCAGGCGATCAGGCCCAGTCAGCATGGGTTTACGAAAGGCAGGTCCTGCTTGACGAACCTGATCTCCTTCTATGACAAAGTGACGCGCTTGGTGGATGAGGGAAAGGCTGTGGATGTGGTCTACCTTGACTTCAGCAAGGCTTTTGACACCGTCACCCACAGCATTCTCCTCAAGAAACTGGCTGCTCTTGGCTTGGACTGGCGCACGCTTTGTTGGGTTAGAAACTGGCTGGACAGCCGGGCCCAAAGAGTCGTGGTGAATGGAGCCAAGTCCAGTTGGAGGCCAGTCACTAGTGGCGTCCCCCAGGGCTCCGTGCTGGGGCCAGTCCTCTATTATTTCTTCATCGATGATCTGGACGAGGGCATTGAGTGCACTCTCAGTAAGTTTGCAGATGACACCAAGTTAGGTGCGTGTGTCGATCTGCTCGAGGGCAGGAAGGCTCTGCAGGAGGATCTGGATAGGCTGGACCGATGGGCTGAGGTCAACTGCATGAAGTTTAACAAGGCCAAGTGCCGGGTCCTGCACCTGGGGTGCAATAACCCCAAGCAGAGCTACAGGCTAGGAGAGGAATGGTTGGAGAGCTGCCAGGCAGAGAAGGATGTGATGGTGGATAGTCGGCTGAATATGAGCCAGCTGTGTGCTCAGGTGGCCAAGAAGGCCAACGGCATCCTGGCTTGTATCAGGAACAGTGTGACCAGCAGGGCTAGGGAGGTGATCGTCCCCCTGTACTCAGCTCTGGTGAGGCTGCACCTCGAGTACTGTGTTCAGTTTTGGGCCCCTCACTACAAGAAGGACATGGAGGTGCTTGAGAGAGTCCAGAGAAGGGCGACGAAGCTGGTGAGGGGCCTGGAGAACAAGTCCTACGAGGAGCGGCTGAGGGAGCTGGGCTTGTTCAGCCTGGAGAAGAGGAGGCTCAGGGCCAACCTTATCGCTCTCTATAGGTACCTCAAGGGAGGCTGTAGTGAGGTGGGGGTTGGTTTGTTCTCCCACGTGCCTGGTGACAGGACGAGGGGGAATGGGCTTAAGTTGAGCCAGGGGAGTTTTAGGTTAGATGTTAGGAAGAACTTCTTCACTGAAAGGGTTGTGAGGCACTGGAACAGGCTGCCCAGGGAAGTGGTGGAGTCACCATCCCTGGAAGTCTTTAAAAGACGTTTAGATGTAGAGCTTAGGGATATGGTTTAGTGGGGACTGTTAGTGTTAGGTCAGAGGTTGGACTCAATGATCTTGAGGTCTCTTCCAACCTAAAAATTCTGTGATTCTGTGATTCTGTGAAAAGAAAGGAGTGGCAGTGAGTGGGGATTACATTGTTAAACAGATTAAAATCTGTCACAGTTAAAAAAAAAAAAAAAAAAAAAGATTAATTATGCAAGTACTGCTCAAAGGATCTTGTCAGCATCTCCATACTAAGGCTGCAAATTATACTACTAAATACAGCAGGTCACAAACTGTTCTCTTCTCATAAAGCCAAACAGTGACATTGAGCTTGTGTCCATACATTTACAACCTCCCCTCCTCTCCTACCAAACACAGATTTACTTTATTCCCCTTACCAACTGGGAAAACCTCTTGGCCTGGGCACTTCTTCCACATCATGCCTGGGCACTGTTTCAGAGCACACTGTTAGGCACAGCAGTATGAGTGCTAACAGAGCAGCCATATGGATGTGCATGTAGCAGTGTCCCAGGCAGGGTGCTAGCCCCCTTTTCTCTGTGGTGCAGGCATTACTGAAATGTCTGAATCTGAGGTGATGAGTATGGTATGGAATGAGCAACCAAAAAAATGCAATAACCTGATACAAGCAGTTCATGCTAGATTCTTAAAGCACCATTTTTTATATATTCTACGATATCTATTACAGGGTTATATCTCAGAAGTAATGGAGCAGAAGGAATTAGATAACAAATTTAATTGCAAGACACTATATAGGTTTCTCTAGAATATTTTCCTTCCTGTTAGATTTCAGTTTAACCTAGTTTCTTATGGTTCATATTGTGATTCATCTATACATGATCAGCCATTTCATATTTCACTACAGTGGTGTGAACTTATCCTGTGAATAAACGGAATTGAAAAGATATTAATTTAACACCTATGAGAATGCTACAGTTAGAAGTGTAATACAACAAGAATTTATTTGCAATACCTGGAAAATATGCAGTAGGCACTTCACATAAAATTAAGCTTACAGTTATGAATGTGTTTATGAGTTTCTAAAGGTTGATTCCCCCCTCCACTCCCAGGAGAAAATTAGAATAGGACTGACTTAATTATTTTAATTTATATATTCAGAAGAGAGGGAATGAAAAACATTATATAGAGAGACCATGTGAAGGTTTTACACATTGATAAATAACAATAATAAAACCACAACTCTAAATAGTTTGCAAATTTCTCATTTGAGTTATTTTTACATTTTAACAATTATAAGCCATTGTACAATTTGATAAATTCTATATGATACACACAATAATTTAGAAGGATTAGAAACAAACACATATAAATAAGAATAGTTGTTAGACTACTATTTTTGTTTTTCCCAAAGGTTAATAAAAATAAAATTACAGTGATGAAATCACTGCCAAAATTAATATTAAATTAACGACAACACTGAAATCAATAACTAAGTATTCTAAGCAAATGATAAAACTGATGTTAGAATGAATTAATATGCTTTAATCTTATCCTGGGAGATTTAAGGAACAGTTCTTTTTTTCTCAATCTAAAAGCGGTATTTGTAGCATTACCTGAAAACTTTTAAGGCCACAGTAAAGTTCCAAAGGGCATAGTTTGATTCAGCAGTAGCATTCAGAGATTGTAACCAGAACAGTGGTAGTATATGTTTAACAGAAATTGAAACGTGACACATTCAATTTTTGAGGGACAATTCCTTCCCAAAAGCATCCCAGTTTGAAGAGCAGAATAAAAAATGTATATAACACTTCACGACAGCAGCTGAGTAAAGCTTTCAGGCAAATCTTAGAAATTTATTTCATTTTTTAATGATTTCATAGAATCACTGAATTATCTAGGTTGGAAGAGACCTCCAAGATCACCGAGTCCAGCCTCTGACCTAACACCACTAAATCATACCACTAAGCTCTACATATACATCCAGGGATGGTGACTCAACCACTTCCCTGGGCAGTCCATTCCAATGCTTAACAACCCTTTCAGTAAAAAAGTTTTTCCTCATATCCAAACTAAACTAAAGATCATCAAGTCCAACCTCTGACCTAACACTAACAGTCCCCACTAAACCATATCCCTAAGCTCTACATCTAAACGTCTTTTAAAGACTTCCAGGGATGGTGACTCCACCACTTCCCTGGGCAGCCTGTTCCAGTGTCCAACAACCCTTTTGGTAAAGAAGTTCTTCCTAACATCCAACCTAAAACTCCCCTGGTGCAACTTAAGCCCATTCCCCCTCGTCCTGTCACCAGGCACGTGGGAGAACAGACCAACCCCCACCTCACTACAGCCTCCCTTGAGGTACCTATAGAGAGCGATAAGGTTGGCCCTGAGCCTCCTCTTCTCCAGGCTGAACAAGCCCAGCTCCCTCAGCCGCTCCTCGTAGGACTTGTGCTCCAGGCCCCTCACCAGCTTCGTCGCCCTTCTCTGGACTCTCTCAAGCACCTCCATGTCCTTCTTGTAGTGAGGGGCCCAAAACTGAACACAGTACTCGAGGTGCGGCCTCACCAGAGCTGAGTACAGGGGGACGATCACCTCCCTAGCCCTGCTGGTCACACTGTTCCTGATACAAGCCAGGATGCCGTTGGCCTTCTTGGCCACCTGAGCACACTGCTGGCTCATATTCAGCTGACTACCAACCATCACTCCCAGGTCCTTCTTTGCCTGGCAGCTCTCCAACCATTCCTCTCCTAGCCTGTAGCTCTGCTTGGGGTTATTGCACCCCAGGTGCAGGACCCGGCACTTGGCCTTGTTAAACTTCATGCAGTTGACCTCAGCCCATCGGTCCAGCCTATCCAGATCCTCCTGCAGAGCCTTCCTGTCCTCGAGCAGATCGACACACGCACCTAACTTGGTGTCATCTGCAAACTTACTGAGAGTGCACTCAATGCCCTCGTCCAGATCATCGATGAAGAAATAATAGAGGACTGGCCCCAGCACCGAGCCCTGGGGGACGCCACTAGTGACTGGCCTCCAACTGGACTTGGCTCCATTCACCATGACTCTTTGGGCCCGGCTATCCAGCCAGTTTCTAACCCAACAAAGCGTGCGCCAGTCCAAGCCAAGAGCAGCCAGTTTCTTGAGGAGAATGCTGTGGGTGACGGTGTCAAAAGCCTTGCTGAAGTCAAGGTAGACCACATCCACAGCCTTTCCCTCATCCACCAAGCGCGTCACTTTGTCATAGAAGGAGATCAGGTTCGTCAAGCAGGACCTGCCTTTCGTAAACCCATGCTGACTGGGCCTGATCGCCTGCTTGCCCTGCAAGTGCTGCGTGATGACTCTCAAGATAATCTGCTCCATGAGCTTCCCTGGCACTGAGGTCAAACTGATAGGCCTGTAGTTTCCCGGGTCTGCCCTCCGGCCCTTCTTGTAGATGGGCGTCATATTTGCTAGCCGCCAGTCAACTGGGACCTCCCCCGATAGCCAGAACTGCTGATAAATGATGGATAGTGGCTTGGCCAGCTCCTCTGCCACTTCTCTCAGTACCCTAGGGTGGATCCCATCCGGCCCCATCGACTTGCGCACATCCAAGTGCTGTAGCAGGTCGCCAACCAGTTCTTCATGGATAGTGAGGGTCACATTCTGTTCCCCATCCCCTTCCACCAGCTCAGGGTACTGGGTATCCAGAGAACAACCGGTATTGCCGCTAAAGACTGAGGCGAAGAAGACATTAAGCACCTCTGTCTTTTCCTCATCTTTTGTATCAAGGTTTCCCCCTGCATCCAGTAAAGGATGGAGATTCTCCTTAGTCCTCTTTTTTGCGTGGATGTATTTGTAAAAAGATTTTTTGTTATCTTTAACAGCAGTAGCCAGATTGAGCTCCAGATGAGCTTTGGCCTTTCTAATTTGGTCTCTGCACAGCCTCGTAACATCCTTATAGTCCTCCTCAGTGGCCCGCCCTTTTTTCCAAAGCTTATAAACCCTCTTTTTTCTCCTAAGCTCAAGCTGCAACTCTCTGTTGAGCCAGGCCGGTCTTCTTCCACGCCAGCTCATCTGTGGGCACGTGGGGACAGACCGCTCCTGCGCCATTAAGATTTCCCTCTTGAAGAGCGCCCAGCCTTCCTGCACTCCTCTGCCCTTCAGAACTTCCTCCCAAGGGACTCCACCAACCAGTGACCTGAGCAGGTCAAAGTCAGCCCTCCGGAAGTCCAATACAGTCGTTTTGCTGGTCCCCTTCCTGGCCTCGCCAAGAATAGTGAACTCCACCATTTCGTGGTCACTCTGCCCAAGACAGCCCCCGACAATCACATCCTCCACCAGTCCTTCTCTGTTTGTGAAGAGAAGGTCTAGCGGGGCACCACCCCTGGTAGGCTCACTAACCAGCTGAGTCTGGAAGTAACCTTCTTTGTAACCTCCTTTCTAAACACTGTAATTTCTCTTTACTAATCACCTTAATAGAACACTTTATCTCAATTCTTTTCTGATAGTGAGCCTAATTTTCAATGTATCAGGCATATGCATGGTACTACAAAGCCAACAACCATTCACACAAGGCAGGCTTTTTGTACTAGTTTTGGCTGGGATGGAGTTAATTTTCTTCCTTGCAGCTCATATAGTGCTATGTTTTGGCCTTCTCTGTTTCTCCAACCGCATGACCTGTGAGGAGGTAGGGGGTGAACAAGAAGTTGGAAGGGCACACAGACAGTATAGATGACCCCAAATGACCAAGGAGATATCCCATACCTACAAAGTCATGCTCAGCAATAAAATCTCGGGAAAAGTTGGAGAGATGTTTATGACTAGTATATTTGTGTTTCCAAGCAACCTTTATAAATGATGAGCCCTGCTCTCCTGGAAGTGGCTGGACATCTCTCTGCCAATGGGAAGTAATGAATAAATTCCTTATTTTGCTTTGCTTGCATGTATAGCTTTTAACTTACCTATTAAACTATCTTTATATCAAAGTTTTCTCACTTTTGCCCACATGATTGTCACCCCATCCCAAATAAGGGAGTGAGCAAGCTCCTGTTTGATCTTGGTTACCTACTAGAGTTAACCTACAACACATTTATGTGCAGCTTTCCTGTCTAACAAAAATGTGTGGCGTGTAGTTTAAGAGTTGCTCTGTGGGCTTGCTACCAGACTGCAAGTGCAATCTTAAGGATGGCAATGCCAAACGTTTTACAGGTAGAGAAAGGTCACCGTCACACTGTGTATGGAGTCTGTTTAGAAGGCTGCAGGTAATGAGAGGGTGCATGACTTAACTTTCACTTTTTACTGAATACAATATTCTAGTTTTAGGTAAGTTGTCAAATTCAACAACAGGAATAAAAGTGCTAATTAAAACTTCTAGTCTTTCAGTCTCACTACTGTTTCACTAGTTTCCTTTCAATCTATTTACACACCAAATACCTTTCAACAAGCTCTTAGCACAATGGCAAAAATCAAAACATTCAAAATAGCAACTTTTGAACAATGTATATTTTAACTTACAGTACTGCTAGTTAAGTTAGTGATTTGGTAACTAACTGAAATTGACTTTTAGTCAAGAGACTTTTTAAAGGTTGTCCTCACATGAAAACCTGTGCCACTAAAGAAGGGAAACATTGGAATTTGGTATACATTTCTAGAGATGTGTAACCAAGTTAATCTGGTGAGTTTTCTGGAATTAGATTCTGGACAGTGAGAGATTCTGGAGAGTCTTTAAAGCACATACAAATTTCCCATCTTCTCCAGACTGGTGAGCTCATCCCAGTATCATCTTTTGTTTCAGGATGGTCTATATGTTCTAGTTAGTGCAAACATGAGAAAACTTGCAGGTCTGCCTTATGGAGTCAATTGTTTTGTTTCCTGTAATCACCTTTGTAGCTTCAGAAATAATGAAGGGAATCAAAATATCTTGGCTAACACAGTCAATTTGTCTCACATTAAAAAATTATTGACCATAATTCAAGGTTCATGACATAAAGGTTCATGACTTTTTTTTTGTTTTGTCTGTTTGTTTGCTTGTTTATTTGTTTTGACCACAGTTGGTAATTTTCCAATGATATACATGAGCAATTTGTGAATAATTTATCTCGTCTTTCCCTCTGATATAACTCACATAAAAATCACATATATTAAAAATATTTAATGGCTTATGAAGGTTTTTCATTTACACATACTTTTTGTGTCATTTGCTTTACCAATCTTAGTATTTCTCATGATAACGTAGGCCATTCGCCAGCAGAGAACATTGGAGGTAAAGGAAACTAACCTCTAAAGGTTTCTGACTTTAATGAGAGAACCTTCTTTAACTTATTGTCAGAATAGATTCTACTCATAGTCAAGCAGTTGGAGTGTTGTAGGCATGCAATATATTTTTCTGCACAAACAAGATTAACAAATGGCACAGAAAGAAGAAACCTTCAACTAGATTTTCTTTAGGTGTTCCCTTTTAAACAGCATTTTATTTTATTTTATTTTATTTTATTTTATTTTATTTTATTTTATTTTATTTTATTTTATTTTATTTTATTTTATTTTATTTTATTTTATTTTATTTTATTTTATTTTTTTAATATATATATATATTTAATTTTCAATTAATAAAAAGGGAAAAAATACTGGGAACAGAAATTGCAAGTTAGATACTTGTTTGCCGTCTCCAAACTTGTGCAACCAGAAGAAGCAAAGAAGCCAGTAATTCACTTTTTAAAACACATAGACGTTTTAAGAAATACAGCCATCAATAACTTTGACAAGATTCAGAAAAATAATTAATTACATCTAGAGGAAGAGAGAGGCTTATATAGTCAGTGTTTCATTTTGTATCGAAAGACTGAATAAAGAACACGAGATAGATACAGTTCATCCTCAAAGATCTACCTTTGGATCTTTTCCAATCCAAAACATTCTATGATTCTTTGATCCACCTATGATCAAATGATCTATGATCTATGATTCTTTGATCACCTCCACTTTTTATCTAGAAGATTCCTGTAAATTAAGTTACAGAACTCTTATTTATTTGTTTACTGGCATCTAAAAATCCCATGAAACTAGGTCTGAATGTCTTAAATTATATCTTGATGCAAATGTTTCCATTGGAATATCTTACAATTTTGACAATAAAAATCAACACAGATGTTATATTTTCTGCTCCAAGTTTAGCAAACATAATATAAAGGCTCTCCTATCTCAGTTTGTGCCCAGAACAAACTACACACTAACACTCCTGGTTTAGAGACAATTTCAGCAATTTCTCTTTCTAGCAACATTCTTGAATATTTATTTTAACATAGGCCCTACTGCTTTATTATGATTATTATTATTATCAAAACTGACACTTTTACATAACTTACAAATTCCAGCACTGGGAAATTACTCTTATATACAAATGTATTCAATACAGGAAGACTATCACCACCCTCACAAGACCCCTATGCCTACCCCTCCCACCCCCCTTTTTCATCTCACCCCTTTGTCATCGCATACCTAAAAGGAGATAGAGGGCCTTTGATATCTGGGATTTAATGTTTAATTAAATATTTGTTTTCTGAATATTTGGCTGTTATCTCTCATAACACTAAATTATTATAGTATATTTTCTGATGACAAACTGTCAATCTAAATATGCACATTTTATTGCTGTAATAGTATCTATTGAAGTGGGTCAGTGTTTTCTTTTGAGGAAAAAAAAAATGTTGTTTTGGTATTTAAAAAGAAGAGAGGACTGTGACCAGGTGCAGAGCTCAGTCAGACAAGCGTACTGATTGGCCCTGTTTTACACATGACCAGACACTTTGACACCACTTTCTCTCTGTCCTCCTAAAGATTCCTTCCTAAGGTTTGCAAAGTCCCACAGATGCCCCTCGAATATCTCAAATCCTCTTGTTTGCCTTCTTAGCAGCTACAAAATACAAGTGGCACTCTCCAAAGCTGTGCCTTGAGTTTCTTGATGGACCATCCATTTGTGACTTTTAGTCTTTGACAATGTCTCTGTTATCCCTTATATGTTTGCATCTCTGTGGGTTCTTATTATAAAAAAGCTCCTTGATTGGATAACCTTATCGAATCAGAAGCTCTCACTTTCTACTTACCCTTACATTGTGTACTTTAGACTGTGAACAAAATTACTGACAGTTGTATAGACATATTTTATTTTGTTTTAGAACTCTACTTTGTATTCTATTCATACATTACTGAGAACACTACAGTTGTTACAGAAGGACATGTTGATGAATGACCCTTAAACATAATATTTAATCAGTATTCACACTTTAATATTGATTGAAAAGCCTTTTGAAAAAATCACACTCCTGCATGATCTGACAGCTGATAACTGTGCATAGGTTAAGTGGATTCAGTTACATATTTTGAACACATACATACATATCTATATAAACACTCACACTGAAATCTTCCAAGGCAATTCTGTTTGGAAGGCACATTAAATTTAGAGGTATGCTATTACAACAAACTAGCAACAGATGAGCAACAAAAGGCAGAGAGTAGTTCAGGAGAGGTTACTTTTCCTCCAGGCACAGTGATTTTCTAAAACCCTTTATTCTGGCAAAAAAAAAAAAAAAGATGGACAACTGATGGACAGCCGACTTCAACCACAGAGCGCTCTCACTCCCACACCTCAAAGGAAAAGGGTAAGTAAATACAATGGAAAAAGCTCAAGGGTAAAGACAGAGTATTCTCTTACCAATTACTGTTATGAGCAAAACAGACTCAATCTAGAGAGATTAATATAATCTATTGCTTATTACTAACAGAACATAGCAGTGAGAAACTAAAAACAATAGAAAGAATTTATGGGTAAGTTTCTATTTTATTACAATTTTGTTTAAAAATAAGGGGCTTCAATAAAGTAAACCCGAAGCATATTTTTGATAAATTAAGAAGTTTAATTACAAAAGACAATCAATAGGAAGATTTTGTCACTACAGATGACAAAATAATTGTGCAAAACTATATAGAGAAATACATTTTATTTTCCATTTTACTTTGTTCATGAAAGAATATATGAGAACAAGTATTGTACAGAGTAGAGGATACTGCATGTGGAAGCAAGAGGTTGATAGTTGTGAATGAAACCACAAAAAACAGAAATGGAGTTTTAAGTGAAAATTTAAGGTGTTAAAATTGTTACAATTTGGTTTATTTTTATGATAGGTGAAAAATAACAAAAAAAATAGAACTTTCTTATGTAAAAATTCAAATCAAATTGTGGAAATTGTAAAATTTAATTGCAAAATGATTTCACTTTCCTTGATGCATCTGTGAAGAGAGGGAAAACAAACAAGCAAGAAAGCAAACAAAACCCAACTAATATACACATTAAAACATATTAACATGTACATACTAAATGAATTATAAAACAGGCATTTTTCCAAATAACTGCTCCCCCAACCCTCATTATTTTGTTACTTAAGAAGGCAACAGAGGTGAAGAAATAAAAATTACAACTAAAATGTAACCATATCAAGGAAGGGTGGATTATTGGAATTATTATTTAATAATTAGAATGCATCATTCAAGTTACAACATTATCTGTTTCTCCAAATGGCCACAGGCCATTAATAGATTAATACTGTAGATGTAAATTAATACTGACTAGAAATATGCATTGAGAATGATTACTTTTATTTAACAATGTTTGACAACTTTTCTGACCAATAAAATGATTTTGAGGGTACTGACAAAAACATTGTGTTTCAGAATGAGATGTGTGCAATCTAGTTGTGACATTAAATTTCATAGAAAAAACTCTGTTACAGAAATCCAGCCCATGCTTTTAAAGAAGAAATAATACCTCTGCCTATTTTAGATTATAGATATTCTTGTAAGTAATCAACAAAAACATACGTATCAACAAAAACAGCATGAATGGTTTGAATCATTTGATCTCTGTCCTTCCGATAGGGGGGATCGAAGCTGAAAGGCGTGCTGTTCACATAAACTCGTGGCTTCGAGACTGGTGTGACCGGCAGAATTTTGGGTTCTTTGATCACGGGAAGGTCTATGCTACACCGGGCCTGATGGCACCAGATGGGATGCGCCTCTCTCGGAGAGGGGTAAGGATCTTTGGTCAGGAGTTGGCAGGGCTGATAGATAGGGCTTTAAACTAGAGTCGAAGGGGGAAGGGGCTAAAACCAGGCACGCCGGTGAAGACCTAAGGGATGGTACGCTAGAATCAGAGGGGCTGTGTGCCAGTGAGGTCCTTCGGTCAGATCCACAAGGTGCTGAGTGTAAGGAGACGCACCTGAAGTGCTTCTACACGAACGCACGCAGTATGAGGAATAAAATGGATGAGCTAGAAGTCCTGGCCCAGTCCCGCAACTACGACATCATCGGCATAAGCGAAACCTGGTGGGATGAGTCCTGTGACTGGGGTGTTGCGATAGATGGTTACAGGCTCTTCAGGAGGGACAGGCAGGGTAGGCAAGGTGGTGGGGTGGCGATGTATGTGAAGCAGGGGCTGGACTGTGTGGAACTTCAGGTCAGCAATGGCAAAGTTGAGAGCCTCTGGGTAAGGATCAAGGGACGAACGAATAAAGGGGATGTCGTTGTGGGAGTCTATTACAGACCGCCTGGCCAGGACGATAGCGCCGATAAATTATTCTTTACAGAACTAAGAGAGGCCTCGAGATTAACTCCCGTTGTCCTTATGGGGGACTTCAACTTGCCAGACATTAACTGGGAGTGCCACACGGCTGACACGAGCAAGTCCAGGAGGTTCATGAAGCACCTAGATGATAACTTCTTGGTGCAGGTGCTAACGGAGCCAACTAGGAAAGGTGCCCTCCTAGACCTGTTGCTAGAAAACAGAGAGGGTCTGATGGGAGATGTGGTGATTGGTGGCCGCCTTGGTCATAGCGACCATGAAGTGGTTGAGTTCAAAATTTACGGTGACAGAAGGAAAAGTGCCACCAAAACCTCATCCCTAGATATGGGGAAAGCGGACTTCAGGCTGCTCAGGGAACTAGTCAGCAAGGTCCCCTGGGAAACTGCTCTTGAAGGCCTCGATGTCCACCAGTGCTGGTCATTCTTTAAGCGATGCCTCCTAGAAGCACAAGATCAGGCAATTCCTAAATATCGCAAGTCAGGCAGGCGGGGCAGGAGGCCGGCGTGGCTGACCAGGAACATTCTAATGGAGATTAGGCGGAAACAGAGAGTGTTTCGCTACTGGAAGGAGGGCCAGGCGTCATGGAAAGAATACAGGGATGCTGTTCGTGTTTGTAGGGAGAAAGTTCGTGTGGCCAAAGCACAGCTAGAGTTGAAGCTGGCTGTGTCTGTGAGAGAAAATAAAAAGGTTTTTTTTAGATATGTGAATGGAAAAAGGAGAACTAAAGAATACATAGGGCCGCTCCTTGATAGGGAAGGTCTCCTCACAGACAATGACACAGGCAAAGCAGAGACGCTTAACACCTTCTTTGCCTCTGTTTTCAATGCCGATGATGGGCTTCGGGACCCAGAGTGCCCTGAGCTGGAGGACCGGGACGGTGGGGATGACAAACTCCCAACCGACCCTGAACGTGTGCGGGATTTGCTACTCCACCTGGATCCCTACAAGTCCGTGGGTCCAGATGGGATTCATCCCCGGGTGCTGAAAGAGCTGGCGGACGTCATCGCGGAACCTCTCTCAATTATTTTTCAACGATCCTGGGAATTTGGAGAGGTCCCGGTAGACTGGAAGCTGGCAAATGTTGTGCCAATTTTCAAGAAGGGTCAGAAAGAAGACCCTAGCAATTACAGGCCTGTCAGTCTCACATCAGTGCCTGGTAAAATCATGGAGAAGATGGTTCTCGAACTTATGGAGGCGCACCTGGGGGACAAAGCAGTCATTGGTCCCAGCCAGCATGGGTTTGTGAAGGGTAGGTCCTGCCTAACTAACCTGATTTCCTTTTATGATAAGATCACCCGTATGGTGGACCAAGGGAAACCAGCTGATGTGATTTTTTTGGACTTCAGCAAGGCTTTTGACACGGTTTCCCATAGGATCCTACGGGACAAAATGTCCACCATACAGCTAAATAAAAACATCATACGATGGGTGAGCAATTGGCTAACAGGCAGGGCCCAAAGGGTTATGGTAAATGGGGCTGCGTCAGGCTGGCGGGCGGTCACCAGTGGGGTCCCTCAAGGCTCCATTTTAGGGCCGGTACTTTTCAATATTTTTATAAACGATCTGGATGTAGGAATAGAAGGTATTTTGAGCAAGTTTGCTGATGACACCAAACTTGGAGGAGTTGTGGACTCGAATGAGGGTGGAAAGGCCTTGCAGAGGGACCTGGATAGGTTGGAGAGCTGGGCGATCACCAACCGCATGAAGTTCAATAAGAGCAAGTGCCGGGTCCTGCACCTGGGACGGGGAAACCCTGGCTGCACGTACAGACTGGGCGATGAGACGCTGGAGAGCAGCCTAGAAGAGAGGGATCTGGGGGTCGTGGTAGACAGCAAGTTGAATATGAGCCAGCAGTGTGCCCTGGCAGCCAGGAGGGCCAACTGTGTCCTGGGGTGCATCAAGCACGGCATCGCTAGTAGGTCAAGGGAGGTGATTGTCCCGCTCTACTCTGCGCTGGTGCGGCCTCACCTTGAGTACTGTGTGCAGTTCTGGGCACCACAGTATAAAAAGGACATGAAACTGTTGGAGAGTGTCCAGAGGAGGGCTACGAAGATGGTGAAAGGCCTGGAGGGGAAGACGTATGAAGAACGGCTGAGGTCACTGGGCCTGTTCAGCCTGGAGAAGAGGAGGCTGAGGGGAGACCTCATCACAGTCTACAACTTCCTCGTAAGGGGGTGTCGAGAGGCAGGAGACCTTTTCTCCATTAACACTAGTGACAGGACCCGCGGGAACGGGGTTAAGCTGAGGCAGGGGAAATTCAGGCTTGACATCAGGAGGGGTTTCTTCACAGAGAGGGTGGTTGCACACTGGAACAGGCTCCCCAGGGAAGTGGTCACTGCACCGAGCCTGTCTGAATTTAAGAAGAGATTGGACTGTGCACTTAGTCACATGGTCTGAACTTTTGGGTAGACCTGTGCGGTGTCAAGAGTTGGACTTGATGATCCTTAAGGGTCCCTTTCAACTCAGGATATTCTATGATTCTATCTTATAGACCATCACAACTTCAAGGTCAATTTCATGTGACCACTGTGCACACACTTATATAAGTATATACTAAATAAAATAAAATAAACTGGATAAATTGACCCCTTATTTTGCAGGGTGTGGTTTGAGTTCCAGTCAGCCATTCTGGTTTCTCCAAAGTTAAAAAATTATCTTAAAAGTAAGATTTAAAAACGTTTCATAATAAATAAATAAATAAATAAATAAATAAAATAAAGAAATCTGGCATATAGGAGAAGCCTTCCTGAGGACATCTTATCAGTAAACTGGTATTAATCAAGTTGGTAAATACTTGGGCAAGTGTTGGACTATAGCTACAGAGAAAATTAAGTATTTTTAATTTTTAGTCTCTTTTTTTCTTTAAATGACCTAGAATAATTTTGAAGAAAGACATATTACAGTTATCATTTATATAGCAACTTCTAACACAGGATTTCAAAAGATGTAGTGTAAGTCTCCAGTAATACCTTTGGAAGGTATTACTACTTCCTCCACACAAGATTGTGAAGAGAGGTAAAAAACACAAAGAGATTGTGGATTCTCTTGAGTTTCTTTTTGTTCTTTTTCTACTCAGGAAATGTTATCACAATTCAGATTCACAAATGAGATCTGAAATTACTAATTTTTCCTTTTCTTCTGACTGTAACAAAACATCCTCCAGAGCTCTGTAACATTAGGTGTTAATTATGTGCTGCAATGCAGTACACTCTCTGAAAAGCAATATCACTTTTGTCATTTGTGACTGATTACCCAATTCTGCCTGTGCTGGAAAGAAGTTATTTCCTGAAGTTTACTTTGCAATTCAGTTCATGTATCTGCTCATTAGTTTGTTTCAAGCTACATCATTTTGTGCACTTTATCATACAGACAACCGAAATGTAATGCTAGAAAGTGGTTCACTGAAATGCACTTGGCCAGTCCTGCAGTATTCTGATCCAGAGCAATCCTGCCTCAGTCCCTTGACAAGAGGAAGATTCTCATAGGTAACAAAGAAGAGAGCAGTAGTGGGTGTTGTATCTCCTGTCTCATTCAGTGATCACCACATACTTCATTTTAGCCTTAGAATGAATCTTATTTTTGTCATTCCCTCAACACATAAAATCAGTTTGCCAGCACTACACCTTGATGTACAGGTGTAGGGGGTTTACGTGGCAAGGTTTTGGTAGCAGGGAGCCATAGGGGTGGTTTCTGTGAGAAAGATCTAGAAGCTGCCCCATGTTTGGGAAGGGCCCCATTGTTTTCCAGAGCTGAGCCAATAAGCGATGTTGTTTTGCGCCTCTGTGAGAGCATATTTAAGACAGGGAAAAAACGCTGCACCACACAGCAGCCGGGAGAGTCAAGGGAGTGAGAGAACAGCCTTGCAGGTGCCAAGGTCAGTGTAGAGGGAGGGGGAGAGGTGCTCCAGGCGCCGGAGCAGAAGTCCCCTGCGGCCTGTGGTGAGGACCATGGTGAAGCAGGATGTCCCCCTGCAGCCCATGGACTACCACGGTGGAGCAGGGTTCCATGCTGCAGCCCGTGGAGGACACCACAGTGGAGCAGGTGGCCCTGCACTGACAGAGGCTGCCGCCTGTGGAAGACCCCTGCCGGAGCAGATTCCAGGCCGGACCTGTAGCCCGTGGAGAGGAGCCCATGCAGGAGCAAGTGACCTGGCAGGAGCTGCTGCCCATAGGGGAGCCAGGTTAGAGCAGTTTTCTCCTGAGGGATGGACCCCGTGGTACGGACCCATATCTGGAGCAGTTCTGGAAGAGCTGCTGCCTGTGGGAAGCCCACGCCAGATCAGTTCATCAAGGACTGCATCCCGTGGGTGGGACCCCACACCACAGGGGACGAGAGTGACCGAGAAGGAGCGGCAGAGGAAAAATGCTGTAGACTGACCATAACCCCCATTCCCCTGTTCCCCTGCGCCGCTCGGGGGGAGGAGGTGGAAGAGGGTGGATGGGGGGGAAGGTGCTTTTGGTTTGTTTTTTTTCCTTTGTTTTCTCACTTCTCTCGCTTGTTAGTAATAGGCAATAAATCTTACTATCTCCTTATGCCGAGTCTGTTTTGCCCGTTACAATAATTATTGCATGATTTTCTCGTCCTTATCTCAACCCTTGAGCTCCTTTTCACATATTTTCTCCCCATTCCTCTTTGAGGAGGGGGAGTGAGAGAGTGGCTGTGGTGGAGCTCGGCTGCCCACTCGAGCGGAACCACGACAACAGGTCTGCCCTGAGGACCTGCAATGAGTTTAGCAAGGTGATTTTTCAGGCACAGCCATCAAAAAGAACTGTTACTCTGCCTGTAAGTAAATGTATATGTATTTTACTACTGCACTGACTCTCCAGTTACTTGTACATTAATCACTTCAAGTGTACTGATTGTTTTGTATCTCTTTTCTGATTCAGACAACTCTGCAACAAAAACTTAAAAGCATTATTTGAACTGAAAAGCTGGTTTTCCCATCTCAAAGATGAGCTTTTTGAGATTTCACATACCATTCCAAACTACCGCTGTTCTTAATTCTTTTTATACTATAATGAGCTGAGGCCAGAGACTAAGAGAAGATGAAATTGGAGCACCAAGTTGACATTACCTGTAAGTAGAAGAACTATTACATTTGATTCACAGACTTTGTTAAGCAAATGGCATGGGCAAGGAAAGCAATTCAGGGAAATAACACCTCCATATCATTTAAATTTCCAGAAGGCCTAGCATAGAAGCCTCATCGCAAGATGGCATGAATTGCTCTCTCCACAGATATCTCTTTCTCCTCATTACAGGAGAGCTTAAGGTAACACTTAAGTGTAGGTTGTAGACTTTTAATTTATGGAAAATATACCTACTTTTGAAATCAAAGGCTAAAACTAGTCTCATAATTGAAATGTTCTCTTGGGGACTGAACTATCATCTCCTTGAGTATTGATTAAAATCTTCAATTACCTTTATTTTGAAGGCCAGATTTAAACCAGTCAGTGTGAACCAAAATTTGTTCTTACATCCACTCCTCTTTGAATAATGAATATGTTTAAAAGAAAGAAAACAAAATAGAAAAGTGTGACGCAAAAGCAGTGGTACATTTAGCAAGTATAGTTAGTGATTTAGTGATATTACACTGCAACTCTCTACTCAACTTTGCAACAGCTACTTCTAGGTTGTTTCTGTATTGTAAGGTATCAAGTTTGCTTGTTCTGAGGTTTAATTATAGATGTCACCCTGTGGTGGTTTTACCGTGCTGGGCAGCTAAACCCCACAACCGCTCTCTCACTCCCCCTCCTTTAGATGAGGAGGGGGAGAAGTAAAGCAAAGAACAACTCACGGGTTGAGATAAGGATAATTTAATTAAAGGGAAATAATAATAACAATTAAATAAAGACTACCATGAACTAAACAATTTAACTAAGGGGAAATAAAAAGGGAAAGGGAAAAAGGGAGGGGAAAAGGGAAAAATAAAAAGAAGGGAGGAAAACAAACAAACAAAATAAATGAAGGCTATATGGAAGTGCAGAGGAAAGAAATTAGTCTCTAATTCCCACAAATGAGCAATGATTGACCACGTCCTTGAAGCAAGGCCTCAACGCACGCAGCCGGTGTTCGAGAGGAGGACCGACGTCTTCTCAACGAGAGCCCACCCCTCCCCTCTTCTTCCTGTTTCCACCTTTTATTGCTGAGTGTGACATCACATGGTATGGAATATCCCTTTGATTGGTTTAGGTCAGCTGCCCTAGTGATGTTTCTCTCCTCACTTTTTGCCCACCCCCTAGGAGGGTTAGAGAAAGGCCCAATGCTGTGCGACTGCTGCTCAGCAGTAGACGCAACACTGGTGTGATAACACTGCTGTTCCAGCTACAAGTACAGAGTACGGCCAGACCCAGTACATTCCAGACAGACCCAGTACACACCCCTAATACAGAAGCCAAATATTGTATGTATTACTATTTACTTGTTATCAGCTTCACTTGTTTTAATAATGTTCTTCATAACTCTGGGGAGAGGAATGCTCATACAAATGTTCTGTATAAATAAATGAGATACCAAAAACATAGAAGGTACTTCAACATGTAGATGATTAGTGTTAACTGTTAGGGCACAGACTACTCAAAAACAACATTTCTACAATTTTAGAAGTAACATTTATTATCTGTGATCAAATCTTGACATTGAACAAAAAACTCAGTGTGCTTACTTGTTTTGTTTCCACTGCCAGGCTTACCATGTTGTCCATTGCAACAAACAGCTGAAACCAAACTTCTTAGTTATTCTAAGCAGACTTATTCTTAATTTAGTGTGGGGACCCTTGAACTCAACACTGGCCTGCAACCTACAGTTGCGAAAGAAAGAACTGTCTGCTTGTTGTTTGTAATTGTCAGGGTATGGACTGAATAATAATTCTGCATGTATAAACAAAGCATATTAAACAAAGAATATTACAGACGTATTTTACAGCACTGATTTGTCCTTCAACACAAACCTATCAGCAAGCAAAATATTTCAAGATTTGCAGTCCAGTATATTTGCCTTTTATAATCTGCCAAATATGAACGGTTAAACACATTGATGTAATGTCTTAATTATTTGTTTGGTCATCAATAACTTCTAATGCAAAAGAGTAGAAATGTTATTTCTTGTTGAGGAGTACTGAAGACTTTTATATATATTTTTTTTTTCAATGTTGCGTATTATGTAGATGTGCTTGTAAAGTTATATTTAACATTCATACATTTTATAAATTTAAGTAGGCTCTGAAATTAGGTGATACTGGTTCCTTTCTCCATTACATTTGATTGTTTTGTTGTACTGGTAGAAATCTTGTTATTATCACAGTTTGATTCTGCAGTATTGATAGCACAGGCAAACTGAATAACTTACAATCCAGGTTCTCCAGGTGCAGATCTCCAGGTGCACCTTGTTCTCCAGGTGCAGATCTTAATACTATTTGTGGATAGTTTTTTTCTAGTTCTGTAAATCCAGAACACAGTGAAGCTGAAACATAGATATAGAAACACCTGTGTTTGCTTCCAAACAGTCTATCAAGCAAGAATGTTTTTAAGTAAAAGCATCACCAAAGGGCACTCAAAGCTCAAATGTATCCTAATACACAGATCATCATCTTGACAGAAAAAAAAGTTCCAGATTAGCCACAACACATAGACCAGAACTCCAGACTTAGAGTCTGCAGGGCCAAAAGAAAGATTAAATAGGCCTCAGAAACGTGACATTGATGAAAGCATGTAATTTAAGACAGAAGTAATGAGAATGTCTAAAGAGAAAATACTAAAAAAATAAAAAAAAGTAATACAGGATGGTATCAAGAAGGGTTTGAGAAGGGACAAGGACAGTTAAATTGCATCTTTTTAGTAAAATAAAAAAAAATATGGTAGAAATGGCTAGAGATGAGAATGGTGTTGAGACAGAAGAAAATATGTCAACATTCTGAATTAAGAAAATGTATAGTAACTAAAAAGAAATATAAAAGAAAATGGTATGCTATAAAGCTCTTAACCATAATTCATTTTTTCCACTTGCTGGTAACATTTTTGGTGATCGTGACTGCAGATTATGAACTACAGCTCTAGTAGGGATTTATTCCAAGCATGCTCCTTGTTCGTTGAACATGTATTTATAAAAGCCAGCTGTCAAAGTATGCAATGACACATTTCAGTACCTTATTTACAGCAAGGCAAATGTTGGAGTTCTTCCATTTATATAAGGGAAGAAAGAAAGAGAGAGAAAGGGAAGGAAGTGCTGGATTAAGCATTAAGCATTAGCTTATGGTTAGAGTGGGTTTCTTATGTTTCCAGGCTGCTGTGAGGAACATTAAGTGGATTATTGGTTCATGTTTATCTTCTCCAAGCACAGCTGCAAACTAGAAAATGTTAGTAAAATCAGTGGAGGAAGCTGTCCCTCAGCAGCTGACTTCCGTCTATGTTTTCTGATAATTGAAAGATATGGTCCCTTTTTTCCCTGTTTCAGTTATGTGTTTATATGGAAGGATGCTTATGTGCCAAATTTAATAGAATCTACTCCATTAATACCAACTAATTTACTTAGGATTTCTATTTTTGTTTGTTCGTTTGTTTGTTGTTTTGAGGAGAATTGGTCAGTGAAGGTGATAGGACAATGGAAGGGAAAAGAGACATAGGTGTCAAAATTCCAGCCTGCACCACAGGAAGGGAAACAGGGCTCAGATACATCCATATATACCTTGTCCATGTACAAACTGCTTCAAAAGAATTGGGTCAACAGGACATACACGAGGCACCTTCTCTGCTGCTTGTATCATCAGGTATGCTGTCATTTCCACACAGTGAGAGAGATACTCCAACTTCCTTCCAGTTCCTTTGGATTTTGTTCCACCTTGAGTTAGGCCTCTAGCCCCCTTCCACCTTCCCTTATTACACATTACCACTTATCTACATCCACAGATCTCATCAATTGTTATCATAATAACTATCATTAAACAGTCTGAGTTCAGTTCTTTTCCACATACTTTTAATTTTGTTCACAAGTAGTAGCAAGTTCCCATAGGTTAAGTGTACAGAAGCTAGGGATTTTTTCCCCATCTAGGTATTTATTGTTAGTAGTAGTATTATTTTGCCTATACAGTTATACTGTGAGAATGGAAAATATTGATAGCCAAGAACTTAATTGGCACTGAAGCTATTTTATATCATCAACATACATTTATATTCACAGAAAAGAGCTTCTTTACACATCTTCTTCTTATCTTTATTAAATATGATTTTTATCTTTAAAATCCTTGACCAATGCACCATTAATAATTAGCCTAACACAGAATCACACTAAAGGACAAGGAGGAAAAAGTCTCACTGACATAGAATATTGTTTCAGGAAGCCATGGAATAAGAGCTTTGAGGCATGCTGAGTATGAAATATGTAGCTAAGGTTTATTAGTCTTCAGATTGCAAGATGTCCTATAAAGTCAATAAATCTGAACAAAATCAGAATCAAAAAATATAAAAACTTTTTTTATAGAGTGCTCAACTGCAAGGTATATAAAGAACTATACAAAAATATAATTAAATTGAAAGAAAGATGTTTTGTGGGCAACACCTTTTGGAAGTATAAAATGAAGCAAATGAAAAATGACAGTAAGATGATGTAAATAAACACTAATAATTATAATTCTGTAGCTGAGAGTAGTATCTTTGCAAAGACTCAGAAGCTGTTACTGTTACCAAGACCTTCAGCTTCCATACACCACTAAAAGAGCTCAGAACACAAAAATATTACAGAGCAATGTGGACATAAAGCAAAGATATGTTAGTTAAACAGTGACAGAGATGACTCCACAGGAACTGTACACAAGTTACAATTTATAAGATCATATATAATTTTTTTGCCACAAATGAATGATCATGCAAAATTCCTATTCAAAGTCAGTGAATACACAACTCCATTGTTTTGGTGCTGTAAAAAAATTGAAATGATGGCAGTATCACAAAATTTAATGGGCCGAGAATGGAGGCATGAACCCTGTGACCAAAATTGTTTGTTATTATATGGGCTCTTAAATACAAATACAAGGGATATAAATTATGCAGGTACTTTGTGCCATCTCATATATTTCTTTTCAGCTTCACATACAACAGTGCATCATATTCTTCCTTTACATAATGCATAGAGTATGTCACATCAGACTGTTAATGAGACACTACAGCCCCTTTAATATCTCTATCCCTTTGTACATCTCCATCCAGATGTTTATACTCAAGATTCTGTAAATATGAGAATTTAGCTACCTCATATATTAGGAAAATTTAAGCACCTATTTTTTTTTGTGAGCAATTTGCTATATGAGAGTTCTTTAGCACTGTGAACAGCACAGACAGAAATGTATTCCAATGCTCAGTGAAGTCTTTCCTCTTCTTTAAGGATTACATCCACTTTTCTTGCCTTTCAGTTCTCAGTTTCAATTATTTGATACATCAGATTTCACAATGTGAGCTCAAAAGCTCATCCATTTTATTTAAACTTAATGAGTCCACAATAAACATCATTACATTAGAAGTAAGCATCTGCTTTCTTCAGAAAAAATAAATAATTAAATATTTACTCTCACTCCAGATTTATTTAAAAAAAGTGTAGGGGGCTTAGGATGATTTTATTATTATTATTATTATTATTATTATTATTATTATTATTATTATTATTATTATTATTATTTATTTATTTATTTATTTTATTTATATTTTTTTTTTGGAAAGCAATCCCTGAAAATGATGCATATAATCTCATCACACACTTTTGTGGTTTCTGACTTTTAGAAGTCCAGTGTCTTCCTCATTTAATAGACAGGTGTCATCTGATGCTGGTTGAAAATAAGAGTCATAGACAAGACAGAAGATTCTGTGACTTATTACTCAAACTTTTCTGCATAAACCTTAATAGAAGAGTAAGAGTATTGGTGAGAAGGTCATTTCAGTTGATTTATAACACTATGTTAATTTGCAACACATGTATTTGGTCTGTATCATAATAGTCTTAATAAAAATAAATTATCTTTAAAATTATGAGTTACATAATTATACACAGTTAATTCAGGGAAAGTTATTTGAAATCACCTTTTATCTGGCTCTTATGTTACACCACTCTTTTCATCTTTTTCATCTTTTTCAATCCAAAACAATTGAAAATATATCCCAAATGCCAAAAATGTGAACAAATAACAAAAGTAAAGAAATCCTGAGAACTACCCCTAATAAAAAAAAAAAAAAAATCCTTTTTAAAAAACATAAGGACCCAAAAATGTGGGTCACATATGAAACCAAACATTAGGAAGTTCCAACATATTTCAGGAAAAATCATAAGACTAGAGTGATCCTAAAGAAGGCTCAGTTATGCTTAAGAATACTTGTAGATACTTTTCCAGACTTTTCTTAGATGACCAGTAGAGGAGATGCCACTGCACCTTCCTCAGGCACTTCCAGTGATTGACTAATATTTATTTTTCTAAAATCTTACTTTAAATAACTTTGCCGCAAAGGAAGTCTATTATTTCCTGTTTCTATCTGTTGCACATGAGGAGAATAGACTATGTCCTCTTTTGCAACAGCCTTTTACATACTCGAAGACTGTTTCATCCCTTTGTCTTTTTTTCTTGTAACAAATTCATGTTCTCTAAAGTCCTGATTGCTTTCACTGAACTCAGCAAACATTTTCCAAGGAATCAAAATCTCTGCTTTCTCAAAGGTCAGTGCCCAGAACTTACTACAGTATTTCAACTAAACACTTAGTAATGCTCAGCAAATCAAAAGACAGCTTGCTCAGCAGTAACAAGTACTTTTCAATATACGGAGCCCACATGTACAGAGGAGAGAACTAACTGCAAAGGGGAAACTTTTTATGCCCGTCTGAAGGGATGATGTGTCTGTGGAAAGTCTGGTCATATTGGCATGTTTTCTTAAGAAGATTATCTCAAACGTCTTGCAGAGTATCTTTCTGTTTAGTTTTAACCTAATAAAATAATTGCTTTTACCTCTTCCAACATGTCAGACATTCATTCTCCTCCTGTGATGTTTTAATTTCCTGATGTTTTTGCAAATAACTGTTCCTCAAGCTGTTGATCCCATTTCAGCATCTGTGTAGCTATTCCTGTGTCCTTCACACTTGTCTCTCCAAATTCATTTGGATTTTTCAGGACATTTCCCCAAATTTTCCAGATGAGTTTGAATTCTAATATTGTTTTCCCCATAATTCCAGTTGTTTTCATGTTTACTTCAACTCCAAATTAAGGAAGCACAATTAATAGCTCATTTACATTTCATCCACCTCATTAATATTAATAAAGAATATTACATGTCCAGAATCATGGTTTTCTTTGAAAGTGAAATTGACATAGCCTTCTATTTTGACAGCAAATACTGTTAACTCACTGGTTTTTATTTGTTTCTTTGATTCATTCATTTCCAACAGGTGTTGAATCCATGCTATATTGTCAATCAACAGAAAATGTCCTTTCTTAAAGAATGCCATCTGAGACACTTTCAAAAGCCCTATTTAAGGTCAAGATCTGTGATACCTGCTGTCCTTTTTATTTTTTTTTCCTGTCTGCAAAGCTTTTTAGCTGTTAACAAGAAATTTTGGCAATGTTGGCAATATGTTGGCACTCACTTTCCAGATGCTTGCAAATAGTTTTATTGTTCTGACAGCTTTCAAGGAATTTGAATGTAATGGAGTAGCTTGTAATTCCTTGATATTTCTTTCTTTCTCACCAGTTCCCTTCCCTTCCCTTCCCTTCCCTTCCCTTCCCTTCCCTTCCCTTCCCTTCCCTTCCCTTCCCTTCCCTTCCCTTCCCTTCCCTTCCCTTCCCTTCCCTTCCCTTCCCTTCCCTTCCCTTCCCTTCCCTTCCCTTCCCTTCCCTTCCCTTCCCTTCCCTTCCCTTCCCTTCCCTTCCCTCCTTCCTTCCCTCCTTCCCTCCTTCCTTCCTTCCTTCCTTCCTTCCTTCCTTCCTTCCTTCCTTCCTTCCTTCCTTCCTTCCTTCCTTCCTTCCTTCCTTCCTTCCTTCCTTCCTTCCTTCCTTCCTTCCTTCCTTCCTTCCTTCCTTCCTTCCTTTTTCTTCCTTTCTTCCTTTCTTCCTTTTCTTTCTTTTCTTTCTAAGTAAACAATGTATTTACACTTTCTGTATTTGTTAATATTTAATTTCCTTGAGTTTCTGAAAATAACTATGGCTATTAAACAATCTGTAGACACATGATTGTTGGAATACCTTCTAAGTTTTGTGAGGTATTTTTCCTCATAGTCTAGGCTAAGCATCCCTTTCTTATTATACTGGTATTAAACGTGCTTACTGCTAAATGCAGCTGCTCTTTCTGCACATCACTAATGGAAAGAAAATTATTTGGTGTTGTAGGTGTCTTCTGTTTCTTTCTTCCACTAAGTTATGGATCTAAAACATACTTTTGTTTGCAATGTATGATAACAGGTCTACATAATACACACAATGCTGTGTCTTTCTTTCCTCACGATCTTCTTATGAATTGTGTCACAATTGTGCCCAATCTTTATGATTTTGTCATTACAAAATCATATTATTCTTATACCAGAATTGCAGGTTTTTTACCTGCAATATATATACATATATGTATTTAAACAGTTGCAGACTACTGGCTTCTCTTTGTGCTACAAATTAGAATGAAAATTATATTCCAGTTTACTAGTGAAAACTCCCAATCTTCTCAAGAGGCATTTAGTTTCAGAGAAGCTAAGAACTACAGCTCTCAATTACACAGGTAAAGTGACATAGTATCATAGTATCAGCATCTAGGTGGAGTAAAGCACACACACACTGCTGCTCAGACAGTGTCTTTCTTCAGGCTCAGCCTACAAAGTGGTTTTGAGATATATTGCAAAACAATACTCAACAAACACGAAGTGTAGGAATACTCCCTATTTTTTCCCTTTTGCTGCATTTGTTCTAGTCCCCTACAGAAATGTTTGCTGCCTTCCATGTGATAGAATGTTAAGCCCCAGAGTTAGTGAAAACACTTTAGCTGTCCTTTTAAACAAGTCACTACCAAAAGCAAATCCAAAGGAGAAAACCGAGTAAGATTCTTTCCATGTGAAACATATTTAGTCAAGTATAGTCTGAGTACTATATCTGAGTACTCTATTACATAAATCTCTCTCTACACTTTCTATTAGCAGGAAACCATACTTTTCTCTCTTTGTTTTCAAATCCTTTTTCTTTAGTGTTGCATTCCAGTTTCTCCTGTTGACTGCCAAGCAACTGGACAGTTAGGATCTGTATTTGGTTTGTAGCAGCACTCCATAGATTTTCTAGTTTCATATTGTTGTGGTTCCGCTCGAGTGGGCAGCTGAGCTCCACCACCGCTGCTCTCTCACTCCCCCTCCTCCTACACTGACCTTGGTGCCTGCAAGGTCACTGCTCGTACTCTCCCAGCTGCTGTGTGGCACTGCGTTTTTTTCCCTGTCTTAAATATGCTCTCACAGAGGTGCAAAACAACATCGCTTATTGGCTCAGCTCTGAAAACAATGGGGCCCTTCCCAAACATGGGGCAGCTTCTAGATCTTTCTCACAGAAACCACCCCTATGGCCCCCTGCTACCAAAACCTTGCCACGTAAACCCACTACACATATATTTCTGTAACATCTACAAAGTAAGATCTTTCCTCATCTGTTGATACATTCTCCAGTTAATGATACACTCCATAAGATTTCAGTGCAGCATATAGGGAATAAGAAATAAAATGCTTCTCTTTAACAGTTTGTCCTAGACTATTGATTACTTCCATTTTAAACTTCATTAGAACCAGGTTTTCTCTTCCAGTTAGGTCTTTTTCAGTTATAGAATATTCTTCTGGTTGCATGTTTGTTGATATTGCTATAAATGCTATTATTTTCAAGAGATAAATCATTCTTAAAACATAAATCATTAAAAAAAATATTCCAACACAGCATTATTTCAACATTATTTCCTTCCTCTATAAATCATTAACTTACATTAAGCATGAAATCTTGTTAACTTTCAATAGAAATCATCATAGATTTATGATAAGTGAATGAAAAAAGGGCTGTATATACAATATTGTATATGCATTATACAATATAAAATACGTAGATATTGAAACATATGCTAGAAGGATTGAATTACTCATACAGACAAGCTCATTCACAGCAATGTCAGACCACTGAAGAACCAGTGTGAAAGACCAAAATTACAATGCCACTGTGCAAATTAAAGATTTAACAACACTATTAAAAAAAAAAAAAAAAAAAAAAAAAAGTTTCTGAATTTGGACAGCAATTCAAGACATGTCTTTGAATTATTAAAATAAAGACAAATATTATCCAATGAAGAAAATGGAGCAATGGTGCTGTGATTTCCATTAAACCAATGCTTTGGAACCTTTTTGTGTGTGTGTGTGTGTGTGTAAGGGAAACAGATGCTTACATTAATAGCTTTAGATCCAACCTGCCAAAAAGTTCTACTATGCCAACTACTGGAGTAATGAGGCATTTAAAATATAATGAAATAAAGGTAAATGTATCTACTTGTGTAGACACTACTTCAGTGACACAAATATTATTCCAGTTTAAAGTAATATGTAAAGTTAGAATAACTCTCTAACTACTATAAAAAGGAAAAAATAAATAAAATAAAATAAAATAAAATAAAATAAAATAAAATAAAATAAAATAAAATAAAATAAAATAATAACAAAACACAACAAATTTTTGTCCCACGTCTAAATATTGACATTACCTTTAGTTTATCAATTATGCATTCTCAGTCTAAGCTAAGTAACCTAATCTTCTGAAAGAGAATCATTACCAGAAGTGCCATGATATTGTTACACATATTGCCTTAACTCATATAGGACAAGGCAGTTTATAATGGCTGACAGAATAAACAATTTGGATGGCTTTCATCATTCCAAATAATAATAATTACTTTTAATTGCCAAATAAATTTACTCTCTTTTCAATTATTATGAAGGGAAAAAGAAGTGCCAGAGTCTAACAAATTCTGTATTTATATTGTCTGTGCTTTGTGTTAGTCTTAGAATAGCTTCATTTTGTGCCATTAGTTTTTTAGGTTGTGGAGGAAGAAGCTGGTAATTCATAATTAATGGTAAGTGCCCAACCAAAGACTCAAGGCCTATGGAATTCGTCAATGCAGAAACACTTAAGACAGTTAATCTGAAGTAACTTTTAAAGCAGATGAATTAAAATACATTAAAGCCCTGTATTGATCCTTTTATTCTGATTTACAATGGCTTTAATTTAATCTAGACCATTTCAGCTTTCAAAGTGAATTATTAAATTAAATTAGAGCCACTTCAATTTTGAATAAAAGTGTCAACATTGGGATTAATGCAGTTTAACATTGCATAGGACTATGTGAACTGGAAAAAATCCTACAGTGAATTACTTCATAACAGCTAACTGTGTTCACAACCTTTCTCCACAGAAAACTCAGATTAATAAAACTTTCTTGTCTTGCAATGAGATGTGTCAAACACTGTTACTCATATGCAACTTTAACATGCTGAAATATCCTGTGTTTATACCCTTTGTTGAGATGAGTGAACTTTCTTGAGAATTCAGGTGTAGACAAATACTTTTTCGTTATAATTAATGTGCCAGAGCTTAGTAAGAAATTATGATTTTCAAACCCCAAATAACAAGGTTATTTTGGATTTGTGTGTGTGTGTGTGTTAATGTTTCTCACATGAACATTTCATTTTTTACCAAAGATTTTCAGAACAGTCTTTTCTTAAAATGACAGTTTTGATGAAAAATTGTTGATCACTCCTAAACAAGACAATGACAACTCCTGTTCTCTTTCATGAGCAGTGGATGAAAAGAATCTGAACTGACTTGTTTTATATGTTTCTATATGTTACAAAATATGCAATCCAAAAACATTGTTGTTCCCACTTGTCAGAGAAAACTGCTAATTTAGAGTTGTGGATTTTTTATACCATTTTATACAGATTCAGCAAGTGATGGAAATGAATTTAGTAGTATACAGCAACAAAAAAACAAATACATCAACAAACAAACAAACAAAAATCTATTCTTCAATTTATACTCTGTATGATAAATGTTACTTTCCATACCTTACATCTAACAGATATGTTAATAAACTAAAGAAGATGTAACTCTGTGGTTGGGGTAAATTCTTCCCACAATGGAAAGCAAATCCACTAGATTTTGATTTGCATACAAAGTGTCAGTTTACAAAAGTCCTTGGAAGAGACCTCCAAGATCACCGAGTCCAACCTCTGACCTAACACTAACATGTCCTCCACTAAACCATATCCCTAAGCTCTACATCTAAACGTCTTTTGAAGACTTCCAGGGATGGTGACTCAACCACTTCCCTGGGCAGCCCATTCCAATGCCTCACAACCCTTTTGGTAAAAAAGTTCTTCCTAACATCCAACCTAAACCTCCCTTGGTGCAACTTTAGCCCATTCCCCCTCGTCCTGTCACCAGGCACGTGGGAGAATAGATCAATCCCCACCTCACTACAGCCTCCTTTAAAGTATCTATAGAGTGCAATAAGGTCGCCCCTGAGCCTCCTCTTCTACAGACTGAACGTTCCCAGCTCCCTCAGCCACTCATCATAAGACTTGCTTTCCATACCTCTCACCACCTTCCTTGTCCTTCTCTGGACTCACTCAAGCACCTCCATGTCCTTCTTGTAGCGAGGGGCCCAAAACTGAACACAGTACTCGAGGTGCGGCCTCACCAGAGCTGAGTACAGGGGGACAATCACTTCCTTAGTCCTGTTGGCCACACTGTTTCTGATACAAGCCAGGATGCTGTTGATCTTCATGGCCACCTAAGCACACTGCTTGCTCATATTCAGCTGACTATCAACCAACGCTCCCAGGTCCTTCTCTGCCAGGCAGCTTTCTAACCATTCATCTCCCAGCCTGTAGTGCTGCTTAGGGTTGTTGTGCCCAGGTGCAGGACCCGGCACTTGGCCTTATGAAACTTCATACAGTTGGCCTCAGCCTATCGGTGCAGCCTATCCAGATCCTCCTGCAGAGCCTTCCTACCCTAGATGCAGATCAACACTCGATCCTAACTTACTGAGGGTGCACTTGATCCCCTCATACACACTTACCAGTCACTCCAGACACATTTCCCTTTTCGTTCTTGAGAAAAATATTAAAGCATTGTTTTCATTTCCAAATGCCCATAATTTTGCACGAAAGGAAAGGTGGTTAGAAGTCAGTGCATTCTGTATATGGGGTCTCTTTAGAATATCCACAAGAGAATCAAGAGTGAAGTCTGTTTTACCCTGTTCTTTGAGAGGAATCTCTCTTAGTTGCTGTTCATTTTTTATGATGTATCCACAGGAAAAAAAAAAAATACAGGGCACAGAACTGTACACACAAAGACAGACAGTTTTGAAATACAACATTCTTGCCGAAGTCACAGTTTCTTTCTAAATAAACAACCTAAAAGTAGTTATTTGGAAATTGCATCCAGAAAACACAGATTGAATAGCAATTGCTTAATCATTAATGATATTGATCAAAGACTGAAAGCATACATACATAGAGTTTACATTGAGAGGTGTCTGATCACTCAATATAGTTTCTCTCAGCTTTAAGATGCCCTTTGTTAATCTATTTATTAGATAAACATCATTAAGAGGATGCTTAAAGGAAAAGCATATGTATATATGTGGCACGTTAATCCACTGGTTACTGAAGCTTTTCTCCTCGTTTTTTTTTTTTTTGTGCAAACCATTTAAGTTTATAGAACAAGTTTTTCAAACATATGTTGCTCTTCTACTTCAAAACATTGTTGTCTTTTAATTTCGTCCATGTAATTATGAGTTACTATTGCCCATTAGCTCTACCTAAGGATTTAGACTAGCCTCATAGTGACTATGTGAAGGGCATGCACGGTAACAGAATGATTTTCCTGTGAATAATGCTTGGTCAGAGAGCTGCACCTTCTTAGAGGAAATTCTAGTCTTCCAAATGGAAGTTGTACTTTGCAATGTCAGGATTACAGCCACACAATTTGTTTAATGTGTAGCAAATGCAGACTTTTGCATTTCAGCAAAAGTGTTTATGTAGATGGAAGAAGTTTTTTGCTGTTAAAAAAAAAACATTTGCAGTTATTTGCAGTTATTCAGCCTTCACAAACCTAAGTAATGAAGCTATTATGATTTTTAATAAAATAGCTAATGCTAGATTGTAAAATAGGCATAAAAATGTGATGGTAATTTTATTTGGCGTTCAGTACTTCAACTAACGTAATGAATTACTGAAATACAGTGTTCAAAAATTAACCAGGTTCATGACCTTCAATAATTTTGTTTTCATAGTAATAAGATGAATTTCATGAAAAACTTAAGAAAAACTTAATATAAAGAAACAAATATAGCAGCCTTGATCATGACCAACACTAAACTGGGAATTTCCAGAGACCAAAGCAAAAGAAACTTTATCTTGGACTAAACATACAATATATAACCTCATACCTGGTATTTATTTACCCTGATAGTTTGCAAAGAAGACTTTAAAAAGTGTACATATAATGAGTCATATGACAGATTTGGAGGCAGAAGGTTGAGTTTTCATTCCCAAACTTTTGTACTTCTGAACTCAAAATCATCTCAGAATGCATTCTTTATCGACAAGATTTGGAAATTATACATTTACTTATTTTCTGGTGCTGTTTTTACTGGTCTATTATTGACACTTGTTCCTACACAGAAGAAGGCATTTGTGCCAAGGGTTATGTGGAAGAAAGAAAATGGAACCACGTAGGCTCATTATGTCATGGGAAGGTTCTGAGACATGGTCTTGGGAGACATGGTCCAAAAAAAAGAGAAAATTTGCAAGGTTAATTTTTGTCTTAAATTGGCTATTCCAGAAACAAACAAACAAACAAACAAAAAACAAACTATAAAGCCAGTACAATGCTATCTTCTATGTAGTTCTGTTAGAAACAGATGGGGAAAACAAAGTTTTCTCAAGGAGAAAAACATTGCTTAAAGCAAGTAAGAAACAAGGAGTTGTATTCATCTTCCATTAATATTAAAACCTGTACAAATCAAATAAAAAAAAAAAAACATGGAAATGTAAAAGCTGTAAAGACTAAAGACTTCAGTGGAAAAACAGTTTTCTAAATGTGATCTCAGAAAAGAAAAAAAAAACAGAAGGCCTTTAATTGTGGCAATGAATTTGGAATGGAGATATAAAATGTCTGAAAGTAACAGCCTTGAAGGTGATAGCATTTAAATCCGAGAGGATGCTAATACTGATGAAATATTACAGAATTGCAGTACACTAAACATGGAAAAAAAATACCTTTTGCTTTTCTTATGGAAAGATCGGTCTACATTTAGAATGACAAAACTTAATTCTACCAAATAGTATAATCAAGAGAATACATGAATCTACTTAGGGAATTCTAAGCCACTGTTTCTGACATAGCATTGAAATGGATGTGCATTGCTAGTCCATTGCAGATGGAAGTATATCTAAGTGTTAATTATTGCTACCCTATTTGAATTGGAGTCCTTCCTATAAGTTTTCAAACACTTTCAATTTCTGAAACTTTAAAAAATTTTAGATGCTCTGTATGAGACAGAAACTTTTTGAGAACTGCTAGAGAAACAATGCATGGGTCCCAAAGGGTCTATGGGCTGTAGCTTGACAAAATGAGATCCAAGAGTAAGCTTACAGTGCCGGAGGAGCCAGGTGTCAGAGGGAATTTTCAGTTAAGCCATGTCCCTGCCATCAAGTATTTGAAATCACTCAAGCAAATCATCTATTAGAGATAAGAGTGAACTGGAATTTTATAGAACAAAAGCCCTCTTCCTAATATGTTAGAGAAGACAGGTAAGAAAAGCCACCCTGGTCATGAGGACCAGAGACTGTTTGTATGAACCTAGAGACAATTTGGACTGGATAGAACTCAAGTGATCTTAAAGCTGATGGGGCTGGAGGGGAGGATAGAAAACGCTTTGTAACTACTTTGCCAGTGCTGTGTTCTGTATTTTCACTGATGTGTATCTCTTCATAAGCAAGCCCTCTGGCTGAAAAACCATGCCTACTGCTTTGCAAGAATGCCTGCAGGTGAAATTGGGCTGTCCTGAACATTGTCAATTTTAAACTTTCAAAAATCACAGCCTACTTTATACCACCTTATCATGACATTACTAAACAGAATTCAATCTCTCTCTTTTACCCCCCCCCTCCCCCTCCCCCACTCCCCTTCCCCCCTCCCTCCATTTCTTATTTCTGTTTTGGGTTTCATGTATGCACTTTCTTATCTGATTAATACATTAAAAATAAAATGGCTATTAGAAATTAAATCTTATGCAAAGTTTCTCATGTAATTACTGAGTTATGCGATGTATGAAGTTTAATAGTGCCAATACAGTAAAGCAGGCAAAGCTGTTAATAGTTTCATAATAGTTTTTGTTTGTTTGTTTGTTCTTTAATTATTTGAGGATGGAAACTTGTCATAATTTGACTGAAATAAGCAAAACAGATTAATATTTTCTGTTTTCTGATAATTACACTAGAGTTACTACTTAACTATCTGTCAAGTTTGTGCTAAAGTTTTTAGAACAATTTCCAGGGTTTTCTTTCACAAAGGAATTAATACTTTTTTTGTCAAAGTGTATATATATATTAATTTTATTTGTTTATTTCTGTAAAGATCAGTGTGGGCCATTGTGACTTATTGCATCCTTTAATAAGAAATATTCCAACAGTATTCCAGATAAACTGAATTTGCTCCACAGCTCAATCTAAAATGTGAATGAGAGGCTTTCCTTAGTTTCCTTAGCCCAAAACTATTTTCTTGTTTTTGCCATAAACTTAGAAATTCCCCTTCATAACTGAAGAAAATCATAAACATTACACTTCCCACAAGAATCAGTGTTTCTGTATGTTATGCCAGCAATATTTTATATTTTATGCACTCCCCATCCTGCAGAATATGTGCAATATTTATATCACAATAAAGAAAAGAA
The DNA here is from genome assembly GCF_964035555.1 of Netta rufina. NCBI lineage: Eukaryota > Metazoa > Chordata > Aves > Anseriformes > Anatidae > Netta > Netta rufina. The sequence goes on along the minus strand of NC_140124.1, from coordinate 71,950,614 downwards.
CTAGAACATTTTAATGGAATCTGTTACATGTTCTTTTAGATCTAAGAAATCTTATATTAAGTAATTAGTGTACATGAATATGGTATTTTCCTCTTGGATTAAAGAGTTTTAACCCTGTATGATCAGCCTCAGGACAGCTAAGGAACCTGATTTTTCAGGTAGATTGAATCAAGCAAGATCTGGTATTACTTTTTACTTTCCATAAACTCTATTCCTTGTAACAAACAATATACAAAATTATGATATACAATGTTCTGAAAATTATTATGGGACAACTCCAGGCTAACATGTAGCCTATTGCATTGTATAATCTTCTTGTTATTAATTTTCATTTTTTTTTCCCTGTCACTGGTCAGCTAAAGGCTGATCAGTGTAAATGGTATAAAAATAAACCCACGCTTCATGTTACAGAAATATGCAGTTAGAGATGACAAATTCATACTGCAGATCACAAGTCTTTGTGATATAATGTAGCACTTTCAATTTCCTTGATAATTAATTTTGCATTCATTTATCACTTTCCCATTCCCCAGCTACTAAATTTTCAAGTTAATTTTTACTTTCAGTACTACTGTAAATTGATTTCTTGGTTTTCAGGGAGTCAAGTACTTTGTCTTCTATTATTAGGTTCCTTCTACCATTAGGCTTCATTACTGCTTCCTTATACAAGAGCTTTCTTCCTTAAATAAGAGCTCCAGGTCTCAAAGAACTTAGCATTCAACTAAATATTAAATTGGTCAAGATACAAAGGAAACTCCTTCAAGAATGAAAAAAAAAATTGAAACAAAATGTTTTTTATAGACACGGTAAAGTATGTAGAGTAATTTCTTCCTAAAAATTTGAAAAAAAGAACAAACAAACAAACAAACAAAACCACATTAGCTTCTTAATCCTACAAGACTAATGAACTTCAGGAAACTGAAGTGAGATTAGTTGGTTGTTGAAAAGAGGACTATTTCCATAACGCCTTAATAAAAATCATCGCCCTCTTTACTTTTTTTTCTGTACCAAAATATTTTCTATTATATAGCTTCAGAATGAAATTTCCAAATATTAAACAATGAACTAAGCAGTTAAACTAAGTAGTTATTTTTAGTAGTGCTATATACACATATAACATATTGTAAAAATAAATAATAATGACACGAATACAAATATATTTTTTGAACCATAATCCTTTTTTATGCTATTTTATGCTAATCCTTTCTTCCCACTTCACCAAAAAGTAGCAGTAGAAACCTTTAATAATTCTGTTTAGTAAAAATTTAGACACACACACATTTAAAAAAAAAAATAGCTTTCACAGCTTACAAGTCCCTGTGGTCTAAAAAGGACTAAGGAACAACTTCCCAAATTTCAAAAGATGTGGATATACCAGCAAAAAAGTGTTACACAAAGCAATCATAATAACTGATCCAGAGCAAACTTTTCTCCCAAAGTCAGGTAGTTTGCAAACTAACACACTAGATAGGTGCAAGAGTACACGTTTCCTGTGGCACTGAGTATCAGTCCCTCTTGATCTTACTGATGAACACTCTTGGACTGCCCTGAACATTGAGAGTAATCAGTGAGGAAGGTACAGGTTGTCCCTAAATTTATTCTGTACCCTTACAGAATACAACTTACCTTTAAGTGGATGTACTTAAAGGTTGACAAGGTGATTGATGTTTCTGGGCACAGATTATCACAAAGCCTCATAATCAGTTTATAGTGTTTATGTGGACTTTGGTAGAAAAGCACTGTTTTACTAAGTGGAAGAAGGAAAGCTAGAGGAGTGCCTAACCTTAATACAATGTAATACACCACACGGACACATATTTTCAACACTGATTTAGTATCAGCTGGATACTGAACTGTGAAATTAAGTTAGATTTCAAAGGATGGTTTTGGTTATGTTCACCTTATCCAGGTTCTTTGAGTGACCAGTACTCCAATGAGATGAATTTGTGTTTTTATTTAAGGCATCTTCAAAGTAAACCTGATCAAGCTAGAAATTCACAGGAATAGCATGCAGAAACCAGTCCTCAGTAGAATCATTATAAGGAGCTCTTTGAATTTGTCAGAAGTTGAAGCCATTGAGAGCTAAAAGAATTAATAATTCATAGTGGTGGCTAGAGAGCAGAACCACATGGGAATTCTGCAGCAGCAGTTATTAGTGCAGACTTTACATCATTGCCATAGCCATCAGTGGGCAGATCCCCAGGCAAGCGTTGGGCCACTTTGGCCTGTGTGGATGTAATATTTATAATTTCCATCTTTTTCCAAGACGTTCTCTGTTCTGTGGTGCAGAGCTAATATATCTTCTCAGTGAACACCACCAAACACCAAGCTTGAACATGACCTAAAATGTCTCCAATTAGTTGAGGGGTTTTACTACACACAATTATCCATATGCAAGATTTGGTTGCCTTGCCAGAGTTCATTACTACATGTGATGAAAAGTCAAATCATTACAAACACCATCTTTTTCCACATGAAAGTAACTCCTGTGAAATTGGCAAAATCATTTTTTCCATCTTTTTTTTTTTTTTTTTTGAGAACTGTTACTATTCATAGACTTCGTAAAAAAGAAAACAAAATGTTAAATGTTATCTCCTGAATAACTCCTGTTATCTTTTGAATATTTATTTATTTATTTTTAATGAATGTAAGAAATTAAGAAACTTAATGACATTCCAACAAGCAGAAATTGCAGAAACTATGAATGACATTATCAAAGGAGTATATACTTAACAATGTAATGTACAATAAATAGGAATGCTAAAATATTTATAAATTTGTGATGATCATATATAAACTTACTTGTCACCTTAGTAAATTCACTCAAATGACAGGAATCACAGAATGCTGTTTGACAGAGACCTCTGAATGTCACCTAATCCAGCCTCTTGACTGAAGAGTCACTGCTCATATAAGATCACGTCAGCCATGGCTTTGTTTAGCTCAGTCTTCCAAAATCACAAACTGAAACTTCCACAACATTTCTAGCTGCCTGTGCCACCTCTGTATCATACATTTGCTTACTCTTTGTCAGGCTAAAAGAGCTCAACCTCCATACTCTTCAAAAATGAAATAAACCACCAAAACAAGAAAAAAAAAAATAAAAATCAATCCCTTAAAGGAAAACAAACAAAAAAACAACAACAACAAAAAACATGCCTTTTCCTATTCTGCTGAAAATCATCGGAGCTTCTCTGGGAGCCATTCAAGTTTCCTTACTGGGGATGTAAACCAGTAAATTGAGGTGCTGAAAACTGTATGCAGTACTGAAGATGTGGCCTCCAAACTGTCAAATGGATAGGAAAAAGAATTTATTTCAATCTGCTTTTTAATATTCCTTCTAAAGTAGTACGGCACATAGTTAATTTTATTTATAATGAATACATTGTTGGTTCTTATTCAACTTGGTGTCCTCTGTAACCAACAATTCCTTTGCAGCAGAGCTGCTACTCATCTATTCACTTCCAGTTTGAACTGAAGGAGTTCTGCCCCAGGTGCAGGATTTTGCACATTTCCCTGCTGAAAATGAGGATTCTCTTTATCCAGTCTTTAAGTTTTTTAGGCTATGACATTTCACAATATCTGCACAGTTCAAAGTCTCAGTCAATCTCTTCATTGAGGACTGATTCCTTCAGTCCAGAGAATTTTGGTCTGGTTTTGCAGAAATTATAAAAGATAGGGTGCTGGCACCTTGGCAGTGTTATCATTCCTGCTCAATTGGTTAGAGGCTAGTTGTTTAAACAGTGTCACTCCAAATAATATTACCTCAAGATCTAACAGCGTATTAAGATTCTATACAAACGTGAGAGAGATGCAGTTTTGTTAAACTAAATAGGAAGTTCAACATCTCAGAAGAAAGAGAATATTCTATTTATTTATTTGAAAATGAATAGGTAAAATTATGTATCAGAAACAGTGGACAAAAAATCCGACAAATACTGCATGAACTGTTTTCCTGCTTTTTATTCAGTTCTTTCTTTTATTTTTTGCAGCCTGCCCCACTGCACATTGGTATTTTAATTCTAAGAGAGAAATTCCCTACATATCTTCCAATGTTTTCAGCTCTTTCAATTATCTTGTAAATAAGTTGCAGGCATCTGGCAGTAGCTGCCATGTGAAAAATAAAAGAAAAACAAAACAAAACAAAAAAACCTACTTTTGTAAGTAAATCACAAAAATCCTTCCATTAAATAAATAAATAAATAAATAAAATCTGTCTCTTTGTACAAATAAAGGTGATTGTGATTTGTTCTTCAAGAGATGTTTTAATCTTACGAACTGCTGAAAAAAATTGTATAGTAGATGCAGTCCTATGACAAATAGTCTTGGCTCAGACTTAATACACCTGAGCACAAATATCTGATGCTAAGGTATTGTCATATACTATTTGTCAAATTGCTAGTATAATTCCAAACCAGGTAGCATATATTATTGCTCAACAAGCTGTATCTGAACAAGGCTTAGCAAGTCACATGATCTTAAATAGCTGAAATTTAATTTCACAGTTCCTGCTAGCTTTAATATATTTCATTCACATGAATATCTCCTTTTGACATACCTCTCAGATCATGTTCTGAGGATATTTTAAATGACCTCAACAAAAGTCTAGAATTACTTGGAATTTCAAACTATTATCAGATTGGAATAAATATTTCAAAAAATGCAGTTATTGGGTATAAATACACAAATTAAACATTTCCTGTGATTTCCCATTTCATTAGCAGCAAGCAGATCTGTTTTTTGTCCATCTTTGTGTGTACTGTTTTGTGAATGTTAAGTCACATGCCATTAAATCTTATCCACAGCCATCTTGGATCTATTCGTTCTAAGAAATAGCATATTTATCAGTTTTCCCTTCTTTTGTATAATGATAGACTGTGTATGATTTAATATTTCTGTTCTGATATTAACAGAGATGGGAACAACACGAGTTCACTTGTCATTTTTACATATGTCATTTTACAGACATACTTTAATACAGTGACTTAAGTGGAAATTATTTGCATCTTGTTTGGCATCGATGTCTATTATCACTTGCATGAGCTTGGTGGTGACCTGAATTCTGTATACTGGCTTTAATGTTTCACTGCAACAGTGAGACAAAGTAGAACTATGTTCTGATGTTACTGCATTTTTTAATACCCCTGGGGAGAAGACAGAGGCTAATTTTCAAATTGGATAGGAACTAAGGTGACAGAATTGCATTTGCAAGTTTTATTTCTAAACCACCAGTATTAGAAGTTGGAAGAAACACCAGAAAAATAATTTGGACTACTCTATTGCAGCACTATAGTGCATTTAAAATATAGTACATTTAAAATTCCTCAACTTAACCACAAAAGGCAATGTGACAGGGAGGATTGGGGGCTGGAAAGCAAATACTCCACCCCCACTCAAAAGAGACGGTATCAAACAACTTCTATTTTACCTTATTGTCTCATATAAGTATTTTGGGCTGGAAATGTACGTAGGTCCACTAAAATAATACAATTATATTAAATTAATTAAAATAATAAATACACTGTTCAGAACTTTCTGAATCAGATACTTTCTCAGTAATTGGTAGGTACTTCCTGGACAGTATGATGACTTCCACAACTCTCAAACTTAGTCTGGACAGTGAATGAAGAGCAAAGTCTACCTTTATCTAAACACAAGAGGAATGCAACAGTGCAGGAACAAAAATCTCAGATTATAGAGAAACCCATACAGCATCAAATAGTGTTTTTATAGAAAGGATTAATTTTTTTTTCTTTTCATTTTTTCTTTTCTTGTACTTCATCTACCTACTAACTGTCACAATATTGGCACCAATTTTCATTATTTTCCACCACTTACATCTGGGCACCACACACGTCAATGGTGATAGAATGAAGCCCAACAAATATTACAAATACATTAAGCTAATCATTTTCTGATCTTTTTTTTTTTTTTTTTTTTTTTTTTTTTCTGCTTTTTGTTAAAGAATAAATGTCAAACTTTAATTAAACAACACTCAAATACTTGGAAGCTATGCAAATGAGAAGTATGCATTCCCAGAAAGATATAGTGTCAGCAACAGAGTTGGAACTGAAATCAATTTTGTGAAGTTAAATTTTGTTAAAATTTTGTGAAAGTGGTCATCACAACCTCTCACTATTTATTTCTGTTATCACCAGTAGCGTTACATCAGTTTTCACTGCCTGCCAATACATTCTTGGAAATTTCACAGGGTGCTACTTACAAACTGACCTTCTTCTTTACCAAGTCAAATAGAAATAAGCACTCAGTATAAAATATGATGAGACCCTGCAAAGCACTACCACTTATTTATTGCCCTAGCATATATTCTTTTGTTAGCTACTACCAGCTGATTTTTTCTCATGGAAGAATAATTTTAGTTCTCTTTTTTTTTTTTCTTTTTTTTTTTTTTTAATGTATTTTTCTTCACTATGACTGAGAAGATTTTACTTGCAATTTTGCAATTACATTAAAGTCTAAGACCTAACTTAAAGTTCTCAAATAAACAGATCATCATTTAAAGGTTTTAATGGTTGTGCATGTAATTATTCCACTTTACTTGCTATGTTTTTTGTTTGGTTGGTTGGTTTTGCTTTGTTTGGTTGGTTGATTTTGCTTTGTTTGCTTGTTTGTTTCAGTTATGCTTCCAAATGACTCTATATGAATACACACAGTAATAGCTATTAGCCCAATTTCTTTCTTAGCAGTAGTCATCAGGGTCGGTTGTACCTGTATCTAACAAGTTTCAGAAGACCAGAGAACAACATAACTTCATCCAGTTATATGCTGTGACTTTCCTTTCTCAAAGCATGGAAATATAAAATTTGTGATTTTAATGAAGATTGATTTAGGAAGTGATGACTACATTATAAAGACAAATGGCTCTGCCCAGTCCCTGGAGGTGTTCAAGACCAGTATAGATGAGGCCTGGAGCAACCTGATCTAGTGGGTGGCGTCCCTGCCTATGGCGTCTTTGACGTGCCTTCCAACCCAAGCTATTCTATGATTCTCTGACTGAGAAGCAGTACAGAATTCCAATTTCACTTATTTATAATGAGAAAAAAAAAAATAATCAGGAGTAACTGCAAAACTTGTATATGCATAGCATCAGAGTTAGGGAGCTTGTTGTTTTGTTTTGTTTTGTTTTGTTTTTTTTTTTTGTTTGTTTGTTTGTTTTTTCAGAGTTTGTTTGGTTTTTACTGCTTTGGATTTTGTTTTCTTTTACCCATCTCCAAAGCCACAGATTTGCTAAGTTCCTCACTTGAGCAATAATTTGCATTCCAAAATAATGAGATGCCAAAACCAGACTAGAATCCAAAAACAGTAGTTCCTGTACAAAGGTACAAATAACACAGTTCCTTAACCAAAAAGCATACCTCTTCAAGACAGAGGAATAGGCAAACAAGCAAATGGGAAAGAATTATGTTGTTACTGAACATACAAATAGAATTTGTATAGTACAAATACAATTACAAGTAAAATTTCTAAACACCTACAAATAGTTTAAAAGTGAGCAAAGAGATTTAAATACCTATCAACATGTACAGATAGTGTGCAACAGTGTGTGCAGATAGAGCCCACACCATTCTGCCTGTGTATTAAATGGATGAAAACCAACTGTAATTCCAAAGCTACTACAAACAAGTCAGCATGATCTGCTAAGATGGAGGGCTTTTTTTTTTTTTTTTTTTTTTTTTTTTTTTTTTTTTTTTTTTTTTTTATGGACAACATAATTCCAATTTCAATGAAAGGCTTTTGGATCTAAATTCCATCCTGTCCAGCCAGTATAAAGAACAGACAGGGGAGTTCTACCTTATTTGAGCCTTGTTTTTTTTCATTTGCTCTGAAATATAACTTTTTGTTTACACATTAGCAAACTACTTATTGTATTCCTCTCTTAGCTTTCTCCAGAAATTGTATTTCTGAAAACCATTCAAACACTAAAATATTTTTCATAGATGTTTAGTTTTACCCATAGAGATGGAAAAGGAAATCTGTGATATTTAACTAACTTTCTCACATGGAGCCTCAAAAGTATTTTCTGCAACTAGAATTTTAGGAGTTGGCCATAAGAAGTCTGACTTTGAAGAAAAGATGAGATTCCGTTGGGGATAAAATGTCAAAGGTTAAGGACATATTCATACAGCCAAATTTATTTTGTTTAACAGGCACCTCCAGTAATACTGAACCTAGAGGTCATATTTGTCAAGAGAAATACAGTCAGCCATAAGCAGACTTAATCAAGCACTTCAGCTCTAAGGCCAGGCTTCCTCAGAATACTAACAATGAGAAATGCAGACAACCTTAAGCTTGCCAGATGTCACAAGCAATATGGATTGGTGGAAGGGGGAAAATGGATATACACGTTGGACCAAATACTGTGGCTATAAATCATTTCAACAGATAACAGACAGAAAGATTGCAGAAGTGATGTACTGCAGTGGCACTTAATCCACTACAACAACATTACACATACAGCTTTCTGGTGACAGGTACTGTGTAGCAACAGCCCTGCTATCTCCCTCCCTCCCAAAAGAAGAAGGGAAGCATGTTAAGAACATAATTTCTCGGTCAGAGAAGAAGACTCCTTGTAGTTATAGCACAAGTGTATTCTCAGCAGACTACATAAGGCTGAATTTACTTGAGTCTGTGTTTGAGTGAAAGAGAGAAAGTGTGTGTGTGCGTATACACGTTAACCCTCACTCACATACCTACATCCTACATAGCAGAGATATCATAGTCCACATTTTAAAATCTGTCATTTTCTTTATGTAAGAGTGAAGGCTGGATTTCCTGACAGGAAACTCATTTAATTGTGTATCAGGAACGTTCACTATATGTGAACTGAAATGAACCTAGTGTAAGAATTTACTGTCTTGTAGTTCCCTTGGACTTCCTCTTTGCCTCTCTTGAAGACAACGTTTGCCTTTTTCCGTCAATCATAAACCTTCCCAAACCTTCCCTCATTTCCACAGACATTTAAAGGAGAGGAACCTCATGCCAAGCTTGGTGAGAATTGTCAGCTCTGCATCTGCTGTCATATGTGTATGCTCATTCTACATGAGTATTTCCTTCCTCTATGACCCTTGCGGGAATGTATTTCATTCCCACAGCCTCTGTCACTAGGTTGAGGGACCCAGTGGTCTGAGAATACATCGTTTCAGTAAAAAAGGAGGTAAAAGAAGCATTCAGCATCTCAGATTTCTCCATTTCTTCATCAGTAGGTCCCCTGCCTCATAAGCAGAGGGTGAATATCTTTCTACCTTTCTTTTTATTGCCAACGTACAGTGCAATTAAATAAGGAAGGTACCTAAGTCTGTCACTTCTTGACTGAGGACTGTTATTAACCTAGATTAGCTTGTTAAGCACTAAATGGTCCCAGGCCTATTCGTTCAGTTTTAGCATAGTAAAGTGTGATTTGGAATAACACATGACAAAGAATAAATGTGTTATTTCAATTTTCCACCCATCTATTTTAGAATAGGAAAAGAAACCCAGACTTTCTGGTAGGTAAAAGGAAAGGGTACTTGCATGTCACACTTCAGGACTTAGTTGCTTCTACAAGGAGCAGTACAATGTCCTATCAACATTCTTCAACATTTAAAATTGGCAAGCTGAATTATTCAAATGTGTATAGGAGGAGGGAAGAATGGAATTCATATGTCCTCATGAAGCACAAGGTGTTTGGCACAACCTCATGAAGGACCACCAAATGACATGCAGTTGACCTAGTGTCTGAAAAAATTCAGAGGTGTAAAACTTCAGTAATATCTCTCCCATTTTCCTGTTCAGTGTGAAGCCGATCAATAATTTTGAAGACAGGAATTTTTTTTTTCTCCAGCCTAAATATAAATCAGCCTAAAGTCATATGGATTTTTCACCTTTTACTGAAGGATCATGCTGATGCTGCCCAGTATGATTATTTGGGTCTGTCTCATTTAACCTATTTTTTCCTCTTGCAGCGATCATTGTTCCAATTGCGGTCAAAAGCATTTACACTGCTGAAATGTTCCAAAGCCACTTAATGTGACTTCTTGCTAACCCATTTGCTAGCATTGCTACAGGTTGATAAAACACATCTCTAGCATTATTGGGGGAGGGGAGGAGGAGGGTTATTTATTTATTTGTTTGTTTGTTTATTGTCAACAGCAGAAGCACACATTCACAGCTGTTATACATGGCTGAACTCCTCCTGGGAGCAAAAGTTTCTTCACAAGAGGGGATAAACTGTAAATAATGTCAAAAAGTAACTGGAAAAGATATATGCTAAGCAAGTGGTAAATGGAAGAATCCAAGCTAGCTGAGAGGGTGTGTGCATGTAGCACTATCATTTTGAAGTAAAATAGAAACGTGAAATTGGACTTATGACTCAGTCATGTGCATTCAAAAAATAACAGTAGGGCAGCAGAAGTAAACATTATTTTGCTGACAGGAAAGTAAATTCTGGAAAGTACTCAATTCCCTGTCAAAATGCAATTCAACATGGTTCAATAAAGCTGCTGCTTACTAAATAATTTCAAAATAATATTACTCTTATTAAAAGGAGTTTACCAGGAAAAGACACTTTTTCAAGACAGTGTTTACTTCTGAGTGTTTTCTGAATACATATCAGTCCACCTTTTAACCTAAACAGGAACCTAATCACACTCTGAATGAGAATTTGGCTCTCACCCCTCTCTTAGTGTTGGTGTAGCTAGTTTTGGCTGAGAACAGCACTATTGCACTATGTTAGAGTAACATATCTCTAAGTGGAAATGAGATACCCGTCCTGAAAGAAATCCATACCAGGGCATCCATGGTATCTAAATAGAAAATCCACCAGAAATGAAATTTTCTGAGGTATATTGACTTGTTACTTAGACCTCTGGAGCATAAAGACTAAAAGGAAATGATAAATAACTTAAAGAAACATGAAATTACAGCTGAAACCTGAACTCAGGACTTCTCTATTTGGATGCCAGTGTGAAAGCAGAAGTCTACCTCTTTTCCCTTCTAGTGAAATGAAATAAATTTAAGTTACATCACATGCTAAGGAGAGAACTCTACACATACCTCATGTACTGCAACCTGAATTCATTCTTTAGAAAGAGAGTGGATGCTTACTGGGAAAGGTAGGGACAGAAGAAGTCAAGGCTGGGAATATGAATTTTATATTGGAGTCGGGGAAATATTCCTTTTTACTTATATATTCTCATCTGCAAAACAGCTGAATTGTTAGTATGAATTATTCTCTTCCAACAGATTTTTATCATAAAATACATATTCTCAAAGAACACCAAAGTCCTATGCCAATGTACATTCATTGTTTATTCATGAAATAAAACTTTGACAGGCTTCTTATGCAGGGGGCGCATCATAATTAAATAATTTATTTAACCTTATTCTGTGCAGTACTACAAGGATAAGATCTGGAAAAAAATCACTGGCTCTAACCACAGTAAAGAAGTTTCTCTGCTCACATAGTACCTAAAACATGACCATAAATAACGTGTATTTTCTGACACCATCCTGCTACATTCATCTTTTCTATGAAATCTCAATATAAGGGTCATTATTACAGGTAGAATGCCGAGAACTTCTATAGCACTGACATCATATGGCTTTCTAGTCCTTGACCACTTGATAAGTAATTGTGCATTCAGGAGTAAGAATTATATGAAAGAAAGGTTTAATGGCATGAAGCTGTAACAGGGGATGTTCAGGTTAGATATGAGGGACAGGTTCTTTGCCAAGAGGGTGATCAGGCACTGGAACAGTCTTCCCAGGACAGTGGTCACAGCACAGAGCCTGCTGGAATTGAAGAAGCATTCAGACAATGGTCTCAGAAATATGGTTTGATATTTGTGTGGTGCTCTGTGGAGCCAGAAGTTGGACTCAATGCTCCCTGTGGGTCCCTTCCAGCTCAGGATATTCTATCATTATGTGATTCTATGAAAGAATGAAAGGATTTCCTTTCGGCCAAAGTTGAATAACAGTAGCAAGCCAGAACGACTGGCATTTACTTGTATGTATGGCCTTTTCTGCAAAAAAGAAAAATGTATGTATGCACCAGCTTTATTAGAATCCAAAGAAGTGAATAATTCAGTTACTGATTTATAAATCACCTTGCATTGAGAAAGATACCACAAAGATTTGGTTGTATTATAATGTATTTGCCATTTTTATATTAAGTGTTATATTAGAACATGAAGTTACTGTGTTGTAGAAAACAGATTTCCAGGCTTCTTTTATGAACATAGAAAGCTATTACACCATCTCTCAAATTCTAAGGCATAATGACATTACCCTTTCCTCTCTTAATCAAAAAACTTGACTGTTATACAAAATCTTATTCTAGAGCAGCTTCTTCTAAAAGTCAAGTACAAGACAATCCTGTGATCTGAACCATCAACGCACAAATACAGTAATATTTTTAATGTGTTTACACCATCAATTCTCTGTCATAATGGTGAGTATATCTAGCCAAACCAAGCAGGCAGTATGTTAATTATAAAGACAAAAATATGATGGCTTTATTTGTACCTTGCTCACTTGCTTTGACCTTATTTATTTTACAATGCTCCAAAAATATCTAAAACAAAACCAATTGAACATTAAAGAGGTTTTTGGCTCCAACAGAAGGTATTTCAAAAAATATTTTTCTGTTCCATAGATATTATGTTGTTTTATTAGTTATCCAAAGATAAAGCAAAACTAAAATGAATATTTCTATATATTCATTGTTATATATATAATATATATATATTTCTCTTTAATATCACATAAAATAAGCTGAAATATCTTAGTTACATAAAACAAGATTAAAAAGTAATAAATGAGAGGGTGGCAAAATAAAAGATTATTAGCCATTTGGGAATGATACCATCTACATTCTATGATATAATTCTCATTTTAAATGTACAACGTTTTATATAAAAATAAATGTATTATTTTTGGTTGAAGAATGATGTGAAAAAATGTGAAGATGACTTGTTCTTTTAATAGCAAAATATGGTTAATTTAGTCTATGTTTTATAAAATATTTTAATTCACATAAAAAAAAATGTTCTGCATGGTGAGAGCATTTAAAGGCCGTCTTGTTGAAAATTTCTAAGGAAAAGAAATACAGAAATTAACATTTATTATATTGAAAGCTGAGATTCAGAAAGGGAAAGCAATTAAGTCACTTAAGAATAGCAAATACAGTGTCAGTGAAAACAATATGAAGAACAAACTAGATTTATAACACTGTATGAGCAATACTGCTTTTGTTTTTTTTTTTTTTAAATATCTGAAGCTATTAGTCAAGAATTATCATAGTTCATGACTGTTAATGCAATAAAAAATAAGGTCTAGTGTCAATGAGATGTTTCTTTGTGCTATTTTCTTTACATATATTGTTTAGTAATATTTTGTTCCAGAATATGACATGTATGAAGGATTTTATCCCATGGAAAGCACTCATGCTGGAGCAAAGAAACAGCATGAGTGAGGAGGAAGATGCAGCAGAGATGATGTGATTAAGGGCATCCCCCATTGTGGTGGAATAGATCTTTCCCCAATTCATCTATGGTTCAAGGTTAATTAGTGTTACCTCACTCCTCACTGTCAATGAGCAACAGGCATAATGGGTGAATATAAACAGGCTGATCATGTGTTGGACCCCACAGCCTGGATTGTAGCCCATTCTGGGAAGTACCATAACTGTACATTCTGGAAGGTACTGGAATGGCACATTTGGTGAAAAATGCCAAAAATGTTTAACCTGAGCCATAACTGGGATAGAAAAGCACTGACTAGCAGCCAATTGTCTCTATAAACAGAGGTCCAAAGCAAAGAGTCCTTTGAGCTCTCCAGAGATCAGAGCAGGATGTGGCCCTGAGCTCTCAGGCACCCCTGGTGTGGTTCTTGTGTGGAATCAGGGCTGATTCCCTAACGATAAAGGCTTGTCCACAAACAAAAGTCAATGATGGAGAAGGGTGAGTAGTTCACCAAAAGGGGGAACATCTAGTAAGCATGCAACCAAGTTTAGAAATCCTCCAGTACGCTACAGTAAGTCTCATATGAACCTTGCCATTCTTGAATCTTTAACTAAGTCACTGCCTCAATTGCAGCAAATTCTGCTGAATCATTGTGTTAAATTAGGAGATGATTAAGTGCTGTCAAAAATCACAGTATCCAATTTTGTGATTTACCATAAAAGTATTAATAAATTCTAAATTGCTGCTAAATCAAAATTATGTAAAAAAATCTATTTGTGTCACCCATCCCCACCCACACTGCTCAGGGGCAGGAGGTCTTCAGATGATTCTGGAATGGAGTGGGAGCTGAGCCTGGAAAGAAGAGGGGTTGGATGGGAGAAATCTGCTTTGGCTTTGTTTTTGTTACTCTCTATCCTACTCTATTTTTTAATTGGCAATGAATTAAATTAATCTTTCCTGAGTTGAAACTGTTTTGCCTGTGACAATAACTGGCAAGTAATCTCCCTATCATTATCTCATGGAGGGTGAGCACCCTGCAGCCAGCCAAGGTCAACACACCACAGGTGGGTATAATCTCTTTGAATTATATACATATATTATAATACATATATTATATATATATATACACACACATGTATGTATATTAAAATAATATATATATATATTAATTATATATATTAATTATATAATACATTAATTATATATGATTATATATATATGTATATATATATATGTGTGTATATATATATATTTAATATAAGGGAGTAAAGGGGAGTGAGAGAAATGAACCCCGGAGAAATGATTCCCTGAATACTATCAACACTAAATATGGGCAGCTTCAGCTTTCATGCTCAGAAATCCCCAGGTCTGGTTTTCTGATAGATTTATTGATTCTAACTTTAGCTCTTAGACTTTAAGGTAAAATTAAATAGTAAATGTAAAATTAATACTTTAAGGTAAAATTAAATAGTATCTATTCACCTAATAACAGCTTTTAATAAAATAATGTAAACAAAAATAGATATGTAAAATGTAAAAATATATAAATGTAAAAATGTAAAATAATGTGAACTTCTATTAGAGAAAAGGATTTCTTTGTTGTAACTCAAGGCAAACTTCCAGATTATGGAATGAAATACACAAGAAAAATCCACCTGTCCTTTCACTCTACGTCTGCCAGGGTGAGTGCATTGCAAGTGGCTAGAAGGTAATAATGTAGTTAGCCAGCAAAGCAATTATTTATTTGTTCAGGACCATAAGCTAGCACGGATATAGCTTTTATTGGTGTTGATATTTGAAGCGACAGAGGTAAGTCTGATTCTCCGTCTTTCTTTGAACTTGCAAATATGTGCTTAATAATACTTCCTGTCTTTAACAAATACTAATGTATTTCTATATCCAAGTATGTATTCATTCTGTGGCACTTAGCTTTGTCACAATATTTTTTGCACTTGGTAAGGGCAGATTGGCAGAAGAGGTGCCAGTAGGGCAAGGTGTTACCACATGAGGACTGAAGTAGTTTGCATTGGCTATACTCTAATGATCAGAAATGCCCCACAGCTATTCTGTAGCCTTGCAGATAAGAGCCTTCCCTTCCCTCCCTATCTGCCCCTTCTTCTACTCAATACCCCAACACCCATTAGTTAATCTAAATGATATTATAGTAACTTGTTTCCTTAGTCAGTACAGTTTGCAGGGTATCTCCAAGACATAGCTAGGAAGAATAGAAATTCACATTTTGTGACATGGCCAGTCTTACTCAAGGCTAGAATTGTTTTATATCCAACTCTTTTTCACAAGCACTTTACAAGCATTTTTTTTTCTTTTTAATCAGGCTTTTTCTTTTTCTTAGGCAAAAAGAGGCATTGAGCTTTTACATATGAAACAGTTTGAGATGACATCCTTTTTTTTTCTTTTTTTTTTTTTTTCCCCCTTTTTGTTGTTCTATTACATCCAATGTGATTATTTCACTGAAAAGGTGTGCATTTAATCTTTTCACAATTAAATGAAGCACAGACATCTCTCTTCTTTCATCACCATTGATATATTGGTGATATATTACTTGGACCAACAGGAAAAAAAAAAAAAAAAAAAAAAGTGCCTAACTACAAAGTAGGCACTTGTAAGGGAGGAGTGAACAAGTTATCTATAAACACTGTTGAGATTTGGTACTGCTAAGGAATATACTAATGCCGTTTACTAATACCTGTGGTCGAAACCACACAAATACACAGTGGGAGTTACAAATTCACTTCTTAAATATAGAATGTATGTCTTACAGCTCGTTCAGTGATACCACATGTGACTATGTTTCTGTAGATCATCCTTATGGCCAAAATACCAAATCTAAACTCTCTCTGTGTGTGCCATAATCTAAAAGAGAAAATGTATGAGAAAAAATAAAACATCATTTGCTGCAGTCTATATCTATTCTGAAAAGTTTGGAATTCAGATTTCTATTCTTCCATTGTGAAACTGATGGAAAATGTAACCATAGACTTCTGTAGTATTTCTCCCAGTCAGAACCTCAAATCCTTAAAATAATAATAATAGCAATAATAATAAAATTAAAAAATGCAGAGAAATTCACGGAGTTTATAGACAGTTTTATTTGCCAGTGAAAGGTTCTCACCACACCAGTGGAAGCTTAAGTAATTTTGTCACAAAGAACACAGTACACAGGCGACTACTTTCAAAGCTATATTTATAAAGCCTTAAATACACATTGGGCTATATTATCAAAGTTTGAAAACACATGAGCAGACAGCAAGCACACACATGTACATATGTGTTTAGAGTACTCTTACATACACTTTGTATTTATATACATGAAGATGACATGCAAACAAAACCACATACATTAAAAAAAAATATTTCCAAACTGATGCAAAAAAATAATTAATTAATTAATTAAATTCCTCTTACTTTCTGTATCTGGCATCTGCATTTTCCTTCCCGAATGAGTATACCAATATTCAAAAACCCAAGTGTCACATCACAGATTTTATTTTATTGAATAAAAATGAATAGTGATTATTATTACAAAGGTTTTATAACTGAAATACTGCCTTTGTTCCTCTAGATATTAGTACAGATGTAA
This sequence comes from Netta rufina, assembly GCF_964035555.1. Classification (NCBI taxonomy): domain Eukaryota; kingdom Metazoa; phylum Chordata; class Aves; order Anseriformes; family Anatidae; genus Netta; species Netta rufina. Next base: position 71,933,553 of record NC_140124.1, on the reverse strand, counting down.
ATAAAAACATAATGATGTTTTATTTATTTATTTCAAATGCAGCAGTTGTACAATACTTTCCACCAGATTTTCAGATATTTCATCCATTTTTTTTCCTACAAAAATGCAATTATCAGCAATACTGCTTGGTATTCTAGCAATGAAGATTTTTATTTATATGAAAAGAAAAATGAAAGAGAGAAAGGAAGGAAGGAAGGACAGAAGAAAAGAAGGAAGCCTTATATTCTTTAAAAAAAAATCAACAAGACATTTAAAAGTTTTGTTATTATTATTATTAATATAATAATATTATATAATAATAATATAATAATATAATTAATAATAATCATAGTACACCACTTCTGGGCTTTGTCACAGAATTTAATTCCCTTTTAACAACTTTTACGCTAGCATTCATTGAAAGCAATAGCTAGAACATTTCATTTAAGCTTAATGTATGATGTCTGACCTGCAAAAGTTATGCAGAAAAACAAGTTCAATGAACTAGACGCACACAGGCCCACTGCTCATACATGTAATATTATCCAGATCCCTCTTGTCTTCACTCCCAATAAAGCATAAGCCTTAACCTTCTCCTTGACAGTTTTTAAATTTGAATCTCTAGCTTTGTATTGAGGCTATCAGTCGGTCTTAAAATTCTATTGCTCATCATAAAACATATGAATAGTTATGTACTCATTTCTTATGTCAACAGAAACCTTCCCTTAAATCTCAAGCCTTGAACCAAAGTAGTGTAGTAGCCAACATCACTCCTTCAAAATATGTTTCCTATTCTGATTATCAACATTAATCAGGATTCTTGAAGGGAAGTTGTGGGAAGCTGGGGGTTGGCCTCTTCTCGCAAATAACTAGTGATAGGACAAGTTGCACCAGGGGATGTTCAGGTTGGGAATTAAGAGACATTTCTTTTCAGAAAGAGTAATCAGGCATTGGGATGGATTTCTCAGGAAAGTGGTGGTGTCACCATCCCTGGGGGTGTTTAAGGAAAGGTTGGACCCAATGCTTAAGGACATGATTTACTGGGTGACATTGGCAATAGGGTGATGGTTGAACCAGATGATCTTGGAGGTCTTTTCCAACCTTAATGATTCTATGATTCTATGCTATTCAGGTTAAAATCTTGACTTACAGAGCCTTACATTCAATATATATATATAAATATATATATATATATTTAAAATGTTCTAATACAAATGCATATTTGACATGCAGTTATTTATTTCAGCCTGAACTGAAATGTGATCCTGATTTGCTTCTGTACTTATGGAATATGATATTCCTGGGAAGTTTTGTATAACTTCAGAAACCTTTTATTTACTAACTGGATTCTATAATAAGTTAATTTTTCTATCAGTTTCCTATTGTAGTAGAGACGTTTCTGTTAATACTTCCCATTTGTAAAATTTCATAGAGGTCAAAAGTAATTTGTCATTAATTTAAGTGGACTAGACCTATATTAAATAAACAAATAAAAGCAAAGTGAAGCTTAATGAGAACAGATAGGAAGGAAGATGCCCATTCTAACTGGTTTCACCATACCAAATTCTAATCTAAATCCAATATATATTTTAATAAATATAAGGCAAGTGAGAAAACACTGCTTTTTGGACCAATTCTGTAGTTGTAGAGTTTGATCTAGCAACTTCATCTAGCAAAAGGAGGATAAGAATTACTACCGGAAGGCTCAGCTAAGATGGGCAAATGAATTGCTTTTCACACTCTTTAGTTGCCCTGTGGTGTTTAGCTGCCCAGCATGGTAAAACCACCGCAGTCTTTCATGGCTTTCTTGATTGCAGCACAGGTCTCACACTCATGGGTAACCTGTGTGATGGCCTCAATGGTCAAGTCCACTCCTCAATCACGAGCCCCTCTGTAAGTGGCATGCCTCCCCAGATGTTCTGATGCTTCATGGGCCCATTGAGCTACAAACAGCTCACCCTTACGTTCCCAGTCTAGGTCCACCTGAGCCACTTCAATTTTCGAAGCTCGATCCACTTCTTCGTTGTTCTGATATTCTTCAGTAGCGCGACTCTTGGGCATGTGGGCATCTACATGACGTACTTTTATATCTAGGTTTTCTACCCGGGCAGCAATATCTTGCCACAGGGTAGCAGCCCAGATAGGTTTACCTCTGCGCTGCCAGTTGTTCTGTTTCCATTGCTGCAGCCACCCCCACAGAGCATTTACCACCACCCATGAGTCAGTGTAGAGATACAAAGCTGGCCATTTTTCTCTTTCAGTGATCTCTAGGGCTAGTTGTATGGCTTTTACTTCTGCATACTGACTCGACTCGCCTTCCCCTTCCATGGCCTCCACAACTCATCGTGTGGGACTCCACACAGCAGCTTTCCATTTCTGATGGCTCCCTACCACACAGCAGGATCTGTCAGTAAACAACACATACTGCTTTCTGTCTTCTGGCAACTCATTGTATGGTGGTGCCTCTTCAGCACAGGTTACCTTTTCTGTTGGCTCTCCGAAATCTCTGCCTTCTGGCCAGTCCATAATCTCTTCCAGGATGATTAGGTTTTCCCATTCGAGCCCGCTGTGTAATTAACGCTATCCACTTACTCCACGTAGCACCAGTTGCATGGTGTGTAGTGGGAATTTTCTCTTTGAACATCCAATGTAACACAGTTAGCCGTGGTGCCAAGAGGAGCTGTGCTTCTCTACCCACAACTTCTGAAGCAGCTCGAACACCCTCATGTGCTGTGAGTATCTCTTTTTCAGTTGGGGTGTAATTGGCTTCTGATCCTCGGTAGCCCTGACTCCAGAAACCCAGAGGTCGACCTCGAGTTTCTTCTGGGATTTTCTGCCAGAGGCTCCAGGTGAGGCCATGCTCCCCAGCTGCAGTGTAAAGTATGTTTTGCACAGCTGGTCCGGTACGGACAGGCCCAAGGGCTACTGCATGAGCTATTTCTTGTTTGATTTGTTCAAAGTCCTGTTGTTGCTCCAGGCCCCACTCGAAATAGTTTCTCTGTCAAGACACTCGATATAGAGGACTCACAAGCTGACTATAGCCTGGCACATGCATTCTCCAGAATCCCACAAGGCCTAGGAAAGCTTGCGTTTCCTTTTTGCTAGTTGGTGGAGACATTGCTGTTATTTTATTGATCACATTCATTGGAATATGGCGACGTCCATCCTGCCATTTTACCCCCAAGAACTGGATTTCCTGTGCAGACCCCTTGACCTTACTCTGTTTAATGGCAAAACCAGCTTTCAGGAGAATTTGGATTACTTTCTTCCCTTTCTCAAAAACTTCTTCTGCTGTGTTGCCCCATACGAGGATGTCATCAATGTATTGCAGGTGCTCAGGAGCTCCCCCTTGTTCCAGTGCAGACTGGATCAGTCAGTGGCAAATGGTAGGGCTGTGTTTCCACCCCTGGGCCAGCCGATTCCAGGTGTATTGGATGCCCCTCCAAGTGAAAGAAAACTGCAGCCTGCATGCTGCTGCCAAAGGGATGGAGAAAAATGCATTAGCAATATCAATTGTGGCATACCACTTGGCTGCCTTTGACTCTAGTTCGTACTAAAGTTCTAGCATGTCTGGCACTGCAGCACTCAATGGTGGCATGACTTCATTCAGGCCCCAGTAGTCCACTGTTAGCCTCCATTAGCCATTGGACTTTCACACTGGCCATATAGGACTGTTAAAAGGTAAGTCTTGCTGATCACTCCTTGACTCTCCAGACGGTGAACCAACTCATGGATGGGAATCAGGGAGTCTCGGTTGGTGCGATATTGCCGTTGGTGCACTGTTGTAGTAGCAATTGGTACCTGTTGTTCTTCAACCCTCAGCAATCCTACCTCAGAAGGGTCTTCTGAAAGGCCAGGCAGGGTAGACAGCTGCCTAATCTTCTCTGTGCTCAAAGCAGCTATGCCAAAAGCCCACCGGTACCCTTTTGGATCCTTGAAGTACCTTCTCTTGAGGTAGTCTATGCCAAGGATACACGGAGCCTCTGGGCCAGTCACAATGGGATGCTTTTGCCATTCATTCCCAGTTAGACTCACTTCAGCTTCCAGTACAGTTAGTTGTTGGGATCCCCCTGTCACTCCAGAGATACAGATGAGTTCTGTCCCTTGGTAGCCTGATGGCATTAAGGTACATTGTGCACCAGTGTCCACTAGAGCTTTGTATTTTTGTGGTTCCGATGTGCCAGGCCATTGGATCCACACAGTCCAATAAATCTGGTTATCCCTCTCCTCTACCTGGCCAGAGGCAGGGCCCCTCTAGTCCTGACTGGAGCGTCTGCCACTTAATTCTTGCAAATGAGAAGCAGAGGTCCCTTCATCAAGGTCAAGAATAACATCAGCTCTTCTACTGCCTCTGGGGTACTGCCCAATAGAAACTGGAGCAGCATTTTTCTTAGGAGACCCTCTTCTTGCTACTCTATTTCCTTTCAGTTCACGCATCCAAGCAGCTAGGGTTGAAGTAGGTACACCATCCCATTTCCTCATATCTTCCCCATGGTCACGCAGATAAAATCACAAGGTGCCACCCGGTGTGAGTCTTGGGTACTCTCTCTCTTGAGCAGGCAAATGCTTATTCTTAGTGGCTGAAGTATCACTCCATCTAGATGAGGGAGAATATGGGGAATATGCTCATTCCATGAGCTGGTCAAGTCTTTCAGACAGTTTCTCCACAGCTGAGACACAGGACTGTAGTGGAGCAGAGAGATTGTCTTCATATTTTTGAAGCTGGCAGGACAGAGTATACACTGTTGATCCCATCCCCTCATCCCCATTAAATACTGCCAGTATACTGGTATGTGCTGATGGTACACTCTGCACAAATTTACACCACATGGATGTTGTGCACTGGACTTCATCAGGATCTTGAGGTGTCTGGGCATTGTCCAAATCACTATAAATCATCTCCCGCACAGCTAATTTCCGCAGATGCTGGAGACCTTTATCCATAGTGGTCCACTTGCCTACGTGATATACAATATCTTCCTTATGGGGATATCTTTCTTTCACAGCTGCCAGGAGTTGTCTCCAGAGGCCGAGGGCCTGTGCTCCTCTCCCAATTACTTTGTCAATTACCATTTCTGTAGAGAGGGATCCCAGCTGCTTGGCTTCATTGCCTTCTAATTGTTGGATATTGGCCCCAGCATCACAGCATCAAAGCAGCCAGGTAAGGATGTGTTCACCTGGGCATCAACCATAATTCTTTTGTATTTCTCGCAACTCACTCAGGGATAAGGATCGTGTAGTTTCTGATTCCTTTATGATTTCCATCTCTTCTTCCTGCTGTTTTTGTGGTGGCTCTGCTTTAGAGGTGCCTGCCATTTCCCCTTCTCCCTCCTTCCTAGGAGAGGTTTCTTCCCTTATTAAATGAGCTGACTTCCATTTCCATTGTTTTGACTTGACTATGGGGGTGACTGATACCATAGTCGGTTGGTCCTCTGGGTCAGCCAAAGCATGTGTTACCTGGTCATCAGACTCAGAGTCTTCCTCCCTCTCTTCAAGGTGCTGGATGATGTTAAACAGTGTTTGATAGGAGTAAGCCAGGACCCAGCACAATGCTGTAAGCTGTCGTTCTCTGGCATTATCAGTCAGGACATACAACTCTCAAACATTCTACCAAGTTTTTAGGATTTAGCACTTGCTCAGGGGTGAATTTCAAAACTATTGGAGGAGACACTCGTGACAGGTATCTGCCAACATCATCCCATAGACCTTGCCACTCACCACAAGACTGTTTCAAGACAGATTCCCAAGTAAGTTTTCTAAACAATCGACTAATCTTAGAGAGAAGATGAAATCTGTTATTCAGAATTAGAAATAGCAATACATGGGTTACAGATGGATCTTCAAAATACTCCCAAACTGTTGTAATTAGCCCACTGTGAAAGAAGGGAAAGGTACCATTCCTGATATTATTAATAAACTGGTATCCAGATGAGGAAAGGAAGGCAGTGTAGTTCTGAATATTCTCTAAAAGATAGTTTCCATGAGACCCAAATGATAACAGCACAGAGCCTGAATTCCAGATTAAACTCAAGGCCAGTGCTTGGCAGCACAGCGAATTCAAAAATAATGAACACAGATTGTAGCACTTTGTCGGATCGGACATATAGGAGAAAGGAGAATATGACATGGATTGCATGACATATGATCAAAGCCATTATTAACAGGACACTGAACATGGTTACTAGCAAGTAAGTGTGTTAGTTGTACGCGTTTTAGTCAATTCTATTGTTATCTCAACCCTTCGAGCCCCACATTGGGCGCCAAAAAGGACTGTGGTTTTACCGTACTGGGCAGCTAAACACCACAACTGCTCTCTCACTCCCCCTCCTTAGATGAGGAGGGGGAGAAGTAAAGCAAAGAACAACTCATGGGTTGAGATAAGGATAATTAAAGGGAAATAATAATAATAATTAAAGAAAGATTATTATGAACTAAACAATTTAACTAAAGGGAAATAAAAAGGGAAAGGGGAAAAGGGAGGGGGAAAGGGAAAATAAAAAAAAGAAAAAAAAAGAAGAGGAGGAAAACAAACAAATAAAACAAATGAAGGCTATGTGGAAGTGCAGAGGAAAGAAATTACTCTCTACTTCCCACAAATGAGCGATGATTAACCACGTCCTTGAAGCAGGGCTTCAACGCATGTAGCCAGTGTTTGGGTGGAGGACCGACGTTTTCACAATGAGAGACGTTTCCACCTTTTATTGCTGAGTGTGACATCACATGGTATGGAATATCCCTTTGGTTGGTTTAGGTCAGCTGCCCTGGTGATGTTTCTCTTCTCATTTTTTGCCCACCCCCTAGGTGGGTTAGAGAGAGTCCTGATGCTGTGCCAGCACAGCTCAGCAGGAGACACAACACTGGTGTGATAACACTGCTGTTCCAGCTACAAGTGCAGAGTACAGCACTGTATGGGCTGCTGCCGGGAAAGTTAACATTCCAGCCAGACCCAGTACATGCCCACATTTGCTACCACTTGTAGTATGGCAGATGTTACTGCCATTTGTTCTCCATTTGATATCTGACAATTTACATTCAGAATAATACATTTCAGAAAGTTTTGTTTTTATTTATCACAGTGTAAGTAGCTCTTAAAGTTCTTGTGATACATCCATGTTGACTCAAGCATTCCAAAACCAAGGAGGCTCAGCTTTTCAGCAGCAGAACCAGAGAATATTGAAAAGCTTTCAGCTTTATTCAGAAGCACGATAATTTGTTATAAATGAATTATGAATATCAATCAAAAAACAGCACCACCAACAAAAAGAATGAAGACCAGATAACATGTATCCGCTTCTTTTCTTAACCAGTCTAGAGTTTATTCAGTCTATTGCCTCAGCTGTGCAAGAGACTTGAGACTAGAGAGAGTAGGATCAAAAAAATAGGAAGAAAATAACAATTCTTAATATAAAATGTCTCATGTAAGAAATTACTCCTAGTTCTGCTTTGAAGAAGAGTGACCACTGCAAAGCTGTGTCTTTTCTCTTTTATTTTATTTATTTATTTATTTATTTTTCAGCTTGAGTTTAGAATTCTGAATTAGTCCTATTTCTTCTTTGGTAGAGGATTCAAACCTGTTCTCAGGGGATTTTTATGTCTTATTTCTTTCTATGCAAAATGGCAAAAAATAATAAAAGGCAAGGAAAAATTACTGGAATATAAAAGACAATATGCTGCAGAGAACAAATGTATTACTGTTCACTTCGTTATGTTCCAAAAGCAAATTTTACTTCTGTTATATCTCTTCTCAGCTGTTTCTTAGTGTGTGACTTCTCTGCTTTATACCTCTGGCTCCTTCTTGTACAAGAGTGCTTGCAATAGCCAACCAACTTATATGACAAGAAAATAAAATTACAATGAACCAGTACAGAACTATATATCCAAAACTCAGTCACAAAAATATTTTCACATTATTACTCAGAGTCAAATGCAATAATACTATGCTGAGAATGTAAAATAAAATCTGATATATATATATACATATGTGTATATGGAAGAAAGAGAATAACTTTTCATTATCATCTTCCATCTGGCAGGACAGTATTACAGGCCAAGATCGACAAGCAGGATTATTATGTGGACTAAAAGAAGACACATTATAATCAACTATTAAAAGATGATAGTTCAATACATATATATTCCTACAATGGGAGGGTGACAATTATTTCTGTAGGCAATTTAATAGGACTTGAGAGAACTTGAATCTGAGTTATTCCTGTATGTAGTTTTACAGGGCGTGAAATTTATTTATTTCAGCCTACTATGATAACTGATCAACTTTTCTTTCTTTATAAGAAACATTAGTGCTTTATAGATTTTCTTATATGTTCTAAAAGAAAATTTAAGTCTAATTGCCTTTGCATTTTGTAGAGACAGCTTCTTAAAAAAACTCCAGGCCTAATACCACCCTTATCACATCTCATAAGAAAGGCAGATTTTCATGTGATTTTGATAGTGGCACACAATTAAAAGTAAAAGGTGCCTAAAATATAAAGCACAAACTAAAAATTCCAGTTTGACTTTATTACAAAATATCAGATTATTTTTAGTTTTAAAGCTAAATAAAATCAAAACAAAGCTGTATTTTAATAATTATATTTCTTAACTGTACATGGATAAATACACTATTCATAGACAAAAGTTTTTTCCCCTATTTTCCAGTTTAAATATTTAAATGTTAGGATATATTTAGCTAAAAATGAACCCTCCACTTGCATTGCATTTGAAGTTGAATAATAATTTCTTACACTATTTTCTCACTCAGAACTAAAATCTGGTGTTACTTATTTTGCATTAATATCATAGCTCTTCCTTAGTAGACACATTCAGTAAGAATCTAGATACCCACTATGTCTAAATGGCATTATCTATGTCTAACTAACTGAGGTAAGAATATTTTTTTTTCCTTTTAACTTACTTACGTTCATAAGATTTTACTGAGAAATTTTCAACAACCATTGTTTCTGAAGTCTATCTAAGACATCTTGAAAGAGACACAGTCATTTGCACATTGTTGAGGGATTTTTGAAACAGCAAAGATCCCATGGCTTGCTGCAGCTGAGCAAACCAAGCTACCAAGATGACTATGAGAAGTTCCCATGACAGTGTTCCCACATCGCTCAATTGAGGAATTTAGAAAAATATTGTTGCCAGCAGCTGGCTTCAAGGATGGGATCTATGTGACTGCTAATCACAAGGGGGTTGTTTTCTTGCAGTTGTTTGTCTGAGTGCTTTTGACCAATAATCTTGTGTGAGACACTATCCACCCCTGTTAAGTTTGCTATAAAAGTCAGGCTATTCGGGTAATAAAGGAGACCATACAAGTGTCTGTCATGTTTTCAGACGTTCTTCCTGCAACATATGGCACCTGAACAGGCTGAGACCTGGACACTCTGAGAGATGCTGAGAGACACTGAGAGAACTGAGAGACACTGAGAGACCTGAGAGACGCTGAGAGACTCCAAGAACAGACCCGAATATTGAGATTACGGTGAGATGCGGAGATTGATTGATAGAGATTGCGGTGAGATGCGGAGACTGATTGATTGAAAGAGATCATGGTGAGACATGGGAACAGAGGAATCACGGTGAGACGCGGATAAGTGATGTATTGCGGTGAGACGTAGGACATCTGGAGTCCAGTTGCTATGGGAGATCGGAGGCATCTGTGGAAACGGCAGCTGTCTATGGTGGCGGCGCAAGATTTCTCAGTACCATCTGGGACTGACAGACCACTGAGTATGAAACCTGAGACCTCAGAAATGCGTCTGACACGATCTTTATCGTTGGTTCTTGCACCCACCCTGGTTCGGGGTATGACCTCTCCAATAAATCAATCAGTGGCAGAAATAACTGAGGGACTGTCAGAGCAGAGTGCTGGTGGGGAGTGGGGGTTGCCCTCCCAATCCTCTGCACCGGAAAATCTTGATAAAGCTGTGCTGCCAGCATCTGTGCCACTGCCAGGCAGCAATAATCCACTCAGGATGCTTTGCCAATGAGAGGTGCAGCAGCAGCTTGCGAAAATCGACCTTCACTGGAGGAGTTGTTCCAAGAACTACTAGTGAAATTCGAGAACTTAAAAATTATGGATTCAGATGAGCTTCCTCTCTTGTCTGCCCCACTGGAGCCGACTCCCTCATTGTCTGTCGCTACAACACCGTTAGCACCAAGGAGGGACAGGTGCTCCAACATCATACGTGATGTTTTCATAGAGGGGCATAGGCATGCTACATCCTTGGCCTGCCCTATTATTATTGACCCTGCACGAGACACAGGGTTGTGGCAGCCACATGACTGCAAGCTTTTACAACAAGCTCGAAAAATGGTTTTGGACTATGGATTACAATCCCAGGCGGCTTGACAGATAATTCAATTGATTTTTCAGGCAAAACCAATGTGTCCACTTGACTGTCGAAACTTGGCGTGCTTATTGTTAACTCCTTCCCCATTGTTATTTTTTAAAATGGAATGGTTGCAGTTACCACAGGGGGAAGCGGGTCAACTGCATCAACCGGGGGACCCTCTGTATGGGATTACTGCAGAGATGTTAAAAGGAACAGGTCCTTATCTCAATACCCAGATTCAGTTGTAGTTCCCTGCAATTATTCACCAAAGAGCTGCGCAGCTTGCACTGAGGGCTCTTCTTAGTCTCCCAGGGGAAAAGAAAGCACTTCCATTCGCATCTGTAGAACAGGTCCCTGGGGAACCATATGCAAAATTTATCGATCAGTCCAGGCAACCAGATGTGGTGGCACAGGACTGTCAGAGATTTGCTTTTACAGTACCCTCCATTAACAAACAGGCCCCGGCAAAACGCTATGAATGGCTAGTGCTTATATAGGGGATGAGGAATTCCCATACATTATGTAAATTATATGTGGCCTGGGCATTACAACCAATTCGGACAGCGTGGTGTGACATAATTATTTACCATTATTTGGATAACATTCGGTTTGGTAGGCCAGAATGCTTCCAGGATTCAGACTTAAAGTTTATTTGGGATACTTTGGAAGCAAAAGGGTTGGAGGTAGCCCCAGAGAAGGTTCAACAGAAACAGCCATGGCTATACTTGGGATGGAAAATATCAGACTCTACTATTCATCCCCAGAAAGGTGATACAACTATGGTGTTACATAATTTGATAAACGTACAAATGTTCCTGGATAGTATTCAGTTGGGTTGCCACACTGTATGGATTACTAATGACAACTTAGCTATATTACTACCTTTATTGCAGTGCAGGAGTGCAGAGCCACAGATTACACTAACAAATGACCACCAGCAGGCTCTTTCACAAATAGCTTCTAAGGTTGCAGCCAGCACTGCTTGCAGACGTATAGCAAACGTTGCACTCTCCTTTCTAATTAGCAATCATGTGTCTCATCCATTTGCGGTGATTGGTCAATGGCAAAAAGAAAAGGGGGAGAGTAAGGGGCGACAAAGACAGAAACAGTGTCAGGAGGATGCCACTGATGCTAACTGCATGGGTAATAGGAGTAGTATAAGTGACACTGGTGATGGCAAGGGTGGAATGATAGGGAAGCATTTTCGAGTTCTGGAATGGATTTTCCTACAGATTCAGCCAAAAATGAGTGTTCAAACACGGGCAGAAGCTATCGCAGAGTTAGTACATGAGGGTTGCTCTTGGAGCATTGAGATCAGCAGGCAGGAACCAGGAGATCTGCCAGGATCTACGCAGGATCACTTGGAATGGTGTTTACAGCAATCTACACCACTACAAGAAGCTGTGTTAGATTACCAGGATTGGTACATTCCCAAATCCCAAGGGGCCTCTCTAGCAAGTTATAAGATCATATAAATGGCAGATAGTACCACGGCTTTTGTCCCAACCAGTGGTGGGTCGCACTGTATACACTGATGCAGGTGCGGCAAGTAGGAAGGCTGCGTGTGTGGTATGAGAACAGAAGTTGGGAGAAATACATAATTCCAGAGGAGATAGTGGATTCATTACAAACATTGGCATTGTCTGCAGTTGTTTGGGCTTGTCAGTGCTGGATGCATGAGCCAATTTTCATCTCAGGCTCTCTGTATGTTGTCAATGTGGTAAGATGGATAGAGGATGCCTTGATACGGCAAACTAAGAGGGACAGATTGTTATTATTTCTGCAGCTGCGAGATGCCATTCAAGGGAGAACTGTACCTTACTGTGTTATCTATATGCATAGTCATCAGTTCTCGATTGGGTTAGCAGAAGGTAAATCAAAAGCAGACAAATTGGTGAGTATTGATACTTTTTCAAGATTCATATGGGCAACGGTGCAGGGAGGAGAAAAAGCACACCTTGTGTGTAGACATCTGATGGTGTGTGTTGCCATTATGAGACTGACAAAGCAGATCAAGATGTACGACGGACCAGTGAATGTCAGAAAAAGGGTTAAAAAATTTATGAAAATGTGGGGAGTAAAGCATATCACAGGTGTTCCATATTCTCCCACGGGCCAAGTGATAGTTGAACAATCACATCAGGTTTTAAAGGAACAATTAATGAGATTAAAAGAGATCAAGAACATCAATGAGCGATTGTTCGAGGCATTGGTTATCTTGAATCACTTATGTTTGACTAGGGACCGAGAAGACCCTCCTGCAAGTATTCATCTTCAAACAATAAATATAGCAGCACCAAATGTGTTATCACAAATAAGAATGAATTACCAAGATCCTGCTACAGGAACTTGGAAAGGGCCATATGGGTACAGAAATACAAATAACACCTGTGATTACAATGACACTGCTAGACAGGGTTTAGGGGCTTATGGCACGGAGACAAGGGGTAACAACTATAGTGTTTGGAACAATTGTACAGCTATGGCCTTACCTCCTGATGTTTTTCTGATTTGCGGGGGTAGGGCCTGGCAAGATATCCCTGCAAATGCTATCAGAGGTCCATGTTACTTAGATAAACTTACTATATTTGCTCCTAGCTTGTCGCAGTTGCAGGAGATCACCAGACAGAAATGGGCCTTGCTCGCACCAGATTGCAATGATAATGTTGAATTGCTTGGTGCTGCAGCTAGAGCAGCATTGGCAATTTTAGTGCCAGGAGTGGCATCTGCGGCCACACTTAACAACTTAGAAAAATTGGTATGCTGGGCCGAGAAGCAAGCCCATGCCATGACAGAGATACTTTAGGAGATGTTACCATATCAAAATAGTCTGCGACATGCGCTCTTACAGGATCGAGCTGCTATTGGCTTCTTGCTTTTGGCTCAAGGGCATGGGTGTGAGGACTTTGAGGGAATGTGCTGTTTAAACCTTTCTGATCATAATGAGTCAATTCACAAATCCATTACTTTCCTGAAAGAGCACATGAGAAAGATTAAATATGATATCAATCCTTTCAATCAATGGCTTGCTGATTTGTTTGAAATGATGCATAGATGGTTACTGGGATTAATCAAAGAGGGATTAAGGATTTTGTTTGTTGTGGTGTTAATCATCATTGCGTATTGTATTGTAATAAATGTGGTTAAAGGGTTACTTGCAAAACTGTTACATCGGTCTTGGTTTGCTCAAAAAGAAAAAGGGGGAATTGTTGAGGGATTTTTGAAACAGCAAAGATCCCATGGTTTACTGCAGCTGAGCAAACCAAGCTACCAAGATGACTATGAGAAGTTCCCATGACAATGTTCCCACATCGCTCATTTGAGGAATTTAGAAAAATATTGTTGCCAGCAGCTGGCTTCAAGGATGGGATCTGTGTGACTGCTAATCATAAGGGGGTTGTTTTCTTGCAGGTGGGGTTGTTTTCTTGCAGTTGTTTGTCTGAGTGCTTTTGACCAATAATCTTGTGTGAGACACTATCCGCCCCTGTTAAGTTTGCTATAAAAGTCAAGCTATTCGGGTAATAAAGGAGAGCATGATCTGACCATACCAGTGTCTGTTGTGTTTTCAGCTGTTCTTTCTGCAACAGCACCTCACTTCACTTAAAACAATTAAAAGCCGCACTTTCCTTACAGACACCTGAAGGAATTTTTTTTTTTTTTTTCCAGGAGGTATTTCATCTTCTGTACTTTAGATGGCTAGAGGAAGATGAAACATCCTCAGGAGCAGCTCCACTTCCCTCTACGTAAAACAAAGGGAGCCCAAGACAAAATGCTTAGGGTCAAGACAGCTGAATATATAAACCTAAATTTGGTGAACAAAGTCTCATTTCTCCATTTTGATAAATTTTCTAACTATAGAAATGGTGTGTTTAAAAAAAAAAAAAAGTTTGCCATGATCACCACACTCTGTTTCAAATCACCTTATTTGCTCTAACTCAGACAATTTTACCCTCATATGTCATATCTGCTCTGTTCTTTCTCTTTCCCTTCGAAGACTTTGCCTCCAGTCCTATGTCTTTAAACATTTTTTCTTCCTCTCCTTCTCAATCCTGCAATAGGGAACAGGATGCACTTTGGTTTTCTTTCTCTATTTGGGGACAACCTGTGAAAGGAAAGAAGGCAAGGAACAAGAAGTTGACATATCAATTTAAAATGAGATAACTTAGGGGGAAAAAAAAAAAAAAGTCCTCCCTGCTGGGAGGACTTGTCTCTTTCTTGTCTCTTTCCATCCTATATAATGACCTCCTGAGAAGAACAGTAAAAATTTTTCCTAACTTCTTCCAGTAGTCTTGCTTGACTTCTTTTTCCATTTGCAGATCCCCCTAGGGAGATCTTCAGTTATTGTTTTCTTCTCTAGTAGCATATATCAGCAATCTCATTGCACTTGTTGGAAATTTTATCGCCTGAACATAATTTCTTTACCATTTCACAATATTCCTTTTTTAATTTACTATACAGACAGCAAAAAGGAAAAAAAGAGTGTTCCTTTGAGAATCAAAAATTGAAAGTTACTGCTTGATGGCAAAAGTGAGTGAAATCCTAAGATTACATGGACAATAATTTTAAACGGTCTATTCCCTTATCCTGAATCTCACTGGAAGGTGCTGTGCCAGGGAAACTCTAGACATTGGATTTGTCAAAAGTTTAATGAATAAGCATACAGCCTTATTTGTTTGTTGTGAGTTGCTGTATCTGAGAACAGACTCACACCCAGTATCTCTCTACATATGAGGTAGGGAGTACCTCATATTCCTGTCTGCTTTGCTTTTTATCACATACAAAAGGAGTAGTACAATTAAGTACAAAGTACAACTTTTCAATAAATAGTTGTGAGCAATATTCATTGAAATTTTTGGCAACTTAACCACAGACAATTACTCAAGGAAATTTTCCCAGTGTTTGATACCCTTTAAAATGAATGACTAATCTCTGCTTATTCATCTGGATGCACACAATACATGTGAATTATAACACCAATGGCTTGGAAAATTCATCTCTAACTGAAAAATCCTTTAAGTTACTTAATACAGGAAGAAAGTGATGTTTACTGGTAGTTATCATTGAAACAAAATGAAGTGACATTATTTGGAAACATGCTAATGAAATGTACGTTCAATGTCATGATGAATTTTACAAGTACTTTTCACAAAACCGCTGTTGTTGATGGACTAGGTTTTGGAGAGATACAACATGAGTCATATGACAATATGTCACATCAGTGGAACAGAGGAGAATAAATAGACAAATTTACAATGAAGAGGAGATTCTGAAACTGTACATACAGAGCCCATCTGGATCATAATACTTGATGAAAAACATAATTCAATGTTACTGAAACGTAGCAACATTAATCTTTAACTGTATTCTCTCTGATTTAGTCTACAAGGTTTCAGCAGTAGATACATTAAAGGTCTTGGACAAGGCAGGGTGAGGGGGTCAAATTTCTTTTCACTTTTATTTAGTCATTTTTTTGTGGTGAAAGGGATTGTCTAGGGATGATTTGTCATATCACAGTGGGTAGAAATGGACATGAAATCTCTGTTCTGACTATTGCTAGCTGACTTGCAGCATGGCTTGAGCCTGGAGGATTGGCAGTGTACAAGTTGTTTCCCTGTCAATCGGATTGCTAGGGAACAACTAACAACTTCTCACTGACAATCAGGACTCCACTGCATCAGAAATACATTACCACCAAAGCCAAGATCTTTTGGCTTCCCAGTTCATTATCTTTTATTGTTGTTTCTTGGTTGGTTGGTTGGTTGGTAGATTTTTGTTTGTTTTTCTTTTTGTCTCCAATATGCTTGGGCAATAAGAAAACTGCTTGGCTGTTTTATGTTAAGTTATAGCTGTGCTATTCCTCTTTATCCTCTCCATTTTGCCCTCAGTTTCTCCTCTTTGCTGCCATACTGGCAGTTATGCTTCTAATAATTCAGCTTAAAAGACAGTCTTAGTTAGGTACTGTGAAAATATTGTTGACTTGTTTCAGATGGCTGCATACAACAGAGAGCAAAGAAGTTCTCTTGCATTAATCTTAAGCACTGAGTACTCAATGAAGTCAGCACGGTGCTAGAACTATATATATATATATAAAAAAAAAAAAAAAAAAAAAAAGCAAATACCAAGCACAAGAACAGAGTTGTTAATAAAAATAATATGAAGCAAAGCAAAACATACCCACAGAGAAGAAAAAAAAAAAAAAAAAAAAAAAAAAAAAAGAGAGAGAGAGACTGTTTAAGTTACATATAGTTCTGTTTTAGCAACTGATGGGTACCAAGTGGATTTAGTAATAAGTTGCCCTCTTCTACAGGTACCAGCTGTATTTGGCAGTTTCATTATCTCAGGCAAAGAAGACACAGCATGAAGCTATACAGAAATGACAGTTATGCTACTACGGGACAACTAGTACTGAAAAATATATGTGACTAAAGGGAGTCATTTCAGGAAGAGAGTGCAGATAATGGATAAAAGTATGAAAGCATCTGGAAACAAGGTGAACAGGATGAACTAAGTTTGGGTTATGGGGAAAAAGTCAGGTACTAACTTCTTATTAGAAAACAGTTTAATAAGACATGAAGCAAAAAAAAAAAAAAAAAAGAAAAAAAAAAAAAAGAGGTGGGGCTGCCCATGCTGGCCCCAGTCAGTTCCAACAGCCCTAATGCAGGGCCAGCTGGGCCCAGCAGTCAGATGGCAGCACCTCACCTCAGGGACAGTCTGGGGAAGGAAGGGCATAGCACTGCCTGGCAGCCAGCAGAAAGAAAAGGAGGGAGGGAGGGAGGGAGAATGAAAGAAAGAAGGGAGAGAATGGGAGAGAGAGAGAGAGAGATAAAAGGAGAGAAAGAGGAAGAAACAGCCCTGCCAGCACCCAGGGGAGCGGAGGGGAGGGGAGGGGAGGACAGGACAGGACAGGACAGGACAGGACAGGACAGGACAGGAGGCACTGAACCAGAGATACCCCTGCAGCTCTTAGGTAAGAGACTGTTCTAGAGTGGGTTTATGCTGAAGGACTGCAGCTCATTGAAAGGACACTCACTGGAGCAGGGGTAAAGTGTGAGGAAGAAGCAGCAGTAGGGAGATAAATCACTATGTACTGATCATAATCAACCTCCCATTCCCCTTCCTCTTTAGTTTGGGGTTATCAGTATAGAGTAGTCAGGAATGAAGTTAAGCCTAGGAAGAGAAATAGGTGTTGTTTCAGTGTTTGTTTTTTGTTTCTTGATACCCAAATCTATTTTAATTGGCAATAAATTAAATTAATTTCACTCAAGAAGAGTCTGTTGTGTCCACAATGGTAATTGGTAAGGAATCTCCAGCATTTATCTTGACCCACATTTTTTCATCCTGTTTTATGCCCCTGTCCCTCTGAGGGATTGGCTGGGAGGGTGTTTGGCTGTTAGCCAGAGCTAAACCACCATAGCAGGAAAATCCATGTTGGTACTCATCAGACAGGAAAAGATTGAAGGTGCTGAGTTATATCAGTTTAGAAGGTGCCAAAGAAATCAGCAATGTTGCAACTCTCCCTAATGAAGACATGAACATGAGCATTAGAATTGGTTATCTTTGGGAGAGACATCAGATGAAAGTAAATGAAGTGGCTGGGTATATCTGCTGAGGACACACATCTCAGTAACATACAGAATAGACCTGAAAACCTCCCATCACTGACAGGGTTAAATGTTTAGGCTGATTCCCTATCCTTAAGAAACTGGAATAAAAATTGAGAGGACCACTGCCCTAAAATTAAACATCTATTAGAAGAAGGATGTTAGAAGTATGTCAGTCATTTAAATGGAAAAGGAAGGAGAAATGAAAAGCAAACATGCCTAGAACACAGCACTAACTGTAGGCTGAACTCACCAAACAAAGGTACAATGTACTGTTTCCCATGTAAAGAAGAAGTAACAGAGTACAGCAGAAAATGTGGAAAAATAAAAAGAGACATGGCAAAACACAGCTACAGAAAATATAGATTCCTCATTTATCCTAATAATAGCTAATTATCATCTGGCTAGAGCTCAGATTTTTCTACTCCTGTGAAACACTGAGAGAGGTTTTTTAAAGATACACAATCAAACATATTTTTGGAATAAAACAATGTTATAATCTTTCTTATCATAAGAAACCTTCTCATAACCTCTGAAATTTTGATGCATGTAATGCGCTTGTGCAGATAAGTGTGTGAGGAGGCGGAGGACAGACTTGAAAACTCCAAATTTCAGTGGAGACACTCATCCATACTTGAAACAAGCATCAACGTAAACTTGTAAAAACCTATTCCTGTTGAAGGAGGACTGGAGCAGATGACCTTCTGAAGTTGCTTTTGGCCCTATTTCCTGGGACCATACAATTGATTTTCTTCAATAAAGATATTAACAAAGAAAAAAAAAAAAAAAAGCTATTTAGAAATAAAAACCAAACCAAATAGTTCTACCAGTTAAGGAAGGGTTTGCAGTGAAAAAAAAAAAAAAAAAATAAAAAATCCCTCTGTTTTACATTTAGCGAAACTAAAATACTGTGTAGATTATGGAGGAGCAATATGATCTTTGATGCATGAAATTCAGAAAGAAGATACATTTGAACATTTTTTAAATGTAACATTTCTACTCTGGCATAATAGAAAATGTGGCTGACAAGCTATTTATTTATTGATGCAGCCCATTCTAATGGGTTGAAAATGACTGCTGTTAGATAAAATTTCTGGGGAGTGAATTATTTAATGTTTGTAAATGGCATACTTGACTACCTGTCACATTTTTGTAGTAAAACATCCAAAGGCAAATGTACTACTCAATTATACCAGAATCTGCAGATGAGAGAGAAGTCCCTCTTTGATTAAAAAACATTAAATCCATGATGACAGAAACTGTATATCAAACAACAATATCATGAAAAAGAATCGTTATCTGAGCTTTAAAATCATCAAGTTTTAATACTGATAGTGATAACAATAGCAACAAGAGTTATGAGAAGACTTCTCTTGTGGCTCAGATGTGGAGCACAAACACAGTAGGAGCTGAATACTTCTAAGGCATATGCAGCTCAGCTAGAAGATATGCCAATTCATGGTCACATGGTCATGACTAAATCCTGTGACTCTCACCATTATGAGGAGACCAGAATGATACTGCATTGGAGGGTTTAAGCAGCAAAGATTGTTAACAGTTCTGATTCCCTTTTCAAAGCACAAATATTAACAGCTTGGTTGCTACAGCCACTTCTTAGCAACAGAATAATGGCCTGAAAAGGCAGTGTAGTAGACTCAACAGCAATAGCTAGGGCAGGAAAATCTTGTCAGCAGGGTAGATGAGATGTTTAATCTGTGCATCTCCTGTCACATATGTGGAGATGTAACCTAGAAGTGAAGGGAAAATGTCATAGAGTATGCACAAATAATGACTCAGTGTTGGCTCAAAATGCAGGAAGCTTAATTTCTTCCTTTTAAACAAAGATAAGTGAGTGCAAGGAGATTCTGGAAAGCAGGAGAAAACATCAAAATATCTAAATGCCCTGTTAAAAAAATCAGGAAAATGGCAATGGGCTGAGGCAGGTGGAGGGTAAGAGCATTGTCATGGATGAGCAGAATATTCTTTGTTGAGATGAGAACTGAATGGATGAAGGAAGAAGGTCTAAGATTTGAAATATGAGACCAACACTGACAGAATGATTTGTTTGGCTAGTGACATAGAGACAATGAGATGTTGAGGAAACTGTATAATTCTACCTTCCGTATTTGTTCTTTCAGGATTCCCACCTCTGCCCTCTGATTTTCAGTAGATAACAGTGGTATGTTCAAAGGAAATCTTTATTTGGCTACCTGTGCTCAACTTACTCTCTGCTGAGAAGTGGCAGACAACTAGTCATAATATATTTTATTTAACTGGCAACAACATAACTGGAAATCCAGATGTAGCACAGAATAGAAAATGCAAACATGTCTATCTGTAGGCTGACACTGAGATCTCCATATTCTCGTAAGCTTTCCACTTCATTTATTTATTTAATTGTATTACCTTGGTTTTATCAAAATCTAATGTGACATCTCTCTTCATTCTTTGGAACCCCAAATCTTCAAATTGTACTGTTTCTTTTCAAGTGTTTTTGATATAATGAAATCCCAAACTTGGACAGTGAATGCTCAGCCATAATTTTAATATTATGTATATACCAGAGATGAAGACAATGTAAAACTTATTTCCAGTTTAGGTAAAAGCTGCAAAGTTCAATGAATCCATAATATGATAGTGGAAAAACAGTGGAAAGCTACAATGAGGGTACTGCTATCTTACTAGATTGTTCCACTTTTTTCCCTCCCCACTGGGCTCAGACATTTAGCACAGTCAGGATTAATAACAGGCAGATGATTTTGCTTTTATAACCATGTGTCCCATAGTTCACAAAGCAAAGACGGGGGGGGGGGGGGGGGGGGGGAGAGAAGGGGGTGAAGGAAGGAAGAAAAAGATGTGATAAAAGAGAGACAATAAGAAAATTACAGTCAAAGAGCCCAGAAGACTTCCTGAGGCAATCCAACTGATACAGATTATTTAGTTTGTTCTATCAAAGGATGGCTTGCTTTTGTGCTGAAGTTTAAGCACAATGAGTAATGACAAACTCCTTAACAAATAGAAATTATATGAAGAGTTATACTTGTGCATTAAGATGCACTTGCATGTGAGTAAGTATGGCACATATTAACACTGAATGATCTTAGTCACTCTCACTGGACTGTTACACATCATGTAATTTTATGGGAAAGCAAAATATACATGAAGGTGCAACACAGAATCAGTAATAGCAGACAAGATGGATCTGTGTTCTTCAGTAATCTGACACCAACTATCTCTGACTATCAGTGTTTAACTTGAGTGCATTTCTGATTCTCATCATCAGGAAATTGAATTCCAAGTCACACTCAATGAATTCTCTGAATTGTTTTGCCTCAGCTGTGAGAGCAGTAGTTTGCTAGGACTATCTGGACCAACCTCAGTCAACCCATTTCCTACCATTCCACAAGCCTCACAGATAAGTGAAATCATTTTTGTCCTACTTCTCTAGCTGTTACTGCCAGTGCTAGGAACTCCTCAGACTTCTTAATCTTTTAGTACATGGATCCTCACCACTTCTTAAGTAGTTTTAGTTCAATAAAATCCATTTGAAGAAATTATGAAATGAGATGTGATTATTATTATTTATTTTTTTATCTGATCCCTGTAGTGGGTTTATGTGGCAAGGTTTTGATAGCAGGGGGCCATAAGGGTGGCTTCTGTGAGAAGAATCTAGATGCTGCCCCACATTAGTTAAGGGCCGTGATGCTGACCAGAGCTGAGCCAATAAGCAATGTTTTTTGCACCTCTGTGAGAGCATATTTAAGAAAGGGAAATAAAAAAAAAAAAAAAAAAAGCTGCCACACAGCAGCTGGGAGAGCATGAGTAGTGAGAAAACACCTTGCAGGTGCCAAGGTCAGTGAAGAAGGAGGGGGAGAGGTGCTCCAGGCCCCAGAGCAGAAGTTCCATATGGCCTACGGTGAGGACCATTGTGAAGAAGGATGTCCCCATGCAGCCCATGGAATACCACGGTGGAGCAAGATTCCATGATGCAGCCCATGGAGGAGACCACGGTGGAGCAGGTGGACCTGCACTGATGGAGGCTGCGGCCTGTGGAGGACCTGTGCCGAAGCAGGCCCCGGGCAGGAGCTGTAGCCTGTGGAGAGGAGCCCATGCAGGAGCAAGTGACCTGGCAGGAGCTGCTGGCTGTGGGGGACCCCTACTGGAGAATTTGGCTCCTGACAGACGGACCCCACGGAATGGACCCATATCTGGAGCAGTTCTTGAGGAGCTTCTGCCTGTGGGAAGCCCACGCTGGATCAGTTCGGCAAGGACTGCATCCCGTGGGAAGGACCCACAGCACAGGGTAAGAGAGTAATTGAGAAGGAGTGGAGGAGATGAAGTGCCATAGACTGACCACAACCCCCACTCCCCCATTCCCCTGTGCTGCTCGGGGGGGGAGATGAAAGAGGGTGGATGGGGTGGAAGGCATTTTTTGTTTCTTTCCTTTGTTTCTCACTTGTCTAGCTTGTTAATAATAGGCAATAAATCTTACTATCTCCCTATGCTGAGTCTGTTTTACCTGTTATGATAATTGTCGAGCAATCTCCCCTTCCTTATCTCAACCCTTGGGCCCTTTGCATGGTATTTTTCTTCCCGTTTTCTTTTGAGGAGGGAGAGTGAAAGAGCGGTTGTGGTGGAGCTCAGCTGCCCACCTGAGTAAAACCACCACAGTCCCATTCTGTCTACTATGGATATTTCAGGAATTGAAGTCATAAATATTAAACCCAGAACTGAAATGTTAATGTTTTTAACCACTATGCCAAAATACTTCAGTGAAAATGTTTCTCCACAACCAGGTATTTCACAATGAACAGTTTGAAAAAAATTGCACGGAGTAAGCGTGTGCTGAGAACATGGTAAATTGAATAAAGCATACAGGAATACAGAAATGCTTCACAAAATGCATAAAACAAGTTCTGAGATTGTGCAGGTTGTATGTGAGGTATGCATCATTCAGACCCTAAAGAGCTGGAAGGCAGCACATATAAGAATGATATGGCAGTGCTGGGCAGATGTTAATATAGAAAAATCCTTTAAGATCATCCTGGATCCCTGCTTGGTATCTAATAAAAAATAAATAAATAAATAAATAAATAATTGTCTGTGCCAGGATGTAGCTACACTGTACAGGATTGACAGTAGTAAGGAACATGGTAAGATTTTAATAATCTCATATTAATGGTAGCTGTAATCACCATGAATGGATATACTAAGATTATGGTGATATAAAGAGATGAGATTGCATTTTTAGTCCTGTCATCACGTTCAGTAGGAAGAAGTGAGAGATCTCATCACTGTGTTCAAAATTGTTTCACAGCCACATACAAAGTCTAAGCTGCAAAGTCCTTCCAAGGACATTTAGTCTTCTGAGTGCCAAAACTGCCACCTGGTCCAATAGCTAAGACATGGGATTTATATACCTTTCAGAAGTATACAAAGGTCATAAAGAAAAAAAAAAAAAAATAGAAATGTAGAACCTTTTGGAAGGGCAATCTTGTCCTTAGTATTTACCTTTCTCAGTTTTATATTATCAAGAGGGAAAGGTGAAAAAAAGAGATTATTTTTTTTCCTATATATCATTGAAACTCTTTAGTACTAATAAGACTTGTCAGATTGACAGCCTGGGAGAATAACTAACTTAATATATGTAGAGAATTAATATTATATTAGTAGTAATAATGCGAGCTCCCTTAGACTAACAATGTGTCTCAGTCTTGACCTAAAGGGGACTACCTTCTGCGAAGGAAGAGGTTCGGTCTCATTAAGCATGCATCTCTCAGAGTTTTTGTTAGAACTGCCAGTCACAGATATCAAAGTAATAGTGATGCCACCCAGGGGTCACTGAGAACAACATTATTAACAGAATTTAGATAAAGATGCAAATCTGAGATTACATACTAGCTTTGCTACATGGTCTCATTTTTTAAGTCACAAAGGTTTAAATAGAATTTGCTTTCCATGGTTGATCCCCTGTTCAAGCTCAAATTTTAAACATATCCAAACTTTCTGGCACTATTTTTCTTATTGGAAATTTGCTTCAGACTATCACAGCTCTTATAGCAAAGAAACATCAAACATTCAGGTAAAACCATTCAAGTAAAGCCAGTTTGCCTCTGTGTTTTTCATTTACCATCGTCTTTCTTCAGGTTTTCCAACACTAGCTTTCATTTCCCTGATGTATTTCTAGTTAAGTTAATATGACAGTATAGATTAGCACTGTTATTACAGCATTTGTGATAAGATATTCTGGTAGTCAGGTATCACACAGAAAGAACTAAAATTTATTCTACGCTAAAACAAAAATTCATTTTCCAACCAGTAGCCAACGCAAAGTAATAACTTGAGGAACAAAGAAACCAAACATTGTTACGTGTAAAAGGAGATGAATAGGACAATTAGAATAATAACATAACAAAAAGATACTTGCTTAATCTCAAAAACTACAACAAAGACAAAATTCATTCTGTACTGTGACAATATAATTTAAGTTACAGCACTTACAAGAACTTAGTATAATAAAATAACACTTTTCTGATGCTTGTCACTTGCAATCATTATGGAGTTCTCATGACTGAGAATACAGAGAATTTGGTGCGTGTCCCTCAAAATAGTTTGCTTTGTGGTGATTTTTTTTTTTTGTTGCTTATGAACAGTACAATTTTATAAAATCACTCCCAAGGTTCAGTAGCCCTCAGGTTAATGCATTGAAGGAGAAAGGCCCTGAACCAGAAAACAATGCTTACATGGAGTCTAAAACATTTTTTTTTTTTTGAAATCACAGGATTTAGGATTTTGGAATCTCAGCATTTCCACTATTCCTTTTTGTCATCGTTGCTTCTTGAATTCTTTTTAGATACAACACATTCATAATTCATTACTATCCTACATATCAACAGTTGGGACGAGCTTTTTCTTAGAACCCTGAAAATGTATCCATAAAGCACACTAGAGAAAATCAGTGTCATAGAAGAGATTCATGCCTCAATTAACCCAGTTTTTCTAAACGTGTTGTGAGCAACTTCTAACTTCCTATATGTGGATTAAATTCAGGTTTAATCTCCAGCTTTAACCTATGTCTCTAAACTTATCTTGAACAAATTACTAAATGACTGCACTACAGAATACAGTCAGCACTAACTTTTATTACTATGAATTATTAATATGGAAACTATTTTAACATACTTAAATATCAGTACCAATCAAGCTGAAAAAAAAAATACCAAATATAAGTCTGTAGGGGGTTTACGAGGCAAGGTTTTGGTAGCAGGGGGCCATAGGGGTGGTTTCTGTGAGAAAGATCTAGAAGCTGCCCCATGTTTGGGAAGGGCCCCATTGTTTTCCAGAGCAGAGCCAATAAGCGATGTTGTTTTGCGCCTCTGTGAGAGCATATTTAAGACAGGGAAAAAAACGCTGTGCCACACAGCAGCTGGGAGAGTGAAGGGAGTGAGGAACAGCCTTGCAGGCGCCAAGGTCAGTGTAGAAGGAAGGGGAGAGGTGCTCCAGGTGCCAGAGCAGAAGTCCCCTGCGGCCTGTGGTGAGGACCATGGTGAAGCAGGATGTCCCCCTGCAGCCCATGGAGTACCACGGTGGAGCAGGGTTCCACGCAGCAGCCCGTGGAGGAGACCATGGTGGAGCAGGTGGCCCTGCACCGACGGAGGCTGCCGCCTGTGGAAGACCCCTGCCGGAGCAGATTCCAGGCCGGACCTGTAGCCCGTGGAGAGGAGCCCATGCAGGAGCAAGTGACCTGGCAGGAGCTGCTGCCCATAGGGGAGCCAGGTTGGAGCAGTTTTCTCCTGAGTGATGGATCCCGTGGTACGGACCCATATCTGGAGCAGTTCTGGAAGAGCTGCTGCCTGTGGGAAGTCCATGCCGGATCAGTTCATCAAGGACTGCATCCCGTGGGTGGGACCCCACACCACAGGGGACGATAGTGACCGAGAAGGAGCAGCAGAGAAGAAATGCTGTAGACTGCCCATAACCCCCATTCCCCCGTTCCCCTGCGCCGCTCGGGGGGAGGAGGTGGAAGAGGGTGGATGGGGGGGAAGGTGCTTTTGGTTTCTTTCCTTTGTTTCTCACTTCTCTAGCTTGTTAGTAATGAGCAATAAATCTTACTATCTTCTTATGCTGAGTCTGTTTTGCCCATTACAATAATTATTGTGTGATTTTCTCGTCCTTATCTCAACCCTTGAGCCCTTTTCACATATTTTCTCCCCGGTCCTTTTTGAGGAGGGGGAGTGAGAGAGCAGCTGTGGTGGAGCTCGGCTGCCCACTCGAGCAGAACCATGACAAAGTCAACCACTAGGTTATTCCATGAGGTTTTTAATTTTTTTTTAAAGTATTTTTAGTTCAGCAAGCTCAGAAATTAAAAGTATCATTCTATGTAACAGTAGTTTGGGCTGTATTTATTTATTTGTTTTTGAATTGAACTATGATCAGAGATGAAAGAGGTTTGAAAATTTCATGATGTATAAGAATTTTGTCTTATTAACATGAAAAAGGGCAATAAAATAGTGAAAGTGATTATTCATTATGGAAAACTTGGAAGATAACATGAAATAAATAAGAATCCTGTTCCATCCTGTTGTAGCTATGATCTGTCTTGTACATAGCATTGCAATTTGGGATACTCTGGGATTTGACTTGCCAGTATATCTAGTCAAGCACTAGATAAACGCCTTTCTGCAATTAGTCTGGAAAGCATAAATAACATACGCATATAGATGCATACAC
Source organism: Netta rufina (assembly GCF_964035555.1). NCBI lineage: Eukaryota > Metazoa > Chordata > Aves > Anseriformes > Anatidae > Netta > Netta rufina. Next base: position 71,906,903 of record NC_140124.1, on the reverse strand, counting down.
CTCTGTAAGTATTTGGAGGAAGTTTGCCTTTAAGAGGTCATAGTATATGAATGACATTCTCAGAAAAAAATATTTTAAAAATTTAAAAATTTAAATTAAGCTTGAAGAGGATTTAATTAAATGTAGGACAGAGACAAACCAAAGATCTAAATACACACAAATCTTCACTTTGGCAGTCTGTGGGTAGTATCTGGGCTTCACTGCTTGTTATCATCTCTTTCTTGTGCAGAGGCTGACCCCAGCATTGCTCACTGGGATGAGGGGGTCTACTGGGTCTAGCTGGGATGTTAACTTTCCCTGCAGCAGCCCATACAGTGCTGTTCTATGCACTTGTAACTAGAACAGCAATAGTATCACACCAGTGTTGTGTCTACTGCTGCACTGTGCTGGCACAGCATCAGGACTCTCTCTAACCCTCCAAGGGGGTGGGCAAAAAAGTGAGAAAAAAACATCACCAGGGCAGCTGACCTAAACCAACCAAAGGGATAGTCCATACCGTATGATGTCACACTCAGCAATAAAAGGTGGAAACAGGAAGAAGAGGGGAGGGATGGGCTCTCGTTATGAAAATATCTGTCCTCCTCCCAAAAACCGGCTACGTGCATTCAGGCCCTGCTTTAAGGACGTGGTCAATCATTGCTCATTTGTGGGAAGTAGAGAGTAATTTCTTTAGTCTGCACTTCCACATAGCCTTTACATGTTTTGTTTTGTTTTGTTTTTCTCCTTTCCCCCTCCCTTTTCCCCTTTCACTTTTTTCCCTTTAGTTAAATTGTTTAATTAGTAATATCTTTCCTTAATAATTATTTTTTCCTTTAATTAAATTATCCTTATCTCAACCCATGAGTTGTTCTTTCCTTTACTTCTTCCCCTTTTCTTCTAAGGAGGGGGAGTGAGAGAGTGGTTGTGGTGTTCAGCTGCCTAGCACAGTAACACCACCACAGGGGGAAAGAGTAAAATGAGAGAAAAGAGAGGCCAAACAGAATATATTGTGATCTGTAACAGGGCAGAGAAATGCCAGGAAGGTGGTAGCCAGCAATTCTATCACAAAGGAAAAAATGATACCCAGGGAGACACTGGGCAAAGCAGCACCTTGAAGATATGCCCTAGTAGAGTTTTGGAAACAAGCAGTTCAGAGAAACTGTATGGCCACTGCAACCATGCCTTCCTGTTTCTGAGCTAGCAACTCACTCAAAATTAGTCTTGGTATTTTAAATACTAATGGTAGTACACATGCAGCACTGTGTAGAATACACAGAGGCTAACTGAAGGACTTGCAAACAGTCCAGCTCCTTCAGACTTGCCTTAATTTTCATTACTGGTATTGCATTCTGGATATTATGATCTTGAAAAAAACAGGCTATAATATATTTGGCTAAAGTCAGAATCTGTAAACTAATTCGGTGGCCTTGTCATGAATAAAAGAAAAAAAAAATATTCATGTCCCTTCCTTCATCTTAGCTGATCATTACCATTGCCTCATACAGTGCTATGGTGATGGACCCATATACATTTTAATTCCCAGTCCCTTCCTAAGGATTTTCAAACCATGTAGATATTTCCATAAATGCTGTGATCAAGAACAACAACAACAACAACAAAAAGTTAATGCATCAGTTTTATCACGGTTGTATATACAACAGAGTAACAAACTAATTCACAGCATCTGTAATGTTTAGCTACACAAGGGGAGAGATACAGGAAGAAAATCAGTAACATCTCAAAGAAATTTCTGAAGAAAATTCTTCTGCCAAAATCATTATGTAAGACACAATGAACTTGATAAACATTAATAGTTTGCAATTCAGGATATGAGTATGAATAAAGCTTTAATTTAAAGGTGTATCAGAAAACAAACAGACAAACAAACAAACAAACAAAAAGCACTTGAAATCTGTGTGGAAAAAAAAAAGTATGAGAGATGGCTGACATAGCTATAGGACAGGAACAGGTGCTGGAGTCTGCACAATCAACAGTTTCTAAAAGAACCTTGGTGCAAACAAGAAAAAATTCATCTCAAAATCACATGAAGAAGTTTAGAGACATCATGACAATTTTGTCCCACTACAACAGAACTAATAGAACAGCATATTAGCATATTACTTTAACTTATTTTGTTTTCTAAACAGCCAAATCAATGCATTTAAATTTGTGATTTGACAAAAAGTACTGTATCATATAAAACAAATGATTGCATTATTTTTATTTGCATTATACTCTGGTAATAAAGAAATTAGATACAAAGAATCTGTGCATTAGTACGGTGCATTCATTTTCTAAATGGATAGAATTAAAGCACAAAAAATTAGGTTTTGAGATGTACAAGAGAAAATTGGAGGCTAAATTAAATTGGTGATGTACAAGAACAAAGTCGAACAGTTATTAAGTTCTAACGGGACTTAACAAAGTCCAAAGGAAAATATAATAATTATTTTAAAAAATGATAGAATCTCCACCTGACAAGTTAGGTGCCTTAAACACTATGCCTGTCTCTATTTGCATTAATTATGTAAGCAACTAAAGCTGCACTAGAGGCTATCTTCAAGATGAAGTGAACAAACTAACCACGCAGCTCAACATGCAGCTCAGAATCCACTTGGACTGAAACTCTGAGCTTAAACAGGAAAAGCATAATACTGACCCTTCTTGGCTGTCCACTTGATAAAGACAGCAGTTCTTACCAAGAGTCAAAGAATTTCATTAATAAAGAAGTAAACTCATTAATCCTGTTTAGACAGAGCAAGTATCAATAGCATAAAAAATAAGCCAGAAGATACGACATTCAGATAATAAAAATATATATTTTTAGTGAAAAGTTAGATTAGAGAGAAGAGATGAAACTCTGTATTTGGTCTTAAGTGATATGCAACATATGGCTCGACATCTTTAAGAGCTGCTATGAAAATGGCCACAACAGATGAGAGTCAACACGACTTTTGAAAAAGGAAGTGAACCTTAGAAATTTGCTAGAGATCTCTGAAGGGTTCGACAGTTGTAGTCACAAGGATCATCCATTTCACACAATCTACCTAGATTTCTAAAAAGCCTTCACAAGTTGCTCACCAAAGGTTTTGAAGGGAACTAAACAGCCCTGACATAAAAAGGATCTCACTTCACAACTAAATAATTTATTAGGAGACAGGGGAGCAAAGTTCAGGAACAGAGAAGGATCACTGGGGAATTTGCACATAGATATATTTTTCTTAACACCTGGAAAACAGGATGAGGAATGAAGTGACCTAGTTTTCTGCTAAAACTAATTTACTCAGAATAGAAAGGATGAGACCAAGTGTGAAAACTCAAGGTGAGAGTCTCTTGAGGTAGATGACTAGACAATAAAACCACCAGGAAAGATCATCATATATGAAGAGATGTCCGGAGCAGGAGGTGGGCAAAGCGGTTCCTTTACTTCATGCAGCAAAGTACAACTCTGAGACCATCTTGGAAATTAGATTTTATAGTAATAGTATATAGATCTATGAAAAATGTCAAAAAGTGTTAACACTGCTCTTGGGATTCCCCTGGTTTCAGCTAGGACACAGTTAATTTTCTTCTTAGTGTCTGGTATGGTGCTGTGTTTGGGATTTAGGATAAGAATAATGTTGATATCACACTGATGTTTTTAATTGTTTCAGAGCAGTGTTTACACTAACTCACTTTTGTTCTCAGTTTGTACTCAGCACTGCTGTCAACTCCATACATTGGAAACCATATCTCAGAAACTATTAACGATTACATCTTTCACTTTTTTTTTTTTTTTTTTTTTTTTTTTTTTTTTTTTTTTTTTTTTCTTCAGGGAGCCAATCTATGGAGAAAACAGGGAGAGATATTTTTTCTACTTGTTTACTCTCCCTATCTCCTTCACCCACCTCTTCTTCTCTGGGATAGTTACGGTAGTTCTTCAAGATTTTGAATATCCTTGGGATGTTCAGACCAGAATGTTGTTATTGTTATGTCTCCTAAATGCACTTCAGATTTTGTTTAAGGTTAAACAACTACTTAGGAATGCCATCCAGAGATCTGTCCTGAGGCAGAATGAGTGGCAGGGATCCAGGGATCCACGGATCCAGATGAAGTCAAGTGTACACAACCCATGTAGTGGAAGTTTGTAAGGAGTGCACCATCATCATATGCCAACTCATTGGCAGTAGTGACCTGGAAATACCATGAGGAACCCACAGTGGATGAATTGGCTAAACAACTCTGGCAGTACGAAGAAAGTCTCTCCTCTTCCCTACAGGCCTGCATCTCCGCTGTGGAAAAACTTTCTCAAGAGTTCCACCAACTAAAAGAGAATACTTTGGAGAAACTTTCTGAAGAGGTCCACCAACTTAAGGAGAATTTATCTTCCTCCCCACTTGTACAAACCAGCATCTCAGCTATCAGGGGTAAGTTTACTTCTATTCAAGGAGGAAGATATGGTGGGTACATACCCCGTGCCACCCTGTGGTTTAACACAGTCTTAAAATTGTTCAGTTCTTATTAAGTAGTTAAAAAAGTGAGCAAATTTCCCAAAGAATCACCTTAAGTAACAACTTGCTTATGGATTATTGAGCTGTTCAAATCAGGTTTAGAAGCGACACATTCTGAAGGATTGTCACAAAGCCAAATCTAATTAGGTGTCCATTCTTCTTAAAAATCTGAACTTTTAAGTCATAGCACTGTGTTGCATAACCTGGTCTACAGGAAGTCAAGAAACAGTTCGATTGCTTTGGCTAGTAATCAGTATAAGAAATTATACTTAAATCCCTTACAACAGATGCTTGTTTAATTGTACTTAAACCTCAGTAATAGAAATTTCACAATGTTTCAGAAGTGTTGTATAATTGTTTGTACTATATAAAAAAAGAAATAATAATAATAATAATTAAAAAAAAAAAAAAAAAACACAAAACAAAACACAAGCCCATGACTTTTGCATGTTGGTACTCAGAAAAATCAACAAAACTTTGCCAATATGTATTTTTAAGCAGCAGCAACATTGTTTAATTATGAAACAAAAAAATGTTTTGCTAGCAAATTCCTTCACATCATGTTATGATTTATATGAGAAAATTCTAAGGAAAATATAGAAAGAAGTAAAAAACAGTAATGTGGTGACAGCTGCACATCTTCCTGCTGTTATTCTGGCCTTATTTATCAGCACCAACAGCTAATTTCAGTGTGTGGGGGGGTACATACATGCATGCAGAAACTTATGTAAATTTGCTATTAAAATGCTTTCATGTTTTTAGTAAGGAAATGTGTCTATATTATTGTTTGAAAGATCTGAAGAATAACTCACACAAACTCATAACCTATTTAACATTTCACTTGTATAGCAAACCTTCATTCATGTCTCCTTGCAAAGCACTCTTTAGAACATCATGTCACCTCAGTAAAGTATGGTTGAAGACCAGCTCCAACATTAAGTCCTCTTGTAATCCATAAATACAAATAGTTCTAGAGTAGGTTTTTCCCACCTTTATTTTGAATATTTTATTCCTACTTGAAATTATATTATTTTCTTATGGGACAATATCTTTTAAATCCTTTGTCAGATACTTATGCAACCTCCAACACCTTAAAGTTCTTTTATGTTGGGAAGTTAAATAATGCCATTACTGTAATTAATGGGAGGAACCTGTGATGAATGACTGACATGTTTCTCTGAATAATGATTTCTTTACAAAACACCATGGATTTTTTCAGCCTTTTTAGAAAGATGACTACCTTTCTAGAAAGATATTTTGGTTCATAAAATATGTCATATCTAGTAAAAAGTTTATTACAATACTGAAATTATCCAAGCAGCATGTATATATACATCTAAAAGAACAATCCAAGTCTTAAACTGTAACATGAGAAAGTTTTTTAAACAGAGATCTGGTTCAAAATAAATGCATGTGTGTGCATGATGATTGTGCACATATGTATATTTTACCCTTAGCTAGCAAAGACTAACAAGGCAACTTTTATTCTATATTTTATCCATCATAGGGAGCAGATAGTAAAGCAAAGTTTCAGAGAAGTTACCCAACAAGACATTATTAGAATCATAGAATCATTTAGGTTGTAAGAGACCTCCAAGATCATCGAGTCCAACCTCTGACCTAACACTAGCAAGTCCTTCACTAAACCATGTCATTAAGCTCTACATCTAAACATCTTTTAAAGACTTCCAGGGATGGTGACTCAACTACTTCCCTGGGCAGCCCATTCTAATGTCTAACAACCCTTTCAGTAAAGAAGTTCTTCTTAATATCCAACCTAAACTTCCCCTGGTGCAACTTTAGCCTATTCCCCCTCGTCCTGTCACTAGGCACGTGGGAGAGTAGTGTAGTGAGGTGGGCTTGGTGCAGCCTCATGTCCCTGAGCACCATTCAAAACATTCAAAATGTCTTTTGAATACTTCCCGGGATAGTGACTCAACTACTTCCCTGGGCAGCCTGTCCAAATGCCTCTCAAGCTTTTCAGTGAAAAAATGTTTTCTAATATCCAACCAAAATCTCCTCTGGCACAACTTGAGGCTGTTTCCTCTTGTCCTATTGCTTGATGACTGGGAGAAGATACTGACCCCCACCATGCTATGTCCTTTGAGGTAGTCATAGAGAGCAATAAGGTCTCCCTCAATATCTTGATAAAGATATTAAAGAGAACTGAACCATGATGAACATAGCTGGTGACCACTCACCAAATGGATTTAACTCTATTCACAACTCTTTGGGCCCATCCATCCATCCATCCATCCATCCATCCATCCATCCATCCATCCATCCATCCATCCATCCATCCATTTTTTTACCCTGTGAAGTGTATGCCTGTCTAAGCCATGAGCAGCCAGTTTCTCCAGCAGAATGCTGTGGGAAACACTGTAAAGAGCTTTATTAAAGTCTAGGTTTAGGTCTAGGTGTTACTAAAGTCTAACACCCACAGCCTTTCCCTCATCCACTAAGCAGGCCACCTTGTCTTAAAATATCATGTTAGTTTATTTTCCCTATTATCTGTTTTTTTTGCCAATAGACACTGTGCTTCAAAGCTGTTTTGTAAATACGACTATAATTCAAAGTGCTGAAAACCTGTGCTATACAGCAACACAAAACTTACCAAATCAGAAAAATGTAGGTGCCTTACACTTTTGCAGGCTAACCAGTTGATAGTAACTCTGAAAAAATGGGGAAGACATTAACCTGATTCAGAAATTATTACAGTTTTCCACTCTTAGTAGATAAGGAGGCATGTTTCTCAAATGATGTTTACCTAGTGCAATGCTCAAGAGGCAAGATGAATAATAGGTATAAATTAATATGATATTGTTATGTGTATAGCTAATATGTACAACTATATGGTTAATACTTTTATCCTACAAATAAGAACAGAAATCAGAAAATTCATTCTAGCATGGTGATCTCATAACATTTTTCTGTAGAAATTAGCAAAAATTTCTCTTTGATTTGCCATTGTAGTCAACAGTTTACTACAGCTGACATGCTTCAGGGATAATAAAGTTTCACCTTTGTAAACATAGCAAGAATTATCACTTTAAAGGTGTTTTTGCCATGCTGCAAACTGAAACATGAACAAATCAGAAGCTAATGAAAAAAAAAAAGCTGAATACTCTATGTTTTGATGGGCACATGGGAATGGCAAAACATTAGCTTAAGGATGTTCTGTTTGATATTGTAATATGTATTTTAAATAATATTAATTTTTTCCAAAACATCAAAGGAAAAGAAAGCATGGATATCAGTTACAGAAAAAGAGGGAATTCTAGACTTTATTTAGTTTCCCTAAAGGCACAACATTTTCTCTGAAGTCTGAACTTTACAAAATTGTGACACTGAATTTCTCAAGTTAGATAAGTTGTTCTGCTTATTGATCATATATTTATATTTATGCACCATATATTTTTTATTTATTTATTTATTTATTTATTTAAATCTGATTTGCATCTGAGTTAAAGTTTGTTTGTTATTTGTTATAGGGAAGAAGAAAAAAACAACACAGTAAGTGTTCAGTTACACTAAAAATTAAAACAAACAAACACATAAAACAAGGCCTAATTACTAGATTCTTTTAAGCAAACCAAGAACAGATCCCATGCAAGGTTCCTTTCACATGTCCAGTGATGGATCTGTGCTACTGCTACTACTACACAGACCTAAGTCCCTGACCTTAAAAGCAGTTAAAGCAAATTCAAGGACTGCTCTGGCTTTCTTTGCTAGGTGTAACCATGCTTGATTCTTGATATACTTCTACAATAAAAAGAACAGCCTGACAAATGAGGGGAGAGTAGTGGATATTGTCTACCTGGACCTCAGCTTTGACAATGTCCCTCATAAGATCCTCATAGGCAAGCTCTTGTTGTATGGGCTGGATGGGCAGACAGTGAAGCGGATCAAAAACTGGTGGAATGGCTAGGCTCAGAGGGTAGAAAGTAGTGGTAGAAAGTCTATTTGTAGTCCAATAATTAGTAGTGTATCCTAGGGGTCGATCCTGCATCCAGTCCTGTTTAACATCTTCATTAATGATCTAGATGATGAAGGAATTTTGCAGATGACACAGTAGGAGGAGTGTCTGATACATCAGACTGTAACATGCTGTTATTCAGAGGGACCTGGACAGGCTGGAGAAATGGTCTCATGAATTTCAACAAAGGAAAGTACAAAGTCCTGCGCATTGGCAGGAACAGCTCTATGCTCCAATAACGGGGCAATAATGGGGCAATCATCTGGAAAGCAGTTTTTCAGAAGGGGATCTGCGGATCCTGGTGAACACCAAACTGAACATGAGCTAGCAATATGCCCTTGGTGCTAAGAAGGCTAATAGTGTTCTTGGCTGCATTAGTCAAAGTATCCCCATGTCAAGGAAAGCGATCCTTCCTTTCACCACTGGCGAGGCTATATCTAGAGTTCTGGGTCTAATTCTGGGCTCTCCAGTACAAGAGAGACATGGAGCTTCTGGAGAGCATCCAACTAAGGGGCATAGAAAAATATTAAGGGACTGGAGCATCTCTTCTATGAGGAAAGGTAGAGAAAACTGGGACTGTTCAGGCTGGAGAAGAGAAGGATCAGGAGGGATCTATTAATTTATATAAATCCCCTAATGGAGAGTAAAGAAAGGATGGAGCAAGATTCTTTTCAGTGGTGCCCAGTAACTGGAAAGAGGCAATGAGAACAAACTGAAAGACAAGAGGTTCCCTCTGAACATCAGGAAATAATTGTTTACCGTGAGAGTGACTGAGCCCTGACACAGGTTATACAAAGCTGTGGAATCTCCCTCCTTGGAGATCTTCAAAACCTTTCTGTACATTGTGCTTGGCAACCAGGCCTAGGTGACCCTGCTTGAGCAGGGCGGTTGGACTAGATGACTTCCAGAGGTCCCTTCCAACCTCAAGAATTTTGTGAAGAAAGGTGACCTTCAAACAATTTATCCTTTACACTTCTGGGTATTCAGGTTGGATAGTGATAATCAAGTGAAGTACAAAACAAAAACAAAACAATAACCTTACCAACAAAGAAACAAACAAACAAAAAAAGCCCACAAACAATTAATGTAGCAACATTTTTTTCTTTGTTTTAATTTGATGGCTCATTTTTGAAGTAAAAGGTGGTAGAGTTTATTTCTTTTTTCTTCTCCTCCCAACATGATGGTTGGGTGCTCAATGCCTTCTTTAGGTGCTCAATGCCTTCTTTTCAGGTGCTCAATGCCTTCTTTGCCTTCTTTGCCTCAGTCTTTAGCGGCAATACCGGATGTTCTCTGGATACTCAGTACCCTGAGCTGGTGGAAGGGGATGGGGAGCAGGATGTGGCCCTCATTATCCATGAAGAACTGGTTGGTGACCTGCTACGGCACTTAGATGTGCACAAGTCGATGGGGCCGGATGGGATCCACCCGAGGGTACTGAGAGAACTGGCAGAGGAGCTGGCCAAGCCACTATCCATCATTTATCAGCAGTCCTGGCTATCGGGGGAGGTCCCAATCGACTGTCCTGCACCTGGGGCGCAATAACCCCAAGCAGGCTGGGAGAGGAATGGTTGGAGAGCTGCCAGGCAGAGAAGGACCTGGGAGTGATGGTGGATAGTCGGCTGAATATGAGCCAGCAGTGTGCTCAGGTGGCCAAGAAGGCCAACGGCATCCTGGCTTGTATCAGGAACAGTGTGACCAGCAGGGCTAGGGAGGTGATCGTCCCCCTGTACTCAGCTCTGGTGAGGCCGCACCTTGAGTACTGTGTTCAGTTTTGGGCCCCTCGCCACAAGAAGGACATCGAGGTGCTTGAGCGGGTGCAGAGAAGGGCGACGAAGCTGGTGAGGGGCCTGGAGAACAAGTCCTACGAGGAGCGGCTGAGGGAGCTGGGCTTATTCAGCCTGGAGAAGAGGAGGCTCAGGAGCGACCTTATCGCTCTCTATAGGTACCTCAAGGGAGGCTGTAGCGAGGTGGGGGTTGGTCTGTTCTCCCACGTGCCTGGTGACAGGACGAGGGGGAATGGGCTTAAGTTGAGCCAGGGGAGTTTTAGGTTAGATGTTAGGAAGAACTTCTTCACTGAAAGGGTTGTGAGGCATTGGAACAGGCTGCCCAGGGAAGTGGTGGAGTCACCATCCCTGGAAGTCTTCGAAAGACGTTTAGATGTAGAGCTTAGGGAAATGGTTTAGTGGGGACTGTTAGCGTTAGGTCAGAGGTTGGACTCGATGATCTTGAGGTCTCTTCCAACCTAGAAAATTCTGTGTGATTCTGTGTGTGTATGATCAGCACACCTGCTGTAAATTGTCAGCTGTGCTGCCCTAAAAACAACACAGGAGAATTGTGTCTGAAATTTCTCATCTCATTCCCTTTTGCTCTGTGTGAGTAGTAAATTTGCTATTGACCTATACCAGCACAAAATATTATGTTAGTTTAGCTGTGTTTGGCTTGTGAATTGGGTCAAGACAGCATTACGTCTCAACTCCATTTTCTCTCCTTTCCCTGTTGACTGCAGTGAGTTGAAGGCATCAGCTGTTTCAGTGCACCTTGTCCATGACGTGTAAAGAATTCAGTTTCCCTAGCTGGGTTTCTCAAAGGCATATAATATAAAGGACAGCAAAAATATTAAGAACTGCATTGGAGCTGAAGAGACAGCATACACATTCACAACATTGATACACCAACATCTCGTTTTACTGCCACTGTCATATCAATATACCTTTCAATAAGGGAGAGTACAGAAAATATTAGCTACAATGAAGAAACAAAAGCAATAAAAGTGCAGGAGGGTTCTTCACTGCTGCCTGAAGATTAGAAAACATTTATTTTAGGAGCAACTGCAAATATATCATAATTCTGCCAGAGGTGGCTATGACAAGCAATTGGAATACACAGGAAATATTGGAACACAGGTTTTTGACATGTAAATAAAATGGATACCTTCAGGACTATCTGCCAACTTACCCATTCAAACTAATAATAATTCTTTACTACAGGAAAATATACTGTTAATGTAATTTTAATTTGGTAAATACATGTAATGTTTTATAAGAGTTTTCTTCATTTTGGGGAAAGAAGTTTTAAAATATCAAATCACTGAAGGACTGAAAAACAAAGAGTTAATGGATGAATTTTTGGAAACTATTCAGATATCACGCAGAATTTTAAACGATCACTCAGTTACCAACTCACATTAGTTACATTTTCATCTTTTTCTTGAAGATGTCTGTGGTATACTCTGTAGAATTAATTTTAAATTTTACTCACTAAACTGAATATTAGCAGAAATTATACAATATTTTAGTATCTTTATAATATAACAGCTGACTCTACAACTTACATAATGGGATATACTGTTGTGGCTGCCATTTTTCACTTTAAAAAAAAAAAAAAAAGAAAATTCCACATCACTCATATCCATGCATCTAATTGAACCAGCTAGATTTTGTAGGCTTGCCACATAGTTAAAATATGAGTGTTATCTATAGAATTATACAGAACAAAATCTTGGGACTGCTGTTCTGTGTAACTTCTCTTAGCCGGCTACTACAAGCATGCAGAGAAATATGCCAGATTCAGCCTATACATATATATAGGCTGGTATATATAAAAAAAAATATATATTTTTTTTCCACAAGTATTTTACAATGAAACAGACCTTTCTGGGACAAGATCCTACAGTAACAATGACTATCTTTTTGTGTAGGAGCAAGCTCACATTTACGTAAAACAGAAGCAACTCAATTTAATAAGAGACATTAATAATTGCCAGAATTCCTGGGGATTTGTTTAAAGGCATCAGTTTGAGAAAGTTTTATCCAAGTGTGTGCCATTCTTCCAGAAGGAATGTTTATGATAACAGTTTTCATAGATTCAGAATTAGTACCAGGGATGATAATGATAATGATAATGATAATGATAATGATAATTTTACTATGGCCTAGAAACTTAATGCTAAATATATTTTGAAAAGACATACAGATAAAAGCTTGTGTATCATAGAACAATATACATTATAGAATAAGGCCATAAACAATGAAAAAAAAAAAAAAGTAACAGCTATACTTACAGTTACAATACATAGTTATAACAGAATGAATAAAAATTCATTCTTAAAAATTCATTCTTAAAAAAACATTTTTCCTGTTGACAGTTACAGAAAAGCAGTGTATTCCAACAGTGCACAATATTCAGTTATCAACAAACTATCTGTATTTGACTGTAAAAGTATGTGTAATCAATTCCAATAGTTTTGTCTAGGTTAATTCCCAGAAGTCGAGTCATAAGAGAGATTTTGGTCCTGAAGCACATGTAGGCTCCTTGAAAATGTCCCATTCTGACACCTCATTTACAGTAAGGAGCAATCTATTAGCTAGTTGTTATTTTATTTTTATTTTTTTAATAAGTGGACACTACTTTTTAGGATAAGATTTTGGTTAGCAGGTACATGTCAGTTTAGTAAGGTCTGTATTCTGAGTCAGCTATGTGTCACTGTTTTGATTGCAAAAATTTTCTGAAGGAGAGGGAAAAAAAACATCACAAACTGCCAATGGAATGGCAAGACTGCCTTACTCATTCTTCAGCGCTAGCCTGCAAGACTAGTCTTAACCCCATTTCTCCCTGCACTTTTCGTTTTCAGTGACAGTGATAGATGCAGTGTTGTTTCTCACACATTTACCAGCTGATCTATATGCTCTGCTAACAGTTCATCTGGGTCACCAAAGAAGTGAAGATGCTAAGATAAAGGTCCAGCAACATAGCACGCACATTTTTCTTACTGTTACACCATACATTGTTACATTGTTACATTGCCAAATGTAGAAATATTTGAACTTTTCCAGCACTCTCATCATCTTCAACTGTATATTTCTCTTACTCTTACCAGACATCAAAAACTGGTTTAAACAGAAATGTCAACACTTCTTTGTATTTTTTTTTCCACCTTTATACAATTTGCATGATAGGCCAATAACTACTTTATTTCTCTTGTTCCCCTGAGCCTAGTACAAACTGCAAGTTGCAAGTAACTGAAAAATGTACACATTTCTTCCACTTTTATGTTTGTTTTTTTTTTTTTTTTAGTCTTATTTTGTTAGCTGCTGTTCTGCTTTCTACATCACTGCCAGCACATTTGTTTTTATTCTGTTCAGCTTCTTTATTCTATTTTTTGTTTTTGTTCTTAGTAAAACAAACAAACAAAAAAAATCCTGTTATTACAGAACACGATAAAACAAGTATAAAAGGTTCCTAGTGAAACAAAATCATAAGGCAGATCAAGAGAATTCTCCTTCACCTCACTGAAATTCATAATCTGCCCAGTGGCAAGACAGCTCATATTCTTATAGGCTAGGGATTCCTCCTTCTTGGTATACCAGCCATTGGATAAGATATCTAATATTTTCTAATCTACTATATTAATCTAAGAAAAACTTATACTTGCAGACACCTGCTTCTTTGGCACATGCATGAAAATTTGACTAACAAAATTTGTTGGAGACTGTCCATTGAATTGCAACTTCCTTGTTTATCCTTTAACTTTTTATGAAGTTACGTAAGCTTCACTGAGTATTACTGAGTATGAGAAAAACTAGAGATCAAAAGGCAGCATACTACCTAAAAGATATTGCTTTCTTTAAATACCTATAAAAGAATTACTAAAATATTCCAAGCAACTATAGATTTAGGAAAATCAGAAAGGTTCTTGACATCGGCCGAAAAGTTTAGGCTGAGCAGTGCAGATAGAAAGTATGTCATTCTACAGGGAAATGATTTGCTATCAAACTTTCCAACATTTATAACCTAAAACATATCCACTTGAAGCATTGTAATGTCTTCAAGTGAAGCTTTAATACATTTCAAATATAATCAACACTTAATGTGTAAGAACAATTCTCAACACTTGAGAAGTGTTGAACTGATGGTCTGAAATGTTCCCCAAAATAGTTATAAAACATTTTGCCAGACTACTTATTCTGTGTTTTCTCCTCCTCCTCTTCTATGTCATTTTTAAAAACAGGAGCACAAGTGTCAAGTTGCCATTTGGACACTGATCAACAAAGAGTACACTGTGTAAATGGGTAGATAACTGAAATTGCAGCTCTAAAAACTGTCAGGTTCTGTAGTCTGGAGATATGAATTAGGAACAAAAACATAGCAGCACTGAGATAACTGAAAGATACCTATTTTCAACACTTTTAAAGCAAAAAGTGTCTTTCAAAATGTCCAAGCCTTCCTGGCTTTTTTCCTTTGATCTTGGTTGTTGTAGGCTGTTTCAACTGTCATTCAATGGCTCTGTGGTTCAGCAACTGAACTGAGCGAAGAGGTGGGTGCTAATAGCTACCACTACAGGAAGAGGGCTCAATACCTGAAACCAAAGCTCTGGGAAGGAACCTTTTCTATAATTGTTCAGTACCTCTTGGTCCAAGAAGATGAACCAACTTTGCTTTTAGGATTGCTTTTCTGGGAACTTCCTTCTACGTTAAAGTAGCATGACAGCATCCACTGGCAAATGGGTAAGAGGGAGAATTACTAAACAACTTACAGTGACAAAATGTGAAGAGGAAACTATTACGATGCTGTGTAAGTTGTGCAGAAGAGCACATGATGACTTCAAGAAGATATCGGTTTACTAGGTTTTGATCATTTAAAACAAGTAAACTTTTTATGCTAAGCCAAAGCTGGGCAGTGGACTTTATGATCATATGTATGATTATACAGTAGACCATATGAAATATTATTCTGTACTAGTAATCAGAAGTTAGAGATTTCTTTTGAAAAATGGAAACACTATACATTAAAGGAATTCATCTGAGAACCTTAATCTTATGGTAAATTAAAATAATGGATTTTCTGTGCTCACAGGATTTCTCATTTATATGAGAAATGGTTTATCTGTGCAGTAATTAAATATAATGTCAACTTTCATGAATAGATTGCCAAAATGAAATTCAGCATTTCCTGAATATGATAACCTCAGCTGTCTGAGATTATACAGACATTTATGTTTTTTTTTTGTTTGTTTGTTTGTTTGTTTTGTTTTTCTCCCAAGGGAAGGAAAAAAATAAAAGACTAGGTAAGACAGATTTTACTTTCTCTCACTTTTAAATGCAGCAACTTGTATTCCCTCTAGACTTAAATTGTATAACAGATTAGCAATTCTCAGAATATTCATTAGTAAACAGCTACATCCAAGAGAAGCATCAAAGTCATTACCTCATCCAATGTATCAAGAAACAAAACCATTATGTTTTGTTTTCTCATAAGTCTTGTTAACATTACAATAGATAAGAATAACTTCATTTAATATTCCAGGTTCAGTATGAGTACCTTAGTTCTTGTTTAGCAGATGGGCATCCTAACAACTTTTCTTCTCTGAAAAACATCCTGAAAGCTCCTTTGATTTAGTCAAGATGCTAAAGCTACTATGACACACTCAATGAAAGAAAGTATATTCACATGTCCAGATACATTCATTCATGCATCAGTAGACATCTATGAAAATAAGAGATACTACAGATTCAACAGTAGCATAAAATCCATGGATAGAGCTGAGAAAGAGGGCCTCAACTTTAACACATTTTTGTTTAAACTAGGGAATGCTATTTTCTCTGATTAGGACTTACATTGAGGCCAGATTCTCACTGATCCTTTTACTGAGGAGGTTAAAACCAAAGCAAAATCCTATAAGGGACCTTTCAGACTCTCTGAAACTGCATTCTTTCCATAAGTTCCCAGAAAATGCAAGTTCCCATGTTTGAAGAGATCTCTGATTATCCTCATTGTGAAATCTCACAGCTGTATATGGAGCAAGCAATTGAGAATTGTCAGATCCTTACTGAAGCACAAGGTAAAATTAGTTAATTAGAATAGTACTGTTTAACTACATCTTCTGCCTCGGAAAAATAGCTACAGTAGAAGTACAGTGGTGCCCATCTGGGGACATAAGACTCTATCTTGTTTCCGTATTTTCTCTATAAGCATTAAAGATCTGGTGATTTTAGCAAACAATATTTGTTTATTAGTACCTATTCAGTAGCCTAAATTTTGCTTCTCAGTGTGATAGAGAAGTGCTTCAAAATAAAAGTCAAGGAATCCCTAAACATGAGCAAAAATGCACTTTCTCGCAACTCAATTTTACATTTTTAGGGTTTGAATTTTAAACTTCCCCTGTTAAAAGCAAACAAACAAAAAATAGATTTTTACTTAATGAAACAATATATACAAAACCTGCAATTTTTGGAATCTTAATATTATAAATATTATATTGGCAAGGTAATGTAAAGTATAAAAATAGTCCTTCAGAATTTCTCCTTGACTATTCAAATCTTGAGGAAAAAGCATTTCTAGCAGACATGATTTTTCTCTAGAATTCAGAATTGTTAACTTTCCCTGCCAGCACTTATTTGAACTTATAGATCATATAAGATTAAGGATTACTTTAATGTTGATTTAGCATGTCTTATTCAG
Source organism: Netta rufina (assembly GCF_964035555.1). Classification (NCBI taxonomy): domain Eukaryota; kingdom Metazoa; phylum Chordata; class Aves; order Anseriformes; family Anatidae; genus Netta; species Netta rufina. The sequence continues at coordinate 71,890,001 of NC_140124.1, read as the reverse complement.
AAGACTGCTATAATAACACTGTGTTGTTAAGTAGTAGATAAGATGCATGTCTGTAAATATTTCACAGATAATCAATATACACAGGAGACATATTCTTATATGAAATGTCAGGAGCCTTTTGCCTTTAAAGGAAGTCAAATACAGAGACATTTTGGGAATCACAGATGTAGAGGTTACCCAAGAGTTTCCAAAGCATGAAGCATAATATAAATGAATATCTAACCAATTTTTGTACAAAGCAGTATAAGCATGCAATGTGAGTCTGAGTCCCATTTCATCGATTCATCATTTTCTTCCAAATTTCCAGACATTAGGATTCTCTGGAGTTCTTTAAAGTCAAGAGACTTATGACCAGTCATATTAGGCAGTAAACGGTGTAAAGGCCACAATCAATAATGACTGAGTTACTAGGACAGTTAGCATTAATAGGGGTATGATTTTGGGAGCCTTTTTATTATTATTATTATTTTTAATTTTTACATTTTTTTGAGTTTTACAAGGAACCGTTTCTGGCTAGATGCAAAACCTTCACTGAAATCTTAAGGAAAGATAAAGCAGCTTTTGCAATGTGTGTTTTATTTCTATTGCCTCTCTGATTTGACTTTCTCTCTGTATTTTCAATCACTAAATGTTAAAGAAATTTGAAAAAATCTAAAAATTCAAAATTCAAAAAAGAAATTAGGAAAAAAATGCACACAAAGAAACCTGATAACCTTGTGAGGCTTTCTTGTTTCACCAAAACACTTAAAAATGCAACACTAATATTCTATAAATGATATTTCTCAAGACAAACAAAATAAAAGGAGCAGTGATGGTTTACAATAAAAAGCACTTTTATTCTTTTATGAACAGTTGCAATATTATTTTTTTTTCTGCTTATTTTAATCTTAGTTTTAAAGGGATATAATATCTTTACAATTGTTTTTTTCCTGTAGTGGAGAATGGCAACATTTATTATAGCTATACATTTTGCACCAGATACTATTGTTTCAGAAAGGCTGCTTGATGTTTGTAACAAAACTAGAAATACTTTGCATGCATTTAACAGCCATCTGGTTCAATATTCGGGTAATCACAATGACATCAGAACACAAGCAGGGTAACACAACCCAGAATGTGGAGAGAGAGGTATCTGGGATGCTGGTTTTGAACAGAAGCACTGTGAAAGGATGAACAGTGCCACTAACTATCAAGATTTCCTAGGGACACAAGTCATAAACCTGCCTCACCAGGACAGCATTCAGCTGCTTCCACATCAGTGACTGTTTTAAACCTCAGGATTGAGTAGGAAGAGGTCAGTGGGCTGATCATTGGCTTCACCCTTGCTTTCTTCCTTTGGAGTGAGGCAGATCCAGTGTTGCCATGTTAATGTCTTTCAAAAATCTGTATCTTAGTTTCCATATCTTTCTTCCTTATCTGTCATTATTGTTTGCCTTGGAAATACGGAGCATGGCTGTTTCTACAGATAATAGGTCACTGCCTGGTCACTGCTTTAAAATAAATACATAAATAAATAAAATTTTTGTGGTGACAGGATCCATGCAAATTCACCCATCTTTCTATTTGACCAGCATAAACTCAGATAAGTAGAAAGTTCCTTGAAAAAGTCTAATAAATATCTGCTTGTTTCAAGTCAGAAATCTATATTAACAAACATACATTAAGAGCACCCATTATTTCTGTGTGAATTCAGATGAATGATTTTAAGGAAAGTAGAAGCAACTTAGAATCACAATGTTTTTGCTGAGACAGTTCCACAATGATGGGAAGCTAAGATCTACCATGGTGCTCTCTCACTCTGCCTCCTCATCAGAGCAGGAGGAGATAATACGATGAAAAGAAAGCTCTAGGGTTGAGATAAGGATAGAGAGATCACTCTCTAATTACTATCATGGAAAGTACACTCAGCCTTGGGAGATTAATATAGTTTGTCACCTATTGCTAACAGACTAGTGAAGTGAGAACTAAAAGCAAACTAAAAATTACTTCCACCCCTGCCATCTGCCCTCTTCTACTTCCTCTCCTCAAGCAGTTCAATCAGTCATAACACTTTGTAATCTACTGCTTCTCCATCGTCACTCTCTTTGTCTCTTCCAGAGTGGGGTCTCTCCATCGGGATGCAGTCCTTCCCAAATTGATCCTACATGGGCTTCCCACAGACTGCATTTCTTCAAGAACTGCTCCAGTATGGGTGTGTACCACTGGATCCATCCTTCAGGAACTGATCCTGCATGGGTCCCTCACCAGCAGCAGCTCCTGCCAGACTCTTGCTCCACTGTGGGCTCCATTTCACAGGTTGCAGCTCCAGCCTGGAGTCTGCTCCTGCTGGGGCTCACTATGTGTTGCAACCTCCTTCAGACCAGATCCACCTGCTCTGCTGTGGTACCCCATAGGCTGCAGGAGACAGCCTGCTCCATCATGGGCTCCTCTACAGGCTGCAGCATGGAGATCTGTTCCACCATGGTACCCACAGGCCACAGGTGAACTTCTGCTCTTGTGCTTGGAGCACCTCCTGCCCTCCTGAACTGATCTTGGAGTCTGCAAGTCTCTTTCATTCACATATTCTCACTCCTCTCTCCTGGCTGCTGTTGCACTGCATTTTTTATCCTGTCTACAAATGTTACAGAGGGGCAACCAGCATCACTTGTTGGCTTAGACTTAGCCAGCAGCAGACCTGTTTTGGAGCCTGGTTCTGGAACTGGCTCTTAACAGATATGGAGCAACTTCTGGACTCTTCTTAGAGGTCACCCTTGCAGCCCACTACCAAAACCTTTCTATGCAAACCCATTGCAACTTAATGATTGATAGTGGTTAACTAAACTTTGCTTGTGTGTAGTTTTAATGAATGTCAGTCCTGTAGAATGTTGTTTTAATGTTGGAGTCTGGTTTCATTTGTCTGTCTTTTAAACATTCCCATCACAACATTTCCTGATTCCTTAACCTGTGTATACATATAAATAAATATATATATACACACATATTCAGTTGCAACACATACCACCTAATTAAGTCCAGAAAACACTCCATGCTTCTGTTACAGTGCTATGTTATTCTCTCAAAAACCTTCCAGTACAGTCATATCAGTCATATTAATGTACTTTTTTTTTTTTTCCCGCTGAGATATTTTTTTCTGACTTGTGCATGAATATTTATGCAGAATTAGATGAAATATGGATTTCTTCCTTCTACCCATACATGGTCAAATATGGCTGTCCAAGGAGACCTGGTTACACTAATGAAAATTCAGTGAAAATGACTTGACATTTGGGCATTTTATGTTGACATCAAATTTTAAATTGGATAAAATAGCCATGTTTTAAGGTTTTACAGATTAAAAATGAACCTTAAAAAAAAAAAAAAAAGTATATTTTTTGTTTCTTCTCTCTCCTCAGCAGATCACTCATTTCTAAGTATTTAAGTGATAAGACATCTTATTCAATCATTTAGCACCCTTATTTCTAAATCCACTCATTTGATACAGACCAGTGGCGACACACGTGGATGCTTTAGTAGGATGTATAAAGGATGTATAATTAAGTTTTAGAATGTAATAAATCAGACAGACCACTGAATCTATTTGCTGAAGGATTTGTCATTAATAACTAATAAAACATTAGTCTTATTAATGTGAATATTAACATTTGCATCTATTGCATAGAACTGATACTTAGAATAAAATATTAAAAATAAATAAACAAATCAGGAGAGGATGTACCTTGTCACCAGCAGATGAATAGATAATAATAAAAGAAAGGAGTGGAAAAAATAAGGAGACATTAAATTCTTTCAAACCTATTTGGGGGAGTGGGGAAGTGCAAATATGTAGTAAACAGCATAACAGTGATTGAAGGCTTTAGATATAACATGTTAGCCTAGTCTGTTAGATCTCTGGCATGTACTGCCTAAGGACTGCCTCTCCCACCATCCACTCCAGCCCACAGGTAGGTCACTGTCAATAACACAATTGCTACTGACTCACTAGGCGTAACGAAGCCAGGCTGCTCATCTGCAGGGTTCTGTTTACTACTCCCTGACCTGAGCAGCGGATTTGTCACTCAGGTTTCTTTAAGATGCCATGGTAGATCTAGAGCTTATGCTGTCCATGACCAAAGGGGTAGAGCTGGGTCTATCCAACAGAGTGAAGAATTAAAAAAGAAAAAAGAATTAAAGCTAGTTTCATAAAGTGGGTTTTTATTCAGTTCCTTGTACACAGTAATAAATAATGTGCTATTGAATATTCGTACACCAAGCAAACAGTCATGTTCCTGTCTTCAGCATTATTATGTCATTTTATTCTATATATCTTTATGTAAGAGTGAGATTTACTTATTTTTCAGTCTTTATATCTTACTCCTTATTCATATACAGTTAATATGTAAATCTTCTCTAGTCCTTAAGGACTACAGAAACCAGTGTTTTTTGGTCTATTATGTAACATTATTATCTGTAACACTCCACATAAAACTCTACTCTTTAATAGTAACAACCAACAATATTCAGAATGCTATACATTCTTAGCTTTACTTGGATTTCTGTTGGGAAACAGGCCAAGTCACAAAACTTTTAGTGTTCCCTTCTGTTGGCAACTGAATTTTAAAAACAAACAAACAAACAAAAAAACTACAATAAGAATAAGTTTTAACTTACTTTTTGATTAACAACACAACTTTAATTACAAACTCCTGAGTTAAAACAACAGAGAAACACTGAAAGTAGTAAAAATCAAGAATGATTGTAATTTGGGAACATGATACAGTTGTGAAAGGGACCAATAAAATCACAGTGTTATAATAATTATTTCTAGTAGAGACAGGGAAGCATTAGTATAACCATTGGAGGTCTCAGAAAGATTTATCTGGAATATTGAGTGCAATTCAGGATACGCATGTTCATCAAGGACATGTTATAGCAGTAACTGGAAGTATGAAAATGGTATGTAAGTGAAGACTAGAAAAAGACTCATTTCGCTTGGAGAAAACAAGAGTAAAGGGAATAATTGCTGTACAGAAATACCCCAAGAAAATATATGAACATGGAAGAGGTGAGAGAATTTTATGTATGAAAAGTGCAAAATAGACACTAGGACTGAATGAATCCACAACTGTTCATAAGGAATGACAGGCCTGACAACAATTCTACCCATTAGAGCAACAAAATTAAGGAATATTTACAGGAAGACAGGAGTAGGAAATACACAGAAAGCTGAAGTGCTTTTAGGAACTTGCTTCATTTGAGAAATGGAATATAAGACTCATTGCCTGGAAACTAGAATCTAAAGATGCTTTCCACTTCATATGTTCTTTTAATCCCTACTCTGAACTGTCAGGAAGATAAAGTGGAATAATAATAGTCTTAAACTCTCTTCTGTAGATGATATACAAAGGTCCACAGAGACCGAATAAGTTAACATAATAGAGGAAGTAAAATTGTTTTGACCAGAAGACTGTATTTTAAGCATTTGGTTAATATTTAATGACTGGGAACCTCCCTGCATAAAGATCTTTAAATCTAAATATCTGATACCTGAGTAGTTGCAGTGGAAGCTACAAAATACTTTACAAAAATTATAGAACAGCTTCACAGCCAAGCCTTGCAAATCAGGAGTGAGACAATTCAATCATTTTTTTTCACTTAACAGCACAATACAATGTTGTTTTCAACAGTTTTCCTTAAAGGAAAAAAGAAACAGAAATCAGAATCTGAATTATTTTGAAAATTGTTCTTATTGTTGTTTGTCATACAGTGATGCCAAAGTACCATAAATTAGCATTAATCTACATTTACTATTTTAAGAGAATTATAAAAATCTTAAAATATTCCAGTTCTTTATGGGAGATTCCAAAAGACTCGCTCTAATCTTAAACTGGATACACCTATTGAATTAATTATATTTATTCCCAGGATCCAAAATACATTTTTTTTTTAAGACTACTAAGAGTCTTAAGACTACCAAGAGCTTTTTCCACTTGTTTCTATGACATTCTTCCTATTGTTGCAAATCAACCTTTAGTGAAATTCTTTTAAATTCCATCTAAACAAAACTGCACTTAAGTGGTTTGTCAGCAATTCTCTATAAATTTTTAATTAGTAGAGAACAAAGCATTCATTTGACACATAATTTATTTCCATCATTAACGGACAGATGAGTTGCTATGCCTATATATTATCATAGAAAATGAAAATTCTATACAGCACTTACTATAAAGACTGTAATTTTGCTGACTTCTTTTGCAAGTAGAGGTAACGATCAAAATTATCCGTTTTCAGTTCAAGGCCTTATACAAAAGAGGAGTTAAAAGAAAATCTACTTGACAAGATATAAAGCTAGCAAGAGCTTAAGGGGCAAGCCAAATTGTGTGGTGGAGGCATGTTTCCAATAAAGGGATCTATCACAAGAATGAAGGAGTACTAAAGGCAGATTTAAATAATTATTTTGATCTTTTCCAACACAGTCTTGAATTTGGCAGTGACTGTCATAAGTTTCCTATTGCTGCTGAATTTTTAAATAAGCCTGGGCTACTTTTTAAGTATGTTCCACTTCAAGCAAATTAATATAGAATAATAGAATCATAGAATATACTGAGTTGAAAAAGACCCACAAGTATCCTTGAGTCTAAATCCTGGCTTCACACAGGATCAATCAAAAATCAAACCATATATATGAGTGTTGTATCAATGCCTCTTGAACTCTGTAAGGTTCAATGCCATGACCGGGGGACTTCCCTGGGGAGCCAGTTCCAGTATTCAATCACCCTCTCAGGGAAGAACCTTTTCCTGTTAGCCAACCTGAAGCTCCCCAACACAGCATCATGACATTTCCTAGGGTCCTGTCACTGTCACCAGAGAAAGGAAATAAACACCTGTCCCTCTTCTCTGCTTGTAAGGAAGTTACAATGGCCTCCATGAGGCCTCTCCTCAGTCTCCTCTTTAAGATGAACAATCTTAATAATCTCTTGAGTTCAGCTGCTTCTCACATCTTGCCCTCTAGACCCTTCACCATCTTCATAGTCCTTCTTTAGGCACTCTTTAATAGTTTTATGTCCTTCTTATCTTCTGGCACTCAAAACTTCACACAGTACTTGAGGTGAGGTCACAGCAGCACAGAGCAGAGCAGGACAATCACTACCCTCAGCTCGGTAACCATGCTGTTCCTGATGAACCCCAGGGTACGGCTGGCCATTATGACTGCCAGGGTACACTGTTAATTCATATTCAACTTGCCCTTGACCAGAACACCCAGATCCCTTTCTATGGGGCTGCTCTCCACCATTTCATCCCTAAGTCTGTATATATATCCAGGATTGCCCATTCCCTGACACTTTTGTTAAAATTAATATTGTTGGCAATTGCTCAGCCTTCTAATTTGTCAAGATCTCTCTGCAAGGCTTCTTTACGCTTGACAGAGTCAAGAGATCTTTACAATATAGTGTAATCTGCAAACTTACTTAGTATACATTTGAATCCTTCAACCAAGTTATTTATGAAAATATTAAAGAAAACTGGCCCTAAAATGGAGTCCTGGGGAACCCCACTAGTGACTGGCTGTCAGCCTGATGTAACCCATTTTACTAATCCCTTTGAACCCAATCCATCAGCCAATTATTCAGCTAGCGTATCTAGATGTAAGCTGGATACTTTGTCTAGAAGTATAATGTAAGAAGTGGTATCAAAAAGCTTTACTGAAATCCAAAAAGATTACATCAACTGGATTCCCATGGTCAACTACATGGGTGACCTTGTCATAAAAGGAAATTAATTTCATTAAACAGAACCTTCTTTTTACAAACCTATGTTGGCTGTGACCAATGACCGTATTGTCCTTCAAGTGTTTTTCAGCAACTCCCAGAATAATTTTCTCCATAGTTTTATCATAATATATGAGGATTTTACTACATACACTATTTGAGAGATAAAGTCAGATGACCAACATTGTTCTTCCTGGCTTTAAAGGGATGTACCCAATCCCTTGCCTGAAAATCATCCAGAGAATGACATCTTTCTCTTGAGAGAAAGATCTACCATCTACCACCTACCTTTTAGAGACATGTTATGCCATCTCTTGTTTTTATTTTTCTAAATTAGTTAGTTCTTAATTCCTGACAGTTTCTCCTTTGGATTGAAAATACTTCTATTGCCAATATTTTGACCTTTTGCTAATTGCTCCAGTGATTAAGAGACCATAGCACAGTATTGTCAGCAAAGTAGTACTTTCAGGATATGGAATTATGTAGTTTTCTTGGTGTTCTTCATTGCCTCTGCACGCACCCTAACAATCTGTACGGATCACATAGTAATGGCACTGCAAAGACCACTTGCAATGGTGACTTTGCAGGACCTTTTGTAGTGCTGTATCTGATTAGCTTCAACCTTTCAATCTGTAAACACATCACATATCTGAGAGGTGACCTGCTATGAACTAGAAATCCTGAGGAAGACTTTGGTGTTGAGAACATCAATGTGTACCGGGGAATGTAGGTTTTAAATGGCAGCTGAGGTAGGTCATGCTTATTTTAACTGCTTGAAGCCCAAATTTTCTTACCAAAGTCTGGGTATTGATCAACAGAAAATATCACTGGCATGGTTAAATTCCATGCATGTATTTGTTACATGAAATCAACTAAGTATGTCAATTTTGTAGGACTACAGACAAAAAAAAAAAAAAAAGATTCATAGAATAAGTCTGCTTTTTGGAAATGTACATAGGAAATGAGTTTGAGGAGCTGTTGCTAGTTTATTGGTACCTTTTATAGACATAGCTAGATTCATTGCTACAGTTTCCACAGTGAGCGTTCTTAAGATCTTGATCCAGTGATAAAATGAAGTCCATGTGGAAGTGTTTACTATCTTTAACAGAATTCAACTGAATCAGTAAAATTTAAACTTAAAAAAGATTATCTTTGAAAATGACCTAAGATCCCAGAATGACTAATTTATTATGACAATACTGCTGTAATCATAACTAATATATATATATATATATATATATATATATATATATATATATATATGTCCTTCAGCACAAATATCTGAAATCATTACCTTTTTTTTTTTTTTTTTTTGGGGGGGGGGGATGGGGGAAGAGGTATTCACAAACAAGTATTGTCTAAAAATATTAGACCTGACTTATTATTAAAGTCTGACTGTTTTAGTGTTGTTCTCAGCTTTATTTCAGCCATTTCTCTACATCATTTTAACTCTGAGCAATTTTGCATTGTTTCAAATCAAGTTTCTAGCTAGCATATATATAGAGAGTCATAGAATGGTTTGGGCTGAAAGGGACCTTAAAGATCATCTAATGATGTTAACATGATGTTAACAAACTTTAAATAAAAAGACTGCTTTAGAAGAGAACCTAATGATGAACAGGTTAGTAACATGACATACGTATAATTTTTGAAGTCAATTTATGAACAAAAAATTACTAGAAAATCTTCAGCCAGTTGTTGACCTATCATATACAATTGAAGAGAAGCTACCAGGAATGAGAGGTGAATCCATCCAGAGCAATCTGTATAGCAGAGAAGAGAGACAAATGGAGGTAATATTAGACCTAAATACTCTAAATGACTAAATACTTCGACAGCTCATAACTCTTTAATAATGTTAAGCTGAGCAATAAAAACTGGGGAAAAGAAGAAGAGGCGACATTGGGAGTGATGGCATTTGTCTTCCCAAGAAACTGTTAATACATGTTGAGCCCTGCTTTCCAAGAAAGTGGCTGAACACCTGTCTGCTAATGGGAAGTAGTGAATGAGTGCCTTGTTTTATTTACCTTATGTGTGCAGCTTTTACTTTACCTTACAAACTGTCTTTATTTCAACCCGTGAGTTCTCACAAGTCTACCTTTCCAGTTCTGTCCCCCATCACAAGAGGGTGAAAATGGTTGTGTGGGTCTTTGCTGTCTACCAGGGTTAACCTACAACAAGTCCATACTTAATATTTATGGTTGAGGTGTACTACATTATAAATGAATGAAGATTTCACAGTCTTATCTTATCTTGAATATGAACTTTGGACATTTCTTGTGAGATGCAGTCTTTCTATATCATTGTAAAAAATGGTAAGATTGCAAGAGGAAATAACATTTCCTACCATGCCACTCAAACTTGTCAGTACCAAATATTTCAATGCAACTACTTCATGTAAATGGGCAGAGAACACACTTAAAACATCAAATGCACAGCAAAGAGCACTGCAGTTAAGGAGAAAACAACAACAACAAGCAAACAAATAGCATCACTTATGACTAAAGCTGATTTATTTTTTTTTTTTAAAAAAAGGCTTACATACCTAAAATATATTTTTTTTCCACAGGTTTTATTTTTTTGTATGCTTTTATTTTATTTCAACTTTATGTTAGTCTTCTTGCCTGATTCCTTTTAATTTCACTTTCAAATACAGAACATCACTTAAGGAAATTAGTGGAGACATTTGTCACCAATATTCCTTCTTAAAGGTATTTTTATCCTTTCTTCTTCAAAAATTTTCCACATTTGGGGAAAAGAAATAAAAAAAATAATAATTAAAAAAAAAAAAAAACAGTAAAAGGAAGCACAGATCACTTCTCTGTTTGAAAACTTTTTATTTCTCCAATATATGATGTTACACAACCTTCAAGATATCCTTCCTGATAACTAACAGCATGACTAAGTTTAATAATTTCATTAGTAGATTTACATGCAGTATACATTCCTAGTAGTTGACATGATTACAAAATGTTTAGCATATGAATTCTGATATGTGAAATAAATCTCTTATTTTCCCTCTCTATATAGAATCTTAATGTTCTCCCTTAAATAAAAAGGACTAATGACACTATGTGATTGTGGAGAGATTAAAGGTACATATTGTTGACAAAGCCTTACTGGGTGCTTACATAAACCCAGTACAAAATGTCAAAGGCCTTCAAAAGTCTCCTCTATTTCTAGGCAGGTTCACGTATTTTGCCATACTACTAGTTGCCATAGTAGGCTAATGGTGCTACACAGTTCATAGAAAGAGTAAATGACCTCAGTATAAAATTTGCTGTCTAAGAGAAGAATGAGTTGCAGAAAAACAAAACAAATTTGGTGTATTAGTTGTTGTTGAGCTTGGAGTAGTTCTTTTCTTTATGTGCAGGGAGCAGAACAGAAAATGAAATGGTAGAAGGAGAGGTTATGGAACAAATTAATAAATCAAAGGAAACAAACTGCCAAGGCCAGATGGCAATCACTGAAAAATTAAATAAATGAAATTAAAAATGAAATGAAAATGAAAAACTGAAACATGAAATAGCTAAACTACTAACCTCTTCCCTGAAACTGCTTTAGTAGGGGAGGACTGCAAAATAGCAGGAGATACAAGAAGCTAGAGGTTTGTAAGCCTGACATTCACATTCTACTATCACTGTAAGAAGTATAATGAAGTACAGAGGTCTGGACACCTGTCTAAATATGATGATATAAACAACATATTTTTGTTTTGAAAGAAAATAATGTATTATAGGTACACTGGATTTTGCTGAAATTTACAAACCTATGGATAATGCAGATCAAAATAATTGAAGCATCCTGGATTTGTAAGGCTTTTTTGAAAGCTTTCACCAAGAGCTCTTCAGGAAATAAGGTGTCTAGGGCACAGGAGGAAAAGATCCTTACATGGATAAATAATTGATGAAAATGATCTTGAATGGAAAAATGCTTGGTGAAAAGACAGAAAGTAAAAGTAAATTATCTGTTTGCACAAAGGACATGATCACCAGTGAGGTTGCTTAGGGATATGTGCTGGGACCGGTGCTGTGTTTGTTTACTGGACTGGTAAACAAACTGAGAAAGGAGAAGAGTGAGATCACAACACTTTTTGATAATGCAAAACAATTCAGAAGAATTAATTTATGTTATTAAAAATAACAGCCATCTGTGAAGAATTGCAGAGGACTTCAAGATTCTGTAGGAAACTGAATATAACGTAGATAAATGTATAGAGATTCCCACACGCACACACACAAAATAATAATAATAATAATAATAATAATAATAATAATAATAATAATAATAATAATAATAATAAAATGCTACCTTAACAAAATTATGCTATCTGAGCTAGCCCTTGACATTCAGGGAAAAGATTTTAGGATCGTGACAGATAAAGAAACATCAGTTTAGAGTCTTGTAGAAGTCTAAAAAGCAAATCAGACTTTAGGGATGATTAGAAAGGAACTTTGTAAGGGATAGAATGTCATTATGGACTATCTTAATTCTTGGTGTCTCCCGCTCTTAAAATGTATGTAGTTTTGATATTATATCTTTCAGTTTTGGAAGGTTATGGCAGAGTGGATAAAATTAAGAGAAGAGCAAAAAGAGATGACCAAAGATGTGGAAGAAATTTTGTGCAACCAACAAAGGAATTGTAGAGATCTCTTCTGCCCATAAAAACAGAGCTGACTGAGTGGAGATACAACAGGCATTTACACTCAGACACCATATTTTACTCACCTCTCACACTGGATGCAGTTTACTCAACTGTATCCATATATCACTGCCAAACACAGCTCTTGCCAGAACATAAGTGAATCTTGAACAAGGACTTTCATATAATATCTTCATGGAAAATCAGTCTTTCGTGCTCGAAATGTTCACCACCAAAAATAAAAATAAATAAAAATAAATAATAAAAAAAGCTGTGAACAACTTAAAATACACATCTGCCTCCATATCAGGTTACCTGGCTCAATAATTCTCACATTAAAGAAAGAAAGAAAGAAAGAAAGAAAGAAAGAAAGAAAGAAAGAAAGAAAGAAAGAAAGAAAGAAAGAAAGAAAGAAAGAAAGAAACTGATAAATTTAACTATTCTGTGTAACTGTGAAAGAAATACCTTTGTATTACAAGTAACATAATAAACAACAAGAAAAAATAATAATAATAATAAAAAAAAGTAACACTTTAATTCAAGAACAAGCTGCATTCCAGTAACGGCTATCAAAAAATTTCATCACCTTTCAAAACCTTGCTTAAAAGCAGGTGTTTGCCACTTAAGAGAGAATCAAGAAACCTGGGGAAAATAAAAACAGTCCCTCCCTTCAAGTACACTCTATCAGGAATCAATAACAGAAAAGCAACAATAGAAACACTGGAAGAGAGATATGTTAGAAAGATAAGTTAGAAAGAAATCCTTAATCTTTCCAGATACTTTGGACATGAGCACAAAAAAATAACAATTTTTTACTCTTGTATCAATAACAGGATCCACCTGGTTATATAGACCTCAAGCAGGACATTAGTTGATCACATATTAAAAGGTAATATACCAATTTTTTTGCACACCCAGGTAATGAAAAATATCCTCTAAAATAAAATAAATAAAATAAAATGCAAATTCATTTGTATGTAAACATAGAAGTTTTTTAAAGGGCATTAGATTCAAATACGATGTGATGAAATAGCCCTAAAACAGCCCTAAATAAAACATTACTAACATGAAAAAAAAAAAAAAACAACACTCAAAAAAAAACCCTACCAATACTGAAAAGCTATATATAGTATATATATAGTATCAGTGCTATAAAATTAGGATTTATAACTATCTTTAAGCTATTTTATTTTTCTAAGGTTAATATAATTAAAAAGTAGAACCTCAACACTAGAATATATGGCCAAGGAATTAAAAACAAAACAAAAACAAACAAACAAACAAAAACAATCCCTGCAGATAACGCAGAAAATGTTGCAGTTAAAATATATATATATAAAATAATAATCATATAGTAAACAGACAAACAATAAGGTCAGTGTCATAAGAAATAAATCTCTATTTGTCTTCAATCTACCTGAAAAAGTCAACCCCCATCCCACTTGCTAAACATCTATAAAGTACTTTTTACACCCTTAAAACAGAATCAGTTTTTCATCAGTATAGTTATGGACTATTCAGAAAATATGTCTTTTGCAGTAACAGATAAACTGTCAAATAATGGAAACTGTAAATCACTCAGTGAAATGCTACTTATATCCATGCATTGAATGTGTGCTGGTAAAGTCTCTAGGTAGAGAGAGTAGGGTAATTTGCAAATGACATTACATATGTATTTGAAATTTTCTAAATCATTTTTTGTTTGTCTGTTTTGTTTTCCCCTTAAAAATTTCACATAGCTTAGGCTTTGCTTTCAACTGTACTAACTGGGAAAAAAATACAGTTCTAAGTAGAATCGCACACACACACAAAAAAATAATCATGAAAATTCATCAGTCTTTAATGTAAATGCCTGCTTTAATGAGCAGCTTGTCATAGCTTAATGGCCTCACTTGGCAATTTTATTTGTAGCACAGATATCAGAACTTACTATAAACTAGCTGGCTCAAATGTTATAAGTAGTTTGGCTATGGCTGTATGAACATACATCCTGGGCAATTTAGCCTCAGACTTTCTGCACCACAGCTACCATGATTCTCATTCCTGAACTTTCTTCAAAGTCAGGAGAGGTGTGTCAAACACTGCACAGTCAACAGCCGCATGGAGAATTTCTTAATGACAGAAAGAACCTTGGCATGTATTTGCTCTTTGTAGGTTCAGATTGCCAGAAATAATTTAATGTTGACAGGTGTGTTTCCAGAGTTCTCTGCAGAACTGAGACTGAAAAAAAAGGTGGTACATTTCACTGGACTTCTTACTTCCCTTGCTGTAGCCTGTGCAAGCAACTGACAGCGTCAATAAACTGACAATTTAACATTACTGTGTTGAAGGTGAATTTTGAAGTAGTTTGATGATGGTAGCCTACTAGGTTCTATTTATTCTGAGACCCAACTGTGCTGCATTCAACATGTGTGTACTGCTGTATTGGGTTTATAAGGCAAGTTTTGGCAGGCAGGGGACTGCAGGACTGGCCTCTCTGTGAAAAGTCTAGAAGCTGCCCTATGTTTAGATAAGAGCCATTTCCAGCCACCTCCAAAATGGACACATTGTTGGCCAAAGTTGAGGCATTGAGTGATGTTGGTTGCACCTCTATGAGAGCAGATTTAAGAAAGGGTGAAAATGCCATGCATCAACTGGGAGAGAGGACTGAGAAAATGTGAGAGAAAGAGCCCTGTATGCACTAAGGTCAGTGAAGAAGGATGGGAAGGAGGTGCACCAGGTGCTGGAGAATAAGTTCCCCTGTGGACTCTGGAGATGCCCATGGTGGAGCAGGCTGTCCCCCTGCAGTTTTTGGGGTACCACAGTGGATCAGATTTCCATGCTACATCTCATGGAGGAGCCCATGATGGAGCAAGAAGATATGGTCTGAAGGAGGCTACAACCCATAGAGAACCATAATCTAGTCCAGAACTCCAGCCCAGCCCACAGAGTGGAACTCACACAGGATTGGTGGTCTCATGGAAATTGCAGCTTGTGAGGGACCCATGCTGGAGTAGTCCATTCATGTAGGACTGCACCCCTGGTACTAACCCATGATGGAACAGTTCTTGAAGAACTGCAGCCTATGGAAAGCCCACATAGGGTCAGTTTGTAAAGAACTGCATTCCATGAGAGGGACCTCACACTGGAGCAAGGAAAGAGCATAACGAGGAAGGAACAGCAGATATGAAGTTTTATGGACTGATCATAACCCCCAGTCCCCATCCCCCTGCACTGCCTGAGGGGAGGAGGTAGAAGAAGGTGGATGGGAAAAAGATGTTTAGAGTTTGCTTTTAGTTCTCACTGTTCTCTTCTGTTATTAATTGGTAACAGATTAAATTCATCTTCTCTAAGCTGAGTGTGTTTTACCTGTGATGATAATTGGTGAGTGATTTCCCTGTCTTTATCTCAGCTTATGAGCCGTTTCATCATATTTTCTGCCTGTTTTGTTGAGGAGGGAGAGTGAGAGAGTGGCTGGCTGGTTCTTGGCTGCCTATTGGGGTTAAACCACAACAGCGTAAAAATTCATCAATACAGACTTTCTTTTGCATTGCATGATGCTATTCCAAAAAGAGTCTGATTTTGTCAGCTTAAAAATGCAATGTTTTATAAAAAATATGTTTCTCTGTGGTAGATAGGGTGTCCTGTTGGCCAGTAATGAATTGTATTCCATTACAGAATGCAATAACCTTTTCTTTTTCTGCATGGAAAGCAGAACAGTTAGGTGGAAAAGTATAACATGTAATTAAATGACTTTGTACTTCTTGCAGTGAAGAAATTTAGCCTGCTGCTCAATTTCCCTTCATAGATCATAGCTTTTAATAATACTGCAGGTTGTAAGCAAATCGTAAATAACAAGAAGTGCATGAATGAGCAAGGAAGACTGTGGGAGGGGAAGGGAAATAATTAGCCAATACAACAATTAAGATTCAAAATACATACCAGAAACAGTAGTTAAATGGATTTCACCATTTCATTCACAAAGCCTCCTTGCCATTGTTGTAAACTAGCTACTTGCTTGGTTTGTCCTAGCATGCCAAATAAACCCCCTTCAAGACAACTAACGTGAAAAGAATACTCCACACAGTAAAGTATCTAGTCCTCTAACTTCAACAATTTAGGCAAAAAGACTTTAAAATACTCTCCCATCTGGCATTTTTTCCTGAAAAACTTAAAAATAGGACATCAGAGACATCATGAAAAACAGTACAGCTATTTAATAGTAAAGAAGAGCATCTATTCTGTTGACAAGTAAGATTAAACAAGCTTAGCACTTTAATTCTTTTCAATGGAACTTGGTTCTGTATTGCCCTCATTAAGTTCTTACTATTGCATTTGTGTCATTCCTTGGCTGTTCAGAATCTGAAACAGTAATTTTTCTCCAGCAAGAGTTTTCTCTTTAATAATGTTATAACAAAACAGTCATTTTCACTAAACAAGGAAACTTTGATGTAATTTCAATGTATTTATTAGAAGAGATGTGCAACAAGAAAGAGCCAGTTATAAAGTGATCACTTTCAGGCTGTTTTTAGCTGTCCATAACAAAGTTTAAAAGTCATGCAACAGACAAGTTGGGAAGTAGGATTTTATTTTTATTTTCATGGGAAAAAATGGCAGCTTCTAAGGATGAGTAGGAAGCTTCTAAGTCAAAGGAAGTTTAAACATCTCTACCCCTCACCCAATACATAACTCCTCCTGTCAAGTAACACATTTTTCAAAACATCTGTATTCACGAAGGATGGATGATGTTGCAAGCTTCTTAATGAGTTTTCACTAGTCATTTAAACCATGAGATTTTACATAAACATTTTATTTAGTGTGGCTGAAGACCATAGAGTCAATAAATACAGTTTGATTATTGTGAGTAAGCCAAAGCAGCATAAATGAATAGTTTCATGCATAGTTTCTTAATAATAGTTTCTTAAAAATTTATGAAATACTTTAAGACTTATGTGACTGTTGTGGGCAGTTCTAAAAGTAAAATGTGGTTGAGATTGTACTTTAACTTTCACATACACCTGAGACGGCAAAACTTTAAATATGATTTCTGTTTATTTCAGCTTTCAGGGTTAAGCTTACCAAACAGCACACAAATTGCAGTACAGGCCACTCAAATAGAAGTAATGTCACACTTCTGTTTTGCATAGCAGAATAAAACTACAGACAGATTTTCCTGTGTATGTATGACATTCCATGGTTTGTTCTTATTGTTCTTTCTGGCTTAGACCCATCCTTTCTCTAAACAGAAGTTGCTGCAACCTTAATGAAGTTGTATATTCCCACTTCTTTCTTCTATATATTATACATTTAAGAAGATCTACAGCTATACCTTGAAGGCCTATGACCATCCTTATAATTGTTAGGAAAAAGCACAATTGTGTTGAATGATACCTGAAACTTAATGTGCTAAGAATATGACATTTCATCATAATATAGTTAATACTAGGAATATAACCTCACTGGATTATAGTCAACTTTCTTCAGTGATACTGACAGTCCCTTATAAATTAATTGCTCAAAGTACATTCTGAACTAATCCATCTTTGCTGGCAGTTAAGACAACTCCTTCAATGTCAGTTCCCTTAAAGTATTATAGCAAAAGATGAATAGGGCAAAGTGAATTTATGAGATTGTTTAGCATGAAGTATTTCTCTCCAATAAGACCAAGGAGGAAAAAAAAAAAAAAAAAAAACTTCCATCTTAAAATAAATTAATTACTCTCTTTGTCAATTTGATGTCAGTTTTGTCAACTGAATTTGAAAGACCTGCAGTTAAATGCAATGAAGGTTACAACCATCACTCTGAAGCAGATAAAGTTTGAAGAGGGAAAGTTTCTTTCCTTGACATGAACTTTAACCATAGTTGCTTTGACGCCAAGTCTCTATTTTGATCTTTATACACTGGAACAGAGAGAAGGCAGTTTGTAATTATATGAGTTTGCAACTCATATAAGAGTATATTAATTCTTTAGCCTCTTAAAGTAATATTTCACCTTCAATGATATCCAGTTGAATCAATCTGTCACTTTTTTTCTTAGTAAGTAGCATAGTAAGACAGTTCAGTGTCTGTTAACAGAAAAGTGCTTATGATCTGAGGCAGAAGCATGGCATTGTGCATCAACTTGTTGACATGAATTTCCTTTTTATATAATTTGAACTGATAGAATTGGAAAAAGAATATGTGTTTTTATTCTTGGAAAGAAATAAAAAAATATCCTAAGAGAAGGTTGGAAAATATGATGTGGCTATAAAACAGCAGTTATTGTATAGATTTTCAAAAAGGAGTCCAAATATATTTCCAAGAGCAGTAGAATAATAATTTCACAGCTGAGTCACTGAACTATTAGCATTGTCTAAGGCTTTTAGTTACAGAGTTTTTTTTCATTTGCTAGTGACTTTGCTAGACTTCTGTCATCCTTTTCATATCATCAAATTGATTATTATTTTATTTTTTTTTTTTAGATCTTGGAAGAAAGGAAAAGCATTCATCTTTTTTAGCAGTCTGTCAGAATTCATGTCTGTTTTCAGAACAATTTGGAGAGGAGGGGGGCAGAGTTTGACAAATACTGGTGACAAACTCTGGTGAATTCTGTTGGAAAAAAATATCTGATCTTTGGCATTGGAACTGAAGGGTAGCCTTTGAATGTGAATTCACCTAATCTGAAATCAAAAATATTTATGTAAAAAAGTACATTTCAAAACTCTAGAGACTTTCTGGAGCTCATAAACCAAGATTCACTGAAAACTCCCTTTTGCTGAGCTTGTTCTGTTTTTCCAGATAATAGAATAGTCCAAGAGGTCTATTGAATCAATCATGTGACCCCATACATTCCAGGACAGGACAGGAAGGAGGCATGTAGCACTACTTTTGCAGTGCCTTTTGAGGACCACACTGATGCATTTAATGCATCTTAAATTAAGATGCATTAAATAAGTGCCCCTTAATCAGAACTCAGGTTGGTTTAGAGGAAACTCATTCAAGTAACTAGAGAAAGAAGAGATGAAATTGGTGAACTGTAAGAGCTGGATGGAGCAGCATCTGCAACCAGCAAGTGTGGAAGCCTAGAAATGAATGGGTCAGGAAGAGAGAAAATTGGTGGCAGAAGACAGAGTGTGAGGTGGAAAGAAGGAGACAGGTTGTTGTAAGAGGGGTGACCTCTGTCAAGGAAATGTGATGTATGTGACACAAGATAGATGGAACTTTCTGGAAGGATAGGTTATCTATCTTTGTGACTCTCTAATTAAAACCTGACCCAAAGCTTGACTAAATAAGAAACCTGCCATAGTCTTTAGTGGCACACTTTGAAGCTGAGATTTTCTGAAGTTCTACACATTGTTTTAATTCTACTCCTGATGAAATCAACCATTGACTGGAGAAGAGAGTGAAAGTTTATATCTATCCATGTGTACAAAAGGGTTGAAGCAATAAATACTCAAACATCTAGAGAAGTAAAATCCTACCTTCAAACAAGCAAGGAATAACCTTTGATTCTCTTTACATCTTATTTATAGTTTAAGAACAAATATTCCACTTTTTCCTTACTAATTACCAAATAAAACTTTTTGCTTAACTATGGATTGTGTTTTTCATGAGGATATGAGTATTTGGTTGTCCCAGACTTATAGTGAAGCTCATTTACTGGACTCTTGCTTCACAACAGAAATGCTTAGTGTTTTCCTATAAAACAGATAAATAGTAACAATCCATTATATTAGTAAATAACCAAATTTCTAAACAAATAAGTCATTTCCAGGTGTATTTGGAAGAGCTTTTTGTATCTTTTGCTAGGATGAGCAAGGATTTCTTTTGCTAGCTATGCTAAATACAGTATCATCTACTGTATTACATTTAGAAAATGCTATTGCTACTTTTTCTAGTCCAGTCTCCTCTTCAGGTTTATTATACCAGCTAAATATCCAGACATTCTACATGTACATAAAAATGGTAGTGAAAAAGAAGGTAGAAAGCTCACAATTTATAGATCCAATCTAAATATTTCAAAATGTTAGATCCTCCCTTAATAAATGTATATCACACAAGAAATATTCAAAATTTTGACTCTGAATCAGGGAAAAAAAAATAAATAAATTGAAAGAACTACAGTTCATTATTGTGCATGGAAATCAGTATCAAATCCAAGGCTTTTTAGAACAGTACAAAAGTCAGCTGAAGAGTATTCTTCAGCTGTTTAAGTTCTGATGGATTTAAAGTGAATATTCCATTTGATAGATTATCTTTCCTTAGGTTATCTTAATTTAAGGAACCAATTGATTCATATAGCTTGCATTCTGCCAATCAAAGAGTCTCATAGAAAGTCAATAGAAGGAAATGTTCAATCATGATTTAAGCAAAATATATAATTTGTGACCCACTGGCATACTCCATAATGTGTGCACCACTCACCATTATATGATCCCATGGAGAGCAGAAGAGTATTCTATTAACATATACAGAAAAGAAAGGTGAAGGGTAATTTAGAGAGCCACTGTATTACGCAGAGTCACCTACATTTAGAAAAGATAAAGAGGGTGGTGCTTAAATTTTATTCCACAGCCTATTCAATATGTCTTTCAAACACTGAATATATATGAAAAATGAATTTGGAAGTTAAAGCTCAGGGAGGAAGAAATGTAACTTTAACCTCATGTGTAATTCTGCAAGCTTATTTACTCTTAAAGGAAGGTGAAAGATAACTGCAAAGCTTTACTTTGGAAAGTTATCTATTTTGTCTCTCTCTCTCTCTTTTTTTTTTTTTTTTTTTTTTTTTTTTTTTTTTTTCCTACAGCATAGACAATTCTAAATTGTTTTTGTACCTTGGAGAAACCTGCTCTACTTTCTTTTTCAGAGCTCAAGAAAAGGGAGATGGGCCTATTGTGACTTAATCACAAGTGTAGTTGGACATGCAAGCCATTTAAAAACCATCACAACCAATGAGAATTCCTCATTTGACTTAAAAAATCAGTTTAGCTGTCTCACATTTGACACAAAATCACTATATGGTAACAAACATGCAATTCTGAGAATGCCATTGATGCTGTGACAACAAAATATGTATGCACTATTTTTGTTCATTGCTTTTGGCACATCTTGTATAAAATTGGCCATCTCCCCTTATCTCCCCAAATAAAGGTTTTCCTTCATTTTTTGACATTGGTATATCTAAAGCAAAGTACCTAAAGCAAAGTACCTAAAGCAAAATCCAGGTACTCCAAAAAGTGAAGAAAAAAAAATCATAAATGTGGTATAGATGACTGCCTGAATAAAGAAGAAAATGAAGTATTGTTACTATGCTGGAAACCAAAACAGTTTAGACAGCAGCATAATGGCTATGTCTACAGTGTGTGGTGAAAACCTTTTGAACTTGGGCAGTTACCTCATTCCATGAAAAATAATTTAGCATCTCAATTGCAGGCCCATCTTGAGGGCAGTCTAACTATGCCTAGGTTTGACTTGTAACTAAAAATTTTTGTCAATTTGTTAAAGGTAAAGATTCAGTCTACATCTTCCCTAAAGACTAAGTCTCAAGACACAGGAGCTCCCCTCTAAATGGCTGAGCAGTAAGAGTGAAATATAGAATCTTCTCCTTAAGCTGTGGAACTGGAGACAACCTTAGTATCATCCTTTAGATATACTGGAGGATATAAGTCATTTCAGCACTTTATCTAAGCAGTGTATTTATGAAAGTGTAGCACCAACTTGTTTCCATATTCAGGAGACAAGTAAAACTGTCTACTAAAAATACCACTTTTAAACTAAGATATACGGATAGTGAGAAATTGTTTTCAAAGTCTATTTTTAGTCAAGTATGAAACGGATGATAAATTATAATTTAACAATGGCTGAGAACTGTTAAAAGTTTGCCACTTTCATTTTTCTATTTTTCATGCCATTCTTGACTAGATCAGCATTGTACTATAGAACAACAGGGAGTGGCAAAAGTTGAATTTAATGTATACAAACTCAGGAAGTAAATAACCTTAATGCTGTTTTTCAGTGACTCTGTAACAATGAGGATGAAGCAAGATTTTACACACAGCCTTAGAATAAATGTGTTATTCACAAGTGAGTTGCCAGGTCATTTCTAGTAAGGGTCAATAGGCTTCACACTTCAAGACATCCTAAAGAATTTTGGCAGATACAGCCCATTTTTCAGGTAGCTTTTCTCTAATTGTGGCTGTATATTTTTTGCCATAGTGGTAGAATAGTTCTCTACTACAGTCATCCAAAACCAGTCTTAATAACACAATACTAATTGTATGAATGCTGAAAAGTGAACAGGAAAAAAAAAAATTAGAAATGTGCAATGTTATTTCTTGAGGTCAACATACTATTTATTTTAAGCATGTCTGTTTGATGATTTTTGTTTGGTTTTATTTTTGTTAATTTGCCAGTTGTGTCTTTTATTGTGTTAAAGTTTTCATTGGTCTGTTTGTGATAACTTCATCAACACACACAAAGCTTACACACCACACACAAAGCTTACACACATTCAAAGTGAAAAGATGTTCCAAGATGTTCCAGCTACACTGTACATGTAACATGTTCAAAGAATGCACCATACCTACAGTGTATGTAGGTTATTACTCTATACCTTCCTAGCAATTCCAATGCATACCAAGCATTCACTCACTGCAAATATACAAACCTCTGGCCAATTACTCTGATGTGCCCTCATCATGCTGAAACTATTGCACATAAACAGTTCATTCTCATATCCAACACTCTTCTAAAAATGGGTGCTTCTTTAACACTGCCCAGATGAGAATAGTGTATAAAAAGAACTTAGGTCTCAACACTATAATTTTACTGTATTATATGACAGCACAGAAAGAAATTGTCTTCCTTAGTTCTAGATCATGTAACTCCAAAAGAGCCCATAGAGTAGTAGGTACTTGCTACTGATATAGATAAGCACCTCAGAGACTCAAATTTGCCAAGTTGGAAGAAAGTGAAAGGGTTCAGATGGGTTCCTGTGACGTGCCCAGGACAAGAACAACACCTCTGGGTCCCTTTACCCTCAATAGGGCAAAGAAAAAACATGTCTATGGATGTTATTTATTGACACCAAAAATCACATGCTGAGCAGTAACCCTGAAGGAAATGTTGGTGTGACACTGGACTTATGAAAACAGGACTATAGATAGTTGGGGGAGGAGGGAAGGAGAGAGCATAAAAGTGCATAAAGTGCTAACTTTTTTTCTCAGATTATATGCTATTGTACAGTAGGGAAAAAAAAAAGAAAAAAAAAAAAAAAAAAAAAAAAGGAGTGACTTTACACTAAAAGGGTGGGAGCTTTTCTATGTGGGAGCTTTCAATTTCAATTGCTACTTCTGAAGATGATCCCTTAATGGAAAGAACTCAAGTGGCATTTCCAATAGCATGTGACAAAATACATGTATGGTACATTGTATAACTGATACAATGTGTGTGTGTGTGTATTGAATTCCAAGGACCAGAATACCCTGCATATAATTTATTCTACAGTTTTAAAAAGTCCGTTAGGTCATCTCTGTTCCAAGGGAGAAAAAAAAAATCCATGGTATGTGCAGTTCACCATTTCAGGGAAGATTAGCACAAGTGACTTAGTTATACATCTGAGGCATGAAATGGATCTGAAGTGATACACAGAACACAGTAACAGCCATAAAATCCGCCCTTTGTAAAAAAAAAATAAAAATAAATATAAAAAAAAAATATATGCAATATTTTGCTACTTTAATTAAAATATTAATGGACTTCTTTAAGCATTAGAATTGTTTAGAAATATTTTAAATGTCTGCAAGACTTATCTGTATTTTGCAAACCTAGTAAAAATTATGGTTGTTAGTTAAAAATTATTACACATTTTAAATGGTGCTTATTGGATTTTATTGAATTCTAGGAGAATCTAATTGATTCTTTGGCTTATTTTCTTATAGACTCTCTTCAAAGGCCTGTATCTCTATTAAGGAGAGAAGTCTAAATGATATTCCCTGGTAATTGAGGTAGCTGCATACTAAACATGTTTTATCTCTGTCTTAATACATTTTTTTCCTTCCCAAAAGCTGTAAATGATAAGCAGCCCTGAAGTTTATATGTAATTCAAATAACAAATAAGGTAGATAAATGGAATAAGCTGAGTAAGTGAAAAGAAGTCTATTATGAAATGAGCACATAAATTGTAACTATGGAAACAGCTTTTGTAATTAAGAATAATTTAAAAAGGCTTGGAATATGTTTAATCAGGATGTAAGTTAAGTGATGATTTAAAAAAAAAAAAAAAAAAAAAAGTAATGGAAGTTAATAAAACCCCTCAAAAATTTCTTAGTGGCCTAAAGTAAATAAGTAGATAAATACATAAATAAAAATTGAAAGTTCCATTTATTTATTTTATTTTTTTGGAATGGCGTTCCAAATTCACTAGGTTTCACACTGCTTTTTTCAGTGAAACTTGAGCACAACACACTCCTGCTAACAACATGTCCTTGAAGATAAATGCCTAAGATAACTTTAAGTATGCTGGGTGAGGCACAAGATCCAAAATGCTTTGCAAATTTGAGGTCCATGCTACTAAATCTTTACTGAGTACTAGAGATCCTCACTTCTTTGCACACATTTTATTATATGCAGGCTTGTAAAATGCAGACTACTTTTTAGCTTGTTCATTAAGGCTTTACTGTACTTCAGATACAATGAAAAGGCTGATCAGTAAACCAGCAGATTTCTGTAGCACTAGAAAACAGCAAGAGGAAGGATAAAATGGAAAACTTATTTTTGCTAATACATAAAAATGAACTATTGTATGCAAAGTAGTTGTTTTTTGCACAATTTCTATGCATACTTCAGATGCAGTCTAAGAGGTACAAAACTCTTCTAAATGACTCACCTGTTATATCTTCCTGCTAGTATTTCCATGCATCTACTAAATGCATCATTATCAGTAAAGGTGCAGCCATGTTAAAGAGCTGAAGCTTAAACTGTTAGTTTTCAGCATAACTAGATATAAACATAAGTAAGATCCTTTCAGTCTTCAAGTGAAAACCTTTGTGTTCAGCTACAGATTTAAGCTGTACCTCAGGCCTACAGAAATGGGTATTTTATCACATAAAATTCTTGATATAGAATTATATTTAAAGAACAACACTTTCAATAAAGATCATATTTTGATAAGTGCAGTTAGTTTTGTATTTTATATTTTATACAATTCTGCAACTGAGAAGTTGGAAAGTCTGCAACTTCCACATGGAACAAAGTCAGTGCTCAGACAGATATACTCCTACTCATTCCCATTCTCTGTTTATAAAGGTTTCCATGAACAAGCTTTCATTCTCAAAGAAACTGTGATCATCCACATGGAGACCAGAACCTCAGCCAGGATACGTTTTTCACTATCCATCATTCCCTCAATTAAGGTATTTTAGTCTCTTAGAAAATGAAAATACTACTTCATCATAGGCCATTTTACAGTGATGGTTCCCAATTTGAAAGGAACCAATAAATTGAATGATATCACCTGCAATACCTATCAAACACTTTGCACTGTATTCAGCCCAGGTGTAAAAGCATGCTTTTCTCATTTGCTTAATTTTCACTTCTACTCATTACACGCACATGATCCCAACTTTAAACTCGAAAAAATAACTATTTCTTCATCATTTTTTCACAACAATTTTATTAAATGAAATCTGCAAGAGAAAGTTTTGCAAGAGCAAGCAAACTTATGGTGTCAGAAGTGACCTTTTTGAGCTTCTGTTGTCAATGACTGCAAGTAGTATGAAAAGATAGACAATATTTGTCTCCCTCTTTACAAATGTTCCTTGGAAACAAGGCAGTAAAATGTGTAGCACAGATGTGAAAGCTCTGTCTGGAGACTGTTCCCTGAACTTAAGAATGACTATAGAGACTATAAGCATGCTTTATGCTGATTGTATGCTCCAAAATACTGTAATAGCATGTAAGACATTATAACATCATCCCTGTTTTCTGATAGCATTCTTGATTACAGATATCTTGTTTTCAGAAATGTTCACATAACAATGTTTTGTAAATGTACCATCTTCACCATGAATTCTGCTTTCCAGGGTGATCACTATGTTGCATTTTGGGCTGAGTGTTAAGGGTAAACCTCAGAAGCTAAATACCACACAGCAGCTCACTCACTCCCCAGGGGAGCGAATCAGAAGAAAACCTGTAGTTTGAGATAAAAACTGTTTAATAGGTTTTTATCAAACAAAGAAAACTAAGCAAAGAAAAACAATTGATACAAAAAAACAATAGCTCACCTCAAGCCAACTGGCACCAAGCCAATCCTAGCAAAGATAAACCCTAGAAAACAGTCCCCCTCCCTGTTTGTTTTGGGGCACGACATTGTATTTGGTCAGTTTGGGTCAGCTGTCCCACATGTGTTCCTCACAACCTTTTGCCCATTTGCTGAGGTCAGAGGGGGAAAAAAATAAGTCCTTGACACTGTGCAGTAGCAGCTAAACTGGTGTGTTATCAGTACTCTTTTGGTCACAAATCTAAAACATAACATCATATAGGCTGCTATGATGAAATTAATGTATCTCAATCAAAACCATTATATAAAGGCAGTTGTGCTTTACTACTGGGAGGCTCTTTACTACAGGAAGCCTCTGAACAGAGGTCTGACTGTCCACATATAAGTCAATTCACAATGAAACTATGTTATTTTAAATCATTGTGACCTGTGATATTGTTCATGATGAGAAGTCCAATCTCAAATTTTCAGTAATAGTCACTCAAACATTTAATGTACCCTTCCATGCTCCCTGTAATTAAAGAGAATAAGAAAGCCATATAAATATTAAATATTTTTTTTTCTCATTTGGTGTTAGAATAATTCCATATAATAATTCCATTCTCTTTTTAGAAGTAGATCTAATAACAGGTAAAAGGCAAATCACTATCAGTAGATGGCAGAGAAAGTATCAGAAGCATTAGAGCTTTTTCTAGAGAAACTATTAATCTTTTGGACAACTGAATTTTCACTCTGATATGAAAAATTGTTTTAATCCAGAAACCAACATAATCATGCCTAATGTCCAGTTTTCTTGAAAACTTTATTGTAAGCATACATAAAAATTACTGTAAATTTTAATTGTTTGTACTATGCAAAGAAAATGCATACTGTAAGATAATTACATTTACTACTTTTGTAATTACAATTTTAGCCTCCAATGATTATTATTTTTCTTTGTAACTTTTAATCTCTGAAACTAATGAGAGTGTAAAAATGCTATTGGAAACAAAACAAACAAACAAAAGAATCAGACTTTTAACTGTTATTTTTCACACAATTTTATATTGTGACATGAGGAGGACTGCAACAGTTTCTGCACTTTTATCATATCACCAGACTCTATTACAATATTTACAGACTCTAACCACAAATACATTTTGATTCACTTTATGTAAACAAAGCATGACTATAGAGACTTTATCACTGTTGCCATACCAATGAATTGTCATTGATTCATGTGTAACACTGTCAGAAGGATAGTCTTTTTTTCACCAGAACAAATAAGACAAAGTAGCGTACAGCTTTTATAGGTAGGGTATAAACCTTACATTTTCACTAGCACATACTGAATGAAAATGGTTGAGAAATACTGCTTGCTAATTCTAAAAGGAAAAATATTATTTTTTTTGTGCTAAGCAAACAGCTTTGTTCTTGAGTAGTGTTCACTACTTTTCACTACTCAGTAAAATCATTAAACTCAGTAAAAGCTATTCTTTTGTCTTATGCCTACTAATAAATAAACTTTTGTTACCTCAGCTAAATTCAGACATTATGGCGTTCATGCAATAAAATCCATTACCTTAGGAGAGATTGCTTGTCTAAGAACTGAACGTATACATAAATGGCTATTCTCTAACCCCTGCAGGTGTTCATGAAGGATTAAATCCACAACAGCACAGGGAGGAAGTTTATCTGAGCAATTCCATATGTTATCTTAAAGTGAAAGAGTTACAGTTGTGTCAGGCTGCTGCCACTACACCAAAACTTCACTAAAATATAAAAACGAGCCTACCTTTATTCAGTAATTTGTAGATCATAGAGTTGGAAGACGTTCCAAAGGTAAAAGACTTTCAATATGCCAATTAACAAAGTTATAAGTAGGAAAATATTCTGAAAGATTTCTAAACATATACAGTTTTATTTTATTTTATTTTATTTTATTTTATTTTATTTATTTTATTTTATTTTATTTTATTTTTGACTTCTAGTTGCTCCTATAGGAGAATTGAATATATGTTCAAAAAAGTAAAATCACAAATATTTACTGTGTTCTCTGACATTTTAACTCAGACCTACAAGTGAATGTTTATGAGATGCAATTAATCAGCAGTGGATGCTTTCATGCTTATGGAAGGGTTAAACACTGTAAGATCTAATTAGCTTATGCTTAAACAATTTGAAATTATAAATAGCAATCATTTTTCTTAATTTATCTCTCCTAAAATATTCACTATGCGTTTAGGAAAAATAAATAAATAAATAAATAAATAAATTATAATATTATCAAGTGTTAGCTGAAAAGAGGATAAATATGGCAGAATGTTACATGGGGCAGGGGGGGAGGAGGGGTTTGAATATCTTTGTGAAATGCACCGTGCAAATATGTCATCAAAACCTTTTTTACATCTCCATCTTTTTAATTGCTTTCCTCTCTTTTGGAAACAAACGAAGTTGTGGAGAAGAGGAATATAGACCTTCATGTTCAAGGAAGCAGAAACAGAATACAGCTTTCAAATCTTTCTTCTCCTTCTGTTATCCTTTTTAGCTGGTTCTAATTGATTAGAAACAAACATCTCCAGCTACTTCACCTTTGTGGGTGTATCACTTCGTCACCAGCTGAAGAGGGACAGGAACTTTAGAGATACCCTAAATCCATGAGAAAGTATTTGATGAAATGTTATTCACAGAGAGGTGAGTTTGCTCTAGTCACAAAGACATTCTTCTTGATTTAAAACTCTTTGATGCTACTTGTTAAAAAATAACCAATACAACATATTGTAACAATAAGAGCTAAAGGGAAAACACTGTTTCCTGTGCTTTGTTTTCACATTTTTCAAAAGCACCAAATTCACAAGAGAAGGGAAAATATTCTGCTTTGAAAGCTATAGCAAAACACATGAAAAATATTTGTTTGGTGACTTAATCCTGAGTTAAGTAGAAAAGGATAAGGGATATTGTCTAGTTTGCTCAGTCATGGTTTATCTCAGTTGCCAATTTTCCTTTGAAGAACTGACACCTTCATCTTCTCATCTGTCATATCTGATGTGTGAGAAGCAACTACCAGTAGTAAAGCAACCATCTAAGGAGACAATATTCAGTGTTATAAACTTTTATTATTTTCAAATGTAGAGTGATGTTTGACTTCACAAATATGCAGGTAGTGTCTGAGATTCTTTTGTAGATATTGTGCTCCTTTCAAAAGTGGGTTAAATGCTACAGGCTTGACTTTTGAAAATGTTGGCACATGCATTACTCAAGGCCTTAAAACAAGAAAGCAGGTGAACAAAACCTCAGCAAGGGGAGGTAGGGAGAAATAATGTTGTTAAACTTAAACCTTTTTGCTCATTATAGTTCACAGTTAATGGAACCAGCTTCTGTGGATGGTCTCCTGATACCATTGATTTATCATTTGGTTAAGATAACAAGGGTCCTATCCAGTGATGGATAATTCCAGTTTGTGTTTGGATAGCACTTCTTTTCAGAGAAAGTGATTTTCCGAGCTAAAGACAGAAACTTTTAATACTGCCACTGAGGGTATTATCATCAGGAAATTTTCATATTGCAACATTACAGTTTCCACTGTATGGAAACAGAGACATTAAATTCTTCACAACTTAACAAAAAGTTAGCAACCACAGCCATGTTCCTTTGAATAACCCATATAAGCAAATCACATATGAAATGTAAGAAGCAGAGCAAGAATCTTCTGGATTACCTCTGAAACAGCAGGGGTTGTCATTACAAAGGATCCACTAACAGTCACACTTCCATATCTTTTTTTTTTTTTCTGATTTCACTTCACATTAACATCGAAGACTAAAAATATAGACTCTATAGCAGAGCAATACAGAGAACTCCAGCAGTATACATAGTCTATGAGGAAGAGAGATTCTCAGAACCTTTGGCGACAGTAATCCTGAAAGATAACAAAAGAAGAAACTATATTCTTACACAATGAAAAATGCTTATCTTGATACACAAAATAAGCTATATAGTTGAATAACCTATCGCCTACTCTTACTATCCTGTTGCCATGGTTTTAGCTGGGACAGAGTTAATTTTCTTCATAGAGGCTCATATGAAGCTGTGTTTTGTATTTTTTTGATGAAAAAAGTGGTGATAACAAAACAATCTTTTAGTTTTTGCAGAGCAGTGCTCACACAGAGCCTAGGCCCTTTCAGCTCCTCATGCTGCCCTGCCAGTGAGGAGGCTGGGTGTGCCCCAGGAGCTGGGAAGGAACAGAACCAGACAGGTGACCCAGGCTGGCCAAAGGGATGTCCCATAGGGACAAAGGGATGTCATACTCAGCAATAAAAGCTGGGTGAAAGAAGAAAGAAGGTGGGAAGTCAGGGGACACAACACACACTTTCAGTGATGTCATTTGTATTCCCAAAAAATAATTACGTGTGATGAGCCCTGCTTTTCTGGAAGTGGCTGAGCACCTGCCTGCTGATGGAAAGTAGCAAGTTCCTTGTTTTGCTTTGTTTGCACGCACAGCTTTTGCTTTACTTAGTAAACTGTCCTTATCTCAACCCATAAGTTCTTTCACTTTTACTTTTCCAGTTCTCTCCCCCACCTAACCTGGGGAGTGTGAATGAGTGGCTGTGCAGTACTTAGCTGCCTGTTAGGGCTGAACCACAACACCACTCTAAAGGGGAAGATGTAAAATAATATTATTATTCTTTGTCATCTCACAAAAGATTGGTCTCACTATAACTAGCAGCTTTGTTCCTCCTTAAAGTCACTAAATTAAATTCCAAACTCTAGACTCCTAGCTATCTGCTGTTTCCTTTTTTATATTTTTATTTCTTTAATGGTTCATAATGAGCCTAAAAATGCTGTTTTTGTTTTTTGTTTGTTTGTTTGTTGGTTTGTTTTCCTTTAAACTTAAAGGTTAAACATATCAAATGTACAGGAAAGCTGCAAGGCAAGGCCCACTGTTGCCATCTGCTTTCTGAATAACACTTATTTGTATGATGGAAAAGGGAAATGCAAGCCAGCAAACTCTTGTATCTTTCTAGTATTAGATTGAAAGCATATAGGTACTACAACAATGTAAGTAGGTATCAATGCTAGGCCTATATTCTAGTCTAGCAGTTGTTAGCACACAGTCCTTAACTGGAACTCCTACTGTTTTCCAGGAATCATTCTTTCACCTTCCCTCTAAAATAATAATAATAATAATGATAATAATAATAACAATAACAATAACAATAACAAACAATAACAATAACAATAACAATAACAATAAATGAACTGTCTTCCTATCTTCTCCTCCGTATCCTATAATGATACGAGTAACAGTGTAAAGGATTGGGAACTGTTACTGTAAAGTGGCTTCTTACTCTATTCCCATTGATTCCATGATATGAAAACAGTTAAAGATTACTTTCATTTACTACCTTTGGAAAGAAGCAAAACAAAGTGGTCCATAGTTAACTGCAATATTTCACATTTAGTTCCATTAATCCTTTCTTAAACATCATGATCCTTTCTCTGGAACATCTGTGGCAACTTTAAGGAGTTACACAGATACAAAAGTAATACTAAATATTCAAAATATAATTATTCTTCTTGGAGCAGGCAGGATAGTAAGGTGTCTGTATACCTACATGTACCCTCTGGATACTAGGAAAGCAGGTGGCATTGTCCTCGCAAATATGCATAAACCATCAGGAAATACCCTGGAGGGAAAAATGCAACCCATGGATGAATAACTTAGCATCTGTTCACAAATGAGCCACCATGGAATGAGTCAATTTGCACAGAATATTTTAATATTCACCGTTTTCATTGAAAGGTATAGTTATGTTGGTCTGCATTACGTTCTGCAGAAGCACGCTCAGGGCAGGCCGGAGGATGGGCAAATAAATGTTGTCACAAAAGAAATCATATATTTTTATACTCCAATATTGATTGTGGGGACAATGGGAATAAAAAACACCATAACTCCTTTATGCCAACGAGGTGCATACCTATACTAGGCATTTTTTCAGTTGCATCCCTAGATAGGAATCTGCAGTAGCAGAATGGAGTAATGGGAAGACTCCCAGCAAAATGTAGAAAATGTAGGCCAATTTCTCTGGAAAAAAAAAAAAATGCTCTGACTTAGATTAAATGTTAAGTTATATTTGCAAGGAGAAAGTAGAAAAGGAGATGCAGTAAGCCTTGGGGAACTTCAATTCCTTATTGTAAATCTGATTTTGTTATAATTCTGCACTAGATACCAATAACCAGTAACTAGTATGCAGAGATATTAAAGGAGCCAAGATAATAAAAGCAGTCATGATAGAGAATTTGAAAGTCAGGAAGACATTTTATGCAAATAAATGACACAACAGACATGACTAGAACAGTGCCAGTAATATTTTGCAGCTACACATCATATCCAGGTAGAAAACAAGAAAAACAGAAATTTTCTAAAATGAAAATAATTATATACTTTCTTTTATTATGAAGTCTCTTCATAGCATTGAGTTATCCTTTTAACAATATCATGGAAACTATCTTACAGAAATCCATATAATTCTTTCTTCAGATTAAAGGAATTTTTGGACAGTGATCTGAAAGGCTCACTTTATCCAGAGACTGAATTTTCATTTCATAACAGAACTGCATCCCTGTTCAGACAAGGAATAGGAAATGTAGACTGCAGTCTGACCTTTGAGCCTCTGAAGGCAGTGCAGCACGCTGAGGAGTGCTATAGCCTGGCTATTCAACATCAGTAAATGACTGCTCATCAGCACAGCTCCAACATGATGAATTACTGTAGCATGCCATTTTATTGCAAAGGACTCTTTCAGGGTTCAAAGAACTGTTGTTCTTTTTCTCTTATAAGCACTGGTATTCCTTAGAAAACCGGGTTCGGCTGCTTGTTCATCCATGGACTGTTAATAAACTGTGGCTAGTCTCTATACTTCTCTGTCACTCAGAACCCCTCTTGTAAAACGAGAATAATAGCTCTGATTTATTTCAAGGGTTTTGAAGGAGTAACTATTGTCAGGAATGTGTGCTGCTTAGATATTTTGGTACCATAAAAGAACCTAAGTCAACTGGGTATTCAGTGGGACTTTGTAACACAAGTCTGCCACTGGATAGCAAAAGTTGTCTTGAGTCTTATTTTTGTAGGAAATTAATGTTTTAAGGACTCCAATCTAAAAAGGTTATTTTCAACATACAAGGAAGAATGTTCATGTGTGAGCTAACGTTGCAGGAACTGTCCCCTCAGTTTGTCTACATTTCTGAATTTCTGAGGAGTGTTGAACTGGTTCAATTTCACAACATTGTTTTTTTTTCTCATCCTGCCTTTATTTCCCCTGTATTTCCCTGAATTCCCATGTATTGTGAATAATGTCAAGCACACTGTACATACCATGTACTTTAATACATTATAGAGGCGGGTCACACCATTTTATGGAGGCTTGAGCTAGGAATGATGCAGAACCTTAGAATCTGGAGCCCCAGTATGCAACCCACCACATGCCATATAATTCTGAGTATTCCCCACTACTCTGCTTTGAAAGCTGGCTTGGCAGGGAATGGGGGGAATTTGCAATAGATGCTGGAATAATTTATCCTATACTCCCCATTGCTACCAAAACCAAACCAAACCAAACCAAAAGGAAAAAAAAAAAAAAAAACCAAAAAACAAACAAACAAAAAAAAAACCAAAAAAAAAAACAAGCAAGCAAAAAAAAACAAAAACAGACAGGCAGGCAGGAAGAAATGCAGAAAGAGAGAGAAAGAGAGAAAAGAAGGAAGGAAGGAAGGAAGGAAGGAAGGAAGGAAGGAAGGAAGGAAGGAAGGAAGGAAGGAAGGAAGGAAGGAAGGAAGGAAGGAAGGAAGGAAGGAAGGAAGGAACGGAGAAAGAATCTATCCTATGATCATAAAGTAGCTCAGTCTGGAAGGATCTTCTGGAGGTTTATAGTCCAACTTCGTGATCAATTAGGGTTAATCATGAATTCAGACCAATTTGCCCTGGACACTCACTCACATTTTGCAAACCTCCAAGGTTGGAGATTGCACCTCTCTGCACAACCTGTCTTGATTGCACTCTACTTGCAATTTTTTTTCCTCTTACATTCAATTATATTCAGTTTGAACCTATTTCATTCAAATGATTACTTTTTTTTTTTTTTTTTTTTTTTTTTCCTGCTGTAGAGAGCTTGGACCTGTTTTTTCAATAACTTCCCTTGAAGCTATTTCTTCCTCAGGCAGAACAAACCCTGGTCCTTCAGCCTCTCCAAGAGTATGCAAGTCCCTCACTGAACTTATTTCATTTTATTAACATTTTTCTTCATCTGAACTTGAAACTGGACACAGTATTCCAGAACTGGTACTGACAAGTGCCAAAAAAGTCCAATAAAACATCCCACAATCTACTAGCTATGCTTCTGTTAATACAGCCCAGACGTTAAGGTATTTTTGTGTGTGTGTGTGTGTGTTTATTTTATTGTAAAGTGAATTATTTTCTCACATAGTATCAGTGAAATAATGCATTCAATCATTCAATGTTTATTATGATTGCAAGAAACAGCAGCTCCAGAGAACTGCAACTCCATCAAAGGACTATTAGAATTCATAATGACCTGAAACTGAAAATAAAGTATGCAAAAGTAAATAGAACTGTTTTATTGTTTTTGTTGTTGTAGTTTGTTTTTAAGATGAAAATGAGATTTTTGTCACATGCTAAAAGTATTATCAATGACAGGGACAAATACTATAGATCTTTCAAGGAAGATTAGACCTGTGGATCAGCAAGGTATGTTGTCTCCTAATTATAATTCACTCGTGTTTTAAGTCATAAACAGGAGGCAGTTACACCCTCCTGAATGAAACTTACAAAAAGCATTGAGTAAACAACATGAGGATAACAAGGTCATAAGTGGAGAAATGGAAGTGCAAATGGAACTGAGGGGTATTACATTTCAACGGAAACAGTCAATTTTGCAAATACATAATGGGAAAAATAAAAGGAATGCACACATTTCAGGGGGTCACCAATTAAACATTAGCTAAAGTTAAAAATAAAAACAGTAAATATCATATGGGTTATATAAAGAGTATGGATATCAAATGTTGCAAATTATTTTTCCCAGCACTGGTCAGACTCCATCTGAAATACAGTCTCCAGGTTAGAGCAACATAGAATCATAGAATACTTGAAGAAGAGCCAATTATATATCAAAAATCAATAATGAAAGTAATAATAAAATGTAATTTTTCACTAGATGTTAGGAAAAAAATAGATAATTGTGATATCAGAAAACTATGGAGTAAATTGGCTGGACATGTTCTGGAATCTCTGCCATTGGTGAGATGGCCTAAAAAGTATCTGTTAGAAACAATGAGTGGTGAAGTGGAAGAACAAACAGATGACTTTTTGAACACACAAGCCTTCTTGTAGACGTACTGTTGGGAGAATAAAAGACATAGAAAAAAAAAAGACATCATTGGTTTCTTGAACAGGAGAATTAATTCAATGTACTGGAATCTTTTCCATCCTTACAACCATAATTTTATGTCTAAATTGTGAAGGAAATGTGCTCCTACTGGAACACAGTGTGATACCTTGTGCATTCTGATTTCCTTTGGTAAACAGGAGAAAACTGGAGGGAAGAACAGATTTGGAGGTGATGGCACGTGCCGGGATCTTCTCATGGAAGCAGCAGCAAGAAAAGACACTATGCACACTCAGGTCTTGAAATTCTGCTGTGTCCGTCCCGTGTTTTAGCGTACTTACTACCTTCATGAATCCAAGACTGTGAATATAATTTTAGCTGTATAAATGACTGTTTTTCTATCCCCACTATCCATACTCCCTCCTCCTGTGTTTTTAGGC
Organism: Netta rufina; assembly: GCF_964035555.1. Classification (NCBI taxonomy): domain Eukaryota; kingdom Metazoa; phylum Chordata; class Aves; order Anseriformes; family Anatidae; genus Netta; species Netta rufina. The sequence goes on along the minus strand of NC_140124.1, from coordinate 71,853,555 downwards.
TTCTCTCCTGCATTTGATCATTTTGACTACTTGCAGGAAGATGCTTCCATTCATTCTACACCTAACAACATGGATAGCTAGTTACAATTCAGAAAGTAACATTTTAGGATCTTTCTGCAAAATGGAAGTCTTCTGTTTGGATAGCCTGCACAAAATATCAGCCATATTCTTAAGAAACAAAATAATAATAATCAAAAAAAGAAATAAAAAGGTACACAATGCTTAGGATAATTCGTCTGATCACAGAGACATATAAGAATTCCTTTATGTGTAGTTGGAGAGGAAAAACAAACAAACAAACAAACAAAAAACATTATATTTTTAGAAGTCTATCCTATCCCCCTTCTGACAATTCACTAGCTAGCTTGACTACAAAAGTATTTTGTATTTTATCCTATTTTCATATGGGCATAATGTTAAACTTTAATAGTTTCACAAAGGAATGTTTGAAGTGACATGAAAGTGCAAGTCTTTCATTGATACAGTGTAATTGTGTCTATTCCTCACCACAGAAAACTCCTTGGTCTTCCTAAGACCAACATTTCAAAGACTAATCTCCACTGTCCTACACACTCCCTAGCAGTGATGGATTTACAAGTGTGTGTCCAATGGTTGTCATGTTCATGTACTCATGTTGATGACAGTTATCTTACCTAATTGTTATTTTCCTCTTGTCATTTTTCCTCATTGTGAAAAATAATTATTAGAAAACTCCAGATGCAGTTTCACAGTTACTTCCATCCATTGATCACCCGCACAGGTGTGACTGTGAAATCTACACACAGCTTTATACAGAAGAAAAGTTATACCTACAGAGTCTCTGTAGAAACTACAAAATAAAGTTTTTTTCATGTTCAGGTGTTCAAATAATGAGTTTGAATGTTGTTGTGCAAAGAATATGAAAATAAAATAGCTTTGACGTGATAGAACTATCACATAAAGCCTCATTTACAATATTTGTATGCAAAATAAGCACATAAGTGTGAGTCTGACCTCATTATTACAGGTGCTATCTTCTCTAATTTTTTAGGATATTCTGAAGCCTGATTTAAGCTTCTTAAGCCTTTTCTATATTCAAGTGTCGCCCACTGCTGAATTTATATCCACAGAAAGCTGAAAATGAAAGATAAAGGCAGGCTAGGGGAAGATTTTTTACAGTAAAGTATATGCTGACAAAAGTGTATAAGCAAGTTGTAGCACTGCAACGCTATCAATAGCACAAGAAAAAATAATTTTTATCATAGCTAGGCATAAAATTAATGTGAAACTACAAAGGAGCAAAATGATGTGGTAGAGCTGCAGAAAAAAAAATAAATAAATACAAGGAAAAAAAAAAAAAAAGAAGAAGGTGGCATAAAAATGTGTGCAAGTACTAAAATTTGCAATATAAAGCTGAGGATGGAGATAGGCAGGAGATATGTCCCATTAAAACAAAACAACCCTGCAAAAGAAGTAAAAAAGATGCCTGACATTAGATGAGGAAAGACAAGGAAAAAACACTCACCTTGAGCTTCCCTCAGTAATGAACTCTTGAGCCTGACCATTTCAACCTCCAGAACCAAATACTGATAAAAAGCAATGTTTACTTGCAAAACGCACTTGCCTATACACTCTTATTTTACAGTCCATACTTATTCATCCTACAAAAACAATGATCCATTCAGACATTCAGATCCAGAGAAAAAATGGCCTGCAATCTACTTGAAATTAATATCATCTAGTTGTTACAGTAATATCACAGGTACACGTTATCAAATTGCTTTATGCTTGCATGCAATGTTTCTCTACTTTTTCCAAACAAAATTCATTTTTAGTTGACATGCTATCTAACCTCTTTTTAAAATCATGCAAACCTTAACCACAATAGTAAATATCAAAAACATAATTCTACGGAAACATGCAAGTATTTTCAGCAAATTTGATGTCATATTGCAACTGGAAAATTTAACAGAATTTTATATAATTATCAGCAGTTGTGTCTGAGACTATGAATCACAAGGAAAGAGTGGAATAATAAAAAGTAAAAACTGTTCTTCAAAATCAAATATCAATATCAAAACCAAAAATTTAATTTGCAAGTATAAGTCAACCGCAAGAGATAAAAAGAGAAGATGCAAAGCAAACTGAGGACAAGTGAAGTTTACTGATGCTTTTCAGCCCCACGAGTAAAACAAGTGAATGCTAAATATTATAAGAGTGGACCCAATTCTTTCACAGATTCCAATGTAAAAATATTTGGACCTGCTTGCACTTTTGGACATCTCTTCAAAATATAAAGGAATTGCAGGATATGAGTGACTTCAAGGTTCCCTTTCATCTGAATTGGACTCAAAGGCCCACATCCAGTGAGCAGAAGCACTGTTCAGATGAACTTGTTCTTGGAGAAGTCTTAAAACTACCGATTACACTTAAATAATACCATTCAGAAGCCTGGCAACTGTTTTGATGTGAGTGTGACCCAGATTCACAGTGAGGTAAAAGAAAGTGCATTCCCTCCCTCCCAGGATTTAACAGGCTGCATTCAAGATCAATTCACTGATAAGAGTGATCTGTTTGAGAAAACTTGGCCTACTTCAGAGCTCTTTGGGAAAAAAATAAAAAAAAATGGAAGAAGCTTCAGAAGCAGCATTCACTGGGACAGTGATGAAGCTGAGGCTGCTGGGCTTGGCATCTAGCTGTGGATGCATTACCACCAGGTCTGCACCCTATCTTGTACTTCTCTTATCCAAACCCACAACCTGTTGATTTGACCTTCTGGTTTGACCTTGGCCCTATCTCATCACTATGGACTTGCTGAGTGCTTGCTTGGCTCTTGAGTGACCCCAGTTACCATCACTGGATCTGACACTGGCCCAGGCCTTGGTCCTGAATCCCTGCTGCTGCTGCTTGCTTTGCTTTGACTTGTGGATCTAGGTCACCTTCCTTTGCAGAGCAGCCTGCCTTCATTGTTCCTCAAAAGCAGACTTCTCATGCATACTAAAGGAACATTTATATATATATATATACATACACATACACATATACATATATATAAAGTTAGATCCTCTATGCTTAATAAAAATATGTATAACGAATATAAAACCATAGGCATTTCAGCTGAAAAGATACCCAGTCCCAGTCAAGGCAAGTCTTTGATATTTTAACAAAACCTGAAGTTTTTGCTGGCCTCTGCCAAACTATTTGTCTAAATTTAGTCTATTTAGACTGGAACTTTATCCAAACCAGGAATCATAGCTAAATTTAACTATAAAGTTATTGGATTTACTCACACAGAAAGTTAGGAAGAGGTGAAATGATTAGCTCACTCACTATTGCTCCCAAGGACCTGCTGCGCAGTCTTTCACTATGCACAGACCACACCTGCCTGATACTTACGAAATCATGCTTCCCAGAACAGTGTTCACAAACTAGTGATTTTACCTGACCAAGAAGAAGCGCAATTTGCATGTGTCAATCTGGCTCCAATGCTTCCTGTAATTATGCTCACTCATTTCAAGCTAGATCACTTATCTCTACATTATACCACAGCTTGAATTGCACATATGTCCATAGTGGGTTCAGTTGTCTACAGATTGTTAGTACACATTTTGTGACAGACAGAAATATTTGGCTAAGAGTACACAGGCAACTGGTGCTTGGTAGTTAGAACACAGTTATTTACACAACTGATGTATGGCATGGAGTCTACCTTGACTTCTAACTGTAGACAAGCTCTTAGTAAGAATAACAGCTTTGTCCTTGGGGGTTATTCTGGTTATTGTCTACAGCTACATCCTGCTGATTTAGTTGCATACAGTTTTGTTAGCCTCTGAATAAAATTGACTTACTCCAATTTATCCTTTCCATCCCATGGGCTGTTATTGACCCAAGTCTTTGGGGACAAATCCTTAGACTTTATTTATATATCTAATTGTCAAAAGGGACAATATTACTGTATACCTCATTAAAAACGTATATTTGAGAACACAAGTTATATTCTATGACACCATACTTAATAAAATAGTCATTAAAATTAATAAAAATTATATTTTAATAATTCATTATGTACTTTCTTAGCCTCATTTATATGTGATTATGTTTGTGCTACTCACATAGTTCTGAAAATTAGATATTTACTTGGGCTCATTAGCAAAGATCAAACAGTAGGAGAGTTTTACTGAACTGACAGTAATTTATTAAAACCAAACAAAACATTACAGATGTGATGAAGAACAATCTACGGGAGAAAACAGCATTTTAATTCATCTTTTAGGGAATCACCTTATAATAGCTTATTACATATTGATAGAAATAGTAGAAGAATTAAATATCATCATAGAATTATATATATTTACGTAACCATGGTAGCAGTTTAATTTCTGGTGAAAGCATCGATTATTGCATTGGGTTCTGAAAAAAAAAAAAAAAAAAAAAAGTTTATTGGTTCTCAGACATTAAGAATAAATGAAAAATTTGTCTCACATATGTAAACTCTTTCATCTGTAGCAACGTTAGAGCTATTTGACCAAAGTTTTAACTAAACTAGTTAATAAATTACCATACTTTTAAAAATGTGTTTAAAAAGATTATTTGCACCTGTAACAGTTCCAGTCAAAAGACACAAAAAGATATTTTCTCTTGTCAAATATTGTGCCTTAACAAACTATACAAAAAGTTCCCAGAATTAAAATAGTGTTTATTACATTAAGGCATGAGGTTCCTTAGCCATAAGTTATTGAAATCAATATTATTCTCAAATTGATGAGAAGGAGTTACCCTCCTTGTAAAGGTAAGGAATTACCATCCTGTAGCTACAGAAGTTCAAACTCAATGAAAATAGCTGTATCATTTTCATCTCTATATCAATAAATCTAGGAATATTTTTTTTTCCAGCTAATCTAATAGACCAATTCTGAACTATTTTCTTTCTGTAAAACAAACAGCTAACATTATTTTAAAAGTTCTTCATTTGCTACTGTATTTCTAATCCTTTGAGCCTAGGTACCAGTACTTTATTTTCTGCTGAGAATTTAATTTTAATTTAATAACAGTTCTCCATAAAACTTTCTGAGGATAGACTTTCATATTTGTAATTCTTTATGTGTCCACTATAAAACATTTTTGTTAGATAGTAGGTATGGAAGCTAGTTATTTTTTCATTTCACATCCATTTTAATGTGCTTTTTTCCTAATCTATGCCATCACTCAGCCATTCTATAGCCTGACTTTACTTCCTTATTGTGTCTTTAGTCCAAAACTGACTTAAATTTTAACAGAAAATAAGACTATAGGACCAAGGACCAACCTAGAAGGGTTGAAGAAAATAAACTGCACAGTTGCTAGACACTCAAAAACCTGGGGTCCTGAGTATAACATAGAGTGTGTTTACCCTGTTACTCTGAAATTGTGTCATCTTATTCTCTTCTCTTAAAACAGAAATTTTGACTGGAGTTTTAAAATAACAATAATTCTAATGTAACATATCATTAAGTTGTGGTTAACCCCAAATATAGTATAATTCAATAAAATCCCCAAATATTGCTTAATTGTGAAAACTTTGACTATCTCAGGTGAGAGGCACAACTGGAACTGGACTGTCTCAGATAGGTGATCTCTGTCCTTTCACTTATGAAGAAAGGGATCTCAGGAGAGAGCTGTTCTGAGTAAGAAGACCTAACTCAGAGTAATAGCTCATTATTTCTGGGGTAGAATAATTCATAGAAATTTAACAGTAGTTAGCATGACATCCCACACTGAATATCTGAACTCTCATTAACAGAGCAGAAACATTAACAGAGCAATGTAACATTACTATAGTTATAGTACATCATTCTAGATGTGCATGCATCATGATAGTAAGACTTAAAGATTATTAAATAGTACTAAATAATGACTTTTATTTAAAAACTGATTTCCTTCCAGTGGTCCAAAGTTTTGCAGTGCTTAAAATGTTCAGTTCCTATGTCTACTGCAGTAAATATATAAACATTTATATATAAACATATATATAGACATCTATAAAGCACTCTAGAAGGCAGGACTCCCCCTCTCTCTAAGTGAATATATTAATCTTGAGAGATTTGCAGATTTAGTTAACCTTGGATTATTTTCTTCGCAGTTGTAGTTAGAATGGTGTAGAGAGCCCATATATTTACCTACTCCAGATCCTGGTAACTACTGTGCTTAATTAAAAAGTGAGCATGTGGGTTTGAATTTCCTTAGGGTAGGGTGGGATTCTGAAGTCACATTTCTTGCTGTAGTATATAAAAAAAAAAAATGTTTAGGATATAAAAAGGTTTAAGAACAGGTCACTCAAAGTCTTGCTATTGCCACAGTTTTTAAAGGGGAAGAAAAGGGCAGTCTTCAGAAAATAAACATGATATCTAGCTCTAGGAGGAAGCAATGAGTCAAAGACACCTACAACAATGAACAGGTGTTACTTCTCTGTCATTGACTAGGTCCTTTTTTTGTTCAGCATTTCTTATTCAATTTATCCACCCCTCAGTGTCTTAGCTGTGTGCTTCTTTCTTAGATACTTAACACTTGTCCCATATTTATGGAGAGTTTTATGCCAAACTCTTGGCTTCAAGGTCCAGTCTGGAATTGGGATCCAGAGACAATAAAATTGAATACCATATGAATCTAATCTATTTGGCTATGTCTATATTGCTAAATTAAATAGTGCCAGGAAATTTTTCTGGACATTTAGACAAACATTTTTTTCCCTCTTTTGTGTGTATGTGTGTGTTTGCCTATGTGTGCTCAATATATTATAACAGTCCCTGTCATGATTTTGGCCTGGATAAGCTAGTCTTCTTTCAAAACATTTCTGGTTGTGCCCCAAGAGTTCTCATAGGCCAACGACCATTCCTAACAGATATTTTAAAGGCTGAGAGAGCTTGTTAGGATGGGTGCTGGTTATTCCATGCCAGCTGGCACCAGCAATGGAGAGCAATTCTGGCCACAGTCAATTTAGCATCCACACAGATGTGAAGGTATTGACCTGAGCCGCAGCACTTTATACCGTTCAACGCAATGGATGAATGGGATATGAGAAAAAAGAGGTGGGGAATGGCTAAAATTTAAATACTGCAGCTGTTGTGAATGAAATTGGACCTAGATGTGATTGCCTTATGTGAAAGGAATCAAGAATGTTTCCATAGTGGGTCTCTTTTTCTTTCAACGACAACAACAACAACAACAGAGGGGTTCCTCTAGAGCACACAGATGTTGTCACCATTTTTTCTTGTACTCTAGCTGTATGAATCATTCAGTTAATAAACAGCAGATGTCCAATGTTGAAGTAAATGTTCTAGATCTAGATAAAACAAGCACCAACACAGCCAACATTGACAGACAGTGAAAGTCATCTGAACTTTGTGAAAGCAGACCAGATGAACAATACAACAATGAAAATAACAACAAAATAAGTAATTTTCTAATACCTCAGTAAGCACCTTAAAACTCACAAGTAGTTTAAAGACCTTTGCTATACAGATATTTTCATCAAGTCTAACAATAATTAATATGATTTTCATAGGAAAAAAAAAATAAAAATGTGAACTGTTGACATGTTTTTATGTATTTTAATGTTAATGAAGATAGTTATGGCTGTACTTTCACATTCACAATTGTAAGTGTCCTACCTGAATATTTCTTCAACTTAAATTAGTAATAGATAGTTTGTAATGAATGAAATGTAGAATGTTCACTTAAATTCTAAAGCATGGCAGATCGCAGTAGTGTCTGTTTTAATAAGAATGTATTATAGATGAATTTCAACTTTAATTCTAATCATACTCTTTCAGTTATTGCAGCATTATTATGCAAAGTCCTTTCAGATGATATTTCCCTTACTTAAACTTAGTCAAAAAAGATTTAAAAGTACAATCAAAATCAGCGCAACTGTTTCTGAGAATTTGGGGTGCATGGGGAAAGAAAAAAAAAAAGATTTTTTTTCTAAAAAAATTTTTTTGATCAATGTTTTTAAATATTCTATCAAATTGTTACAAAACACAATAACATCTTTATTTACTCATAAGCCTAATGAGCAACAGTTAGATACATGGATATGTTTCTAATCCCAGACCTTCCTAGGGGAACATACGGTCAAGCTAGCTTCTTACAGATGAATAAGTATGTAGTGCCTGTATGTGCCCTTTGCCATCTTGCTTTACCATCCAACTCCAAGTTTTACTTTATTAATAGGTAACTCCTGGACTACTTGACCATTATACAGGAGTGCATTATGCAGGAGTAACTGTGGAAAGACATAACTAAGAAATATTAGGCATCAAATATTTTTTATATAGCAAAGCAGCATGAAGTCAACAATCTTTGTTTCAGTAGGTTTTACATAACCTACTCTAACAAAAAGCAATAAAATCTATTTTGTATATAATGATGAACCCTGAAAGGGAGTAATATTTTTCCTATAAAATATATTTTCTTTTTGTAACATGTTATATTTGTTTTGCAATGCATTTTGAGAAAGAAGGTAAATTTCCTAAACTAAATATCCCAGTATTTGCAATCCAAACTAAAAATATTCAGCAATGATTTCATTTTTATACACATTATTACAATACTTATGTTACAGTATCAGAAAACTAGGAAATTCAGAGCAAAGAATCTAGAAAATTAATCTGAAAATAAAGAGAAATTTTAGAAGTAAATTCAGTTATGCAAAACTTTTTATGACTTCATAGCCATGGCTATGATGTGTCATGCTTTTGGCTGGGATAGAGTTAATTTCCTTCATAGAAGCTTGTGTGATGCTGTGGCTTGGATTTTTGATGAAAATAGTTGTGATAAGACAATGACGTTTTAGTTGCTTCAGAGCAGTGCTTAGAGCCAACAACTTTTCTGCTCCTCATGCTGCCCTGCTAGCAAGGAGTCTGGGGGTGCACAAGTAGCTGAGAGGGGACAAAGCCAGGACATTTGGTGTCATGCTCAGCAATAAAGGCTGGGGTAGAGAAGGAGAAGATATGTTTTGAGTGATTATGTTTGTCTTTCCAAGAAACCAAGGGCATGATGAGTACTGCTTTCCTGGAAGTGGATGAACAGCTGCCTGCCAATAGGAAGTAGCAAACGAATTCCCTCTTTTCTTTGCTTGCATGCACATTTTTTTGATTTACCTAGTGTTTTACCTAGTGTTTTATCTCAACCCACAAGTTCTCAAACTTTCACCTTCCTGTTTTTTCTCTGACATCCCATGTGGGGAGAGTGAGCAAGTGGTTGTGTGGTACTTAGCTGCCTGCCAGTGTAAAACTAAAACAGTCTGCAAAGCATTTATAGACTTCAGGAAATAATTTGATAAGAAGATACCAGACCTTCACATGCTATTCGCAATGTAGCCACAGATTTCTACAGGGGAAGATGTAGGTTTAGTATAGCTTGGGAGGCTTCATAACTGATAGTTATAATGTGTTTGGATTTGAAACTACTGTTAATGTCCATCTGTTTTTGAGGCAAATATTTGTATATATTTCCAGCAAATTTGCCTTTCCCTGTCTCCTTTTTAGCAAGTTGTATTAAAAGCCTTGTAAAAATGTGTGGAAAACATGCTTTCATACATTTACATTTACCTTTGCCTTTAAAATGGTACAAACTATTTTATTGCAAAACTCAATAAATAATTAATGTGATAAACTGTAGAACCATGATAAATGACATATGTTTTATCCTTCTGACTTGACAAAAACCTCTAGTTATCTCTATAGGACATTGGCATATTTCACAAAAGAAAAAATCATAAAAGCTTCAAGTGCCCATAAGAATACTTCTACCTATGAAATCTTTCTCTCACTGTTAACCACGAAACTTTTTGTCTTCAAGAAAAAAAATAGATCTTGCCTCTTGAATAGGTACAGGATTGTCTAACAGAGCCATATGATCACACTGAATTCTATCCAAAAAATGGTTACAAACATCATCCTATATTCCCTCTATATCACATGCATTTTAAAATAAATACCCTCTATAGGAAGTCCTTTTCCAGTGCAACTATGCAAAAATTCCATTCATTAAAATATCCAGCCACTTTAATTTTCAAATATAACTACTGTACACACTAATTTCTGCTTTGCTACTTTTTCTCATATATAATGTATTAAACTGTCTCTCATTGAGAGAATGTTCTTTTACATGTGGAGCAGAACTAGAGAGAGGCAGAATCCCATCTCATCTCATAGACTGCTTGAATTTTAAGTACCTTTGAAGCAACTACGAGTACCAAATGCTTTAGAAAGCAAAGAAACATTTTATAGTAAAACCATATCTGCTGAAGCATTTTCTGAATAACCATAACTGTACTTAGAAAGGTCAGCCTTTCTGGAAATTGAGTTTTCATCATAGTCTCTCATTTAAAATCTCAGCTTTTGGACTTATTCAGGACTGGTGGATGGTGAAATTGGCAAGCTAGTGAGAAACGGGAAGAAACTAAGCGTTACAGAGAATAGAAATAGGAAGTTAGGAGAAAAAAAGTAAAATGAGGAGAAAGAGCAACAAGAATAATGAACAATGAAAACAACCTAGCTGTGATTTAGCCACAGATTAGTGTCACAGCTGTTAATTTTCATGGCATCCACTATAGTAGAAAGAGAATGTTAGAATCATTCCTGATGACTTTCCACTAATGGTGTTATAAAGTTAGCCAAGAAAGTTACTGCATTTGGTTTTTTATTAACACAATACAAAACTTTGATTAACACAATACTAACTTCTGAAATATTCTGTGAGAAAAGACTTTGGAGAGTGGACTGTACAGAATAAAATTAAATTTATACTTGTACAGAAAATTACTCAGAATAATGCATTGTGCATAAGCTGTAAAAACTGAAATGCACTACATGCAAGCATTTTCAATTCCACTCCAGATTTCATGATAGTTTTCATGTTGTGAGGCATTATATTTTCCTTGAAAACAATGGATTCAAAGTAGATTGCCCATGATAGAATGTGCACATTACATTATATTACCGTTTGATAACAGAAAAATAGAACTTCTCATTTAATTTCTTCTGTGTTTGTTTGTTTTTGTCTTATTTATGATTATCTACCAAATTACTAAACTGAAATGATAGCCAATATTAAATCACCTGACATCATTTTGATACCTGAGTTCTATAAAAAAAGTATGAATGTTAAGACACAGATTGGGTGAGAGTATATAAAGTGAATTATCTTCAAATTTTGCCTCAGTTAAAAAACTTCGCGGAAATTCCATTTTCCAGTGCCTCTATTTTTAAAGTTACAGTGCATATCAGAATTCACCCCTGTCTTCAGTCTTTTAGGTCAGTGTTTTGCATAATGTCCCTCACAATGGCAATCATGTGACATGACTTTTGGATACAAAGGAAAAAAACTTAAAAATCTAACTTTAACAGTTCAGTAACTTTCATAAGGGATAGAAATAACCAAAATAAAGGAGGAAAATGATGCTAAATGGAGCTTTACCTTTTCCATTCTTTTCTTTTTCACAAAAATTATGAAGCAACTGTGATAAAACCTGCATGAAAAACAATGTACTTTATGCCTCATTCTCTTTATATGTATTACCTTCTGTATGTAGTACCATCTATATTACCTTCTGATTGGCTGACTTTGATTGGCTGCCAGATGCCCAGCCATCTACTCTCTCAGTTTCCCTTGAGGGAAAGGGGAAAAATGAGATGGAAAAGTTTATGGGGTTGAGACAGAGAAAGGTCTCAAAGGTCCACTTTTCTAAGTGGAAAGATTTTCCACTTAGAAATCACTATCACAGACAAAACAGACTTAACACCTTTTCAGAGAAAAAGCTGTAGATTTGATGTTTACTACTGATTTAGTGTTCACCTCAGAATCAGTGAAGAAGTAGGGACGAAAGCTGTTCTTGCTTAACGATGCAACTAGGGTAGCATAGAAGTGCTGAGAACAGACAGTCCCTCGTAACTGAGAAGAAGCTAGCTGAGAAGCAACCAAAGAAGAATGAGCATGGCTGAAATCATTGCAGACAATCACAAATACAGTCAGATTGAAGCATTACAGGATGTACCATCCAGATGTACTTTCTGTGGCAACAAACACCTTACCTAAAAAAAATATATATATATGACAATATATGACAAGCGAATTCCTGTTATACTCTAGTGGCTGCAATACATATAAAGAGAATGGAAATCCAGCAACAGGGTTTGTGGGAGAAAATAATATCACCTCACAGTCATAAATTCACTTCATACTATTCCTGTGTGGATCTTCAATTTATCTTATCTTCGATCTATATTGGAGATCAATAGCAGCCTGGCCTTTTCCCCAAGCAGAGCCCTATTCTAATTCTGTGACTTTCCCAAGTTTCTTACTCAGTGACTATTTTAAACTGAATTCAATCCGGATAACAGTAAGACTTTCAAATCCACCTCTGATTTTCCTCTTCAACCTACAAAGTATATATATATATGTGTATGTATAACATATATATATGTTATATGTATATATATATATATGTATGACGCATATATATGTATGTACATGTGTATATATATCCTTTATACATGTATATATATATGCATATATATATATACTTTATGTATATATATATATAATCCTAATATCTAAATATGGATGGAAAGTATTAGTTTCATTTTGATGACTCATCCGATTGTTTTGTTTCAGAGTCACCATATTATTTAAACTTACCAGATTTTGCTTTTTTTTTTTTTCTTTTCTTACTGTGACTATAGATCTCACATCATATTAGTCAAGCCTGACTTATTCTTCATAGTCCTTTGGTAGAGAAAATTATTTCAAACATGACTTAAAAATCTCCTTTAACCATACACACATCAGTGAACTCTACGATCCAGTGTCTGATACCCAGCTAATCAAGATTAATGCATTCATTTACCAGACAGTTACAATGTTATTAAAATGCAAATGGTTGGTTTCTGTTAATTGTTTTATATCACATACAATTAAATATTCTTGGGACTTATACACTTTCTAGCAGTTTTGGTGCCATTCTACTGAAAATCATGGGGAAAATAAGTGAAATCTATTTTATTTTTACCTATATTGTTACATGAATAGAAGCATTATAAAAAGCAGCAATTTTGAGATGGAAGTGAATTAGAAGACTTTAAAACCCATCAGATGCAGGAAGTTAGAAGAGGTGCAAAGAAAGTGGTTAGATAGATTTTCTAATATAAGAATACTTTTAGAAATTGAAAAACAAAAACAAGAAGCAAGGAAGAAAAAAAAAAAAAAAAAGACCAACAACAAACACAACAAAGAAACAAACAAAACCCACAAACCAAACCTGACCAGAAACTTCTGTTTAATACTAACTAGGTGTTAAAATTTTGATTTTGAATTTGCAAAATAAATTTTATCATGTTAACCTTTTATCTGAACATTTTGCAGAGTTGGACAAAGACTTGGGAGGACTAAATCTCAGGTAAATTTGTTAAATTGCTGCAGCTTAACAGAATAACTAATGGTATTCATTCAAAAAGACAGAAAGTTGTGCTTCAGAGAGCATACTTGGTTGCTGTAATTCCTGCCCTCCATTGGTTGCTGCATTGCTACAGTTTGCACAGCCCAAGCAGTTGTGCTCTGCTAGCAGTTTGGGTATTGCTAACCCAAACAGTACAATTTTATTTAGTATTCTGGACTATAAAACCATGATGGAAGGAGGTGAGAGTCACTGAAGGTAGAACGAGGCAATCAGGAGACGCTATTATTATCCTAAGACAAGCTTTTTCTCTTCTAAATCACATAGCAGTTTGTTCCTAAAATTTAAGAAAGGTTCTAGAAAATGTATTTGCTCCTTTCAAATATGAAGACAGCCAAGGTATTTTTGCTATCTTTGAGTATTTAGGGATTATTGTAGAATAGTTACGTGATTTAAGACTCGGCATTTAAACCTGGGATCTGTATCTGGTTCCTAAAGCTACCTTATCCTAACTGCTGAAAGCAGCAGATACGCAGAATAAGAAGGGGTTCAGAAGAGGGTTCCCAGAAGTACAGGTTAAGGTGTCCAGGATTGCTAGGGAAAATCAAGCACCTACAAAGAGTTGTCACAATGGCCAACACACTTAGTACACTTCTGCAGTCAGCTGAAAGCGATAGACCCAGTGGGAAGCCAGCTGGAGCTTGTTAATAGGGAATACAGGAAAGGCATTGACATTGAGCCTTCTCTTCTTTTTTGACCATCAAGCATAATGACCTAAATTCCAGTCCCTGTTCAAAGATGTTTATGCACATTGCAAAATGTGTAAGCGATGCCCAGTGTGGATTTAAATCTAGGATTTATTTTGCTATAAATGATAAGCTACACTGTTGTGCTTTTCCTCGCAGTTCTTTTCCTGCCTTCAGTTCTTTTTGGTGTGATGAAAAAACTTTCACTGGAAGGGCGATGTGTCCTGTAAATAAAGAGCCAACAGATTTCTGGATAGGGTACACCTGAATACTGTGGACCCAAATTCATTCCTAGTAAAGAAAAAGAAGAGGTACCTTCTCACACTCCCCTGAAAGAAAGCAGAAACCACTACTTTCAGACTGTTTATTGGACTGTTCTCATCTCTCTACAGGGAATCAGGAAGAATTCCTAGCTCTCAGACCTTGTCAAGATAGAAACATTCACCTTGCTTAAAGCTTACAGAATTCTCTTTTTAGTCTGTCTCTTAATTTTTCCATGATGCTATTCTGAGAACATAAAAGCAAAACATCTGTGCTATGTCAGATCAGAATTCCATCATTGTCAGAGTAGAGAAACAGCATGTGCAAGAAGAGTACCTTATTTTTTTGTACCTGTTCTTCTGCTCTACCGAACTCAGCTTCCAACAATCAAACATTTATGAACTCCTGAGCTAAAGGCAACAGTGAGGCTATTGTATCTGAGGTGTTGAGCAAGCTATTTTATCTGACGGTGTCTAATTCCCTTGCTTCCCTTTCTCCCCACTTAATTTTTGACCTGAAGTACCTTAGGCAATGAAGCTACTTCATTGTTTTTTTGTTTTGTTTTGTTTTTTTTTTTTTTAATGACCCTCAGTGGTATTGCCTAGTTATAGTGTTGTGGGAAATTAAGAATGATCATTCCTTGTTCACCTAAAATTGCATCTGCCAAGTAGAAATAGTAATTTATCTGTCACTTAAAAGACACTTACACCAAATATTTAATATGAAATGGCCATAAGAATAGAGGCTTTTTTTTGAAAATATAGTATTAATTAGGTGTTTGCATATGAACATTCCAGTTTACAACCTTTCTAGAATACATTTTTATTTATAAAAGTGTCTTAGAAGATGGGAGAAAGAACAGAGTCATACAATAATTTACTTTGGAAGACACCTCTGTAGATCAGCTAATCTTCTTACTGAAAGCAAGACCAAATAGATGAGATTGCTTGAGTTTTTGTCCAGTCAAATTCTGATAATTTAAGAAAGACAAAGAGGAGGAAGTTAGCATCTTGAAATTTAATTATACTCAACTTGTGGACTATAACAAATTAATAAATTATTGTGTCTACGTATCTTTAAATTTGATGTATGGCATTTATGCAATTAGCAATACTATCTTACTAGGCAGCAAATTTATTCAGAAGGCACAAGTAGAGCTCTTCCACTAAAATTGTAAGGGTAGAATAGGTAAAAGTTTGCAAAGGTACAGAATACAATGTATAATACTACAATTGTAAGTACCCTTGGTAATGTAAGAAGGCAAGAGTATTTGCCCTGTTCTATGAATTCATACCCACTCTATATAAAATAGACATACACTGCACAAGCATTATTTCTAACAAGATTTCATATAATGTGGTGTTACAGTACAAGTTTCAACGTGTTTATTTGAATCAAATTTCAAATCTGCAGATTGTAGTTTACCTACAGGCAACAAAGTTTCAAACTTCATCATTTGTGAGGCACTGGAACAGGTTGCCCAGGGAAGTGGTGGAGTCACCATCCCTGGAAGTCTTCAAAAGACGTTTAGATGTAGAGCTTATGGAAATGGTTTAGTGGGGACTGTTAGCGTTAGGTCAGAGGTTGGACTCGATGATCTTGAGGTCTCTTCCAACCTAGAAAATTCTGTGATTCTGTGATTTGCACAGAAGACAATTATCTGTGTAGTCCTTCTCACCTTTAAAATCTACATTTAACATTAACTTGAATTACTGATTCTTTCATACAGTTACATTTATATTTAGTATTATATTTTACTTACAGTGATGTAAATTCATAAGCTATGCACAGTCTTAAAAGGATAGCCAGATATTTTACTGGAAATCATACTTCATTTTTTCATGTATTTTATACAGATAAGTAGTTCCTCTATCTTGGCTTTCAGTGTGTTTCTTTATTTTTTTTTTTTTCTTTATTTCTGAAAGGAGGGTTGTTTTTCTCCTTTGTGTGCATTTCACTTCTTGAAACTCCAGGCAGCTGAATAAAGCAGCATCACTCACCTACTTAATTACCCATGTCTTGCTTTTTGCTGCAAAGCAGTCTTATCAACAAAAGCCAATTATGAATCCCAAGTTTGACTGTCAGGAGAATATTAAGAATTATGAAACAGTGCTGCAGAATAACTGTATTTTGTGACTTCCTAATATTCTTTCTATGGTTGAAGTACCTCTCTTCCCCTTCAAATTGTGATATTTGTAAAAGTAAAATTTCTATGTGAATGAGTGCAGTGTAAAAGAAGTACTAAAATGATCTTATGGTTCCAACTACAGTGATCAATATTAAAATGATTCAGAAATTTACAAGGCAAATGTATTTAGTATCATCTGTGGATTAATTTAAACTCAAAATAGCAGTTTTACTATATCCTTCCATAACAATTTCTGTTTGAAATCTTATTGAAAGAAAGCTTTCAAAGTCCAGATTTAAGATACCTTTATCACCAAATATGATAGTAGTAAAGAGTACATCTATAATACATTTCTATGTTACTGCTGTTAAAGTAATAGTGTCAAATGGAAACACATCAACACAATACACTAGCACTGTTAAATTATTCCTAAATGATGACTAAACCCATACACACCTACACACTTGAATATATCCTATCTACTAATCTGGGTAGTTTTAATGTTGAATGTTTTCGTACTTCTTCCCACAAAATTTACTTAAACCACTTACAATAGAGTTCAAAATTAACCTTAAACTTTGTTCCATGCACTGCACAAGGCAGGTATGTGAAGTGACTGATACCTCCAGTAAGTCTTTGTGGGTAGTTATACAGAGCAGTGACTAACAACTAGATCACTCTTTTCAGCCACGAACCCAGTTCTTTACATCTTCTTCATTTAAATCATTCTATCTGTAGCAGAAAGAGTCTGGTATGTCTTACTAATTGATTAAAGCTCGTATTATTTTCTTGTCACAGCTATCCTACTGTTTTGTCAATTTTCCAATTCTTTTGTTTTGACATTTCTTTGATCTTCCTCCTTCATATGATACCAAAAAAGAAAGAAACGAAGTGTCTCAAAGATCAAAGGAATAGGTGAGCACAGAAAACTGGGAGGGGCGAAGAATGTTTTCTTTCAAGACCTCACTAGCAAGTTTCATAAACTGAATAATGTGATACATCAAGTTAAATACGAGAAATCAGAAGATTGCTTTAGAAATAAAAACTAAGGAATTTCTGTAATAAGGCTCATAATCTTATGCACTGAGCTGAGCCTCTGAAAGAAATAGCCAAACGTGTAATGTGCTTCCAAAGTAATTCACTTTAGATGTCATATTTCCAAACTTTCCAACTGTTTCCCCCCCTTCCTCCCCTCCAGGAACGCAGATAAATGATTCAGAAACCAGGACCTGGATATAAATTCTGTCTAAAAATAATAATACTATTAAAAAAAACTAATAGTAGTAATAATAGATTTTTGATTGACAGAAATTCAGTTCATGATGGCTTATGTTAGCCTCCTTCCTGCTTATACTCCAGAAACTTAGAGATACAAAATCCTAATATCTATCTATCTATATATATATATAGATATATACACATTAGTTTTAATTGTTTGTTTGCTTTTAAGAAGCAGGGAAAAATAAATTGACACTGCTTATTTCTTCCATGAATTCTGTTACTTTTTCTATATTCTGAGAAATTTCAGAGTGGTTACTGACACAAGAATACTCTACCTAAGTGCACAAGTTTCTCCCTTGAAAAAAAAAAAACAACTGTAATTGTCACCGTTCATTTACAAGACTTAGGAGATCCCTTCTCTGGTGGGGTAATTGTAGCTTCCTTGACCTAGCTATATACCCTGACATATGATAATAAACTCCTCGTTAGTGTGGGAGAAAGATGGGTAATCTCTACTCTCAGCTAGAATACTAAATAACCAATCTCCTGGAATCAGAAAACCTGGATTCATTTATTTTTTAAGTGTTATTAAAGGAAGAGAACTGAGAACAAATACTGAATTGTGAAAAACAAAAACAAAAACAAACTATATTTATATCATTTAAATTACATATTACCAAATACTGAAATAAAAAATTATAAACATAAATCTCACCCTGAGTTCACAATTCTAGATGAAGGGGTCATTTTGCATATCAATAAAATGAATATTATAAATTTGCATATAATTCAAAATGAAACTCACCAGAGTCTTAAAGTGATATAAAACAAAAACTAAAATGAAAAGTGTAATGATAATAAATTAATCTGCACTAATCAGACTAGTGACGTAGTGACAGCCATAGCTATTTTACTCCAATCCCATCTGCTTGCTTGAACTGTGTTCAGAAAAGTTTGATTCTCAGATTTACCCAGAGCTGTACTCTTGAATTTGTGGAAAATATTGGGATGGTGCCATTCCCTAGACGATCTCCAACATGGAGTCCCTCCCATGGGATACCATCCTTCCCTAAATGATCCAACATGGGCTTCCCACAAACTGAAAACTTCTTCAAGAACTGCTCTAATATGGGTCTGTATCATGGGGTCCCTCTAAGAGTAAACTGATACAACAGGGGTTCCCCACTGGGCGGCAGCTCCCCCCAGACCCCCTGCTCCTGCGCGGGCTCCTCTCCACGGGCATCAGCTCCAGCCCGTGGCTTGCTCCTGCAGGGGCTCTCCACGGGCCGCAGCCTCCTCCTCCAGGCCACATCCACCTGCTCCACCGGGGGCTCCTCCATGGGCTGCAGTGTGGAGATCTGCTCTGCTATGGGACCCATGGGCTGCATGGGGACAGCCAGCTCCACCAGGGGCCTCCCCACAGGCAACTGCTGCTGCGTGCCTGGAGCACCTCCAGCCCTTCTTCTGTACTTACCTTGGGGTCTGCAGAGATGGATCTCTCTCACTTCTCACTCCTCTCTTCCAGTTGTGCAGTGTTCAGTGTTGAAGTTGTTGTTGTTGTTGTTTTCCTTTCTTAAAATTGTTCTTCCAGAGATGCAACCAACATCCCTTAGTTTTGGCTAGCACTGGGACACTTTTGGAGCTGTCTGAAACTGGCTTTTTGCCAATGCAGGTCAGCTTCTCGACTTCACAGAGGCCACCCCTGTTATTAATATAAGAACAGAACATTAATTCTTCTCTGTTTACATGTTCAAAGTCAATTTTCCCACTAAAGAGGTATTTGGTCTTATCTTTAATATACACTACCGTTTTGTTGTTGTTGTTTT
Source organism: Netta rufina (assembly GCF_964035555.1). NCBI lineage: Eukaryota > Metazoa > Chordata > Aves > Anseriformes > Anatidae > Netta > Netta rufina. The sequence continues at coordinate 71,833,962 of NC_140124.1, read as the reverse complement.
TATTTTTTAGATAAAATATTCATTTATTGTCTTTCGTTCCTTAAACAATTTTGATTCTTACCCAGAAGGGTATTTTGTATGTTCTATTAATTCTGAAATGTATTTCTTCAGAAGATTATACAGTCAGATATGTCATAAAATAGCTTTATGCCAATCTTTGACTCCTGACATTTTCATATTTTTCCAACTTCCCTTCTTTGGAATGTTATAGTTTGAAATACAGAGATCTCTTTTCCTATAACACAGTACTCACATGGCATATTCATTTTTATTAGCTCCAGTAGAACAAAATGTGCAACAGTTTTCACATAAATAGTTCTCCATCTGAGTTTTTCCCTGAGCTCATCACAGTTTGTCAGCTAATGAAATGCTTACAAAATCACATTCAGGAAGCTGTACATGCCTATTAGATTTCATATTTTGAAATGGAAAATGTACGGTTTATTTCAACAACATACTGAACTAAAATTCCATTTTTCTTTTTAATTTTTTTTTTGTTTGTGTGTGTGTGTGTATGCAACAAAATGGATGCCTTTATTTATGATACCTTCTAGAGTATTTTTTAACGTTATTTTAATCTTAAATACACACATTAAAATGACATAAAGTTTTGATTTGGATCAAAAGAGAGTAGATCCTGGAGGAGCTCTCTTCTTGTTTCCCCCAACAAAAGTGTGTTCTCTAATTTAAACTTTGGATTCGGAAAGAACTTTGCGCCCTCGCGAGACTTCAAGTAGTTCAGCCTTTAAAAATTCAAACAGTTCAGACTCCCTGCGAGAAGACAAGTCCACATGAAACTTTTCCATTCTTCTGATCCTAGAATAAATTTCCTGGAGCAAGAAGTAGCAATGCTACTCATGTGATTAGTGTTTCTTTGGGCTCTTGAGCCTTTATAGCAGGATAATAACAACACTTTGAAAGGAAAAAAAAAAAAAAAAAAAAAAAAGCTTCAACATTGTATTTTCTTAGAAGTATGTATTCATTGAAGAAATGTTGAGGTTTAACATGAATTACAGGACAGTTCTCTGTAAGTATGTTAACATGCACACTACTCTTTATAAAAGTACCTGTAATATTGCACCGAACAGATGTTTTTGCTGCTCAGGGAGAGGAGGTGGAGGGGTCAGGGATAGAGAGGTCAGCTTGGGCCTGGGAAGATGGAGGGGAGGAAAGATGTTGTTTAATGTTTGTCTTTTTGTTCCCACTACCTGAAAAATATTTATTTTAACTGGCTATAAACTATTTTTTCCCCAAGTCTCTTTAATCTGTGATGGTAACTGTTAAGCAATCTCTCCGTCTTTATCTCACCCCACGAGATCTGTTCTTGTTTTTCCTGTTTTCTCCCCTTATCCTGCTGAGGGTGGGTGACTCCCCAAATTTGGAAGTTTAACTGTTGGCCAAGGTTAATCCAACACACCTTCTTCTACTGAACTAGCTCTATTTGCTTTCTGTTAGCATGGTTTTGCAGTGAAGTTCCTATTAGTAATATCTTTCACTGCAATGTTGAAGTTTGTGCAATGTGGGCCATGGTGAGAACATGAAGGAAAACAACGATTTTCATACAAAAGGGTAAAGAACTGCGGCACACAACAAATGATTCAGAGTATTCAGTTCAACTGGTCGGGTACCTTGTTACCACCACAACTTCCACCAATTACCAGAAGTAGTACAGGAGCAAAGAAATAATCTGTGTAAGTATCCACTTTAGTGGATTCTCTATTAATCTTCTCTCAAAGTATGCCTGTTGTAAATCAAAAAAAGGGCAGAACTGAAGAGCTAATTTCACAATGTTGAAGAATAAATACATAAAATATAGACCAAGCAATATAAATAAAACCTAAATAAATCAACAATGGGCAGGACCATTCAGCTGGCATGCATAATTTTCTTTTACTTGGAAATAATCTTAAAAAAAAAAAAATCATGGAGAAAAGAGTGGGATTAAAATGCTGTAGGAAGAAAATACTGACCTTTGACTATTATTCTAGCCTTGTGTAGGAAAAAAAGAAAAAAAAAAAAAAGAAAGAGAGAGAGAACACTTGCTAATAATACTTGTATTATTATTGTATGTTTCAAGCAACAGAAATAAACATTAAGAATTTGAGCTGAGAGGTAATGGACTGTCATTGCTTGGATTGACAGAGATATATTTAAATTAAAAAAAAAAAAAAGCTAATTGGACAAGTTCTGTCACAGGAAAATGTCAACTGCAGGAGAAAGACTCAGATTTTCTGGAAACTAAATATAATGGCACAACTCCTACAAATTAACTCTCATTATTTCTTTGTAATCATGTTTTCTTTTTTCTTTTTCTTTTCATGATACACAGATGGGTAGAAACAGAAACCTCATTTTATTATAAGAGGTTTTATAATCCGTTAAACATAATTTTTTAAATTACTCCATAATATCATTCACTGATAATTAAGAAAGAAAGAAACCTCATAAAAGAGTGGTGGACTATGTGGTGGTTTAACACTGATAGGTAGCTCAGCTCCAGAACAACCACTCTCTCACTATCACTCCTCAAAACTACAGAGGATGAAAAAAGGCTCATAGGCTGCGATAAGGAAAGGGAGATCACAAAACAGTTACTGGCACAGTTAAAACAGACTAAGCATAAGCAAGATTAATGGAAGTTATTGGCCACTACTTGAGCAGTGAAGAATTAAAAGCAAACTGAAAACACCTTCCCACCTTCCATCCACTTCTACTTCCAGCACAGAGAAAGGAGGAATGGGGGTAGTGGTCAGTCCATAACACTTCATCTCTGCTGCTCCTTTTTCCTCACTCTCTTTCCCCTGCTCCAGCGTGGAGTCCCTCCCATGGGATACCATCCTTCCCTAAATGATCCAACATGCGCTTCCCACAAACTGAAAACTTCTTCAAGAACTGCTCTAATATGGGTCTGTATCATGGGGTCCCTCTAAGAGTAAACTGATACAACAGGGGTTCCCCACTGGGCGGCAGCTCCCCCCAGACCCCCTGCTCCTGCGTGGGCTCCTCTCCACGGGCATCAGCTCCAGCCCGTGGCTTGCTCCTGCAGGGGCTCTCCACGGGCCGCAGCCTCCTCCTCCAGGCCACATCCACCTGCTCCACCGGGGGCTCCTCCATGGGCTGCAGTGTGGAGATCTGCTCTGCTATGGGACCCATGGGCTGCATGGGGACAGCCAGCTCCACCAGGGGCCTCCCCACAGGCAACTGCTGCTGCGTGCCTGGAGCACCTCCAGCCCTCCTTCTGTACTTACCTTGGGGTCTGCAGAGATGGATCTCTCTCATTTCTCTCTCCTCTCTTCCAGTTGTGCAGTGTTCAGTGTTGAAGTTGTTGTTGTTGTTGTTTTCCTTTCTTAAAATTGTTCTTCCAGAGATGCAACCAACATTCCTTAGTTTTGGCTAGCACTGGGACACATTTGGAGCTGTCTGAAACTGGCTTTTTGCTAATGCAGGTCAGCTTCTCGACTTCACAGAGGCTACCCCTTCAGCTCCCTTCCTACCCAAACCTAACGACATAGGCCCAATACAGACTGCCAGGCTTGAAATATGTGTCTTTTTGCTTAAGGACTTACTTTAGGATTGCTCACAATGCTGTGTGAATCTTTTGGGGTGGGCTTTGTTGTCACTGTCATCTATGTATACACTTACACAAATATGTATATATACATACATACTTGTGTATATATGTATTTGTATATATATATGTGGCCAAAAGTCTTTTCCTTTTCAAATTAATTATTCTTCAGAAAATGTTTACACTGACTGTCTCTATCTTTATTTCCAGTTTTCTACTTAGGCTGTCTTATTGTTCATGCCATATGCCTACAAGATGAGATTTGGGTGATGTAATTAAGGAAGCCAGCCTAAACTTTGTGTTTGCATTTTATTTATTTATTTTTTTAATTTTCCTTTTTCTTTTTAACAGGTTGTTCTGGGGAGAAATATGAAAAATAAAACACATAGAAAAACTATTTTTATAAAAAGTTATACTTCAGACAACAATTATTTTCTGGTTCACTTAAAATTATGATGAACAACTACCTACATAAAATGAAAAATGAGGGTCATATAGAGGATCATATAGAATTTACTAGTTTTTTGGATCATATAGCTTTCTTTTTACCTTGTGATTAGGTAATAATTATCTGGTAAAAGTGCAAGTTGATTTGTACAGTGAAGTATAAATTCTCCATTATGAACTTTGATTTCACAAATATTGAGAGCACTTGAGTTTAAAATTGCAACAGTTCACAGCTCATTCTCTATAACGTGAACAAAAAGACATTCGAATCCAAGTGAATAGTCTATGAAACCACTAAGGTAATAGTTCTTGTGCAGTTACTGCTGTTCAATTATATGGATACATGTCAGAAGAAATGAAAGATGACATGATGACATTTGACTGATGAAGGGCAAGGGCAAGACCTTGAACTACAAAGTTTTTTGGATCAAGGGCAGGACTGAGGAAAGAGGAATCTGACGTCTGATTAGGAAAAAAATATATATATATATATATATATATATATTTATATATATATGGCTCCAAAGAGTCGTACTATTATCTTCAAAACATTGACAAACCATCAGTTAAGATCACAAAACTATCTTAGTGTTTGATGGGGAAAGATATAAGTAAATAAAGAATAGCAGCCAGAAGCAATTATGTAAAAGTCTGAATAGTATTCCCAAAAAAAGAAAGACATGTATATTTTGCTGTTCAGTTCCATTATTTGTGTTCATTTCAAATCTATACCCTTTCCAATAAAAACAGAAATTCATTTTTTTTCAAACAACAATCCCTTGTAACACTTGTGGCAAGTAAGAAAAATGGTACAAAAACTAGCAAATTAAGCAGGTCTTTAGAAACAATGTAAATGTTATTAATTTACTTCCAGTTATAGGAGCTTTCCTGATTCACTACATGACTCTGGTCTATTTGTAGAGAATAAAATGTATGTTTCTACTTTTAATCTAGAAAGCTTGTTTATATACAAAAAGATTTTGCAAACTCATGAAAGACAAACGCCTATTATAAGTACAGTCTTTGTTTATAAGTACAGAGTAGGTGATTACACAGCCCTGCTGAGGTGAACTGGTATGGCCATTGTATTCCTCTTACAGGATCAAAAGGAAGACGGTCCTTGGTCAGTAACATCTGGAACATTTATGCACATATACACTTATCACTTTCCTATTGCACAGTGGATGCATCCCTACTTAATTCATGATGAACTATGTAAAGTACTTATTGACCACTGCAGGGAAGGAATTGAACAGAGAAGGTATATTTACCTAGAGCATTAACATTTTCTTTATCTGCATATTTTGTTATGTTTATGATTTATTAAATAGAAGAAACAATAAACTCTTGAAAGAATCAACTGAAGGAATACAATTGCAAGGAATGAGGAGAAAGATGGTATGACAAAATGACATTTCAGGAAAAGCTGCCAGGCTACACACTTTAGTTTGATGTCAGGGATTTCTTTTATAAATTGGAATGTTCCACCGGAAACCAAGGAAGGGAAAGACCGGGATTGTTAAGTAACAAATAATACAATGTAAAATGTAAATGTCATCATGACCCTGAAGTATATCAGAAGTTTAAAGACATATACGGTATTATTAATGTGAAAATATGAGGAATTTCTTCGAACCTAAACTGAACTTTGAGCACAATTTTGGTAATCCAAGCTTAGGAAGAGGAATTTAAATAAGACCTGAGGATTAGTCAACAGCCAGCAGCATCATTATGAGAATAGAGGCTTCAGTTCATGGATGGAAATAAGAAAATTTCATATTATTCATCCTAGCAAAATAAAACTAAGAGAGAATACTCCTCTGCCTAGACACAGCAGAAGGTAGCTACTGGAAAAAAAAAATATATATATATTGAAAAGCAAGAACAATATTAGTATGAGAAAGAATGGATGAAGTTCAAGAAAGGTTTCAAAGCAACAAAGTTTTGGAGCAGTCTGTCAGTATGAGTTATAGAGGCAAAAGAGCTGTTTGGTTCTAATAGAGAGCAATGATTAGATTATTAAATTTCTAGGTTTATTAAGAGATTTATAGCATATGGTTGTCTGCAATATTAAAGGACAGATCCCTATGATCCAATTGTAGGTTCACATGTTTCCAGGAGAGATTCCTGCCATATTAAATGATGATACAAATAGAGCAGACCTCTGCAAACATTACAGCAAAAGAATAACCTCTTAAACTACCCCACCCACCACCCAAATAATGCTGATTTCAAAGAGAAGGCCTGAATGTCATCAAAACCAATGCAATACTAATAACCAGAAACAAAGATAATCCATGAAATTCTCATGTGATCCTTCTTGCAAGAAAGGCTCTGGGTCAGTTACTTCACGTTTCAATAAAAGGTTTAAAGAATTAATTAGGAAACGGAGTATTCTCATAACTACCTCAGAGGATACATATTAGTGCTGAATTATTTGACTGGTAGCTTCAGACTTGTTCAGTTTATAAAGTTATTAGGCAGGTATAAGTGATACATCAATGAATTACCTCCTCATCTTTGATTACTATCTTTGGGTTTCCAGTCAAGCAGCAAACTCAAGTCAAGCATAAATATCTGGTGAATTTGCATCCAAATTCCAATTAAAGATAATGTGCTATTTTAAGTGATCATTTAGACAAATAAATGCTGAATAAGGTTATTATTTTGCAGCAGAAATAACAGATCTCAGTGACTGAAAACTAGAAGTGAGGCTCTGTGTGATAATCTGTAGCATGATGAGCTTACTGGGATTTGAAATGCCATGGAATGCTGTTTGTTATAACGAAATATTGTTATTTCAACAATGAATAGGCAACTTCCAATGGCAAAATATCAAAAGATCCATCAATGATATCATTAAAGAAAAGCTCACCTTACCAGCATTTGCAAATTCACACCTTTTTCGGCACTTCTCAAGAGCACTCTCCAAGTTACAGGTTTGAACTCCTCCATCACAGCAAAGAACAGCTAACTGTAGCAATTTAGTCACCAACCATATTCACATTCTGTTTTGTACCAGTAAGATCTTGCCCTCCAGGCTTCTATGGCAGAAGTTGACTAAAACATTTTTATATAAGCATGTCTAGAGAGATATGTACAGAGAGATTACAGCATGTTCCAGTTGACATGCCTCATATGAACTTCCTTCTGTTCCGGTCAGCTTGTGGCTACATTTGGAGCATAGTCTCTTAAGACAGCATACCTGTTTAGTTACAGCCTGACACAAATGAAAACCTGTGGCCCCTAAAACAAAGTGATTTAAATATCCAGTCTGCTCAACAAGTAAGCAGAATGGACTTAGTCACACAGTACCCACTTCATCTCAGATAACCTTGCTTAAAGGTGTACATTTAAAAAAAAAAAAAATAAAATAAAATAAAATAAAATAAAATAAAATAAAAATAAAAATAAAAATAAAAATAATAATAATAATAATAATAATTATAATAATAATAATGTGTTGTTCTTTTACCTGGAAATACTTAATACTTCTAGGAGCTCCTAAATGCAGTAGTCCAGTAAGTACAAGGCTGCCACAGCTCCCTGTTTCCAGGACCCAATGAGCGTGCACATACAGACACACAAACCATTTACACACATACAGAGTGCAATACAAACAGGGAATGCAGCATTCACACAACCACAAACAGCACAAATGACTTCATCCTGTTCTTTTCTTGTGCTGATAAAGATGAAATCCTACTAAGTAGAAAATATGCATGTACATACTAAATGGATCCTTCCAGTAGCTGTTGTATCCAGCAACTGGTCCCTGGATCTCATGATCTCTGGGTGCTGGTGGGTATGCCATCTCCTGAGCCTGCAACCCCAGTCCAGCTGCTGGTACTCAGACGTCTTGGCACACACAGAAGCACATGCAGTATGGATCCTTCCGGTAACTCACCTTCTATGCAAGGCCTATCCAGTTTCTGGCACCTGCATCCCCTGGTATCCTAGCCTGCTGCACACTTGCAGATGAGTCTAGTCTAGATCCATGACCTTAGCACTACTAAACAGTAGTGGCAGTCCTTCCAGAAGCTGCCTCAGGTTCCCTGGTCTCCCCAGTAGCCATCCTGCAAAGTCTTGTTTCTCCAGTATTTAGATTTATAGCCTTTCCAGTAGTTGTCTACTAAGCCTCTTATCTTATTCACCAGCTAGTGCAGCTTAATGTTGGCTACTGATCACACACTGACACACAAACAGACATACACACAATGTGTACGTCAGCATTTCCAATTGCTGTCACAACAAGTTCATTGGCCCATATGATACATGATCTTATTCCAGCTGTTGGCACATAGACCTCCACACATACACATACATGCAGATAAGAAAGTCCCCTCACTAAGGAAAACAGAAATTATATTTAATAAGAAGACGGGACAGACTGTACTGATCATATCACAGAATCACAGAATTTCTAGGTTGGAAGAGACCTCAAGATCATCGAGTCCAACCTCTGATCTAACACTAACAGTCCACTCCACTAAACCATATCCCTAAACTCTAGATCTAAACATCTTTTAAACACCTCCAGGGATGGTGACTCCACCACTTCCCTGGGCAGGCAGTTCCAATGTCTAACAACCCTTTCAGTAAAGAAGTTCTTCCTGACATCCAACCTAGAACTCCCCTGGCGCAACTTAAGCCCATTCCCCCTCGTCCTGTCACCAGGTACGTGGGAGAACAGACCAACCCCCACCTTACTACAGCCTCCTTTAAGGTACCTAAAAAGAGCGATAAAGTCACCCCTGAGCCTCCTCTTCTCCAAGCTGAACAAGCCCAGCTCCCTCAGCTGCTCCTCAAAGGAATTGTTCTCCAGACCTCTCACCAGTTTCGTCGCCCTTCTCTGCACCCACTCAAGCACCTCCATGTCCTTCTTGTAGCGAGGGGCCCAAAACTGAACACAGTACTTGAGGTGCGGCCTCACCAGAGCCGAGTACAGGAGGACAATCACTTCCCTAGACCTGCTGGCCACACTGCTTCTGATACAAGCCAGGATGCCGTTGGCCTTCCTGGCCACCTGAGCACACTGCTGGCTCATATTCAGCCGACTATCAACCAATACTCCCAGGTCTTTCTCTGCCTAGCAGCTTTCCAATCATTCCTCTCCCAGCCTGTAGCTCTGCTTGGGGTTATTGAGCCCCAGGTGCAGGACCCGACACTTGGCCTTGTTGAACTTCATGCAGTTGACCTCAGCTCTTCGGTCCAACCTATCCAGATCCTCCTGCAGAGCCTTCGTACCCTCGAGCAGGTCGACACATGCACCGAACTTGGTGTCATCTGCGAACTTACTGAGAGTGCACTCAATGCCCTCATCCAGATCATCGATGAAGATATTAAAGAGGACTGGCCCCAGCACTGAGCCCTGGGGAACGCCACTAGTGACCGGCCTCCAACTGGATTTGACTCCATTCACCACGACTCTTTGGGCCCGGCTATCCAACCAGTTTCTAGCCCAACGAAGCGTACGCCAGTTCAGTTTCTTGAGGAGAATGCTGTGGGAAATGGTGTCAAAAGCCTTGCTGAAGTCAAGGTAGACCACATCCACAGCCTTTCCCTCATCCACCAAGCGCATCACTTTGTCATAGAATGAGATCAAGTTCGTCAAGCAGGACATGCCTTTCATAAACCCATGCTGTCTGGGCCTGATCGCCTGCTTGCCCTGCAAGTGCCGCGTGATGACTCTCAAGATAATCTGCTCCATGAGTTTCCCTGGCACTGAGGTCAAACTGACAGGCCTATAGTTCCCCGGGTCTGCCCTCCGGCCCTTGTTGTAGATGGGCGTCACGTTTGCTAGCCGCCAGTCAACTGGGAAATCATGTACAGGTTATGGCCAGATGATCACACTGTCCAGCTGCTTGTTTATGCAACTCACCCCTATTGCTATTTTTCCCCCCCACTTTTTCCTCCCCAGATCACCTTGACCCTTTAATTCGACTGTGGTTCCTCCTCTGAACTTCCCAAGATATTGTACAATCCTAAGACATTCTTCCCCTATATCCCATAATATCATGCCTCCATAGACAGTAACCCTTCTCAGTCGGAAAGTGTGCTCTTTAGATCTGCTCCTATTGTGCAACCCCTGGACCATGTGGCTGATGGCCTTCTGGTGACAACCCTGGGAAGGGCTAGAATAAGAACGCATCTGATGGAGTTATTAGGGTTTTGCCATCTGGCATTATGCATCTGTGCTACTTTTTGTATGGGGTTGGGGGATTAACCTTTTATAACATAACCTAACAATGTCTTATTTTTAGATGCATATATATATTCGTTACAAGTGATCTCACTGCCCTATGCATCCTGCTCCAGGCTTTTGGCTGATAAAGATTCACACCTTACACAGTTGAGCGCTCATCTCTTAACCAGACTGAATCTGATGGTCTCCCTAGTCTGCTTTCCTGATCAGATCTATGGTCTTCATGGTTTTAGATTGACCCTGGATTCAGTTGTATAACAAGTCAACCTAAACTATCCATCTTTGTGAAAGCAGAAATTGCATTCACCAGTTAATTGTTCTCCACGCTGTCTCTTTAAGGCTTAATAGCATCATCACTTTTTTTTTTTTTTTAATTGGTTTTCCATAGACAAAATCCTTTGATTTAACATTAGGTAGCCAGGCAGGATAATATTGCAGATTAAAACAGGCACATAATATATTAGTGAAGACAAAAACAAAAACAATAAATTTATCAAATTTTATCAAAGTTTTAATGTGATTTTCCTGTAGTGATAATATTGACTCTACAGTTCAGCAAGTAGTGTGATTAAGTGTAGTGTGTTGCTTAAATCATTATTTTTCTCAGCCAAAGCTGCTAACAGTTGTTTAATCAATTTTATTTAAACAATTTGAAAGAATGCTAGAAAAGGATAAAATTAATTAGACAGAATTTAGAAAAATATAAGATCCTTTTTTTTTTCAATGAAGGGGTATATGTATGTCTCACAAATATTTGGGTTTGGATTTTGATCTTTACTACTGCACAAATGAACAGTCACAATGCTATAATAATAACACTAAATCACTAAAATAATTTTGTTAATGTTTGGTGGAAAATTAGAGTTTTCCTTCATGATGAATTAAATTACATAAAACTTCAGCAACCGAGTCTTTATGGAACCACTTCTAGAGTGAACTCTGACTTATTTACTTTGCAAGTTTGTGTTACGTGCTTGGACAACCCAAGTGCTTCCAGCAGGAGGCTCATACACTCAAAGATTCTCTGCAGACTGTTCTTGATATTACATCCATACCACAAGTTGTTAGAGCAAAGCATCTTAAATGCAAGTAAGTAAACACTGTGCTACAACACGGAGCCCTGTTCTATAATTCAAAGATTTTTTCTTGTAGCAGCTCATGGCACATTCTTCCCCTTTCTCCAATAATCATCACATTCTTGAAGTTATACTATGAAAGAAAAAAAGTTAAAATGAAAAAAAAAATAAAAATAAAAAAATAACGTTCTGGTAACAAAGCTATCTTTGTAAACGTAACAACATAACAATAACTGTATTTTTAGAAATATCTAGTCACTTAATTTTCAGAAACTAGTCATTTCAAAAACCACTGCACTTTACTCCTACTCAAGCCCTGTGAGTTTCTCCTTTGGTGCTGATGATTTTCTGAGCTGCTCATTAAACTGATTGTCCTAAGAAACATTTTTTTCCAGTTGTCAGGATAATCAGAATTCACGTAAAATAAGTATGTTTAACTCTGAGAAAGGTATTGTTCCACGTCTTCCTCCTTTGGTGGATTTATTAAGAGATATTAGTCACTAAAGGACATTGATATTTTTCTGCTTCTGTAGATCCACAGATGCTATGAGCACTCAATATTTCTGCTGTGGCAGGAACAGTACTGTACTTACAAAGTGCTGATGTGGTCATATTCTGCATGATAGCAATTATCATGAACCTCACAAAGCTCTCTGTAGAGCACAATCTAAGACTGTTTTATTTCAACATATTTTCAGGGATATGAATCATGATTTCTACACTATATTATTGTAAAAAGAGCAAGAAAAAGGATTATTAGATTTTATCTATAATCTTGTTTGAACAAGCCTTTCAAATTCAATTCTTCACTGAATATCATTCAGATCTCTTTTGTATCTTTGTGATAATTTGTGAGATTTAAATTAAATAAGAAAAGTGTATGCATTTTAGTTATAGAATAGTTGAGGTAGATGGGACCTCTAGAGGTCATTTAGTCCAACTCTCACCTGTTCAAGCAGTGTCACCTAGAGCAGGTTGCCCAGGACCGCGTCCAGATGGCTTTTGAATTTCTCCAAGGAGGCAGACTCCACAAACTCTCTGAGCAACCTATGCCAGTGCTCAATCACCTGCACAATAAACAATTTTTTCCTGATGTTCAGGGGTAAACTGTCTTTCAGTTTGTGCCCATTGCTTCTTGTCCTATCAGTGAGCACCACTGAAAAGAGCCTGGCTCTGTCATCTCTGCACCCTCCCTCAAGGGATTTATACACATTGATGAGATCCTCACTGAGTCTTCTCTTGTCTGGGCTAAACAGTCCCAGCACTCTCAGCCTTTCCTCATAGGAGAGATGCTTCAGTCCCTTAATCATCTTAGTGGCCCCTCTAGTATGTCAGTGTCTCACTTTGCTGTACTGGGAAGCCCAGAACAGGACACAGTACTCGAAGTGTGGTCTCAGCAGAGTTGATTAGAAGGAACGGATCTCTTTCCTTCACTTGCTGGCAAAATTCCACCTAATGCAGCTAAGAATACCATTAGCCTTCTTTGCATTAAAGGAACATTGATGGTTTATGTTCAATTTGGTGTCCACCAGGACTTTCTTTACCCAGTTGTTTTGCAGCTGGGTAGCACTCACCATGTACTGGTGCCTGGGGTTGTTCTTCCCCAGTTGCAGGACTTTGTACTTCTCCTTGTTCAGCTTCATGAAGTTGCTGTCAGCCCATTTCTCCAGCCTCTCCAGGTCCCTTTGAATGATCTTCTGGTGTATCAGCCACTCCTCACATTATTCTGTCATCAGCAAACTTTCTGAGGGTACAATCTGTCCCATAATCAAGATCATTATTGCGGGTGTTGAACAGGAATACACTATGTATATACTAGCTATACTAGTTATTGAGCTCCAAGTAGACTTCATGCCACCAGTCTCTAAGACTGGTTATTCAGCCAGTTTTCAATCCACCTCTGTCTTCTTATCCAGCCTATACTTATCAGCTTCTCTATAGGAATCTAAATAGACATTGTGTAAAAGCCTTACTGAAGTCAAGGTAGACAATATCCTCTACTCTCCCCTCATTTACCAAGGCAGTCATTCCATCACAGAAATTGTGCAAACATGATTTTTCCTTGGTAATCCATGCTGACTATTCCTGATGACATTCTTGTCCTTCATGTGCCTAGAAAGGATTCCCAGGATTAGCTGCTCCATCACCTCCTCAGTGATCAATCTATTAGATTTATTTACATAATATATTTAAATTATTCTATAAGTATACATTGTTAATATAGACACATATTGGTTTTATTAAAAATTCTGCTATATTTATTTAAATATGACTATCATACAATGGATATTTTCTGCATAAATATAAATTTAAATAAGAAATAGGTAATATATATATATATGTATGTATATATTACATATATATTAGTGATGGCTTAAGCTTGCCTAGTTGCCATGTGCTCTTCAAGCTGTTCTCTTACTCCCCAGCCTCAGCAAGACAGGGGAGAAAGTATGGGCCAAAATAAGTACAGGAGGATCGCTCAGTGATTATTGTTATTGGCAAAACAGACTTGACTTGTGGAAGATTAATTTAATTATTTGCAATTTAATAAGAGAATAGGATAATGAGAAATAAAAACAAAATTATGAACACCTTTCTTCACTTTCCTCTCTTCCCAGGTCCAACTTAATTCCTGATTCCTCTACATTTTCTCCCCCAGGAGGTGCAGGGGGTTAGGGAATGGGGGGTTATGGTCAATCCATAACACACCATCACTGCTACTCCTTCCTCCTTATGCTCTTCCCCTGCTCTAGCATAGGGTCATTCCCACAGCATACAGTTCTTCATGAACCCCCATTATGGGTCCATTCCATGGAATGCAGTCCTTCAGGAATGGACTACTCCAGTGTGCACCCCATCATGTGTTACAGATCCTTCCAGTAAACATGCTCCAGAATGGGCTCCTCAATATGGGATGTGATTCTGGCCTGAAGCCTGCTCTCCACAGGCAGCACCTTCCTCCAGGCCACCTCCACCTGGTCCACCGGGGGCTCCTCCACAGGCTGCAACATGGAGATCTGCTCTGCCGTGGGACCCATGGGCTGCAAGGGGACAGCCTGCTCCACAAGGGGCCTCTCCACATGCCACAAGGGAACCTCTGCTCTGGCGCCAGGAGTACCTCCTCCCCCTCTTTCTTTACTGACCTTGGTGTCTGTAGGATTGCTTCTCTCACTCCTCTCTCCTAGCTGCTGTTGTGCAGCATTGTTTACCGTTACTTAAATCTGCTGACACAAAGGTGCAACCAACATCTGTCATTGGCTCAGCTTTGGCCAGGGGCAGGTTCCTTATCCTTTTTGTAGCCAGCAGGAACTGGCTCTTATCTAACATGGAGCAACTTCTGGACTCTTCTCAAAGGGGTCACCTCTGCAGCTCCCTGTTACCAAAACCTCACTACATAAACCCAATGCAACATTATATATGTATATGCATTATATATATTACGTATTTTTGTGTGCAGTCACCTAACTCCATCCCTCCCATTAAGTTTTATTTATATACTACTGACGAATAAAACTTTGCAGCAACATCTATGGTACAAAGTAGAAAAATAAGTGGTAACCTAACAGATTTTGCTAAAATAGAATATACGTCAAAGTGAAGGTGAGCACAAGTCAAATCCTTCTTAACTTTCCTCTCAGAGAGGAGTGTTTAAAAACATATGAAATTGCAGAAATCTGTCTGACAGTATTCATTATCTACATCTCTAAAGTGCCAGACAGAAACAGCATACAGGAAGCTCTCCACTGTCCCTAAGACACTGTATGTGGCACCCACAGTATCCTTTGCTGGCAATTTGAATTAATCATTTGTGCTGCCTCCTCACAAATTTTTTACACCTCTGTAGCAGCCAGTGTCAAAAACAGCACCGTAAAGTGTGCCTTGCCTGAACATTACCATGGCAAGGACAGAGGGGAAAGCTGCAGGCTGCATGAATTTTTCAGCACCTCCTAAAGAGTTAAATGCATGCTATTATATCAGTTCATGCATAGGTCATACTTCTGTGTCCCTGAATTGTCACCAAGGGCACTGCTGCAAACAATATTATGACAAGTAGATAATTTGACTGTGAACCTTGTCTATTGACCCATTCTAACAGCAGAGCACAGGCAGTTCTTGATTCTGCCCTTGGCCTAGACCTCTGGAAGCAGTGATTTAGAAGAATCAGATTTAAGAACCATAGTTTATTGGATAAAAATAATCTCAGATTTACTTTTTTAATGTTATCTTTACAGTTTAGTTCTTAGAAAGGGAGTGAAAGCCTGAGCTAATTTCAGTTGGGGTCAAGTCCTTAAGGCCAGAAAATAGTTAATATAAATAAATAAATACATACATATTTATAAAAATAATTCTAGATTATAAAGTTTCTTTTCAGCTAAGCTCTGGTCAGGAAAGATGAGAAAGATAAGTAACAACTGCATGGTATTAATGTATTATCTCTCAGGATACACCAGTAATTGGTTACAAAGCAATTAATTGAAGGAAATGTAATTCACTTATCCCTCAAGATAATAAAAGGAAGTCAGTATACCTTTAAGGCGCTTTAAAATAAGTTTTCCTAAACTGAATTTGGGCCTATACATAAGGAAATGTCTTCATAGAAACCTAAAAAAAAAAAAAAAAAAAAAAAAAAAAAGTGTACTAAAAAGTGTACTAAATAAGAATGAAGTTGTCCTCAGAAGAGCTACAGCTGCTCTGCTCAAAAGTTTCTGGCTGCAATACAGTAAAGCTCTTGCCTCCATGGCAGAGAGAAATCACATTTCAAATACATGAATGCAAAGAAATGCTCAGGTGCAATGTTTACACTCATAATTCTCACCATGTCTAAGACCAAGCATAAACTCTTAAAAGCATGTCCATGTAGACACGAAAAATATTTTTTTCTTAAATTCACCTCCTATTTAAAATTTTACAATTTTTATTTGAGCTCAGTGAAGTATACTGTATATATAGTAGGCTGTTCATCTAGCCTAGTCATAGCTTTATTGCATTATTCAAACTTTTGAATCGCTAAGCTGCATGATAATGTGTCTAGAAATTGGCACATAAAGCAGAAAATAACTAAGTATCAAGATCTCTTTGGGTGCTTTAGAAGTAGACCAGCTGTCACAGTCCTGATCTACCTGTCAGTCCATACTTGCTTTATATACAGAGTGGAGGTTGTATGCAGATAGACATGAGAAAAATTTTATATTCAATAAGTATCTCTATCTCCCTTCCAGAGATTTGCAGTTCATGAAGATGGCAATGATCTGTTCTTTTGTCATACTTTACATGAAGCATTTCCTGTTCTGACCCTCGAGCTTAGCAACAGCTTCTCAAAAGCATTTATAAAGTTACCACAGTGCCCTTCTTCAAGATGCTCATTAAAAATCTCTTTTACCATGAAGCATACAAAAACATTTAACTGCAGTTAGATTGACAAAATAATATAATCGCTTTCTATCATGCAGACTGATATTGTCTCTTTAGACTTATCTATCAATGTCTATTCAGGGTCTGTCCATTTTCTCTCCCATTAAAAAATAAGACCCTTAAAGCAGGGATTTTCCAATCCACAGGAATAAAGCCTGATCAATAGCTTTCAGTGGGCACCTGCCAGTGGGTCTCTGGTTACACTGTTCAGGGATAACACAGTAGGGAAAAATAACACAAAGGAAGCCCATCATGATGTAATAATCAATCAATAATTTGATAGCTCAGTGACTGTGGCTTATTAAAACCTGCATTATAACTTCCTAGTACATTGCTGGCAGTCTGAAATGGTCTGAATATTTAATCAGATCTGACTGGATTTGAAGCTCTACTGAATTACTCGAAAGCCCACAGCAAGCCAATATGGTTAAAAAAAAAAAAAAGAGTTATGGTATATTCTCTTTGTGAAAGTCTCCTGACATTTTATTTTTCTAATCAGAGTCTGAAATAGTGTATTAATTCATAAATGCAAAGCAAGAGAGAAATTCTGAAATAAAATAATCAATATAATTCTCTTTTTTTTTACATGTCTCTAGCATTTTGTGAGAGAAAAACATAAACATGATATATAATGTACTATTTGCAACCAAAGGGTTTTTAAAGAATTCCCAAATTTCAGAACTAAACCATTCAAAATACAAGCTTTCATGTAACTTCATGCCAGTGACCCTTATGAATAGATATTTTTAGAAAATTCATGCAACTATTATTTTCTTGTAAGTAGTGGCAATTAAAAAAAAAAAAAAGTTTCCCATTCAGCTAATGAGATTTTGTTTAGCTTTGAAATAATTATAAGGCAATATAGGATGACCTAATATTTTATTTTACTTCATATTTCATTTAATATTCATCCTCTTCTCTACCCCTGGAAAGGTGATGGAAACACTCATCCTGGAGGTCATCTCCAAGAACATGGAGAAGAAGAAGGTGATCGGGAGTAGTCAGTGGGAAATCATGTTTGATCAACCTGACAGCCTTCTGAGATGGAATGACTAGCTGGGTGGATGACGGGAGAGCAATGGACACTGTCTAGTTTGACTTCAGCAAGGCTTTCAACACTGTTTTCCATCTCATCCTCAGAGACAAGCTCAGAAAGTGTGGGAAAGGTCAGAAAGCTCAGAAAGGATGGGTGAGTGGACATTGAAATGGATTGAGAACTGGCTGGATGGCAGAGCTCAGAGTGTTGTGAACAGTGGTGCTAAGTCTAGTTGGAGGCCTGTAGCTAGAGGTGTCCTCCAGGGGTCTGTACTGGGTCCAGTCCTGTTCAGTCTATTCATCAGTGACCTGGATAATAGAATAGAGTGCACCCTCAGCAAGTCTGTGGATGACAAAAAACTGGAGGAGTGACTGATACACCAGAGGGCTGTACTGCCATTCAGACGCACTTGGACAGGCTGGAGCATTGGACAATGAGGAACCCAAGGAAATTCAGCAAAGAAAAACATAGAGTCTTGCACATAGGGTGGAATAACCCTATGCACCAGTTCAGGTTGAGGCTGACCTGCTGGAAAGCAGTTCTTCAGAGAAAGACTTGGGGGTCCTGGTGGACAGCAGGTTAACCGTGAGCCAGCATTGTGCCCTTGTGGCCAAGAAGGCCAATGGTATCCTCAGTTGCATTAAGAAGTGTTGCCAGCAGGTCAAGAGAGGTGATCCTGCCCCCCTACTCAGCCCTGGTGAGGTCTCAGCTGGAGTATTGTGTCCAGTTCTGGGCTCCCCAGTACAAAAGAGACATGGAGATCCTGGAAAGAGGCCAGCAGAGGGCTACAAAGATGATTAGGGGCTGGAACATCTTTCAAAAAAGGAGAGACTGAGAGAGCTGGGCATGTTTAGCTTGGAGAAGAAAAGACTGAGAGGGAGATCTTATCAATGTATACAAATATCTGAAGGGAGGGTGTCAATAGGATGGGGACAGACTCTTTTCAGTGGTGCCGAGTGACAAGACAAAAGGCAACAGGCACAAACTGAAACACAGGAAGTTCTGGCTGAATATGAAGAAACGTTTCTTTACTGTGGGGGTGACAGAGCACTGGAACAGGCTGCCCTCAGAGGTTATGGAGTCTCCTTCTCTGGAGATATTCAGAACCCACCTGGATGTAATCCTGTGTAACAGGTTTACAGGTGACCCTGCTTGGGCAAGGGGGGTTGGACTAGATGATCTCTAAAGGTCTCTTCCAACCTCAGCCTTTCTGTGACTCTGATTCTGTGATATTACAGTACATATTAAATACATTAGATTTGTTTCACAATTACAGGAAACAATAGGTACATAGTTTCTTAACACTATTAGTAACTGGTTTATTTACATATGTGTATCTAATCACCATGAACATTTGGACATCATTACTCTCTCACTGATTCCTTTGGGCTGTATGTCATAATAGTTGTTATTAATCAGTGTACAATCAGACTGCATATGAATGGTTTGCTTCTGATAAACTCTGACTGTGCACTGTTATCCATTGTTCAATGAAGCATGTCAGGTAAAAAAATAAAATAAAAAAAAAAATAAATAAATAAATAAAAATTCCTGAGACAAATCAGTCAATTCCCAGCTCCATGAACCTTGTGGTGACCCTCAGTCCATTAATTCCAATATCTTTGGCATAATTATTTAAAAAGCTGGCAAAAGGGAAGAGTCAGTAGAAAAAACACCACACAGAAAGTCATGAAGCATGAGCTCCAGTCTCTGATATTTTGTTTAAATATGACAAGTCATTTCATTTCTTTATCATTTTCTTTCTAATCTAGTGTGGAATCAAGGCATTTTTCATCTGTATCTGCAGTAGCAATCAAGACGTTTTAGCTGGGTCTGAAAAAAACTATGTGTTGCATTTATTTTTTCAGTCTGCGTTTGGATAGTGCCTATTACATTGGATTCCAGAGACTGATTGTTCTTACAAAAACAAGTGTAATAGAAAAAATGATAACTTTATTCTTCTACTTGTTTTCAAATTTACCAGAAATCCTTTAAACTGATATAGCAACCGGGGAGATAAAACTTTGTTTTTTATAGATGAGGACTTGGCACTTGTGTGGTTTTGTACTGCACCTTGATAGGACAGGAGAATCTGGTATTTTTGCTGTTTTAATGGCTCAGCTTCCTTTTAAGTAACTGGTAAGGGCAGTTTTAACTTCAAGGAATAGTTTGGACAGACTTCTTGTTCTTTGATTCATAACAGAACAATTAGGCCCACCCCACCTTACTGCCTGTCAGTCTTTTCAGAACTCCCTGCAGATGAACATGCAGATTTGATGTTCTCTAGACAGAGATCTAATGGAACAAGGACACAATCATTTAAGCTCAATAGGAACAACTGTTTGCTGTATCATCAAGCCATCAGGCAGTTTACACTGTTTGATTCTAGAGCAAGCAGAATCAACTGATTTTTTCCTAACAACTTTGGAAAAAAATGGGCAGTGCAGTCATCTGCAGCATCCAAAAGTCCCTGGGTAAGTCACTGATAACAAAACAGGTCTGGGTGGTTAAATGAAAAAAGAGATTTGCAATCTGTCTGGTAGTCAGCTGTCTTTCATTGTCTAATTTCTCCTTTTCTCACTGGATATGCTGCATTTCTCCTTCCAGGAGATCAATGCAAACTCACACAGATCATTAGCACAGATGAAAAATAGTTTGCCAAGTAATGAAATACCTCCAGTGATATAACAATGGCCTATCTGTGCATGCTGAGCCTGAAAATATACAGGCTAGACAGAAGTGTTGAAGCAAAATGATTCAGCCAGTGATGCTCTCTACTTGTAGAAAGTTGTCAGCTTGATCCATATAGCACAGCTGAGTTCTGAGAGTAAGCATCATGTAAGAAAGGTAATCCTTCATTTAACAGTTGAAAGAATCACACAGGAAAATTTTTCAATGAATCCATCCCTGGCAGTTAATAATTTGCTTGCTGTACTTGCCTGCCACAAAGGTTTTAAGTCAACTCTGCAGCTCTTAAAGGGCCTATTAAATGAACAAGTCCAGACAACCATGTACCAGCAGAGCCAATACCACAGTGTGGAATGAGTAGTTGTCAGCCTGGCATTGGGCTCAGTTTGTTAAGTTACTCAACTTGTGAACATCTTTCCAAGTTGGGATATGTTTGGAGGAGATATATAATAGTCCACACTAACTTATGTGGGCAAATCCCAAACTACTGGGAAGCATGGTAGCAATACAATATGCTTAGAAACTTCTACAGAAAACAGGACTCCTCAATTCTCTTGGATCATAAGGTAAGTTGATGAAAGTGAAAAGGTTAATTTTTTTTTTTCAATAAAATTAATTTATTTTGAGTTGTTTTATAGAAATATTCTACCTTGATTGAAAGGGAGACTGTTTTGCAACTTGTTGTACGCTGTGTCAGATAGCAGGGGATATTGCTTATACTTTTTATTACGTGTAAAAGAGACTTTGCTAACATCTGAGGCACATTTCAAATGTGAAATGCTTTTTCACATTTGACTTCGTATATGACCAAAGAAGGGACATAATTTCATCTATAAATACAGAGATAAATGTGACAGCAAAGCTATTAATAACCTACAAGGAGCACAAAATTATTTTCATTGTAAGACAAATTCTTCATGAAAAGATTGCACTGGGAAGCTAGAAAGACATCAGCTCTGCAAATATAATCAGCCAGAATCTGCTTTATAGTAAATCGTTAGCGGTAAAATAGGAAATGGGAGGAATGGAGCAGTGTTTTAAGCATGCAGTCTAGGTAAATATCTAAGCATGGGCTTACTAACATCTCCCTCATAGTTTACTCTTCATATGTATACCCAGGTACTGTTTCCATATTTCACTGGTCTGTACAAGGTGCCATTCACAATTGCTCTTTACATTCATTACAACTAAAATAGGGTACACTGGGTTCTACACCTTGTCTAAATGGGTTGCATAAGTTGTCTCAAAAAGTAATGGTCTGTCAGGACACAAGTTTTCCTTTCCAAATACAGAAAGGAAAAGGGCAGCCTTCTCCTAGGAGATTCAGCTTTTAGTGTTAATAAGTCTCAGAAGACAAAGGCATACAGAAATTAGATGTAGAAAACTAGCTCCACATCCACTGTGGGCTCCCTTGTGCTGCTGCTATCAGTACTATGACCAATGTATAATACTATAGGAGGACTATAGGAGAACTATTGCAGAACCAACCTGGTGAGAATCAAGACCTAGTACTATTGGTTTACTGCTTCTGGCATCCCTGATTTCACAATTTCTTCTTTTCTTCACTATGAATAATCACAGAAAGCAAATAAACAAACAAGCAGTAAAAATAGCAAATAAGTAATGGCCATGCCAGGAATTCAGATGTTTTTCTTTCTGCTTTTTCTCCCTGGGGTTAGAAGGGCTCGCCACAGTCATAAAGGAATGCTGGAGTTAAGCATTAAGATAAAATTCTAAGGGATTTCACTAGCAATTTCCTTCTTTTGAGCATTTTCTCTTTTAACATATATTGTTCTCTTTTCAATCCATGCAATCATATTTGCAGTTCTTGTCCTATTACTCACTATTCTTTTTAAATTTATCTTTTAAAACGTAGCAATAAATTGTATGTTTTACTCAGAACTCCATAGAGTTATTCTTTGTTTTAAAAACACCTGTTCATCTTAAAGAAAAGTGTCAAGTTAGTTTTGTCATGATTCATAACACTACTTTATTTTATTCCACTTCTGATATCCATTTCTGTGAAGTGTTAATTTCATGCTAGAGCCAAACATGCATGTTTTTATCTTTATTCTGTCTTGCTTCTTCCCATATTCTCATTTTATTTCTGTGATATGTTTTCACTGATTTTTCTAGATCTAATCCCTTACCCTCTGCTATTTATTGTTTTTTTAAGGGGAAAAAAATCTCTTTTTCTTTCCTCATGATTCTAATAGGGCTCGGTGCTGGGGCCGGTCCTCTTTAATATCTTCATTGATGATCTGGACGAGGGCATTGAGTGCACCCTCAGTAAGTTCGCAGATGACACCAAGTTAGGTGCGTGTGTCGATCTGCTTGAGGGTAGGAAGGCTCTGCAGGAGGATCTGGATAGGCTGCACCGATGGGCTGAGGTCAACTGCATGAAGTTTAACAAGGCCAAGTGCCGGGTCCTGCACCTGGGGCGCAATAACCCCAAGCAGAGCTACAGGCTGGGAGAGGAATGGTTGGAAAGCTGCCAGGCAGAGAAGGACCTGGGAGTATTGGTGGATAGTCGGCTGAATATGAGCCAGCAGTGTGCTCAGGTGGCCAAGAAGGCCAACGGCATCCTGGCTTGTATCAGGAACAGCGTGACCAGCAGGGCTAGGGAGGTGATCGTCCCCCTGTACTCAGCTCTGGTGAGGCCGCACCTCGAGTACTGTGTTCAGTTTTGGGCCCCTCGCTACAAGAAGGACATGGAGGTGCTTGAGCGGGTGCAGAGAAGGGCGACGAAGCTGGTGAGGGGCCTGGAGAACAAGTCCTACGAGGAGCGGCTGAGGGAGCTGGGCTTGTTCAGCCTGGAGAAAAGGAGGTTCAGGGGTGACTTTATCGCTCTTTTTAGGTACCTCAAGGGAGGCTGTAGCGAGGTGGGGGTTGGCCTGTTCTCCCACGTGCCTGGTGACAGGACGAGGGGGAATGGGCTTAAGTTGAGCCAGGGGAGTTTTAGGTTAGATGTTAGGAAGAACTTCTTCACTGAAAGGGTTGTGAGGCACTGGAACAGGCTGCCCAGGGAAGTGGTGGAGTCACCATCCCTGGAAGTCTTCAAAAGACGTTTAGATGTAGAGCTTAGGGATATGGTTTAGTGGGGACTGTTAGCGTTAGGTTGGAGGTTGGACTCGATGACCTTGAGGTCTCTTCCAACCTAGAAAATTCTGTGATTCTGTAATTAATGGTAATCTCACTTCCTCACTTTCCTGTGGCGATCTATGTTAGTATGACCTTAAAGAACTGTATGATGCCACTATACAAATAGAACCATCTATTCTCAAAGTAAATTTGCTCAAAACAGACTCCATGTTACCCCATGATAGATAATTTTATTTGTATTACATCTGTTTAGCCAATTCAAGGTTATCCCATCATGTTATCTTTCTCTTTTCATTCTCTTTGGGCCATCAATACATAGCAATATGTCTGTTTTGGTCACAGTTCTTATTTTATTTCTTGTTGTTGTTCATTTGTTTTTATTAAATTATTCTATTTTTAAATATCTGTATTGTATTTCTCATTCTGTATTACTCCAGGCTCTGCTGTTGTGTTGTCTAGGATTAGCATGCACTGCATTAGAATAAAAATATTTTAGCTATTTTACCACTGCATGAATAAAGTTCACTTCATTAATAACATTTCCTTTCTTCTTTTTTTTTTTTTTTTCTGTCATTTCTTTTAACCTTGGTTACTTCTTTACTTACAATCATAACTTCAATTATCCGATTTTTTTTTTCTGGTGCATTTAAACTGTATTGAGATTATAAATTTATTTTATGATATTATTTCAACTTTTTTTTTTTTCCTACATAATATTTTAACCTAGGAAACATTAAACACAATTCTTTATAATCTCTTTTAAAATAAGTTAAATATGCATTTCCTGGGGTTTACAAATGTACTGTAATCTACTGTGAGTGATGTCTATCTAAAAATTATTATTGCCTCTATTTCTTATTGTCTTAGTTTCTTAAGCTTTATTGAATCTTCCTTTTTGTTTTTTTTGTTGTTTTTGTTTGTTTGTTTGTTTGTTTGTTTTTAAGTACAGAATGATGAAATAATTCAGATTTGGGAAATGAAAAAAATATTGAAGCTCTGATAGGAACAATATATTGAATTTATCATTGAAATGACAGCAAGGGCTATGATGTTTTTAATTATTTATATATTCTTAATCAGCCTGGCTGGCTGTTTTTTCATGAGAAAAATGTATTGCAGTATACATTTGTATTGCGGTACAAAAATGTACGACAGTATAAAATCTGATAGAGGTTCCAGAGAGCTATTTCCATTTAGTAATTAACACTAAATAATCTGGCAATAATTGTTGAAGCTCAGTTATATGTTTTTGCTAATTAAAGATTAAGAAGAATGACATACAAGAAAAAGTGACATTTCTTAACAGGAAAACAGTAATAGTTCGGCTATTTAAAAAAAAAAAAAAAAAAAGTGTTTTGTGGCTTTTAATCTATTAAACCCAACAAATTAGGGTCTGCATCATGATTCTAATCCCAATTAAAATTGGATTTTACAAATTCTTGGTGACATAATTCTTAAACTTTGTGAGCCATTCTTACTAGCAAATAAATTAGGTTATGTTTACAGACCTTTTCAGTAACAGCCATGGCCTTTCAGCAACAATAAATTGGAAAAGGTAAACACTATTCATTTTTCTACCTTAATACTGATGGTCCTATAAAAATTTTGGAACTTTTACTTTGACAAACATGAGCTATAGGAATGTATAAGACATTTGTAAAATGCCATGAAGTTGATCAGAGTGATGAAGCACCTCTCCTATGAAGACAGGCTGAGAGAGCTGGGAATGTTCAGCCTACAGAAGAGAAGGCTTCAGAGTGACCTCATTGCAGCCTTTCAGTACTTACAGGGGACTTATAAAAAAAAAAATGAGAACAACTCCACTCAATCAGATTCAAACTCAAAGCAGGACAAGAAGGAATGGTTTTAAACTAAAAGAGGGGAGATTTAATTTTAGATTAGGAGGAAATTCTTCACTCAGAGGGTGAAGAAGGCATTAGAACTGGTTGCCCAGAGAGGTTGTGGATGAACATCCCTGGAGATGTTCAAGACCAGGTTAGATGAGGCCCAGAGCAACCTGATCTAGTGGGTGGCATCCCACTACATCATCCCTATGGCAGCGGGGGTTGGAACTAGATGATCTTTGAGGTCCCTTCCAACCTGAGCTATTCTGATATTCTACGATAACATCTTGTTTTGTAGATAAGCAACAGGAAGAATTCCGATTTTAAAGCTCCTTACTAAAAAAAAAAAAAAAAAAAAGACTGATCTTGTTTTGTAGATAAGCAACAGGAAGAATTCCGATTTTAAAGCTCCTTACTAAAAAAAAAAAAAAAAAAAAGACTGGTTGCCAAAAAGAAGCTGCCTAATTCACTTTCTGAGGATCTAAGTTGTTTGGCTGACAATTTTGAAAATGTCAACATTTATCTGAACACATAAATGTAGATCTAAATATCTAATATTTAGGCACTCAATTTTGGAGGACAGATTTGAAATGGAAGAGTGCTTGAACTTTTACTCGAATGCAATGAATATTAGATTGGGCAATGTATTATGATTTTACTGTCTATATTACAGCCTAATAGTGAATAATCATTTTCCCCTTGGAAGAGGAGAACAAGACACTCCAAGTGTCTTTATGCTGTTTGATGTGCACAAGGATGTAATGTTGTCACCAGTTAAATAGTGTGAATGGGTCCACATTGTCCCCTTTTTTCTGGACTTTGGGGAACAAAGCCTGAAATCAGAGTGACAGAGTGACAGAACTGAACCTCAGTGGAAGAATCAAATCTTTTTTTTTTTTTTTCTTTTTTTTTCCTAGCATTTATTTTAATCTGACTTATATTATTTTTTTTTAACTTGCTTCTGTCATGGTTCCGCTCGAGTGGGCAGCCGAGCTCCACCACAGCCGCTCTCTCACTCCCCCTCCTCAAA
The DNA here is from genome assembly GCF_964035555.1 of Netta rufina. NCBI lineage: Eukaryota > Metazoa > Chordata > Aves > Anseriformes > Anatidae > Netta > Netta rufina. The sequence continues at coordinate 71,807,554 of NC_140124.1, read as the reverse complement.
GAGGAATGGGGAGAAAATATGATGAAAAGGGCTCAAAGGTTGAGATAAGGATGAGAAGATCACGCAGTAATTATTGTAACGGGCAAAACAGACTCGGCATAGGGAGATAGTAAGATTTATTGCTTATTACTAACAAGCTAGAGAAGTGAGAAACAAAGGAAAGAAACCAAAAGCACCTTCCCCCCTATCCACCCTCTTCCACCTCCTCCCCCCGAGCGGTGCAGGGGAATGGGAGAATGAGGATTATGGTTAGTCTACAGCGCTTCTTCTCTGCTGCTCCTTCTCTGTCACTCTCATCCCCTGTGCTGTGGGGTCCCACCCACGGGATGCAGTCCTTGATGAACTGATCCGGCATGGACTTCCCACAGGCAGCAGCTCTTCCAGAACTGCTCCAGATATGGGTCCGTACCACGGGGTCCATTCCTCAGGAGCAAACTGCTCCAACCTGGCTCCGCCACGGGCAGCAGCTCCTGCCAAGTCACCTGCTCCTGCATGGTCTCCTCTCCACGGGCTACAGGTCTGGCCCAGAATCTGCTCCGGCAGGGGTCTTCCACAGGCGGCAGTCTCCGTTGGTACAGGGCCACCTGCTCCACCGTGGTGTCCTCCACGGGCTGCAGCGTGGAACCCTGCTCCACCGTGGTAGTCCATGGGCTGCAGGGGGACATCCTGCTTCACCATGGTCCTCACCACAGGCCGCAGGGGACTTCTGCTCCGGCACCTGGAGCACCTTTCTCCCTCCTTCTTCACTGACCTTGGCGCCTGCAAGGCTGTTCCTCACTCCTCTCACTCTCCCAGCTGCTGAGTGGTGCAGTGTTTTTTCCCTGTCTTAAATATGCTCTCACAGAGGCGCAAAACAACATCACTTATTGGCTCAGCTCTGGTCAGCAGTGGGGCCCTTACCAAACATGGGGCAGCTTCTAGATCCTTCTCACAGAAACCACGCCTATGGCTCCCTGCTACCAAAACCTTGCCACGTAAACCTACTACAGCTTCACATACAGTTTTTCCTACTCTGAAAGCAGTTTTCCTCTCACAACAGCATATGTGGTGCTGGCTTCTTTTGACAGCTGTTTCCCTAATAGCATCTATGCAGTCTTCTCACTGTTTATCCTAGATCCAGCAGCCTTTTCTCTAAACAGAAACTGGAGCCTGGGAAGAACAAGAAGTAAGCATCCAGAAAATTAGGAAGAGGCTGTCCAAGTCCAGACTCAGAGCCATAAGCATCTATGGAAACCTTTACATATGGATTCCTAGCTTTACAATCAGCTTCTTTACAGTCTGTGTCTGTAGAGCACTACAAGAACAGCTCTCCATATGATGCTGTGTGAGCAACTGGAAATTGCCCAGAAACCTAATAGAAGTGGATGAGGTCTGGAATCAACCCTATTGACATATACAACCCCACAGCAGCCTTGGGGTGGGGGTAGGGGGGGGGGGGGGGGGGGGGGCGGTGGGGAGATAAGTAATCAGATCAGGTACAGTTTTGTCCTGGTTTCAGTTAGAACAGAATTAATTTTCTTCCTAGTAGCTGGTGGAATGCTGTGTTTTGGCTTAGGATGAGAAGAGTGCTGATAACACCGCGATGTTTTAATTGTTGCAGAGCAGTGCTTATACCAAGCCAAGGACATCTCAGCCTTTTGCTCTGTCCTGCCAACAGGCAGGCTGGGGGTGCAGTAAGAGCTGGGAGGGGACAGACCCAGGACAGGTGACCCAAACTAGCCAAAGGGGTATTCCATACCATCTGACGTCATGCTAAACAATATATAGGGGTGGCTAGCCGGGGGGAGGGGGCCGGACTGCTCGGGGTTAGGCTGGGCATCGGTCAGCGGGTGGTGAGCAATTGCATTGTGCATCACTTGTTTGTACATATTATTATTACTTTCCTATTATCACCATTGTAACATTATTATTATTATTGTTATTATTATTTTGTTATTATTATTTTCCTGTCTTATTAAACTGTCTTTATCTCAACTCACGGGCTTCACTTTCCATTTCTCTCCCCCGTCCCAGAGAGGGAGGGAGGAGGGTGAGCGAACGGCTGCGTGGTATTTAGCTGCCAGCCGGGTTAAACCACGACAGTCTTTTATCTGGGCTGCTGCAGGAGCTGGAACTGGAGCATCTGCAGGAACTGGGACTGGAGTGACTGCAGGAGCTGGGATTGGAGCATCTGCAGAAGCTGGGACTGGAGCGGCTGCAGAGTCCACCGTAGGGGTCACAGTGGCCGTTGGATCTGTCACAGGGCTTGGAGTGGCCGCAGGGTCTGTCACTAAGTTGATAGCAGTATCAATGGCAGCTCGATAGGCATGAGCCAGGCCCCAGCATGTTACAATGATTTGTGTTACTTTGGAACTGCCAGAATCATGACACCTTTTTCTCAAGCATTCTGCCAGTTTTTGAGGATTTTGCAGTTGTTCAGGGGTGAATTTCCAAAACACTGGGGGTGCCAACTGCTCTAGATGCCTGCCCATATCCTCCCATACTCCCTGCCACCCACAACTATACTGCCTCCGGGCAGATCTCCGGATGAGCTTCCTAAGTAGTTGTTTAACTTTAAGCAGAACCTGAAGTGCATTCGGGAGGCAGAACAACAAGACTATGCTGGTCTGAGTATCCCAAGGATATTCAATATCTTGGAGAGCTATTGTAGCAAGCTAGGAGGGTAAGAGGGTGGTGAAGGAGGAAGGCATAGTGATCCAGGAGGATACAGGGGTGGTGAAGGAGAAAGGGAGAGTAATCAAGTAAGAAAAAATATCTTCCCCTTTCCCCTCCACAGATTGACTCCCTAATGGAAAAAAACAATAGGTATAATTGCTAATAGTTTCCAAGATACAGTTTCCAAAATACAGAGTCGACGATGTTACTGAGTACAAATACCAAGTTAGAGTCATGACCAGATATCTCATCGTCTCATAAGCCATTGCTACAACACTCAGTACCATAATGATCTGAAACCAGGGCCCGGAGAGGATAAACAACATGACAGAGAGCAAATACGGAAAATAATGTACTATAATACTCAATTTGGAAAACAGGCGCGGCAGAGTTGAGATTAAAGCAATCAGCATTATGACGAGTGACTATTAAGCAGGTCTAATACTTACACCAATTTTAGTTTAACACACTGTGGTCAGATCTGCCGTTATCTCAACCTTTCGAGCCCCACGTTGGGCGCCAACAAGACTGTCGTGGTTTAACCCGGCTGGCAGCTAAATACCACGCAGCCGTTCGCTCACCCTCCTCCCTCCCTCTCTGGGACGGGGGAGAGAAATGGAAAGTGAAGCCCGTGAGTTGAGATAAAGACAGTTTAATAAGACAGGAAAATAATAATAACAAAATAATAATAACAACAATAATAATAATGTTACAATGGTGATAATAGGAAAGTAATAATAATATGTACAAACAAGTGATGCACAATGCAATTGCTCACCACCCGCTGACTGATGCCCAGCCTAACCCCGAGCAGTCCGGCCCCCTCCCCCCGGCTAGCCACCCCTATATATTGTTTAGCATGACGTCAGATGGTATGGAATACCTCTTTGGCTAGTTTGGGTCACCTGTCCTGGGTCTGTCCCCTCCCAGCTCTTACTGCACCCCCAGCCTGCCTGTTGGCAGGACAGAGCAAAAGGCTGAGATGTCCTTGGCTTGGTATAAGTACTGCTCTGCAACAATTAAAACATCGGGGTGTTATCAGCACTCTTCTCATCCTAAGCCAAAACACAGCATTCCACCAGCTACTAGGAAGAAAATTAATTCTGTTCTAACTGAAACCAGGACAAGTTTGCAACCAAACTGTGTTTGTGGCAGGAACCAAAGCTTCCAGGCTCCCGGGAAGAACCTGGGTACAAAGTAGTATGGTTTGGATTGTTAGTGAGTTGGTGAAAAACAGAAAATGAGAGAAAATCAGTGTAACAGGATCGATGTACTCTAAGGGGTACTCAGCATCTTCATGTGTGTACAAGTCTAACTGTAAAAAGAAAAATCAGGGTATAGGGAGATTGAAATGGAGCTGTTCTGGTTATTGATCCTTAATGATCTATCTCTAGAAATCATTTGTTAGGTGCTAAAATCCTATGGAAAAACAAACAAACAAAACACAAATGAATTTAAAGCAGACTTCATAGCCATTGTTCTCAGAATTTGAACGAAGTTCATGAAGTTCTTTGTATTCACAGTATATATTCCAGCTCGCCATTGCTTCCATTAATTGCTGGAAGACAAGATAGACATGCAAAAGGTCATACATTAACACAATGTTATTTAATTTTAGTCAGTTAAAGTATTGATCACATTAAGGCCAAATAACTTAGATAACCATTCCGTATCCAGGTCCACAGGTGTTCTACTTTCTTTTAGTTCATGTTTTACAAAAGAAAATGTTTTCATTCCTTATCATAGTCAGAATCCTAATATTTCTGTCATGAAGTTATCTTTTCTTTTTTATGTATACTGATTATGTAAATATGATGTAATTCCAAGTATAACTGCAAATTAAATAATTGCTTCAGTGGTGATTGATGCAATAGAGGCACTGAAGCAAAGATCTTCAAATTACAAATCAAACTATTATTTATCTTTGAAGTGGCTTTAGAAACCTTATTTGTTTATGGAAATTGGTAAATATATATATATATATATATTTGCAAGCAGCAGAACAAGACATGGAACAATGTGAGAGTAATGCAAGAAAATAGAGTAACAAAACTGTTTCTTTTAGTATCAGGCTTAAACTTCAAGGTTCTGCTGCAACCGAACTACCATGCCTGGTTATGAATGATGTTTGGGAGCTAAATTATTTCAAAATCTAACATGCAGTCTTTAGACTGGTTAGAGATAAATTGAGTGATGTCTTGTATTTTTCAATTCTAATTGCAAGGTGGGACTGTTAAAAGAGAAGTCCTCAGAACTAGTTTTGATACATAATCATGCTGATAACTAAAATTTTGATATCTTTCATTTGATTCTCACATTTTATTTCATAGTCTGATGCTGGTTTATTAAATATTCCTCAATATGTATCATAGACCTCAGAAAGGAAATCAAGTTATAAACAGACATAAAATAAATAAATAAATAAAATAAAAGTACATTTTGACTGAGGTAGATGGATTATTTCTATAAACTAAATTATTTTCATTCTGTAGCTCAAACTGCATGATTTCTCTGGCTTTTGCATCATGTAAACAACCTTTCTCCTTGTAGCATTTATTTATTTTTTTGATACAGTCAAAAGGAAAATAGTATGTTCAATTCTACTTTTTGTCAATAAGCAGCAGTATTAGTTTTTAATGGTGTATAGTGGAATAGTTCACAAAGTGTAAGTCCTGTACGTACAAAAGAACAGATTTTTCATTTTAGTTTCTATTTTTTTCCACAGCCCATTTTTCTACAATTGTCTTTTGTGTTTCATCACCTTCCCTTTTTTTTTTTTTTTTTTTTTTTTTTTTCCATAAATTGTTTCCTTTTGTCAGTTTTTCATGGTACTTTTGCTTCCAGTTTCTGTCATGCTCTGTGCCTTTGTAAATTCCTATAGAACCTTCTTTTGCTGTGGCATTATTCAGCTTGATATAAAAGCATGATCTGGTGCTCTCAGTCCTTCAAATCTTGTAGAAAATCTTTTTCATATAATCTTTTTTTTTTTTTTTTTTTTTTTTTTCCCACAGCTTGGCACTATCCTCTGATCCTGTTTCTGTGTGTGACTCCTCCTTAAGCACAAGAGCACAAGCATGAACCAAATTTGTTATCCAGCACTGTATGACAAGTAGTTCTACATTTGCCTTCCCATATCATTTTAAGATAGAATTCATGTGTCACATATTGCTTTTTTAGCTATGTTCTCATTTTTATCACTGTCCTAATTATTCTCCAATCAGAGACTGATAACTTGAGGAAACGGTTCAGCAATTTGACTGGGGTTTAGTTGATGAATTGTTCACAGATGAGCAGTGTTTCCTCAGAGCCAGTTCTGATGTTCTTTGACATATGTCATTGCGGACTGAGCAGAGATTATTGTCCTTCCTGAAATGCATCTAATATGCATCCGTTTCATCATGTCACACTCTACTCTCATAAATAGCCAGGATTTTGAATTCACTAGGATCTGCTTCTCTTGTGATCTGAGAGGACTTTGTTCAAAATGTCAGTTCAGAATCATTTACTGTTCATAAGAAGATTCACAGATTAACCTTAATTTACAGATTCCTAACCTTGCATTACTTTGAAGGAAAAGAAGTCATAATAAATCACATATAAATGACAATGACAGTTACGTAAAACTGAAAATGAAGAAAGTAGCTGATCATATTTTTATTATCCTGGTTAACAAATATAAATTCAATTTAACTGTAATATACACAAAGGCAAAGCCAAAAGAAGTAAGATGTAAACATATTTACATTAAAAGACATTTGGACACTTTAATATCAGAAATAATGCGTACATAATGTCTTTCACCACACATCTTTAATTGCAATAAATAAGTAACACTAACTTCTCCCTTTTTCTTTTTCATGAATTGTGCATTGAAAATGGCATATTCCCCCAGTTACACTTATTCCTGAAAAGTATATATCTTTTGCTTTCAGAAAAAAAAAAAAAAATCAAATATTAGCATGATAATATTGTACAATTATTTGATGTTAAAACAGTTTGCTTATTTGTTTGTTTCATTGTCAGAAGGGTAAATGTAATTCTCTGAATAAATTTTTGTTTGAGACTGTTCATGGAAAATGTATTAACGTGTTTTATTATTATTATTCAGGAATTCTGTTTCATGCCTGCTAATCTAAGTGAGTCATTGTAAGTGAAGCTTAGTTATGTATATAAGTAGAAAAAAAAAAAAAAAAAACAACAAAATAGGTTCATAATTGTAATTTCACCGATTTAGAGGTTTCATATAAATAATTTATGTCAGAATTTTCTCATGAAATAATAGCTGCATCTTATGCCCCACTGATATTTATTGCAGAAAACAAAAATGATCCTTGTGGGTCCCTTTCAACTCTATGATTCTGTGATTCTTTGCATTTGTCAGATTCATATTATTATAACAAAATAATTTTCTAATTCAGCCAGCTTCTATGATCTACAGTCTGAAAATCAAGATCTTCCTGTCTTTCTTTTTTCCCAGGAATAGGTTTTAATAATCATGTCAAAACTCTACATATTGTCAGTATTTTCAGTATTTCCTGTAAATTCTTTATTAAAAATTGAGATTTAGCCATCTTTTATTTCTCCAGTATATGATTATAAATATTTATCGCATCATACTTAATAGTCCAAACTGAACTTTTAGATTAGGAACATTTAAAATCACATTCATCAAGTAACTACTAAACAGTTTAATATAGGAATCTCATCTGTTTTGCAAGCTCCATGATCCTTTGATCAAGGATTATAATTAAATATATATATATTTCAAATTACACTGCATTTTCAGAAGAAATATTACAGGCAGAAGAAGCACAAAAGACCATTTTTTCTTCCAAGATGAGCTTTTTTAAAAAACATGTTGGCAGTCCAAACTGTACACAGTGTATTCAGTAATGTGAATTAAACAGTTTGAAAACAGACAAACCCACAATTAGTTATGTTCTTATCCTGAAATCACAGACATAACTGCTGTCAGTTATGATCAATTATGACAAATGTCATGTACAGATAGAGTAAGTCAGAGATTTGTAATACTCTGATAGTCATTTGCCTTCTAATTCCTGTCACCAAATTTTAACAAGATAATTATGTTTTTATCCACTCTTTCCTCAAAACTGAAGAATATATTTAGGAAGAAGAAATTGTGGTCAAGTCTTCATTCCCTTCCAGAAATCACAAGGCTATCACAATATTACAATAACACATATTACAGAATTTCCCCAGTAAGAGATTGTTGGTTTGGTGACATGAAGCAGAAATCACCGAAAGGAACCACGACAGCAAGATGATGATCGTTTTTCAAGCTTATACTTATTAAACATCAATGATGTCCTCTCAAAGTGGGTGTACAGGTTCAAATAAAGCTAGAAACCCTCCCAACATTAATTATTCATGCCAAACTGTCACACTATTCTCTCCATGTGAGCACTATTCTCTCCATTAGAAGACAGTGAGATAAAAAGGAAAGTATAGACTAGAAACTATGAAAATGGTATTTGCTTTGATATTGTAGGAGCACAGACCACTTTATTTTACAGGAATAAAATGACTAGAAATAATATATATAAATAAGATTCTTTTTTATACACTGGTGACTGCATAAGTAGCTGTAGGGTGTAGGAGCTGCAATTCCTAGAATAGATACTACATATTGGAGTGAAGTTCCAATTGATTAGTGGACTTCAAATGTAGGGGATGCAGCCACCTGGGATGCAGCTAAAAGGAGGTAATTGATGGTCTAGGTTACATCTTTTACATGTCACTGCACTGCTCACCTCCTTTAGTACTCTGCTCATCATGAACAGAATTTGAGCCTGTCCCTCACTGCTGCATCTACCTCCATTTGTCTGCACACGATGATAAGGAAAGCAAGGGAATTACATGCAGTGTTAAATCAACATAGGTTCAGTGCACTACTTTACAGGTTCAAGAAAGACAAATTAATGTGAATAAACAAACAAAAAAAAACAAATATGATATTGATTTTCTTTTATTATTATCTTACCTACTGCACCATTTGTTTTCCATATCTTGACTTTATTTTTTGTTAGTTTGTTTTTGTTGTTTTTGACCCACACAATCTATTCAACTCAAAAATCCATTTAGTCCTTGTTACATTATTTGTTTCCTTACCTGGACAAAAATTCTGGTTTTACACAACATAGTGTGAGCTGAACTTGCTACTATCTGATTGTTTTCCTTTTCACACCTATTTTGATCTGTATCTTTGGTGCATGTTTCACTTGATGCTACATCTTGGCTATACAGCTGACAAAATTACATATCATGAAAATCTGTGTGACAGATTACATTCCTGAACATAGTCATGTCTCTAAAGATTCATATTTTAAAATTACTAAATAAAACAGCCTTGGGAAAGAATAGAGGCAGCAATACAAAGCCACAATTCCTCTCAGAAATCTTGCAATTTTGCCCTTAAATTTGAAGAAACAGAAAGTTGTTTTTTACCTTTAAAGCTTCAAAATATGTGTGACATGTTTGCAAAGTCCTTGTAGTGAAATGAAAGTAAGTCATTTTGCCTTCATTCAAAACCAACAACCTCCCTGTATCTTTATCTATAAACTCTGCTTCTTTATGTATTAGGCTGAATTATAAAATTCAGTGTGATTAATTAGTAGATATCTCATGTAGCTTATGAGAAACAGTAGATCTTAGTTTATCTACAAAACATATTTTATTTTATTTGCAACTTAAATGCAGCAGAAAAATACTACTGAAGTTTCATTAAATGGCATGCTGTTGCCCCTCTATATAAAAAAGCAGAACCAATGTATTTTGGAGATCACAATCTCCCTTTGTGTCCCTGAATGCCACCTAGGTTAGATCAGGCCTGGGAATAAAATAAAATAAAATAAAATAAAATAAAATAAAATAAAATAAAATAAAATAAAATAAAATAAAATAAAATAAAATAAAAATAAAAAGGATAAACCAAGCAACCAAGTCTTTCTCACACAAACAAGAAACAAATTTTCCAGTGTCAATACTCAGAGACAGGAGAAAAATGATAGTTAAAAATAGCTTAGCTCACGTCTAACTGAGAAATAGAGCTACCTCTTTGGACTTACCACTCTAGTGTTGAATTTGGGAACTGTTTGCAGCTGGGTATTACTCTGGTAGTCTAATAATTTTCTGGTCCAGTATAAAGCTATGCAATTATCTCACATTCGTGAACTAGTTACTTATCATTTTAATCTTGGGTTTGTATTTACTGAATAATTATGAACAGGCTGTCAGATCCAGGTGACATAACCTGCACATGTTCCCTCAAATATAGCAGAAGAAGGTTGTTGCAGGATCAACAACATAAACACATCGTATGAAAACATCAGGAATACCCATGAAAACTGGTTGGTCTATATGGTACAAAAAAAATAATGCACTGTTACTGAAACCCATCTGATGCACTAAGCACAGAGTTGAAAAGACCTGTGTGTCATAATGACACACATGCCTTTAGTTCTAAAATTGGTGCTAATTCAGTGGTCTTTGCATCTTATTATATTTGTGAGATAACAAAAATGTCCTAATGAAAAATTTTCACAGAACATCAGAATTAGGATACTTTTTTAGTATTTGACTACTATTCTCAACATAGCATTTTTGCTTTATATCTTTTCATACACCTGCAAACTTTGAATAGAACTTTCACACAGAAACACATTTGTGAAGCCTAGGAAATTCAGTTTACCAAACTCTTTTATTCCTACTTTCCTGATGGTCTTTTTCTTTAGAAATATAAACTTTAGTTTGGAATCATGTAGAGAACTGAAGCATTATTCATTTTTAGAACTTCTGTGGTTATAACCCCAATTTTTAATGTAATATTAAGGAAAACAAAAGTACTTGTGACTCATGGGCCATAAAACTAATATCTGAAACAGAGATGGATAACATTTATTTGATAAAAATATCAAATAGTTACAAGTAAGAAGAATGAAACTAAAATTAAAAGTCTTTTCTCCTACCAACTTAATCTATTTTTATTATTATTATTTTTTTTTTAAAGAGGAAAGATGACCTATGCCAAAATACAATTTCAGCATTAATGTTTTAGAGTAAACAAAACAAACAAACCACATTATATGTAGTAATATATCTAGAATTTAATCAGTAAATTCATAGTGTTTCAGTAATATCTTTAGAAATCCATCAAAACAGGTATAATTTCCCCAAAATGTCAAAAAAAAAAAAAAAACTATTTAGATAACCTAGTTAACATTAAGATCTATGCAACATTTAGAAGGTTTTAACAATCTGTATTTGAATACATAGACTTTTTCAGATTTTTCTTTATATAGTATTTTTTTGAAACAATTTAAGGTTTTGTAAAAATAATTACCTTTAATAAAGAGCTACATATTGTGCTAGTTTCCTTCACAGGAACAAAAATTCACAAGACAGTATCTACTCTTCAGCTGGAGGCTGGGAAGAATAACACAAACTGTTTCTCTTCTTTTTCACTAAATGTTATTTGTCTGAGACAGGATAGTGTTCTAGACGGGCCTTTGTTTTGACCAATTAGGATGATTCTTTTACCCTTAAAAGTACTTATCCCAACCTTTTGCATTATAATATTTGAACTGAAATGCTTCTAGAAATGGCATGATAGTAAAAACTTAGTGGAAGGATGACAGTAAGTAAAAATCCAGAAAGGCCCTAAGGAATGTATCTTCTGTCTTAAAAGAACAATGAAAAGGGGAAGAGGAGAAAAAATAGTTTTATCCAATTAAGTGTCATATTTTGATGTTACTGAACTCCTGAAAAAGTGATATGAATAACTCACAGCATCACTCCCTAGCAAACACTCAATAAATTCAATTCTCCTATAACAGCTTACACTGTTTAGCCATTTCAGAATAACATGACTTGAAATGTCATTTTGCAAGCCATTGAAATGCAGTAGAGAACATGAGAGTTTGCATGGAAGTGATGATGGAAGGAAATAAGGGAATTTGGTCCTCTTGTATTGTTCCTTCTGGTGAGATAGAGGCAGTGAGAAATGAGTGATTTGGGAGAGTGCAAAGGTGCATAGGGTATGCTGTTTGAAGTACAGAAAGGAAACAAGTGGTGTATGTGAGGCTGCGAAGTGTGTGTGAATGTAAAATGTTGGCTTTCTTCTGCCGTGGTCTCCTGTTGAGTTAGTACTTCATTTCTTCTTCCCCAACCCTCAACCCCTCACTCCCCAGTATGATTCTTGTTATCAAAACACAAAATGCATGATAACTATTTGGCCTGATAATGGGAAATTTCATCAAAGTAAATATAATGGGAAATTTCATCAAAGTAAATATACATATAGGAGCATTCCCACATAATTTTATATAACACAATGCCCCAGGAAAACTTTCCTACATAATACAAGAGAATAGCCTGCGAAACTCTGCTATACAATGACCTTGATGTAAAAAATGGCATTTACAGTGGCAGCAAAACTATCCAGAGCATAAATGTATGCTAAAAAAGTTATTACTGTTAAAAGCTCTGTGAAATAAGGGGAGGAAAGAAAAACATAATACAGATTACTTCATACCTGTCAGTCCTCCAGGAGCTTTTAACTTTGTGCCCAGACACACCAGAATTTTATAAGCCTTGGTAAAATCATTCTGAGTCTTATTTCCCTTCTCCATTAAGTGCAGGTGGTACACATGCTAGCATCAATTCATGACAAACCAGAAGATAACATATGCTGTTTTTCTTTGTAACATTATAGAAACCACTAGGGTTACCACAGTAAACTCTCTTCCCTTGCATAGGGATGAGATTCGAACTCTCGGTTATACAGAGTGCTTCCCCAGGAAACCTAACATTCTCTATAGAGTTGTTTCATAAGTTAGCACATGTATAGTTGGTTGTGTTTGTCATATTCTTGGTATCTGCATGTGCTTTGCAGACTGTATTTATCACTGGCGATCTAAAAGAACCTGTATTCCTGTTGCTTCAATAAATTACACCAGTTATTTACTAGGCTGAAAGTGTATTCTGCTATTTGTGCATCCATGATCATGATTAATGATTAACGTGACTGGACTTATTGTTCGGATTGTGCTATTTGTGCATCTGTGATCATGGTAATTTAATATATTGAATGCAAATGGACTTACAGTGCCAAACTGGGCATCACCCAGAGTCTAAGCCAAGCCGCCTCCAGCCCTTCTGATATCTGAGGACAAGCTGGAAAGCAAAGGGGTTTAGGTCCTGCCAAACTCCCTTACCCTTTAATACAATAGACTTACAGTCTTTATGGCTGACATAGGGAATAAAGAAAAGCATGGATGCAGCAGAAAGTCACAGTACAAGGCTGAGAGGATAGTAACATGCTGAAAGTTTGGCCAGTTCATGAAGGTCTGATATTTGTGTACAGTTCAGTAACATGTGACTTGTTTGTTGTACCTAATTTAAAGTTGAGGAGTATGTGTGCCTGATTTTCTGCTTTATTTTTTATAAAGTTTATATGTTTGGGTTCTTGCCATGTGCATTATTGGCATATGGGATAGCCCAATTTAAATTATACCATAAAACTATGCTTAACTTACTTCAGTCAACTGTGAGAATACACAATGGATTTCAAACTACTGATTCTAGAAATAGGACTAGACAAAACCTGAGACCGAGATATAACAAATAGTCCATTCCACCAATAGCAATCATGCATGAGGAGCTCTCTCTCTGGTTATTAATTCTTTGTAGGAGTTTGCTGTGGTCTTCTGGATGACAGTTCTCTGGATATGACTTTGGAAAATAAGACAGCTCTTCTTGTTACACACAGTACATTACCTCAAGAAAAATAGGCTGATTGATATAGCCTGAGATTTTTTCAGTGTTTAATTTCTTTTATCATATCAGCAACACAGAAAAGAGAAGAATTTAATTGGGGTGCAAAGGACAGGACATGCTTTGTTTTATTTTACCATAGAGACGGTAGGCACTCAAGAAATCCAGCAAATTTTCTCATCTAATGTTTGTCCTGCAACACTAGTTTATAAATTCTGTACAAAAATATTTCCGTCACTGTTTGTTAAATATAAAGCTTAGTGCACTAAATGATGTGTTTATTAATGCAACCAGTAAGAGAGATGGGATGTAGATGCGGCTGAGATGTTTTTCCTGGGGAAAGCTTATATTTTTATGATTTCTTGAGAACCTCAGTTTTCAGCATTAATATTTTATGAGTGATAGAAAGATTTCTGGTCTCATTATAATTTTCAAATTTGCTGTGATATGCAAACCTGACATCTCTGAGTTTTGGGCTAACTGACCTAAGCAATAGCTGTGCAATAGCTAAAACTGAGCTGAAAGAGCTAGGATTCTCTATTCCAGTATTAGATTTGCAATGGATCCAGTTACTGATGTCAGACTGCGTAATCACTGTACTAAAGTTTTCTCATCTTTAAGCTATGAACAATAATCCTCTCAATTCCCCTTCTCATTCCTCCTCATTTTTCAAAAACATTTGTGAAGTCTGATGAAGGACATCATTTAACTTGTTTGAAGGACATTTGAGTTTATACACAAATTGAGATCCAGGAAAACTAAAGAAACCCCAAACCAGATGATATGAGTGAAGCCCTGTAGTCCTTCTTATCCATGCAAAATGTTTATTAAATAATTGGATAACATTAGATAGGATGCAGTTCAGTGGTGAAAGACCACTGATTCCTCATAACTGTCAAGTGTGTGATTACAGATTTTTCATGTGTTGACAATACACCAAGTCCTTGGAAACTTACAGTCATTCTTACTAATTATAGTTTGAATTCAACCATAAAAATCTAAGTTGTATAATAAAAATATGTGTAATAACAAAGACACTTAACAGGAAAACTCCTGTTTTCCTGTTATAGCATAAGCCATAATTAGGAAACACAAAGACACCCTCCAGTGAGAAACTATTACAGTTATTTCATCACAGAAGGTAAGTAGCTGAGTAGCAAATTTCAGGACATTAAACTGATGTGATAAAAGAAGAGAGTTTATTTGAAAGAGAACCTGAAATATAAGAAAGTGTAGGAATAAAGTAATCGGGTTTTGTAGCAGAATATAATTAAATACGGATGCCACTAAAATGTCAGCAGTCGATGATAGCAGCCTACATAGAAGTGGCTGGAAAAGAAAGAACCGCTGATAACAAAACATGCTGATAATACACAGATTATTCACAAAAGTCTAAATTAAAGGATTGTGAAGAGTTACTTGGTGCTCCCAGCCTTCTCTCTCTGGTGCCAAGGTGTGGAGACACTCATGAACAAGTTGACCTAAGTGCTAGGTCACAAAGAGGAAGGGAGACACCCAATTGTGCCATAATGACCACATGAACACCAGGGTTCTTTTAGGATCAGTAACTGGTATTTCTTTATTGGTGACATAATTTCATCTCTCTTACTGAGGGCCTAACTTTATCTTCCATATTGAGGACATAACTTCACGCTTCCTGTTGCATCTCCATCTTGAGGATGGGCTACCCTCATACCCTTCGCCCCACAGCAGTCCTTTTCAAACAACTTTTCATTGATCATACAACTTTGCCCGGCAACCAGGAAACACCCAGCAACTTCCATGCCTTAACGGCTGAAGAACAAGCAACTTGAAATGGCATGGTGTCTCCTGAATCACCCTTTTTTGTTCCCTCTAAACTCTTTACATTCCTGATGGCCTCATCATTAAGAGTCTGATGTTATCACCAGCCATGGGGCTTGTCGACCCCAATGGCCACTCTCCCACACCCACTGAGCCAAGGTGCTGGGTTGCCAGGATGCAGTGACAACTTCATGGAACCAGGAAACATAACAGTACAGGGAGTTCTGTCCATGAAACCAAGCAGCATCAAGTCCTGTGTGGGACTTGGACCAGACCTGCTGCTACTGGACATCAAAACCCATGATGCCTGATGGCCAGGGGTGCCTACACCATCATCAGCCTCCTCCAAAGGCTGAGTGATTCAAAATCTTTTACATAAAATCTGAGTCTGTGTTATGACTGTAAAGTGATAAGACTTTGATCCAATCTGCAGAGATATTATAGATAATAAGTTACACCAATTGCAATAATAAATCTTTAATTACAACCACAACATTGTTGCCAGTCCTCATTCAGCCAAGGAAGCCTAGGGCAACCTGCATGTCCTCCATAGAAACATTCAAAAATACTATATTAAAGACAGCAATAATCTTTTCAAATAAATGCCATGATCCTTATCTTAGTGTCCTGGTTTCAGTTAGGACAGAGTTAATTTTCTTCCTAGTAGCTGGTGGAATGCTGTGTTTTGGCTTAGGATGAGAAGAGTGCTGATAACACCCCGATGTTTTAATTGTTGCAGAGCAGTGCTTATACCAAGCCAAGGACATCTCAGCCTTTTGCTCTGTCCTGCCAACAGGCAGGCTGGGGGTGCAGTAAGAGCTGGGAGGGGACAGACCCAGGAC
The DNA here is from genome assembly GCF_964035555.1 of Netta rufina. Lineage (NCBI taxonomy): Eukaryota > Metazoa > Chordata > Aves > Anseriformes > Anatidae > Netta > Netta rufina. The sequence goes on along the minus strand of NC_140124.1, from coordinate 71,791,460 downwards.
AGGTGACCCAAACTAGCCAAAGGGGTATTCCATACCATCTGACGTCATGCTAAACAATATATAGGGGTGGCTAGCCGGGGGGAGGGGGCCGGACTGCTCGGGGTTAGGCTGGGCATCAGTCAGCGGGTGGTGAGCAATTGCATTGTGCATCACTTGTTTGTACATATTATTATTACTTTCCTATTGTCACCATTGTAACATTATTGTTATTATTGTTATTATTATTTTGTTATTATTATTTTCCTGTCTTATTAAACTGTCTTTATCTCAACTCACGGGCTTCACTTTCCATTTCTCTCCCCCGTCCCAGAGAGGGAGGGGGGAGGGTGAGCGAACGGCTGCGTGGTATTTAGCTGCCAGCCGGGTTAAACCACGACACTTAGAAAGCCTTTTTGTTCCTTCCAGCATTTTGGTGGTAACAGAGATGTTTGTGGATTAGTCTTAATTGGGACAGGTAGGAAGTGAGATGGTCTGCTGAGATGCTGAAAGTGAGCACAGCACCACAAAGGATACAATAGAAGTCACTTGGCAATAAAACTGGTGATGAAATTTATTGCAGAGTAACACAGTCATTTAGCTAACTACAGATGGTTATACAGCAAAAGATGAAAGCTCTGAGAAATACCTCAGGTCTTATCAGCTATAAATTTTGTGATTTGAGCTTCTGCCCTTGTCCTCAATTCATGGCTCTTTCCTTTTTACTTGATAGATAGAATGACATATCAGACATCCTGGCACCCTTCAGATCAATTTCTGTTCCTCTACTGATCAGGATAATTTATCCATGTCATACTTCAAATAATTCAATCTAAGTGACACAGCTTGGTTTTAATATTTGATTTGCTCTACAGAAATTATTGTTGTTTTAAAATTATATCCAAGATTCCCATGTTAATAGAATTTACACTAGCATTCAAACAACTAAAAGAATGATGTGACTCACTATCAATAAAATAGTAATTCCCCCATATTCACTCTACTTTTCTACTTTTTGTCATGGCATTACTTCTCGCTTTGCATGAATGGTTTCTATCATAGTGACTCAATTTATGTCAATCTGCATTTTTACACATCCTTGAACAGCTTGCATATTTTTTTCTGAAAACTGTAAGTGCTGTCAGCCTCATTTTCTTTCCACTGAAAGCACCATCTCTCTGCAATGAAATTCAGAAACAATAGAACAGAATCTTATTTAAATGTTCCTGTGGACATAACATAATAGCACATATTTGAAGCTATTCAATTATCAGTCATTTGCAATATAAGGGAAATCTTTTCCCAGACAACAGAAGCAGAGAGTTTACTTCTGAGTATGTACATATCCTGCTGAAAGCAATGTTGACCTGATAACTAGTATTTTGTATCATAATGTGATATATGGAGTAATAATTCCTGTCTAGAAGATGGTTGGTGTTAATAAAGAAGGGGGAGATGTGGGAGTGTGGCCATGGGGGTCAACAAGCTCCATGGCTGGTGATAACATCGGATTCTTAACAATGAGGCCATCTTGAATGTAAAAGAGTTTAGAGGGAACAAAGGGTGATTCAGGAGACACCATGCCATTTCAAGTTGCTTGTTCTTCAGCTGTTAAGGCATGGAAGTTGCTGGGTGTTTCCTGGTTGCCGGGCAAAGTTGTATGATCAATGAAAAGTTGTTTGAAAAGGACTGCTGTGGGGCGAAGGGTATGCGGGGAGCCTGTCCTCAAGAAAAAAAAAAAAAAAAAAAAAAAAAAAAAGCAACATGATATAATAAAGTTATGTCATCAATAAAGAAGTAGAAAAAAAAAGAATGAATAGGGACAGGCTAGCAGAACAGAGACCAAGACAGGAACAGGGACATTGATCGCCTCATGAAGATAGGTTCGGCCAAACTCAGCAAAACGCTCAAAGAAGTTCATACAGAAAGTCCCTGGAAATAGGTGTGCTGGAGCTGGAGAGAAGCTCGAGCTGAGAGAAGCGGACCCGTGCACACAACTGCCCCTTGTTGGTAAGCAGTTGCGCATCATGGGGAATCATACGTCCTTAGGAACAAAGACTGTCCTGGTAATCTTACAGCTTATTCTCTTTATTAACAGTTTATGATCCTGAAATATGGGACCAAATTGAGGTCAAGGTGTGGGACTCTGCTACTAAAAATGACAAAGTTGCGGTGGGATTGCTCAGCACTTGGTGAGCAGTCTCTGAGGCCTTAAAGAGCCATGTGGGACCACAGTCAGAAACATGTGGTTTGCCAGTGAGGGAGCTGTGGGCTCGTCCACACTCGTCCACTTCTGCTACACCATCGGCTACCCCGCCGCTACTGCCATCGCAGGCCTTTGCTGTTACGCCCCCTGGTGACCTAGACGTGCCTTTTGACCCAGGCCTATTGGCCTTGAAAAGGAGATGGATATGTTTCCCTTTGATCCGCGAGGAATAGGATACATAGGGCCCGAAGGCCAAGTTGCTTAACAACTTAAAGTGAGACATATTGTTCGCACGACTAGCCCTGGAATTCTCCAGTGTTTGTAATCAAGAAAAGGAATGGAAAATGGAGACTGTTATATAATCTGAGAAAAATTAATGAAGTCATAGAAGATATGGGAGCACTTCAACCAGGATTACCACCTCCAACTATGCTCCCCCAGTCATGGACATTAATAGTAATAGACTTAAAGGATTGTTTATTAAACACTTGCCAGAATTTGGAACTTTGCCATGTTTATGTTTCAATCAATAACTTTTCTGATTGTACATATGTATAGGCGTATTCGGGTTTGTTATGAATATGTAAAAACAATGTTCTATATATTTTGAAAGTTCAACATTTGTACATGCGTGTTGGTAGTGCGTAGGCTCCCTGCGCACCCAGCACTGTTTACTTGCCTTTTATAAATATCACTAAATTCAGATTGAGTTGTACCCTACCTCAAAAAAGCTTTGTCTGGCTCTTCTGTCTAAGCCTCCACTGCTTCCCTTGTCTCAGCACTAGAAATTGTACAGGTTGTTTATATGGCTAATAACTGCAAAAGACCCAGTAGAAAACACTAAGCATATAAAAGGGGAAAATAAATCTTTCATTAGCATCGGACGATCCCTTTGAATATAATGATGCCAGTTAAAAGGCGTTTAGATTTAGAGCTTAGTGATATGGTTTAGTGGAGGACTTGTTAGTATTAGGTCAGAGGTTGGACTCGGTGATGTTGGAGGTCTCTTCCAACCTAGATGATTCTGTGATTCACTTATAAAAATAAGAAAAAACAAAGGCCAATGGCAGGCTTAGTCTTTCCATTTCAAAATCCCATTTTCCTTGGCTTAACGTGTTAAGGGGATGTGGACCAGAACAACACAGACCTCTCCAGTTCTCTCTCAAAAGAATCTGACAGCAAAGAATGATAGATCTGGAGACTGGTGACAAACTTACCTCAGTGAGAAATCAAGGAGCATCTGTGATCCTTTCCCCAAGGCAGCATTACTTTCAGTGTCTTGGCACATGCCAGAAAAATAGTCTCTTCAGTATGGAAACTCCAGATGCTTCCTGTAGTAGAAAATTCAAAACAGGAGAAGTACAGAAAACACATACATAGTCCTACCTACAGGCAGTTCGATGTACCTGTTGTTTCATTTAACAGAATTACAGTATGGCTAAAGTTGGAAAGGACCTCTGGAGGTCACATAGTGCAACCCCCAAATAGACTATTTCATCTATTAAAACTTACGCTCTGAGATGTACAGTAGGAGAATAAATATTTACCTAACAAATTTACAATTAAAAACTATACAATCTTTCAGTGTAGCTAGTTTGGTATGGAAAACAGAAATACATGATCTTAAATTAGTCTATGAAGATGTTCAAAGGTAATGAATCATTTTTGCTGAGGCGATCGGCTCCGGGGCAGACGTGTTCTGCAGCGCAGCAGGGGACTGAGGCGGGCAGGGCTTTTTGTCCAGCATCGAGGCCACTCGGGGGAGCCGCCGGGACCCAGCTGTCCTCGTGAGGGAGGCTGACGAGGCGAGGGCGGAGCCAGCAACGCCCCCTCCCAGGCTGTTTAAAAGTTGCCCCTAGGGAGCGCGAGCGACCAGGAGCGCGGCGAACAGGACGGGCAAACAGGGCGTGGCACGTCGAAGGGCATGGCAGTTTGCGCGGCAGTTCGCGCGAGCAGGGGGCCCATCGTCACTCTGTTGCAGCTGCCTCTCCCTTCGGTGCTTGTAACCTGCTTGCGTAGAACCTGACCATGGTATCAACCAGGCAGAAAACCGTGGCCTCCGCATCTCGTGCGGCATCTCCAGCCACGGTCGCCAGTGTGGCTACTCAGACGGAAGGCTCGGGGAAACACGCAGCCGTCCAGGTCCTGGGCTGCAGAGTGTGCCCCAGCCTTCTGTCGGTCTCCGACAGCAGTGGTGGGTATGCCTGTGGGAGGTGAAGAACAGGTTGCAGAACTGCTCAGCCAGGTAGCGGAGCTCCGGGAGGAGGTGAACAGGCTCAGGAGCATCAGGGAATCAGAGAGGGAAATTGACTGGTGGAGGTGCGCTCTACCCTCTCTGAGGCAGGCTCACGAGACTGCCACAGCACAGGCGTCTCCTGTTACGCAGAAGACGGAGGTTCCCTCCTCCTGCCAGGCAGCGGGAGGAGACCTAGATCAAGGGGGGGAATGGAGGCAGGTGCCTATTCGGGGTGGTAGGTGAGCCCTCTCTCTGCCCACCTCACCTTCTCATCTACCCTTAAATAATCGATATGAAGGACTAGAGCAAGACAATCTAAATGACAAAGTAGACAAAAACCCGTCCCAGTTGGAGGGGGCGCCTAAGACAATGTGACCTACACGTCGCATTGCCACATCATCCTTCAAAAAAGAAAGAAGGGCTATTGTTATGGGGGGCTCCCTCCTGAAAGGGACAGAGGGACCGATATGCCGACCGGACCCAACCCGCAGCGAAGTCTGTTGCCTCCCTGGGGCTCGGGTGAGAGACTTTGCCAAGAAAGTCAAGCGCCTGGTACGGCCCACTGACTACTACCCGCTACTGGTCTTTCAGGCTGGTAGCGATGAAGTAGCAACGAGAAGTCCGAAGGCGATCAAAAGAGACTTTAGGGATTTGGGGCGACTACTTAGAGGATCAGGGGCGCAGGTGGTGTTTGCCTCTGTCCTTCCGATAGGGGGGATCGAAGCTGAAAGGTGTGCTGTTCACATAAACTCGTGGCTTTGAGACTGGTGTGACCAGCAGAATTTCGGTTTCTTTGATCACGGGAAGGTCTACGCTACACCGGGCCTGATGGCACCGGATGGGATGCGCCTCTCTCGGAGAGGGGTAAGGATCTTTGGTCAGGAGTTGGCAGGGCTGATAGGTAGGGCTTTAAACTAGAGTCGAAGGGGGAAGGGGCTAAAACGAAACACACCGGTGGAGACCTAAGGGATGGTACGCTAGAATCAGAGGGGCTGTGTGCCAGTGAGGTCCTTCGGTCAGATCCACAAGGTGCTGAGTGTAAGGAGACGCACTTGAAATGCTTTTACACAAACGCACGCAGTATGAGGAATAAAATAGATGAGCTAGAAGTCCTGGCCCAGTCCCGCAACTATGACATCATCGGCATAAGCGAAACCTGGTGGGATGAGTCCTGTGACTGGGGTGTTGCGATAGATGGTTACAGGCTCTTCAGGAGGGACAGGCAGGGTAGGCGAGGTGGTGGGGTGGCGATGTATGTGAAGCAGGGGCTGGACTGTGTGGAACTTCAGGTCGGCAATGGCAAAGTTGAGAGCCTCTGGGTAAGGATCAAGGGATGAACGAATAAAGGGGATGTCGTTGTGGGAGTCTATTACAGACCGCCTGGCCAGGACAATAGCACCGATAAATTATTCTTTACAGAACTAAGAGAGGCCTCGAGATTAACTCCCCTTGTCCTTATGGGGGACTTCAACTTGCCGGACGTTAACTGGGAGTGCCACACGGCTGACACGAGCAAGTCCAGGAGATTCATGAAGCACCTAGATGATAACTTCTTGGTGCAGGTGCTAACGGAGCCAACTAGGAAAGGTGCCCTCCTAGACCTGTTGCTAGAAAACAGAGAGGGTCTTCTGGGAGATGTGGTGATTGGTGGCCGCCTCGGTCATAGCGACCATGAAGTGGTTGAGTTCAAAATCTATGGTGACAGAAGGAAAAGTGACACCAAAACCTCATCCCTAGATATGGGGAAAGCGGACTTCAGGCTGCTCAGGGAACTAGTCAGCAAGGTCCCCTGGGAAACTGCTCTTGAAGGCCTCGATGTCCACCAGTGCTGGTCACTCTTTAAGCGATGCCTTCTAGAAGCACAAGATCAGGCAATTCCTAAATATCGCAAGTCAGGCAGGCGGGGCAGGAGGCCGGCGTGGCTGACCAGGAACGTTCTAATGGAGATTAGGCGGAAACAGAGAGTGTTTCGCTACTGGAAGGAGGGCCAGGCGTCATGGAAAGAATACAGGGATGCTGTTCGTGTTTGTAGGGAGAAAGTTCGTGTGGCCAAAGCACAGCTAGAGTTGAAGCTGGCTGTGTCTGTGAGAGAAAATAAAAAGGTTTTTTTTAGATATGTGAATGGAAAAAGGAGAACTAAAGAATACATAGGGCCGCTCCTTGATAGGGAAGGTCTCCTCACAGACGATGACATAGGCAAAGCAGAGACGCTTAACGCCTTCTTTGCCTCTGTTTTCAATGCCGATGATGGGCTTCGGGACCCAGGGTGCCCTGAGCTGGAGGACCGGGACGGTGGGGATGACAAACTCCCAACTGACCCTGAACATGTGCGGGATTTGCTACTCCACCTGGATCCCTACAAGTCCATGGGTTCGGATGGGATTCATCCCCGGGTGCTGAAAGAGCTGGCGGACGTCATCGCGGAACCTCTTTCAATTATTTTTCAACGATCCTGGGAATTTGTAGAGGTCTCGGTAGACTGGAAGCTGGCAAATGTTGTGCCGATTTTCAAGAAGGGTCAGAAAGAAGACCCTAGCAATTACAGGCCTGTCAGTCTCACGTCAGTGCCTGGTAAAATCATGGAGAAGATGGTTCTCGAACTTATTGAGGTGCACCTGGGGGACAAAGCAGTCATTGGTCCCAGCCAGCATGGGTTTGTGAAGGGTAGGTCCTGCCTAACTAACCTGATTTCCTTTTATGATAAGATCACCCGTATGGTGGACCAAGGGAAACCAGCTGATGTGATTTTTTTGGACTTCAGCAAGGTTTTTGACACGGTTTCCCATAGGATCCTACTGGACAAAATGTCCACCATACAGCTAAATAAAAACATCATACGATGGGTGAGCAATTGGCTAACGGGCAGGGCCCAAAGGGTTATGGTAAATGGGGCTGCGTCAGGCTGGCGGGCGGTCACCAGTGGGGTCCCTCAAGGCTCCATTTTAGGGCCGGTACTTTTCAATATTTTTATAAACGATCTGGATGTAGGAATAGAGGGTATTTTGAGCAAGTTTGCTGATGACACCAAACTTGGAGGAGTTGTGGACTCAAATGAGGGCGTAAAGGCCTTGCAGAGGGATCTGGACAGGTTGGAGAGCTGGGCGATCACCAACCGCATGAAGTTCAATAAGAGCAAGTGCCGGGTCCTGCACCTGGGACGGGGAAACCCTGGCTGCATGTACAGACTGGGCGATGAGACGCTGGAGAACAGCCTAGAAGAGAGGGATCTGGGGGTCGTGGTAGACAGCAAGTTGAATATGAGCCAGCAGTGTGCCCTGGCAGCCAGGAGGGCCAACCGTGTCCTGGGGTGCATCAAGCACGGCATCGCTAGTAGGTCAAGGGAGGTGATTGTCCCGCTCTACTCTGCGCTGGTGCGGCCTCACCTCGAGTACTGTGTGCAGTTCTGGGCACCACAGTATAAAAAGGACATAAAACTGTTGGAAAGTGTCCAGAGGAGGGCTACGAAGATGGTGAAAGGCCTTGAGGGGAAGACGTATGAGGAACGGCTGAGGTCACTGGGCCTGTTCAGCCTGGAGAAGAGGAGGCTGAGGGGAGACCTCATCACAGTCTACAACTTCCTCGTAAGGGGGTGTCGAGAGGCAGGAGACCTTTTCTCCATTAACACCAGTGACAGGACCCGCGGGAACGGGGTTAAGCTGAGGCAGGGGAAATTTAGGCTGGACGTCAGGAGGGGGTTCTTCACAGAGAGGGTGGTTGCACACTGGAACAGGCTCCCCAGGGAAGTGGTCACTGCACCGAGCCTGTCTGAATTTAAGAAGAGATTGGACTGTGCACTTAGGCACATGGTCTGAACTTTTGGGTAGACCTGTGCGGTGTCAAGAGTTGGACTTGATGATCCTTAAGGGTCCCTTCCAACTCAGGATATTCTATGATTCTATGATTCTATGAATGAAGAGCTAAAACTAATTTCTATGTCATTATGACAGAAGCACTGTGTGCTGGAAAAAACACTTATATCTCATACACCATAGTAAAGAGGAAGTAACAGATACAAAGTTACCATGACTATTTTTACTGATTCAAAATGCCTTTCTTTTCTGTTCCAGCTACATCCCACAGATAATTCCTTAATGTTTGTAAAATATGAAGGTGAATATATTTTAAGTATATTTATTGCAGAATACTTTATCCTGCCCTGTGTACTAATAAGTCACTTTTATTAACTGCAAACTGAAAGTAAGAGATGCGTTTCCAAATGACCCTACACACTGATGTGTTCTTGCATATATTGATAATGAACATCAAGCACATCTTTAAGAGTAAAATCATAAAATCAATTTTTACTGCTTTATAGATTTTTTTCCTCTAGGGGAGGAAGAAAAAAACAAACAAACAAACAAACAAACAAAACAGCTAGGCAGATAGTAATACTAATTTTTATTGATTCCTTTTTTTTTTTTTTTTTTTAAGGTAAACCTATATTTTATGTTTCTTAGATTGCACTAGTCAACTTCCTCAGGCTCCTTTGTAGCAGAAGAGCTGCAAAAGGCATGCCAAGCATGAAGACAACAAGCCAAGCCCAAGGCAACTTCTTCTCTATACTATTTTTTCAAGCTACAAATATTCCTCCAAAATACTGTTGTGTTATGGCTGAAGAAGACGCAGCAGGAAACTTCACTTTTTTTTCCCCCCCTTTTTTTTTTTTTTAATAAATGCATAAAACACTGCCAACTAAAATGGAACCGACAGTTATTAAATAACTGAGAACATGTCCAATAATTAAAATCAAGCTATATTTCTGTAATACTAATTTTAAAACAATAAATAGGTCTTACTTTACATTTTACATTGTTAATATTTCTTTATTTTGTTATATTCTGCAGTCTTTCTTAGAATAAGATTTGACTTGAGGTATAACTTTTGTTAGAGAAAAATAGGAGGGTATGAACTACATTTTCAGGTAAGAAGAAACTGTCTTTCCTCTGTCTGTTCACTCAATAAGTACAGGGTAGGATATATAGCCAAGATATTAGTCTTCTACTGAATGACCTCCTCTGACAAAATTTGAAGCCACAGTACTGATGCCCAGAGAACTGCATTAACTGCCAGGCTGTCGTTAAACTTTCCTGCTGACATCTTCAATTGGGAAAAATTTACTGGGACAAGATTTGGAACCTGGGCATTTCATATCTCCAGTGAGAATGTGAACTATCAAGAAAACAACACTTTAATAGGATGTATCATCAACCTAAGCATACTTGTTTCCAGACAAAGGTTTGGCACCACACACTCATTCAGTCTGACTTCACTCACCCATGGTTCTGACAAGGTAATGTAAAGAACTGAGTATTGGGATAGGCAAAACTACAAACAATTTCAGCCTGAAGTCAGCAAAAAATGTGGACTTCTGGAAAGAATCAAAGTGTTTTATTTATTTTCACATTTTTAAAGAAAAACAGGTATGAGTTTTTGAAAAGACAATGTTCGGGCTATTTAAAATACCTTTTCTAAAATCGATCATTTAAGATTATTTTAAAATTTATTTAACATTTGTAAGACTGCTTTTACTGAGTAGTTTTCCTTTGTACTAATGATCTGTGTCATGTAAGGCTTTACATATTTCTGAGACTAGGAAATAGTTCAAGTAATGTCATGTTTACCTAATGAAGATCATTTTGGCAAATGACAAAATGCACATGGCAATACAACACAATACAGTTCTGAAGGTGTTTTGTTATGTTTTGTTTTGTTTTTGTGGCAAATGTAATTTTTCCTACAATACAGTCAAATTGTTTTTCCTCAGCAGTTTTGTATCAAGTACAGCAAGCCATTTAGGAGAGCCAATGACAGAATTATTCTTCATATCCATTCTATCTTTTCCTAGCCTTTCTTGATCATCACTTCACAGACTCATCTGATATGCGGTACTGTTCCACCACCATTTTATCTGCTCATCTGCTGATTGCTTTCCTGACACTTTGCCCTCTAGTAATATTAATAATAAATTGCCCTCTTGCTCTGATTGTTATCCAGTCTCTTGCTGAAATAAAACAAGAGTTTTCATTTTTGTCTCTCAGATGTGTATACTGAATGACTACTGTACACCAGCTCTTGAAGTATCTACCCACTAGCAGTTTCAAGCATTGGCTTGAACCTTGAAACAGAGGCGTAAGTTTAAAAAGGAAAATAGACAAAGATGATTATTTGAGTGCAGTCTTTTTCTCAGTCATGTGAAAGTGTGGACCAAAGCAAGAACTACATAGTTTAGGTAGAGTTCTGTTCATATGGATCCTCAACTGAGGGTTTTTACAGCCAAGCCACAAATAAATAAATAAATTGGAAAGCTGCATGTGTAAAATAATACAAATGCTTGGTATTAGGTGAATACCACAAAAAAATTCTGGTGGATATTCACTTAAATTTGCAATTAATTTATTTTGAAGTGTTTGCAGCATTTTTTTTTTCTGAAAGAATTAGTGCTAATAGATTCAGAGAAGTTAATTTCAGAGTAGTATCATAATAAGAAGAACTGCAAGTTTTCAAACTGCAGTATTTATGTTTTATGTACTTGAATACTCATGCAGATAGGGAATAAAAACTTTTTGAATGACTATTCTGTCCAGCTTAAGCTAACAAATTTCTGAAAAATCATCAAATTTCACCTGTTTAAGTCTTAGGCCTTACTATTGGACATTAATATATCTCATTATAGTAAATAAAATATTTAAAAATTGTACAGCAAATATTTTTGAAACCACTTTAAAAACCCTTATGTAAGACTGGGCCAAATTTATAACCCATACAAACAAACAGACAGTCTCCGAGCATAGAGGAAGCTGAGGTGAACCTTAGGTCTTCCAAATATTGAATAAATGTGCTTGGAGATGTTTTGAAATGCTGATAAGGAAATTAAGAGCAATGAGTAAATTTGTGTTGTAGAGTACTTATTACCTCTAGTAATAAGGCTGCTCCCCTTATTTTTTGTTTCATCTGTAGTAACAAGAAAACCCTTTATTCACATCTAAAGCATTGTTCTAAATATATTAAATATATTTATTGAATATTGAATATATTGAATAGTTGTTGTAAATCAATATACTAAAGCAATTCAAAATGTATACAGTAATAGAACTAATGTTCTATTCTGCTTCCACTAAGTGAGAAAAAAAATATTAAATAAAATTTTTTAATTATAATAGCATCCTAGTGGCAATTTATAACAGTTATGCCATTTAGCCTAATGACCAAGCTACAGAATGAAGACACTTGGAAGCACACAGAGATGGAGGATGTTCCAATGTGTACAAAACCTGAGCTACATCAAACAATGGTTCCTCACTTTGTAGAATTAATTTGACCCATTGTTGTGGCAGGGCATTGGGCAGGCAGCTGGGACTAGTTTTTGGCATTCTCTTTAACACACAGGAACATACTGGTCCGCTGAGGTCACTGTCAAAATGTGCAGCTGAGTGATTTTCCCCTTTTTATTGTCACATGTGGAGCTATATGTTGGGCTGGATTTCTCGTTGCAATGATCAATAAGCACTTGAAAGAAAAGATCCATCCCACCTCTCTGGCTGTTCAACCAAACTTTGAAGCAAGATTGAACAGAATAGTGGTCCCGTTGGTTTTAATTTCCATGAGAAAACATGAATTGCTTGTCTCCATCTTAAACATGAAATGGTGACATTACCAGTTCTTACAAGATGCCCATATGTTTACTTTTCTTTACAGTGTCAAATGGAAATTAAGCATCTTTCTGAAGTGATAAGACCAAGGCTGGCAAATGGAGCTTAACAACACATCACAGTTTCAAGAAAATGGCCCCCTCTTCCCCATCTTGCCTCATCCTTGCCCACTCTTCCCCCATGGAGAAAAAGAAAGAATGACGGGAGAAAAGGAATCATTTTAACATTGTGAATTGAGATTCAATTAGAAATATTTTAATGAAATTAATTTTGTGAAAAATTTATTTTCCTAAGAAAAAATACTGAAAAAAGACAGTGCTTATCTACATCCAGTTCTACTTCTTCATGAAAATGAAATTCTACAAACAGAAATAGAAAGAACTGTTATAAATGAAAGTAGACTATAAAGTTCGTATTCCACTCAAGGGAAGAATTAGAGTATAAAAGTTTCCTTCAAGGAGTAGTGAGTGACTAATATTATTTCAGATAAAAGATCTAACCTGTTTCCTTAAAACCAAAAAAAAAGCCTTTATATTCTGTATTAAATTAATTTTACTTAACTCATGAAAAGTTGAATAAAAGTGATTAGATAATGTTTGTCCTGGAAAGCTTTAATCTGTATTTTGGAGCTTTACTTCTGTACTACCGAGAAAAAAAAAAAATCTCCATAATTTATACTCCCAGTTTCTCAAACATATTCTCATTGAGCTTAGAGTCTGTACCTGTTCATTCTCTGAACATCTACAGAGATGGATAACAAAAGAAAGCGGCCTCTGATTTTCCCCGTGCTTTCACTGAACACCATCATGCTGAGAGTATGACTGTCTGCTCTAGGAAGTTACATGTCTAACAAACAGCAAGAAAACACCAGGTACCTGTCCCACCAACAGACACATAAAGTGTAAAACTTAATGAGGCATTATAAAGACAAATGGTATAACTAAATTGTTCATGTTCATTTCCTGTAAAGATTCCTGTAGATTTCCCATAGAGACAAAAGGAAAAACTGGTGTTAATACAAGGGCTAGGGAAATCCTGCCTGTGCTGCAACAGTCTGGAGTAGTATAATATAAACCAAATCATCACAGTGGACAAATACATGTTTTATCGTAAATAAGAAATTATGAGTCACTCCACAAACGATGTTACATGCCACCTACAAAATGGGAAAACCTTCTTAGGAGCTAAGAAACAGAGACTCTCTATAGAGTGGGAAATTAGCAAAATAAACAAGAGAGACATTCCAGGCAAATCTCATCTCTTTGATTTCTTTTTTTTTTTTTTTTTTTTTTTTTTTGTGACATATATTTCAAGTAATTAAACAAACAAACATCATGTATAAACAATTAAGCAATTCAATTAACCAATATAATTAGGCATATGAGATATAGATTATAAAACTAAAAGATGAAAGATAAAAGCATCTGAAAAGATGCTTTTCTAGGGGTCTAGTATTTAGAAAGTAAAGTTCAGCAGATCTTGACTAGCTACTGTATTTTTCATTGTTAAAATATAAATAACACACTATATAACCATTAGCTAGCAATGTACACTCATATGTGTATTCAAATACATAATATGTGTATTCAAATACAAGAACAAGAAGACTTCCATAATGCTCTTCAAAAATAAGATATTTGACTTCAAAACAATAAATTCTAATCATTTATATTTTCCACCACAAGGACACTACCCTAACAAAAACGGATTAATCCACTAATCTTGCACTTTCCACACCTAAAAAAATCATATCAAAATTAGTCAGATGTCTTTTCCTTAACGAAAAAAATAGTGGAAAAACAGAGAAGGTAGAATCCTGCTATTGCTAACAACAGAAGAAAAGATGCATGAAATTTATTTATTTTAACATGATTTTTTAACATGTGCATATTTAAGTTAAGCAACTATATTAAAGCCGATGCCTTACTTTGATCTTAGAGTCAAAATATTAGTTAGGGGTATTTTTTATGATTTACAGTTGTGAACTTCTTAGACTCAATGAAATATCTAATAGTACTTTTCCCACCTATTCACTAACTTAGCAAAGATGACTGTATATATGCACGATAAGAAAAGGAAGAGAGGAAAATTAATTGCATTATTACATTTTTTTTTACATATATTTTGGACTTCTTTATTGATTTAAACTATTTATTTATTTTTAAGAAAATTACACAATGTGAAAACTTTAATTTGAGAACTAAACCAAAATATTGAATAAATGTCTCCCCATACCCTGATTTATTTATGAAGTGGTCTACAACCAGACTACATATTATTGCTATTGTCTTGTAGTTGTCACTAACATATCACTACTTTCAGTTGAAATCATCTTAAGAGCATAAGCTTCACAGAATTGTAAATATATGATAGTAATCAATTTGGTTTATTATTTTATATATACTGCCTGTGGCAGAACTCTTTTATTTTGTACTCACAGTGACATCAGCCGTTTCAAACTAAATTCCTTTCCAAAAACTACAGCTGTCAGTAGGTATTTAGAAATTCAAATATGATGACCTTACATACTAGCATTGCTTCCAAACTCCTTGATTCAAATACAGAGTTATATTAAATTAAAAGAAATCTCACTCTCACAGAAAAAAAAAAAAAAAAAAAAAAAAAAAAAAAAAAACAAGTACGGGATCCTAAAAAAAGTAGACTAGCAGTTTTTCTTCCTTAGTTAAAATGTTCTCATTTCTTGCTTACCATAATGAGCACGATAATTTATCTATCTATCTATCTATCTATCTATCTATCTATCTATTTATTTATTTTGCCATATTGCATTCTTTAAGAACACAATGCTGATGTATTTTTTCTCCAAATAAGTACATGCTGGATAGAGAATGGTAATAATGTACCTCTACAAAGTATTTTTTATTATGTGTGGGAAAAAAAAAAAGTATGAAAAGTATGAACATTGTCCTTGAATAATTCTTCCTGTGAAATTAGAGGAAACTAACAAATTATTACTTTGTGCAACAGTATGTTTTCTGATACTCCTCTCATGCAGGGAACATGTCCCCACCATGTTATGAGTTACCAGGGAAGAGACCCAGTTCTCCAGGATCTTGCACTATTTCCTACTCTCTCACTACAGCCCTAGAAGTAGGTTCATTTGCAGTGGCCAACCTGTGACTTCAGTCATAAATACCTCTGAAGGGCATTAAAGTAAGTGGTGGGAAAACATCTCCAGGAAGGGATTAGAGGGATGAGTTTACACTTAAAATATGTGACCTGAGAGGTTGGCCTTGTGGTGGTATGATATTTGGCTCCATGGACAATGGTATCCTTTGCAGGAGTACAAGTGACATACTTAGAGACATTTTAACTGCAAAGGCCACAGACTATTCTTTTAGAACATTATTTTTTCCTTGAGGTATATTTTTGACCTTTCTTGCTCACTTTTCTTTGTAAATTTTTAATTGAAGGATTGTTCTAACTTGTATTCAAAATATATACTGGTATATTCCTCTCATTTTGCACTGCAGACATCTAATTAAATACACGTTCACTGAAGTAGAAAACATCTTATAACCTATACTGTTCTACTTATTACAGTGTTAAATAGACAGAAATAATCATAGATACAAAAATAACAGAAACAGAGGAAATACTATTAAAATATATTTTGTTTATATTGTAAGAATTATTTATAGGTATTTTTACAACTAAATGAGGCACTTGCCACATAAAATACTATTTTCTAAGTTCAGAATATATCTATGAAATTTATATGTTTTATAAAGTCATCCTTTAAATTATATTTGTCAACTAATGTGCAACAAATTATATAATAATTCTTAATTATATAGTTACTATATTTATAATAAATACACATTAGGCTGTTTCAACAAAATATTTTCTTTGATGCAGTCTCAATTAACATTTGCTTAAAGGTTAGAGCAGTATCAGCATTACAAGGAAAGTCATATACAGATAAAGGCAAGAATACCATCATTATCATTTGCCTTCTTCCTACACTGTCTCTTCCTACTTGTTCCCACCTAACACCGAAACGTATGTTTTATAATGAGATGTGCCTGCAGAAGGAAAAACAATTGTACAAAAGGATTATGTGCCGTATAGGGGAAAACTAATACACTCTTTTAGTTAGGATCAGAAGGCTGGGGCCCAAAGGAACAAGTACAAATATTCACTCTGCAATCCTTCACACTACCAGCCACATGTTTCAAGCAGAGATACCTTCCTGAACACTTCTCCAGCAGGGTTAGAGCATGTATCACAGTTTTTGATAATTCATGCTAACCTTTTACATTATGAACGTTTGTATCATCTTCCCAATCTGAACATTACAACTTTGCCTACTGTCGCGTTAAGGGGTGTAGCTGATTAACCGTTACGGGCCCGGTCAGATTCAGGATACTGAACCAGTCGGACATTCACCAAAAACACATTAACCGTCTGGGGGTCCAGTCAGACATTCACCAAAAACGCATTAACGGCCTGGGGGTCCGTTCAGACATTCACCAAAAACGCATTAACCATCTGGGGGTCCATTCGGACATTCACCAAAAATGCATTAACCGCCTGGGGGTCTGGTTAGATTCAGAACACTGAACTATCACGGATAACCACCCTCACCCTCGTTGCACTCAATGAGAGTTATCACAATGCAATCAAGTATGGTTTATTACAGCAACAGATAATCAGGTTCTTTTGGATTGCCGGCGATAGTGACTGTCTGCAAAAGCAAGCTAGTATGCATAAAATACACAGGTGTTATAGGTGTTATAGGTGTTATAGATGTTACAGGTGTTTATAGGTGTTACAGGTGTTATAGATGTTACGGATGTTATAGATGTTATAGGTGTTGCAGGTGTTACAGATGTTATAGATGTTACAGGTGTTACAGATGTTACAGATGTTACAGGTGTTACAGGTGCGCAGCCTAGAAATAAACGCGTTAAAAAGGATCAGAGACTCTATAGAGATTTATAAGCAAGTATTTAGATCTCACCCAAAGGCGTCCCAATGGGGGGGGAAGAGAGGCTCAGCCTGTCGACTGATCCCAGGAGTCAGGAGGTCCTAAGGATGTTGTCCTCGGGATGGTATCTCCCCTGACAGTGGTATCTTCCCTAACATCCCCTCTCTCTTGGGCCAATTTATATTATTTTCTATCTTTTAGGTGGAGCTTGAGTGGCTCTAGTCAAGCATATCTTAGTTATGATTGGTGTAAAGTTTTCCCGTCTCCGTTTAAAGTAATAGGCTCCGAGGAATTCAGAGCGCATGCTCAGTGAGGGGTGGTCGCACCTTGGAGGCGGGTAGCTTTTGGGATGGAGGTGTGTTTTGGTATTATAATGATATTATAATGAGCAAAAAGTACACTAGGGTACAGCATTTGTCAAAATATGACAGGTCTTTGGCTTAGGGTGGCAAAAAGTGCAGCTTTGTGCACAAGAACAATCGAGGTCCCATCTGATTACAGAGCCTAGCCGTGGTGTCTCCACTCCACTCTATGCTCCGTGCTGTTCCTTAGAGCTAGCACACCAAGTTTCCCCAGCGCGATAGCATCTAAGGCTGGGAGCCTAGGGAACGCTCAGATAAAGCAGTTATGCCCTACCCTGAAAGCCTCTTCAATGCTGTACCTTTTCCTTAAAAATGTGAATGTTAGTTTTATTTTCCTAGTTACTTCAGGCATTTACACCACACCTACAGAAGTTACAATATATGCTTTTTAAGGTATCCTTCTGGACATCAAATATAAACTCTTATGCTTGATACAGTTTCAAAATTTATTATATGGTAATATATTGAGAACAGTACTAAAACTAGGGACATCAGTAGAAAGTGATTCCATTTTGAATGTATAGAGAATCTAGAATCATGAACAGGAGTTTTCATAGTACTGCTTAATATACTATAGATATTTAATAACTTTCAACTCCCTGTAAAGAAATGATTCCTTCATCCTTCCTTTGTCATATTCTGTCACTTCAATTGTTTGACTTGGAAGTTTTTGACTCTTATTTTCATACATTTATTACAGTGAGACATGTAAAAGTCTTGGTTAAACTGAGATACAGATGGAAGAAAGCAAGCAATACCAGTGTCAATACATCAACAAATTATAGGTTCTCTCAAAATAATCCCACTGGGCTGAAATTCATTAGCCATACTCACAGTGAATAATTACATAGATTTAATTCCACAAGAAGCTACATACAATGTAGGGTATTAAATGCCACTAATGAATGTAGAATCAGGCCCATTGACAGAAACAGGAATGCAATCACTGCTGAGTATAAGACTTGCTGAAACAAACCCTATACCAGTATCCAAGGCATGCAATCTCAGTTCATACACTTTATCTTTACTTGTAGCCATTTGCTAAATCTTACCTGCATACCAACTATTCATCTCATTTACTTTGTGAATTATGTATGCTGCTTAAATCCACTTAAAACTGAAATCATCATGAGATGATGAAGTGAAGGAAACACATATGAGCATAATATTTACAGTAGATTTTCCACATCTGCCTGTTATTAACAAAGCACATCTATCATTTTATCATTTTATCATTCTATCATTTTACATTAAAAGTCTCTGAGTGTTAGAAGAGTGGAAAAATAAATTTATTAAAACCAGTTAAACTAGACAGTAGAGTTTTGCTCTGAAGCTTTCTCCAAGACCGTAATGCCCCACCCCTCAGCCCCCAACATAAAAAGAAGTAATCAAGGTCCCAAATTTGAGAACCTTCTCTATCACCGCCCCCACCCAGACTGTTTTTTCTCCTGGTATAAGTACTGTATTCTCTGTATTTTATTGTCATCATCATTACCATTGTTATCATTATTAAAGTGCTAAAGCTACAAGCTGGTCTTGCTATGTCTGAAGCCCACAGTTATTGGACGTGCTCCAGTTTACACCAATGTTACTAAAGCAATTTGTTTTTTTTATGGTGATAGATTTTTGTTTACAGTTCAAGAGGGAAAATATCACTTGATTTGCAGGGTGTGAGAAAATGATTTATGTAGCATTTTCTGACTGCTGCAATCAAAATTGAAAAACTTATATTACACTGTGCACAGTGATCTAAGATCTCATTTATAAACCTAATATAACATATAATAGAATACTGGACAATCAATCAAGAAATTGAGACACTGATGACTAAATTATACAAAATGTGAAAGATTCATGACTGAACTGTTGAGGTTGGATTTCTTGGGTACTGTAAATATCAGAGAATTCAACTTACTTTACTGCAAGTTCATAAATTCAGTTTACAAACACAGAGTAAAACAGAAAAGAGAAATAAAAACACCATGAGATAAACATTTCTCTCCTAAGAAACATGATTTTCCAATTTCATATTTTATCCAAGAATTCACTTCAATACATAAAGAAATAGAGTTCACAATGAAACTAACTATATGTTAATAGAAGTCATTTTCCATTTGCATCAGGAAATTAAAAATTATTTGTCTCAAAGTTACAAACTCTGAGCATCAGTATTGTCTTCTGGTACAACAAATTATACCTGATTCTCACTTCTTATAACAACTAGTGATTCCAAGTAATTTCAGCTAGAAGATCTCACAAACCTCAAGTTAATTTATAGATGTTGTTAATAGCTGTTGTTTTCCATCATATGAAACATGAAATATATATATTTATATATATAGTGGAAAAATCAGGAATACTGCACTGTTTCAGTATGTAATAATGTGGCTTCTGGGTTAAGGCAAAGGCACCGAATATGAGGAATTCAAAAGCTCTGTTTCCCAAAATTGAACAGTGATGCCTGAGCACCATAGCCACTAGGACACTGATTCCTCATTTTCTTCCTCTGGAATTTCACTCTGTGGGGCAAATGCTATTGCTTTCTATGTGCTGGCACAGGGAGGCTCAGCATTCAAGCACAGCATCTACGTATAATTAAGGGTTTCTGACAGTTTCAAGTACAGCTGAACTATGGAAAATTTGTACTAAATCTTTGCTGGAAGTTCTGTCGTGTCTAAGAAGGCTTTACAGGCTGTCACTGAGATTCAGCAGATCATCCCATTGACCCATCTACAAATATAGTTTGACGACTGTCTTGCAGAAAACTGTGGGAATGGATCTTCCTCTTCTCCCGCTCATCAGCTCATGGGGAATCACTATAAAATAGAAATATGTGAGTTGCCTCAGTCTCTGACACTTTTGGCTAATTCCTTTTTTTACTGTACTAACCACAAATTCTGAAGTTTCAGAATGTATTGTAATAATACATTCTTCTACTTTCTCAGCATAGATCTTACTCACAGATAGTTAACTATTGCAGTTGTATTTCTCACTAACAAATACAGTAAAACAGTCAGCTCATCAGGTACCATATGCAATAGGTCATTTTCCTCTGTACAGATTGATAGAAGCAACATTATAATCAGCTACATAAACATATACATATAATAAGCATAATCAGCAACATATACATACAAAATGAAAAACATATCTAACCACATGTTAAATCCA
This sequence comes from Netta rufina, assembly GCF_964035555.1. NCBI lineage: Eukaryota > Metazoa > Chordata > Aves > Anseriformes > Anatidae > Netta > Netta rufina. Next base: position 71,770,909 of record NC_140124.1, on the reverse strand, counting down.
AGGATGCTAGGAGAATATAAGGGCCTCTCACTGACTAGATGTCAAAGATAATGATGGTATCTCTAAGATATAAAACAAATCCTACAAGACATCAGAAAAAGAAGGAAAAAACAAACAAATGACACACAAAAAAAAAAAAAAAACACAATGGTTTCACAAATTCTATATCCTAGAAAACATGTCTCTCTATTTTTAAGTCATCTCAAATATTTTACTCTGACAGAAAAAGAACATTAGAGACTTTTATATGAAGTATATTTGAATATATGTGGTAGTGAAAAGGCAACAGCAACACATTTGAAAATAAAATTACATACTGCAGGTTTAGTAATCTGACTGTTAAAAACACTATAAAATTATTGACTGTGAAATTTATACTTTTCAAATTATCAACCATTTAAATCTAAATGCTGATATTTCTTTTTTTATGTATAGAATCTGTAAGAATAATGACTGATATAAAAATCATTGTACAAAAATTCCTTGACACTTCTTTTAAAAAAGGAAAGCATTTAAACCATTTTCTTCCTAAATTAGCTAACGCCTGTATTTCTTAAGGTATGTACTGTGAAATTAACTTTGTTACTAGCATCTTATTTAGATTCACTATTTATTTATTTAAACTGTGGAAGAAAATTCTATTACAAAAAATATACTATTACAGCAAAAATTTGTCAGGGAACCAAAGAAAGACCTTTTCAATTTTATCCAAGTTTTCTGTCTGTAAAACAGGAGTACTTTTCTAATTATAGAATCTTCCCTACTGACAGCTCTCATCTTATGCAGGTCTGCCAAAGGTGCAACCATCGAAGCATGTGGTAGAAAAGATTCACATAAATCTTGTACAAGGAATAGTAGTAAGTAATGAAAAGTGCTCTAGCAGTGTATGTTTGAAAATTAGCCAGAAAACCTCTTCTGGATTATAAACATTCCTATTTTCCTATTTCTCAAAGAGGCAGTCTTCTGTAATGTAACAATTCTCAAATGAGAATCACATTCTGTCCTTTGGACATATGAACTCTATTTTATTTAGCTCGATTTGAAAAAAAAATTTGAGCTACCACAAATGGTTTCTAATAAATATCTATGCAATCAGTGGTTAGGGCTCTGAAAATAGCAAAGCTTCAGACTAAACTATCTGAAGTTTAAGAATCCTGAAGTTTAGGAATCCTTTTGAAACTAGCTGTCTAGAAACCCTTTAGGGCAAAGACAAGTATTTCTCCAGGTCAGTTTGACCTATCCCTCCTTTGATACCCAGATAAATTTATATATATATATATATATATATCTGATGTTGCCATACCTACTTCATTAAATGAGGCCTTAGGCACTTTAATAAATAATGTCTGAATATTTGGATAATAGCCAACATTTCAGTTGGCTAAATAAAGTGAGAATAATCATAGAATTAGAAAGTGGTGTAAAAGAGTTGAGGCCTTTATAATAAATGCAAAGAAAAAAATTTACTCTTGACTTCATACTGTCTCTGCTTCACAAGACAGTGTGACTGTGGAATACTCATACTCTACCTAGGTTTCTCCCCTTCCCCTTCCCCTTCCCCTTCCCCTTCCCCTTCCCCTTCCCCTTCCCCTTCCCCTTCCCCTTCCCCTTCCCCTTCCCCTTCCCCTTCCCCTTCCCCTTCCCCTTCCCCTTCCCCTTCCCCTTCCCCTTCCCCTTCCCCTTCCCCTTCCCCTTCCCTTCATAGATATATATGTGGTATACATGTATATGTTTCTATACAAAGTTTTTAGACAAGGTATACAAGATTCTATGTTTGACCACAAAACTAACTGAAGAAACTCATCTCCAGTTCCTTGCATTGAATTAAATAGGCTTTGCTAAAGTATTAATTCACTTTAAAAGAGTTAGACATATATGTTTTTGTGACCTTAAAAATAGAAAATTACATAACATAGCATAACCCTTTTAAAAAATAAATATTAAAAGACTTCAATTATTTGGGAACCAAAATAAAGTGAACAATGAAGTGCAACACTTCACTGTGCTGCTATGGCATATGACAGTGGCTGGCAGTGGCATGGTTCTACATTGTTTTACAAATAATTTTATCCTATTGATTTATTTTATGGAGAACAGAAGGCACAGACTAACCAGCTTGAACTAATTTCAGATTCTTACAGGTCCATAGTAAACTTTAATATGTGTCAGAACATCAAAACATTAAATGGCACCAACATTGTGATATACTTTCAAAACTGAATGTTCATGTTTCTGTTGCCTTTCACTTCTTGAACTAGAGAACATTTTAGGTAATGTAACAGATATTGTTCTGGAATATGCACTATGTTCAACTTGATATTTTAACATAAACAAAAATGATGCAAAAAGACATGGTATAGTTATTTATGTCTTCATTTGTAGTGACATACTTTTTTTTCTCATCAAACATTCTTCATAAAACATATATTTTTGGATCAAAGGGCTGACATCTATTCTTACTTTTTCTCCTGCAAAACATATACTTGCATGGTAAATAATTATTTTCATTCACTAAACATGCATGGCAATCTATTTACAAAAGACTGAGCACTGGAACACCTTGCCTAAAGAGGTTGTGGAGTCCCCTTCCCTGGTGATATTCAAAAGCTGTCTGTACACAGTCCTGGATAATATAGTCTAGGGAGCCCTGCATGAGCAGGAGGTTGGACTAGATGATCTACAGAGGTCCCTTCCAACCTCAATCATTCTGTGATTCTGTGATTACATACCATTAAGAGAGCATGTTATCTTCTTCCTTTTGTAGTTTTGTTTTAACTTCACTGTTATGCTACTAATCATGCAGTCATGGTGCATAACACATGAATTCTAGAAACACCTTTATTTTAAAACACCTCTTTTTCTAGGAACATCCATACCACTAATCTAAATCCTAAATTAATTCAAATATGTTAATCCTGTCTGCTTTGCAGAAAAAAAAAAAAAAAAGGATTAATAGGCTCTTACTTTTAGTGCCACAAAAAATACTTTCCTACACATCTGAAAGCACAGAGCAGTACAACTAGTTAATAGATCATGGTCAGTGCATCAGCCAAATAGTCTGTGTATAGTCAAAAGAAGGTTTTTGTACTATAAACCAGAAACTATTCTCTGTGCTCTGTTAGATACCTGAGGACACATCTTCTTAGCTCGTCTGGTAACTCAAGAGTGGTAACATGACGTACTGTGGAAACATAACAGTATGTTATGTATTTAATGTGGAAATTGCCTTGCTCTTAGTACTTTTCTTGAAGACCTCTCCAGACAGTGTCATGGTACATTAATTATTTAGTGGATAAATAATTAATCAAAATATTGGTAAGACATGACAAGAGAAAATGATTTATTTTCTCAAGGTAGGGAGGTTACCAGTAGCATCCTGTAGAGATCTCTAAGGGAACCTGTGTGATTCAATATATTCTCGAAAGGGGTGAATAATGTGACAAGATTTGTTATTGATACTAGGCTTCCTAAAGCTAGATGGGGACTCGAGGAAGAACTACAGAAACACTTTTCAATACTGGCAGATGAAAATCAGTGTAGATAAATGTAAAATGGTTTATGTTGGATAGGGGAAATCAAACCTAATGTAACTGACAAAACAATGGACTCTCAACTAACCTAGCTCATACAAAAAAAAAATGGAACTATAGCAGATAGATTTAAAAAAATGTTGGTTTACTGTTCAGAAGCTGTTAAAATAATCAATTTGAAGCTAGAAACTATCAAGAGGGAAATAAATAAATAAATAAATAAACAGGAAACAATGGGATTTATGCCACACTATGATTACATATTTCAGTATCATCCTGAATACAGTATTTCTGAGTACTCATACCCTCCATCTAAAAAAAAAGATTCAAAGGAATCTCAGAGTAGGTGCAGAATAAAGATGACAAGAGTGACTTGTAACAGCTTCTGTGCACTAAACAGTGGAAATGGAGGAACAGGTGATTAAGAGAGATACAAAAGAGGCCAATATGGCCACAAGGGATAGTGTGGGGAAAAAAAAAAAAGAAAAAAAAAGTTGCCCTTTCTTTCAAAACAAGAATTAAGTAATGCCAGATGAAAATAGATGATGGCAGTTAAAAAAAAAAAAAAAAAAAAAGATTTTTTTTCCTTCGCATGATTGATAGACAATCTGGAATAAAAGACACAGGAGACAGAAGACAATAATAGTTTGTAAATGTTGCAAAACTAATTTGATTTTTCCTCCAAGGATACATACTCTGGTATGTATCAAATGTACTTACTTTGTTTCATTCCTATATTCTTGCCTAGATTTGGCACACTTGGAGAGGCTACAAGGCTAGATAGATCGTTGATATCTCACAGCACAATCATTATGTTCTTATGTCAGTTCTGCTCTGCTCTTGGCAGCACTGTACATGAATTTTGTGCCAGGAATTAAATGTTTGCCTCACTGGAAATGTTGTCCAAATGAACCTCTATTTCCTTCTCATCTCTAAAGGAGGAATATTGACTTCTTTCATATAATTCAGTACTAGAACTCACACATTGGTGTCAAACTATTTCTCCTGGGGTTTGAAATGTAGCAGGGAGAGAGGCAGCTCAAGGAATCTGAAAATCTGAAACCTTGTCTTGGATAAATGCTCTGACTAAAAGTATAATTAAAGAGAAAACAAACAAAAATCAAAACAAACAAACAAACAAAACATAACTGCGTATTAAAAGATTATTTCTTCCTGTTTTGCTAGCAGTGTATAACTTAAGTCAATTCTTGCTGAACTGCAATATCAGATGGGAATAAAATGCATCAGAATGTTTCAATGTTGTGCTAATTTTCAGGAAAGGCAAGAAAGAAGACCCCGATTACTACAAATCTGTCAGTCTCACATCAGTGCCTGGTAAAATTATGGAGAAGATTATCCTGGGAGTTACTGGAATGCATCTGGGGGACAATGCATCCTACTTGGGTTTGTTCAGCCTGGAAAAGAGGATGCTGAGGGGAGACTTCATGGTAGTTTACAGCTTCCTCATGGGGCAGAGAGGACATCTGCTGATCTCTTTATAAGGGGTAGGTTCTGTTCAACAAATTTAATTTCCTTTTATGATGAGATAACCCATCTTGTTGATCAAGAGAAGCCAGTTGAAGTAATCTTTTTGGATTTTAGTAAAGCTTTCAATATGGTTTCTCATAGGATCCTAGTGGACAAAACGTCCAGCATACAGCTAAACAAAAACATAATACGATGGCTGAACAATTGGCCGATGGGTAGAGCTCAAAGGGTTATGGTAAATGGGGCTACATCAGGCTGATGGCCAGTCACCAGTGGGGTCTCCCAGGGCTCCATTTTAGGGCCAGTTCTTTTCAATGTTTTCATAAATGATTTGGATGTAGGAGTTGAAGGTGTTTTGAGTAAGTTTGTGGATGATACTAAACTGGGAGGAGCTATTGTCTCTGTCAAGGGTGGAAAGGCCTTGCAGAGAGATCTGGACAAATTGGAGAGCTGGGCAATCATCAACCGTATGAAGTTTAAAAAGAGCATGTGCTGGGTCCTGCACCTGGGAAGGGGCAACCCTGGCTATACATACAGACTGGGGGAAAGCAGCCTCCCAGAGAAGGATCTGGGGGTTTTGGTTGATAGCAAGCGGAATATGAGCCAGCAGTGTGCCCTGGCAGCCAGGAGAGCCAACAGTATCCTGGGGTGCATCAAGCACAGCATCGCTAGCTGGTTGAGCAAAGTGATTATCCTGCATTGGTGCAGCCTCACCTCGAGTACTGTGTGCAGTTTTGGGCACCACAGTACAAAAAGGATGTGAAACTATTGGAGAGTGTCCAGATGTTAGGAAGAACTTCTTTACTGAAAGGGTTGTGAGGCATTGGAACAGGCTGCCCAGGGAAGTGGTGGAGTCACCATCCCTGGAAGTCTTCAAAAGACGTTTAGATGTAGAGCTTAGGGATATGGTTTAGTGGGGACTGCTAGCGTTAGGTCAGAGGTTGGACTCTATGATCTTGAGGTCTCTTCCAACCTAGAAATTCTGTGATTCTGTGATATCGAAAATTCTGTGATTCTGTGAGAAGGGCTACAAAGATGGTGAAGGGCCTAGAGGGGAAGACATATGGGGAGTGGCTGAGGTCACTTGGTTTGTTCAACCTGGAAAAGAGGATACTGAGGGGAGACTTCATGGTAGTTTACAGCTTCCTCATGGGGCAGAGGGACATGTGCTAATCTCTTCTCTGTGGTGACCAGCGACTGGACCTGAAGGAATGGAGTCAAGCTGCAACAGGGGAGGTTCAGGCTGAATATCAGGAAAAGGTTCTTCACCAAGAGGGTGGTCACGAACAGGAACAGGCTCCCCAGGGATGTAGTCATTCCACCAAGCCTGTCAGAGTTTAAGAAGCATTTTGACTATGCTCTCAGTCATATGGTCTAAATTCTGATTTTTGGGTAGAACTGTGTGGAGCCACGAGTTGGACTCGACGATCCTTGTGGGTCCCTTCCAACCAAGGTATTCTATGATTCTATGAATCAGTAGAGTAACAGATAGAACTGCCATTAAGACTAAAGAAGATGTATTTTTTCCGTTGTTCTTCAAAGTAAGATCATACTTTAGATTATTTGCAAAGAGTAAGCAGAAAATCAACTTAAAAATCACTCAAGTATATTATGATGCAGCCTTTTTTACAAGGTAATCTAAGTATTAGGAGCATTCCTCTTACAGTTTCCCTGCATTTAGACTAGCTTTTCTAGTTCCTTACTTACCGATATATGTATTTTATATATATGTAGAACCCGATAGTAATTTGCTTAATTCTAAAAATTGAGTAACTTGTGTCCAGGGCATTCTTTCTGAAGGTCACTTTCTAAAGAAATCATATGTCTGTAATGAAGATTTTGAAAATTATTGAATAGCACTGAAGTTGAAGAAACTTGTACAAAACATCTTTTAATTATTTTTTTTCATGTATTAGAAACAATGTAAGAACATTAGTAATTAGCTTCGCTTGATGTGTTGAAGAAAACATCTCTACTCAAAGAAAGAATTAAACATTATCCCTGAAACATCCCTGAAACAGACCACAGCTAGTTCTCTGAAAAGCATGACTTTTGGAAAAAAAAAAAAAAAATGAAAGCCTTGCAGTAACTATTTAACTACATCAAGAATAGAGATGAAAATTTGGTACTTCAGGTAAACCCCTATCAAATAGATGCTGAAATATCCATTGTATTCTGATTGACTTTTTAAAATCCCATTAACTGAAATTACTAACATCTTCATGACTATTTTTGGTCCCTGCAAAATTCAAGATCATGACTGTAAACTGTATATTTCAAATATTAAACATTCATAAACTGTCTGAAAGTATGCTTTCTTCGTAAACAGGTAATGATATAAATTACAAAACTGAGTCCATGGGAAGAGAATATACTTGTCCTTCCCACGGTCTCCTTTCTGTGAAGAACATTTCATGGACAGAGAGAGGATGATGAATATCATCTTCCTGGACTTGAGCAAAGCCTTTGATATGGTCCCTCACCACATTCTTCTCTCTAAATTGGAGAGGTATGGATTTGAAGGATGGACTGTTAGGTGGATAAAGAATTGGCTGGCTGGTCACAGCTAAAGGGTTGGGGTCAACGGTTCTGTGTCTGGGTGGAGGCTGGTCACAAGTAGTGTCCCTCAGGGTTTCGTCTTGGGACCGGTGCTCTTCAACACCTTTATCAATGACATAGACGACAGAATCAAGTGCACCTTCAGCAAGTTTGCAGATGACACCAAGTTGACTGGTGCAGTGGTTACAACGGTTGCTCTTGTAAGACCCCACCTGGAATATTGCATGCAGGCCTGGGGCCCCCAGCACAAGAAAGATTCCTCTTGGAACAGGTCCAGAGGAGTGCCACTAAGATGATCAGAGGGCTGGAGCATCTCTCCTATGAAGAAAGGTTGAGGAAACTGGGCTTGTTTAGCTTGGAGAAAAGAAGGCTCCAGGGACCTCGTTGCAGCCTTCCAGTACTTGAAGGGAGCGTATAAACAGGAGGGGGAACGTCTGTTTACATGTGTTGATCGTGATAGGACAAGGGGGAATGGTTTTAAACTAAGACAGTGGAGATTTAGGTTAGATATTAGAAGGAAGTTTTTCACTCAGAGGGTGGTGAGACACTGGAACAGGTTGCCCAGAGAGGTTGTGGATGCCCCATCCCTGAAGGCATTCAAGGCCAGGCTGGATGTGGCTCTGGGTAGCCTGCTCTAGTGGTTGGTAACCCTGTCCAGAGCAGAGGGATTGAAACTGGATGATCTTTAAGATCCTTTTCAACGCAGGCCATTCTATGAAGTACAAGTCAGCCAACCTAGCCGGTAAGGCTACCCTAGCATATTCAGAAAGTACTCCAAACAGACCCTAGAACATAAGTCAGAAAAAAAAAAATCTGAAAGCTTTTCTTTCATAAACGAAAACCATGAGATTAGGAGATTATTTCTTTTCTCAGTTATGGGTTTTGAGTGTGTTATAGCTTTCCTTTTCATGTTACAGAAAATTTGTCTAGAAATGGTTAGAAATTAAAAGACTGTAAATACTATAAGACCTAATTATTATATAAAAATAGCATTACTACAAATATTGCCAATTTCAGAACAGAGGGCCTAAAAACTTATTTTGTTGTGGCTTTCCTAGAGCAATAAGGATTCCCAGTGATCTTTATGACTGCGCAATTACATGAACTAGCAATGCCCTGTGCCTCCATCTTACCTTCCAAATATACACCATGTATGAAATGTGCGGAGAAGATGAAAGTGAGAAATAGAGCTGACACAAGCAGTATAATGTTTCTCACTTGTAACCAGACAGAAGTTTCCACAGCCATGGACTTTAACCATGCTGTGCACAAGGTCCATACTCAATCCTTCACTTTTAGCAAAACTGGGTTAGACACAAGTTGCATGCTACCATGCTGAAGAACTCCCTACCTGATACACATGGAGTAATCAGATCATTTGCTCAAGCAGAATTTCACACCCACATAATTTTCCATCAGCTGGATGAGGAATCCTTTGACTAGGTTCTGACCTGAAATCTGAGGCAAATCTGTTTGTTCATTTATCTGAAGCTGAATAATTTAATTATTGATCACTTCAGCTTTTTTACCATGGTTACAATGTCACAGTTTAATTCTACTTGCTGTGGTCTTGACACCATATCTACTAAATTATTGACTTTTGTGCACGCTACTCTTTCATTTTGTTTATTCACAGTAATAAATCAACTTTGTTTTCAACTAAACGGCACAGCACTGCTTAAGTGACTTAAATGTCCCTCCAAGGAAAAAGGCCTGCAACTGCTTACCCCCAAAGCAATGTTGCTTTCTTGAATCCTTAGTATCCTGTTTACTTCAAGAGTTATAGCCTGTTCTATGAACAACCATTCCCACAGCAAAGAAGTCTCACAGAAAGCATATAGCGTTATCATTTAAAGGTGAAGTAAGATTTATTTGAGCCAGATACCTGCTGCTTCTTTTTATCAGATAGATATGAACCTGTTAAAGTGGGTCCAGAGGAAAGTCATGAAAATGATCAAAGGACTAGAACCTCTCCGCTGAAGAAAGGCTGAGAGAGCTGGAGTTGTTTAGCCTGTAGTTGAGAAAGCTCCAGGGATCTCTCTCATTGCAGTCTTTCAATAAATTAGGTGATATTATAAGAAAGATGCAGAAGGACTTTTTACCAGGTCCTGTAATATCAAGACAAAGTATAATGATTTTAAATAAAAAGAGGGTAGATTTATATTTGACACTAGGAAGAAATTCTTTATTCAGAGGGTGGTGAAGCACTGGAACAGGTTGCCCCAGCCCTGGAAGTGTTCAAGGCCAGGTTGGATGGGGCTTTGAGCAACCTGATCTAGTGGAAGGTATCCCTACTCGCTGCAGGGGGGGGGTTGCACTAGATGATTGTTAAAGGTCCCTTCCAACATAAACCATTCTGTGATCTCTGATTCTTACAGGTCTTCTTGTAGCAGCCAGACCCAAGGGAACACAGCTGGGCTGGATCACAGTAGGCCTGGAAAATGGGTAGCTAAAGCACTGCCCTTGAAAGCTTCCTTGGTAGCAAGTCCATATGTCTTGGATTAAGAATTTTTATTCATAGAATCACAGTGGGGAAAGTGAAACTCGAGGGCAGCCTTGGATGCAGTAATCATGAAATGGTGCAGTTTTACACAGAAAGCTTGCTACCTGGACTTTGGGAGGGTATCCTCTTCATACTGAGAATCTTCATACCCTCTTCATGTTAATAATAACGTTTTTCTCTTTTGCAAAGCTTCTCCCCAGCTTTTCTACTGGAAAATCGTAATAGGAAAACAATCACTTCCAGAATGCATAGAAATATTGAAGATGAGTGGGAAATAATTCAGCATATGGTGCTGTAGAAAAAGTTTTTTTAAGGATTTGTATGACTGTTTAAAGGTCTGATTATACTTATAAAATGGACTAAGAAAGAAGTTGATGGTGGCTCAATAGAGAATGACCAGCTGGGGAGGAATAAAAGAAAACCTATACTACTGTGCAAGTTGTAAAGAGGTAAATAACTAAAAGGAAGACACTGATTTTGTTTGAGAAGAATTCTTACAGAAATTAAATTGTAACTTTCAACATGCTATCAGATCTTTTAGTGTAGACGTAAAACACAAAGCTGCTTTTATATGACATTTCAACAAACACTATTCAGAACATTTGGCAGACCAGAAAAAGTAAGCTGATACTTCTCTGTCAAACTGCCTTTTTACCTGCCTGATTATAAATTCTTTTTTTTTCAAAAACGCAAAGTTAAGAGATATTCATGTAAGCTCCTTGCAACAGCTCTTATTTGCTTCAGTTTAAGGAGAGGATTTAGATTCTGATTTCCCTTTCTTAGAACTCAAAACTTGATCTAAAATCTTATCTTCTTAAATCTCTTGATATTCACTTAACAGTGCACCTGAAACACTCAGCAGATTTCAGAAAGCAATTTAGCAATTTGAATGAGAAAGTTAATATTGTGGTGGGGTACCCACCACATTGTACCCATAAAAATATGAAACTTCTGCAGGGATATCAACATGTATATATTGTTCTTCCCTAGACAAAACTTTACAGGATCAGAACAAAAACAAATACAACCTAAAGCTTATTGATGAAAATCTTAATAATTTAAGACAGAGCAGGGTAACATCTGGAGGAAATACGGTTAGAATTCACCTCACCTACCTTCCAGCACTTCTTTTTAGCAGCTGGTGTTCACAGCTTTGTTTTGTCAAGCTCCTGGGGACACCACCAGTCCTTCCTGGCTCTGCCCATCATCCCAAGTGCCCTCCCCCAGACCCTGCCCATCCCAGGACCCCATTACAGTTCAGCACCGGGTATACAGCCCCTTCCTGAACTATCTGCTGTGTCACTGCAAGGGCCAGCAGCTGCCTGAGGCTGAGTATGAGGTGTCTTCATCTGGGCCAGGCAGAGCCTGGACCCATTCTGAGGCCCTACTAGGAGAAGGATACCAGGGGCCAAGGGCAGCCCCAGCTCTGAATGCCAGGCACCTCCATGGTAATGGGTATAGGCCAAGGCTAGTCTGGGATGTAACATTTCCAAATTATGGTGCTGTTAGGTACTGAACATAAAACCCATCATTGATTCCATGGATGATTTCCTGCATGTTTGAGCTATATATAGTTCAACAAATCTGAATTTGCTATTATTAGTAAAAAGCTCAAGGCACTGTATTGGCCTGATGTCACAGTGATCAGGACTTGCCTGTAATGCTTAGGTGTGTGTTAGTATTATTGCAAGATACCAATCTGGCTTTCAGAGGGTTCCCAAACACAATAAAATTAATGTTTACTGGAACTGTATTTTCTGAACAGCACTTAAATTGTTCATTCAGCTAACATATTGAAAACCTGATGTCTTTTCCAAGATCTGTAATTTCTAATTCAGTGCAAGAGTTTTAGTGCAATTATTCTATGTTCAGGATAAGGTATAATGACATATTTCAGGAGTAAAATAAAAAATTCAGGAGTAAAATAAAAATAAAATATTTCAGGAGTAAACAATTAAAATTTTGATCATCTTCCGCCCACCCCAACCCCATTCCCCAATGATTTATTTTGATAAGAAAGAAGGACACAATATTGGACAGCCCTAGAGTGACATCTACAGTTCAGAAAAGAGGGCAAAAAGGAGGCAAAAGTTACATCCACTCACTCTTCTTTAAATATGAAAGAAGAGTGTACTAATGATGAAATTATGCATTAAGTGAAGATACATTTTGCAAGAAAGCATTTTACCATGAAGCACACTGGCCAGGTAGCACCAGAAACAATTCAGCCCACCTGTCAATCCAGCTCTTCTCACAGTAGTTTCCCACCTCTACCTTTTCCTAAGAGTTTTAGAAAGGCTTACCTCTGCTCTAGGAAAGGAACATCAATTAAGTGTAGCTGAGAAGTAAGCAGATCTGGGAAAAAAAAAAAAAAAAAAAAAGTCATCTGATAAATCAATTACTTAATTACTTTAGATGTTGGAACACAGAAAACACAGAAACTAATAGGAAGTACATCTTGAGTAAATACTAACAAAAAAAAATAAAAATAAAAGTTTATTGTGAGAAAACAAAGCTGTACTTCATCAATGAAGATAAAATTCCGTCATTTTACTTCAGTCTGCATTGCAGTCTGCAATACCTGTTTCCATGATAACATACACAATCATGAAAACATGCAGAATCATGAATTGCAATCCAGATAACAAAGTTCTATTTTTGCTGTAAATGTATTATAACACTGTATCCTATGTTAAGGGATAGCTATATTTTCAATATGCATAAAACATGACATTCAAAAATTAGTAAATATTTCTGAAAGAGTGTAATAGGAGACGGGAAGGAAGAACTATTGAAAAAAAAAAAAAAAAAAAGGCGACAGAAAAGATAGGAGAATGAACAGGGGAAGAAGCACAATAAATTACCCATTTGCAATAGACTTACTGTCCTTGTCAGAAAAGAACAGATGGTTTAAAAAGATTTCAAACTTCTTGGACATGACAGGTTCATTTTTACTGAACAAAAGCCAAAGATAAAGCCAGAGTGAAGGTGAAACGAAAAACTAATGCATGATACCTACTTTGTGTCACAAGAGCAACTTGGTCAATGAATCCATGTGTGTTCACAGAATCACAGAATTTCTAGGTTGGAAGAGACCTCCAAGATCACCTAGTCCAACCTCTGACCTAACACTAACAGTCCTCCACTAAACTATATCACTAAGCTCTACATCTAAACATCTTTTAAACACCTCCAGGGATGGTGACTCCACCACTTCCCTGGGCAGCCCGTTCCAATGCCTAACAACCCTTTTGGTAAAGAAGTTCTTCCTAAGATCCAACCTAGAACTCCCCTGGTGCAACTTAAGCCCATTCCCCCTCGTTCTGTCACCAGGCACGTGGGAGAACAGACCAACCCCTACGTCACTACAGTCTCCTTTAAGGTACTTGTAGAGAGCAATAAGGTTGCCCCTGAGCCTCCTTTTCTCCAGGCTGAACAAGCCCAGCTCCCTCAGCTGCTCCTCGTAGGACTTGTTCTTCAGACCTCTCACCAGTTTCGTCACCCTTCTCTGGACTTGCTCGAGCACCTCAATGTCCTTCTTGTAGCGAGGGGCCCAAAACTGAACACAGTACTCGAGGTGCGGCCTCACCAGAGCTGAGTACAGGGGGACAATCACTTCCCTAGCCCTGCTGGCCACACTGCTTCTGATACAAGCCAGGATGCTGTTTGCCTACTTGGCCACCTGAGCACACTGCTGGCTCATATTCAGCTGACTATCAACCAATACTCCCAGGTCCTTCTCTGCCTGGCAGCTTTCCAACCAAACCTCTCCCAGCCTGTATCTCTGTTTGGGGTTATTGCACCCCACGTGCAGGACCCGGCACTTGGCCTTGTTAAACTTCATGCAGTTGACCTCAGCCCATTGGTCCAGCCTATCCAGATCCTCCTGCAGAGCCTTCCTACCCTTGAGCAGGTCGACACACGCACCTAACTTGGTGTCATCTGCGAACTTACTGAGAGTGCACTCAATGCCCTCATCCAGATCATCGATGAAGATATTAAAGAGGACTGGCTCCAGCACCAAGCCCTGGGGGACGCCACTAGTGACTGACCTCCAGCTGGACTTGACTCCATTCACCACGACTCTTTGGGCCCGGCTATCCAGCCAGTTTCTAACCCAATGAAACGTACGCCAGTCCAAACCGAGAGCAGCCAGTTTCTTGAGGAGAATGCTGTGGGAAATGGCGTAAAACGCCTATTCTATCACTCAGAGTAAATATGAAGCTTACTCATTAATATGTTCTAGCACAACTTCTGTAGGCCACAACAATTATCTTCTTTGAAACCAACCAATGTCATTGTCCCCCCCAAAACAAACAAACAAACAACAACAAAACTGTATGATCTGTATGGAAGGTAATATCTCTACTCTTTGTAATGATGATGGGGCATGTCAATGTGTTAAGCAGCCTCACCATGAGCAGAATACTATGGAAAACTTCAGTATAATTCCTCTTCTCCACTCTGCTATGTACATACTCAGAGCTCAGTAGCTATTGACCCACCACTGTCCAGAACCAAGCCAGTGAGCGATACTGGTTGGGCCTCTGGAAGAGCATATTTAAGAAAGAGAAAAAACTGCTGCATAACTGCAACTGGGAGAAAGAAGTGAGAGATAGGAGAGAAACAGCCCTGCAGGCACCAAGGTCAGTGCAGAAGAAGGGGGAGGATGTGCTCCAGGTGCCAGAGCTGAAGTTCCCCTGTGGCCTGTGGAGAGGCCTCTGGTAGAGAAGGCTGTCCCCCTGCAGCCCATGGTGTACCACAGCAGAGAAGATCCGCTGTGGCTGTGGAGGAAGCACCTGTTCCCTGTAGCATCTGCAGTTCCTTCCAGAACAGGTGGATATGATCTGAAGGAGGCTGCAGCCCATGGAGATCCCCATACAGGAGCCAATTCCAGGTTAGAACTGTAGCCCATGGAGGTGAGCCCATGGTGGAACAAGAGATCTGGCAAGAGCTGTACTCTACAGGGGACCCATACTGGAGCTGTTCTTGAGGAACTACAGCCTGTGGGAAACCCATGATCAATTTGTGAAGGACTGAATCCTGTGGGAGGGACCCTACATTGGAATAGGGGAAGAGAGGTACCATGAAGGAGCAGTAGAGACAAAGTGTTGTGGACTGACATCACCTATTCCCCATCCCCATGTGCTGCTTGAGGGGAAGAAGTAGTAGAGTGTGGAAGAGAAGGGGAAGGTGTTTTCAGTTTCTTTTTAGCTCTTAAGTTCTAGTCTGTTATCAACAGGCAATAAATTACATTATTCTCACTTGTACTGAGTCTGTTTTATTATTTTATTACTTTATTTATTTATTTATTTATTTATATTTTTTTTTATTAGTGAGTGATCTCCCCACCTTTATCTCAACCCATGAGCATTTTTTATTATTTTTTTTTTTTTTCATTGTATTTTATCCCCCTGCCTTGCTGAGAAAGGGGAGTGTGACATGGTTGTTCTTAACTACCCATCACTGTTAAACCACCTCAGCAGTCCTGGAACAAAGACAGTTCCAGAAGAGATGAATTATTTGCAAAGATCAACTATTTCAAGCTCAAGAACAGTCCAACCCAAGGACCACAAAATCAAAGATGTCAGGAGATTTGAGAAAACTCAAAAATAAAAAGGAAGCATACAAGACATGGAGGAAGGGTACTGTAATCTAGGAGAAATATAAAGAGAGTGAAAGTATTCCATGTTAGGAAAGCCAAGGCCCACCAGTACAGTCTGGTCAGGGATGTGAAGGGCAACAAGAAGGGTCTCTACAGGTACGTAACAGAATTTCCCATGTTGGAAGAGACCCACAAGGATCATTGAGTCCAAATCATGGCCCTGCGCAAGACCACCCAAAAATCAAACCATGTGTCTAAGAGTGTTGTCCAAATGCTTCCTGAGTTCTGACAGGTTTGGTGTCTTGACCACTTCTCTGGGGAGCCTGCTCCAGTGACTCTCAGTGAAGAACCTTTTCCTAATATCCAACCTGAACCTCCCATGATGCAAATGTATGTGTATCTTCCAACAATTGTTTAGATGTTCTTCTGGATACTTAGAGGAATTAAATGAGTTTTCAAACTATTTTGATTTTAATCCAGTTGGGGTTTGTGCTCCCTGAAGAGTGATGAACACGTGTAACATTAATTTTATTAGGATCTGTTTGTCATAGATCTAAGAAGATATTTTTTCATGTATTGCTCAATACTATTCCTTCAAGACACAAAGTCCCTGGAGTAAATGAAATGTACTTCAGAGGAGCTGGAAACCACTTTACTGTGGTTTCCACTCTAAATGCTTTAAAATGGCATCTCGCTATGAAAAGCCCACAGACCCATGCATTTCATAGAATCATAGAATCATAGAATATCCTGAGTTGGAAGGGACCCTTAAGGATCATCAAGTCCAACTCTTGACACCGCACAGGTCTACCCAAAAGTTCAGACCATGTGACTAAGTGCACAGTCCAATCTCTTCTTAAATTCAGACAGGCTCAGTGCAGTGACCACTTCCCTGGGGAGCCTGTTCCAGTGTGCAACCACCCTCTCTGTGAAGAACCCCCTCCTGATGTCAAGCCTAAATTTCCCCTGCCTCAGCTTAACCCCGTTCCCGCGGGTCCTGTCTCTGGTGTTAATGGAGAAAAGGTCTCCTGCCTCTCGACACCCCCTTACGAGGACCCCCTTATTTCTGATAACCCAAGAGATTTTTTATGTCTTTGTAGAGGAAATTGAGTTAAATAGGTACTACTGAATTTGACATGAAATCATATGGGACTGGAGCAGTTTGATATTTCAGTGGAGAAAAATAGCTATTTTTCAAAACGTACAGAAAAAACATAGGAAAAAATGCAATGGAAATTGTATAGAGAAAATTGGTGTTTGCTTTTCTTTGGATTATTTTAATTTTTTTTTGTTTTTGTTTTCCTTTGTTGTAGCTTAGTTTATTAAAAAAAAAAAAAATAAAGACATCTTACAAACTATCAAAAATACATCCCTAAATCAAACAAGAATATTTTTCAGATAAAATAAAATTGTAAAAATCCATTAATACCCTACAGAATCACTTAGTCAATGGAAAGCTGCTCACTAACCATATTTCACTTAGGGAAACTTTTTTTTTTTTTCCCCTAAATAGAGTTTTCCATGTGTAACTGTATTATGAAAATATTCGGTTAAATTTGTAGTAATTATAACTATTCTGCTCTGCTAATTTTTGATATGACAACACATTCTCTCAAATAATCATTTGCCTCGGAGAATTAATGATCATTAGCACTGTAATTACATATTTCATTAACATAGATATTCCAGTAACACTGATAAACATACATTGCCTGCCCTTGTGTTGTTTATGAAGTATTTTTCATGCCTCAACAAAAAAAAAAAAAAAAAAAAAGGGGGGGGAGGAGGTTGTTTTTTGCTGGTAAGATGCAGTAAGATATTACTTTTTAAAAGTCATAAGAGAGACTTTGAAATATGTAGCAGGCTGTCCATAGATGTATTTCGAATGAGTCATATCAAGCACCAAGCAGCAATAAAATCTTAGGTCCAAGAAGATATACAGTCATGCTAAAGATTACAATCATATTCCTAAATAAGACATGATAAAATAAAATTCCACAGCAACTTAGTGATCGGTATTTTTCAGTAAATTATCCTTCATTTCTTTGGCTCAGTATAAGGAGGACTAAAAGAAAAGCATACACACCAGACAAATAGTGAATATGACATGTTCCTACAAGAATGCAGACTAAGTATAATAGATTTACAGTAACTCTGGTTGTCTATTGCGCTGTGAATTACATGTTCAACAATTGTGAACAGATATCTTGCCCGGCCAGCTTGATATCTTTCTGCAGTAAAATAAATTATTCAAAGTAGTAGATGTTCATTGTCTAGATTTGAGCAAGACATTTGAAATACATTCTCAAATTGCTGTTGGAAGGTCCTTACAGCCTAAGCCCAAATTTTTTGAGCTTCTTTGTGCTCATGATGGTGTCTGACACACTGGTTACATCTCTCCACTTCCCACCCTCCAAACTGTTAATTGTATTCATGCCAGCAGGGTGGGAGAAGCAAATCTTAGCCCTGTTCAGCAGTTGCTTGATCACAGCAGGAGGACCAGGTCCATTTTAGGACTCACCACAACATGGATCATTAAAAAGCTACAGCAAATGCACAAGAGGCCCAGGTAAGCATGAAGACAAAGCACAGGACATATGAAGTAACACTGATACAGCTGGCTTGAGTCACTCTGGAGAGGAAAAGCCAAGGTTGCACATTCTGCTCTCTTCAGGATCCTCTACAGCCAGGCTCTTGTCATAGCTCCACATTGAAATCACAATAGGAAAGCAAACCAAGCTTCACTAAAAACAGTTCTCAGTTGAGGAGGGAAAACAATATCTGACTGTCAAGCTGGCTCATAAATAGACATGGGGATCCTGGGGAAGCTCTGCAATCCCTCTACTTGGATCCTATGTGGCTATCTACGACCCTTTACAGCCTTAGCAGCCAACTGCCTCTTCAGCCCTTCTTGGATTACAGGCTTGAACCACAGAATCACAGAATCATCTAGGTTGGAAGAGACCTCCACGATCACCTAGTCCAACCTCTGACCTAACACTAACAAGTCCTCCACTAAACCTTATCACTAACCTCTACATCTAAACTTCTAAATGCCTCCAGGGATGGTGATTCAACCGGGCAGCCCATTCCAATGCCTAACAACCCTTTTGGTAAGGAATTTTTTCCTAATATCCAGCCTAAGCCTCCCCTGGCACAAATTAACCCATTCCCTCTCGTCCTATCACCAGGCACGGTGGAGAATAGACCAACCCCCACCTCGCTACAGTTTCATTTAAGGTATCGACAGAGTACGATAAGGTCACCCCTGAGCCTTCTCTTCTCCAGGCTGAACAAGCCCAGCTCCCTCAGCTGCTCCTCGTAAGACTTGTTCTTCAGACCCCTCACCAGTTTCATTGCCCTTCTCTGGACTCGCTCGAGCACCTTGATGTCCTTCTTGTAGTGAGGGGCCCAAAACTGAACACAGTACTCAAGATGTGGCCTCACCAGAGCCGAGTACAGGAGGACAATCACTTCCCTAGCCCTGCTGGTCACACTGTTTCTGATACAAGCCAGGATGCCGTTTGCCTTCTTGGCCACCTGAGCACACTGCTGGCTCATATTCAGCTGACTATCAACCAACACTCCCAGGTCCTTCTCCGCCAGCCAGCTTTCTAACCACTCATCTCCCAGCCTATAGCTCTGTTTGCGGTTGTTATGCCCCAAGTGCAGGACCCAGCACTTGACCTTATGAAACTTCATACAGCTGGCCTCAGCCCATCGGTGCAGCCTATCCAGATCCTCCTGCAGAGCCTCCCTACCCTTGAGCAGATCGACACATGCACCTAACTTTCTGTTGTCTGCAAACTTACTGAGGGTGCACTCAATGCCCTCATCCAGATCATCATTAAAGATATATATCGAAGAGAATTGGCCCTAGTACTGAGCACTGGGGGACTCCACTAGTGAGTGGCTACCAACCAGATTTAACTCCATTAACTATGACTCTTTGGGCCTGGCTACCCAGCCAGTTTTTAACCCAACGAAGCATACTCCTGTCCAAGCCAGGAGCAGCCAGTTTATTCAGGAGAATGCTGTTGGAAATGGTGTCAAAAGCCATACTGAAGTCAAGGTAGACCACATCCACAGCCTTTCCCACCATCCACAGCCTTTTCTCACCTCTCATCCACCAAGCGTGTCACTTTGTCATAGAAGGAGAGCAGGTTTATCAAGCAGGACCTGCCTTTCATAAACCCATGCTGACTGGGCCTGATTGCCTGCTTGCCCTGCAAGTGCCGCGTGATGACACTCAAGATAATCTGCTCCATGAGCTTCCCTGGCACTGAGGTCAAACTAACAGGCCTATAGTTTCCCAGGTCTATCTACCATCCGGCCCTTCTTGTAGATGGGTGTCACATTTGCTAGCCACCAGTTGACTGGGACCTCCCCTGATAGCCAGGACTGCTAATAAATGATGGAAAGTGGCATGGCCAGCTCTTCTGCTAATTCTCTTAGTACCCTCAGGTGGATCCTACCCGGACCCATCAACTTGCATACATATAAGTGCTGTGGCAGGTCACCAACCGTTTCCTCGTGGATTATGAGGGACACATTTTTCTCCTCATCCCCTTCCACCAGCTTAGGGTACTGCGTATCTGTGGAGGAATGGTTAAGTGAAATAGGACACGTGGATGTTGGGCAGTTAAGAGGCAATGGGCTAGTAAAGTACCGTACTCAACTCACTAGAGTCTGGGCACGTACGCAGCTGGCTGAGAGCCAATCAGGCTCAAGGACACGATGCCCTTGAGCGATTGGGAAAGTCCCTAAGGTGGGCCGGTGGCTAAAAGAAGGAGGAACTACCTGAAAAGAGCGGGAAATGTTAGCGAATCCTGAGCTTAGTTTTTGCAATATGTATGAGTTGATTATGTTTGAACTAGATAAAAGGCGACTGAGCTATCCATTAAAGTTGAAGTTCACTGTTCACTCATATTGAGCGTCTGTGTCTTCCTTCCGTCGACAACACGTATCCAGAGAAAACTGGTCTTGCCACTAAAGGCTGAAGCAAAGAAGGCATTAAGCACCTCAGCCTTTTCCTCATCTCTCGTCACTAAGTTTTCCCCCTCATCCAGTAAAGGATGAAGATTCTCCTTAGTTCTCCTTTTCATGTTAATGTATTTATAAAAACATTTTCTGTTATCTTTAACAGCAGTAGCCAGATTGAGCTCCAGGCCTTGATTGAGCTTTGGCCTTAATAATTTTGTCCCTGCACATCCTTACAACATCCTTATAATCCTTCTGAGTGGCCTGCCCTCTTTTCCAAAGGTCATAAACCCTCTTTTTTTTCCTAAGCTCTAGCCACAAGTCTCTGTTCAGCCAGGCTGGTCTTCCATGCCGGCTCGTCTTCGGGCACGTGGGGACAGATCACTCCTGAGCCATTACAATTTCCTTCTTGAAGAGTGCCCAGCCTTCCTGGACTCCTCTGCCCTTTAGGACTGCCTCCCAAGGGACTCTGCCAACCAGTGACCTGAACAGCTCAAAGTCTGCCCTCCAGAAGTCCAAGACAGCAGTTTTACTGGTCCCTCTCCTGACTTCACCGAGAATAGAGACCTCTACCATTTTGTGGTCACTCTGCCCAAGTCAGCTCCTGACCATTGCATCTCCCACCAGTCCTTCTCTGTTTGTGAACAGGTCAAGCCTTCTTGTTTCTGGCAATGCCCCTGACCTAGGCCCCAGGGAGGCAGCAGACTTCCCTACAGGTAGGATTAGGCTGACATATAGGGCCCTCTGTTCCCCTCAGAAGGGAGTCACCTACAATGATTACCTTTTTTTTTTTTTTTTCTTAGTGGAAGCAGTCTTGAGGCATGGAATTGACTTCCTCACCCTAGGCAACCTCCTGGGTAGACTTTCAACCTCATCCTCAAGCTCCAAGACCTCAAACCTGTTGTGTAAGACCACCTGAGAAGGCAAGGATGGTAGGGAGGGGGGTTGCCTGCAACGGCGAGCAGGGACCTGTTTCCATTCCTCCCCACCTCCTAGGTCCCCTCCTTCTGCCCGACAGAGACACCCCTGTTTGGGGTGTCTCCTCCCAGTACCTCTCCTTCAGGCCTGGCAGGGAGTTGCTCCACCAGTCTATCTCCTGCTCACACTCCCTGATGGCCCTTAATCTCTCCACCTCCTCCTTGGGCGCTGCCACCAGGCTGAGCAGGTCATCCACCTGCTCACACCTCACACACATGATGTCTCTGCCACCCTCAGATGTCAGCAACAGGTTCAGGCACTCCCTGCATTCAGAGACCTGAACTGCCACATGTTTGACCTTAAAGACCATTTATCCACACCTACCACTAGACCAGGTAGCTCAAAGCCCCATCCAACCTAGCCTTAAACACTTCCAGGTATGGGAAGTGCCTACGAGTTCTCTGGGCAACCAAAGAATACAGTCCAAAGATCAGGAATGACTCCTCCTGCAAGCCTTCCCCAGACACAGAAAGGTCAAGACAGATATTGAGAAAAGTCTTCAGGGTTCAGTTTCCAAAGGACCAATCCTGCCTGGCCAACTGGATTTCCTTTAAGGAGGAGGTTATTGCTTCAGGGAAAACAGAGAAAGTAAGCCATCTATTAGCCTTTACTTTTACTTAGGCTTTTGAGACAGTCTCTCAGAGTATCCTTAGAACCAAATGCATGAAATATACACAGGAGTCAGACTTTAAAAAGTAGTAGAAAATTGGCTGAACCTCTACAGAGAAAAGGGACTCCATCCCAGTGGGCTGGATCCATTTTTGGACTCCCTGCACTAACAATTTAATTACCAAGAAGCAGCAAATGCCCACCTGGGACCCCACATTTCTTAAGGTGGACAAAGCACAGGGACTGTGAGAAGGGGATGACACAGCTTTTCATGCCTGTATAATGATATGGTGAGAGGCAAGAGACATAAGCTAAAATGACATAAGCAGCCTAAAAGTATCTGCAAGATGTCATTTTTGGAAAGAGAGATTATGACTTACACCTACTGGTGACTATACATTTAGTACATGTAAAAATGACAAAACAAAGTTAATTACAATATTTGCACTGGCAAATATGCAATAATTTAAAAGTAAAGATTGGTACTTTACATTAAAAAAAAATACAGTCTGTATATTTTCCTTGAGTCTTTCAATCATTTTATGTGACACACAACACAATGGACTCGATGACCCTTGTGGGTTCCTGCCCAACTTGAAATATCCTATGACAACTAAATTCATATTCTTGGTCAAGGAGAAAATATAAAACAGTTCCCTGATACAGATATGCCTGGCACATAAAACTCAGAAGTCAGAAGTCCGCTCAGTTAAGGAACTTGAATTTCTTTGGGGACTGTTACCACATCTAAAGCAGAAGTCATATTCTCTTCACACTCCAGTGTTTCAGCTGCTTGTGAAAGTGAATCTTTTCCATTTTACTTCAAAACATAATGTATGAATAGGTATAAATTGTACTCAAACATTTCCTACAGTGAAGAGCTCATTTCTCAGCACTTCTTTGGTGTTTTAGTATTTTGCTTCTATTTGGAGAAATACATGCTGACACCATCAAATTTTAATAAAGCCTTTTAGAAAGTATGCATTTCTTTTTCCTGAAGTCCTCTTTTTCAAATAATTTTGTGTATTCACTCAGCTCATTAGCTATTCTTATTATATGTCTTATCTGAAAATGATAAACATCAGGAAGACTTGTTATAGTTTCCCGTCTTTGCAACAGAACCCAGAAATTCTTTGAGATGTAACACTTAACTCACATTCTTTGAGTAGATAAGATCTTTCTGAAAGAAATTCCCCCAGTCAGGAGATCTTTTCTCAAACATACACCAAGATATTAACAACTTTACTTGCATGTATTTTCCCTTTTGTGTTTTATCAAAATTGTACATTAGTATCCTCATCCCAATTTTCCTCATCTGTATGAGAAAAAATAGAGATGGTAAAGCGTGATTTTATGTTTTTTTTTTTTTTTCTTTTTTTTTTTTTCTTTTTTATGGCCTTTCCACCTCTCCTGCTCTCCATTACCCATTTATATAAGGAAGGCTTATGTCATGGTAAAGCTGGAAGAGGATTCTCTGCTCCTGATAATATTAATATCCACTGGGGAAAGTAAAGCTCCGAATTTCCTTCAAAAAGGAGTGACTCACTCTCTATTACTACCTTTCTGGATGTCTTTTTACCTCTCCTAAGTTTTCAGACTGATGGAAGATAAACAAAGTAAATTGAAAGTTTAGTAAGTAAATTCGAAGTAAATGTAACTGGCTTGGTCCTGGTTTAATAGATCTCCATCTTACCCCACTGGTTTAATACAAGCCTTGAGGAAAGCAAAGAGAAATCAGATGCAGGAGTGCTTTTGTTGATGTACTGAGAGAGTATTGTATTCTTTCTTGTGACAGACCTCATGTGGGCTCCCTGACCTCTACAAATGGTCCATAAGTCCAACGTAAGTAGAAGAAGCAATGTTGGTACTGCTTCTAATGCAAGAAATAGCTCTGGTATCTCTACCAGACAGACTCCCCAATGTCTCCAATGGACATTGCTGAAAAATCACTAAGGCCTTTGATATCAGAGCAACACCTGTGTTACAAAGACTTAAAAAAAAAAAAAAAAAAAAAAAAAAAAGAAAAAAAAAGATCCTCTTTCTAATGTGATATACATAGATGTAAAGTGTAAAGCCTGCAGTATTAATTCTCAATGACGTAACATAGTATACCAGAACAACAGTAAGCATAGAATTTGTGTAATGGTAAACAATGTAGCAAAGCAGTATTTTCCTTTTCTACTCTGTAAAACATAAATTTTTTTTTTTTTTTTTTTTTTTTTGCATATGATTAAGGCAGCTATCCCCCAGCTTTCATAAATTTTGACCTCATTTGTGCTAAGATGGCAGTTTTCCCAAGCATAATACAGATGAAATACCAAAGGCAGACATTCAACTTTAAATCACAGTTTTATCCTGATACCACAGTAAGTGCACTTTAACACAGTAAAGCCAAGTTGTAAACAATTTTAATCAGCTATATTACTCAAAGAAGTCTGTATTGAACAAACTTTAGCATCAGTGAAGACAATCAACTCTTTGCCCTGCTTCTTATTTGTGTCAGAGTACTGCTGCCAGAAAACAGCAGTAACCTCATTGTCCTGGTTTCAGTTAGGACAGAATTAATTTTCTTCCTAGTAGCTGGTAGAATGCTATGTTTTGGCTTAGGATGAGAAGAGTGCTGATAACACCCCGATGTTTTAATTGTTGCAGAGCAGTGCTTACACCAAGCCAAGGACAGCTTCT
Source organism: Netta rufina (assembly GCF_964035555.1). Classification (NCBI taxonomy): domain Eukaryota; kingdom Metazoa; phylum Chordata; class Aves; order Anseriformes; family Anatidae; genus Netta; species Netta rufina. Next base: position 71,745,972 of record NC_140124.1, on the reverse strand, counting down.
TGCTCTGTCCTGCCAACGGGCAGGCTGGGGGTGCAGCAAGAGCTGGGAGGGGACAGACCCAGGACAGGTGACCCAAACTAGCCAAAGGGGTATTCCATACCATCATATCTGACATCATGCTGAACGTGATATAAGATCATGATATAAGGGTGACTAGCCAGGGCAGGGGGGCCAGGCTGCTCGGGGTTAGGCTGGGTCAGCAGGTGGTGAGCAATTGCACTGTGCATTACTTGTTTTGTACACATTATTATTAGTAGTACTATTATTATTATTATTATTATTTTCCTGTCTTAATAAACTGTCTTTATCTCAACTCAAGGGCTTCACTTTCCCATTTCTCTCCCCCACCCCAGAGAGGGAGAGGGGAGGGTGAGTGAATGGCTGTGTGGTGTTTAGCTGCCGGACGGGTTAAACCACTACACTCATGCATGTCAAACAGAGGGACTGTAACACAGACTCCTGTGTTTGTGATTCTCTATTAACAGGACACATTTCCAGAAGTTGGCATCTCCACAGTTTGGCTTCAACAAACCAACTGTATTGTAATTTTGTATATTATTCAGCAGCTGTTAGGCCAGCTATACATAAAGTCAAATAAATCTTTGTTTTATTTCTTTCTAAATTTCTTCTGTTGAAATATATATGAGTTTTAACTGTTCAAAGACTGATACTGTTAACAATAAGCAGAAGCAGAAGCGAGTGTTGTTTTTCCTCATCTGGGTATCTTTGCAAAATCTATAGCTGCAGTCAGTCGTTATAAATGAAGACCACTAGGTGGTAGCCTTGCCTTAAAAGTAATATGCTGACTCGGTTTTTCCAAAGAAGAGGAATGGCTTCCTCCTTTGTGACATCGGGGTTTTCAGCTCCTATCCTATTTATTTGAGATAGCATCTCATGTACAAGTAAAATTACAGCACAGGAGGTTTAAATCTTAGTCCTTTGTTCATCATGAGAACATGATATATTCCTAAGGAGATGAAGAAAACACAATAATTAGCAGTAATTTTAATAACTCAAACTAGTAGAGCTTACACATAACACTTGTATCTTAAGGAGTAAAGCTCTCTACTTACAGGAAAATAATTCTTGTGATAAAGGCCCAAGTCTGATTGTTTCTTGTGATAACAATAACTTATTATCCATATCCAGATTATCCATAAAAATCAACTACTTACGCTTTCATAGTTCTAAAAATGTACTAAGCACCAGCAGTTTTAAGAATCCAGGAAATGTATAGGAAGGCTTGCTTCAATCAAGTGCCTATTTACAGGAATTTGCTGTGAGTTTTCCAGTTCCACAACTTACTCTAGCCATTGCTAGTTCAAACAGGGTTGAGTAGCTAATTTCTTTCTTACATACTTTGACCACTAGATGACTCAGTTTCATATATGGAAAGGTGGATTTTAAAATACATTGAATTACTTTGAATTAAATATTTACAGTCACTCTCTAGCTCCAGCCACTTACATCTGTGTCCTAAGCTAGGCAGCTAACAGTAGATGTGCAGCCCAAGGTGTTTTGAGGGGTAAAGATTGTGATTTATGTTCTGGGTCCTAATTTCTCAAAACTGAGTCATTGATGGCCTTGTTCAAAAACAAGCATCTTTGAATTTTTGTACCTGTAAGACAAAGTCTTACAAAGTTTGCTGTGTATTTTTATGTATTGCCAGACTTTTGTGTTTTTTGGGGGGAAGGGTAGATGATATTCTAGAACAGTGTCCAAATTTGAAAGTGGTCAGGAAAAAAATATGGCAACTGTGAGCATCAGGCTACAAACCGTTCAAAGGAAATGGTGATATTTGGACTGTTCCTTTTATAGTCCCTTGAAAAATTTAGCAAAGATTCCCAGTCTGAATCAGTCTTGAGTATGACCAATGGGAATCAAAACACTGAGACAAACCTGGCCTAATGAAGAATGCTATTTGTTACAAAACCTCTAGACATAATGACAAAATAATTTTAGTATTTCTGAAATAACAGTAGATTTGTTTTCCGGTATGAACTAATCAAATCCTAGTTTTGATTGTTTTATGAACTTTGAACACTAAGTGATATTGGTACATTATATTTGGGAGGAAATTAAAAACTCTAGGATTAAAGTGAGCATCATTTCTGAAGGAATTCCTTTCAACGATGGTATAACCCAGGAATCAAAACAGAATGGGACACATTACCCTTCCCGTTATGACTGATGACTACTTTTTTCATGTTGTTGATACACGATTTTTAGGCCAAATAAAGAGACAAGGGTCACTAAGTTGTGTCCTTGACTGACCCTATTCAGCCGTACATAAACCATAAATGTACAGGGTGGATTTAGATTGCTTTCTCCTGAGGCCAAGGTAGTAGGCATTTCGGAGAAATTTAACCTTCAGCTGTAATGAAGTCTGTGTGCTGAGGGCCAGAGTTATCACAGAATCATAGAATAGCTTGGGTTGGAAGGGGCCTTAAAGATCATCTAACTCCTCCCTCCCCTCCCCCCCCTGCTGTAGGCAGGGATGCCACCCACTAGATCAGGGTGTCCAAGGCCCCATCCAGCCTGGCCTTGAACACCTCCAGGGATGGGGCATCCACAACTTCTCTTGGCAACTGGTTCCAGTGCCTCACTACCCTTACAGTGAAGAATTTCTTCCTAATGTCTAGAGGAAGGGTTCTCTTTAGAATAAAGAGTAGATACAAAAGGACTGCACTTCTTCAGTACTTAACATAAATTAGGAAAAGTATCTAGTCAGCTGTGGTTTTGAAAACATTATTATTAAAAACAAAACAAAATAAAAAGCAGGGTTGGTGGTTCTGTAACAGACATAAAACTGTGGACACTTTGCCATATAAAGCTAAGATTTTGAAGCATATGTTCTAGACAGAACTAAGAGAATTGACATTGCATTATGCTATTTTTGAGTGTGCTAGAATAGAAAATTTCTAAAACAGTATAAAACATGTTGACAATTGTTTATAGTAATTGGGTAGCTAGCACAATGCCCCATTAGAAAGAATACACCAAAAATGGCCTGAACTTTTGTTGTTGATTCATTTGATGTTAAGATGCACTTTCTGCTCTTTGCCTAAAATTACAGATGAGTGTCTTGTTCAAATAATTTTGCAAAAGAAGTGAGAAACAGAAAAATCAGTAATACAGAAGCTCAAAATGAGGATACAAATTCAATTAATGTTATCAGTGCCTCAAATATCTCTCTCTGCAAATGCAGATAATCGGTTGAGACAGGCAAGACATACAGATTCTACAGCTGAAAAACAAGATAGGAAGACAGGCACAAAAGACAGCTGCAGCTAATGAATAGCCAAAAGCTATACCATCTCAGAACAGAATTTCTGTGGCTTGAGTCAGTTACAGTGTCAGTTCATCTGTGCTGTATGAACAGCTTAAAACAGCTTTAACTTTTTAAAGGAAATTCCCACTGATTCAGTCCAATGTGAAGTCCTGGGGAGGGAAGAAATGGTCCTAAATTACATGCAAGGATTTACTTTGAAGAAAGTATTTAGGCACTGAAGAATGTCCCAAAGAATGCTAGGGAAGGTGTGCTGGGCTGTTGGGAGAGGTGCATAGATAAAGGTCAGGTGCTTCCTGAAGATAATTAATTTTGGTAATCTTAACACAAATGCTTAGTTTTTGTTTGTTTGTTTTTTCCTAATGAAAATCTGTTTTCACCAACTAAGATATTCCATAAACATATTACCAGGAATTCACTAACCACCTCTCTGGAGGTATGCTACCATCAACAGCTGGGGATCTATAGACAAAAACAAGTAATTATAGAATAACATTACATAAAAGTACAAAAATATAAGCTTGCAAATAGTTCCTAGATTTAAAAAATTGTGAGTCATTATTATATCCTCCCTGGGAAATTACTTTTTTTTTTTTTTTTGGATATCAAATATAATAAATAACAAAAAGGAGTGTGATTTAGCAGAATTCCTACCATCATTTTATCCAGAAAAACAAATGAGATTATTTTTGTGTTCTACAGATGTCTACAGCAGCAAATAATTTGGGAAAACAGTAGCTAATTACTAAATCAAAGCATTTGGTGCTAAGGTTTCAACATGATAACTACATGAAGTATGAAGGTTTTCACTTTCAGACAGTCTAAGGTTGCAACATAAGCAAAATTGTTCAAAGCTGCTTGTTGAAGGCCCAGCTTTTACCTTGCACACTTATGTGTGCCCACTACAATCTGAAGTGCATTTGGTTCCCACCCTGAGTTTGTAGTTTAGTTTCCTTAGAAAGGAATGTGGTTTGTACACACCAAAGCTTCATGTATTCATATGCATTTCCACTAAGAAAATGATTTTTAAAAAAATCTAGACAAAGCTTAATTTTAATCTGTGCTTTCATGTGACCTTAAATTTAAGGTGGAAAAAGCAATCTGAATATAATTAATAGCTTTTAAAATTTAATCTAGTTATTAAGTGATTTGGTATATTAAACTTTTTCATCAGGGTTCTGGTGTTCCAAACCAGATCATCAATATCATCTGGTACAGATAACATACCAATTCTTTTTTCTTCCTTATTTGAACCCCCTCCTCATCCTTGTACACACTTCACTTATGCAGTCTACAAATCTTAGGCCATTAGCTTCATTAAGAAAAACTAATTTTAAAAGTATAGGTGCATTACACCATTTACATTACAGATTGTCATAAACCTAATAATCATCCTAGTTGAATTATTATTATTATTATTTTTACCCATTGTTTTCTTGGTAGATTTGTCAGGTTACCTACCACTGACTAAAGAATAATTTTGAGAAGAAAGAAATTCAATCTTATGCTTCCTCAGTCAGTTCACTATTTACTCTTCAAAACAAGTAGGAAAATATTGATTATTACTTATTCATTTAAAAAGTAAACCTCATTGTGCAATCCTATTTCCTGAAGAAGCCATATTCTTGTAATTAACTAGTCCATCCTTCCCTATTCTGCAGCTACATCTTTTATCTTACATATTAAATGGTTCTTGCCTGATTGGACTACAGCCCAGTGCTGTCTTAATGTATCTGATGGACAGAGAAGTGGACCTAGTTTTTCTCCAGAAGCTATAAAATATTATAGCTATAAAAATATTAAAAAGCAGAAAAAGCAGTTGTGTTTGTTTATTTGTTTTGTTTTTCTTATGTAATTGATACATTACAAAATGAGCTGCTTTTGTCTCTTTCATAACTTTGTTAGAAGACAGCTAATGAGAGTAAGGATACATTCTACTTCATGACCACAGCTATATTGGTAAACTAAAGCTATTCATGATTAATGAAAGCAAAATTCAGCAACATATTATACTTAATAGCCTGTTCTCTGATATCTTTAATTAGAACAGATTGACCACCTAATTTGCATCTCAGAGAGCCAAGTCTTATCTGAGACTCCCACTCTATAAGTATACTGGGACTGTTTATAATATACTCTTCAGGTGTGCAGTGCAGACTTTTCAGAGATTGCTTGTGAGCAGTACTGCAGAAGCAAGCAGAGCATTTAAACACTTTTAAACATATGTAACACTTGTAAAGCATTACATAATATAAATAAACTAAGTTATATATATATATAAAGATAATGTCCTCTATGGCTCTTTAGGGAGACTTAGTACAGTACTCAAAAGAAAATGAACTGGGGAAAAAAAGTGTGTTATTTATTTCCAGGTTCATTTGTCATACTTTGTTCCTCAAAGTCCCTGCAAGATCACATGTTAAAGATAGATGCCACATTCTGATTTTTTCCTTATTTAATCATCTAAATACTTGCACAGAGCTTCTATACAGCTTTAATTGAGAGAAACCTAAGAACAATAAGGATATTTTCCTCAAGGGTTGTTAATGAATGTAGCCAGTATTATGCATCAGAATGAAATTGCATGCATGATTCACTTTTCACAACAGAGGTCACTTTTCACATAAATTGCTTAGCTTGACTGTGGTCCAAACAGCAGTAGCTAAAGCATTTGCTCTCTGGAATGTGATTTACTTTTCAAAGTAAACCTGTTATCTTTGACTATCGATGTTATGATTATGTCATTTATTTTTATTTTGCTTCATTAGTTCAACTAATAGCAGCAATAACTGCTGTTAAATTTTTATATTCAGCATGTGTGGGGTGCAACACTTGCACTTAAAACACCTACAAACAACCTTTGCAAGCAAACTGTTCAAATCAGAGAAAGAAGAAAACTTTGAATCTCTGATAGTTTGTCACATATTATATAGGTATTTGATTAATAAAAGCAGTTCAAATTAAATATGCATCAGGAAAAAAAAAAAAAAAAAAAAACTTTAACAGACATAATTTTTAAGTAAATTTAACATGTTCTACTGTCAGATTGCAATATATCAAACACTAAACAGAATTTAGCCAGTACCTGAGCTTGAAAACAGTAAGCTACATCAGAAGCAAGTCTCTAGTTTCTCTCTTCTTTTTTTTTTCTCTTATTTCACTGAATTATTTATTTACTTATACAACTTATACTTATGTAGCTGTATGATTAACACTAATTAACACATTCTTATGGATTTGATGTCTGCCTGAAATTAGTGGCTGTATTTCATCAGATTCCAGAGCTAAGTATTATGATCATAATTGACAAAAAGTATTCTTATTTAACATTTCAGGTCCAATCTAGACTGCTGTAGATCCACATGTGAATGGAAAAGCATTGCGCATTTGAACATCTTCCATACCTGTTAGTTTTATTTTCTTACTCTGCCAGTTAGAGAATCATAACATTTTGACAGGATGTATAAACTCCCTCCTAATAAAATGGTTGAGAGTCCATCTATATGAATAGGTTCTGAAGAAGTAAAAGAGCTTTTAAGTGCAGCTCTGAAGCCATCATTAAATAATACATGACTTACTTTACATCAGAGATGGTGGCCACACAGTTATTGTAAAGAGTTGCTATTCATGTTTAATAGCTCCCCACTTCTATCACAATTATTGTATTTTATTTTATTTTTGAGAATTCTTTGTGTGTGCAAAGCACTTTATAAAACAAGCCATATTTTGCAAATGATAATAGTGTCTCTGCAGCTAATTTTTATAGTTTTGTTATGATAACAGTAGTCACTTCACAGCTGTCACCAATCCATCTAATTGGCAAGAAAAAGATTTATTTCTCAAAATGGAAAATCATGTAATGGAGAAGAAGCACAATTTGCAGCTCTCTACAATTAAATTTTGCATGAACTTCTTAGCACGGCCATATTCAATGTCTCTGACCCATGGGAAACAAAACTAAATGAATACCATGCTGAAGGCAGTGCAACAACTTGTTCTCCATCTTAAGCTTCCCCACAACTGTGTTGGTCTTTCTAAGTGCACAATCAGTGAAGTATCTCATTAGCAACTTGTTGTATGGAACTCATACTCCTCTCACCACCACTTTAGGGTAAAGGTAATTCAGACTGTAAAGTCATCAGAAGAAAAGCTTTGTTTTCACATCTGTGAAAAGCAGGCAGTATATGGTCGGTACCAATAGCAATTGAGTAATATTGTGGAGCTTGGTTTCAAATTCTTTTCATTTCAATTTTTTTCTTTGATTTGCTTTGACATCTTTATCCTTTCAATTTTCTTTGAATATCTCACTCCCTGCAGACAATGCTTGCCTTGGAATTCATTGCTGTGCACCCAAATGGAGCTGAGCTTAGAAGGAAATCACATAGTTCTGTCCTACATTCCTCTGGGCATTGATTCTCTCATCTGCTCCCCCTCCCCTGAAATAAATAGATAAATAGCAAAGTATTAATAAGTTTCAGCCAACAGTTAATACTTTTGGAGTTTGCCATTAGAATACGCTCAGCAAACACATGCAACCAGCTGTCTGTCAATTTGAGGTCAAAGGTCAATTAAGCAGAAGTTATGCTCTGGTTTCTGTCACTATCTTCTGTCTTAGAGAAGCACTGATATTATAAATGCTTTGTAAACATAGTAGCCAAACTAAAAATATTTCAAAGCCTGAAGCTTTCCTATACTAACATATGTTACAGCAAAGCAAGTTAATTTTTCTACTTGTAATTTTGCAAACTCAAAAACTCAAAGTAGTTGTTCTGAAGATAATGGAGTTACTTGGTGTTCAACATCAAAACTAATCATAAATATTTCACATACTCTTTCTAACAGCAAAAATCAACATCGCAACAAATTAGAAGAAAAAAAAAAAAAAAAGTAATCATCAATTAAGCTCTTCAACACAGAATATGCCAAGTCATATTTGTATTCTGCCCAGGCCAACCTGACTTAATTAGTGAGCCTCTATTTGTGCTTGGTCCTCTGCACTCTTTTCATATTTACAATCAAAGAGTAAAAATGCAGTACATTAAAAAATATTCCACATTTTAGAAGAAATTAAGACAGAAATGATAGTATTTTTGACTCTCCATTTTTTGCCAAAGTATAAAGAAAACTGAATATATGGATTTTACACCACAGTAGTTATTATACTCATTTTTATAGTGATAAATTTGAGAAATATTAAGAATCACTGAAAAATAAGTCCAGTCTGTAGTATGTCACAGGTAGTATGTCACAGATAGTAGCAACTCCACAATTAAGATTGTTTCTTGACTTCTTCTTTAAAAATGGAAAGTCAGTGCAAAAACCTCACTTTCTACAATTTATGACCATATTATTTTCCTCCCATAGTGCACCTTTGAGAATACTGTCCACCTTCTCTATAATCTTCTTGAGGTATTTGCAGAGAGCAAACAGAAATCTCCTTAGCATTCTCTTCTCCAGGATAAATAAAACAGTTCTTTCAGACACTAAACAAAAATAAAACATAATCCTTTGAGGTGTTACAGTATACAATACCTGGCTCTAGACTAACCTAGCTGAATGCCATTTAAGGTTTGTACACAGGTCCTGCTTTTTATCTGTTTACAGTTGGCTAATCCAGGGTGAGTGGATCTTCCCTGAGCTTCAAATAAAAATTTCATCCTGGAGTTCATAGTTTTTCTGTTAAAACTGCCAAGCAGTTAGAAAAGTCCAGAGATTTGTTGTTGTTGTTGCTGGTGGTTGGTTGGTTGTTTACAAATTGATGCTGTTTTCTTAATATAGGGAAATATCCGTTCTGATCAGCGTTCTTACTTACACAGTCTTAAAGAATCAGAGAATTAAAATGACTGCCAAGACACTATCAAAGGAGAGAACCTAATGCTTTTAAAAATGCCGTTTCAGAGGTGGTGCTTCATATTGTTCAAGCAGCTGACCTTGAAGGGAATACGCATCAGAAATTTCACGAGGAAGACTGCAAAAAAAAAATATAATCTGAGAAATATTAGGTTAGGTTATTCAGTGTATCTCAGCCTGGATGAAGTGATTCTAACATTAGTCACAAACTCTGTCCCTGGTCCCAGTGTGGCAAGCTGAAAAATAAGCATATGTATAGGTTGGAATTGCAGGGACAAAATCCATGAAAGAGGTCACTAGTGTAGCCCAAGAGGTGTCTAAGAGATCTATGGGGTACACAGCAGCTTTGAAGATGGAAGGAATTAAAGCTTTTGCCATAAAGGTGCTAATTGACTTCTTCAGTCCCAACATCCAGTATTTAGATACCTATTAATGGACATCAATGAATTTCTATAGTGCCATACTCATACTCTACCTATTATTTTCCAATTTTTTAAATAATTTAGTGGAAGTTTTTATATCAGGTAACAAGTCCTTACAATGATGGTGCATATGTGCTCACATAGATCAGATTCTTTAACTTGTCAAGGTTTGTACAATGATAAGCAAAAAGAAACACAACAACAAAAATACGCCACCAAAAAAAAAAAAAAAAAAAAAAGAAATACTAAGTTTTTGTGTAATTGCACTTGTCAGCAATCACCTTTTAGTAGTAGTAACTTAACAGTAAATGCAGGCATTGAAGACCTACCTTTCACTTAGATTTTGGGGGACAGGGGAAGGGGTTGGACAACAGACCAGCTCAATTTGAACTAGAAGGGGAAAAAAAAAAAAAAAAAAAAATCATAGCCACAACTTGGACACTAAACTAGCCATAGCTTAATCAGCAGTGCCAAGACTCTGAGAACAATAGAAATTGTGTCTGTGTCATCTGTGGGAACAGAAGTGGAAAGAAAATGAAAGTAGTCAAGCCATCTTCAAAGACAGAATTATTGTTAACTAAAAAGATGAGAGAACTTTAATTGCTGAGAGCTGCAAATTGAAACCTTTTAGGGAAAATATGTAAAAACTTATGTAAAGAAATACAGCCCACAGGTTCAACTGTACATTAAACAGGCATTAAAAAGGCCTGTCTCCTCTCCTCGCTGCTGTTCAAAGCAGCATTTGAAGAATATTGTTTACCTAAAGCCACTAAATGTATGTCTTTGCAACAATTGTTCTTAATCAAAAAATATTGGAAAAAGACTTCTTTTATCACAAACATTGTCATCTAGTGTATGAATTTAGTTCTTTAACCTGTTCCTCTTTACACCGTGGATTTAGGTAGAGATTGATGCAGAAAGTGGTTTTGCATACATCATCGCTGAAGTACAGAACTCTTAGACAAGCAGCTGCATCAAAGAGAACATTTTTATTTACTTATTTATTCTTGGATAGCTCTTCCATTATTGTGACACTTCAAATGAATCTCTGCCTTTTTTTTTTTTTTTTTTTTTTTTTCAGCACTAATATGACATAGGGACAGAGAAACCTTTCCTACCAGAGCAAGCTTCTGAGTACATCGTGGCCCATGCAGTGTACTCACACAGCCACTGGATGCCACTACAAGTAACAAATTATTATTGATAATAAATAAATAAACAAATAAACATTCGAATGTTTTCTATTTGCTGACTAGCTTTTGGCTTATTGTCTACCATCTCTTCCAAACTCAGTGCTGTTGCTACATTTATTTTCTTTGTCTTCTGTACTCCTCATTGTGCACTTAATTTCATTTAATAAACCAGTGCTTGTCACACACCCATTTTCTCTCAATTCCAGTCTGCAAAATATTATGCTCGGGGACCAGAGCCCACACATGAAGAAATTATCCAAAGTCTTCGCTAGGATATGCATATGGTCGCACTCTTTAAACTATTAAAACTCCATGTGGTGAGATATTAATTCTGCTGTGCCAAACCTTCAAGTTCTCTGAAAACTTCATTTAAGAAGCAAACTTCTTAATTGATATTTCTGTAAACTGGAGGATAAACATATCAGAGTTTTGATTCACTTTCACATAGCTCTAGAACAGCTTATAAAACACTTGTTAATAGTAGTAAGTAATGTAGTTAACCTACTGTACTGGGTCTGGTAAAACCACCACACCTACAAATAAATTAATATGGATAAGTTTGCACACAGCTTCCCATGTTTTTACACTTAGATGAAGTATGATATCTGAAGACTCTACAGTCTTAAAGTGTTGGTTGTGCTGTACTACACCTGTGCATAGAAATCAGTCTTAGAACTACATTAACTATAAATTAATCCAGACCCTTTCATAACAATTATATTCAGTACCGCTACTTAAAATTTCAGAAAATAATACTTGTTACTGTGCTACAGTCTTACTGTTTTATATATTTGAAATCACTCAGAAAGTTTAGTACAATATACAAAGGAAATAGCTTTTCTTGACAGCATGAAAACTGGTGACAAAAAGGTTAACAGAAATATTTGCCCAGTTTTAGAGAGATACAAGCAATGAACCTAATTAAGCGAGGTAAAACCATGCAATGATGAGTCATTTCAAAAACATGTGATAAGTGAGTTAGGTCCTATGTTCATTTGAAACTTTAACTTATTGATTTATAGAATGCTTGCCTATTGAAGGTGTTTTGTTGGTGGTGGGGGGGTTGGTGTTGTGTTGTGTTTGTTTGTTTGTTTTTCCCTCACATTGTAGAACAGTTAATTGGCACATTTAGCTGTGTTTAGCTCTCAAAAACCCAGGCATGCCCAACTGAGAACATAAATGAGAACACATAACATGTTTAGGAGAAGTCAAACACATTTGAGAAATCAAAACAGAGGTCTATAGCAGCAGCAAACGTGATTTTTACTTAGAATTTAGCTGGGTTTCATTCTGTGTGTTCCACAGACGTTTTAGTGACAGTCTTTCTTTGTTCAAATATCTGTAATTTGTCCATTTTCTAACTACAACTAAGTCATAGATAGTATAGCTCTGCTATTCTCAGTAACTTTAATTTCTTTAAAGAATATTGTCATTTAATTTTATTCATTCTTCTTTTCACTAATTTAAACCTTTTTCTCTTCTTCTGCTTTTTATCTTGATGATGGATTTTGATGATGGATTTTGCCTAATTTCTGTAAATGGAGAAGTATATGCTTGGAAAGGGCTTTTGCAATAATTTACATCATTATTTTTCATCATTCTTTAGTTCTACTTTCCTCAGAAGATTGCTGTTAGGGCCTCAAAAGAGCAGGACTCGTTATAAGAGAAAAGAAAATGAACAGAGATGTGACGAGGAATTATTTCTTTTGGACTTCATAAGTTCTTTCCTCACAGCATTTCCTGATTTTCTTATGGTTGAGTATCTCACATTTTAAAAGAAGTGATTCTAATCTCATAGAATCTCATATATTCTTCTGGTGAAGAATGCCAAACCCAAGCTATCAATTCCAAAGAAGATTACACAGTCTCAATACATCTATCTATCTATCTATTTATTTATCTATCTATCTATCTATCTATCAGGGAGTTTGTTTTGACTCTATTTTCTAGATAGGGGTTGATTAATTTATTGTTAGAATCTGGACTGGCATATCTTCAGAAACTGGAAGATAGCTCAGCTTACTGCCAAATCTTCAGGTCTTATTTGGAGACAGAACTTTCGGTGTTCATCAAACTGGTTTTCAATAAATCGGGAGACCCCCGACATATATATTTCAATACGAGATTTTCACACAGCCAATTCCTCAGCATTTTAGGCTAGAATCAATACCAAATTTACCACTTTAGTTGCCAAAATCAATAATAATTTAAGCATTAACACATAAATATCTCCCTTGCCTAAGATCCTGGATATTTTCCAGGTATTCTGAGATCTATTTTAAACATTGACAAATTGTGTTTCTCGGCTCTTTAAGTTCATGAGTTTAACATCTCTTGTCATAATTGGAACATTTTAAAACTTATCTTCTCTCTAGCTGGGATAAATAATAAGCAATTATGATAACTGTAAATATTATATATGTTCTTATAAATAAACAGTAATAATATTAAAAGTTTCACTTGTTAAGCCTCCTGTAGAGGTATCTTGTCTTTTCTTATTACTAAAAATATCATTGCTATAATTTCATTTGTCCCAGCGTTTTCATTCTCCATTTTTAAACATTTCTCTATTTTATGTATTTAAGTATAATCAGGCATGTTTCAGTGAATATTTAGTTTAGTTCAGTGATCAAATCACTTTTGTACTTAGATTGAAACCTAATACAAAATTATCTTGAGCAGGATATGATTGTATTAGAAAAAAATAATTTCTGTTTAGAACCTCCAAAACAGTTGTCTATGACCAGCAGCATATGCCCATTCTTGATAGAAATCCATAGCAACATTTTTTTCTTCTGTTTTTGAAAGTCTGTTATCTCCTTAGCTAATTAAATGTCCTAGGGAAAAATAAATAAATAAATAAATAATCCCACTCTATTTTACTTTATTATTATTATTTATTTATTTGTGATAAATGTTTCAGAGTACATTTTTTCTTAAGCACTATTCATCCTAAAGAATTTAATACTTCCTAGGCAGAATAATTGTTTTTTTTCTTTTCTTCTGCTTTTTTTGAGTATTTGTAAAAATGTTAGAATTTCCTTCACACACACACTAGTATGGTATTTAGTATAACAAATATATATATGTGTGTGTGTGTGTGATTATGATTATGAGGCTACAGAGGATATATCCTGAGATAAACAGGAAGGTAGAAATGATGTCTTGATGACTTAGCCAAAGTAAGTTAAATTTTGCCATCTGAAAAGTTATGATCAGTGCATGGAGAAATATATATTGCATAATAATTACTTAGTCCAAAAGGACAGTAAGTATTTTCAAAAGTTTATTCAGATGAATCTGGACTGACCAGGACTGAATGAAGGTCTGGAAATTTGTGACCTTGCCAGATGATACAGAAATACATCTAAATACATCTGTATTGGTGCTAAGTAGGAAAGCTAAAGAGACAACTGAACTCATACTGATGGTAACTGGAGCTGAGCTCTCTAGTGTAGAGTACTACATTAAACTAACAAACAAAAAACAAACAACAACAACAAAAGTTAGAATTATCTTGTTAGATGAGGCAAAATAACTCAGCAATATGGCTAAGCTGCATCAAAGGCAGATCTTGCTCTCATGCAGTCAGTTCCAAAGTTAGGCAGAGATCTTCAGGTCACCCTCATGCACCCATGCAGATATACCATGAACAATTTCATTAAATAATGCAAGCTTTTCTGCAGAAATGCTTTGATCATCTTCAGAGTCACTGCTTCTTAGTACGTATTTCCTGTGTGCTAATGACCAAAAAAGGATTTTCCACACACTTTGCTTTGAACACTGTTAGAATGGTTACAAGACATACGTCTGTGTGAACCAGAAAATCCACTGTGCTTTAAACAAAGGGAAGGTTTTAATATCAATGACATTTATGACATAGGGTATAACCTTACCTTCTGCCTGTAGTTATACCATCATTTTTTAAAGAGGTATCTGTGTCTATTCAATCCGGCTGACCCTTCTTGCTGTCTCCATCCCTAAATGCAACACCAGACCCTGTCCAGCTCCCACCATCTGCCGCTAAACTTCTATCTGCCTCATAAGGACTTTGTGCCCTGGCCTCTGCACTCAGACAGAAGGCTACTGTACTCTGCGTGGCTTTGCACTGGTGCCTGGGTGTCCTTTTCAGTCAGTAGTCCCTCTCAGTTGGTTGGTTTCCCACAGTGACTTTGACTTGCTCTTTAAGCCCTGAGGAGTCTCCTCAGCTGCTGCACTGTTCTACCCCTCCATAAAATTTCTAGTGATAAATCTAAAAGTACAATGTCTTGTCAAGCTTTGTGCCATAAGGTTTGAAACTAATTTGAAGTGGCTTCTTAAAGCTTAAATTTCTACCTGGGACTCCAGTTTAAATTAGGAAAAGTAGTTTGCCAAGCTGTGACTATTTTTAGTAAAACTGAATCAGGGCTTTTTCTTCTTTGATGAATATGTCTTTATTCATTCATTCATTTATTTATTTATATTTATTTAAGTAGGAAAAATGACTTGTTTCATCTTTTCAGAAGTTTAATATGCTCTAAAGTGTAGTATAGAACTAGGTAAATCTGAAAAAAATTGGAAATTCCTTTGTATTAATACTCTTTAGAGGTAGCTCCAAGGGACACAGTTTGGAGTGTCTGGTAAATTATAGCCATTACACCATCAAAAAAAAAAAAAAAAAGATAGGCTTGGACACCTTACAAGTAACAGAGAGTAATGCACAAATAATCAGAAACAATATGTATGAAAAGAATAACTCCAAAAAACTATTTTTCAGGCTCGTCATCATCACACCTAGACTCAAATCTATGTTGACTTTGTCATCTCAGTCAATTTCATGTCCTGCCCATTTCATACTTTATTGAATTTAATAGTGGTAATTTATTTTATTTTTTTCAAATATGGTTCTTGAGCTGTTTTTTAAAGGAGATCCCAATGCAGCATAGCTCAGCAGGCAGCTGGAATCTTGCCTGTGAGTTATGAAATGTGGAATCAATTAGCTTTCAACTTATGGAAACCTATTTGTGGGTGTCTTTAATGTAACAAAAAACAGGCGTAACTCCAGACTTTATTACCTCATTCAGATTATTTTTTCCTTTATTTAATAAAAAGAGAAAAAATGCTCTTGGGATTGAATAATTTTGCTTGTTTTTCAGGCTATGAACCAAGAGTTGTTGTTTTACCTTCCTGATAATGAAGAGAAGAACAGTAAAACAGAGCCATTCATTGTATTTTCAGATACTAGTGATGACCAGTGAATACACCACAGGAGCCTGGGTAATATATAGTACATATCTTGAACTATCCCATTTTCATAAATCAAGAATAAAACTAGAAAGAATCATTTTAAGAATATTTCCAGTATAGCAGGACTACACAAATTCATTTCAGAATGTACTTTAGCACCTAGTGGAAAAAAATACTAAAACTGAACAAGAAGTTTTTATGGATAGAGAATTCTAACTCCTGCTTATCTTTCAATATCCCTTATTGCTGAAAGTTTTTGCATTTTTCATTATTTTTTGGATTTGTCCAGTTTCAGCACCCATCCACCGGATCTTATTTTTATCTCTCTGACTAGTTCAAGGGATGTTATCAAAACTTTAAACTTGAGATAGCTGACAGTTACACCTAAACTGGCTCTAAAAATGGATTAGGTTCCTGAAGTTTATAATGTTTTCTAGTTCTCTGATCATTTTCATGACTCTGTTTCAGTTTAAGAGATTCTTTTTTTTGCAGTTCTTGTTGAAGATGGGCCAAGTAATTCAGAACTGAAGAGAGGTAATAAACCTTGCACTGTGGATTTTGCTCCCAATATTTTTCTGGATAGATAACCTCCCATCTTCAGAAGCTGAGAGTCAATCTTTTCTATTCCTTTTTCAAACAGAGAAAATCGTATCAGCCAACATGTTATATTAGAAAAGTACATATTTTTAAGGTTAACTTGCCATAAACCCTTGTAGCATTTTTTTTCCCCTCAGGAGTTATTGGTAGTAACACTGATGCTTAGTTTGGGGATGAACCCATTCTTTAGCTTTAAACAACTTTGCATGGGTTGTTATAGACCACCCAGGGTTGCAGTCTTATATCTGAAATTTCTTAGTGATATTCAGAAACAATCATTCCCTATCACAAAATGCCTTCTTTGACAAGTACCTAGAAAAAGCATTTATTAAAAAGCAGTCATTGCATTTGCAATCCGGTTTATAATAGCAGGTTTTCTTGAATGTAGGCTGCAGCTTACAAGATCCACCATATGCATTTCTATAAGTGTTTTTAATTTTTAACAGTTTGTCTTTCATTATTTTTAAAATAATGGTGTGAAATCCTTCAGAAAATACATAGAGAACATCGACCAATAATGTTATACATAAGAAGGAAAGATAATTATAAAATGTAACTTGAAGTCTTGAAGTAATATACTTTTTCTCATAGAAGTTTAACTTCTAAATACTAGAATTAATAAGGACTTATCCTATGAAAATAAGTACTAATTGGCTCTTAAATTTAGTTGCAAAAAAATGTCATCTAAAGAATTACTGTGATAAGTTCTGCTCTACTGAAAAGCAATGTCATAGTTCCCAAATAATATTATTCCTGCCTGTACACTTCCTTTTGAAAACCCTAGGTATGAATAAGTCTAAATTCTTTTTCAAATTTGTTTTATCTTCTCTACAACTTCTTGTTTAGAATTCTTTACTACTTTTTTTCTCAGCCTGCATTGACTTAAAACAAATAAAGAATGTAATTTCCTCTGGAGGGGAACAAATAGTACTTTGAATGACTTCTATGGCACTTTCTAACATGTGAAGTCTGGGTGTACTATACTCAGGTAATACAGAAGTGTCACAAGACTAGTCTTATTTGAATACTTTTCCCTCTTGCTCAAAACATGTAAAAGAATATGAGAGACTCTGATTGGTAGTATTAAAACAAAAATGGATTTGCTGAACATTTACTATACAAGGCACAATTTCCATACATGATTTCCATTTAAATAATGAAGTGGCTTTTTTGTTTGTTTGTTTGTTTTTGTGTGTGTTGGTGTGGGGGGGGGGTAATTGTTTTTAAGAAATAAGTTTAATTGCTTGCTTCTCTGATGTGGCTCGTATGCACCAGATCAAAGAAAGGTGCAAGAAGAGTTCACTAACTTTGGTAATTTGATAGCCTGGGCTAGTAGCCTCCTACGCAGCACTCAAAGCAAGAGCACAAGCAAAAACATCCTAGGGCTGTTCCGTGTCATGCTGAATTTCATTAAGGAGTTGTTGAATCAGACAGTAAATGATAAACTTAAATGTAGCAGCTGGCTTCCCTAGAAATTGGTAAGGAGTCTTGCCACCTGAGCTGTCAGTACCTTGACTACTTCTTCATTCTAATCTTCCATTTTACTATTTCCCACTACAATCCCACTGTACTTTGAATATTCATTCTTCTTCTTTCTCCAGTTTACCACCCCATTGTCTTCCCACCTTTCATCTTGTATAACTGGAAAACTGAGAGCTGAAACCCCTCAGATCAATAAAATACATTGCAAAACATACATGTATCTTCTCTCTTGGAAATTATTATTTTAAGGTTGCTTAATGATATCTTCCATATAATTACATTAGAATGTTACTCATTTTAAAAAGTAGGTGTGATCATAGTACATTGTCCACGTAACATCTTTTGGAGTAAACACATTTCTTCTGACATTTGTAAGAAATCCAAAGATATATTACACCCTTGAGATACTGTGTCTAAGATCTGGCTATGAATCATCCACTTCCACAAAGGTGAATGACCTGTTAAGACTGAATGGTGATTCACAAGTCCTAAATGCAATACATCATTAAAAAAGAGATATCCACACTTAACTGATAGTATACTTGCTAGAATCAAGCAAAATCCACAAACACTCATTTGAGATAGCCTACTAGAACACCTGTAAGTCAAAAAATTTGTCTCAGAGGTGTAATGAATTATATTTAGTGAAAAGACTAACTTTTGCACTGAAAGCAATTATATACAAATACAGATGAGGCATATTGCAAACGTTAGTAGAAATTTGTTAAATTAGGAATGTGACTGCATAAAGCCTATGCAACATATGCCTCTTCCCCTATCATGCAATAAATAAATAAATACATAAATAGATAAACAAATAAATATTGTTTTCAAACAAGGATTTTTTTGCAAATATTTTTTTTTTCATGGTGTTAGCATTTTGATTTCTTCCACCTTTTGCCTTTAGGTAGTATGTAGGGGAGTTTTAATGTCATAACATGTCAAAATTGACCATAAAAAATAGTCAAAAATGACCATAAAATGCTGGTAGAAAGTCTATATATCTGGCTTACACCCAATGAGAAATCAAGCTTGTTTCAGAAAATAATTCTGGTCAGAGGTCCCTAGTCAACATCTGTTTATTAGAGGGACATGCCTTATGTCTCATTAACTTCATCACAGAATCACAGAATAATTTAGGATGAAAGGCACCTATGGATGTCACCTAGTCCAGTTTCATGATCAAATCAGAGTCAAACTTGAAGTGAAATCCAGCTTCAAAGTAGGTTGATCAGGGCCATATCCAGGTGAAATCCAAGGGCAGAAATCCCAGCCATATCCAGGTGAGACCCAAGGGCAGAGATCCCATATCCAAAGGCAGAGATCTCTCAGCCTATTCCAGCCACCTGTTCCAGTATTCAATCACTCCTTTTTTTTTTTTTTCCTGATACCTATTAGGATTTTTTCTAGTTGCATCTCATGTTCATTGTCCCTCATCCTTTCATTGTGACACTCCAAGAAGACCAATGATATTTTTCTTTCCACAAACACAAGAATAATTTTGCTTTGGTAGTATTAATTTAATTTTTGCTGTTTGTTCAATGTGCTCATGTGCACTGAAATTAAAATATTAACGTATACTGCACAAGCCACAGACACTTCAAAGTTATTTCAGAAATAATTTACAAAGTACAGAAGTAATTTACAAAATGTAAATGGCAATTAATGAGCTAAATATTCTATCTAATACAATTCTATTGTATTGCTTTCCATGCATGCTATATCAAAACTATGTCAAATCAAAAGAGAATAAAGGGGAAACATTTTGAAAATACAGACACCAGAAAAATCATATGAAGAGAATATTTGCCTGTGCTAGGAAACAGAAGAGATGTACACACAATAACTAGCATTTCCACGTTAAGATCTTGACCAGAATAAACATGTTCAAACCTCAGTTCACCCACAGTAATCTACGTTCCATATACTATTGCTTAGACTTGTTGAAAAATGTGAAACTAGATTACAGAAATCAGTATTTGCAAAAATAAGACTAATGGTTCCCACAGATACTATCAGAAACGACCTGAGTTTATCTGGGCTTGCCCATGCCTTGAGGATAAGTTAGATAAGTTTTCAGTATCCCCTCCAGGCAGAGGCTCTTATATCCATTAAAAGGGCTCAATTAATCACTTAATTTACATTGTTTGTTTCCTTAAGTGACTTAGGGTACTGATAATAGGCATTGCTTATGGTATTACTCCCTTCTTTTGACACTGCATAACAACATCTACAGGCTTACAGCCAGGCTTTGAAGCAACAACCACAATTTATCTTGCAAAAGCTATATCAGATAAGTTAACATTCTAGAACTATGCATACCATGATTAACAATAAATTCAGAAAAATCAAGTCTAATTTTTAGATCTTTATAAGAGAATCTTGAAAGTAATAAAAGTTCATAACAATTGAGTCTGTACATATTATAAATGCTGACAAAACCAATGGACCACTGATGCAAAATGATTTGACTTGTATATGGTATTAACATAGGGTAAAGGTGAAATTATTGAAACTTCTGTTGAAACAACTATCTGAATTGCTTAGTAGAACAAGTTGATGGCCTATATCATTAAATAAACAGAAGAAATTAACATTTTAAGAAGCAGGCTGAACATAAAATATAAATTTAGAATTAAACAGCTTATCAGCTTTTGTGAAACTGGAAAAATACTTTCCAGAACTTTCTGCACAAAACTGCAAAAAAACAAAATAAGCAGCCTAATAGCCATCATACCTATTGTTGGAAAATCAATTAATTAATATTTTTTATACGACCAAGTGGAATTTTAAGTCTGTTTGCCCCACTCATCCTTTTGGGTTTTAAAACTACATATTTGCATTTATCTATTTGTTTCCATTTGTTCAGGGGAGACATTTTGTATGCCAATGACAACAGTGCTTTTCTCAGTTCCTTTCTCTGTTTCACTGTGTGCCGACACCTCATATTCTCAATCTGTAAGGCTCTTGTGAGACCCTGCAAGACAACTGTGTAAGTATACAAATTACACTGAGTTCTGTGCCTTTATCAGGTATTCATTGTGACAGTTTAGATGATAAAGTCCCAAACAGGAAAACAGCCTGCAATGCTCTGCAATACATTAAAATGACAGAAGCAATATAATTAGGTTAAAAAAAAAGTTGCCCATTTCCATTGTGTGGAAAAATTCTCAAGCCTTAGTTGTAGAACATTTGAAAATAGTTCTGTATAGATGAGTTGTAACAGATAAACCTTCATATTTGAGAGGAAAAAAAAAAAAAGAATTGAAGATGAAATATAATTTTTATAAACTTGATAGAAAGAATAATTGGAGATATAATTTCCCATATAAGGAATTCTAGATTTCCATCTAGTGTTTTTTTGTTTGTTTGTTTGTTTGTTTTGTTGTTTTTTTTTTTTTGTGTTTGTTTTTGTTTTGTTTTTTTTTTTCTCATCTGGATAACAAACTAGAATTTCTGTTACTTATGCCTAATTTAAGGAAGAAAACATAGTGCTCTGATTAACATAGCACCACAATTAATAGTTCAAAATAGTTTTGTGTTTTGTTTTTTTTTTTTTTTCCTTGAACAGTTTAAGAGTATTGTAGCTACTGAATATTCACAATATTTTTTTCACACTCACCTTAATTTCCAGAATTAGAACTAATGTTAGCCTGCAAAATATTTTAATCACAGTGTCATGGTAATAAAAATAATTAATAATATTTTAATTAATAATATTAATAAAGTGGGTACACTCATGTCTTGGTACTCCAAGAGAAAGGTGAATAAATATTATTCCCCTTATAGCCCCCTTACAGCTCAAATTAGGAGTGGATCAAAATAGTTTTCTGTGAAATAAAGCTTAGTTACTGAAAAAAAAAAAAAATCCTGATATCAAGGAGAATAAAGTGTAAAATAATCTTTTAGTTTTAAGAGGAAATTTTATGGGTACCTGCCTAGCTTCACCAGAAAGAGCTGTTTTGTGTTTGTGTTTTTTTTTCCATATCAATCATGCTCTACCATTGTTTAATTGAAAATAAACCTGAGGAATTTGATCTCATTTTTGAAGGAAAACAATTCCAAGCAAGTTTTCCCAGGAGCTCTGCCACTTCCTACTCAGTCTCACAAAATTTCTGAGGACTCCTTGACATTTGAAGAAAGCTGTGTCTTTTTACCTCAAAGGAAGAAAACCCTGAATCTTCCTGACAGTGTAATAAAATCAGATCTCAGGATTATTAATCTGTGCAACATGAGTGGGAACACTCAAGCTGGAAGAATGATCATTAAAGTGTGATAGCATTGTTCCATCCAGGGCTGCATCTCAGGTAACAGTAGCCAATGTGAAACTGCTGTGACATACAAGCCAAATGCTGTGACAAACAAGCAAACAAAACACTTGTGGAAAATATGTTCAGCATTTAGTGTGTATGACTGTTAAGACTACACATAAGCAAAAGCATTTATATACCATTGCTCAAACTGCATGTGTTCATGGGATCATAAACTTTAATTAGCTTAGATTTTGGTTTCAACATTTTTTCATCAGTGTTAACTGATGAAAGTTAAAGCATGATACTACTGATGAAGTATTATGCTAAGAATGAGATTTTTTTTCTCGCTACAAAGGAGTTTCAGTGGAACAAACATGAAAACATTGAACACATCATATGTAAATTGATCTTTTGCACTATTTGTCCATCTAAATAGGAAATGAGAAGTGGCTAGGATCACTCACTTTTCTGCATCACAGGAAATGGCTAGTTTTAGACACTGTACAGCTCCAGTGGTAGTGTATGGCCCAAGTAGAAATATGCAAGAAGAGTCTGATGAATGTTGACTTAAAATAATAATAATAATAATAATAACAAGGACCCAGCCTTGGCTTTTGGAGAAATTTTGAACACATATAGACTCAAGACTTCAGAACAATAATATTTTTAAAAAATAAAAAAAAATAAGGAAAGATACTCCTTACAAAATTACATAGGAAATTATGTATCAAATGGTAAGTTAATTTTATCAAGGTCAGTTACACTGTGACTGCATTTAGGTCAGTAAAATACTTACGCCTGAGACCATTGTCCAATGCTGAGGCCAGCCATCACTAAATAGACAGCATTCATAATGTTAAATTCTCTTATCCTTCAGAACAGGGCCACTCACAAACTGCCAGTTGGGACTGATTCCTGGAAATGATCACTCTAATTCACAGACTGTGAACTCAAATAGCCTGAGGGAGTGCCACTTGGCACAGGCCAAAAACAATACTAGGTATTGTTCTAGCTGACTGGCAGTACAGATGGTTGAATGCCAGTGCACAGAGACATTCCTGGGCACTATTTAATTTACCAGCATAGATACAGCATACAAATAGTCTATCTGCAGTCTCTGAAGTATAAATAATGCAACCAGTTACAATAACAAGAGCCTGAAACAAATGAAAATTTTGGAAATTGGATCAGCTACTTTAGATCATTTTGCATAAGAACATTCCAAAGCTTGTTATAATTCTTCAGGTGAATATGAGAGTAATGTCAGCTTGACAACGAAACTTATACTGGATTTTAGGAGTGCTATTTCAAAGAAAGCTGAAAGAGTTTGGAGTCAAGTTTCCACTGGAAATTTTAAAATTTCCAGTAATGTTATCTTAAGGAAATTCAACGCATTTCAAACATACTTGTCTATTAATGTTATATTAGCTGGATTGTCTGAATATGAACACTTGTTTGTGTTATCAGGCCCCCAGATAATTAAACCATATTTGCCAGAATATCAAGACCCAAATCCTATCTTTAATTAGAGACCATTCTCAAAATTTCACAAACTTTAGAATGACAAAACAGAAAACCATCATAGTAGGCAGATATAGCTAACCTTCTAAGAAGGTTATCCTTCTTAGGTGACCTATGATTAACATATGGTCAGTCTTCCCAGGATGCAATTGTGCAAATAACTGATTTGTCACAATCAGGTAAAAAATAATTTTAAAATAGTTAAAAAAAATAACTTCTATGGAGGAATAAATTATAAAATTTATAACGTATTCGGCTTAATTTTATCATGAACATTTAATACTTTTGTTTTATATATATATATATATTTATTTATATAAAGTGCCTATCACTGTATTGATAAACACTCTTTGGAACCACTCTGATGGCAGGGGTAAGAACAGAATAATAATGTAATATTTATTAATATTAATATTTATTAATGTAATAGTGAAATAATATGTGTGGGCTGGAATACATAGCCAGAAAGAGAGAGGGGAGAGAGACGGAAGACAAAACCAAATGGGAAAAAAGAGTAGCCTTCTCATGGCAATAACTTATTCAGGTGCTTCACAGCACTTTCCTTAGTATAGCTAAATTTCAGGACAGTATCAACTTTGACCTGAAATAACAATAATACTTTGGGGATCATTTCAAGAGGAGGCACTGTTCTGGAAGAAAAATAGAAATGGAAATTTGCCAAATGTGTCAGGGGATCCAAATCCACATTTGTAGAAAAAAAGTGCTTTGGCCAATATGTCTTGATCAGCACTTAATTTGCTAACATTATTTAGCCCTGCTACTCTTTTAAGGCATTAAATTGTTTTAATTTTCCTAAACCTACTGTTCCACAGTAGTTCAAACCAATCTAAGCTAGATTGACGGGGCTGCTAGACCCGTCTCCTTTACATGAGTACTTGAGTCTATGTAGCCAGATGGTTCAAAATCAGTAAATTTGTCTAAATTTTCATTCAGACAGGTGAGATAATATGCTAGCTTTCTGTGTTTCTTCATCAACTTTGTCCTTATCCAACTTTGTCACCATGATTTCAGTGCTACTACAACCTTCTTAAAATGCAGTTATTCATCTTCGTATCAATACTTTTCTCACCAAGACACAGCAACTATAAAGTCATAATACTAACAGTTGTTTTACATTTAGAATAAGTTTATGAATAATGTATTTTAGATTTAATCAATAAAATTAATTATTCATAAAAAAAAATATTTATTTGACTAGATTCAATAGCAAATATTTATAATCAAAATTAGATTTTTCATTATGCCCAGCTCTTAAATCAATAGCCGTTACAGTCTTAGAGGTCATTCCTCTGAACTGACAATGTCCTGAAAAAAAGCTATACAGTTTCAGTTGGGCATGACTGCAATTCTGCGAAGATTTTTTCTTAGCGACAGTACTTACTCTCCCCAGCTTGATTTTGTTGAAAATTATGTTTACAACAACAGCACTGAAGAGCTCAAAAGGCAAGGAAGAAAACATCATTCTAAAAAGGAAAAGACAAATTTTCACATTATAGCGAGTGGGAGTGAGTGAGGGGAGGGGAAGGGAGAGATTCATTTGGAAGGGACCTTTAAAGATCATCTATCTAGTCCAACAGCCTGAAAACTTTGGGGCTGACCAAAAGTTAAACCATGTTATTGAGGACATTATCCAAATGCCTCTTGAATATTGACAGGCACAGGGCATCAACCACCACACCAGGAAGCCTGTTCTGCTGTTTGACCACCCTCACATTAAAGAAATTTTTCCTGATATCTAGTCTGAACCTCCCCAGCACAGCTTTGTGCTATTACCATGCATTCTGTCATTGGTTATCAGGGAGTAGAGACTGTCACCTCCCTCTCTGCTTCCCTTCCTCAGGAAGTTGCAAAGAGCCATGAGGCCTCCTCTCAGCCTCATTTTCTACAGACATGACAACCCAAGTGTCCTCAGCTTCTCCTCACAGGACATGCCTTCCAGCCCTTTAAAGAGCTGTGTTGACCTCCTCTGGACACTTTCAAGGACCTTAATGTCCTTTCTATGTTGTGGAGACCAGCACTATGCACAGTATTCAAGGTGAGGCCGCACCAACACTAAATATAGCAGGAGAATCACTTCTTTTGACTGGCTGTCTATGCTGTGTTTAATGCACCCCAAAATGTGTTTTGCCCTCCTGGCTGCCAGGGCACTGTACGTGCTGTCGACCAGCAACCCCAGGTCCCTTTCTGCTGTGCTACTCCCCAGCCACTTGTTTCCCTATCTGACAATAGTTCATTTGCTCTCCACAAAACCACCTGACCTTTTTATGTTTTATGCTCTTCCACCTGAAATTTGATTGCTAGTAATATTTACAGAACCATGAAATAGCTGAGGTTGGAGAGGACATCTGGGGTCCATCTGGTCCAACCCCCCTGCTCAAGCAGGGAGGGACACCTACAGCCATGGACCATGCCCAGATGGCTTTTGAAGATCTCCAAGGAGGGAGATTCCACACCCTCTTTGGGCAGCCAGTGCTCTGTCACCTGCATAGTAAAGAAGTGCCTTCTGATGTTCAGAGAGACCCTCCTGTATTCCAGGTTGTGCCCATTGCCTCCTGTCCTGTCACTTGACAGCACTGAAGAGTCTGTCTCCAAACTCTCTGCAACTTCCCCTTAGGTATTTGTATACATGGATAGGAACCCCCTTGAGCCTCCTCTTCTCCAGGCTGAACCATCCCAACTCTCTCAGTCTCTCCTCACAGAAGAGGGACTCCAGTCCCTCGATCATCTTGGTAGCCCTCCATTGGTGGAATTACAGCAGTGCTGAGCAGAGGGGAAAGATCACCTTCCTTGACATGCTGGCAACATTTTGCCTAATACAGCCAAGATACCATTAGCCTTCTTCATAGCAAGGGCCCATTGCTATGGGTTCATGTTGGCGTTGAACCAGGTCCACCAAGTTCTTTGCCAAACTATTTTCCAGCTAGGCAGCACCCAGCATATACTGGTTCATGATGTTGTTCCTCCCCTCATCCACAGCTTTGCACTTTTCCTTAGGAACCTCCTTCAAGAGGTTCATTTCATTCTCCAACCTCTCCAGGTCATTCTGGATGGCAGCATAATCCTCTGATGAATCAGCCACCCCTCCCAATATTGTGTTGTCAGCATGTGTACCACCATCCAGATCATTACTGAAGTTGTTAAACAGGACTCAGTATTGACCTCTGGGATACACTGCTAGTTACTAGCTTCTAGTTAGACTTTGTACCACTGATCACCACCCTCTGGGCCTGTTCAGCCAGTTTTCAATTTACCTCATTGTCTGCACATTCAGCCCATACTTATCAGTTTCCCTATGGGAATCTGAATGAAGATAGTGTTGAAAGCCTTACTGAAGTCAAGGTACACTACAGTACTGAAGTCAAGCAATTTTCACTACTCTTGCCTTGTCTACCAAGCCAATCATTTCATAACAGAAGATGATCACATGATTCAAAATTACAGTGCAACTAGAACTTTAGACAGACACGTTAGGGTGCCCACAGGAAACACACATATATAAATATATATATATATATATATATACATATATATATATATATATATATTCAGTGCTCCCCAGCCTAATGAGCAATATAGAAGTACTTTAAAAGCATATTAAAATTCTCCTTTTCCAGTAAACCTTAGTTTACTGGAATGTCACCTGTTATTTTCTACTACACTTTCAAATTTGCAAGTTTATTTTTGACAAAATTAAGTGTATATTCTCTGTCACACTCCAAATTTCTCTTTTTAATACAGTCAAGTCAGACTTTTCAGACCCGTGGGAAGGTCTGAAAGGGAGAATGCCATTTCTCCCTGAAGGGAGAATGCCTTTTTTTTCTGCTGCCTCTAAACCACATTAAAACATTAGTGACTCATTGGAGACTTCATTGAAAACCCACACTTTTCCACAGGGATTGAAGGGTGAAACTGAAAGACAGGTGTGTACTTAATGTGTGGAGTTTTGTACTGAATGAAAAACTGATGAAACTTAATCAAATATAATCAAACACTCTTCTGAAAAATAATTTATTGTATGAAACTTTTATAAGATTTATTATTGATGTTATTCAGCATTATCTAAGGGACTATGCTTACTGTACAATTTTCAGACTTGTGTTGGGAGAAATTTTTCCAGAGATTGTGGGCCCTCAAATGGCCTGAATCTGGGAGCAGAAGAGATAGTCTTGTGGACTGGGAAAAAAGAGATTGCCCAAGACAACCGCTATTGGACCATGGGATGGTGATGTCTGTGAAGGAAACAGATCTGTGCAGGACAATAGGGAAAATAAGGGAAGTATGTTTTCTGGAAAAGAAATAGGCTATTGAACAATACTGGGAAGTAAACGGTTTTGGGTGATTTATGAGAATGAAAAAGTAGAGGAAACAAGTTGGAGGGGGAAGAAGACCTCAGCTACTGGTAAAGGAAATTTGGTCTAGGAGCACACAACAGAAACAGGTAAGTATAAAAGAGTTGGGGTAGGAGACAGATGAATTCTTGGGTAAAGACTGTCAAAAGGGCATCATTAAGTGAGAACAGGATTTTCTGCATTCAGGGACAGCAAAGATAAACCTAAGGGGAAAACGGTCTTTGGCAGATGACGACAAGGGAATGGTGGTGAAGAAACACACATGGAGAGGAGACATTAAGGCAGAAAGCTTCAGGTCTATTAAAAAATAATAGTTCAGCTTGTTGTGAACACTATCTGCAGGTATTTCACGCCCTCTAGGCAAAGCTGGTATCATCTCTTCATAGATACCATCCTTTTCCATACAAGGTGCTGTAGACTAGAGCTGACAGTTTCTCTGTGGACTGTACTGCTTGCTTCAAAGAGCCTTGTCTGTCATATTATATTCAATAAAATAAAATGCTTTTTTCATTTTGTGTGTCCAATCCAGACTGATTACATGTTTGCAGCCATCTTCCAGTAGACTGCAACCTTTTTTTTTTTGTTTCCAAAAGAGATGCTGCTCATTAAATAAGCAGCTGTTAAAATAGTTTCTTCTCTTATTCAATATCATTCCAAACTCTTATTTACTACACTATTTGACTCCATTTTAAAGGAAGACTAACTACATTGTTAAATTCCCTGAGGCTTTTCAATGCCACACATCATTGTAGAATTTAAAGACTTTGATCGTTAATACTTGCTTACAATATGTTTTAAGCAAGGGAGCACTCTAATCTCATTTTGAAGATGGAATTCAAAGGCTTAATATTTTTATGGCCTAATAATTTTGAGTGCCCACTTTGAGAGAATGAGCGGTCTACATAACACACATTCCAAGCACAGTTGGAATAGATTTTTATCTTGCAACTTTAAGTATTCAACATTCTATAATTAAGCCTTTAGAATCTCAAATTTGTCAATTCAGAATGAATGGATGGCCTCCGAAATGTGTACTCAGGTTTCCTTGTATTGCAATTAAGGAAGTGATCCTATGGCTAGTAGGAGTCCTCTGTAGTTAGAGACAGAATTCTGTTCATAAATCTATTCAGTGTATAATTTCTAAGTTTTGAAGACAATGGAGTTGGATTTCTACAAAATCTTTACATCATTGAAGAACAAGTTCATCCTCTGCTTTAACGAGGTACATTCTTGACACAGAAAGTGTCATGGAATTGAACCCTATTGTACTATACTACATTCACTAGTGATGTTAATTATGCTGTCCCTTAACCAAAGTGCTTATTTTTATTGCAACACTCAAACACATATTGTTTAGTTGCAGTAGCTTTCAACTGTGTCCTTATCAGATGTTTTTTCACCTTGCTGACCTCATTTACAAGATTAGTATTTCTTACTTTTACAGAAAGCCAATTACAGTAGTTGTTTTACTGAGAAGCAAAATGTCTTCATGGTTCTAAAAGGGCTGCAAATTTAGGACAGTATGATTTTGACATATATTTTTTGTCCAAGGCTAAAGAATTCATAACCTCACTTTGGAAGTTTTTTGATGTAGTTACATTATGCTGTAGTTACATTATGCTGTATTTGTGAGCAAAATTTATTTTCAAAATAAAGAGCACTGTAGGCCTCTGTCCAGATCTGATTTGGGAAAAATAGCCATATTTCATTAACCTCATTAGGGTTGGATAGGATGCTATGGGGGAGGGGAGGGGGGGGGAAAGGAGGAGGACACAGTTATCTTCCAGCTTCAGTTAAAAATGTTCATCTTGTAAACTTTCATTTCTAGCCTTACTATCACTTTGCTAGATATTTACAGGTTTTGAATTGTATATTTGTACACAGAGCAAAGTATTCATGAAGTTAAAAGATCTGTAAATCTTGCTTGATTTGTCAACTCAGCCTTTCAATCCTGCATAATGCCAGCTTTAGCAATTATTATTTCCTATCCTACTCCTCTTCCCCTCACTCCTGCCTTATTTGACAGTTTCATTTATTTTAAAAACAGACAAATATATATATATATATTAATCACTAATGTCGTCTTTAATGACTGTCATATTTATATGTTAAAGGCAAAGTTAAATTATTAATGGTTAGTTCAGGAGTTTTAAATGGGTGATGAAAGTATGATTCCTCCATACACAGGCTATTTCTTAAATGTGAAATCAAATTCTCAGCAAATGTATAGGAATTGTGTGAAGGTATATACACATATATACATATATCTTCAGATATATGTATATATATGATATATGTATATATGTATATGTATATATATTTTCAAAGCTCAAATACTTAGTTTTATCTATACCATTGTTTGCCTTTTGGAGTCAGAATTACTACATAATAGTAGTAGTCTACACAGAGCAGAAAATCCATAATGTACACAATGCTACCAGATGTGGTCTTGTCAGCTTTAAGAGTGAATGTAAGCTTAATATTTTAACCAAAATCTGCAGGCTTATTTAGTAATCACTCAAGCATAAAAGTGAAGACTATCACAGGGAGAAGAGACAAAGTCCATCTTTCTGTCGTGGTTCAGCTCAAGTGGGCAGCCGAGCTCCACCACAGCTGCTCTCTCACTCCCCCTCCTCAAAGAGGAACTGGGAGAAAATATGATGAAAAGGGCTCAAAGGTTGAGATAAGGACAAGAAAATCACGCAGTAATTATTGTAATGGGCAAAACAGATTTGGCATAGGGAGATAGTGAGATTTATTGCTTATTACTAACAAGCTAGAGAAGTGAGAAACAAAGGAAAGAAACCAAAAGCACCTTCCCCCCCCATCCACCCTCTTCCACCTTCTCCCCCTGAGCGGCACAGGGGAATGGGGGAATGGGGGTTATGGTCAGTCTACAGTGCTTCTTCTCTGCCACTCTAGTCCCCTGTGCTGTGGGGTCCCTCCCACAGGATGCAGTCCTTGATGAACTGATCCAGCGTGGGCTTCCCACAGGCAGCAGCTCTTCCAGAACTGCTCCAGATATGGGTCCGTACCACGGGGTCCATCCCTCAGGAGAAAACTGCTCCAACCTGGCTCCCCCATGGGCAGCAGCTCCTGACAGGTCACCTGCTCCTGTGTGGGCTCCTCTCCACGGGCTACAGGTCTGGC
The DNA here is from genome assembly GCF_964035555.1 of Netta rufina. Taxonomy (NCBI): domain Eukaryota; kingdom Metazoa; phylum Chordata; class Aves; order Anseriformes; family Anatidae; genus Netta; species Netta rufina. The sequence goes on along the minus strand of NC_140124.1, from coordinate 71,714,619 downwards.
CCGGAATCTGCTCCGGCAGGGGTCTTCCACAGGTGGCAGTCTCCATCGGTGCAGGTCCACCTGCTCCACTGTTGTCTCCTCCACGGGCTGCAGTGTGGAACCCTGCTCCACCGTGGTACTCCATGGGCTGCAGGGGGACATCCTGCTTCACCATGGTCCTCACCACAGGCCGCAGGGGACTTCTGCTCCGGCACCTGGAGCACCTCTCCCCCTCCTTCTACACTGACCTTGGCGCCTGCAAGGCTGTTCCTCACTCCTCTCACTCTCCCAGCTGCTGAGTGGCGCAGCGTTTTTTTCCCTGTCTTAAATATGCTCCCACAGAGGCACAAAACATCGCTTATTGACTCGGCTCTGGTCAGCAGTGGGGCCCTTACCACACATGGGGCAGCTTCTACATCTTTCTCACAGAAACCACCCCTATGGTCCCCTGCTACCAAAACCTTGCCATGTAAACCCACTACACTTTGTAAAACTAGGTCCTAAAATTGCAGCAATCATAACAAGTTTGCAAACTGGATTTCTAAAGGTATGTAAATTGGCAGGTGTATGACACCACCTACAGTGTCACTTATGCAAACAAAAATGAGATTCAGTATTGGGGTCCAACATCGCACTAGACCTGACTGATACTATTATGAAAACTTTTAGAAGAAAGCTAGCACTGATAGATTCACCTTCTGCAAAATCCAATAAAGAAAAAAAGTCTACAGAGTAACCTGTGTAAACAAGCTTGTTTGGAACATCTCATTTGCTTTGCTAGGCCAACCTTGAAGCTGTAGCTTTAGAACAGTGCTTTTTCTAGATGGAAAGAGAAGATTGAATTGCTGGCCTATGTCTAAGGTGAGAAACGCAGAAAATACACACCAAGCCTGAGCTACCCACATAAAACAGTTTAATATCAAATGCATTCAAAACTTCTCAAGTTGTAGACTGCTGAAAGTAATTTAAGTAATATCCTCCTTCTTACCGCTTGTGTAAAATAAGTAGTTTGACCAGCTTTTTTTTGCTGTTAAAAGTTGCACCCCAAAATAGTTATGCAACAGATGGAGCTACATTTGTTTTCAAGTGCTTTCTGTAACAGGAAAAGACGCTTAGTTCAGCATGAGAAGAAGTGTTAGGGGACATCAAGTATTGAAAATGAAGTATTTATTGAAAAGAACTGCAACTGCTCATGACTATTTTATTAAAGTATTGTAAATATGAGTTCTAAGTCCCTTTAAAAATAAATACTTGGTATCAATTAAACAAATATGGTTTATATAATGAACAACAGAACAAGTTCTATGAGAAATTCTCATGCATTTTTTAAAACAGAATAAACAGTACTGCAATAAGGAATTTTTGAAAAGTCTAATTTTTTCAAGGTTATTAAGTTTAAAAACAAAAATAAAAAAATAAAACAAACAAACAAACAAACAAACAAACACCATTGAAGTTGTTGAAGGGGTTAATTAGTTTTTGGTTTCCACCTGAAAAGATGGTTAAAAATATTTCATTGGCATTTGTCCATAGAAAAATAATCAAAAGATTTTATGGAATCAAAGTAGCATATAAATTTGACATTCAGATCTGCATAAACCTGCATAAGCTTCCCTAAATTACTGGTCATATATTAATTCAAAGTACATTTAGATACATTTAGATAATCACAAATATCAGCTGATCCTGCATTCAGGCTGATACCTCCAGAAGTACTTCTCACATTATTTTCAGTAGTTTTATAACTTTTTTTTGTGCTCCTCTACACAGAGTTTAGTAAAGGAATTTTGTTTTAAATGTGGACTTTAAAATACCTCGTTATTTGAATCACGGGGCTATAAAAGAAATAGCTACAGCATAGGCCAAAATGCCTGAAAAACACAGAATATAATGCACAACTATAAGTGAATAGCATTTCCTGACTTTAGCTCGTAGATGCAAAAGATAATCAATTAAAAATTGTACAAAAATAAGGGATTCCTTTACATATATAAAATAATGCTATATTAAAATTGCATTTTAATAAACTCTTGCATTTAAGTAATAATAAATAAATAATAATAATAAACCCATTTAAATAAACCCTTGCATTTTATACAGATTATAAATAACCTTCTTTTACTTATAGATATTTACTATATGGGCTGCCTAAATATTCCTCTTCCATTACTTATAGAAGATAACCAAACATTTTTGTCTTCACTACAAGAGCAATGGAGCGTATTAGTGTACATGCAGCTTCTTCCCCAAATAAACATTTGAAGAACTTTTGCCCAGAGTCTATCAATCAATCAATTTGGATAGTCCATCAGACTTCTTAACAATGGTGATGTGAAAGTTCAGAGCTATTTTTTAACCAAAGTAGTGTCATTTCAGAAGATATCACAGTTTCATACAAGACTGAGCATTTCAGCATTTCCCGTCAGATATACAACCAGTAAAAAAGCCTGATAATAATGTACGTAATTCAAAATGCTTAAGTATTGGAAGTGTCGATTCTTTCAGGAATTCAGGTCTAGGTAATACCTATTTTTCCACATAGTTATAGGAAAGTCTAACTCAAATTCCATCTCCAAATACCTCATGTGAAAGGCTTTCAGAAGACAGTTTGAAATGATAAAAGAAAAATTAAAGTGATGGAAGTATATTTGTTCTCATATCTGAAATTAAAGTTATTCTGATAAGGAAGTGGCATTTTCGTCTTTGTACATGACTTTTCCTCAAGGATATACCAAATTCATTATAATGATCTGCTATTCAACCTCATCCATCCTGACAAGTGAGGCTAAAATAAAAGTTTTAAAATAAAGTATATTTATGGTTTTGTTTGTTTGTTTGTTTGTTTTTGTTTTTTAATGTTAAAGATATTTATGTTTCCTGTGGACATTTATGCACACATTACATAATTAGCCATTACTAGAAAAGATTACACAAACCAACATATTTTCATGAACAATCTCAGATTCATGAATTTGTATTTTCTTTAAATTTATATAGTCATCCTACAGTAACTGTATGTAAATTAAGACATATACAGAAAAGGAATTCAGATTGAATTCAAGTACCTCTAAGTAATATCTTTTTTTAGGCAAAGCCTACCCCCTACAGATAAATTGAACAAACCACACAGGTTTTCAAATCTGAAGCTACAAAAATATCTGTTGTGAGGTGAGCACTAATACCTGCTTTATATGGGAGATGTCATTGCATGAACACTTCTGAGACCCAAAAAGATATGAGACTCTGAGTGAGCTTATTGGTACCTGCACGTATTTAAGAAGTTTATGGTAAAAAGAAATGCTTTAATATCACTGTAAACTTCTGTTTGGACAAAGATAAATTTAAACTAAATGTCAGAGAGAGATAATTAATTTCCTGAAGACAGCTATTGCTTCTGGAATTCTTTATGTATAGAAATATATAGAAATAGATTTTAATGTTACATGAACAAATTAAAATAGAAAGTCTAAACAGAGTAAACAAACAAACACCTTAACAGACATTTTACTTTTTATCTTTCAACTAACACATAATGTGTTTCATCATGAAATACACTCATTACTAAAAGCAGCAATGATTTTGCTAGTCCAGGAAAATATGTACCCTTGAGCATATAGTTATTCCCCTTTCTTTGGTAAAGACAAAAATAAAAAGATAAAAAATAAAAAATCTAATTTTTCCAGAATGAACTTGATAATGATCTAACCATCTACAAGAAGGGCCGGAGGACTGACCAGGGAAACTACAGGCCTGTCAGTTTGACCTCAGTGCCAGGGAAGCTCATGGAGCAGATCCTCCTGAGAGTCATCACGCAGCACTTGCAGGGCAAGCAGGCGATCAGGCCCAGTCAGCATGGGTTTATGAAAGGCAGGTCCTGCTTGACGAACCTGATCTCCTTCTATGACAAAGTGACGCGCTGGGTGGATGAGGGAAAGGCTGTGGATGTGGTCTACCTTGACTTCAGCAAGGCTTTTGACACCGTCTCCCACAGCATTCTCCTCAAGAAACTGGCTGCCCTAGGCTTGGACTTGCGCACGCTTCGTTGGGTTAGAAACTGGCTGGATAGCTGGGCCCAAAGAGTCGTGGTGAATGGAGCCAAGTCCAGTTGGAGGCCAGTCACTAGTGGCGTCCCCCAGGGCTCGGTGCTGGGGCCGGTCCTCTTTAATATCTTCATCGATGATCTGGACGAGGGCATTGAGTGCACCCTCAGTAAGTTTGCAGATGACACCAAGCTATGAGCATGTGTTGATCTGCTTGAGGGTAGGAAAGCTCTGCAGGAGGATCTGGATAGGCTGCACCGATGGGCTGAGGTCAACTGCATGAAGTTTAACAAGGCCAAGTGCCAGGTCCTGCACCTGGGGCGCAATAACCCCAAGCAGAGCTATAGGCTGGGAGAGGAATGGTTGGAGAGCTGCCAGGCAGAGAAGGACCTGGGAGTGATGGTGGATAGTCGGCTGAATATGAGCCAGCAGTGTGCTCAGGTGGCCAAGAATGCCAACGGCATCCTGGCTTGTATCAGAAACAGTGTGACCAGCAGGGCTAGGGAGGTAATCGTCCCCCTGTACTCAGCTCTGGTGAGGCCGCACCTCGAGTACTGTGTTCAGTTTTGGGCCCCTCGCTACAAGAAGGACATCGAGGTGCTTGAGCGGGTGCAGAGAAGGGCGACGAAGCTGGTGAGGGGCCTGGAGAACAAGTCCTACGAGGAGCGGCTGAGGGAGCTGGGCTTGTTCAGCCTGGAGAAGAGGAGGCTCAGGGGCGACCTTATCGCTCTCTGTAGGTACCTCAAGGGAGGCTGTAGCGAGGTGGGGGTTGGTCTATTCTCCCACGTGCCTGGTGACAGGACGAGGGGGAATGGGCTTAAGTTGAGCCAGGGGAGTTTTAGGTTAGATGTTAGGAAGAACTTCTTCACTGAAAGGGTTGTGAGGCATTGGAACAGGCTGCCCAGGGAAGTGGTGGAGTCACCATCCCTGGAAGTCTTCAAAAGATGTTTAGATGTAGAGCTTAGGGATATGGTTTAGTGGGGACTGTTAGCGTTAGGTCAGAGGTTGGACTCGATGATCTTGAGGTCTCTTCCAACCTAGAAATTCTGTGATTCTGTGATATGATTTAATAATTTTAATTGACCTCTGGTGTTTTCTTTTCATCTGCCAGCTCATTTGACCTCAGGCTTACAGATAGTTTCTTTTAAAGAAGAGAGCAGAGGCAACTTTAAAATTCAAAAGAGCCAAGACAGATAACAAAAGACTTTTTCCACTTTCTTTCCTACTTCATGAAGAAAAGAGTTCTATGTTCTTAGTAAAACCCACAGCCTGTCCTAGTTAATAAGATCATCTGGGATCAATTATTGCTAGACATAACAGGTTTTTTGCTTCAGATTTGAGAATGAGATAATTGTACATCTCTGTAGACAAAGGATATTGACAGTGGCCTTAAAATGTCAGGCTTTCATCAATTTCATACATACTTATTTGGAGAACCTTCTGTCTACTAAATTTCTCCTGAAGGAGACTGTCATAGTTTTGGCTGGGGTCAAGTTAATTTTCTTTGTAGAGGCTCACACAATGCTGTTTTCAATTTTTGATGAAAATAGTGGCGGTAACACATGGACGTTTTAGTTGTTGCAGAGCAGGGCTCACACAGAGCCAAGACCTTTTCAGCTCCTCATGCTGCCCTGAGAGTGAGGAGGCTGGGGGTACACCAGGAGCAGGGGCCAGGACAGCTGGCCCAGACTGGCCAAAAGGATATGATGTCATATGATGTCATGCTCAGCAATAAATGCTTGGTGTAAAGAAGGAGGAAAGGGAGATGTTCAGAGTGACGGTGTTTATCTTCCCAAGGAACTGTTATGTGCGATGAGCTCTACTTTCCCAGAAGTGGCTGAACACTTGCCTGCCAATAGGAAGCAGCAAGTGAATTCCTTGTTTTGCTTTGCTTGCTCATGCAGCTTTTGCTTTACCTAGTTAACTTAAGTGACATAAGTGTCCTTATCTCATTCAATGTTTCTCACACTTTTACCTTTCTGATTCTCTCCCCCATTTCACCTGGGGAGAGCGGGCAAGTGCCTGTACGGCACTTAGCTGATTGATGAGCTCCACATCAGGAGCCCAGTTGTTCCACAGCAGGAACAATTAGGAACAAAGCAGCTTGTATAAAGAGTAGCACTCTATAAAATTTTTTTACATGAACAGTGACAACTGATTTCAAATAATTGTGCCTGCATTCGTATGTTCTCTATGAAACCCAAATTTCTACCAAAGAAGGATGCATTTTCAAAAGCCAGTCTTAACTTGAGCTATTTCTGTAAGTGGTGATTCCATATTCCTCCCTTCAATGTCTTCTACCCTCCTCCCTCTCTTCAGCTCATGCAGCTATACAGTCAGCCAAATCAAAAGTCTGACACACTGGAAACAATTAAAAATAAATAAAATAAAATAAAATAAAATAAAATAAAATAAAATAAAATAAAATAAAATAAAATAAAATAAAATAAAATAAAATAAAATAAAATAAAATAAAATAAAATACAACTCCAAACCTATCACTTTAGGCTAATGTATATGTATGATTGTAGCTGACAGACAAGCATCAGTCCCAGAATATACAAAAAAGGTAACATTTTCAACAGCAGGAGTCTTTTACACTAGTTTAAGTCAAGCAAAAAATAAAGTACTAAGAGGAAAATGAGATGATTTTCATTACCTGTCCAGTGCAGGATTTACAAACAGTGTTATCCTATATAACGTATTTGGCACTTGCCCAGGATAGTAGCACTTCATAGAAGTATTATTTTCACATGCTGCAAACAGGTGTTCAGCAGAAGGAGAGAAGTAACTACAAGGCCAATGCTTTGCAAAGCAAAATTTACATAGCTGCATCCACTTCTACAGGAAGTCTTATCAACTCTGGAGGTTTTACTTAGATTTTTCTATACATTATTATTCCTGGAACAAGTAATATCATCACAGGGCACCAAATCATACAAGACTGGCTGGTAAAGGGTAAAGAATGAAGTGAGTGCATACCAACGACTCCAAATCCAAGAATATTTGTCTTTGGTATTATTGAACTGGAAAATGCAAAACAAACAAACCCAAACAAATATAAATAAGTAAAAACACAAAAAAAAATCCAAGCCAGCACAGAGACACAGCAAGGCCGTATAATAGCCATACTCACTGCCTCATCTTCTGCTTACAGCTTGTAAGAATTACTACTGGAATAAATCTGTTGCCTACTGATGCAGACCTTGAAAATTTCAGAACATACCTGAAAGTGTCATTTCTTATGATCCTACCTGTCAGTAGATATTACCCTATACACTACTAATATTTCTGCATTTTATATAACTCATTATTCATACAAGTATATATCTGAGCCATTGGAAAGTGCTAGAAATTGATCCTAAATAATTTCCTTGCAACAGAATTGCACAAACTGCCTTCACAATATTGTCTCACTTGTAATTGAGATACATGGAGAAATGTTATCTGTTGGAATACATCAAATCTAGTCTGAAGGAAAAATTAAACACAGGTTACTCTGCTATGAAGCTACTCACTAAAAAAGCCTTTTTCAAGTATCAGCATAGAAATGTTAGTCCCAAACAGGTTTTTCTTACGCAAGAAATCCATTATGTAATACACATTGTCTAAATGTAGCCCTCTGCTTAGAAGGCTGCAATGACTTCCTTAGAGCCAGCAGGTGGAGAAATGCTTCCATTAAAAAAAAAAAAAAAAAAAAAAAAAAAAAAAAAATTGCAAGTGAGAAAATACAAGTTCAGCAGCTACGGAGGGAAAGCAGCAGGGCTTGCCAAATCTATTCCTTCCTTAGAATCACAAAATCTATACCAGTCTTTTAGTTTCCTAGGTAACCTTGTGAGAGTGAGGCTACTTTTACAGACTGTAATGACTTTGTGAGAAACCAGTATATGTACATTATATGTACCAGTATTGTACAGTTTTCTTTTGCTTTGTTTTCCAAGAGAACATGCAGTGGCTTCCCCCACTTATTATAGTCAGCACATAGAATTTGATCACTTGTATTAAACATAGACATGAACACTGAAACGTAACAAATAGCAGTATCACACAGACATTGTCACGAACTTTACTTGGAAGCTTGTTCAAATAACAGCCAGCAGCTAGAACCCCTCAAACTGACTAAACATGCTGAGATAGCCAGTGGAAATTCCCTTCTGACATTTTTATTTTTTTTTAATCTACTGTCATTCCAGAAAATAAATAAATAATCACATTGTGCTGAAATTGAATTACATTTAGTATATATATAGGATTCAGATTCACATAAAGCAATACCAGTATCCAAAATTCATTTCCATCAAAAATGAAATTTCTTGTTCCCTATAATCACGCTATCAGCTTAATTACCATTAGTACTGAGAGCATGGGGACAGAATTTCTGAAAATTATCTGGACAGAGAGAGGCTATAAACCAAGGAAAAAGCATATTTGAAGCAGGAATTTCACTGAAAAATTTTCCAGGTTTATCTGGAAACTATGATCTCAGACTTCAGTAGATAGATGATTAAAAGGCTTTTTTGAAGAGAAGACATCTCTAAACCTTAAATTGCACTTATAACCTATTAAAATCCAGTCCAGATTATAGGATGTAGGATATAAAGCATCACTTGCCAGGGATTATACATAAATGAGATGGAAGATGCATCAGCATGTAGTTGCATCTCTCTTCTTCCAGAAACCCAGCTATTTCAAACTAAAAAATTATACGTTTACAATCAAATATATATCTTCTTTAGTATCATGTGATCATCACTGACAAAATTCCAAAACATAAACTTTCCAAGTCAATTATATGATTTAATTCAAATAAGATAGTCAATGCTTGTAGAATTAATTAAAGCCACTCTCCTAAACTACTCTGCACTTATTATTGAACCAGTTCACATAATTAATAATCTGTAGTCAAGCTACAAGAAAGGAAAGCCCTCAGACACATCATCTGGAGTGATTATAAACTGTAAATAGTAGCAATCAACACAGACACATTATGAGGACATTTATGTTCTGGATCCAAATTTGGCCTCTTATGAAAATGTTCTGATGTTGGAGAATCCTTCAGTTTGTTTCAATTACCACTCTATACAAGTAAACATCTTGCAACTACCCAAAGGAAAAAGGTGTTAAAGTATCAACACTGTCATTGGGCAACCTCGCAACAGGACTTTGTGCTACATTTATTTGTAATTTTATATGCATTCAGTATCTATTCACTCTACATTTTTGACAATCACAGAGCATGCATGCAATTGAAATGTAGGAATAAACTATCCATATCTTTTAGAGAATAAGACCTGTGTACAGCACTGTGTTCAAAACTGGAGGTGGCCAAAGTGGTCTGACAGTTTGACAAAGCTTGCAATTGCACTTTAGATCTCTAGATAACTAGGAGCATTAAGGCTCCCAGTGTTAACCATAATTACAATGTAAACAGCCATCCTGCCAAATTTCTGTTTTTTCTATGCAACTCTGACCCACATGTGGAAAAAAATGTAAACAGAAAAAAATAATATTTCAGTATTAATATGCCTTAACTTTATCACAAAGGCAGGTATATGGTGAACCTTTTAATGAAAAAAATTAAATATTTTAGAGACATAGGGTGATAATGGTCAAAAAATATTAAATTAACTTTTTAACCAAAGAACATATATATAATATATATATTTCAAAATTCCTTAGTGACAGGCACAGGTACCAATATGTAGCTACAGCTGGGTCACCTGCTGTGCAAACAGGCATTCAGTTGGAAATCTGCAGTAAAATTTAGGAAGGATGATTTTGTATGACTTGGTCTTTATGCACTGCCATATTTAACTGAATCCTTGAATTTGACTGCTCAGCAGTAAAAATTCTGAAGACAATTCCTACAAGACATGTAGTTTTGGCTAAGTGTTCAGACAGTTAAGAGATGTTGCGCAAATTGTGCTCAGTCATACTATGTGTTTCAGCTATGAATTGCCTAAAATACCTAATTACCTATGAATAAACAAATATGAATTACCTAAAATACCTAAAAACCTATTCCGTGCAATCACTTTTCCACAAGTAAGTAACCAGATTTCTAGAGCACAAAACAACTTTTCACCTAGTGCTCCCTTTCAGCCTCACATAAACTAATTTCCAATCTCACATGATTTAAAAACAGAACTCTCATTAATATTTAGATATTTTTGTATTTTATTTGTGGGGAGTAAAAGTAACATGCAGCCTTGCTCTACAAAGCTTCAGGTCAGGTAAGATTAAACAGATGTCAGACTGTCTCTGGCACCCTGTCTTCCATGTTTTTTCACCATTTTGTAGGTTTTCTGACATGCCTGTAGGGATTGAGGCCTTCAACCCTTTCACTGTACTCTGCAGCAGTATCTGCAGCAACAGTGCTGAATGAAGGCTGCATATGGTTCATCTGCAATGCCTGGATAACCTAGAGGAACAACAACTTCACAATTTGGAAGTCCAGCTGAAAATTTGAGTAATTTTTTTATGGGCAGGTGCATAATAAGCATAATATTAGCCTGTGCCTTGCATAAACCTGCCAGACTAGCTGTAATCTAGAAGCCCAAACAAGCCTGGAGCTACACCTGAATTCACCTGTCCTGTCATAGCCATGGGCTATACAGCTTCCACATCTTGTCAGTCAAGTCTGCAGGTTTGCTCTTGTGTGCCCCCATGTAGACATGCCTTAGAACGGTGAGTCAGAGGCTTTTATCACATAATTGAAAGCTCCTTTCTAGGTGAAATGTTCTCAGCCGTACAGAGGTTAAATTGGTTTAGATATATTAGATTTATTTTTTTCTAAATATAGAGAAAACAAACCTCAGCTGCTCTCTAGTTACCATAGCAACTGTAAGGTACTATGGCGCTGAGACCAAACATATGCATATAGCCTTTTCTACATAAAAAAATGATGTCTGAATCAAATTCACTTTATGCAAAGAACATTTTTTCACCTATTTTACCTGTTTTAAGGTGACTCTTTAATGGAAATAGAAGAGAATAAGTTTGTTAGGATGCTGTTGTTACAAAGATGGTAAGATTAGATGAAGCATTTGGGGCTTTGTGAGCAATTTGTGCAACAGAAGCAAAACATGTAAGAGCTGAACTGTTGAGTTAGTAACTGGAAGGGAATAAATCATATATGGTCAAAAAAGTAAAAAAGGCATTTAGTCCTACATTAACAGACTAACAGGACAATTAACAGTGCAGAGTTAAGAAGCATACTAAGTCATTCAAAACAACTACTTCTGTGATGCTGTTTCTCAGTTACTTTATTTTACAGACATACAGACAATTTTTTCCCCTCATTCACTTCACAGTAACATCTCACCTGAAACACAGTGATATTGTGGGAAAGAGAACCAGAACATGTTTAGTTTAAAAAAGAAGGAATTGCAAATTATGTTAAAGACAAATTAGACAACCTATGGTTAAGTCTATTTCTTGAAGTTCATACTGGCACATGGTATGCAAAGTAGTCTAGTTTTAGTTTAGCTTTGCTTTTCTTGCTGTTAATAGTAAAATAATTATGACCAAAAATATATATATATATATATATATATATATATATAATAATAATAAAAGGTTATTTGAGCTACTTTTTTGTTTGTTTGTTTTCTCTCATAAACTTCTATTGTGATTAACCAGTTCTATCTCAAATCAGTATTTGTCAGCTCTGTATTGCAACAGTGCATCTTTATATATTATACATCAGTGCTGTGTCATGATATTTGTCCTATTCTGGGCATCCACTTCAAAAGAACAGCTAGTCACAAAATCTGCCACTAATTGACTGGGCATAGAGGCTCAGAAGTTTATTTCAATACCTTAAGTTTGTTACATTAATGAACATCACTAAGTTTGAACACACAGTGCATCTCCAGAAGACAGGTACCAAGTGCAACTCAAAATGACTTCTGAGAAGACTCATTCTCAGGTGTAAGGTTTCCCATACTAGCAGTAATAGCATTGATTGCTTCTAGCTCTGAGCTAGGCATCATGCACAAGGATTTCTATTGCTCAGGAAATATGCACTGTCTACTTTGAAGTAGCTTCCTGAGCTAATGGTTCACACATTTTAATTTGGGAACCACCTTCCAGAGGCTGTTAAATGCTTGCCATAGGATATATCAGCTTCTTGAGAAAGGTAAAGGCTCCCTTTGTCAGTATTTACTTAATGTGAATCAGCTCTTGAACTGAATTGAAACCTGTGTAGGCAGCATATATTAACTTGGGCTCTCAGCTATTCTAACACATCTACATAACTAAGTAGTTCATACATGTAGTAGAGTCAGAGTAAGCCCACATCTGCCTGCATCACAGACATACTGCAGACAAGAATAAGAGGAATCAGGAACATAACGGTCTTTATTAATTTGTTCTTTAACCTCTAATAATGCTTGGATAAGTGTAATTTTAGGATAAGCAAATCTGACATACACTTACAGAGAAAGTTTGTGTGTAAATCCACAGCAGTGCTTCACCACTGATCCCAATAAAAAGCCAATTCTATATTATTCTTAAAATAAACTAGGTATTTTCTACTTTCATGAGTTATATACATATATATATATTTATATATATATATATTAATATATATTAACAGAAAATTGGGCAGCTTCAAATATTTAAATGGAATAAAAATGCCTCTAATTTTTCCAGGTCCTAAATTTCTGAGGAACTGTAAAAGTACAACACTTGCCCTATACCATGAGATTCAGAGAGTTCCAGCTGGAATGATATTTACTGTTTGCCAGTAAACCTCAGGAAAGTCTCAACTAAAAATAAGATCTCAGTGTCCAAGGATTGGTTCCTTTTACTCTTAAAGCATATATCAAAGACCAGAGCTAGTGCTGTGACTAAAGTCTCTCTTTGGTTGAAAACAAGTAGAAATTTGAAATCATATAGTCAAGAAAAAATTTAAATATCAAACTGAACTCCTCTAAAGCAGTACCTGTGTTAATAACATCATCATTTTACCTACTGTGCTAAAATGCTGTTCTTGATACACAGCAAGAAGCAAACAAATGGACTCAGTGCACAAAATCAGGAGGTGAAATTTGGAACAAGACAGGAACCCAGCACCACAATTTCAGGAACATTAGTAATCTAAAATTACCTCTGTCACAATTATTCACTTTTCTCTTCTTAGATTAGACAAAATTAATAAACCAAAAATGAATATTCACTTTAGTTTGAATTGTGTAGCTTAGAACTTTATTGCTTGATACAGAAGGGGGAAATGACAGGAAGAAAAAAGAAAAAGTAATGAACTTTACCTAACCTGCTCTAATTCTGTCAGATTTTTTTGTAAGGCTAATTAGTTTCCTTTCAGAGGTATCTGTGTTCATTGTCTTTTTTTTTTTTTCTCCTGTAATTCAACATGAAATTTAATCTTATGGATATATTTTTTTTAATCTTTCTTATTTCATCTCTTTCAAAATAAGTGAGCTAAATTCAGCTATATATTGAATGACAGCTCAGAATTTAATTATGTTTAGATTTAGAACCATGGAAATTGTTAAAAAAATAGTCTGTAGTGTATTCCAATTTTTCTCAAAGCAGAACAGTTGCTCCAGTACTGCTAACCAGAGCAACAACGCTCAGTTTTAGGATACCATCTTGAAAGAACACAATCACAAACAAAATACAAAGTAAAGTGCTGCAAAACTCTATATCTTCTAGGTAAATTAGTAGTAGCATAATAGTTACATAATAGCTAAGAGCCTTTTTAAGAGACCTGATTTAAGAGACCTGGTAGCTCCAGCCTTGGGAAACTATTCAGAAGAACATTTCTGATAAGTGGCTGGACAATCAGGCTCTGATGCACCATGGGGCCTCCATTCAGAAAGCTGCTTTTAGGAGGTTGTAAGAAGCCAGGCTGCCCATGAATTTCAAAATAAACTTCCTCAACAATTGCTGAAGATGGCCAGAGACTCCTTCTGAAGGCTTCTGGAGGAGGCTGCACAGTGTAACTACTCTTATGCTAAAAAATTTGTTGTATGGGAACTAAAGATGTGACCCGATGACCCCAGGAAAGGGTCTTTGAATGGGTGAGCAAAATTAATGTGCTTCTGCTTTTTGTCAGACTTGGATAAATTCAGTGTGTTAACTTGTGTGCTGAGCCTAGAAGAGCAAACTAACAAAACATATTTAACTAGGTTTTTAAATGTCCACTACGTGTCCCTTGAAAACAAAGTTAATATTGAGTGAGGTTCTAAAATGGAGATAATTTTTACACCAGGTACTCTGCTTACACATCTTTTACATTCTCAGGGCCAAATTCCCTGAGCTGTGGTGAACAAAAACCTGCTACTAGGCTGTCTTCAGCACTCAAGGAACTTGAAGAGAGATTCAGTGGCATCATACATGGAGGAGAAACACTATCATCTGGGCTGTGGACTTCTTTAGCATAAAATAATGTGAGGGTTCTGCACACAAATCCATTGAAGGGTAACGTGTGTTTTTTATCTAATCTTCTAAAACTGTAGAAGAGTCACTGAAGTGTTCATGAAACACTGGAGTACACTGACTTTTTTATCAGAAATAATACAGACAAGAAAATTTGCTCCTTCAGCTCAAGTGGACACTCCAAACTAAAATTGAATTTAGCAAGCAAGAATAAACAGCTTATACTTCTCAATGTGAATAAAATCCTCTGAAGTGAATAGGAGAAACATTACAAAATGTAAGGAAAAACCGCCACTCAAAGGGATTTTAGGAAGCTGTAATATATAAATGGTCATAAAATACAAGATCTGACCTTTAAAGTCTGAAAAACTGCTTCACGATATATCCAAAATTCTACAACATCCTGATGAAATGTAGATTAAATTTCCAGGTTATAGTGACACAGTGATTTCTTTTCATACTAACCTTCTTGATTCACTGTCTTCACTCATGGAAATTATTTATTTCCTACAGAAATGTATTCATTTTTATCCCCAACATAGCAGATGTTACATTTAATCTTCTCCTCCAGAAACATCTGAAGGCTTTACCAGGTGCCTTTATGCACCTCTTCCCTAAACACTTAAGAGTGATTGATTTAAAACCCCATTTCTACCAAGAAAATTCTACACCAATGAGTATTTATTTACATAGAATCCCCAACTCTGACACAAAGCCTCAGTTATGGCAAATGTGACATACTACATACTTAAACACAGGCATAGTGAGAATATTTTTGAACTGTTCTCTAAGAGAGGGGGGGAAAAAAATCAACCTTTTTATGAGCTGGTCTGTGGTTGAAGTGCAGTCTCAGTCTGCCAAATAACTGATTACATGTTCCTAGGAATGCACACCTGAGTTTGATCATATGCAGATATCTTCCTCATTAATATTTTAGTTTGTTTAGATGAAACATGATCAATTAAGAAAATTATGTGCAGGTCACAGGAAAGCACATTAATCATTCACAAAGGATTGTGAGATCCTATGTTCATACCTCTGTTAGATACCTAAGAGTGTGTCTCCTACAGGGTGACATCTCACTGCACTTGGTGCTAGTTAGATCAAATATAAATTTCATTATGTTTCTAGGCTTCAACTTTTCGCTTGTGAAGGGAACCATGTTTTCTTCAGTTTTCTTTAGGATGGATGAGCTGAAGACCTGTTCCAAATAAACAGCAACTTCGTTGGTGTACATGTTGTGGACAAGTCTAGAGTACTTGAGACAGGATGGTTAATTCAGCTTACAAGAAAAAGAATAGTCCAAATGTTCTATTATAGATGTGCTGTTTTATCTTCAAAATGCTTAAACAAACCAAAATGTTTCCTAGAAAACTTTCCAAGGACTGGACAGTATGTGCCAAAACCTCCCTTTGTTGCAGCAGGGCCTCCCTAAAGAGTTTCAATCAGGAGAGTCTGGCATCTAATACAGCTACTGTAACAGACCCTAGATGCTAGGTAGAACAGCCCTTAGCCTTGAAGGACATGTCCTGTAATGTAATCACATAAGGAGAAGAGGGAAGTGAGCACTCATCCAGACTGGAGATGGTGTCTAAGAAAATAAAATTTCTTAATTCATGTACATATAAGGATAAAATACCTTTTTAATCTGCAATAGCTGCAGTAAAGTCCATTTGACACAGACAAATGCAATGCCTTTCAAACATGGAATTAACCCTTTGTCTTACAATGCATAAATCTGCAAAGAACATATAATTTTGTGTCTGCATGAGTCTACCCTTGAGACCATTTCTTCTTCAAATTTCCTCCCTGCCTATCCTCTTACTTTGAGTCCCAGTTGTAGATCATTAGTAGTTTCTGTTCGCAGCCCTGGTGGGACTCAGATTCTCTTGTCTCAGTCTGTTTCTTTCTGTGTCCATTCTGACTGAAATGAATGGTGGTGAAGATGATTTACAGATGTGTCCTGTGGGCAGAAGACCCAACCACCATGTAGGTTCCTAGATCAGAATGATTTGAGAAGGCTGGACTTCGCCCAGACCTCAGTCTTGGAAGAAGGTATTGTTCAGTGTGCTAACCTAACTTCAGTTTGAACAGCAATTTAAATACAGCCCAAATCTTAGTCTGCTTCAATCTACTGCCAAACTAATTATCAACATTGTAAAACTTAAGCTTGTAACATTTAACCTTAGGACTCACACAATAAATATTTCTTTTCAGAAATCATATTTTTGAAAATTAGATTTTTTGTTTGTTTCAGATATATCTGCTCTGGTATGAGAAAGTTCCTCTGCCATTTATGCTCATGTTCTCTGAACTGTAGTTGCCTTGACCTTTCAGCTCTATTGTTGCTTGACCTGAATCTTAGGTCCCCACAGGAAGCATATGAATGCCTGACTCGTAGAGAATGTGTCGCAAAGAGAATGGAACAAATACCTACATCATTGTATACACACGGTAGAAATCTAACTGAAGTTGGGACTTCTGTATAAACTGCTTTCAAAATCAGTGTGACTCCTGATTATTTTTCTTGCCCAGAACATGCAACATGGAAAAAAAAAAAAAAAAAGGAAAGAAAAGAAAAAAAAAAAAAAACACAGTAGACTGAGACCCACAACAAGAAGGAAACATAATTGACAGAAAATCAAACACACTTAAAGCGAAAATGCAGCAGGCAGGAGTTCATACTAAGATAGCTTCTAGTATACTCTTAAGGAAGAAAAAAAGAAAAAACATATCAGTGATTCTCTAGCGCTGCTGACCACAGCAATAAAGATGAGTTTGAAAGTAAAGATTATTTTCCTTACTGGATGAAAGTAAGATTTCTGGAAGGAGAAAAATAGAACCTAGGAATTTCTAAGTGGGATTACTCAGATGCAATTGCAATCTTGTTGCACCTGAAGATTATAAATAAATAAATAACTGAGAGGGGTAGATTTTATATTTCACTGAAAAGGAAACTGACACTGGTATGTAGTTTTAACAACACTGAGAGTTTGTGAGTTAAAGGCCTCACTGCCTATACAGGATACAATTGCCTTATAGCAGAAAGAGGAACAGGTGGGGAAATGGCCAAGGTCAAGACCAAGAGCAGGCTTTCTGAAACAAAATGAAGATATTCTGGTTAAATGACAGGTAGAGTGCTGTATATATGTTATAGCCTTGAACACAAAAACCTTTAAAGCAAACAAAGAAACCCTTTTGACATTCCCAGAGGAGTCCTGGAAGATATAGAATGTAAGAAAAAGGCCAGCTTTCTGAAATAAAAAATGCCAACAATTCACATTCAGATAAAATGTTCAATCTGATCACAAGCCACTGTAAAGCTTCATGATAGAATATACTTAAGACTATTGCTGGATATTATTATGAGGATAACTGTTATAAAGCAAAGGTAAGGCTCTGCTTCATCTTTCTCTCTCTCTCTCTGTCTCTCTGAAAGGCTTGTTACATTACAAAAGTATAACTTCAAACAAAGTCCTCCATAGGTGGATGGCACATAGCCTTGCTTCGATCATGCAAGGGGCTGCATACAGTTGCCAGTTCTAACTGGAGGGGGCAATTCACTGGCTTCAAGTACACCTTGCTCAGATACCTCCACAAAGCTGCAGAATCCATCCCCTGGGCTTTGTCCTCAACTTTATTGCAGCACACAGCTACAAATACAGCGCGGATATGCAGCATCAACATTTAAGAACACATGGCCAAGTGTAGAGGGATGTTCTGTAAAAGCATGCCCACAATTCAGATGAGTGAAATATTTCCCCACTTAAAGTGCTCAGATTGAGAAAGAAAAATAAGCAAATGAACACACACACAATTATTGCATAGGTGAGCAGGTGGGAAAACAAAGACCACAATAGGTCTTTGCACATATAGAAACATTTTGTTTTACACTTCTGTTGTATTTCACTTATGAAAGACAAACACTCCTTCATCACAGCTTGAACACTGGCTTCTTGTCTTTTTGTAATGTAATACGACCAATTTTGTACATTAACCAGCCTTAGTCTACCAGTCTATCCTAAAAATTGGTTAAAAACTGTGAGAAATGTGTTAATGACAATGTGGCTGCTATCAGGGGGCTGCTTGCCCTTTAGAACAGTCCTCTGAACACTCTGTTCTGTAAATACACATGCTCAATTTTACAGAATCTAAAAAGCTTTATAACTGTTTAGTAGTGGACAATAGCTCTGCTTCACAAGGTCTAGATGTGAAAAGACACTTTTGCAAGAATGCTTCTTCCTTGAAGGGAGAGGATAAAAATTCTTCCTCAGATGTTAATCTTAAATTCTTAAAATGGAAGTTCCAGGAAAACAAAATACTATGCATTAAACATTCTTGCTTTCCTCTGCCTTTCCCCAAAATACCTACCCTAGAAAAACTCAGCAATTCAGAACTCTGACCCTCACCAGTAATAATATTAATTGAAATTTCCAGAACTCCAGAACTTTCACCCTGGAATGGAAACCAAGTAAAGTGTTCAAATAACATAAGTAATAGTTACAGGAATATTTTACATCACTAGTAGAAACAGAGTCCCTCAATCTTGCAAAACATCAAGCCCAGTTTCTAGACAAAACTCTAAATAAAAACCCAAGTTCAAGCCAAACTGAACACCTAAACATTGAGACTAACATGACTGAAAGCATGACTCTCACGTTACAGAACCTTTTTTTAATTCTTTCTTTATTCTTCTGCACATGTTTTGAAAACTAACTAAACATCCATGATATACAGAAATTAATGCATGTTCACCATCCTTATGAACTTTTACTAAATGTTCTTTAATGTGTTCTCTGACAATGTGTTGTTTTACATTGTAGAAGGCCTGAAGTCTCCTTGTTACTTTGGCTTTCAGTACTTCTGCTTTCCAAGTGTCTGAGTCCTCATATGCACAGTTCCTTTACAGTTAAGAAAACAGCACAGCAGTACTCCTAAATACATTTCTTTTAAAATGTGTTGCTTAGAACACTATCTTTAAAAGGACTACATTTTATTACAGACTTTTGAAAAGTGAGCCAGATTTGGATGTCTGCACCTCTAGTATACATATGCTCTCTCTTACACGCTAGAGATGACTATTGCAAATAAGTCCCAGATCACACATAAAAAAAAAAAAAAAAAAAAAAAAAAGCTATTGTTAAATATAGCCTTCTGGAACAACTGTTTCACATAAAGTAGATGTCTCAGCATCTATATTTAAGTTAGACAGATTAGCTGGTGAGCATTAAAGCAGCTACACAAATGGATTCGAGATCTCATCAGAGCATATATAATACTTAGGATAAAATTTGGATTGATAGCCCAAGAAACAACTACTTGTTTTTCCACAGAACAGGATAATGGCAACAGCTGCATGCAATATTCACATGGGCATAAGAGGGATTGCTACTATTGTGAAATCATACTTTTACATAGCATCTAATTCCAACCTCACCATTATGCTAAGCCCCTGTCAGAAAGGACTGTTGTGATGCAGACAACATAGTTCCAAAAGGAGCAATCTACTTGATAAGTTTAGCAATTGAAGTTTTAATCTGAGTTTTGCCCTGAAGTCAAACTGAAGAAATCTGTACACAGTCTTGTGCGAGATATATTCTCTTCTTACAAGGTCCAGATAAGATAACAGAAATCACAGCAGAAAAATAAGGAATGCTTCTAGGACTTAGTACAAAAACATTTAGTTTGAAATGTAAAGAAAGTGATTATTTAATGTGATTAGCCTTCTCTTCTTATTGTAGAAATGGAGGCTTCCAACTTTTTGCTCATAAATTAAATCTCATCTTAGAAAACAACTGAAATTATTATAGTTTGAATTAATATAGTATTTACAGTATTTAATTACTGCAAATCCAGTAGTTTAATTTCTGTAAAGATTTGTAAATGCTGTCCTGTTAAAGACTGTCTGTTTTATTTTGTATACGAGACAGTTATATGAAGAGGAAAATAATTACTAATTTAAAAAATCCCCTCATTTTCTACTGGGGTATTTTAAGTTTCCTTTTGAAATCCTTTAAATTAATAAAGATATGTTAAATAGGTTACAACTCACAAAAGTTATGAAGAATTAAAATAGCAGCAATGTTGGAATTTTGTTACATCTAGTGTACAATGCCTTTTAAAGTTTCAGTAATCTGTATTGTAAGCAGTTTCACCAGTTGTCTTGGAGTAACTTTAAAATAAACATAAATTGGGGAGTCTCATATCAGAACACTAAATTATGCTATCAAAAAATAACAGCTTAAATCCTTTCAAGGCTGTGGTATCCTCTGCACAATCGTTAAAGCTGTCCATTTTGTAAAATCAGGCTCTGATTTACAGCAAGACTTCTACATGTCTATAAACTTATCACTCATAGGGGCCTGCTGAAATAAAAACAACTGTTACTTCAGCTTCAGCATGCAAGTGAAATAGCTTTCACTTCTGACATAAACAGCAGCACAGCAGATAAGCCTTAACAGGAAAACAAACAAACAAACAAACAAACAACAACAACAAACAAAACAAAACAACAAAACTTTCGTTAACCCAGGGACTATCAGTTTAAAGAGATTCCTTCATTTTTCTTTTATCTTTACACACCAGGTAAATCACTCCCTCCTATTTTATCTATTTGTTTATTTATTAGTCCCCAGGTTGGTAGCATACACAAAAGAATTGCATATTTCATGCACTCTTTTATGGGTGTAATTTGCAAAACACTTAGGTGTTTAATGATATTAGACTAGTTTTACAATATGTATGCAAAACAAAGGATCATGAAAATCTCTATGCCCTGATTCCAATGGTGGATAAAGCTTGAAAAGCATTCACAAATCTGCTTACCCAGAATGATTATGGAAAACAATTCTTTTTCCCCTGGAATAGTTAGATAATTGCAATACTTCATGTTCAAAACACAGTCCCCGTTAATCTCAGTTGCAGAAACTGTGATCTAGTATCCCCCTTAAACAGCAAAAAAAACAAGCACCTCACCAAATGACTACCCATAAACTCTTCATTTTTTAATTCATGAAATCTTTTCAGTGCCAGGAACAAAACTGAGTACTCACAGGGAAATGCCTGACTGGCTTAACTGCTGAGACATGTGTTTCCTGCATGCTTTTTAATTGATGAAAAAAAGTAAGCTTGTAATCAAGCATTGCCCACAACCAGCACAGAATTGATTTTGGTCCTATACGATATTCAATACAAAATAATAAAATTTTCATGAAGACCAAGAATATGACAAAGTTCTTCATTGTTCCAGTGAAGACCATATAGGCAACTAATACTCATTTTTAACTACTTTTGAATGCTTGGCCTACAACTTCAGAAGCAAAGTTTTGTGCATTGCCCCATTTTTTGAAAAGCAAATTGAAGCATAATTAAATCAGCTGGTAAACTATTACAATCTACCTGGATGTAATCAAGGCTGGAAACTATAGCCAACACACCACTTCAGTGAGCAGGAGTGTTGGTGGCAGTATTTTCTTAATTTCTGCTTCAAAAAGCACTTCAGAGACATGAAAGATGTTGGCAGTACATTCTCTGTTTGCTGATAAGAGGCAATAGTGAAATTTCAAAACCTCAGTGTTAAGTCAAGGCAGTGTTCGTGTGTTTCTATATCGGTACAGATTTCCACCTATTTTTTTCACTGAAGACATTGTTCCAGGTTGCCCTCCATGTTCCAGCTTAAGCCTCTCAAAGCTGCCCCTTCTTGCCCCAACTTCCACCTACTCACATTCCTCAGCAGTGTTCCGTGACAACTCTTAATTAAACCTTTCTTCAAACTTAAGATGGTTTTCCCTTCAACACAAAGATAATTCCCTCCCAGTAAAAGCCAATGTATTGTCCAAATCTCAGCACTTTTTCATACATTTTTAATATTACAGTGGGATTTATTCTCCCTTTCTTTTTATCTCATATAATTTTGATCAGAAGAAGTTCCACCAAAAATGTAGTCCAGAGACTGCACAAAGCTGTCTCAGGGTTAGGAACCCTTAGACCAAATAGTTGAACAAAATGCCCTAGTACGATACCCTACACTGGGACAAAACACTAGCTCCCTTATTGTAGATGCTGCTGCTAAAGCCATCTTGATCAGATTTCATTTCCAGTCATTTCATATATACAGAACGTTTTAAATGAATGCAGTTTTTCCATACTTTATTTTTGTCCCAAGAATGTATTAACCCAAGGTCAGAACTCACAAGAGACAGAAGAGAAAACATTGAATGAGCTTTTATCCTTTTTTAGAATGTTTACAGAATACTATTTTACTTTGGTTACTTGTTAAAACTGTATTGGTAATAACAATGTAGTAATGCCTACAGTCTTTAGAACTATCTTCTAAGCACCTAGGAACTTGCATGTATTTAGAATGATACCACCATAATAAAGCAAATCAAACAGTACATCCTAAAATGTCATCACTTAATAGAATATCTTCAGAGTAAACAAGAGGAGAAACAAACAAAAACAGCCAGGAGAAACACCTGAAATGTTATTAAGACACATTTGGAGCTGCATGGATAGATGACAAACTATTCCATTCTTTATATATTCCAACCTAAATGTAGCATTTGAATCCATATATACTCGTACATACATGATCATAGTTTTGCACTTAGAGGAATACCTCATCTTACTCAGAAACAAATTTTGTGTATAAGCATAGCCTTGCAGCACAACTATTAGTGATAGCAAAGATTAAATTTATACTGCTAGAACTCTCTTGACAAAACAGTACATCAACAATTTGTACAGAGAATTACTGCTGCAGTGAGTCACAGCAGATAACAAAATGTAGCAAGCTAATAATTGTGATGTGATATTTTTAAGACAGATTTTGGTGCTAGTATTAAGATACCCTAGGCAATCAAATTTAATATATGCTATTACCCATGTTTAATATAAATATCACATTTTACAAACGTAATTTACTATATGAGAACAAGTAGTAACTTTAAAGAGCATGTTTAATGCTCTCCGTCTTCTATATTTGACCAGTAAGATGAATATTTCTTTACAAAACTTATGTCTTACACCTTCATTCACTTGTTAAAACACGTCACTATTGAATATTGCAACCATACACATGTTGTGCATTGTCACAAAAAATATTGATAACTTCTTAGAAGCTAACTAAATGTCACAAAAAGCTTTGAAATTCTATTTAGTAAGCCTTTCTGATAGTGTTTTAACAATCAAAGATAATGACATCCAGATTCCTGAAAAGGAATGTCTCTGTTGTATCTGTGAATTTCTGTGCTCTTGTTAAATACCAAGCTTCAACAAAATTCAGGTCAAAATAAAAAAATAATTATTTTCACTAAAACATCTTTCAAACATTTGTTTGAAAGACAATAACTAGCATATTGAAGAGAGTAAGAATGCAATCTTACAAAAGAACATATTTTCTCCGATACTTGCTTCTGATTGGTCTGTGTTAAATGTAAATATATAAATGTGTGAAATGGTCTTATGTGCTTGGAGAAAACATGGTAGAGAATTCAGATTGTCATGTGCTAGGTATTCAGGCTGAAAGGAAAATGTAGTGTACATCTGGGGCAGTGAATAACTCATTTGCTTCTCACATCTGCTAAATGTCAGAAGAAAAAGAGAGGATCTGCATCTAAACTTCATTAGGTGCAAAAAGAGATCCTTCTACTGACCTAACTGTATGGGGATAAAATTATATGACAAAAGGATAGAAAATTGAGAAGGAAAAAAAAACAAAACAGTTATTCTTTGTGATACACACTAGACAGCTGACACTGAGTAAAACTACATGGTTACATAGGAACTTTGACGCAAGCTTAGGGAAATCTATTGAATTGCTCTGAAAACAGACCTATCTTGAAATGAAATTATACAAAGTTATGATCAAATGGCAATTAAAGATTGGAATATCAAATACAAGAGACTACTGATGCTCTTCCTTCCAAGTATGATATATTTACATGAAGTAGAAAAGAAGCATTTTTAATTTTATTGTATGACCTTTGCTTTCCGAACAGCTTTTTAAAGCAAACTTGATTCCTCGAAGTCTGGTGATAGGTGACATACTCTGACAGTGATGTTGACAGCTCTGTTTTAAAATTCAGTGTTTGTAAACTAATAGCTATATATTTGTCTTATGCAACAGAGTGAAACAGTATCTGCATCAAACACCATGTGAATAGCTGCTAGTAGTGGAGTCCACTACGTATGCATTTGATACGGAGAAATGCAATTTTTTTTTTTTTTTTTAACCAAATCATATATTTTGTTCCACCCCAATCTGGGATGTCACTTCCAAAACCAGACTACAGATCTTTGTATTGCAGTGTTTGTTTCCACTAAACTATAGATTAACCTTAACCTTACTGCTTTCTTAAATGAAATGATCCTAACAGGAAAAATAAATAAATAAATAAAAATTTAATAGCCATCTATACCAAACTACATGAATGCAAGTACAGGCCTTATCCCACATCTCCTACTTGTTCCGTTGTGGGCTTTTGAGAGTGTCTCTGAATACTTCCTACAGTAGCGTGTGTGTGTGTGTGTGTGTATACTGCTACATACATACATGCATCCCTTTTTGTTGATGGGGAAGGCACGTGATTTTTTACTCAGACTAAATTTCAAGACACTCAACAGCACGATTTACCCAGGTCTTATAACAGAGATGCACCAGGTGGTACTGCCTCATGGATAGTCCTCCCAGGCCCTGTGAGAGTGGCAGTGTCTTCCTGCTTTAAGTGTTAACAACAACATGGGCTGAGAAGTGCCAGGGCATGGCTCCAGCCACAGCACTCCTGTGGCCTGCAAAATCAGCTCATTTAGGTGTATGCACACACTCAAGAACACATTTACATGCATACACATATATACATACATACATCTACCTGTAGAAACAAGTGTTTAATCCAACTACATGGTGAACATAAACTGGGAAGACTGAGTATGGAAGAGGTGAAGTTTCCTGAAAAGTTTCTCGTTACACGGCAAAGAGAATTGTGATTATACAGGCAATGCCTGTGTTGGACGTAGGACTGTATTGGTTGTAAATAGCAAGGTGTTGGCAGTGGGGCACTGCGGGGCTGCTGCGTGGGGCAATGCCAGGGCTGCTCAACGGCCCCACGGCATGGCACGGCTGGGCCCAGCAGCCAAGATGGTGGCGCCTCACCTCAGGGACAGCCTGGGGAAGGGAGGACACAGCACTGCCCGGCAGCCGGCAGAAAGAAAGGAAGGGGAAGAAACAGCAGAGGGAACATGAAGGATAGAGCAGTAGGAGGTGCTTTGTGGTAGAGGAGTCTTGCTTCCAGGGAGTGCTGCAGCTCATAGAGGAAAAGCAGGGTGAAGGAAAATGGTGTCTAATAAAGCTGTAAAATGAGCATTTTTTTTTTCTTTTGAGTTAAACTTATTCCCTTCTAATTTAGTTTTAATTATTAAACCCAAGTCTTCTAAATTGAAAATGAAAAACAAAACACTTGAAACGTGTTTCCAAGACAAAGTCACACAAATAAATATTAAAATTTCTTAAAGCATATATTTAGAATAATGACATGTGACAGGTCCTTAAAGTGAACACATTTACGTATTTGTGTTGTTAAATTTACTCACATCCACCCGCATATTCTCTTTCATATTCCCCCTCTATAGTATAAGCTCTGAATAATTCAATTAAAAATGCACTATGAAAGTGCCTTTGCTAGAACTTCTCTTGCAGTATGTGTTTGCTTCAAAAAGCAAGAGCTTTTTTTTTTTCTATCAAGCTAACAGACACCTTCTATTCAAAATCAGATGTGTAATGACCATCAGCCATACAAAGAGCTTTGATTATCAAAAGTAAATGATTAAACCTACTGCTAAGAATAGCTACACTATTGTAAAAGTCACTGAAGTCAATTAGGTTATTTAACTATATTAAAGATAAGCACATGCAAACTGAATAAAAGAGCAGAGACTAAAAATGCTTTTATATTTATTTCACCTGTAATATGAAAAATATATACTTTTCCATTTTCCTCTGAAGGACAAGGGGTCATTCATGTTCAAAAAACAGGTAAATATCGTTTATCTATACATAAGGATTGTAACACCAGTTTCATTTCAGTGAGGGATAACATATATATATAGGAAAAGATAGATGTGATAATTCTCAGTACGTAAAAATAAAAATCGTACTCATGAAAAATACTCCACACTAAAAGAAAGTTATAAAAAATAAGATTTAATTATATCAACCTATGTTTCAGATTCCCAGGCATCTGAGTGAAGAAAATCTTTGCACTTGGTCTCTCTAGACCTTATTATAGTTAGCTCTCTCTTGCAGGCTCATCTTTTAGACACAAAGAGGATGAAATGAAAGGCTTTCAATCTCAAAAGTAATGTTTTACTGGAACATAAAGTAGAATAGTTAATGTCTTAAATAGCAAACTTGGTAATTAGAGAAGGAAGAACAGAAATAGAAAATATCTTTACAGAAACTCTCCCCCTTCCCACTGTGTACTATTGCTGGTCTTACTTGTTGCAATCTTGCAACAGGTCAACTTGGTGGCTTTTTGGGTTATGGTGAACTCTGTACGTTCCACTCTGATCTCCACCTACTACCATTAAGTCATAACCAAACAATGCCTCTTTGTCTAATCACAGCTTTCTCATGATTCTGTTATTCTGGAAATTGTAATTGTGAACCAATGTAGTATTAACTGCTGCTTAACTCCATTTCATGTTAGTTGCATGTTTGAAAAAGTTGCTGTTGGGATGTAGAACAGGATAAAAGTTGCATTCTGCCACAGTCAAAATTTCTACTTATAAGTTGTTTGTGAAGCTAAGCAAACAAACAAACAAAAAATCACTCATCTTGGCAAATAACAAAAATGTGATTAGAACTGAAGTTACATGACAAATTAATTGCATAAATAAAAAGGGAGCATGTAGCTCAAGGCAAAATAATCAGACAGCTGATGTCCATTGAACCTTCAGTATGACTGTCTGGTTTCAATGTCAACAAAAATTTTTCTAGGGTATTTCATATATATATATATATATATATATATATATATATATATGTATGTATATATTTCATATATACTGATATGGTTTGAAGTCATTCAGACAATTTAGCTCAGGAATGCTTACCCACTTCCTGGTGACTAATTACTAATGTGGAAAAAAATTATTATGTTCTCATCTGAAAGTCTAATGATGAATGCTTAGGATCAGTTTTCATTACTACACTCAGAACCACAAATGCAATGCTTTGCTATAAAAAGGTCTAAGCGATTAAGCTTTGAACTCAACCCAAGTTCTTCAGTTTCCCCTTACAAGAGTGTGTCTGTCCTGTTTTCAGCTGTGATACAGTTAATTTTCTTCCTAGCTGGTACACTGTTGTGTTTGGATTTAGGATGAGAATAATGATGATAACACTCCAATGCTTTAGTAGTTGCAGAGCAGTGCTTACACAGAGCCGCTTTTCAGCTTCTTGTGCTGCCCTGCCAATGAGTAGGCTGGGGGTGCACCAGAAGCTGAGAGGGGACAGAGCCAGGACAGCTGGCCCAGGCTGGCCAAAGGGGTATCTCATAACAGATGGCATCATGCTGAACAATAAAACTGTGGGTCCACTGCTCAGGGAGGGGCTGGGCATCAGTCAGCAGGTGGTAAGCAGTTGCATTTTTCACCACATACTTTGTACATTCTTTTATCATTATTATCATCATCACTCCTATTAAGCTGTCTTTATCTCAAATAATGAGTTTTTATTCCCCCCCCCCCCCCCCCCCCAGTTCTCTCCCACACCTTTCTTGTATTAAGTTGGATGAAAGCACTCTATTATTGCCTGAATCAGGAATCATTTGAAGTGTGGCACTCCTTCAAGGAGTTCTATGCTAATAGAATGCTAATTATATGCTAAGTAGTGTAGATTTATTTACTTGCAGTTTTAATGTTTCCCAACTACATCACTACTAAATAGTATGTTGATCAAATAATTTTTATAGTGGACTATTTTATCATGCCATATAATATTTGTCTAAACAATAAAAATTCCTTGCAGTCCTGTTTTCTGCACTGAAAACAGATACCATAATTTGCACTGCAGGGTTCCACATGTAGAAAGCATCAGTTGATCCTGATGCCTCCAACACCACCACCTCTTTAAATATTCCCCAGGCACAGAGTCATAAGAATGCTTCTTTCTCATATACACAATTACTAACAAAACCTTATAGGAGCTAATTTGTCCTGCCCTTACAGCTGTGCAATTCCTTGGCTCTCATACAATGATCTTTTTACATAATTTTATTTTGTTAAGAGCACTACTATAATATTTTATTGTTACCATTCTTTCACAGTTTTTTTTTTGTTTGTTTGTTTGTTTCTCCTTTAAGCCCTCAGATTTTTTGGTATTAGAAATAAATCATCCAGATTAGAACAAATATGGCCTTTGTAGGCACGGTAAAGAAATCTCATAAGGAGCCTCAAGAATATCAGAATATGCATATCAGGGATGTTCCTGTCTAAAACTGTGGGAGGGAGGGATAGATACTACTTGCTGGGGTTGGGAAGAGAGCACATTCTGTCTTGTAAGGAATTAAAATTCCCACTCTGAAATACTGAATATATGATGTGTCCTATTAGGTAGCTACCATAACATACTCTCTCTCATTTTTCCTATTCTTTTTAAATAATGAAGAGAGTAAAACTGAAGAGGCTAACTTCACAGCCTCTTTTATTTGTTTCATTAATTTAATGAAATCACAGCGTTACCAGTTGTGAAACCTCCAGAGACCAGACCATTGTATAGTATGGCACTTAATGGCTTGTCATCTACATTGACCATTGATACAACAGTGGGGTCATTCTCAATCCTATGTAGGTTAACCTTTGGATAAAATGGATACATTGTCATCAAATAATTTAGACTGAAGGTAAGTCAAAGTTGTTTCTATTCAAGCCTCCAGCTTAGTCAGCGATAAGTCTAGGTTGCTCAGTGCGTTAGTCAGACCTCAAAAACCCCTAAGCATGGAGGCTGTGCAGTCTGCATAGGCAACCCATTCCACTGTTCTTCTGGTTCTGGTGAAAATAATTGTGTACTAGATATATGAAAAAAAAACTTGTTTCAACTAATTTCCATCACCACTGCTTCCTACAAATCTATCCCTCACTCCGCATGTTTACTTACAGGCATGCAGGTACAAAACACTTCATTTTAGACCAAATGAAAACTTCATGGCATCAGTTTTAATACATTCAGTCAAGAATGAGTCTTTTTTTCTTTTTTTTTTCTTTTTTTTTTCCCAGCATGCAAAAAAATCAAAACATCTTTGTGCAAAGGAGCTTATAAAAAGCAGCACAGTACAAGGTAAAAGCTGACTTTGGCTGCAACTTAAAGGCATGAATGTGTCTAAATCAGAGAAGCCATAGTACATTTTAAATGAGAACTGTATATTAGCACAGCTTCTCAGCACAGGTACAAAGTCAGCCACAAATGATTCCTATCTGAAGGAAAATATTAGAAACCTTAATAAAGCAGAGCTAATTTTCCTTAAAAGCTACTATTATTTAAACACAGAAAAGACTGGATAGAGTCACTAAAGAATTGAAATTGTTCAGGCTGGGGAAACCTCAGAAGGTCTCCGGTCCCAGTTATGCATATCTGTAAAGAGCTTGACTCCATCTTTTTGATAACTTTCCCATAGGCAATAGAAGGCTTTATTATGTTCCCATTGCACATCCCTTCTCCCCCTCACCTTTTGTTCTTTAGCCTAAGTAAGCCCAATACCCTGAGACTCTCCTGGTGGGTCATGGACTTCAAAGAGTAAGGCATAATTATTCGGGTCTGTGTCCTAGCACTGGCTAAGTACTATGCGAAGTTAACTCATCTTGCTCTAGTCTACTGTGAGTTTATTGCATTCTTTTCTATATAACCCTTTAGTATTATTCTGTAACTGTCTAAATGTTCCCGCACAACACCACTTCCCTTGGCTATTGAAGGACAATGTTGCAGTTTCTTTTTATTTGATATACAAGGTTTGGGCTACAAGAATTCCCTTTCTCCTCAAAACAACTACAAATCTATTTTACCTGCTAGCTTTAATACTGGATTTAAAGAATTTCAGACACTTAACCTGAAGAGACACATGTGCACTTCTCAGCTGTAATGCCCACAAAATAAAATTTAACAGTTTTTGTTAACAATGGTTTTCAAAATAGTTTTCCAATAAGTGTAAAAGAGCTTCTTGTATTATCATTCTGAATTCTAAATGTTGCTGAACATTAGGCTTCTTCTATTTATAAACTGTAGAGCTTCTTACCAAATTTGATTTTTTAACTGGGTTTTCATTGGCTGTTAGCAGGCACAGCCCAGCTGATGTTTAATCATAAAACAAACAACCAAACAAACAAACCAAAAAACTGTTTTCATCACCTGTCTCAAAGTGTCAGTATATTTGGATTGCCTACTCAGCATAAACAAGCTGCAGCATGTGGTGAATAGTCTATTTAACCCCATGACACGTGGCTGGGAAATGTTAAATAAAACACTGAAAGAGGCTCAGTGTAGAAATTGTGGTCCAACACTGCCATTCGTGCTTTCCAGTGAAACCACACAGTTTCCCTGGTTTAACTGTCGCTCTGGTAGCAGCCCAGGACCTGACACCCTCTGGTAAACTTCTCTGTCACTTGCATGGTGTATGCACTGCTCCTTCTTCCCTGACATAGCAGCAGCAGCTCACTAATGACATGGAAAGCAGAAGGGGTCCTCAAAATCAACTACTGGGCCTACTGTGTTGTATTGTTGGACAAGCAACTGCTGGAGGAGGAATGGAAGGAAGATACATGGAAGACAGAGACTTAAAGTGTGTGGAAAGTTATGATCTGGTTGAGTGTGGAAAGCCAATTTGGGGAAATAAATAAATAAATAAACGTGTTCCGAGATAATATTATTAGACAGTTTTCCCAAAGGCTCCTACCTGTGGCTGCTGCACCCAGCCATGCCCTGTGGTGGGCTTTTAGAGCCATCTGGAACCAGCTGTGGCTGGCATGGGGCAGCCCTGCAGCAGGCCCTGCCAACGTTTTGTCATGTAAACCCAGTAAAAGTGGGCAGCATAACGTGGCATCCAGAGTTCCCTTCCAATCCAACTTATTCTGTGATTTTTGATAAACTTGGCTATTGTTTAAAGCAGGTGATAAACCACTTAAGATCAGACAAATCTAATCATTAAAAGCTCATTCTGTTGGATTATCTATAACTTAACACAGATATAGTCTGCTTTTTATTGGCTTGTGAACTGCACATCTATTTAAAATACCTACTTGCTAGAAGGGATTGCTACTTTAAATTAAAGATTAGGTTAAAATAAGGAAAAACAGTTCCTCATGCTTTAAAAACAAATAAATATAGCATATAAATATAAGTAAGAACATTTACGTTTTCTTTCTGACTACCAATCTGGAAGGAAGATAAACTATAAAGTTTAAAATACCTTTATCAAAAGCTTCCAGAGCATTTTAGAAACTGTCTTAATTACAGGAGTCAGTT
Source organism: Netta rufina (assembly GCF_964035555.1). Classification (NCBI taxonomy): domain Eukaryota; kingdom Metazoa; phylum Chordata; class Aves; order Anseriformes; family Anatidae; genus Netta; species Netta rufina. The sequence goes on along the minus strand of NC_140124.1, from coordinate 71,682,684 downwards.
TGCCCCACAAACTGAAACAGAGGTAATTATTAGCACACTGTAGCTGCCTCAGGTATTTAAATTAAGAGAAATATTGTTCAATTTAAAATCGAAAGTTTATATAGATTCTATTTACAGAATTTGGAATAAGGCTAGAATTTGACAGCCTATTAATCCTGTATTAAAAAAAAAAAAAAAAAAAGTTAATCCACATCTTAGAATTGGATAGCTTTTTCTTGAACATCAGCTTGCAGTTATAGCTCATTACATTGAACAGAAAGAAGGCTAGTTGACATGTTGTGCACTAACTGTTCTAAAATCTCTACAATCCAACTTTAAGATGCTTTAATATTTAACAGAAGATAGAGCTACAAAACAAATACATGGGGAGGGGACAATAGTAAACTTCCTGTAGCAAAATTTCCTATATCAAAATTTTTAAATAAGTAGAAGTTATGTCTTATCCTATCATAATTTTATCTCTATAATGACTAGTTTTCATTATAAGTCTAAGTACATGTATTTTTTCCCACCCTTACAAACGCTATAACCTGCAAACTAAGGCAGAAGAACAGGCCCTTCACAAGTAACTGGAATTCACAAATGTTTGTAGGAACCAGAGGCTGCAATCTAACATACAAAACACATTGAAATGCCCAGAAATATTCCACTTTTTAATTGCCTTACAATTTTATGAGAGTTCTTTCTATATTCTGGACAGGAGTAGTAGTACAGTGAGCTTTTCCACAAATGGCATATATTTCACCCCTTCCCATTCATAAGCTACAATTTTAACATTCCTGCAGCAAAAAGACCAATAAACTCACGCCTTAGTTAAAATAATGTTATGTAGTAGCAAATAGAACGAAAAAATGTCCTATTTCATTTTCTAGCAAAAACGAACCTCTACTGGAAGATCTAGAAGACTTGTAGTAAAATTGGACAAAGCTTGTAGCAGTATCACAGTTTACAATTTAAGCCCATGAACTGTATGTATTTAGGGCTCTGGAGGAGGAAGAGAATAGGACCCACATACTCATGGGCTCACTGGACACAACTGGAAATCACTGTTACACAATTATCTGGGGAATTTACGTTCTGTATGGTACTGCAAGTGTCCCAGCTAATATCCCATGGTCCTGATCTACTTCAGTGTGCTGAACCTAATATTATCTTCCACAGATCTCCTAGCACCCACAGAGGGATCCAGAGTATTTTTTATTTTTTTTTTTTGATATATGCTGTCCATAGATTAAAATAAATCAATAAATAAACTGATCATGAATTTGATTAATGTGTGTAACAGAAAAAAAAAAATATAAGAAGATACTACTCAAATAAATGTTCCTGGTTTGCACTGGATGAGAAGAGAGCTTGTATGGTAAGAAAGTTCTGTCATATGAAGAAAAAGAAACAGAAGTAGTTTACCTGTGATAGATGCAACGTCAGCCATGGTAAATATATTAACCTAACACATCCAGTATGATACAAATAGCACAGTGCATTCTTGGGACATCTCAGGATGCTTCTTTCTCAAGGATATAGGGAACAGCTCTGAAGCTTAGGGAAGCAGCAAGTGTCACTACAGTTGGGTGCACAGCATCTGACAGGGTTAGGCTGCTGCAATTTAGTTTTCTGAAACTGGGGAATGAGGGATCTTTGAATATGTTAAGCCAAGTCATCATTTTCCACAAGATTTTAAGCCATATTAACTAGCTGCTCTTTTCCCAAGAAATATTCCTAGCCCCACTAATATTCCTAGACACATTACCATTTTAATTTGGAATGACGTAGTTAATTTTTTCATTGCCTAAAGATTCTGGAAACATTTTTATTCTCTTCACGTGAAATGTTCATTTTGAATTTGCTATCAAACTCAAAGATTTTCCACCAAAGTAGCTTGTGCAATCTAGTTGCCAGGCAACCAAAGTCATTTTTCCTATCATAGTTCAGCAAACATTTACCAGCCTGAACCTTGCAGAAGCTTTTGTGGTGTAATTAGGTCTCTAATGTTTATAGTCCCTTGTTGCTCTTAGCTCTGCACACTCAAAATATAGCTCTTATTCGTTTAATTTGAGTTTCATGCAGATGGGCACAGACGTAGCTCTTTGCAGACTGCAAGCTAATAGCAAATTACCTGGATTCATAACTAGAAATTAGGAGTTGTGTAAATGCTTAGAATTTTTCAATAGCTTTGTTTGGTGAAACACTACATCACAAATCACTAGAATCAATTTCCAAGTAAATCACAGAACAGCTGCTGGCTGTAATGCTCTCACTGTATAGATATTTCTAGATTGATAGAATGCCTCAAAAATTTGAAATAGCCATAATTTTCTGTGAACAGTATTTTAACTTTCTCCCATAGTTTATTTATTTTACATTTAAAATTAATACTTTCCCTATTTAGAAGCCTAAGTGATCTCGAATCATTTTACTCATTAGATTGCCTCTTATCAATCAGCAGTGAAATGTTTGTATCTAGATGTGTCCAAAGCAATAACCATGAGTATAGTTTTAAAAGCACAAGATTTAGCATATTCAGTGAGTCATAAATTATATATATAGCATATTTAAAATAGGAGAGGAAGATGGGTCAGTCAAGCAGATGACTGTATTCCATTTAAAATTAAGGCAGTTAAGAAGCCAAATAAGAAGTAACAAATTATAACAAATGTTCTCTTCTTGACAAGAAAAAAATCACTACATGAAAGGTAAAACAGTACCAGTAATTCAATGAATCTATGCTTTCATAAATGATTGCACTGTTTCAGAAGGTTTGTCATCTTCCACTTTATTTTTTCAGCTGAATGACAGATTTGCAGGCTGATTCAGTGTTTCTAGACACACAAGTTGTGATAACTGCTATGGCAGACTGAACTTTCAAAACAATCCACAGAAAACAAGTTTTTGTTAACCTAGCAGATTCCCTAACTGCTGAACAGATGCAATTCATTAAATATTAGGTAGAAAAGAAGTGGAGTTTTTATTAATCTCCACAGTGGTTTTCAGTCTCAATCATTAAAACTAGAATACGATGATGGAAACATCCCAATGTTTCATAACAGCTGGTAAGAAATATATTTTTTCAGTTAGACTCCAAGTAGCATTTTCTCTCCCACCCAGCACTTCATTTTTGAATCCAAGATTATCAAATCAAAAACATTAAGAACTGTGGTAATAACTGGAGCTAAGCAGGATTTAAGCAAACTATACAGGTTAGCCTTTAAAAAGATGTCACACTAGTTATTCCAGCATTTTTGAAGAACTCATTTGAGTGTGTGACAAGGGCAGGGTTATCTGAAAGCAGTACCTGACACAGGACCTAGGATACCAAGTGTAATGGATATGTTACCCATAAAGAAGCACATGCCAGAGGCAAGAGGAAGCTAAGGGGTCATTTCAGAGGGAAAATGGACCATTGCAGTGGGGTTGTTTCAGATGGCAAATGATTCATTACCACAGCTCTGCTACTGCTACCTATGGAGAAAAAAATAATTAGGACTCACTACCTGGGCAGTAATATATAGAAAGAACAACCCTGTTTTTTTTACATGTGCGTCACTGCACCTAGATTGGTATGGTAAGTCCTCTAAGATTGCTTTGAACCACTGCCCAAAAATAAGTTAATAGGGAACACTGTAAAAAAGGTCACAACTGAACACAGGACTTTGCAGTATCATCTTCTATGCTAAATGACTGGAGGAATGTCTTCCATCTTTATAGCAGCAAGGAATTCAGTAGCTTCTCAGGAAAAAAAAAAAAAAAAAAAAAAAAAAGCGCCACAGACAGCTTAGTCTGCATTGTTGTGGGCTGCAAGAATGTTGGACATGAAATTTGCTTGATTTCGGCAGCAGTAAAGATTCAAGCCTTACTCTGACACCAAGGCTTTTGTTTTTTTAATGTTTTCTAGCACCTCTTTTCATAGTGAAAACCATACAAGATATTAAGACTGTGTACTTTTGGTCTCCTACAAAGAGCTTTTTAGTAACTTGCAATTTGTCATGCAATTTTGCAATTATGGGGGCTACATCTGGTTTGTGTGTTCATTACATGACCATGCAGACTTTTACTCTGCTGAGTTGGTGTAGCATATGAACCTGATTTCTGCTCAGAACCATTCAGTTGAGTCAATCTTTCCAAAACACTGAGGCACATCTGCCATCTTTAAGACAGCAGAAATAACATAATAGCCTAAGCTTATGCAAAGCAAAGCAACTTTTCTTTTAGTCATGTTTAGACTTCCATGTTTAGTCAGTGGATCACTTCCAGGCATGCATAAGCACTTGCATGAATTCTAGTGTGGATCAGACCTGTGGCATGAATAAACTGACAAAAACAATTACTTAATCCACACACCTTTGAAAGTTGCTAATGATTATACAGTGGGCCTGATCTCCCTCCAAGTGATTGAAACTTGGAAGTCTGAATGACAAGAGAGAAAAAAAATATATAAACAAATAATAAACATTTAATAGTTCTGTAATATTTGATACTAATCTAAATGAAACGGCACAAGATGAACAATTACCAGAATTTCCAAGCAGCCTGAACTGCCGTGAAACTTCGAGATCACAACACTACCCCTACACCTCCTTAGCTGAATGGAAGGATGCATACAATGCCAGTGAGGGTACTTTGAGAGAAACAAGATGAGCAGCAGAGCAGCACCTTCTTCAGAGAGCAGAAATCCACCAGAGTCCTTGGGTAGAAGGGCAAGTACAGATCTACTTTGCTGACTGCTAAAGCCATCAGTGTTATTCCTTGTTCCTTTAACGTCCATAGAAAACTAAAATGCCACGTATAGTTTGCTAGAAGGAGCAGTCCCTAGCTTTTGTTCCCACTTCATTCATCAGTGCTGGAATGGCTCTCTAACATGGCTGTAACAGTCTGAATTCAAGATTTACTGAAAAAGCAGCTTTAAACAAACATAGTAAGAAAAGAGTGCCCTGGACATTGTAGGGAAATAGAAGACTTATCAAAAAAGGCTGCCTACATTTCTTTTCTCAGACAAGAAATGTCTCCTTTTTCCTTCACAGTTGTGCAAGACTTTTTAGATTAGTAGCTCACATAGAAGAATGACATAAAGAAATTTGCATTTAAGACCCTAAAAGCATCCAATCACTGATGTTTTTCTGATGCTTTGTTTCTTTTTTTGAAAGATAGTTCTCTGAACCAATCTTTCCTAAAATTCAAAATAAGAAAGGCTGAAAGAAAAAAAAAAGGTACCAAGAACTGACAATGTTGTATGCAAAAATAAAGGCCATGACAAGCCATCTAGGACTGCAGTAAAACTTCAAAGAGTACGGGGAAAAGAAACCACGAGAAGGAGATTCACTGTTCTAAGGCAGCATGTAAGAAATTATTAAATAACATCATTGAAATGAAGGAAAATTATTTGCTATAAATAATATATCCAACAAATTAGCTTTTATTTCTTCATAGGCTGCCCAACCAAATTAGCTATAATTTTTCAGTGGAATCAACTGTAATGATTACAATAGTGGCTTTATTTCATAGAAATTATTGTGAATGCAATCTCCTGGATTTCTAAAAAACAAAACAAAACAAACAACAACAACAACAACAAAAAATTTGAAATATTAACTTCCATGGATTGTAGTATTTAGTTATTGTATGTATAGCTATTGTCTTGGCTAAGAAAGGTTTCATACAAGCATGCATATATATATATATGTATGTATGTATAAAAGTGGACAAGATGTTATTCTGAGATAAGAAGCAAAATTAGGTGGTATGTAGCTAAAATTACATTCTGTAAAATCAGTTATAGGGAAATATCTACCTGTGAACTTGAACTCTGCCCAAACCTAAATAATTCTTAACAGACTAGGCTATGCCCTCCTGTTCCAAGAAGGGTCAGAAATATCGCTTTCTGAAATTTAATTTTATAAAATAAAAACATCTTTATTAAATGCCTTGAAAAAGAATGGAAATCAAGTCACTCACATGCCTGAAATAACTAACATAAGACAGATTTTGGCAGTAAGGGCATTTCTTGCATTTTAAAACTTATCTGAAGCTGTTTTAAAAATAACTGGTCTGTCAACTCCAGTGAATCATTTTAGTCTTTAATCCTCTAATACTCTGTAACATTTCTCTCCAAGGAATGTTTCCTGTGAGCTGTCATGTTGTATTAGGGGGACTGATACAGAGATTGTATATATTGGTGAAACTCATTAAACTCAATCTTTATCCCAAGAGAAAAATCAAACAAATATGAAACAAATATGAAACAAATATGAAACAAATATGAAACAAATATGAAACAAATATGAAACCTTTAACAAACTGTAAAACACTTTAAAGAGTTTTTTTAACATTTTTGTTGTTTTCAAAGCAAAATTTTAACCTAAGAATATTTTTATTTTTTTTAGTGAGCAAAATTACCCTTTTTGATGTCAATGTGAAATGTAACATCGTTGTAACATACTTGTAACAGTATGTTACAGTAACAAACATACATATGAAATGTCTTTCTGAATGCCTTTGAATATTACTTGCATTTATTTGTTTGGCTTGATTACTTTTTCAAAAACATGCTAGAAGCATGGACTTCTCAAAGGGTTTCCTATCTACTCTTCAGCTTGCCTAGCATAATCTGAATACAGATAATAAAATTATTAAATATCTGTATTTTATTTTATTTTTGTTTCACCAGAGCAAAGAACTGAAACTCCTTTGGAATTTAAGAGACCTTTTTTTTTTTTTTTTTTTTACATTTCTTTTGTTTATTATGTTGTTGTTTATTTATTTATTTATTTATTTTTCCTGCTCACAGATTGTCCTCTAATTATACAGAGTACGTTGGAAGAAAGAAATATTGTCCTCTGCCATATAAGCACCTAATTCCTTCTTGACTGGTTCAGGTCTAAACTAGGACCCTCTAATGAACAAAAACTTTTCTGGTTCTTCCCTCTGCCAAGTCTACTATTTTTTGTCACCTTTGCTTTCCAATGTCCACAGTGGGTGCTAAATAATATCATTAGTATCGTTAATGATAAATGATAGTTATTCTGCTTCTGTGATAATTCTTCTAAATATTTTCTGCTATCTCCTTGGCTTTAACTTTTGACCTGAAAAGATATCCTTCAATCACGGCAGGTTGTAGTTCACACCAAATGCTTCAGGAAGTTCTTCAACAAGAACCTTAAAAATTATCTTTCTAAGGGCAGTTACTTCCCTAAACTAGGATGTTGCATTCCAGTAAATTAGGAAGAATATCATTGCTCTGCACCATTTGCTTCCTACTCTGCAAAATACAAATATTTCAGACCAGAAAAAAAAAAAAAAAAAAGAAAAATCATTAGAACTAACAACTGATGAAGTTGATGGATAAATCCCTACTTATCCAAAGATTTTACTGACAACATGGATTAAATTGTATTTCTACCAATCATGGATTTAAACAGATGTATTATGACTGGTTAATAGCTGTTTTGCTGCCTTTTATATACATTTCCTATCCCTCCATTAAGTGTCTACACTAACTTTTAAAATATGAACAGATGAATTTAATGTTTTCAAGATGTACTAAGGTATCTATGCTTGCTAAACCCACTGATGAAAAAGATTTACAATAATTATATGTATTATCAACTATATCTGACATCTATCTCAAACAGTGATTTTTTCCACGTGAGAACAGGATGTATATGCATTTAAGATAAACATATTAGCACTGGAAGATGCATTAAAAATATAATAGTCAAAAAATAAGAGAAATGAATTAGCAAACATACGAGTTTGAAGGGACACTGTCCAATGATAAGGAAATTTTACTGTAGATTTTTAGCATCTCATCATGAATGAGAAAAGTTTATTTTTCCTATTTTTTTTTAAATAAATATGTTACAATACATATGTTACAAAAAGGTGAAAGTCCAGCTTTAGAAAAAAATATTCATCAGTTGCAAAATGTGCTTCATTTTGGTTAATACAGCACGTGCCACACTACTGTATCAAAAGCCAGGAGATCATTAGAGCAGACATGGCAGAAGCTAGCAGTGTGTAATGCACACATTCTCAGTATTCAGTAGCAAGCTGTGACAAAAGCTTTATTTATGGTCTTCAGCTTTATTTATGGTCTTAGATTTTCTGATACAATAGCCTCTTCTTTACAATAAGCTATGGATCGTAGCATAAAAGCAGGTAGAGATGCTTGCAGCTTTTTTGCACCTTTTGAAAGATCTCAGGAACAAAAGCATGATTTTGCAGTGTGCTAAGAGACACTAACTACACATAACATGCATTGAAGACATCTTCCTTGCTCAGGGAAGAGGGAAGATGTCCTTCACCTTGGCTGTTTACTACAACCACTTTGTGAAAAGGAAAGGGGGGAAGAAAGGATAAGAAAGTTGAAGCTAGGGCAGAGGATATGTAACGAAGATCCCAAATATGATCTCCTATATTTTTAGTTGTGACTGAATCAAGACTGGTGATTTAGGATGTAGAATGGCATGCCAAATATTCTTATAGTAAAATTATGCAAGCAAGTACTCAATATTACCTACTGAATGCTCTATCTAAATGGTATTACACACAGAAGATGGAAAAAAAAAATATATATATATATATATATTTACAATTAAGTGAAAACTTTGGAGTTTTTCATATTTAAAAAATGAAAAAAAAAATATTTAAGACTATTTTGCAGCTGCTCTTTACTTTAATCAGTAGTCATTTTAAATGAGTTAATACAAATTATAACCCTTTCTGCAAGGGCAGCAATTTAAGCTGTAAAATATTTATCAGAAACCTATGCCTACTAATTAGTAGACAGAGACTAGACCATACAAACATTCCTCAAAGAGCATAGTTTCCTGAAAAAAATAATAATAATAATAAAAAAATAGAATAAAACAACAACAAATAAACAAACGCACTTTCAGATGTGAGGTTTAAAATACTAGAAAGTGGCTTACTTAGCCTAAGCTACATTTGTTGCCAAAACTTTTCAATTTTTAGAATAAAAATGGTTTTTAAATAGAAGACATTCATGTTCATTCACTCTACTCACCTTACTTATAAGCATTTTTGAAATATTAGTGTATTTGTGAGATTTTTTTTCATATATCTTCATTACCATGGTCTATAAGCAAATTGAACCAGGAATAATAATCACTGCATCTTCACAGTCATTTAAATTTGCATATGGCATTTATGTTTGTGGGAAAAAAAAAAAAAAAAAGAAATAAAAATCATTAGTTATAACAGTGACCTTTGTAGACATACTCCTGTTCTGCAAGTAATTTATGCAAATGAACCATAAAGCAGAACGACCAAGGGCTTATAGTGGAAAGGTGCTGCTGCTAACTTAGATTTCATACTAGAACAATCAACTCATCTGAGATGAATCCACAGACCAACACATGGGTTACTAGTAAAACTTCTGTCTACTGTTTTCTATCTGTTTCTGTAGCAGCAAAAATGGAGCTACTATCAGCTTTCTGTTTGGCAGCCTGAATGAGTTTACGTGCCTCTTTCTTTTTACTTGCACTTCTATGCTCATGTGAGACAAAATATTGTCAATGCATATACCCATCCCAGCACTAAAGACGTATTTTGTCCTGTCTTCTGTGATTATTTATTTAAAAATATTACAGATTAAAGTTATCCAGACTCTACTCTGCCTGCTTCAACTGACCATTATTTCACATTCCTTTTGAAATATTTTATTTCCTATTAAGCCTCAGGAAAATAATTGCTGCATGCCCTTTCATGCAGGTCAGTTACCTTTGACTTTTCTTTAAAGGGCTAAGATTTATCATGCAGAATAAAATGAGAAAAGTCTATTTTGCAAGTAAACAGGTCCTCTAAGTTGCAATATTTACATACCTGTATGAAAATTTACATACTGTTTTTTGAAATATAATTGTTCCATATTATATATATATATTCCATATATATATGTTCCATATATATATTACTATATGCCATAGTAATATGTTCCATATTAATATATATGTCAACAAAAATAGAAAATCCATACTTGAGATGTTTCCTACATACATAAAAAGCCTCCCCAGTAAAAATGTATATTACCAGTTGCTGAAGGAATAAGTGCAAAACAACATTTAAAATAGAAAATCCTTGAAAAACTAGTGATAGAGACTCAAAATGATATTTTCTCTACTTTAAAGAAGTGACTAATAAAAGACCATACTTATACCTTAAGAAACATTTAATTCTGATTTGATCTGAAATTGTATTTCTAATTTCCTTTAAAATCCATTTTATATAAAAGATTCTGACTGCTCTAGCAAACAGAGGAAATATTTTAGAAAAGTAGCTAAACAGATAATATTCTATCATCTAATTTTTTTCACTGAGTTGTTTGGTCATTTCATAAGACCCATGCAATTACAAGTGCTGAGTGATGAACAGGAAGAACTGTCAACTCTTCTAGAGTTTCCAGTTTGTCAGAACAAGAGTTTTAATTCTTAATTCTAAGAAATCTCATCTCTAAAGGAAGTTTTCATAAACAACTAGAACAAGGAATTAAATTAGAATGGAATCCAAATCTGAGCAACCTCTCTTTACTAAGCTAAATAATATTTGCAAAACTGTGGCTTAAACAGAAAGCTGTTGGTAAATTGACATTTTGATAAAAGTATTTTTTTAGAAATGAAATCTCAAACTGCAATCAATTTTTTGGCTGATGGAACTCCTTAAATTTTTGTTATATCATTAGTTATCATTTATCATACTATCATTTCGGACTCACAGAGGTCTTTTTTCTTCCCAAATCTTCCTGCAGGCAACTTAAGTTACCTAAAAATAATTAAATAGAAAAGTGTTATTGGCATCCAATCCTGTATACAAACCACAGGTCATCTAAAATTCTGATCAGGCATCCTAGCACATATCCCAATATATCCCAGCATATATATATATATTTTTTTTTTTCAGGGAGAAAATTTCCAAGTGTAGCTCAAGAATGAAATGCACTTTTGCAAAGTAACTATATTTTTTCCTATTACTTTTACTACATCAAAGGAATAGATACTCTTGCTTGTTTGTTTAATATTTTATGTACTGAAGAATCCAAATCCAATCCTCTATTTGATCAATTGCTTAGACTCCATTGATCCAGAAACGGAAATAACAGCTGAGACTTGTCTAACAGCTTTAACTAAAAATACAATTATATCGAGAAGCTCCTCCAGGAAATATGATTACATATGCAAATAAAATGAAACGATGTAATAGCTTTGTTGCAATGTTTGTGGCAACTTGTTCCAAGTAGTTTCTGTTGATGTGAGATCAACCAATTTTTTTTAACACAACAGTTTACTATTTTTTAGGGGAATGTAAGGATGGAATCATTGTTCTGCACAATAGAGTAACAAAGTTCTGAGAAGTAAAACATGACTACAGCCTTGGTGCGGATTGGGAACATGGTCAGTGAAAACAAAGGCAAACTGCAGCAATGCTCTTAAATGTGTTTCTTTTTCTTCTTTTCCTTTCCTTCCTCAATCTCTATCTGCTGCACATTCAGACATTCTAAGACCAGAATCATTGAGACAAGATCAAGCTTTTAATGTGCTTTCAAATATTTCTTTGGAATATACTTTGTTCCACTGTTTGAAGTACAGAGTGACTTCATTTCAACCAATGTGTGACCCAAGCCAGTAGATGTCTTTGTATGTAATACAAGTTGTCAGTTAAAAATAACTTTTAATCACAGCTCAACTCCTGGAGGACACAAAAATACATTTTTTGCAATGTAAGAAAGACTGTCCATTTGGCTATAAAGAGAAGCCATTCTGCATATTTTGTTTTTATACAAGCTTTACTAACATGTGAAGTATAGCAATTTTGCTTACGGTGTTTGAGCACCCATCCCCGCCCCCTGAAAAACTAGTGTAAAGTGCCATGTAATGTAAACAACAAGACTGAATATTTTTAGAGCATATTTTTCTTCTCCTTTACTCATTATGACAGCAACTACTACACAGGCGAAGAACAAAATAAAGAGTAGAAAGAACACTCAGCATTACTGGGGGAAAATTTTGCCCTAGTATACATTAAAAAACAAACAAACAAAAAAACAAACACAAAGTCTGAAGTTCTTGAACCACCATCTTCAGAAGAACAACAAAAGAAAACAAATTCGGGCACTTGTGAGGTGTATCACTGTAAGCTGCAGCAGCTGTACTGCAGCCAAAGTAATTGTCTTCTTGAATCTGACCCACTGTGGACTTTTCCCTAGACATGAGGGAAAATATGAGACCCTGTGGGAAACAAATTATAATTTTTTTCTTATATAGTTATCACTCTCTAGAGTTTTGAAACAGTGCAGAAAGCTTTTTTTTTAAAAAAAAAAAAGAAAAAATGACTTTGCATTGATGATGAGTACACATTCACATGTCAGACTTTGATTCTACTTTCAAATTAGCGTATCTGTGAATTAAGGCTCTAAGGCCTTAATTCACAGGTTGAGCTGGAGCAAAAGCGATTCTCCAAATAAAGACCAGTGCAGGTCAGTTGAAACAATATACATGTAATCTCCGAAGCATTTTATAACCTGGAAATAAACTAGTTTTCTGTAAAGATCTTATGCTTCTGAAAATAAGTTTTGTTTGATGAAACATTTTTTGATATCAGAACTTTAGTTAGTTTTTGAAAAATACTTCAAAAAAAAATGTGATTTCTGTTCCAATTAAGTTATAAAGGGATTAAAAAGTGTGTGCTTAACATATTCAGAGAATGATTCATTATTCAATAGTTTAGCTATAAAGGAATAGTCAGTGGTTGTCTAGGAATGCAATAACTGTCCAGTATTTAATATACAAATGAAAGTAAGTAGTAGCTCTCAAAAGTGGCTAACAAGCCTGGAATCATTTTCAATAAGAAAAAGAGTGGGTCCCGGCATTACTGCATGCTTCTTACATTAGCAAATGCCTGAATTACTGTTGTCCTGATTTCAGTTAGGACAGAATTAATTTTCCTCCTAGTAGCTATGTTTTGGGTTAGAACAAGAAGGGTGCTGATAACATGCTGATGTTTTAATTGTTGCAGAGCAGTGCTTACACCAAGCCAAGGACTTTTCAGCTTCTCACTCTGTCCTGCCAGCGGGCAGGCTGGGGGTGCAGCAAGAGCTAGGAGGGGAAAAACCCAGGACAGCTGACCCAAACTGGCCAAAGGGGTATTCCATACCATCTGACATCATGCTAAACAATATATAGGAGGGTCTAGCCGGGGTGGGGGGGCCAGACTGCTCAGGGTTAGGCTGGGCATTGGTCAGCAGGTGATGAGCAATTGCATTGTGCATCACTTGTTTCATACAAATTAGTAGTATTAGTACTATTATCGTCATTATTGTTATTATTGATATTATTTTTTTTCTGTCTTAATAAACTGTCTTTATCTCAACTTATGGGCTTCACTTTCCCATTTCTCTCCCCCAACCCAGAGAGGTAGGAGGGAGGGTGAACAAACGGCTGTGTGGTGTTTAGCTGCCGGTCGGGTTAAACCACAACAGTAGATCATTAAGAGGATTTACAGCCTTATTAAAAGTGAATGCAAATGAATTTTTCCCCACAGTTTCTCATGTTTTTGCAATTTGCTTTGATTGCATATTTACTACAAACATTTATAGGATCAGTAGGACAATAGAAGCTTGGAAGAAAAAATATGCAATTTAATCTGCAGCTAGTTCTCCAGTAAAATACTTGTTACTCTCCAAATTCCATTGATTTTTATAAGCAAATAGAAACTCCAGCACTATTAACTCCATCTTAGTCTACTACCTCATCAACACAATAAGATATGACAAAATGTAATAGCTACTACTGTGTTTCAACTCATTTAAAAGGATTTAGTAACACAGAATATTATGTATTTTATGTAATACATGTAATAATATTATGTAATATTATGTAACACAGAATTTATGTATTATGCCTTTATCATTAGAGGGAGACATTTTTCAGTCATGCCCTTAACCTTCTATATTTATGTTGCTGTTCTCAGCCTTTGGTCCCAGCTTCCATGGTAGTTAAGCTGCCACCAGTCCCCAGCACATAGCCCGTTCAAGAAAATACATGACTTCTGATATTTTCTATCTTTGGTATGCGTTTTGTTCCTACAATGAAAACTATCTCAGATTGCCTTGACACCAGTGCAGAACTGGGCTGCACCATATCATGACAACTGTTTTGTTTCTCTACCAGATACTGAAAATGTTTTGTTGCCCTTGTGGATCTCTCTCCAGCTGAAGTTCAAAGTCATTGCCCTGGGTTGCCATTGCATATCAAAGGGGCCTATCCCATACTTTCCATAAAACTTCAGTCCTGTAAGTCTTTCAAGGCTATATCATATTCATCCCTGTTCTAATATGAGGAGTGGCTTTGATGCTGAGATGGCAGTTCTGTGATCTTTTACTGTCTATCATTTTAAATCTCCCAGATAAACCAGAAAGGAACCAAAACCAATTAATCAGATCAGGAGACTTTCTAGTCTACAATAAATGTTTAAAAACACTTTGCTTATTCACCACTGCAATAAGAAAGGCAGAGAGCTGTCTATAAATATGCTTGCTGTAGTAGCAGTATTAGCAAGGAAGAAGAAATAGTTAAGATAAAGTCTATAATGACACAAAAATAAGCTAGCAATTGTAGTATATGGGCTGTTAAACAACAAAATTTTCTAAACATCTGGAAAGCAAAGCAGCATAGCTACAACTTTAAAAAGAGAGACAGAGAGAAATGGACCAATAACCTGACAGTTTGTTATGAGCATTTATTTTTATGTTCTCTGCTTGCTAAAACAGGTATGTGACTACAATTTCCTCAGACTGGAGTTAATCCATCAGTTTATTTTATTTAATTTTAATACTAAGAGACAGTAAGCTTGGCTATTCTATGTTTCATTTTAAAATGAGCTGCAAAAGACAGTCAGAACGTGAACTCAAATAACAAACGTTGAAAGAGTAGGTGTTATGGTAAAGTGAACAGCAGGTAACCTTGGAGTGGGTGATTCTTCATTTCCATATAAAATGTGAAAGACTTAATAGTAAACAGATTTCAATTATTTCTCCTAACCAGAAATAGCAAATAAGTTTTTCTTGTCATGTTCAGTACATTTTCTAATTTATTTATTTATTTGTCAACAGAAGTGCTTCTGTATTTAAAGGGGTGGAACCCTTGAAAGCTCTCAGAACTCTTTGTGAAGTAGAGGGTTGTGGAGAAGACAAGTCACCAGAGATTAGAGGCACTGTTTCTAACAGGGTTACTTACAAAATAGATTAAAAAGTAAGGAATATATAAAGCCTTCAAGAGAATCTGTATTTGCTCATATTCTTATAACAAATAAATAAAACTATACTCCAATAATTTTTGTATATTTTAACTTCACAGAATCACGGAATTTCTAGGTTGGAAGAGACCTCAAGGTCAGAGGTTGGACTCGATGATCTAACACTAACAAGTCCTCCACTAAACCATATCACTAAGCTCTACATCTAAACGTCTTTTAAAGACCTCCAGGGATGGTGACTCCATCACTTCCCTGGGCAGCCCATTCCAATGTCTAACAACCCTTTCGGTAAAGAAGTTCTTCCTAACATCCAACCTAAAACTAAAACTTAAAACTCCCCTGGCGCAACTTTTGACAATGCAGAAATCTTTTCTGCACTATTTGTTTACATTCCCAACAAATCATATTCTGAAATCACAAGGACAACAAGAAAATATTTTCCAGGAATTGCCTTATTTTCTAGATAGACCGAAATCTCTGAAAGTCTTGCAGAAACATTATAAACCAGACAAATCCATGTAATGACCCATGCTTAGACTGAAGTACTTGTGTATGGTACCAGTCATTCCACTTTGGATCTCCACACTCTAATGATCAGTGGTAGACTGCTCTTGATCCCAATAATTAAAAGCTTTCCCCAAAGAGACATCTGCTATGCAAAGATGTTGGTATAAAATACCCCATATGGAGTCAGTGGGTTTTTGTTGAAGATCGCTACTGGCATAAACACTCCATCACTCATCCTAAACACCTATGCAATGTTTTTAATTTGTGCCAATTAGATGTGAGATAATGGTTTTCTCTCACTTAGGACATGAGACTTTCTCCATTGAAATATGGTAACATTTTAGTTAATTAGACTAAGATGAAAATCCTTTCAATTTCCATACCATGCCATAATGCCACTGTTACAATATTGAACTATAACTAACCTTGTAAAAATCAAAGTTAAAGTGAAGGGAGCTCCACAGGACATATGATTTGTTAACACGTTTGTCAGTGACTCCTTCTCTGCTGAGTTACTCCACCGAGCTCATTTGTCCCTGTGTGGTAAAATGAATAAAACTTAAAAATTAGTTTACTTTGAACACCCTTGATAGAATAGAAAAGATAACTGCAGGAGGATCTTCTCAGAGGACCACTAAAGTAGAAAGCTTATTTTCCCTTCAGCACTGTTTGCCTGAACTTGTTTTAAGCTCACTGTTTTTTAAAAAAAAAACTTTTTTCTATTATTGTTTGTTCTGTTTTTGTTTAGATATCAGTGAAAGCATGATACATCTGCTTTCTGAGAGATGTAATATTGGAGGTTTGACAAGAGAGAATTTGATTACATAACGCTTCAAAGTAATGATTGAATGTTTTGATTATGCAAATATTCAGTATCAGCAACAGTCTACCTTCTTTTCTCACCTAGAAGAAAAAGCCTGCGTAACTCATTCCAAACACTATAGTTTCATCCAGAACTATGACTGATGATCAAAATTCTCTGCATGTAGTAGGTAGTCTTCTATTACCAGTTCTTCACCACATAGCAGAATATTTTTAAGAAAGCATAACTAAGAACTGAAGAAAAATGAGAAACACAAAATGAGGGAATTCATTTTTGAATTTCTAAGAATTAATTAAATTTCTAAGTCTTTTCTAAGACCTCATCCCCCAAAACAATAAGTTAATTTCAAATATGTCGAGCGTTTAAAATGTTCAGACCAACAGCATTTGTAACCATTCCCAGATTTGCCACTGTTTTATGTCTGTCATTAGAATATGCCCTGCTCAGTATATTAAAAGCAAAAAACAGACCTTGTAGACTGCTTCCAGACCATGCCTAACACTTATTGAGGGGAGAGAGGAAAAAAGCATGCAACAGAATCTGTGACACTTGTGTAGGTTCTGTTGAATATCTCCAGGATAAGTTTATACATGCATTATAAACTCCTTCACAGTAGAAAATACCACAGAGGATCAAGAAAAGCGTTTTAAGTACTTCCATAAAAGCCTGAGTTTTCAAGTTGGCATCTTCTCCTAATTTCCCAAGACTGAGTCTCAATTGCTATTAACCTTTCTTCTGTCTGGAGACATTATTTATAATCTAATATTTATATTACAGTAAAAAATATAAGCATTTTAAACTACAGAAGCAACTGCAACTGAAAACAAGACAATATAACAAAAAATTACTCAATTGCATTACTAACCAATGCTGCTATCAGCTTCACCCCTCATAACAGCTTACAGTCCTGAATCTTCCAAGCATAGTAGCAACCGCAGTATTTTGCCCTTTAATAAATTCCACTATTCAAATGGCTTTATGAAGAACCCAGTAAGTTTCCCATGCTGCACATAATGTCATCGTTGGAACTGAATCAGTAACTCACCCCAAGTCACACTAGAACGAAACTGAGATGAAAGGAAGACACATTCTGATTTCCCATCCTTTCAATTTTAATCCTCCAAACAAATTGAAATACTTCTGCACCTATCATTTCCCACTACTAAAAAAGAACTACAGCATGCCACTGTGGACAGTCACTTTCATTTAGAATTTAGTAAAAGTAAGCAGGCAGAAAGTAATAATAGTGAAAACCAGGCAATAACCTTCTTACCCACATTGGCTGGAAGTGCAACATTGTCTCTGTGTCTGCTAAGAATCACAACTTTATGGCATCCAACATTCAGCAACTCTAGAAATGCTTTGATGCCAATAGCTGCTGAGACAGACCTGGCTCTGAGGGCCCCTTTCTTTATCCCCAAACACTAGTTTCCGTGGCATAGTTGGAAACTATGATGGAACATACTTGGAAACATAGATGGTGCAACTATGCACCATCACAAACAATAAATTTACCTTTCTGGACTTCCAGTTTCTACTCCTGAAGGAGGAAAAAGTTCTTCAGAATTTTGACACTCAAATAGCCTTTATTTGTAACAGCTGAAGAGGAACTACAACTGATCTATATGACTAATTTAGTTCCCAGCCTTGATTGCAACCCTTGTCTCTAGTGGGCAACATATTAAGTGCTCTCAGAGTAGGAATGCAAAAGTATAAATCCAATCCATTCCTACTGTTGCACCACTGGAATATTAGCCTTTGACATGAATAATTTGTCTAGTGGTTGCTCATTGCTTTCCTCAGTAGGCTTTCCATACTCAGTAACCACTTCCTCTTCTAATCACTTGCCTTTTACCTATAGAGCAGGAGGAGTTTCAATAACTGTCAGTTTTTTCTGACAATTGCTGTGAGAAGTTCTAATGTGTTGATGCAGTTGGATAGTACATGTATTAGTTATTTTTATATCTTTATTAACTTGTATCAGCTCATAGATTTACAACCTATCCTTAGCAACAGCAATAAGTACCAAACCTTCAGAAACATTGTGAAACTGGTGTGAGGGGCTATAGGCCACTGAACTGCATTAAACAGCATAATTATTAAAAAAAAAAAAAATGCCATAGATTTCAAGAATTAGTCGCTGATTCTTACTTTGAAAACAATTGGCTTACAGTGTACAGTATTTTGAATTGTCTGCTTAGATGAACTAGTAGTATTTGTTTATTTGTCCATATTTCAAATGAGGGTCCATTTGAAGGACAGGAAAGGAAGGAGCAGCTTGACAATGTTCATTCTTATTAACTCTTGCACTTCAACCTACCAAAGATCTTAGACACTATCTCTGGACTATGCAGTACCTGCTCCAGACACTGATAACCTACTCTGCAGTCATATCTTGCATTTCCACAGCAATCAGACACCTAAATGGAAACTAAGTTTTCCTTATCCAACCCAGTTATAAACCATGCAAATAGAATACAATTCCTACATCTGCTGCATTCTTCAAAATTGAACTACAGTAAACTGTGTTGATTTTAGCAGTGTTAACCTTGCTTTAATCTACCATCTCCTCTGTTACCCTGTTTGAAGTGATATGGTAAAAATACTAGACCTGGTAGGGTCTTAAAAGTTACAGGCTATCATGCTCTCCATTGTCAACCTCCAGTCTTTTTTCTGCACCAAAAACATCTGATACAGTCAGGCTTTTCACAGACTTTACATTTACATTAATTCTTTGATTGCTCCCTTTGTAATTAATAAATGAATGTTTAAATTAACACTATAATTGAAGAAATATATATAATCATTTTTCTGCATATCTCACTCCATAATTAATTGTCAGCATTTTTAATTCCCTAAAATTAATTTACTTATTCCATGATCTATTTATGAGTTTAATTTTATTAATAATTTTGACATTAAAAAAAAATACATTGCTCTTCTGCATCACTGTTTCATCATTCAATCAGTTTTAGACAACATCAGTCAATTCCAATATTATCAGTTCCCAGAGAAATTGATTACTTTATCACAGCCAGCTACTAACTTCTTTTATTCCTGCCATTACTTAGTTTCATAGAATCATAAAATGGTTTGGATTGGAACCTTAGAGATCATATAATTCTAATCCCCCTTGGCATGGGCAGAGACACCTCCCATGAGATCAGGTTGCTCAAAACCCCATCCAACCTGGCCTTGAACACTTCCAGGGATGAGGCATCCACCACTTCTCTAGCAACCTGTTCCAGTGCATCACCACCCTCATAGTAAATAATTTCTTCCTTACATTTAATCTAAACCTACCCTCTTTTAATTTAAAACCATTACTCCTTGTCCAACCACTACACTCCGTGACAAACAGTCCCTCCCCAACCTTATTTTAGACTCCCTTTAGGGGGTCTATAAGACCTTTAGGAAGGCTGCTTTAAGGTCTTCCCAGAGCTTTATCTTCTCCAGGCTGAACAACCCCAACTCCCTCAGCCTGTCTTCATAGGAGAGGTGCTCTAGCACCTTGATCATCTTTGCAGCCCTCCTCATTCTAATAGTTCCACATCCTTCTGATGGATTAAAAGCTTGACACTAACCAGCAGTGTGTGCTTGTAGGCCAGAAGGCCAACTGCATCCTGGGCTGCATCAAAAGACAAGTGGCCAGCAGGATGAGGGAGGTGACTGTCCCCCTCTGCTCTTCCCTTGTAAGGCCCCACTTGGAGTACTGCATCCAGGTCTGGAGCCCCCAGCACAGGAAGGATGTTGATCTGTTAGAGCTGCACCAAAAGATGATCAAGGGGCTGGAGCATCTCTCTGACAAAGAAAGGCTGAGAGAGCTGGGGATGTTCAGCCTACAGAAGAGAAGGATCCGGGTTGACCTCATTGCAGTGTTTCAGTACTTGAAGGGGCTTTTTACTCATCTTTTTACTTCCATAAAAAAAGATGGAAAACAACTCTTTGCTCAATCAGATAGTGACAGGACAAGAAGGGCACAATCTGCCATTAGTGAAGACATGTTGGCTGTCACCTAATTTTCCACATACTTTAGTACAGTTTCCAGGACGAAAACTGTCTGCTCCATGACATTGACAGGCAGTGAGGTGTGACAGATTGGCCTGAGTCTTTTCTCCCTTTTTAAAAAAAGGGGGTTATGTTTCCCGTCTTCCTGTCACAGGAAACTTCACCTGACTGCTACAATATCTAAAATATGATGGATAGTGGCTTTACCCACAATTTATTACATTCTCAACTTTGAAACACTTTTGTTCTTCCTAAATTTAGGCCTTCCAGATTCTTGCAGTATTCATTAGCACTCTCTATTGAACTAATCATATTGCACTCACAAAAATAACTTCTACCAGTCTCATTCGAGATGTGCCAAGTATTCTACAAAGTAGTCCTCAGCCCATTCCAATTAACATAGATTTCTTCTTCTTTACCACATTTCTTGTGAGGATCAGTTGAGGGAACAGAGGTTGCTTAGCGTGGAGAAGGGGAGGCTCTGGGGAGACCTTATAGCTCTCTACAACTACCTGAAAGGAAGGTGAGAGTGCTTGGGGTCAACCTCTTTTCACAGATAACTAGTGATAGGACAAGAGAAAATGGCCTCAACTTGCCAAGTTGCCAACCAGGGAGGTTCCAGGGAGGTGGTAGAGTCACCCTTGTTACTGAAGGAAAAATTGCACTTATTGCTTAGAAACATGGTTTAGCGGGTGACATTGGTGGTGGGGGGATGGCTGGACCAGATGATCTGAGGCCTTTTCCAACCTTAATGATTCTATAATTCTGAACAAGCCTAATCTTTTCCTTCCTCATTGGCCTATTCCTCAGACAAGCACTGTTATGAGTTTTTAATTGTCTTAAATGAGCTTTTCTTAATCTGCATGGGATTATTATTTTTTTTTAAGGAAAAAAAATGCAATCCTATATGTTTTTTATCCCCTTCCCATAGTACAGGTGCTCCCACCAGTTGTGAAGCTTCCTCCCTTACATTTTATGTTAAAATTTCCCAAAGCTTTTGTGTGAACATACTAAAAAATAAAACTAAAGCAAAAGAAATCAAGTCTTGAGTAGACTATCATGTTCAACACATTGCTTCTCTATTAGCCTGTAGTGGCTTTGGATCCTGTAATTCTCGAGACTAAACTTTTAACTGATATTAGAGTGATGACATTCTGGAAGTACTTTAGGTATAAAGCTTTAGAGATGCAACAGATGTAAACATCTTTAATACCCTCAGATAACATTATTTTTTCCAACAACATTTCCCAATAATAGAAAATGACTTCTCGAACAGCTCTTCGGATATTAAATTGTTCACTAAGGTTTGTTTTGAATTACTTGCACTGTCTTGAAAACAAAACTTCAAAAATATTTGAAAAACTTAATGATCATGAAGGCAATTAGATAAGCACAAAATTACATAATTTGAGGGCAAGAGGGAAGGGTTTTAAACAAAAAGAGGGAGATCTAGAGGTTAGGAGGAAATTCTTCACTCAGAGGGTGGTGAGGCACTGGAACAGGTTGCCCAGAGAGGTTGTGGATGCCCCATCCCTGGAGGTGTTCAAGGCCAGGCTGGATGGGACCTTGGCCAACCTGATCTAGTGGGCCAACCTGATCTGCCTACGGCAGGGGGTTAGATGGAGTTGGAGGGGGTTGGAGTTAGATGATCTTTAAGGTCCCTTCCAACCCAAGCCATTCTATGATTATATGACCCTAAGTGTCTTTTGACGATGGCAATTTAATTTTAGATGCTGTTAGAATGTCTCGGTGCTTACAAGTTCACCATGAAGTCAATTTGTCTTACTTACATCAACTTTATTTCAGTTTTGGATTTAGAGATTTTCTTTGTAAGTAAAATGATGTTCCACAAAAGTCATCTTCAACTATCTACAGATTTTGGTGCATATGTTCCTTTCCCAGAGACTATGGTCCACCAAAGGAGCACTGAAACTTAAGTTGCAGTCACTTGAAAGAACTGTAGAAAATTTGACAGATACTAAGATGTTGCCCGTGTACATGTATATACATGTAGATATTTTATATTGAGAATTATGACATTAGCTGGCTGTTTAAAGTGTGAATTGTTTAGGTACTTGTGTTCTGCTTTTCTGGAAAAAAAGAAAAGGAAAAAAGGAATAGGAAGGGGAAGGGGAAGGGGAAGGGGAAGGGGAAGGGGAAGGGGAAGGGGAAGGGGAAGGGGAAGGGGAAGGGGAAGGGGAAGGGGAAGGGGAAGGGGAAGGGGAAGGGGAAGGGGAAGGGGAAGGGGAAGGGGAAGGGGAAGGGGAAGGGGAAGGGGAAGGGGAACAAACGTTGGGAATTTAACAGTTTATTGTTGCACAGCAATGAAGCATTAAATGTGAAAATGAATCTGAACAGTGCTTGTTGACTTTAAGATTATGATGAAGTCTGAAAATCTGGACTTTTACTTGCGACATTATGCAGATTACTACAATAATTTTAAGGCTTACCTAAATTAGTCTGTAAGAGAGATACAGGGTTATTTCTATCACTTACACTCTTTTTGAATTTCATTCACTAAGGATATGGCTTTTATAACTTTTAGGAAAATGGACTTTTTAAATTGCTACATAGGAAGAACACAACAACAAAGCTAGGAAAATATCTGATAAATTTATAACAGAAAATGTTTATTGCTAGAAATAAAGAAAAATGACATCTTTATGCAGCTCACCTAATGCTAAGGCCTTAACTGAATATCTAAGTTAAAAGTCTAGTCCATCTTGCTTCTGAACTATTTAAATAGATGAGCATTTCTAGAAGTGCAAGGAAAGGAAATCCAGCACCCAACATTAAAAGCCCTGAAAAAAAATCTGACTACCCTTGCTAAGAGTATCTTCCCTGGCCTAGAGTAGAGTGAACTGTCTCATTTTGAAAATATTTATGCTTCAACACATACAAGGCATAATTCATGTTAAGAAAGGATTCAAATTCTATTAAAAATATTCTTTCTAAGAGCTTGTATCTGCTATCCCACATAAACCTTTTCAGAAGCATTCTGCATTTAAGCAACTCTTTGCTATTAATTTTTATGCTGGTTAATATAGGAAAATTATTGTTGTTGATTGCTTGAAAAAAAAAATCTTTTATTTTAGAGACTATTAATAAGTTAATAAGCTTCCTCTTGGCACATATTGACCAAAGCAGGAAGTGCAGAATTCTGCATTTACTTATTTTTAATTTCATTTGTAAATACAATCAAACCTGACAACACCATTATCTATGTAGGGAGTGGAGGACAAATACAACTTAGTCCTGCTTTGAGATGACCTTGTTTATTCAATTAAGAGATTTCACTGTAACTGAAAAAAAAAAAAAAAAAAAAAAAAAAAAAAAAAAAAAAAGCCCTAGTACCTTTATGTTTAATATTATTGGCAAAACTACATTTAGATGCATTTTGAGTAGCACCTCAATTTTCTCTTCTGTTTCAAGTTTCCTTCATTCTGTTAAAGACATTCCTTACCAACTGCCTTCTCTAATTGGGATCCTGGCGTGCATTTAAAGGAGCATTGCCAGCAAGTTAAGGGAGGTGATCCTCCCCCTCTACTCTTCCCTGGTCAGGCCTCATCTGGAGTACTGTGTCCAGTTCTGGGCTTCCCAGTACAAAAAGCAAGACAGGCGTCTCCTGAAAAAGAGTTCAGCAGAGGGCCACAAAGATGATATAGGGCCTGGAGCATCTTCCCTATGAGGAAAGGCTGAGAGACCTGGGTCTGCTCAGCCTCGAGAAAAGAAGACAGAGAGGATCTTAATGTTCATAAATGCCTGAAGTGTGGGAGACAAAGGGATATGACCAATCTCTTTTCAATGGTCTGTGGGGACAGGCCAAAGGGCAATGGCCATAAAATGGAGCACAGGATGTTCCGCACCAATATGCAAAAGAAGTAAAGGATCTTCACAGTGAGGTTGGCAGAGCATTGAACAGGCTGTCCAGGGAGGTTGTTGAGTCTCCTTCTCTGGAGGTATTCAAGATGCACCTGTATGCCTACCTGGGTAACCTGCTCTAGGGAACTTGCTTTGGCAGGGGGCTTGGACCCAATGATCTCTGGAGGTCCCTTCCAGACCCTACAGATCTGTGATTCTTTATTGCTATAGCACTTGGCAGATTTTAAAATTCCATAGAATGATTTTTTAACAGCTTTTGTGTTTGCTGTTATTATGGTCAGTGTTCTTCAATTCTGCATATTTACTGTGAAGGGAACAGTATTAGGGTTGGAGACTATTCTTCATCATGTTAGTCATACAGATATGTGAAAAATACTATCACTATTGGCCTTCTTCAGAGATGTTAAGTTTCAGTCCTTTTAGTCAAGAAAATTTGATAAAATGCATCTGTGTAATGATGTTTTTGTACCATAGACACTTGGAATGCTGAGTAACAAATAGAAATCCCTACAGCTGATAAGATTAAAGGAAGTTATTTCCAGTTTACTAATGATGTATCAACAATTCCAGAATCTCACCATCTAGAACATTCAATAAGTTCTAACAAAGTAATCAAATCTATTACCACCCCTTATTTAAGCATCTAGTATGCATGAAAGATAAGGGAGATATTCTTACTCTGAAAGCAGTTAAAGTTAAACCATAAGCACACTAGGTCCAAAATACTACAAGAAACAATGATTGTTCTGTAACCTAATGCATTTTTTGCAGGATTTATTTTCTCTCTACTTTTAGTAGAATATTAATGCTTCTACACTACCCATCATTATAGGTAGTTTCTCCTCTCACTCCACTTCATGTGGAACAGGACTACTGAGCAAATAAACTGTACTACTCCAAGTATAAAATGAACTGGAGTAAGCAGCTAATATACAGTGGAAAACAACTATTTTATTCTGTTGTATTTTATATTCTAAGTAGTGAAATAATATATACTGTTTTGAAATATCAATCAAATCTTTTCCCTAGATTGGGGATGAGGAAGAGAGGTAAGCATTTTTGTCTTCATTGTGCTTAGAAAGAACTTGCATTCCAAATAAATCTAAAATGTAATGCAGCAGGCAATCTGTATTCAGTTATGTGGGTTCCTTTAAGGACTCTATGGAAAGTGGGAGGGCCATGGAGGGGACTAGTTGTGTTGTGTTTTTGTTTGTTTGTTTGTTTGTTTGTTTTATTTGAAACCAGCTGCAATGTGCTATAACTCAAGGAAAGAATAACTATCTATCAAAACTGACCTCTCTCAGACCACTGAATTCCTTGGTCTCATCAGTACAGCTTTCAAACAAATAGTAGATATTTTTTTAGAAGGAAAGATTGTGATTTAAGTAGTTCTCTGTTAAGAAGCTTGCAAGATTAACTGTCTGATAGCCAGGAACTTCAATCAACTTCTGTTGATTAGTGACAGTTGGAGGAAAATATATCTTTGAACTTACACTGCAAGAAGAGTGCTTTACTGAAGACATATCTGAACAGGAAATGTCATGTCTGTCTTTTTACTACATTCCTGGTTTTAGTGAATGACTTTAAGCAATCTTCTCAAATGTAATATCAATGTGAGGTGAGACTTCTGGATCTTATAGGCATTTCTTGTTCCAAGAAGAAGCTTTCAACAACTACATTTATCTTAGTATTTATACAGGAGTCCTATCTGAAGGAATGAAGTGATATTCTCTCTGCTCATTCACTTTAGATAGAAGCCAGTGCATACTAGAAATAGGGTGAGTGATTCTGTAGGTGGTCCTTCCGTCTTACTGCTACTATGTTCATAAAGTAATTTCACAGCTATTGAGCTACAGTATTGCTGGAGATACAGAACTTCATTGCTTTTGGACTTGACACAGAACAGACATTTTGCCCTTTTACTTCTTCCTCCCCTTTTCTATTCCCCTTCTCTTGTTCTCTTCTTTTCTGGATTTTTTTTTTTTTTTTATCTGATAAAACTGAAAATCTGTGTCACTTTGAAGACAGGTTTGATTTCAGTTTGCCCTAAACAGGTTCAGGAACATTATCAAGTCAAATTTCAGAATCCTGCCAAAAAAAAAAAAGAAAAAAGAGGAAGCAAATCTTACCTGAAATCTTAGCATTTTATCTTCTTAATACATTGCATAGAAATAAAGGTCTTTATAATCGTTCAAACTCTGACAATATTGTTTATAATCTTTTAGTGGGTAAGACCAAATCCTGCAGGCAGGAGGTGAGAACTGGATTCAAAAGTAATATCCAATTCCTACTGTTTCCTAGTTAAAAATAAATAAATAAATAAATAAAAATAAGACTAATTGAGTGTTTCTTCCGAAGTGTAAAAACATACTTAAAATAGTTTACTTTTTCTGTTACTACACTTTATTTCTCATAAAGGATGTAACATCAGCGTAAAAGCCTCTTGTAGGAACAGTTTCCATAAATAGTACAAAGGTTCTTGGATAGTTTATGTTTGGACTGAGTAGGCTGCAGATATCCACTGAAGTAGATCCTTGGAAAAGACCATAAGTAAAATAAATGAACACAGCAATAATGTGTCTGTGTCCTCCCTCCCCCCCCCCCCCAAAAAAAAAAAAAAAAAAAAAGGAATCCTTTAATGTCTCTATTTCCCTAATTTTTACTGTCACATGGGAGTAGATTGCTTATGTTTCTATGTTGTTGTTTAAGTGTCTCCCTAGTTTACCATTATCTGAATACCTTTGTTTAAGAAAGCCAGATTCAATGCCTTATACCTGCTTTTTGCCAGAACTTGATGAGAAGCAACATTTGTTGTTGTTGTTGTTGTTAACAGTAATTATTTCTGTAACATGTCTTCAGGTTTGAATATAAGCAGCAGTTTGCATTTTCTAGCAGTTCCAAAGGCAGTTTGTCAATATGTAATCTACCAACAATGATGCATTTAGTTTCAGGGAGAGGTGTTTAAAAAAAAAATAAAAAAATAATAATAATTAAAAAAAAACAGTTTTCTAAACTCTAGCAAGTATGTAAAGCCATCCCGTGCTACCAGAGCATTGTTTACACTTTATGCTATTAAAGTGAAGTTGCCAGAATAAGTACTGCACTTAAGTGAATGAAGTCTAAAAGTTAACAACAGCAGTTAGGAACAGGTTTCCTGAAGGTCTATATAGGCAACAGTAATTGGTGTGTGCTAGAACTATACATTGTAATTAACATAACTCACAGATTTACCCTTTCATGCACCTCAGGTGTTGTGGCGAAAGTACATGTGTGTTGCTACAATACAGACAGGTTCTGACAGTTAGTTTTCTACTTCCTTTTCCTGATGATTGATTCCCTCACTTATAAGACCTTGTATTTATACAGAAGCTTTCACCTAAGATCTTATAGCTGAAATATTTGAACCCAGCAAACCTAAATCATTGGATGATGTAATAAGTAGAACTGGAAGAGGATGATATTCAAAACCCTTAACAGTACAATTTGTCTATATTGAACAATAAAGACAGCAGAAATTAAAGTTCAGCAGAATAAATTCTCACTTCTAAAACATTTGATGTCATGACTGTTAAAAGAGCTTCAAGATCAGTGCTGAGTCACAGAAATATAAAAAACTGTTTCCATAGAACACCTTGGGTGGGAAGGACTTAAAGACAATCTAGTTTCAACCTAGATCTGATGGGATACCACCCACTAGATGAAGTTACTCAGGGTCCCATCCAAACTAGTCTGAAACACCTCCAGGGATGTGTCATTCACTTCTCTGGCTAACATCTTGCCACCCTCAAAGTACAGAATTTCTTCCTAACAGCCAATATAAATCTCCCCTCTTTTAGCTGCAATAATGCCTCTCTGGAACCTTCTCTTTTCCAGGCTGAACATCCCCAGCTCTCTCAGCTTTTCTTTGTCGGAGAGGTGCTCCAAAACCTCTTTTTCTGTTCCTCCTCTGTACTCACTCTAACAGTTCTATATCCTTCTTTTGCTGGAGCTCTAGACCTGTATTCAGCACTCCAAAGGGGCCCTCACAAAAGCAGAGCAGAGGAGGACAACTACCTCCCTTAACCTGTTGGCTTCACTTCTATTGGTGCAATCCAGGATACAACTGGCCTTCTGGGCTGCAAGCACACACTTCTGTCAAGCTTTTCATCCACCAGAACCCCCCAGTCCTCCTCCACAGGGCTACTGTCAATGAGATCATCTCACAGTCTGTAATGATGTCTTGGATTGCCCTGATCTAAGTGCAGCATCTTGCACCTCTTGAACCTCATTAGGTTCACATGGGTCCACTTCTGTAGCTTGTCTGGGTCCCTTGGATGGCATCTCTTCCTTCATTTGTATCAATTACACCACTCAGCTCAGTGTTATCTGCAAACTTGCTGAGGGTGCACTTGATCCCACTATCTATATCATTGATAGACATATTAAACAAAAAACACCAGTCCCAAGACAGACCCCAAGGGATACCACTCATCACCAGCCTCCACCTGGACATAAAGCCATTGACCACTACTCTGTGTTCAGCCTTCAAGCCAACTCCTTATCCACTGAATAGTTTACCATTCAAATCCATCTCACTCTAATTTGGATATTAGGATGTCATGTTTGGCTATGCCAAAGGTATTGCACAAGCCCAGGTAGATGACATCAGTGAGCCTTCCCTTGTCAACTGATGCAGTCAATCCATCACAGAAGGCCACCAGATTGGCCAGGCATGCTTTGCCCTTGGTGAAGCCATGCTGGCTGTCCTGGATCACCTCCTGCATGTGTCTTAACATTGCTTCCAGTAGGATCTGTTCCAGGCACAAAGGTAAGGTCACTGGTTTGTAGCTCCCAGGTCCTCCTTCCCACCCTTTTAAAAAATAGGAGTGATATTTCCTGTTTTCCAGTTACCAGGGGCTCAACCTGACTGTCATGAGTTCTCAAATATTATGGCGAGTGGCTTGACAACTCCACCATCCAGTTCCCTCAGGTGCCTGGTAAGCATGTCATCATATCCCATAGACTTGTACTTGTTAAATTTGATTTCATCAGATGGCCTTGCACCTGCTCTTTGCTTACAGCAGGAGGCATTCTGTGTGTTACTTACTGTCAGAGTGATCACTCTCCCTTGGGTTTAGCTAGGTTTCTTGCTCATCTAATCTTCCCCAAAGGAAACAATTTAACAGTCACACATGAAAATGCATGTATGATACTTACAATAGCTCTGTCTTATTGCTAATCCCTCCACTACTGCATTAGGTGACAAGTAACACCCCAGTGAAGTGTATTTTCTTTAGGTTTTGCCATTTTGTTACTAGTTATGACATAGCAAGCAGGAAGCAAAGGCTCTGCAGGTGATGATTTAGCTCTTGTAGAAACTTATGGTGGCCACATAACACAATAGACACTTCACAAATAATGATGGCTTTAAGAACACTTAACTATTCATCCACCCTAAAGCAGCAAAAATATATATCGTGACCGTCTTCATAATTTAAAGACTACATGATTTAATGGCTTTTCCCAGAGTTTCCCATACAATGGAAATTGCAACAAGCCATCTGATCTAGCCAGATTAACA
Source organism: Netta rufina (assembly GCF_964035555.1). Classification (NCBI taxonomy): domain Eukaryota; kingdom Metazoa; phylum Chordata; class Aves; order Anseriformes; family Anatidae; genus Netta; species Netta rufina. Next base: position 71,652,643 of record NC_140124.1, on the reverse strand, counting down.
GCTACATAGCTGAGCCACTTTTGAACCCATCATAGGCATCAACATATCTATACCACTTTCCTTTAAGGGAAGGTATCATTTTGCTTTAAGTAATGTTGACAAAACAGATTCATGCCATTTACAGACACTTTACAATACATTTCCCCAGAGTAGCTATTATGTAGTGGCCACAGTTACAGATAAAGTATGTCAACATGAATCCCTACAACTATTCAATACTAAAGGACTATATTTAATGAGATTTGATTACTTGCAAAAATAGTATTCAACTGTTAACTGCCAGTGCAAATACTTCACACTTAGAACTTCACTGAAGGTAATGTATTGTATCAGACCTGGAAAAGGTCCAACTTAAGTCAAAACTTTGAGAGTCCCTGATCAAATTCAAGTTTCTTAGAACTAATCATCCAGCACTTCATGAATAGAACAATAACTTTAGATTAAATAACTATTTTTTTTCAAAGTCAAATGAGAGTAGAATAAAAAAAGAACAATTATGTTGAAGTTGTTAATCTTAAGACTGTCCAATAATTTTATATTTTAAGACAGTTAAGCAGTTTTCAATGTTTGTTTCAAACTGAATAGGTTATACCATGGTTTGCTGGCAAGTAATGAACTGTTTGGAAATGCATAGGATGAATTTACTTAACTGAATCTCCCTTTTGAGTTAACATTCAATTTCTGAAATGGAAACTGTACTTTTCTTGAAGATTGTTATATTCAAGATCTTTTTTTTTTTTTTTTTTTTTTTTTTTTAATATATATACAGAACAAAAAGGTTCAGAAGAACCATGCTTTACCAAAGACTGGAAAGGAAAGAATACAGTGCATCATGTCTTAAAAGAGAAGAAAAACACCTGGATGACATTTGCTAAGACACTTCCTGATTTAATTTAAACTTTATACCTCAGGGAGTAGTAGCACAACCAGCCACTGTCATTTTGTTTGTCTGGCTGATCCTGGTATCTTTCAGAAAAGAGAGAAAATTCCTTCAAGAAAATATTTAAGAACCTTCAGTCAAACTCATATTTATTTATTTTTTTTAAATCAAGAATATTAAATTTTTCATTTTTGTTTAGCAATCAAAAATAGTTCAAAGAGATATTTTTAAGTGAGGTATTGTCCTGGTTTGAATTAGGACAGAGGAATACCCCTTTGGCTAGTTTGGGTCAGCTGTCCTGGGTCCCAGGACAGCTGTCCCTCCCAGCTCCTGATGCACCCTCAGCCTGCCCATTGGCAGGACAGAGCAAGAAGCTGTGTCCTTGGCTTGGCGTAGGCACTGCTCTGCAACAATTAAAACATCGGGGTGTTACCAGCACTCTTCTCATCCTAAGCCAAAACATAGAATTCTGCCAGCTACTAGGAAGAAAATTAACTGTCTTAACTGAAACCAGGACAGGTATATTACAGGGAAGGAAATGCTTCCTGATCAACTTTACCTGTTTGTTTTACACAAAGGCACACTCATACATACTTCCCTTGTCTTCCTTCCCAAAGTCAAGGAGGTCAGTTCTACAAAAATAAGCCTACTTTCTATTATATCTGACATGCTAAAGCCTATTCCGGAAACAGCTACAGTTGCTGTCATAGATAATTCAGTGTGTATTTGAAACTCAGATGTTACTCCCCAGAGTGACTTTGAGACATTGACCATACCATCATATGAACTTAAGCATTAACTTTGGAAATGAAAAGTATGTCTTCTTTCTCCAGTTATCTCCACAGTATGCATTTGCAGTAACTGTAAGTGTCAGAAAATGCCCAGTTTATATGCCCAGAAAAAAAAAAAAAAAAAAAAAAAAAAAGAAAAAGCCTCAGTCCACACTAAACATGCATTTATATACTAGAAAGCAGAGGGGAAAAATGAAAAAAAAAAAAAACAAACAAAAAAAAAAAAAAAAACACTAACCTACATAGATTTTTTTCCTAGAATCTAAATAAATCTTGCCTAGACAATTTTAACTCAAGAATTAGATTCTAAACTACAATTATCATCAATTAATTTGCTGAAGTGTCCTACAATATTTGCCCAGGAAACTAATGAGATTCCATATTATTAATCTGTAACCATAGGATTAAAGAACTCACTGATTCAGTGGAATAATTTTAGAATTTAATAGAGTCTTTAAAGTTATCCTTAATTATTTCTCAAATGTTACTAGAAGATCAGTGTTTCCCATGTACCTCTGTGGTGTAAATGCCTGAAGTAACTAGGAAAATAAAACTAACATTCACATTTTTAAGGAAAAGGTACAGCATTGAAGAGGCTTTCAGGGTAGGGCATAACTGCTTTATCTGAGCGTTCCCTAGGCTCCCAGCCTTAGATGCTATCGCGCTGGGGAAACTTGGTGTGCTAGCTCTAAGGAACAGCACGGAGCATAGAGTGGAGTGGAGACACCACGGCTAGGCTCTGTAATCAGATGGGACCTCGATTGTTCTTGTGCACAAAGCTGCACTTTTTGCCACCCTAAGCCAAAGACCTGTCATGTTTTGACAAATGCTGTACCCTAGTGTACTTTTTGCTCATTATAATATCATTATAATACCAAAACACACCTCCATCCCAAAAGCTACCCGCCTCCAAGGTGCGACCACCCCTCACTGAGCATGCGCTCTGAATTCCTCGGAGCCTGTTACTTTAAACGGAGACGGGAAAACTTTACACCAATCATAACTAAGATATGCTTGACTAGAGCCACTCAAGCTCCACCTAAAAGATAGGAAATAATATAAATTGGCCCAAGAGAAAGGGGATGTTAGGGAAGATACCACCGTCAGGGGAGATACCATCCCGAGGACAACATCTTTAGGACCTCCTGACTCCTGGGATCAGTCGACGGGCTGAGCCTCTCTTCCCCCCCCATTGGGACGCCTTTGGGTGAGATCTAAATGCTTGCTTATAAATCTCTATAGAGTCTTTAATCCTTTTAACGCGTTTATTTCTAGGCTGCGCACCTGTAACATCCATAACACCTATAACATCTATAACACCTGTAACATCTGTAACATCTATAACACCTGTAACATCTGTAACACCTGCAACACCTATAACATCTATAACATCTGTAACACCCATAACACCTATAACACCTGTGTATTTTATGCATACTAGCTTGCTTTGCAGACAGTCACTATCGCCGGCAATCCAAAAGAACCTGATTATCTGTTGCTATAATAAACCATACTTGATTGCATTGTGATAACTCTCATTGAGTGCAACGAGGGTGAGGGTGGTTATCCGTGATAGTTCAGTGTTCTGAATCTAACCAGACCCCCAGGCGGTTAATGCATTTTTGGTGAATGTCCGAACGGACCCCCAGATGGTTAATGCGTTTTTGATGAATGTCTGAACGGACCCCCAGGCCGTTAATGCGTTTTTGGTGAATGTCTGACTGGACCCCCAGACGGTTAATGTGTTTTTGGTGAATGTCCGACTGGTTCAGTATCCTGAATCTGGCCGGGCCCGTAACGGTTAATCAGCTACACCCCTTAACGCGACAGTAAAATTGGCGTAGTCGGCAGGATTGCTATGGATAAACGTCTGCAAAAATACAAATGTGCCCCTTCCCAGGCAGGGAAGGAGTTTTCCCAAAAGTTTTGGAAAGGTGAGGAGAAAGTGGTAGAGTGCATTGAGCATTGTCAGGCTTCACGAAAGATTGGTCAAAGAAAGGGTAAAGGTGCAATTTGTGCTGTGTTAGGAGCCTGTTTGTCTTGTGCTTTTCTTCTGCATAAGTCTTATGTCTTATGTTTATGTTAGGTATTTGTTTTCTCTCTCCACGGTATTTCTAATTCTTATAAATAAGTTTAAGATCTGAGTATCACAAGGGTACCAGAACATTGTGTGCTGCTTCAAACTTAAGCTTCGTGTTAGAGGTTTTCCACCCATAATGCTGGGACATCTCTTCTCTTTAAGTTCTTTTCCTGAAGAATTTCAGACCAGTGGTTTTAAAAGGAGTGACCAGAAGAAAGGAACAACCATTACAGTACTTACATAGTATCTTCCAGAAAATGGTGAAATAATTAGAAGGATAAGTTATTTACTAACACATTATCTACCCCTCTCCTGCATAAATTAACAAATCCTAACACCTGAAAGCCTGTCTTATGCTCCAAGTAGTGTGAGCAAGACACGCCTAGAAAAAAAAAATATATCAGGACTAAGGTAAACTCAACTTGTTCCTCTTGAGGGAACTGAACTGCAATTCCCCCTCAAAAACAGCATTCAGTCCTTGTTGACTGAAGATGTTCTGTTGCTGAGGATTTTGCTGTCCTTTTCCAGGCCAGACTGCAGATGCAGTCCTAGCACTTGATGTTAAATTTGCATACTCAAAGCATGATATAAGCCTCACAATAATAACAGGAGGAAGACTAATTAAAGGAAAAAGGTATTTTATTAAGGACATCATTAATAAGATGACCTTGCTATCATTTGTATTCTGTCAGTTTGTAACAGTAGAACATTGAAGACAAACTTCTGTTGTTTTTTTTTTTTTTTTTTTGAGAAAGACCTTTAGCATTCCAAATTTGTCAGCCTTGGTAGAGGAGAGCAGGATCATTTAACAGCTCACTAATCCCAAACTTCTTAACCACTTTTAGGACTTCTCTAAGACACTTGTACTACTGAAGGGTCCTATTTCAGGTCTGCTTAATACTAAGAACTCAAAGAACTAAAGCTCTACTTTAAGAAAATAGGGAGACAGAAGATTCACTTAGAAGTACAGGACAGCAGTTTTGTGAAGACTGAGTCCTGTTCAACAATATCTACTGGGAAAGAGTTTGTCAGGAAGTCAGATCCAATACACTTGGAATGGAAATTATACTGCTATTTTCCCTCCCATACATACAGATGTTGAAATGAAAGCATGCTTGAAGAAAGCAAGTGATTCTAGTTTTCCCATGAACTTCACTGGAATTAATTTTCCATGGAAACCAACAAATCTCAAATTTGCACTTGTTTTCTTTTTTATAAGCACCCATTCACAATAGCTATCCTAGACCTGAGGGAACATCTCTTAATAGTGAGTTCTCTTAATAGAACGTCTCTTATTGTGAATCTTTAAGATTCAAATGCAAAATATATACACTGGTATGTCAAGAAACATCACTTACATGTTGTCTTTTCAATCATAATGTAGCTTGAGAGTCTTGCAGCTCTCAATTATAATGTATCTATAAAACAATAATATAAAGGTATAGTTATATATATATAATGATATACCTTGCAGCTCAGCCATTGGGCACCCAAGAAAGCCAGAGTTCATGTGAAGTTCATGCTTTCTAAGCCCTCAGAAGTCTCAAGCTACAAAAATAAAGCAAAACTCAGGTATGAGCATGGCCTTACTAAATAACCACAAAATATTATCAACCTACCCCTCTCATTTTCATGAAATTTGTTTCATTTTCACCCTTCCACTTGCTATGGTTTCTTCAGCTCTGGGTTCTTTAGAGGAGAAGATCTATTATTATAGATAGATTAGATAAAGATATAGATATAGATATAGATAGATACAGATATAGATAGATATAGATATATAGATGATGTAGATATAGATAGCTTGCATGCTCCACTGTCTTCAGTAAGCATTCAAACAATAAATATTACCACTACTTTTTGTCTGCTTGACCAACTATAGCATACACTTTTCTGACTACCTAGGTCTGGCAAGTGCTTCCTAATCATTAGATGTAGTTGAGCAGCCCAAATAACAACATCACATGCCAGTGATGTATTCCTACCAAACAAACTTATCTTAAGTAGTAGTAGACATTTTGTGTTTTTCAAATACTTTTCCTAGTTTGATTACTCTATCATGTGACATTAGGAACAACTGTCATGTGAAAGTTCATATAACAACATTGTTTCCAGAAATGCTTTCAGTCGTAAAAATAGCCAATATATTTAACTAAGGGTTTCATTTTTTAACAAAGCAGATGGATATATCTGAACTTACTGCAGGCTGCTCTGGGGTAGGGAAGAGAGCACGTGCTAAAAACCAAGGCAGGTTCTTCGCAGGAGTAGTATTTACCCTTTTATTCTAGAGATTACCTAAAACTAAGTGCTTGAAGTTACCAACATAACTTTAAACTAAAGTACCACTATTGCTGTAATATATATATTACAGTTATATTATATATATAATATATATAGTATAATTATATACTAATTATTATGCTATATAATAAAATACTAACTATAAAAATAACTAATATTTATAACTAAATATTATATTCATAATATAATTTATACATATATATAAATATTATATTTATACCTAAATAACTAACTATATAATATATAGTTATAATATATATAGTATATAATGTAACTGTAAGCACCAGTTATGCTACTTAAATTAAGATTAGAATTAAAACAGAAAGCCTGGTTTTAATTTAGCTCTCACATACTTTTGCCATCATGCATTTTTGATGCCGTATTCTAATCCCCTTTTTTGGTTCTAAACAAATAAAGTAACATCTTAGCCAAGAGAACAGTTGGAAGCCTATTGATATCAAAAGTTTGAAAGGAGTGACATGGGTATTCTGAGGAAATGTAGAGTTTAAGAAATTTAAGAAAGTATTTAAATCTGATGAAAATAATTGATTCCTTGCATTAAAGTTAAAGAAGAATAATTTGCATAATAGCCAGGACATACACAGTAAATATTCATTTTCAGGAAAAAAAATGTATAATTTTCTGAGAGAATCACAGTTCATCTAATTAGTTATTAACTACCTGGATAGACAACCTTGTGCTATAATTACCCCTACCTAAATTCATTCTATCTGCCAATATCAAAATGGAATGTACTTGACTGACCAACAGCCATTATAAAAAATTATGCAATTGCTTAAAATGTTGAGTGAGCCAGAAACCAATTAACTAAAGGCATTTACTCTCCTAGAAGTTACATTTTCCATATTACCAAATTCATCATACAAAGACCCTAATAATTTTAAAAATAATTTATAGATATTTCTTTGGAAAGTTGAAAGTGTAACTGTATGAAAAGGATCAAATAGAATTTAAAAAAAAAAAAAAAAAAAAAAAACTATCTTGATACACTTTTCAGAGTCAAGATAGAGAAAAGCATTTCTGAAGTTTCTGACTACAACTAGACATAGAAAGAAATGCTTGTAGGTGTTCTTATGTAACCAAGATACAGAGCTGAACATATCCTGCTATGAAGTGTCTTTGAATTATTACATTTACCGTCCAAATATGTAAGATTCTGCCTATAAGTTGTCTAAGACACTACTAAAGAAGCCACATCCAGAGCACCTGAACTATAATTACTACAAGAACTGCAGAAGAACTGCAGAAGGCAGAGGGTCCTCTAACATATGACAATACAATTCAGGCACTTTTAATCAGCAGAATGATGACCAAAGGCACAAATTCCTCTTGAAACGGCAACATGTCAGGGCTTTGCAGAGGAAAAGTCTGAATGCTTTTTCTTAAAAAACAAACAAAACAAAACAAAACACTCCAGAAAGCTGAGAAATCTATACTAGTTGTCACCTTCAGTATTATATCTGGTGCAAGATTGCTGAGCTCTTGTAGCAAGAGATACTAGCAGGGTTGTATAATGGTCTCCTTTAGGCAGTGGAGAGAGATCAGATTTTATTTTATTTTATTTTATTTTGATTCTAGCAGCTTCTCTCAGTTTTCACTAGGAGACATGCCTGCATTCAGGTTAATTCAGGTGTGTTGCTAGCAGCAAGTTTCTCCTGTTGACCAATGTAATCATCATCCCACATTTGAATTGCAGCTTGAGACATCCACTCTCCTCTCAAGGAGGCAATTTGCTGCAGTGAGAAGAAAATAATTTATGCTGGTTCCCTGACTGCTAGATGCTGGATTAAATCATTGACAAAAGAGGAATTTAAAATCCAAAGGTTCATTAGTCTCTAAGTGGTTGAGCATCTAATCAGGAAATGAAAATATATTTCAATTCAGGCTTGTAGAATACATACATTCCCCCCTTCCCTCCCACCACCCCCCACCCCAAAAAAAAACAAAAACCAAAACACAAACAAACAAACCAAAAAAAAAAAAAAAAAAAAAAAAAAAAAAAAAAAAAAAAAACCCAAAACCAAAAAAAAAAAAAAAAAAAAAACGACTTTTTACAACAGATACAGCATTGATCATTGAAAATGGCCAACAAAAAGTAAGGAACAAGGGAACAAGTTCAATGCTTTGGTTGGTAGAAGTATTGACTTTTGTTTTAGAAATACTAATATTTAATATGCCTAAGGATATTTTTTAAAAAAAGCATTTATACAACAGCTGCTTTGCCTTAACACAAGACTGCAAAGTCGTAATCATTCTCACTGTTTTCACATTTGTCAAATTCCACAGTTACAATATAATTGTATGCAGAGAGACTTGGAAAACACAGCTAGTTACCTTCTTACAAAAATGAAGAAAGATTAGTCATTAAAAATTTATAGCACTATATTCTATATCTTGACCTACGTGAAATAAGAACTTTTTTTTTTTTTTAATATTTACTTTCCCCTCTGGACAGTACTGCACTATAACTTGTGCTACCACAAGTTAGTTTGACTTTGTGTTTGTGATATTTAGGCTGTACATGTGATTTATATTCCAGACACTTGAATAAGAATAAACCAGTAAGTCAGACTCATCTTTTGTTATAGAACATATACATTTGTCAATTGCAAAATTAGCTTCAACTGAGTAATAAATACTACTTGGATTATGAATAGCACCTGAATCAACTACTGAGTACGTCAGTCAAAGTAAAAGAGTTTCTCAAAAAAAAATCCTGTAGATTTTTTTCTTTCAGACTAATTACTCATTAAAAAAGTTACTATTCATGCTGTTAAAAAAAAAAAAAATCAAGCAAGTGTTAATAGATAATACAGGCATGTAAAGAAACTATAAGCCTAGCTACAAATTAGCTAAAATTCTAAACTGTGTATGCTGGCCTGGTTGTCTTTGTACATTGACCATGCAAGTACACACATCTGAAGTTACCACTGCTGACCACAGTCCTCTTTGTCTGTGAGTAAAATTAGAGAAGTAAGGAACATTTCCTTAACTTTAAGTGACAAGCGCTGGTAGTGAAAGTCACTGGGATAGCTTGGATACTATACTTATTGGATACTACCAATATCCTGATTTTAAGTTGTAGGCATTCTAAAATCCAAAGCTCTATCAAGCATACTTCCTTTCCAGCCCACTCACACCAATTTGTTGAAATAAATCACACAAACAATTTGTATGCGGCTCTTGCCTCTATAAATTATTCAGTTGTTACCAGTAAACAATCACCATTGAACTCCATCATCAACAGAATATTTTTCTGATCCTTACTATCACCTCCAGAAGCAAATAATGAGGTAAACTACATGGCCCATGTTGTTATTACTGACATTTAAGTCCCAAACATGATAATTGCATCTCATAACACCCTGGAAAAGTATGCAGCAATTCCTACAATAATGTGAAGTAATAATGCGTCACTTTTGAGATGATGGTTTCTGTTCAGAATATTTCTACAGCATTAAACAAAATTAGACATTTAAAAACATCTGGACTTTATAGTGTCAGTTTTCCCATTTGTGTAACAAGACCACACTGTTGAGAGCTATTTTATGCTAGGAATGTAGGAGAAGCCTCCATTGCAGAAACACCATCACTATTGCACAAGAAGGCAAGAAGCAGCTGGGGCCTTGATTTTTATACCCTAAAGTGGACCAGGTACTGAACTCAAGCCTACTTTCCTAGCAGGGTACTACAGCTCCATGCTGTACTATAACACAAAGGAACTGAAATGAGGCAGCCTCCCTCACTGAATTTATTTTCTAGGGAAACTTCTTCCATAGAAGGAGGAACCTACTACAGGTGACAATTTGTAGTCAAGTTGTCTGGATGGGTGGTCTCATGAACATCTTACGTATTAGTTCTAATGAGGAGGGGGAAAATTTGCATTTATTGGGGAAGAACTACAGCACAAACTAAGCTCATGAATACAGATACAAACTTCAAAGGAGTTTGATAAAGTATACTTAAAAATCTTACTCCATAACTTATGTAAGCACTAACATCTCATGTCTGAAGACTGCAAGTTTTTCAGAAAGATTTCTTAGGAAACTCATACTGCCTCTTAGTAGGTGTTGCCTCTTAGTAGGTGTAAATTGAGAAGCAAGAACTGCTGCCTAAGTACTTCTATTGGTGAAAGCATCACATGCAAATCCCTGAAAGTTTTTACCACAGAAAGCCCTGCTGCAAAACTTTGTCCACTGACACAGCTGCCTATCATGCCATATCACCGTTTCTTTGCTGGTGGCTGCATATATCATTTCAAGACATACAGCTGTGTGGTTCAATTCAAAGAACAGAAAGGAAGGCTATCCTTTGTAGCTTTCACAGCAAGTTTGATATGTCAATACAGATGAACATGTGGTGGAAGACTTATAAAATCACAAACAGAATAGGCCTTCAATGCATCAGACTTGATAATCTCAATTATTTTGAAATTCAGCAGTATTACCACATGAAGGTGGAAAATGTCATAAAATAAAGATACTGAACACATGCCAAATTTTCTAAATAATCCTTAAAGATTCACATTAAGAATAAACATATGTATACAAAAAGCACGTAAAATAATGACTAAAAATAATCCTTGATGTCTCATACTACCAAATACCTGCAAAAGAGGAATCTGCAATATACACATGCTGACATATAAATATACACATGCTGACATTGAAAATGGAAGACAGGCACAGAGTAAGATCCATGTTTCATGACTTTTCTTTGTATATCAGAAGTTTGTGGGTTTTTGTTTGTTTTCATATATATTTATATATATATATAAATAAAAGTCTACAGTATTCAAGTTTAAGGAAGAAATGATATTAGAAAACATAAGTAAACTAGCTGGACTATTATGAGATCTATCCATCAATCTACTGCAATTTCTAATAGCTAAACAAAATTACATATCAGAAATGGTTTGTTCACCCACAGGGTGGTCAAGAAGGCTTTGTAGAGAGAACTGAAACTACACGAGGTACTGAGAGCCACTGCCTTCTTTTTGCTAGAGGGAGCTCAACTTTAGAAGCCTACACTGCAGATCACTAAAATCTCTTCAGTGTAACTGGCCCAGCCTAACCCTCTGGGCCATTCCCTGGATTAACACTTGATATGCTTTCATAGCTGTAGCTTCACAACTCAGATGACTTTTTGTCTCTTCCCATGGGGGCAAAGCTAGTGAACTCACACTGGTTGTCACACTTTCCATTCCTTAGACCATCTGGCCCTGCATCTGCTGCTACCTACATAACAGCCAAACAGACCCTGCTCAGGCTTCTTTTTCCCCACCTGGCTCCCATTACAGCCAACAGAAAAACTGTAATTACTTCTTAGACCAAAGACAAAAGTTACCTTGAAGGACAGGAACACTTAATAAAAGTTACTGCATCTCCCTACAGACTTTGTTTTACTTAGAAAACAAACCTATTGAAGAACCGTAGAGGTTCCAAGTCTCTGCAGAACCTCTTCCAACAGTGTAACAACTTCCAGACACGTACTGGCAATCTGTATTTACATAATGCATAAAAGGAAGAGCCAAAACAGAATACTGACAGCAGTATAAATGTATAGTATTTCTCTTCAAGGAGGTACTGTCCTCTGTATACAGTACACTACATTAAAATCACAGACTGAGGCACTGTTCTTTTTCTAAGTCAAACTCAAGGGGAATTACCTCAGAAGATTATAAATAGTCCTTACACAATACCAACCTTTCTAGAAAAAGCTTGACTCCTTTGTTAGAAGTGCTGCAAACATGAACAAGTAAAGGGAGAAGAGAGATCATGGGTAAGATGCTTTTAATGCTGCCTAAGTGGGTCATAAGGTTTCTGGTATGTCTAAACCAGAATTTTCACAAGCTCACAGCAAAGGACATGTTACTGATTGTCTTCCACTAAGTTTCCCATTTTCAGTTTGGGGAAATGTTAAATGTTCACCCCTGTGTCTGAAGGCATTGGAATAACAGCAAGAGAGCCAGATAAAATGCAAAGTACTCTAGAGACAGATAAACTTGTGATCTGGAAGTACCCTAAAATCACATGAGAAACTGGCAAGACAACAACTTACAGCATGTCAGTAGTTTCCCCTACACTGTCCATGAACCTGGTTTTTGGTGGTTTTTGTTTGTTTGGTTGGTAGGTTTTTTTTTTGTGCAGCATACATAAACAGCTTATATTCTAGTAAATTAGTTTAACATCTGTCTGATAAACACAGTTACAGCACCGGGAAAAAATAAATACAGAAGTAACAGTTGAGATAAATCTAATTGAATTAGTTCAGTACCCATGGAGTACAACAGCAATTAGCACAGAAGAAATACATACAAAATTAAGCCCCACATATCTCCATGCTCAAGTACTGTGATTGAAAAAAGGCCTGAGCTACACAGCAAATAATAATAAGACATACCCGATTGTTTGCAGATTAGTTCTCTATGTTTAACCATAGCAACAGACACAGATAGAAATCATGATATGGTAATTTTTAAGTGAGATGTGCAAATTAGGATTCAACAGACAACAACAGACATTAGTTCTAGCATTCCTTAATGCTTAACTTAGTCCCCAGTCTTTAATATCTTCATCGATGATCTGGACAAGGGCATTGAGTGCACCCTCAGTAAGTTCGCAGATGACACCAAGTTAGGTGCATGTGTCGATCTGCTTGAGGGTAGGAAGGCTCTGCAGGAGGATCTGGATAGGCTGGACCGATGGGCAGAGGTTAACTGCATGAAGTTCAACAAGGAGAAGTGCCGGGTCCTGCACCTGAGGCACAATAACCCCAAGCAGAGCTACAGACTGGGAGAGGATTAGTTGGAAAGCTGGCTGACAGAGAAGAACCTGGGAGTATTGGTTGATAGTCAGCTGAATATGAGCCAGCAGTGTGCTCAGGTGGCCAAGAAGGCCAATGGCATCCTGACTTGTATCAGAAGCAGTGTGGCCATCAGGGCTAGGGAAGTGATCGTCCCCCAGTTTGGCTCTTGCAGACAAAATAAGTAGGCACTGACATGGCATCATTGTGTTTCCTTACAAACCAAGTAAAAACACATCAGCCAAGAAACAGGCAGCCAGCATAAAAAATTTCAACCTAATCACTCAGCATATCAATGACCTAAGCAATTAGAATTTATTCCATTACAGAAAATATTACACGTTTCTTCACCTCTGTAATCTCACACTAGTAAATCCTTGAAATATAAGAAATCAAATAATTACATAAGAAAATCACCACAAGTATGGATAAAATACTAGATCAATAACATTTAATATAAATAAAACTGTAATTCAGCAATGCCAGATCAAAAAATATTATTCAGAGTTAAAATAAAATTATGTGATTAAAAACAGCCCTTATGTTAGTACTCTGTTTTACACTACTTTAAGTGGATAACAAATGTAGTAAATATAATTACTGAAATATTTTTTGTTTGTTTTGTTGTTTTTTATTTTTATTTTTTTTTTTATCCTTGATTGTGTCTCCATTTTGAAATTTATTCTGCCTGATCTTTAATATGACTGCTGTATTTTTCCAATTGTCATTTTTCATATTTTCTTCCTCAATGATTCTCTTTATGCATCTACAGCATAGAAACAATGCAGAAAACTTCTGTAAATTATGCTGTATGAGGAAATAGACAAGATTTATATAGTATTAAAATATTGTATACATAAAGCTGTGATGTCAAGATTTATGTCTATAAAGACCCGAGGACTTTTTTTGCATATGGAACATATGTCTGTTCGCAAGGAGGCAGTACTATAATACATATGAAAAGTAGGGAAGCTTGTTAAAGTAGTACCAGAAATGTGATTTACGCTGCAATAAACTGTAGAAATGTATTTATCACTTCTCCATACTCTCAGCCATCCAACCAGTTTCACTCTACTATTTATTTTAAGTATACTACTCTTACTGTTTTAATCTGCACAGGATTCCCCCAGGATTTTATTCTGAAAGGGACATATTGTCAATAACCACAACGAGAAATTCTGACAGCATTCACTAAAATATATCAAAGTGTTCTCACAAAATAGTTGCCAAAGTAGTGTGACTTCTCATTCTCATATGGTACATTCATACCATAATTTATTAGACCTAGGAATGCTCGGTGCCAATATAACCAGATAGACTACTGCAAACTGTTGAATAATTTCAGCTATCAGTAAAATCAAAGTGTGTTCAGTATACCCAAGTGGATTTCTAACCCCCTTTAAAACAATCATCATTTCATATTTGAAGTCTTTCTCATGGAGTTTAAAGACACTCAGTATGGAAGGAGGTCGATTGCCTGTGGCTTTCTCACTGTGATTATCAGATTTATATACCATATTTTTTAGTATATATAAACATCGAGGTCCAGTGCATAAGACTTCCAAATTCTATTTCCAGTGCTATGAAACAGATGGAAAGAAAAGCTGTTACAAATATTAATAGGCTGTTATGAGCCTATGAGGCTGTTATGAGCCTACAAAAAAAAAAAAAAAAAAAAAAAAAAAAAAAAGTACAATGCAACTTGCAACTTGGTACCTCAACTGTAGGAAAAAAAGAATGTCTGCTACTACAAGTAGTGTTTGCTACAGAAGTTGAAAATCTCAGAAAATGAAAATGAAATGGTTTCTTTACTTTTGAGAATGAAATGGCATTTTATATAGAAATGTAACTCGAGCTTTTTTTCTTTTTATCTATTATTCATCAACATCCAGAAAGTCAGGTGTGATAGTAGTTAAAAAGTCTAAAAAAAAAAAAAAAAAAAAAAAAAAAAACACTTGTAAAAATCTTTAAAATCAGATCCCCAAATGCATTCGTTTCAAAGTTGAAATTTATTTTCAGAATTACAGGCATTTTTGGTTCCATAGGATGAAGAAGGAAATTACTACTATATGTAAGAAATGCATCTCAGCATTTCTTTTATGCAACTGAAAACAAATACTTAGCAGTGCTATGTATCAAGTATGTTTCCACACAGTAGAAATCATAGACTTCTTATTACTTCTGAAGTACAAAGATGATCAAAAATATGATCAATCCAGTAACCATTGTATAATGCTACTACAAGAAAACTAAGCAGAAGGGTAAAGACCACTTACCGTAGTCTTTACAATAGTGCAATTTCTGTGAATATTTGTTTTGTAGTGAGAATGTTTAGTGGTGTCTTGGTTTCTTTTGAAGGTAGGCAGCTTATACTTGGGAGAAAACCCAAGCTTTTGCTTTAGAAGCTCCAAATCACGCATCAATATTTTGCTGTTGTAGCTTCAGTCCAGCAATGTCTCCAGTTATAACAAGTTCAATTTAACAGAACAAAACATCAAATATGTCAATAAATTAATTATACTGACTTTTTTTTTTTTTTTTTAATGCATATATTGTCCAATGCAATACAAAATTCAGTATCCAGAAATATCAAAGTTCAGGATCCAGGGACACACTACCTTAACCATCTCCTATCCAGTAATTGCATCTACAAGTTTTCCTAAATATCTTCATAATATCTCTCTTTGGAAATTAATTAGATATGTAGTAATTGTTAATATTTTCCCTTCCACTTTTTGAGGAAGCTAGGGTGACTATTTGAGAATAGTCACCACTATTTGAGAATTTGTACATTTCTGAAATGTGACTCTTCCCAGATAAAAACTTGTAAAATATCAGCAAGATCAGGATCAATTGTGTCATATCCCTTGCAGAAAAACATTTATTCTGGAAAAAAAAAAAAAATGATAATACAAATGATTCCAATTTTGAACTGCTGCTCTTAGTTTAAAGCAAACTGAAAATTATTGCTGCATAAATACACATTTAATTTGCTGCCTGGATTGAAATGTTATTTAAAATGAAAATCAGAAGAGAATTCACCAAAGTTAATACTTTTTTCCAGTTTGTAAATGTCTTATATTAGTATTGATTAGGCCAAAAGTTCTGTATGTAAGAGCAGATGAATTTGACCATTTTTAACCGATTTGATCTTCAGATTTTTTATAGAAGATCTGTTAATTTTGATTCCACTTCTGTTTCAGCCTTTATTGATGATTTCATTAATAGTTTCTTACAAGTGAGGGAGTGGATATTCTGACATCTGAATAAAGAAATCATCACCATTCTTTAATCCATCTCAAGTAAAGAGAAGAAAATTCTGTCTAAAAGAAGAACTGGGTTCCTCCTTGATGAAAACTCCTGGCACTTCCCAAGAGCTTCTGGCTGTTGTAGGTTGAATTGCGGGTAGTCTACTGAAAACTGCCCGTGCAGTTTCATACTTAATTGTAAATTAGTAAAACAATAATAATAAAAAAATAAATAAATAATGCAAGTTTCTTTACTTTCTGGATTTAGTTGGATTAAACTGGATGGATGTTGTAGGACTACATTTTTATCATTTATCCTGCTTCTGGTTCAAGGCAAATATTGCTTTTTCAAATAAGTGTAGACACACATGGTTTGTGATGCAGAATACAGCATATTATATATCTAACATAGGCCTGTCAGTTTGACCTCAGTACCAGGGAAGCTCATGGAGCAGATCCTCCTGAGAGTCATCACGCAGCACTTGCAGGGCAAGCAGGCGATCAGGCCCAGTCAGCATGGGTTTATGAAAGGCAGGTCCTGCTTGACGAACCTGATCTCCTTCTATGACAAAGTGACGTGCTGGGTAGATGAGGGAAAGGCTGTGGATGTGGTCTACCTTGACTTCAGCAAGGCTTTTGACACCGTCTCCCACAGCATTCTCCTCAAGAAACTGGCTGCCCTAGGCTTGGACTGGTGCACGCTTCGTTGGGTTAGAAACTGGCTGGATAGCCGGGCCCAAAGAGTCGTGGTGAATGGAGCCAAGTCCAGTTGGAGGCCAGTCACTAGTGGCGTCCCCCAGGGCTCGGTGCTGGGGCCAGTCCTCTTTAATATCTTCATCGATGATCTGGATGAGGGCATTGAGTGCACCCTCAGTAAGTTTGCAGATGACACCAAGCTATGCGCATGTGTCGATCTGCTTGAGGGTAGGAAAGCTCTGCAGGAGGATCTGGATAGGCTGCACCGATGGGCTGAGGTCAACTGCATGAAGTTCAACAAGGCCAAGTGCCGGGTCTTGCACCTGGGGTGCAATAACCCCAAGCAGAGCTACAGGCTGGGAGAGGAATGGTTGGAAAGCTGCCAGGCAGAGAAGGACCTGGGAGTGATGGTGGATAGTCGGCTGAATATGAGCCAGCAGTGTGCTCAGGTGGCCAAGAAGGCCAACGGCATCCTGGCTTGTATCAGGAACAGTGTGACCAGCAGGGCTAGGGAGGTGATCGTCCCCCTGTACTCAGCTCTGGTGAGGCCGCACCTCGAGTACTGTGTTCAGTTTTGGGCCCCTCGCTACAAGAAGGACATCGAGGTGCTTGAGCGGGTGCAGAGAAGGGCGACGAAGCTGGTGAGGGGCCTGGAGAACAAGTCCTACGAGGAGTGGCTGAGGGAGCTGGGCTTGTTCAGCCTGGAGAAGAGGAGGCTCAGGGGCGACCTTATCGCTCTCTATAGGTACCTCAAGGGAGGCTGTAGCGAGGTGGGGGTTGGTCTATTCTCCCACGTGCCTGGTGACAGGACGAGGGGGAATGGGCTTAAGTTGAGCCAGGGGAGTTTTAGGTTAGATGTTAGGAAGAACTTCTTTACTGAAAGGGTTGTGAGGCATTGGAACAGGCTGCCCAGGGAAGTGGTGGAGTCACCATCCCTGGAAGTCTTCAAAAGACGTTTAGATGTAGAGCTTAGGGATATGGTTTAGTGGGGACTGCTAGCGTTAGGTCAGAGGTTGGACTCGATGATCTTGAGGTCTCTTCCAACCTAGAAATTCTGTGATTCTGCGATTCTGTAATATATGTATTATATATACATTATAAACATAATATATATAATATACACATTATATGATATATATAATATGCTATGTTCTGCTTCACACACCATGTGTGTATTTTATATATATATATATATTATATATTAATATAACAGCAAGCAGAAGTCTTGCTGTTATAATTGCCTGTATTTGATTGTTAAAATACATCCTACTGAAGAAATCATGAAATAACTCAGCAAATAATAATATGGCACAGACTCTGAGAGATAGAAAGCTCACTTTGGTATTACTTTCCTGGCTAAGCATAGATATGTAGTTCAACCTAGCTAGGATCAAATCCTGATACTTGCCTGCCTTCATTAAGGTGAAAGTAGTGTTTGCTGCCAAATCTGCTATCAAGAAAATCTTTGCTTTCCAAGAACAACAAATAGAAAATCAGCAAATATAAACATGCCTTGTCACTTAAAGTTGTAACCTGGGGAGAAAAGAAATAAATAAATAAATAAAAAGAGAGAGAGAGAGAAACAAACAAAACAGAACAGAAAAGTAATGATTAACCAGTCATTTGCCAGTATTAGGTGTTTAGTACATAAAAAGGGGGATGAATACAGTGTTCTGCATCCTGCCTTAATTAAATAGCTGCGTTTTTCTTCTTAGGAATACATTACAAAGTGCAACATACTAATAGGGATAACTGTATAGAGCTATAGTACCAAAATATTGACCTAACTTAATTACAAAAGATGAACAGGACTTTGTTCTCTCTCCAGTATTTGATATCATAGTTATTTTCCTCATAGAAGGTTCTCTCCTTTGCTCATAGATTTTTTTTTAGAATAGATTTCACTTGGCTAGGGTATAATTATCCTAGTTGTCATTCTCATCTTAGTGTATAAATGCATAAACAACTTAAAAGCAAATCCCATGACTACAGATCTATTCAAGATGATGATTATGATGATGATAATAATAATAATAATAACCCTTGATCAGATTTAGTTGTTTTTGTTGTTGTTGTTTTTTCAAATTTCAGCCTAAATCAGCTCTAATTACTAAACCATATTGTGGTTACTAATGTTTGACTGCAAACCAGAACCTCCAGTGATTTAAATTAAAATTAAATATTTCCCAACTTTAGTTTTCAACATGTTCTGAAAGAAGGCAAGCTCTTGAAACAAAGTTAGAATTTTGTTATTCTACTGAATATTGAGACAACAAATCTGCTACAAGGAGCAAATACAGTCTTTCAGCACTTTCTACTGCTATACAGTCCAAGAATACAATCAAAAAATCCAAAGAGCAATTTTCATGAAGAAAATCATGGTAAACTAGGTGGCAAATTATTTTTGAATAAGAAATTCACCAAATGAAAGTACCTTTATAATTTGATATATGATGATCCTTTCAATACAGTTTGTTTAGATCTTTTCATACAATGCCTTAAAATTATATTATGGCTGCAGGATTCCACACAATGATTCTCCACAGAGATAAAGTTTTTCAATATACTTTAGTTAAAATTTTGAGTTTGTACCCTAATGTTAATCTATTTTTTATTAATGAAATTGCAGAGAAATATCGTGTTGTTAGAGACAAAGAAGATGACCCTTGTACAGCCTTCAAAGGACCATGACTGTGAGTATGACTGAGTCAGTACTCAGTTGCCATCTCTCACTGCACACACACATTTCCTGCAGGCATCTTCTTTCCCTTTTGAGAAGTGCCATGCAATTAACCATACTGACAATCATCACTGTCCTCACCTGCACTGCCCTCTCCATGAAACCAGCTGTCACATACATTGCCCCCAACTTCTGCCAGCTGATGGAAATTCTGTATACCTGCTCCTCTTGTAAAGGCAAATAAGGTCTGACAACAACATGCTAAGAATACTTTGCTGGCCTTCCTGGTGCAAAAGAACAATGCATCAGACTTGGGTTACCTAGAAATTATAGAAAATTACCTTTTGCAACTGAAATACCTGGACTGGAGGAGGGAAATGAGGAAAGAATTTGATCATTATCTGCCTTAATTGGAATAACAAGTACTAACTATAATGCATAACACAGTAAAAGAGTATGTTTCCATATGGAGTAAAGGCTTGAAGCAGCCAGTCACTTGTATATGGGCCCACACAGAGAGGTTTTCCAAACATTACCTGACCCCTTCTCCTTGTATAGAATGTGTTAAACTCTGAAGTTAGATGTGTTCTGCTAAGAGACACAAAGAAAATGAACAAAACTGGCAAAGTAAATCACACAACACTTTCTAATAACATTTTCTGTCTGTAGTGTGCTTGTATCCTAAAGCCAGTAGCACTGACATTCACTAGACCCTGAGACTAGCAATATGAAGCAGATAATGGGATAGTCTGTAACCATGCAAGCTGCTATTGTGCAGCTATTGTACATCTTCTTTATCCACATGCTTTGAAGCCCTCTGCAGCCATTGATAAGAAGGAAGGCCATCTTACTTCAGAAACACATTGTGAGCAAACAGCACCATTACAAAGCAGTGTGCACATGTGCAGGCACACACAAGAAACAAAGGTCCGGTTGCCCAGTTTGTCTTTTAATAGGAATGCCAAGCAACAAAAGCACATGCCTATATTATCACAGAGGTTATTTTAGGGAACAAACTTTATAAATGTGTTACAAAATTTTGCTGATCATGACTGCAAAATTTAATCTCTATTTGAAAGTGTCAAATATTTATTGAAGTTTATTTTTGCATCTGATTGTACTGAGAATATCTGAATTAATATAAAGCATCTGCGTCAGTGAGCTGAGAATCAGAGCAGACAGGTTTCTTTTGACTTGATATTATTTAAAGTAATCTTGATATTAGGCTTCAGGTATCATTGGCCATTCATTTATATTATGTTGTTAAAATCTGAACACCCTATAAATAGTTACTAGCCTTTAGTGGGACATAATATATTGCTGGGGTGAGTTCTCTTCAATATTTTAATAAATGACCTGGACACAGGACTCAAAGGTATACCAAGTAGATGATAGTAAATGAGGAGGTGTTGTTGACCACCTCAATGGTACAGAGGCCTTGCAGAGAGATCTTGAAAAATAAGAGGGATGGGCAATCACCAACAGTATGAAGTTTAACGAGAAGTAGTGCTGGATTCTGCACCTGAGAAGGGACAACCCTGGATATATGTACAGGTTAGGGGATAAGAGAGAATGAGCAGCCCCATGGAAAGGTATCAACAAAGTGTGCCCTGGCAACAAAAAGATATACCATACCCTGGGGTACATCAGGCATGGCATAACTAGCCGGTCGAGCGAAGTGATTGTCCCACCCTACTCTGGCTGGTGTTGCCTCACCTTGAGCACTGTGTGAAGTTTTGAGTGCCACAGTATAAAAAAGACATAAAATGATTAGAGAGTATCCAAATAAGGTCTATGAAGATGGTGAAGGGTCTAGTGGGGAAGACTTGACGGAATCATCTAGGTTGGAAGAGACCTCCAAGATCACCCAGTCCAACCTCTGACCTAACACTAACAAGTCCTCCACTAAACCATATCACTAAGCTCTACATCTAAACGTCTTCTGAATACCTCCTGGGATGGTGACCCAACCACTTCTCTGGGCAGTCCAGACTTATGAGGAGTGGCTGAGATCTCTTGGTTTTGTTTTGCCCAGAGAAGAGGAGACTTGAGAGGAGGACTCATGGCAGCCTGCAGCTTCCTCACGAAGGCAGCACAGGGGCAGATTCTCTCTCTGCTTTCTGGTGACCAATGACAGGACCCAAGGACTGCAGCATGAAGCTGCAACAGGAAAGGTTCAGGATGGATGCGAGGAAAAGGTTCTTCACTGGGAGGGTGGTCAGGCACTGGAACCCTAAGGATGTGGTTATTTCATTGAGCCTGCTGGAGTTCAGAAAATGTTTGGACAACACTCTCAGAAATATGGTTTGATTTGAGGTGTTGCTATGTGGAGCCAGGAGTTAGACTCAGTGATCCTTCTTTCAAATTGTGTGTCCCTTCCAACTTTGGATATCCTATCATTTTGTGATTCTATACCTTCTTCCTCTGCTTCATCTCTATTGCTTCAACAACTAAAGTTACATTTCAGTTATAAGTTACGCAGGTCCCTGAAAGATTTACATGATTTACATTGCAAGTCTCCTTGTAAATTTCATGAATCATGGCCCCTAATGTGATCAGTTTAGACAGTAAAAGACACTTTCACCTTCTGGATTATATTAACACAATCTCAAACTCTTGAAAATTCTAACCCTATGTAGTCACTAAAGCATTTCAGATATTCAGACAGGGATTTTCTGCTTAAAACCAGTTTAACCTGAGCCATTGAGACATAAACTTGCAGAGCACTAACTGAACAGCACCAGGCTGTAAGGAGGAGGAATCATAAGGGACTGTTTGTCATTAATTATAATTAATTTAAACAAGTGGAATTTGGGTTACTAGCAGCACATTTCTGCATGGTGTTTTATTGGGTAAAACATAGTGATCAGTGAAAATTTTATTAAAGAACAGTCAGAATTGTATATGTCACAGAAACTAAAATCTTAAATTGAGATTCCTACTATTTTTCTGCTCTTACAACTAGCTAGTTGCTCATGTGAAATCTTGAGACAGTGAACTGGGAGGTAATTTGTGAATCCAGTTCTTGTTACCCCACCTGTACAGTTTGGGAGATATAAAAGGAATTGATCTTGATTACCAAAAACAGAAACAGAAATTCTGAAGTGAAGCAGACTCTTAAGCATTTAGAACTTGTACATCACTGCGTTCATCCATTATGTATAATATGAAGTGACACTGCAAGCTAGAAAAGAAGCTTCTTTCACCTTTCGCCCCACCATGGTTATATCCTCAGGCACCCTGATGAGTCACTGTGCTTCCCAATCTATGCAGGCAGAGCCTCAGACTGTCCCCCAGGGGAGGCAGTGGTCTCCTCCTTTGATTCAGTCTTCTCTTCTTTATTCTTCTTTGCATTTGAAGTTTCTTTCTACAGCTCTATCCTGAAATTCAAACCCAATACTTTGATACCACAGTTCATAAATCTTTTGAGAGGAATTTCTCCATGCCTATTAGAAATAGGTTAGATGTCTCACACCTCTGGAGAACCAGCCAGAACCATGTTTTTCATTTCAATAGCTGCCATAAAACCAGAAGAGGGTAGGTACATTTCTCAAATGTGATAACTCATATGACACTTATCACAACATTCAATGGTTATAGAAGCAAAAGCTTAAGAGAATAATTAATTTCCTATGTTCAAAGAAGGAAAGAGATTTTTATCATGCTATTATAAAACAAATATAAGCTGTTCCATGAAGGGGGAGGAGGGGTCTACTCATTTTGAAGTAAATGCAAACTAAACAATACTAATTACCTCTAATAATTGCCAAGGATTAGTTGCAAGGATTAGTAACATCAGAGAAAAGTAATTGTGTCGAATTGTTTTAGCAATTACAGTTGTTGATTTCCTTTTAATAATTGATGCCTGAAAACACAATCTTGCAGTTAAGAGCTATGATTTTCTCACATTGCCTAGCAACCTGTGCAAATATAGAACTGCAGATGCAAAACTAGTGACCTTTCCTTTATGCCCGCTTTCCAGTGCTTATTATTTCTATTTTACACAACAAAACATACAACTAGAGAAGAGGTTTCAAACACTGAACTCTTCATTAGATCTGTAGTATTTCAGATAAAAACCATGACAACACTTTTGCTTAACAGAAAAGGAGAAACTTTTTTATTTACCTACACTTAAAATGTTGCCTACTGGATACTGTCTCACTGATCTCTCAGAACAAAGAGAATGGTTACTCACCCTCCAAAGTCTATGGTTCTTAGGAGTCGTCGTCCATGCAAATCCCTCTCCCAGTGCATGTATATAGCATGTTGGGGATGTTTTTTAGACCAACAGTATCTACTTGAATCTAGTCCTGCACTTAAGAATACCAGCATTCAGTGGGTGGGTTTAGCTACTCACTTCTTTCCTTGGTACAAAATCTCCCCAAAGTAGGATTATTCAGCAAAAGGGAAAAAGAGCATATTCATAACAAAACTGCATGTTGCTTTCAAAGGAAGTGAAGGTAGTAGTCTACATGGCTTCTTCCCATAGAGACAAACTACAATTTCTTGAATTGAAGGACAGTGTGTATGAGGCAGTATGCACAGAGATGGAGTTGAGAGAGACCTTTTACCTCTTGAGTTAGAAGTCTGAACAGTAACAACTATCAGAGAAGACATAATTTCAGTGCATAACACCTTGGGAGAAGTTTCCAAATTGTTTGCTCAATTTGAAAGGGCTGTCCGCAAGGTCTTACAGAGAGCTCTGACTAATCGCTACTGCTGGCATAACCAGGACTGAGAATACTGTACTGAAGTTTCTCTCTCTAGAAATGTAAGGGCAATCAATCAAAACTTTGATTGGTGCTTTCCCAGCCTGGGTTTCTGTAGTTCCTTTTCTTGTTTAAAAGCTTATCACCTATGTCCAGTGGATATACAAAGTTGTTTGGTTGTTTGCTTGTTTTCTTATATAGAGGAAACACTTTAAATAATGTAGAAGTTTTACTTAACTTAGAGCATTATATGAGTTGCTGCTTCTTTTAGACAAATTGTGGAAAACTCTCTGAAAAGTTACCTATCTCAGTTCATCTCTTCTCATTAGTTTCATATTTTACATGCAATTTCAGGTCACATTAATCACTGTCATCATATATGACAATATGAAATAAAACAGAGTCCACTCTGCTTGCTCACTTTTTAGATAATTGGAGAGGTTCAGCACCTCAGAAAGTCAAGACATTTGTATTTAAAAATATCACTAAAAGAGAGAATAGAGAATAAAAATGAGTAGGATGAGAGAGAAGAATTATATTTTATAGATGTTTCTTTCTTTGAAATGAAGCACTTTAAAACATTTTGACAACTAGATGTGAATAGACCTATTATTTTGTAGAACAAATTTTATTAATGTTCTTCAGTTTCATGCATACAACTCCAAGCTTATTAGCTAAATACAATTTATTATAATTAGCTAAATGCAGTTCATATTTGAATTCCTAAATTAAAGGTGTTTGAACCCTGATTTTACAAATTACTTCCTTAAAGTATGAACGCACCCAGAGTTTCTAAGCAGGCTATCTTCAGCATTCGCATCCTCATTCATAGATCAACAGTGCAGAATTTGTATTTCTAGAAGCATATGATATAAATATTACCACGCAAAACCATTTGTATGGTTAAAAGCGGGTATGGTAATTCTGTTTGCACAGAATTTTTATTACAAGACTATTTTATGCAAAATGTGTATTTCTTGTTGCTTGAGTAACTCTATTGAACTGGTCATTTCTAAAAGCAGATATAAAATTTTGTTAAAATAGATACATAGATAGCAATGTAAAGTTGGCTGTTCTAGACTAACAATAAACAATCTCATCACACTTTATATATATATTCCTATGCTATTTCATAAATATACATATTTTTAAATCAGAGTAGATAATTTTAAAACCTTAGGTTTTTTTTCAAACATGCTTATTGAAAATAAGCAAGTACAGATGGTAAAAATCTTTTTATACCACCAATGAAACCATTACATTTTGCATTATTAAATCTATATGTTTTTCTGAATATGTATTAGCAACTTAGGAAAGTTCTTTCTGGACCATGTTTTTGTTTTTGTTGTTGTCATAACTACACATACATATTTGTGACGTAAATACTTCTTTCTAATGTCCAGCATTATGTTTTACCTTTACATATCACCTGTTTGCCTGAATCAATAGAAGATTTTTATGCTTATGCATGTATGCAGGATTACTTCTACCACCATTTTAGCATATAATCACTATCAAAACCTAGCCAACAGTAACATGAAAGAGGAAGCTTTCTTTGATCATACCTCCTCAAAAAATACTTATCCAACTCAAATCCAGTAGAAAGGATGGCAGCCTTGCTTTGCTGAAATGTGAAGAGTTAGGTGTTTGATAGTCTAATATGTCACTGTGAGGGAAAAACTTACGTACTAAGATTACTACTTCTAAATCATACTTTACAAATCCTCCATACAGCAGAATAACACTCTTGACTCACCACAGAGTGATAATGAACATATCATTGAGATTTCTTTGAAGGAAACAATTATTTTCTTTGTGTGTCTCTGTACTACTCATGAATTCAGAAGGCTGGGAAACAGGTGAGCAATGATAATGGGCTTTTAAAATGTTGTTTCTTCCCTACCTCTGCTAACTTTATAAGCATCCAAAACAACATAGAGATTGAATATTAGCTTTCTATAAGGAAGGTCCATTTTGCCGTTACCATTTCATGAAAGCAATGAAAGCTGCCAGGAACATTAAAAAAAAATATATCACATTTTAGGAAAAATCCCTTATTGTCTCCAAGAGAAAATGTTCAGCAGCTGGCCCCAAAATACTCTGGAAATACTCTGGAAAGAGACATGAAAGAAGTCTATGTTTTATCTGCCTGTAGAGCTCTTGGTGATGGATGATATGATGTAAATCTTTGCCAATATATGTCAAACTACCTTATTTGACTCTTGCCTAGTTAGTCACAGAGAAAAGAAAATATCATGTCTGGTTCACGTCCTTCAAGAATCCATTTCCTTTGATAAACAGAATAGTAGCAACACTGTGAAACAGTCACAAGTAAGATCTATGAAAAGAAAAGTTGGGTTATGTTTCTTTGCTTTATATCAAGAAAAAAAAATCAATATCCTGTATTTCAAGAGAACTAGCTCCAGTCTTTCCAGCTGTTTGCTGCAGCTCTAAGATACTGCATACTTGTTACATTAATTTATGCACAGCAAGGAATAAAACATAGAAAACCACAAAACATTAGACTAATCTTAAAGGTATTGAACAGTAATCCTAATTTCAAACTTATCTGCACACCTCAGTTCCTTTTACTCTGGAAAAAATGCATTAGCATGGACAAGTTTTAAAACCAGTAGTTCTCTTCCTGAATATCCATTTTAGAGTTGTCAATAAAAATTTTCAGGGACAACCTGGTACTGGTCAGGAAGTGATCAAAATATAGTTATATTTTTAATATATCATAATAACGTTAATGTTAGCAATCAAAATCTCTAGAGCAACATTATTTTGCCATTTTGGGTGAGATTATGTGACATGACTATGCAACAGAGAAAACAGTTAGATGATAACTATAATTTTTCAGCTGAATAAGGAATACAGTTTTTATAAGAGCTTTCCTGAAAACAAAACCATAACAACAACAACAACAAAAATCTCTTCTGTCAACATTTTCACTCTGGGTTGATTCATTTGGCTCTAGGAGAAAAATCAGTTAAATCTACTACTTAAATCAAAACACATACTGCCGCATTTTCTCTCCCAGGAAACATATACATTAAAGATATTAGTCACATTTTTAATGTATTATTGGAAAAGTCTCAAGTATTCTACCAATAAAGATAATGGAATTTATGTGAAACATTTATATTATTGAGATACCACAAATTACTAAGCAATGTTTCTTTCTGACTGTTGATAAAGAAATCTTAGATATTAAAATTTGCTTCAGATCAGCATCTCCAGATGTATCCACATCTAAAACTATGTATAAATTTTGCCCAATATTTTCAAGTTACCTAGGCATGTTTTACTTTGACATTCCTGAAAAACATATTTCTTACCATACTCCCAAGGAATGTCTGTAGAGGTTCTGCTGCAGACCCAACAAATAAAAGTTTCATGTAGCATATGGTTAGAACTTAGAATTGTATTGAATGTGTGGTAAGCATGTATATATGTGCATATATAAATGAGATAGAGATGGAGAAAGAGAAAGAGAGAGAGAGAGAGAGAGAGAGAGAGAGTTACCTTTTTCTAATCTTCACACTGTTTTAGGGTGATGAAAGCTTAATGTCCCCATATTCTGCAACAGAAGTGTCTTGTCTATAACTTGCATAGCTGACATGTTACAAAAAAATAATATAGACATCACCTCACCCTACCCTCTATTATATAATAGGGCTCTATGACTTAGTTATCAGCTAAGTGCTCAGCTGTTTTGTGGGAAGATTCCATTTCTTTACTAAGATTTGAAAGCTAAAAGAAAACCTGTCCTTGATCCTTTTCTTCCCTTTGGTGATCACAAGTATTCTGCCACAACTGCCTAGGTACTAACCTCCGGTACCAGCCAATTTGAGGTAATTCCCACCTTTCACTGATACAAGTCCTCAGGTCTGTAACAAAGGTAATTTAGAAGCCTTAAAATTTATAACATGAATCATGTAGCATCTCCTTTAAGCAAGAATAAAGGTACAAAAAAAGACATATTTCCCTTACAAAGCAGTTGATTTATTTTTTCTAAGACATATAGTTCAAAATGAAAAAAATATAAAAATAATATAAAAAATATAAAAAATAAAAAAATATATAAAAAATAAAAATATAAAAATACAAAAAAGTATAAACAAATACTTTGGGGACAAATGTGTGTGTTTTTTTTTGTTTGTTTGTTTGCTTTTTACCTCTGTTCTGATTTAAGGTGACAAGGGTATTAAAGAACTACAACTAATAAAAATAATGCCAACGTGGAATAACTTTCAAAGAAAGAAGAATGAGAAAAAGTGAAACAATAAAGATCTAGTTCATAGTATACACCTTTTAAAACGTATTTATTATTCTAGCAAAGTATACAGGGATCAAAAAAACAACTATATGGTTTATGTATGGTTAAAACATACATAGCATAAGTGCAGGCTTTGTATACAAAACTACATGTGTACTTTATTTTATAAAGACATTAGTCTTAAAGGCACAGGTTATATGGCTATACATGAAAGCTAGCAATATTTCAGGCTTAATAAACCATAAAAATGCAGCTGTTGGTTTAATAGGCTAAAATTTTATTGCTTATAATAGCTACAGTCTTAAATATTGCACTTATGTAAGTCCTCAATGATAAAATGTACTGTATTTCACCTCCTTTATTAAATTCATCTTTTTTTTTTTTTTAGCTACAACACTGAGAAGAATGACGTTTTATCAGGTTTCAAGTTCTTACTGCTAAATTTTCAAAGTTTGAGTGAATAAAATCCTAATGGAATAGTTAATGTGATCTTCATATTCATGCATTCAAAGTATTTAAGCAAATTACATTTTTTCCTTTCCTATCTTCCATATAATCTCTACTTCCTTTATGATAGCACATTACTTTCTTAGTCTTACTTTCTTTTCATCACAATTACCCACAAAGACTTTAACACTGTTTTTAAAGTCAACACCAAATAAAAAGTATTTTATTATGCTTAACAGTAATGAAAAGAGGCTTGTTTATTTTATTCCCTTTCAGTTTAAGGATACTTACAAATCACTTCTTGAAACTTTAGTACTTCCCTATTTTGGTAAATCTTGCTAGCTTGATACCTCTCCATGTATAAATGTGAAAATTTGCAATTAAAATCCAAAACATGGGCTAAACATAAAATCAAAAATGTCAAGCTCACAGTTTAGATCCTACACCAGTATACTGGATAGAGAAATATGCAGACCATTTTGAATTTAATAACAACAGAAATCTTTCCTTCAAAAATAATGGAATAAAAAAATCTGTTCAAGCTTCAGAGTGTACAAGATCATTGATTCTAACTCACTAAGAAAGATCTCAAGACTTTCCATATTTCTTGAAAGAAAATCAGATGAGGTCTTCACAAGAATTACTGATGGAGCATAGCAAAATGATAGCTGCACTTTTTTTTTTTTTTTTTTTTTTTTTTTTGGTACATCTCAAGGGAAGCCTTGAATTTTATTTATTTATTTGTTTGTTTGTTGGATGGGTCTTTCTATTACTGACATGGTCTTCATTAAAGACTAAGTTGAGAGTTTTGAGTTAAAAGGTAGAACAATATAGTGTAGAAAAAAAGATATAAAAAATTTCAGGCAGAATGATAAACTGTTATGCACATATGCTTAGTTTTATTACTAGTTATATTAATTTATTGGAAAAACAATAAAATATATTTCTATATTGCGTTTTTTATTCTTATTCTGATTCCTAAAACTTTTAAACTCCCGCCTCATTTCTCATAGGTGGGAAAGCTGTAAAAGGTTGAAAAAAAAATCCAAATAGTCCAGCGTGCCTTTTTCATCACACTGAAGTCAAAACAGCAACATTAGTATACATAACACAGAATCACAGAATCACAGAATTTTCTAGGTTGGAAGAGACCTCAAGGTCATCGAGTCCAACCTCCAACCTAACGCTAACAGCCCTCCATGTCCCTAAGCTCTACATCTAAACGTCTTTTGAAGACTTCCAGGGATGGTGACTCCACCACTTCCCTGGGCAGCCTGTTCCAGTGCCTCACAACCCTTTCAGTGAAGAAGTTCTTCCTAACATCTAACCTAAAACTCCCCTGGCGCAACTTAAGCCCATTCCCCCTCGTCCTGTCACCAGGCACGTGGGAGAACAGGCCAACCCCCACCTCGCTACAGCCTCCCTTGAGGTACCTAAAAAGAGCGATAAGGTCACCCCTGAGCCTCCTCTTCTCCAGGCTGAACAAGCCCAGCTCCCTCAGCCGCTCCTCATAGGACTTGTTCTCCAGGACCCTCACCAGCTTCGTCGCCCTTCTCTGCACCCGCTCAAGCACCTCGATGTCCTTCTTGTAGCGAGGGGCCCAAAACTGAACACAGTACTCGAGGTGCGGCCTCACCAGAGCTGAGTACAGGGGGACGATCACCTCCCTAGCCCTGCTGGTCACGCTGTTCCTGATACAAGCCAGGATGCCGTTGGCCTTCTTGGCCACCTGAGCACACTGCTGGCTCATATTCAGCCGACTATCCACCATCACTCCCAGGTCCTTCTCTGCCTGGCAGCTTTCCAACCATTCCTCTCCCAGCCTGTAGCTCTGCTTGGGGTTATTGCACCCCAGGTGCAAGACCTGGCACTTGGCCTTGTTAAACTTCATGCAGTTGACCTCAGCCCATCGGTGCAGCCTATCCAGATCCTCCTGCAGAGCTTTCCTACCCTCAAGCAGATCGACACACGCACCTAACTTGGTGTCATCTGCGAACTTACTGAGGGTGCACTCGATGCCCTCGTCCAGATCATTGATGAAGATATTAAAGAGGACCGGCCCCAGCACCGAGCCCTGGGGGACGCCACTAGTGACTGGCCTCCAACTGGACTTGGCTCCATTCACCACGACTCTTTGGGCCCGGCTATCCAGCCAGTTTCTAACCCAACGAAGCGTGCGCCAGTCCAAGCCAAGAGCAGCCAGTTTCTTGAGGAGAATGCTGTGGGAAACAGTGTCAAAAGCCTTGCTGAAGTCAAGGTAGACCACATCCACAGCCTTTCCCTCATCCACCCAGCGCGTCACTCTGTCATAGAAGGAGATCAGGTTCGTCGGGCATGACCTGCCTTTCATAAAGCCATGCTGACTGGGCCTGATCGCCTGCTTGCCCTGCAAGTGCTGCGTGATGACTCTCAGGAGGATCTGCTCCATGAGCTTTCCTGGCACTGAGGTCAAACTGACAGGCCTGTAGTTTCCCGGGTCTGCCCTCCGGCCCTTCTTGTAGATGGGCGTCACGTTTGCTAGCCACCAGTCGATTGGGACCTCCCCCGATAGCCAGGACTGTTGATAAATGATGGACAGTGGCTTGGCCAGCTCCTCTGCCAGTTCCCTCAGTACCCTTGGGTGGATCCCATCCGGCCCCATCGACTTGTGCACATCTAAGTGCCGTAACAGGTCACCAAACAGTTCTTCATGGATAATGAGGGCCACATCCTGCTCCCCATCCCCTTCCACCAGCTCAGGGTACTGAGTATCCAGAGAACATCCGGTATTGCCGCTAAAGACTGAGGCAAAGAAGGCATTGAGCACCTCCGCCTTTTCCTCATCTCTTGTAACTAAGTTTCCCCCCGCATCCAGTAAAGGATGGAGATTCTCCTTAGTCCTCCTTTTTGTGTTGATGTATTTATAGAAACGTTTTTTGTTCTCTTTAACGGCAGTAGCCAGATTGAGCTCCAGATGAGCTTTGGCCTTCCTAATTTTGTCCCTGCACAGCCTCGCTACTTCTTTAAAGTCCTCCTTAGTGGCCTGCCCACTTTTCCAAAGATTATAAACCCTCTTTTTCCTCCTAAGATCAAGCTCTGTTGAGCCAGGCCGGTCTTCTTCCCCGCCAGCTCGTCTTTGGGCACGTGGGGACAGACCGTTCCTGCGCCATTAAGACTTCCCTCTTGAAGAGGGGAAGTCTTACATCTCCCTTTCAATTTTATGCCAGTTTTGAATTACTAATAATTTCATTTTGTGACTTTAGACATGCTTAATGTCATCAAAAGCTTGCTGATATCTGGCCCTTTAAGGTACTGTAATTTATTTTCCATTCTTATAGTACTATAAAGGAACGTGCTTTTTGAACCAAGTGTTTCTGTTTTGGAGACCAACCAATTAAGTTTGTTTTTTTTTTTTTTTTGTCACTTCTCTGTAACTCATCATATTGCAGTATATATTTCATTCCAGTTTCTGTACATGTACTGTCACACATACTGAGTGTAATACAATATTACTCCAAAAATAACCCCAGCTGTGACTATTGTTTTGAACTTACTAACTGGAAAGGATCAACTAGTATCTTTAAAGGATATTTGATAAGCTCGTGTCTAGGATAAAAGCCCATGTTTTTAATGTTTTCTATTTTCATTTTAACTCCCTGACTTCCATATATCTTGTAAAACTTTTGATGTAGATTTGCAAATCTCAACAGACATGTGGTCCAAAACTTGAGCACACAGAAAACTATCCGCACAATGATAACTGCACATCAAAACCAGAAAATTAACTGTCAGTTATCACAGATTTAGAGAATTTTAATAGCATAATTTAACATTATAATGTTTTTAAAATTATGCGAATTATATTTTTGCCTGTTTAAAGATAAGTTTTAAATCTTGTTTTTTACAAAGAAGAAAATATTTTAATCTTCTTTTTTTTTCTTTTTTTTTTTTTTTTTTCATAAGAAAGATATTTATACTTATTCCTTTCAGTGGAAAATGCCATTTAACTTGCTTATATGTCATTTCTGCCCTTAGCTCTAAAGGCGATGTCATTTGAAAGCAGTTTCTAACATGTTTATGCATTTGAGCCACATACATATTGTGCTTTTACTTTCTATACAGTTTCCTTGGGCTTCCAATGATAAGTGTGTCCACATAGAATTTCCATTTAGAATTCAATTCGGAACCTTTGGGAATTTTTAATGGAGAGTTTATGAACAAGAACAAAAGTAACATAAAGCCTGAGCTCTATATGGCTGGAACAAATGAATATTAATCAAATAAATTTAAAAATCATTAAAGTTTATATAGCTTAATAAAATAATTTGCTGTTAGAATACTTACAGACTGGCTAATGTATGTTTGTATTGTCAACAAACCTTCTGCTTCAACTGTACAGTATCCTTTTTTATCTTACAGGTTTTTCTTTAGGTTTACTCAGCATAAATGTGATTTTCTGATACAAGATTACTGCTTTTATTGTAAAGTGATCAGAAATCAAAATTAGGAAATCTTAGAACTAGTTTCTGAATCCAGCTCCATAAATCCTGGCAAGTCACTCAATTCAACTCACCTTTACCTTTTTTTTTTTTCCATTTCTTTCTTGGAGGATGATCTCTAAAGTACATGAGCTGAGATATTATAGCCCTTATTACAGTGGAGACCTTGGATTTTTGCTGGATTCTCAAGATACTAACAAAAATTTCAGAAAGTGATCAAGCTTTGGATAGTATTTTGGTATTCTGATAACAGATCAATGACCAAAAAAAAAAAAATAGCTGAAAGATGTGTAAGAATTTAACATCTTACTCTACCTCAGATGGGAAATGTACACTGAGGTCCTACAGTTAGTTTCTATTTTCTGCCTGAGAAAATCAAAATTCCATTGTTGTCCTTATCAAACATCATCAGTCAATACTAGGGGCAAAGATGGGCCATAACTTAAACTTCAGAACCCACCATCCATAAAGGAACATGGAAAGAGCTGTAGCATGTTACAGTAGTTTTTAAAGCATAAAATCTTACACTAGATTTTAGAACTAAAGTTCAAGGAGTAATACACAGAATAAAAATTCTGGGCAAATGGGTTAAAGGAACACATAACACCAGATGCAATAAAAGCTTTGGACTATACAGTGGAAAAATTCAAATTAAATAGATTTTTGCTGTGACCTTCATTGGCCCTGCTGTCAACAGAGTGGCATGAATATTACAGAAGATGAAATAATGGTTTTTAGAATAAGATAATTTTGTTCTTTATAACATAAGCACTACACCACTTAAAAAGACTAAGCGAATAAAGATAACATGAAGTATAGAAATTACATTACGGATTTATTTTGCTTTATTTTTTACATTGGAATAATAGTTACAGCTTTATGCGACAAATACTGATACTAAGGTTTCATGAAAGCTAAAAAGATTGACTACAGCCTATGTATTTTGTTTTAACACCAGTAAGCTTTCTGTCAGCACTTGCAATCTATAATACATTGATATTCATATTATATAATAGCATATTCTGCTTTATTCCAACTGTTGAAGCAGAATGAATCATGGAGCTGATGTTATTTTGCATTCAGCAATGTTTTAGAGCAGAATTAATAACCTAACATCTTAATTCACCAAAAAAGGGAAGAGGAGGGAGGGAAGGATGGACAGACAGGAGGTAGAAGGAGGGAGAGAGCAGAGACAAGGAAAACAAAACAGTTCTATGATTTGAGCCTGAAGGCTTACAAGCCTCATCACTCAAGGGAGCTATATTGAGTGAGCAGCCAAAAATTGCTTCCCTCTACATTATGCATTTCTGACGCAGGGATCTGAAGACACCGTGCATGAGTAGCACAGACATCAGCCATTTCTGCCATCTGCCCCACAGTGGGAATACAAGATGAAATCAAACCAGTTTGTGAAGTGAGCATAGTGAGAGGCAGTTCGCTACAGCTGATGAACTGTGGAAAGAATTTTGAAGTTCAGTATTAGCAATTAACAGGAAGGCAAATATATTGCACTTCTAAAGCCAGAAAGACTTAAAATTTAAGAAATACCGTGACAATGGTGTCTCAGAGAAGTAAAAGTTTTCCCTCCCATCATGCAAAGGAAATTAGTAAAAAATAACAGTGATTGAAGGAGAATAGATATAATTTTGGGAGTCCTTAATTGTTAATAACAAATTATATAAAGTTCATGATGACATTTCTTGATGGAAAATAACTGATCATTACCAACTCTAGAGACTTAGGTGCTCCTGGACCTAAGAACAGATGCTGATTCAAGTTTTGGCTTATGAACATTACTGGAGTTAATCTGGTTTTTATCCTCAGGATAGTGGGGTAAAGTCATACAGAATTATAACGTATAAAGTATACAGATTCTGAAAGGCAATATTTAGGATCATGTCTGACTTCAATGATTCATAGCTATATGAGTTGAAGTAGAGAGTGACTTTAATGGAAAACTGGCTACTAAAATGATATTTTCAACAGCAACTTCTACAAGGGAGTGGAAGGAGATGATGAAGGAGAGCAAGCTCAAACTGATGCTTCTGCCTTACAAATGTATGAGGCATCCTTGTCTGGACCTAAAATCCCTTCAGGACTAAATGAAAAAGCCAAAATTTGCAAGCTGGAAACTTGTAAAGTTGCAATTTTTATCCACAGAAATCAACACGACTAAATGTATTGGCGACTACTAATAATAACTAAGCTTTTGGGGGATATACTCAGTATATCAATTACAGAAGTGTGAACCATATTGACTACAAGAACAGGCTTCAAAAACCTTATCTATAACCTATGAGAGACCAAAAGTATTTAGAAAAAAATATACATATTAATTTTTTTTGAAAAATTAGTATTTCAGTCTTAAGTGAATTAAAAATTAATATTTCAGGCATAACTGATTCAGCATAAAAACAAGATGTTGATAACTTCCAGTTTCTACTTCAGGTTTAGAAAACGACCCACACAAAAAAATCACTAAAGCTCATCATTTTGTATTTAATAATGCAAAAATCCAGAATCTATCCCTAATGAAAATGATTCTGCTGTTTTCATAAAAGTCAGAAAGCTTTGACCAAATCAAGATTTAAGGCAATCCTAGGGTTGATTTGAGCAAGGTAAACAACAGAAATTTAGAAAAAAAAAAAAAGCCAAAATTCTAAATCTGACATTCAGAAAAACATCTCTAGTGAACCAGAATTTTATATAATATATAATATAATATATAATATATAATATATAATATATAATATATAATATATAATATATAAAATTTAATTATATATATATATTATATATAATTATATATATATAACATATATAATATAACATAACGATATAACAATAATAAATATAATAAAATAATATAATAAAATAATATAACAATATATAATATAACATATTATATATGTTATATAATATTATATATGTTATATAATATATAATTATATATATAATATATATTTTATATTTCATATATATATGTAAACCTAGAACTTCTTCTCCAGACCAGGGAGTGCATTTGTCCCTGATATAGATGTGAAGGCTTGCATAACCACCCAACACCAACTGAGAGCCTGTGTTTCTCCAGACAGTGCTTACAAGCACAGGGACACATCTCCTATATCACAGGAAATCTGTGTTCATTTAGTTTCAGCTATAACCCATATATTCCAGTTAAAAAAAAATAAAAAATAAAAATAAATAATAATACTAATAAATAGATAATAAAAAAGGATTTAGTTAAAGTTTTACTTATACTGTGAAAGCTTGTAGTCATAACATTTTTTTTATTGTTCTCATACATGAAAAATCCAGACACACTTGCCTTCCTTGTAACTTCTGCAAAACCTCAAATGGAGCTTGTAATATTCACTGAGACATTCCAAGAGCTCCCTGAAGTTCAAGCTTTCACATTTAATAAATAGAAAACTTATAAAACCACTCGTAGTAAAGCTGTCTTGTACTCCTGTTTTAATCGATTATCGTCTCATCTGTCATATGCATTTGCGAGGAGCATTATGGGTAACTGGTCAGCTTCTACTTTGACCAGCTTGCTTCCTACACAAAAGAATGTCATGGACATTCAAGTGGCCCACTTGAATGGTCCACAAATGGTCAAGTGGACCATGAATCAGTTCTGTGACACAATATAGTTTAAAATCCTGGAGAAGAAACTTACAATCTACACAGGTTTTCCATTTGGTACATTTTAATAACTAGCCTAAAGCACTAAACATGGCCTAAGCAAAATTCATTCTCCTCCCCAAATATATACAAAGGCTTAAAAAAAAAAAAAAAAAAAAAAAAAAAAAAAAAAAGATTACGTTTGATAATTTCAAACTATTTTGGTTTTACTTTAGTCTATAACTGTCTTATATTGAAAAAGAAAATTATTTCAAAACCTGAAGCAGAAACAGAACTTTTTCCCATTTCTAATAGAAGATGCCTTATCCAGAGATTCTAATTGTGCCTGTGAATACATTTACCTACCCAGCATGATACTAGCAGTAGCTGCTTTTAACTCAAGTGCAAAAAAGCTGACTCAAAGGCATCATTTTTCCTAGTAAATAGGAGCAGGGTGGTTAACAAAATGGATACTTAACGCAGGATGATTATCAGTGCTATGGTTCATTCATCTGCAGAAAGATTTAGTAGAAATTGTGAGCTGGTGGTCCATTTTGTTCTGAAGTTTAAAGTTGAAAACATTTGTTGGTTTCTGAGAAGCTACTTGCTTATAGATGTTGAAAAATAGATGTAATAAGATGCGGACTTTCTACAACTCTAGCAGCAAAATAGGAGTAGGATGACAGCACAGTCTTGTCAGACAAGATAATAATATTTAGCCAGAAACTAACAGTAAAAGATATACTTTGCAGACAAATAACCAGGAGAAAAATGACAGAGCAGACAGGCATATTTTCTTTCTAGCTCTGTTTCTACCTTTGTGTACTGGGTTTATGTGGCAAAGTTTTGGTAATAGAGGGACTGCGGGGGTGGCCTCTGTGAGCAGAAACCCATGTCCTATCATAGCCAGCTCCAGTCAGCTCCAAAAGGGACCCACCACTGACTAGAGCTAGTTGTGCCTCTGAGAGAGCAGACTTAAGAAACAGAAACAACTACTGTGCAACAGCAGAGAGAGGAGAGAGAGAAGAGAGAGAAAATGTGCAAGAAGCAACCCTGCAGACCCCAAGGTCAATGAAGAAGGAGGGCAGGAGGCACTCCAGGTGCCAGATCCCCTGCAGCCTGTGGAGAGGCCCCTGGTGGAGCAGGCTGTCTTACTGCAGCCCATGGGTCCCATAGTGGAGCAGATCTCCACACTGCAGCCTGTGGAGGAGCCCCTGGTGGAGCACATGGATGTGGCCTGGAGGAGGCTGCGGCCCATGGAGAGCCCCCACAGGAGCAGGCCCTGAGCTGGAGCTGCAGCCTGTAGAGAGGAGCCCACGCAGGAGCAGGGGGCCTGGGGGGAAGCTGCCATCCATGGGGGACCCGTGCTGGAGCAGTTTGCTCCTCACGGATGGACGCCTTGGTACGGACCCATGTTGGAGCAATTCTTGAGGGGCTGCTGCCTGTGGGAAGCCCACATAAGATCAGTTCGGGAAGGACAGCATCTTGTGGGAGGGACCCCACGTGGAGCAGAAAAAGAGAGTGGAGATGAAGGAGCAGCAGAGACTGCAAATCACATTCCTCATTCCCCTGTGCCACGCAGGGGAAGGAAGAAGAACGCAGTGGTATGGGGGTGGGGGGAGGGTGTTTTTAGTTTGCCTTTAGTTCTCATTGCTCTAATTTATCAATAAGCAATAGATTATATTAATTTTCCATATGATGAGTCTGTTTTGTTTATGATGGTAATTGCTGAATGATCTCCTTGCCCATATTTCAATCCATGAGCTTATTTTCATTGTATTTTGTCTCTTTCTTCCTCTGAGGAACTGGAGTGAAAGAGCTGTGTGGTGGTGCTTAGCTGTCCATCGATGTTAAACCACCACACTGTATCCCAGACATCTCAGAAATCCTTAGCTAAGTAAGAACAAGATATCAGAATTCTAACATCAAAAACCCCAAATGTTTCATAAGGGCCATATTCATCTAAAGAACCTCCAGTTCACCTTCTTTGTACTACCAAGGGAAATATAGCTAGTTAGCAGAAATACTAATTGCAACATCAAAATAGATGTGCATTACTGTGGCAGATCTGAAGATGCACTTGTGTCACCAAAAGCTTACCAGTTTCTCCTCAAATCAGTTAGTTTATCTATATATATATAGAGAGAGAGTTTTTCCCTACAAGTCTTGCCAAGGTATTTTGAGATATTCTATACAGTTTGTCCTACTTCCACCATCCAGTCAAAATAACAATAATTTCAAGTGCAATGATCCTTTAGAACTTGGACTGAAATCCTCAGTACTAATCTAATCTAAAAGATTAGATTTTAATAAAAAGAATCTCTTAAGATTTATTCCCATCACTACCACACACAATTTTGGCATGGAGTTTTACATCCATTGCCTCCCACATTGTTCATCCCTGTAATGTCTAGGCAATAATTTCAGAACTCAGTCTTTTTAGCTCAACTTTAGCTTTTGCTTTTCCTTTTAGTTGTACTTGTGTTCATCCTGCAAAACTGCTTCACCTCTTATGACAGAAAAAAACGGAGACAAAGAAATCTCCATGAGGCCTGCTTTCCTGGAAGTACAAACATAGCACAGCTCAAGACGTCTGAACTTCTAATGGAGATCTAAAGAATGCACAGTGTTAGTGTATTCCTTATACTAAGACCAAAAAAAAGGCCTATCTCATGGCCTTTAAAAATCAGAACCAGTCTTCTGTAGATACAAAGTGTTAAGTAAACAGCACTGAACAAAGCCACAATTTTGTTCTAAAAGCAAATTCAAAAAATGGAAATTTGTCCTGCGAGTGTTCTGCCCATCAAATACAACACAGTATATTACAGAGTATATTACAACATAACAGAATTACTCTGTTTGAAAAGTAGGTATAAAATCTTCCGTAACAAAACAAGAAAACATAAAGCAACACTTTTTTTTTTTTTTTAACCTGTTGTTGCTTATGCTTATAGAGCACCTACCAATTTCACATACGTCTGGTCATTTGAAATATTTTCCCTTTCCTTCTGAATTCTTAGTGAATTCAGTAAGAATTACTGAAATCTTATTGAATTCATTTCCTTTCAACAATGGGACAACTGGTAACATCATCAATACTAAAAAGAGAAGGCAAATAAAAAGGTAGGTGATGAACAACCAATCTAAAGAAGAACTGGAACACTGGTGGCATTGATAGCACTGCGATGTCTCCTTAATATCCCATAATAGTACACTATGATCTGGAATGTGACTGCTGAATCCCAACAAGCTTTCAGAAGAGAGATAGAAAAGAAAAATCCCATACAAAATGTCTTTGTACATTGTCAGTTAGGAAGAAATTAAATGAACATAGCAGAACTAGGTATTTTAATTGATTTTATTTATATTTCATATATGTAATATGAATTTTAATAACAAGACATTTTCTGGCTAATACTGGAAATTGTTTCAATTAATAAAATAATTTTTCAGGGCAAATTTGGAAACAGAAGATAACAGAAACATTCAGCAGTACTGATAGCCATTTGTATCTTGCTGTGACATGAAGACTTCACAGTCTTTCTCAGGCAGAAAACACAAAAGAAATCAGCAACAACTACAGGAAAAGAGATACAATACTTGACACCACGATTGCAGTGGAGGTAAATACTAGGACATTTAAACTTCAGTAACATTTTTTCCCAATCTTGAGAATTTAAAGAAAATAAAATCCACATCAGCTCCCACTAAATCATTTTGAATAACAAGTACATGTGAAGTTATTTTGTATTTCCCATTTGGCTTTTGACAAATAGGTTATATACAAATAAATCACTTAGAAAGCTTTAGTTGTACTACCATGAGTATAAAAGTTACTCTCAAGTAAAACCGTGCAGACCTAATATATGAGCCTAACAGTCAAAGCTTTAAAAACCTACACCAAGAAAATCCCAAAAATTAAGGTTATGGGAATTTGTAGTCTTGTGAAACACATAATAAGCTTCATTATAGGCTGCATCTCTAGGCAGTAGGATTCACTTCCCTTCAAAACTGCTGTTGTAATCCAGTTTCAGTTTCCATCCTCCCTCTCAGAGACTTCATGGAACAACACACAATAGCTTTCCAGTAACAAAGTTGTATACATGTATATACAAACATACATAAAATAGAACTGAAAAAAGAGAATGCAAGCCCAAAAAAAGGTCCCTTACACTTGAACTCAAATCATGCTCTAAGTTCCTAAGCAGTATCGAGCATGTGGAAGATTTTCAGTTATTATTCCCATGAATTAAAAGTATTTTGATATATTTGCCAGTTAGCCCATGGGGAAACAAAAGAGAGGGAAGAGAGAGAAGAAGAAGGAGAGGGAGAGGGAGAGGGAGAGGGAGAAGGAGAGGGAGAGGGAGAGGGAGAGGGAGAGGGAGAGGGAGAGGGAGAGGGAGAGGGAGAGGGAGAGGGAGAGAATGAAAGAATGAACAAAAGAATGAACAAACAAAAGAAAGAAGGAAAGAAGGAAAGAAGGAAGGAAAGAAAGAAAGAGAGAAAGAAAGAGAGAAAGAGAGAGAAAGAGAGAAAGAGAGAAAGGGAGGAGAAGGAGAAGAGAGAAAGAGAGAAAGAAAGAAAGAGAAAGAGAGAAAGAAAGAGAAAAGAAAGAAGAAAGAGAAGAAAGAGAAAGAGAGAGAGAAGAGAGAAAGAGAGAAGAGAAGAGAAGAGAAAGAGAGAAAGAGAGAAGAGAAGAGAGAAAGAGAGAAAGAGAAAGAGAGAAAGAGAGAAAGAGAGAAAGAGAGAAGAGAGAGAGAAGAGAGAAGAGAGAAGAGAGAGAAAGAGAGAAAGAGAGAAAGAGAAAGAGAGAAAGAGAGAAAGAGAGAAAGAGAGAAAGAGAGAAAGAGAGAAAGAGAGAAAGAAAGAAAGAAAGAAAGAAAGAAAGAAAGAAAGAAAGAAAGAAAGAAAGAAAGAAAGAAAGAAAGAAAATGTTAATCTTGCTTTCCATACAGAAGTCATCAACTTCATAACTGCTACATCAACATCAACATCTATTATTTCCATAGGAAGAAGAACGCCAGTTTTAGATGAACTCAGAATCACTTTTTGGTCCGAAAAATACAATTTTCATTAATGTAGGATGATAGGGGCTAGGATATGGCTAAAATGCACACCTTAAAAAAAGTCAGCAATAATGCAATTAATGCCCTTCGGTTTGTAAGAGTATTGATTGGATTCATGTCCCTGGATTCACTTGTCATGACAGACACTAGAGCCACTAAATCCCCTCCTTTCTGCAGTCCTCTACCCCAGTTCCTTTGACACCAAGAGCTGCTAAATGGAAAGCAGAAGCTTCACTGTTCCTTTCCGCAGCAGAGCCTTGCACCTAGATCTCCTGCTTCTGAATGGGCCTCCAGAACACTGGACTATTGAGTCTTTGTGTTTTATCTATCATTCGATCAATCAAAAATATTACACACAAACACACACATGGACACACAGACACACAAACAAACAAACAAAAAACTCCATAAAAATATCTTCGTTTTACCATGACACAAAATGTCATAGTGGAATGTTTGATTAGCACACAGTCTTCATTTGAACCTATGTCAGTGGCTTCTTGCTATTTGTTGATGTTTTGTAACTAAATGCTCCAGGGCTTACTAAGAGATGGTAAGTTGCTCATAGCCAAGTCTTGGCTGTGATTGCCATCTCCATAACAGTCCAAATTTATTTTAAAAGTCACAATTACATTTTCCAGAAGCTTGAATTTCTAGGAGGTAGGATTTAATCATATAAGCACATCACTCCTTAGTAAACTACTGGTTTATCCAAATAGCATAACATTTTGTAGATTTTTTTCTTAGCCTTCTGAATATTTATCATGATAATGACAATATTAGAATAGGGCAATTTCCCCTCCATTCATGTCTTCACACTCTGATCAGTTGTGCATGCTTTATAAAGCAATGAAGAATTAAAGGCTTTTGTCACAGCAAAGTGTGGCACAAGTTGAGGCCAGCCCCTGCCCCATTGAGGCCACAGCAGGGCTGGGCTCCAGCTTCCTGCAGCCCTGCCCTGCTCTGTCATGGCTCCCTGCCCAGCGAGGCCCACCCACAGGTGCATGGCCCAGACCGGCCTGGGCCCAGCCCCATGTGGTGCAGGATGCCCAGGGCTGGGGCTGCCCCTGTGCCCCTGGGCTCCTGGCTGGGGCTCTGGGACAGGCCCTGTCTACCAGGCAGTGACACAATGGACCCAGTGAGACCCCATGCTCCTGATGCCCAGCCTCAGAGAACCACCAGCTCCTGCAGTAACCTGACAATTAGATTATTAAAATCTCATGAATACAAAGGGAAACTAAGCCATTATGTACATTATTGAATCATGAACCATCCAGTCTTACTGCACCGTAAGAGCTATTTTCTGTTGTGTTTTACTTCCTTTTTGCCT
This sequence comes from Netta rufina, assembly GCF_964035555.1. Lineage (NCBI taxonomy): Eukaryota > Metazoa > Chordata > Aves > Anseriformes > Anatidae > Netta > Netta rufina. The sequence goes on along the minus strand of NC_140124.1, from coordinate 71,609,200 downwards.
CCCAGCTCTGATAAAGTGCATCTAATAAAGAATAACTGGCTACTGCAGCAAATATATATATATATATTTGTATCTCTACAGTTTTGAACTCACAACGTTGTAGGATCTTCAGATCTTCAGTCTTCACTGTGATCTCACATCTACTTAATCTAATTGTATTTAACCCTTAAACTGAGTCATGAGGTAGGAAGTCAGTCCCCACTGTTTCCCTATATTTTTCCATCTTCTGTGAGGACTAAGAAATAGAAACCACTAGCAATGTCCAATAGCATTCATCCCTTCTAAATTATGGTTAATAAGCAAAAATAAAAATGCTTGTGACCATTGGACATTGTCAGCTTCTTTATGCATGTTTGCAACACAGGATAATTCATCCTAATTAAATCATTCCTTTAAATCATTTTATGATTTGTAAAAAGACTTATTAGCACATGAAGAAAGAATCTCAAAGACAGATTATTCTACATCAGCATATAGCAAGATCAATATTTTCCTTCCCAGCCTTTCAGACCTAAACAGGTTGAAAGTAAAATCATTGACAGCGACAATTCAGAATGGTAGGTCATAATGGATCTTTTTTAAGCATGCCTATGAATTAAGGCAGACACTACAACAGCACTATAGCAGTCCTGGGATTTGGGAAGCAGTATTTTAGCAGCATGTTGCCCGTCTTCTCATGCTGTGAACATATTTATAGTAGTTCTATGAAGTCCCAGGACTGCTGGTGTAGCATCTGTTCCCTACCAACAAAGACTTGGATATTACACAAGAGTCTGTTTTATATTCATCAGCTGCCCCTTTACAAACACATGACTTCTTTTGCAACAGATTTTTTAATCTGGGTTTTCTCGTGTGAACATGCAAACACACTCATTGTTAAATATATATCTCTATGATATTATCAGACCTTTATCAGGCTTCAGTTACAGTCCGGATAAATAGAAGCTCTTACACTTAGATGTTATCCACATCCAAAAACACATACACATTTCCAAAGGTGTTAACAAAAAACTTTAATCATGGAACAAGCGGATTTAAAAATGACCTTAATTCAGCATAACTGAGTTACTAATGCTCCTCTTCACAAAGTGGTAATTACATTGTCAATTCACAATTCAAAATACTTAAACTGGCATTGACATTTACCATCTCAGACCTTGCTCATTTTTGAAGAGTGCACACGCATTAGTTCCATATACAAATTCAGACCTTGGTCTCTGGTATTGTTGGACAGACTTGTAGACCCATCAGTTTCAGTGGGGTATTCCCAATAAACAATTTTAACAAGAATTATCCCATGGTGGTACTTGAGCTGAGTACATCATTTACTCCAAATCATTTAACTTTGTTAGTGTTTGGATGTGCTTACTTTATTGATTAGGCTCACTTCATGAGCTGGTTCAGGATCAAAGTCTGGTGATGGCATTACAAACCAACAAGCTCTCTTTTAAGTTTTCTTCCCAGAGAGCAATCTGGAGCAAGCTGACCAGTTTCTTCCAAACATGTAACTTGAGCTTGGTTGGCATGGCAGTGTCACCTCAGTGGCAGGACCACCTCCAGACAGACAGGATGGATGCAGACAGGACACATATGGCTTCTCCTTGGGACAACATTTCAGTTCTCTTTTTAATGGATCTAGAACTACGTTTTTATGAAAAGAAAGGGTATAACTAGTCAGGTTGTTTTGTTTGTTTGTTTAAATCTACTGTAAAGCTGTAGAAGAAAAGCTTCAGAGCTAATAAAATAACCATACCCACGTATACATAATGCACATCCTCTGTACTTCCTGAGTCAGCCATCTGCTCTTCAGTATTGTAAATACCAGTATAGTGGAGTAACAAGAAATAGGCAATGTGAATTTTTACTTATTTTTTTCTCATTCCCTTATATTCTGGTCAATGCATGTTTCAGTGGAAGAGAGCAAGGAATCTGAGCAAGGTACGTTTGTCACAGGCAACCTGCCTGAGTGTTCTCAGACTAACAGGCAGTCAGGTTAGCAGATCCTGTACATCCATATTGAGGTTATTGAGGATAATTGTTCAGGGATTTCAAGAAATCAGATTACCTCATAATCCAATAGTGACATTTGGCATACTACATATTATTAAGTCATTGCAAAATTGTTATGCAAATTACATATTCACAAGCAGGAGTGCAAAGAATAGAATAACTAGAGAATTGCATGGTGTTATGAAGCAGCTGAGCAATATCTTGATCATTGTCAATTACATACCAGTCTAGTTTTTGAATAGAATGTTTCAGAGTAGAATATGTTTGCAGCAGCTCTACTGGACATCATTAAACCAGTGGTAGATTCCATGTTGAGTCCTTTATATCTTTTAAATACAAATGCCCATTGCACTTTCATGCTTCACTCTCTGATGTGAAAGACATATTTACCAGCCATTTTGTGTAGTACTGCAGAGAATATTTACATAGAAGAAAAGAAAATCAGAGCACTCTAGGACTGAAAGCATGGATATTTTTTTAAAAACAATAATATCAATAGATAATTGTTAGCTTATCAGTTCAATGTAATCAGTTAATTTTCACATGCTTCCCCTCACCTTGCTCACCTTTTGGTATTGCTTAAATAAAATGATTTCCCATATTAAACTGCTATCACGTTGTGCACTATCCTTCCCTTCAAGTGTCACACACAACGTTTTGCAGAAAGTTTATAACATTACCTCGTGTGAAATGTGTGCCAACAGACATCTACTTTTCCTGTAAAAATCCAAACCTGTTTGCTTGTATTATTGATCTTACAATCTATTCTAGCTTAATCACATGTCAAGAAGCAGTCTAAAAATATAATTTAAATTTAAAACTAGATATATTCATTGATATTTAATTGCAGGCATCACCTTTTTCACTGCTGAAGCATAATGAGAAGGAAGCAATTTCAAAATGTGCTGAGAGGCCTTTGGCTGCTCTAAAGTAGAGCAGGCTGTCATAGCAACTGCCATACCATCCTCTATTTGTTCTATGTAAATGGCATATCAGAGTGCAGCTGCAGCATCGGTGCAGTCTATTTCTGCAAAAACAAAGCATGGCTGCACACCTCTACTGCTGTTGTTGCCACATGGACTAAAAATCAGTGTAAACAAAAACAAAAACAAACAAACAAACAAAAAAACACTCAAATAGGCCTTATTAAAATATTTAAAAATAAATAAATAAAATAAAATAAAATAGAGTATACAGATTAGCACTTTCATTTTCTGCAAGGCACATGTTGTCTGTCATGATGACCTTGACATTCAAGTCTATATTTAACCCTTGAGTAAGAAAATTTACAAAGGCATATTCTCTTTAGGTTCAACATCTTCCATTGCAAATGAGATTTGTCTTATCAAGGCGGCAGCAAATCAAATTCAATATTACATCAGAGCTGCTTGTGTGCATTTACAGGATTACTGATTTGGAAATTTAACATCTGCAAAATACAAAAGTAGCCAATTAAGCTTAGGAAAGTGTCCTGGTTTCAGTTAGCACAGAATTAATTTTCTTCCTAGTAGCTGGTGGAATGCTGTGTTTTGGCTTAGAATGAGAAGAGTGCTGATAACACCCCGATGCTTTAATTGTTGCAGAGCAGTGCTTATACTAAGCCAAGGACATCTCAGCCTTTGCTCTGTCCTGCCAACGGGCAGGCTGGGGGGTGCAGTAAGAGCTGGGAGGGGACAGACCCAGGACAGGTGACCCAAACTAGCCAAAGGGGTATTCCATACCATCTGACGTCATGCTAAACAATATATAGGGGTGGCTAGCCGGGGGGAGGGGGCCGGACTGCTCGGGGTTAGGCTGGGCATCGGTCAGCGGGTGGTGAGCAATTGCATTGTGCATCACTTGTTTGTACATACTATTATTACTTTCGTATTATCCCCATTGTATCATCATTATTATTATTGTTATTATTATTTTTGTTTTTTTTTTTTTTTTTTTTTTTTCTTTTCCTGTCTTATTAAACTGTCTTTATCTCAACTCACGGGCTTCACTTTCCATTTCTCTCCCCCGTCCCAGAGAGGGAGGGGGGGAGGGTGAGCGAACGGCTGCGTGGTGTTTAGCTGCCGGTCGGGTTAAACCACGACAGAAAGTCTTTACACATCAGCTGATCTCCCCTGTTGTACGAGGGCTAATAGTACTTACCCACATGGCTGTGAAATAGTCTGGAAATATGAGAAATGTCTGTGATCGTTAATAATGGCTATTATAAAAATAATATCAAATTAATAATTGGATATTAAAAATGCCCTCTTTCTAACTTGTTCAGGCTTCTATAGATAGAAGTGGTCATTTTAGAATTTGTTTTATGGTACGAAGGTAGATATTATCTCTGCTCCTTTTTCAGTCTGTCTATTCTTAAAATCAACATCAAAAGAGAGATAATACCTATTATTAGGCAAAATGATGCAGTCTGGAGAATCGAAAAAGATCAAACTGTAGGGCACACAAGCCCTTTCTCAAGTCTAATGTGAGCCAAGCATGAACTAGAAGCAATTACTGTGGCTGCAATTTATTTCAGGAGGAAAAAACAAAAACAAAAACAAAAACAACAACAACAAAAAAAAACACTAAACTTTCAGGAGATCAGTCTGATTACTAATATGTATAATATTACATGATAAACAAAATTCTGGCCTAAAATATGTGTATGGGGGGAGGGGGCGGGGGGGGGGGGAGGGAGGGTGCGAAGGTTGGAAATCCATTAGAATTTCCTTCATATCTTATATGCTGCAAATTCCTGACTGTTATTGCAAACAATGTCTAGCTTAAATGTGCAGGAAGTTTTCTGTCTTTCTATCTACTAAGACATGTTTAGAATCTACTACGGCATGTTAGAATCAAATTATATGCTACACTGAATTTCATCTCTAGAACATCCATGGAATGTCAGCAAAATACATATATACATTATATTTGGAAAAAAAAAAAAAAAAAAAAAACACAAACAACATGAGACATCTTCCTCTGAAACCTCTTTATGTGTCGTTTTGTGTTGGAAACTAAAACCCACATAAACTAAATGCTTAACATCCAGATGTGCAAGGTTTTCCCTTTAGTCTTAAGCTTTCCTGCCTCAGGCTGACTCATTCTCTAAAAGCTTTGTGAAACCTATTTAATATCATTAGAATGTGGTCAACAGAAAGAAATGAGATCACATTTCAAAAATATATGTTTAAATATATAAAATATATATATATATTTTGGCAATTTGGCAATTTCAGAAGAGGATACTTCAGTTTTTTTGTCCTGACAAGATTAAAAACATATTAATAAAAAATAAAAAAATAAAAATAAAAATAAATGTATATATATATATAGGGGAAAAACAATTAAATAACAACAACAAAAAAAAAAACATATGAAACAGATACAAAAGCAGAAATGCATTTTCTAATTCTATTCTAATCTACGTTACTTTGCAAATAGTGAACAAGATTTCTTAATTTCTGTAGTGTCATATTGAGAAATGGTTAGAAATCCAGACTCAACTTGGCTGAATTAGTTTATTAAGATTTATTAAGGCCATCTGAGGACTGAATTCAACCATCTATGTGAATGTGTTGGTATCTTATCTAAGGTGCAAACTAGGAGTTCAAACTATTTTTTCATAGAATTCAGTCCCACAGAAGTTCCATTTGTGATGTAATATGCCATGAAAATCTGGGTTGGGAACATAATGTTACCCATTAAAAATTTTGTCCCTATTTGCTTTAAGCCCTACAGCTAAAAATATATAGTCAGCTAGTCTGTGTGGGTCACATAAATCTTTCTGTCTCACTACCATCATGATCACAGCAGCTTCCAAAATATCTTTGTCTGTTGTCTACAACTGCCTACTCCTTTCTAGCTTTTGGAGCTCATTAGTTTGCTTTGAAACCTACTTGCATTACATAATAATTTCAACTGCATCTTAATCTTTCTAAGTAGCACAGTAGAACTTCAAATTTTGCTGTGTGTGAGACAGGGAGGAATGTGCCCCAAAATGTGCTCTTATATCTGCAGAGCCAGGCGGTGAGAGATTCACAATGTGCAGCCTGTGAAGAAGCTGAAGAGAACTTCCAATAAATATATGGGAGAACTTCCATAAATATATGGAAGAGGACTTCCATATATTTATTATCAAAGCATTTGCCTTAAGACTGATCAACACTGTAAGCAGAAAATGTGCATCTCACAGCTGCAGAAATCTGTCTTGGTTTCCCTTTCATTATTAGCCATGTTTTTTTGAGCTTCTTCACTACTTTCTACTAATTGCAGTAGTTTCCTTTTTCCCCAATTGTTTCCAAATTCTTCCAGTTCTTAAGGACACCACACAGCTTGCAAAATGAAGCTTGGGAGCATAATTTTTTTTTCTAAAAATCAGTAAAGTTCGATATTTTTCTAAGAATGCAAATAAATATAACTATGCTTTGTAGGCTATCATCCTGCTCATACAGAGCAGAACTCACCTACTAAGTATGGAGTGTTATTTGATAAAAGCAGCAAAAAGTCTGAGAAAAAAAAAAGGAGGTTAATTCATGACCTTATATGGGATTGCATTAGATTACAAAAATAAGCCACTACCTCCAATAAAACCTACCAGTGTTCTCAGAAATGTTTCTATTTCTCTTCTCCTTCCAGAATCCAACTGGGACATGGGACATGGGAATCCAACCAGGAATCCAACGGGAATCTTCCAGAATCCAACATGGGACACGACTCTATTTGACAATCTGGACCTCTTCCCCTTTCTCATTAAGGTGTTTACCACCAGAAGGACTGTTTTCAGAGACATGTAACAGGGAGGAAGTGGTCATAGGCTTGAATGATCACTCTGGGTCCCAAGAGAGATATTTATTCTCTACTAGCTTTGAAGTCGAAAGTTCTTGGTCTACATCCCCCTTTGAATCCATGCTCAAAATAGGAAAAAATGTGTCTGAAAACACCTTTTGGAAAAAGGCTGAAGAACTTAGACAATGCTTGAAATAAAAAACTTTTATTCAGCAAGGTGCACCAGAATGGGACAGAAATCTACATGAAAATAGAGGAACTCTTTGGTTTTAAAAACAAATAGAACCAAATTAGAGGGGTGTGTTGTTGCTGTTATAGCTTCAGTAACAATAAAATTCCAGATCATTTCAGTAATACACAGGGAAATTGACAAATTCACAGAGAAAAATAAATAAATAATAATTTTAAAAAACACTATATGTGGTTCTTGTTTACAATCTCACAGGCCAGCATCTCCCTTGCAAGAGAAAATATATTCCTGTATCTCAATCTACAGTTCTTCAGACCCCAACTTGTTTGTGTTCCAGCTCTCTTTTTTTCTAGTATTGCTTCCAAATTACAAAATTATGATGACTATAATTAAATGTCTTTGCCATGAAAGAACACTGTCTTCTATTTACTTTTTAACTTTTGTAAAAAATCATTTATGTCTGTTTTGCAACAGTATCACTCATACCATTCTCCAATAATCTCTCCAACCTGTTCATTTACAGTATCCCATACAGAAAGAATGGACACCTCTTCAAATGGGTATGGAAAGTTTAAGAAAGGAAGAGACACAAGGCAATATGTGACCTGCTCATTTATGTAAAATGGTGTCTGCATATGTAAAATGATGTTCTTCCACCTACATTCAGGTCCAAAGACATTGCTGTTTCCTTCAGGTACTTAGGCTGAGCCTGTCAGATGGTTCATGAAGGTGAAATTACAACATGCCCCACAAGAAGCTCTGTCAACGTGTACCAATTGACCTGTAGGTCAGAGTAAGAAAATAGAGAGAATTTGTGAAACAGAAGGCCCCAGACTACTGTGTAAGACAGTGGTATCCATGTAAATTCAAGGGCATTCTTCACTCAGTAGCAACATTACTGAAAATATATTCTGAGGCCTGAAGTCTTCAAGATATGTAAGATTATAATTATGGAACCCTGTACTCTGAGAAGCAGACTGCAAAAGCAGTCTGGTTTATAAATAGTACATAAGTTGGGGTAAACAGCCCAATGAAAATGATAAGATGATAAAATGTAGGACCTGGTCTCTTTTTTTTTTCTTTTTTTTTTTTTTGTATCTTTGCATATAAAATTGGCTGTAGTAAAAATTCTTACTTCTCAAAGTAAAAATTCTTACTTCTCAAGGACAGATTCTGTGATGCCAGGCCCAAATCCAGCTCTAGACAAAAGCATGTCCTTGTGAAAGGGATCCCTGAGAAAACGATCTGAAGGACTGAATTTCATCAGAAACTGTATTTTATATCACTGTGCTCAAGGCACCACTTAATTCATGTAGCATTGTGCTACACAAATCAACTTTAAATCTAAAATATGTCTACGAAGCTCAAGGAAGAGGAGCTCCCAGGAGCTCTCCTAGAACAACAACTTGTTATACTCCCAAATAATTTCTGATTGAGTTGTAGAGCTGTCAAAAATTACATTCTTTCAGCATAATATCAGTCTTCTTACAGTCCTTGGTGCATGTGATTGTCTGGGCTAATTGTTGCTTTCTATGACAGAAACTGCAGCTAACAAAGAATGGGTTGTAGAAGCTTTTTAATAAATAAATAAATAAATAAATAAATAATCTATTCTTTTGAATAAATACTTAACAAACAATCCAACAAAAAATCTAAGGCTAACAAGTTATATAAACTTGTTCCAGTAATGTTGGATTGACTGAAAGCAATGGATTCAAGGCACACAAATGGAAACAGAGGTCTACCAATGTGTGCAACACTTCCAAGGAGCAGGAATCTTTGTGTGGATGCTGTGGATGATGTAGGGACTTCTTACTGACATTAAATCTTCCTTTGTTCAGAGTGAGATGTCACACCGTTCATGCACACAGAAAGGAAAGTGTCCTCAAACAACATTTCAACCCTGCAATACCCTCCAACTTCTTAAAAAGAATTCTTTCCCCAGCTCCATGATAATAGTAAAATGGCACTGTTTGGAGACTGGAGGTCTTGAGACTAACTGCGAGGAGAATGCACACTCCTTTTTGCTATAAGCACAGGAGAAAAACTAGTTAGGTTTCATATGTCTTCATTTGGAACAATACCTTCTGTGTTTAAAAAACAAAACAAAACACAAAGTCTTTTCCATTTTATTTCAGCTTCTAATAGGTCATGTATAAAATTGGAAAAGGTTGTCATAGTAAATAATATTTGTTTTTTCTTACTTAGATCCTCACATCTAATGTTCTTACTAAATAAAGTTTGGAGAAAAAAATTGATTATTTTAATATTTACTTTTAATTGATATTAAGTTCTTTTTAGCACAAGCATGGAATAGCAGTTTTACCACTTCATGATTATCTGTCCACAGAAAGGGAATAAAATAAAAATAACCTGGAGAAACTTCAGTTCATTAAAAATATTTGAGTCTTTCAATACTTTTGCAGACTACTAATGATCATCTGTGTGGCAGAAACCTCTGAATTGTCAATTATTATTGTTGTTTGAGATCAACAATATAAAAAATGTAGAAAAATGTTAGCTTTCAGAGCAGATTAAATAAATGTGATGAAGTCACCTAACAGAATGCAGAATCTCTTGATGAGATCAGTTAGTATGTTCCAAGAAATATTCAGAAATGTTCAGATCAATGAATTAATCTTATCTTATCAAACTAAAAAATATTAAACTAAGAGACTGTTTCTTCAGGTAGAGATACATAATAAAAGAAATCAAGACAGTCATCTTATGTTTTGTAGTATTCTTAGAGAAAAAACAAACAAACAAACGAAAAAAAAACATACTGCTATCAGGAAAAAATGCTTAAAGTTAAAACAGAGGTAAAGGCCAAAGCTCATCTGGAGCTCAATCTGGCTACTGCTGTTAAAGACAACAAAAAATGTTTTTACAAATATGTCAACGCAAAACAGAGGACTAAGGAGAATCTCCATCCTTTACTGGATGTGGGGTGGAACTTAGTTACAAGAGATGGGGAAAAGGCGGAAGTGCTTAATGCCTTCTTTGCCTCAGTCTTTAGTGGCAAAACCAGTTGCTTTTTGGGTACCCAGTACCCTGAACTGCTGGAAGGGGATGGGGAGCAGAATGTGGCTCTCACTATCCATGAGAAAATGGTTGGTGACCTGGTACGGCACTTGAATGTGCGCAAGTCGATGGGGCCGGATGGGATCCACCCGAGAATACTGAGAGAACTGGCGGAGGAGCTGGCCAAGCCGCTTACCATCATTTATCAACAGTCCTGGCTATCAGGGGAGGTCCCAGTGGACTGGCGGCTAGCAAACGTGACGCCCATCTGCAAGAAGGGCCAGAGGACTGACCTGGGTAACTACAGGCCTGTCAGTTTGACCTCAGTGCCAGGGAAGCTCATGGAACAGATAATCTTGAGAGTCATCACGTGGCACTTGCAGGGCAAGCAGGCGATCAGGCCCAGTCAGCATGGATTTATGAAAGGCAGGTCCTGCTAGACGAACCTGATCTCCTTCTATGACAAAGTGACGCGCTGGGTAGATGAGGGAAAGGCTGTGGATGTGGTCTACCTTGACTTCAGCAAGGCTTTTGACACCTTTTCCAACAGCATTCTCCTCAAGAAACTGGCTGCTCATGGCTTGGACTGGTGTATACTTCATTGGGTTAAAAACTGGCTGGATAGCCAGGCCCAAAGAGTTGTGTTAATCGAGTCAAATCCAGTTGGAGGCTGGTCACTAGTGGCATTCCCCAGGGCTCTGTATTGGGGCCGGTCCTCTTTAATATCTTTATCGATGATCTGGATGAGGGGATCAAGAGCACCCTCAGCAAATTCGCAGATGACACCAAGTTAGGTGCGTGTGTCGATCTGCTCGAGGGTACGAAGGCTCTGCAGGAGGATCTGGATAGGCTGCACCGATGGGCTGAGGTCAACTGCATGAAGTTCAACAAGGCCAAGTGCCGGGTCCTGCACCTGGGGTGCAATAACCCCAAGCAGAGCTGTAGGCTGGGAGATGAGTGGTTAGAAAGCTGCCTGGCAGAGAAGAACCTGGGAGTGATGGTTGCTAGTTGGCTGAATATGAGCCAGCAGTGTGCTCAGGTGGCCAAGAAGGCCAACGGCATCCTGGCTTGTATCAGAAGCAGTATGGCCAGCAGGGCTAGGGAGGTGATTGTCCCCCTGTACTTGGCTCTGGTGAGGCCGCACCTTGAGTACTGTGTTCAGTTTTGGGCCCCTCGCTACAAGAAGGCCATTGAGGTATTCGAGCGAGTCCAGAGAAGGGTGATGAAGCAGGTGAGGGGTCTGGAGAACAAGTCTTACGAGGAGCAGCTAAGGGAGCTGGGTTTGTTCATCCGGGAGAAAAGGAGGCTCAGGGGCGACCTTATTGCTCTTTATAAGTACATTAAAGGAGACTGTAGAGAGGTGGGGGTTGGTCTATTCTCCCACGTGCCTGGTGACAGTGAAGAGTGAAGACTATCACAGGGAGAAGAGACAAAGTCCATCTTTCTGTCGTGGTTCCGCTCGAGTGGGCAGCCGAGCTCCACCACAGCCGCTCTCTCACTCCCCCTCCTCAAAGAGAAACGGGGAGAAAATATGTGAAAAGGGCTCAAAGGTTGAGATAAGGACGAGAAAATCACGCAATAATTATTGTAATGGGCAAAACAGACTCAGCATAAGGAGATAGTAAGATTTATTGCTCATTACTAACAAGCTAGAGAAGTGAGAAACAAAGGAAAGAAACCAAAAGCACCTTCCCCCCCCATCCACCCTCTTCCACCTCCTCCCCCCGAGCGGCGCAGGGGAACGGGGGAATGGGGGTTATGGTCAGTCTACAGCGCTTCTTCTCTGCTGCTCCTTCTCAGTCACTCTCGACCCCTGTGCTGTGGGGTCCCACCCACGGGATACAGTCCTTGATGAACTGATCCAGCATGGGCTTCCCACAGGCAGCAGCTCTTCCAGAACTGCTCCAGATATGGGTCCGTACCACGGGGTCCATCCCTCAGGAGCAAACTGCTCCAAGCTGGCTCCCCTACGGGCAGCAGTTCCTGCCAGGTCACCTGCTCCTGCGTGGGCTCCTCTCCATGGGCTACAGGTCCGGCCCGGAATCTGCTCCGGCAGGGGTCTTCCACAGGCGGCAGCCTCCGTCAGTGCAGGGCCACCTGCTCCACTGTGGTCTCCTCCACGGGCTGCAGCGTGGAACCCTGCTCCACCGTGGTACTCCATGGGCTGCAGGGGGACATCCTGCTTCACCATGGTCCTCACCACAGGTCGCAGGGGACTTCTGCTCCAGCGCCTGGAGCACCTCTCCCCCTCCTTCTTCACTGACCTTGGCGCCTGCAAGGCTGTTTTTCTCACTCCTCTCACTCTCCCAGCTGCTGTGTATCGCAGCGTTTTTTTTCCCTGTCTTAAATATGCTCTCACAGAGGCGCAAAACAACATCGCTTATTGGCTCAGCTCTGGTCAGCTGTGGGACCCTTACCAAACATGGGGCAGCTTCTAGATCCTTCTCACAGAAACCACCCCTATGGCCCCTGCTACCAAAACCTTGCCATGCAAACCCACTACAGTGTTTTAGGTTGGATATTATGAAGAACTTCTTTACTGAGAGGGTTGTTAGGCATTAGAATAGGCTGCCCAGGGAAGTGGTGGAGTCACCATCCCTGGAAGTCTTTAAAAGACGTTTAGATGTTGAACTTAGCAATATGGTTTAGTGAAGGACTTGTTAGTGTTAGGTCAGAGGTTGGACTCAATGATCTTGAGGTCTCTTCCAACCTAGACAATTCTGTGATTCTGTGATTTATGGGAGCTGTTCAACATGCATCACTGAATACAGAAATGCAAAAATGTGGTAAATGAAAAAGAACTACATTTTGGACAGTGAAATTAAACGTAAATTAGAAATTAACAACCTGCATAGCTCAGCTTCAAAAGAGACAATGTCATCACAAATTTCATATGAGTAAGCTTGAGCTGTTTATGATATAAATTCTGCTTTGTTTTTTTCATGTTGCCACAGCGATGTTATACAGTCATTCCCTGATGCTCCCTCGCACTGCCCCCCATTATTTTTTTCAATCCCTGAGATTGAAGGAAAATAATAATAATAATAATGAACTTCAGCCCTGCACATTCATCTTTTCTGTTCTGTTCTGTTTTCATGCATCTTCTGCATGATGTCAAAAAAAAAAAAAAAAGTGTGCTCACTGACAAAAAGAACCAAGCAGAGCCGGCACCTCTCTTCTGGCCATGGGGCAGCCCAGGGCAGGCAGCCTGTCATCAAGCACAGGCATCACCCAATGCCAGAGCACCCTCATCACCACCAGCAGTGGGCTGGCTGCAGCAGGGACAGAGGCCACAGCTGGCTTGTGGACGTTGTCTGGATTCAGGCAAAAGGGTGGCCACCAGCCTGCATGCATGTAAGGCTGGAAGCAAGGCAGATGTATCTGATCATTAGAAGAATGGCAATGTTTAGCACCCTGCTAATGGGAGTAATGTGAGAAAGAAACTGAAGCAATTTCACAAGGCGGCCTTTTAAGTTTCCTTAGGATTTTTTTTTGTGATGTGGCTGCCTCCAGAAGCCAAGAACTAAAATCAATAGTGTGGAAGATCCCATCCAATCTTAAATTGCTAAAACAAATACAGCAGTCAGAAAACGGAATTGTTTTTCTGCATGAGGCATATTTGTGCCGAGTATGCAGAATGTGCCTCTCATTTCTTTGCTCTTTGTACCGGATGAATCAATTAGCTTAACATTATACAATATTTCCTTTTAATTGAAATGGCTGTATTTATCTTCCCTAATATTCTCCATAAATCCCAACAAAAACATTGACCAAAGAAAGTGCTTCAGTAATCACTCTATTGCATAGTTTCTTGAGGCTTAAAGATGCTTTTAAACTTTTTGATACCATTTATGATATCACAGCACTTCAGAATAAAAGCTAATGCAATTTTCAACAGAAAGGATTATTTTAGCATCACCAAGCAAGAATCTATGGACAAACATATGCCCCAAGTGCTTTAAAATGACAGTGGCATTATAGAAAGTGAGACGTGTAGAAAGAATTACAGGTAATACACAGTACTATTAATGTACATGCAAAGATGTCTTCTTATTTTAATACTGTGCTTGAAGGAGGAAAAGAAAAAACATATTTTAGTAGGGAGTTGAAAAACATGGGAAGTATGTCTTTGTAAGGAAATTTTTCTTGAAAAGGAAAGAAGAAATACCTATATGCATGACAGAAAGGAGGGTAAAAAGAATCAGGAAAAATTACAAGTTTAAGTAACTAGCCAAAATCTACAATGACAAAAGTTTTGTACAAGATACGTTTTTCTAGTGTTTTTGTTTGTTTGTTTGTTTGTGTTTTTGGTTTTGTTTTTTGGTATAATGTCATGTAATTTTGTTAACAGCCAACATATGGGATCTACACTCAGTTTGTAGAGAAATTGTGACAACACCGTTGAGTGGCTGAACACTCCTTAAGAAAACCTCTAACTTACTGACATGCCCAATACCTTTTTTAAAATAAAAATAAAATTCTGGGCTTGCTCGTGCACACATGATATTTGTCTTAACATGCACCTGGGAAATTAAGTTCCCCAGGTAGAAATAAAACTGAACTCACCTACCTCAATTAAAATGAGGCAGTAGAACATCCTGGAGAAGAGGATGATCAGGGGATCCTAAGGGGAGCTAGGAAGTTCTGGATTCATCACTCCAGCTGAGTGGAGTATCCTGCACAATCAACTCCAAAGCAGCAACAGCTGTGCATAGAATGCAATCTGACAAAAACAAACAAACAAACAAACAAACAAACAAAAGACCTGCAAAACTTTCACTGGCAAGACTACCATGCAAGGACATCTGATAACTGTCACAGCTCAGTCTGAGGTTACAATAACAGAATACATGAACAGTACTTTTATTTCCTCTGTTTTACCTTGTTCCCCGGCAAACAGTTACATTTCTTTTACCACAAAGAATATTAATTCATGCTGTGTAGAAAGGAAAGTAATTGTAGATTGTAAACCATTGTAAACCATTGCAATGAGACAGCAAACCAAAAATACTTTATTATACATTACACTATGTTAATTTTTAAAATACCACATGCTTGGGAGCTTCCCAATATTGAGAACTTCCACACTCAGGAACACTGAGATTTAGCACTCCAGTTTAATTGAAAAGCCTCTGTATTTACTGTTGTATGGTTGTGTGAAGCTTAATTGACACTGTTCTACCATTTTATTCATCTTTGTATTTATAGGTATAAAGAGAATAAACAGGGTTTTTTTTGGCCCCAGCCATGAAAATCAAACATATTCCTCCTATTAATTATTACACCTACAATTCCTAAGCAGTAGATGAAACAGGAAATGATTATAAGAATTATTAAGTTTAAATCCATTTTGTCTATAGTGGTGATAAAATGGACTTCTTTATTGGATAGCTGAAAAATCTTCAGTCCTTCATTGTTCTTTCTGGCAACGTGCATCATAGTAGAAAGTAAAACTTTCCAAGTAAAACTGCATTAATTTGCTTTCACACACATTTCAGGTTTTCATCTCCTCTCTTCCATCTCGTTCTCCTCTTCAGTCTAGACTGGGCCTTTGTCCATGTATGGGTTTTATATGAAGGGGGGAGGACTCCGGAGGTGAACGGAGGAAAAAAATGTAGGTAGGAGGAGGTGGTTACCAGTGCAAAAATTGAATCTCCACATCCACCACTCTTGCTAATGAAAGGACATATAAGGAAGTTCCAAAGTGACAGTATTTTTCCACACAGATTATATTAACTATGTTTTTTGTGAAGGTTTCAATACACAGCCATCTACATAAAAGCTTTATGTCCTAAGTAGCAAATATTGAGACTAACACAAAAACACAAAAAATTGAGATGTAGGAGTTCTCTGGCAGAGAAGGTCAGTGGAAGTTGTTCAGTGATGAAGTAACAATATTACTCAAGTGTACAGTGAGGGGAAGATGATTTCCATGGTCTAGATATTCTTTTAATAAAGTTTCTGACTTCTGAGCCACTTCTTAAACTATTAGGAATTGCCTGCCCACACAGTAATTCCAACTTGGCCTCATTTACACAGCAGAACTCCTCTCTAAGGACATCTCAGCTATTCACTGGAGGAAAACAGTCTGTTATTTCTCAATGTTTTAGACAGTGAAGATTAAGAGGAAAGCATGAAATATAGATCTGGCAAGTACAGTTATTAATTTAATGCAGACAGCAACTGGGAGAAAATCAAGTCCAGAGTTATAAAGTAATTGCCTAACTTTTAAGAAGTGTGCTTCCTGTGCATTCCCCTCCTTAACACTGAGCTAGAATGACAGCTTACATTTCCAAAAGGGCTGGTACAGAGAGAAGCCAGCAACTTTTCCATGGAGAGCTTCAACACAAGTACCTGCTTAACTTAGCTAATTTCTTAGCTTCTGCAGAATAAAATAAAATCATTTTCACACACTGTTAAGCAACTGATATAGATAAGTATATATTGATAAATATATTCCTACCAAACATTTTCAAAAGCAGCTTAGAAGTATTAGATTCGATTTTCCCAGATTTTTGTTCTCACAACTAATCAAGACTGGTTTTACCAATAAATAAATAAATAAAGCTTGCAGACAATACATAAATTCCCAACCAGGGAAATAAATTTAAAAATAATAATAATAATAATAATCCTGAAACACTGAACTATTACAAAAAAAAAAAAAAAAAAAAAAAAAAAAAAAAAAAGACTTGGGCCCATAGGCCTGTGCTAGGAAGGGGAAACAGTGCACAGTCTTAAGTACATTTAAGAATTTGTCCAAATTCTCACATGCACCCAACCATTTTTCTTTCTGAAGATGTTTTAAACAGTTCTCATTTCTTTTCACTAACATAATTCTCCACATGACTGTTTTTAATAGAGTTCATTATTTTTAATAGAGTTCTAATTCATTTAAAAACAAAGCTAAAGAGATCCCATGGCCCCAGGTAGCAGAATTTACTAACATTTTTTTAAGTAACTCGTCCATTGTGCTTTGTGAAGTCAATCAGGTTTCAAGGGTAGCTATTCACTTCAGGAGCCACTATGAATATATTGCCCATAAAGAATTGCATCAAGCAAGGAAGTATCACAGAAAGCACCCTAGCCCATGGATGAAACATCAAAATAGCCATGCCAATCTGGGATGGCAAACCTTGTTTCTTTCACATATCAAGATTTATCCAAACTTTAATTTCCCTTCATCAGTGCAGATTACTCCTACATAAAGATTTGGTTTCAATTTTGCACAACAGAACCTGTGAAAGAACTAGAGTAAGAACTTCTTTTGCTTTGTAGATCATTTCGAGCTGTCTAGAATTTAACTACTTTCTTTCCAAAAGAAAATTGCAGAGACGATTAATCATTGGGGACGAGTTTTTTTGATTGATTTTCTAGAACGTGGCCTCAATGTTGCAAGGTGCATAAACACATGAATAGTTCTATTTATGAGAATAACACAGTTGCATAGATATAGGCTAAAAGTATAATAGTTTACAATATCTCAGTAAATCTTGCAGCTATTTATTACCCTTTAGAAAAAAACACCCTCTTCCTGCTTAAAGACACTAAATAAATGAGGAGGGGCTGCTTATTACACAAAATGAGGCTAGAGCCTTTAGGATCTTATTTTGAATCCTGTTTTATTATCAGGTACCTTTCCAATAATTAAGCTAATGTATTCTTAAGGGCATATCCAAGACTTCCTAGCAGCCTCAATTTAGATTCAAGCATAAGCTTCTTGGCTTGAAAGATTCACATACACGTGCTTGAATTTCAAGCAAATGAACAGATAGGTAGAAACTGACAGATTTTAAGAACTCTGGGCCAAGGTTTCAGAAACAGGGAGTTTATAGCTCAAACTAAAGACATTTAGAATCTTTAAAGAGAGCAACAACATCACCAGTTTCACAAGAGACACCTAGTGCATTTCATAAAGCCATGAAGTGAACAGTGCAGTATCTCAATTTTAATTTATATATATATATTAAAAAATATATAATAATAATAATAAAAATAAAGTTCTCAGCTTCATTTCTGAAGAAAAAGCTGTAAGTATGGACTAGATAAAGACAAATCATTACAAAATAAGTGAAACGTTAGCTAGTCCTTTCTTCTAAGCTACAGGAATAACAACCACTTTTAGGTGCTCTAACTACTTACAAGTTGCAAGTTTTCGGTTATTAATTATTTTCTATTATAACTTGTGAATACCCACATTGATTTCTACTGTCGCATGGCTTCTTCTCAAGTTAAAGCTTAAGCTGGAATTTCTTCAGTCAAAAAATATCCTACATCTGTCACAGATGCATTTGAGGTACATTTTAGTCCATTCTGTTCTTCAATTTATGTACTTGATCCACAAAGCTTTATGAATGCTAGGAATTATACCAGTGTAGATCACCTATAGGTTAGCCACCCAAGGACCTGATTCCATATGCCCTTCATATTATTTAGTCAGAAAGGGTATGATAACTAACTGAAAATCTGGCATTTCACAATGCAATCAGCTTCCCAATAAGCAAAATACATATAAGCAAGACAGTAAGATTTATGTTACCACCTTACTTTGCACTGTCTTCCCAGTAACATAGCCAAATTACTCTTCCATCAGCAAACTTCAGATATTTGACACAGACTCAGCTACTTCTACCATGAAAAGCAAAAGGTCAGCTTAATCCAGCTGTTTCTAAGGGATGGTATTGGAGGGGTGAAAGTAGAAAATGCTAGTTCTCTGGCCATGGTCACTGTATCCTTAGCACCACTGCTATATATATCATACAATCTAAGAACACAAATCTGATCAATATCAGGTATGAAAAAGCTATTGTATTACTGAAGAAATAGGGCACGTCATGCAGAGGTAATGTTAATTCTGGAAGGATAGCCAACTTTGGATCTAGCATAAATTTAGTGACATAAACAGCCAATACTTTAGTCATTTGATTTGCCAGTGCCAATTTGAACCAGCAAGAAGAATTTATATATACTAGAGTGGTGATTTGTCAATGTGGCCACAACATTTTCCTCACAGGCAGCTGCCATAGGCAACTGCTGTCATTGCCTACAGCTAGAGCTGCATTAAACATGAGTTTTAGAGGCAGTTTACAAGACAGCATTCTTACTCACAATTTCCTGACTACTGTCACAAGAGCAAAACCATGCACATTGTTGAAACTGCGTCAGTTCCACATTCTCTTACAATCCCCCCATCTTAAGACAAGAATATTAAAATCTTGAAATCATATAAACAGTACTTGTTTTAGCCTGCCAATTCTGATGTTCATATATTGCACTGAAGCCACAAACCATATAAAAGTAATTTTTTTACAGCTTAGCCCCTGCAGGCATCAAAATGTTTATCCTAAGGTTCATAAAGGGAACTTCTCACCCCGTAAAATAAAATTAAAATAAAATAAAATAAAATAAAATAAAATAAAATAAAATAAAATAAAATAAAATAAAATAAAATAAAATAAAATAAAATTATACAGGTGTATACATGTCCAACATTTAAGGTCATTTTTTTTTCTTTCTTTCCTAAAGACTAAAATATTGATGGATGGTCTTCTATCATGAGAGTTTTAAAACGTGTAACTATTTTAGTTACACGTTTGTTATAAAGTATTGGAAATAAATTTCATGCATTCTGGATTAGGCTGACAAAAAATGCTTTTTGTCAGAAACTGCAGCAGATTTACAAAAAACAAACAAACAAACGAACAAACAACAACAACAAAAAACATTCCTTTTGCATTTGTCACAAGTTTTTTCCTCTCAAATTTGTTAATCTTCTTGTTGCATGAAATATTCATCATAGTTTTAATCTCAAACACTGGCTTTCTAATCCCTAACCATCCAAGAGCAGGAGCATGTGCTGAATGTGTTCATTTTGGCATGGAGCATACCCAGCCTGTCACTTTTCAATGCATTCCTCATTCAAGGTGTGTTAGCATCTGATGACTTAGACTGTATTTAGGTAGGAATGACTAAATTCTGCGACTTTTTTTTTCTGTTCTCTGTTCTTATGACCTTATCATCTGCACAATTGACCTAAGAGCCTGTAAGAGGTTCTGCCTAGGACCCAAACATTAAACTCCAATTCAGATTTCTGTAATAGCTTGCCAAAGCATTGGAATGCTTGTGGAAGAGGAATGCATCCAACAAAAATAGTGAATTTTCTCCTTCCTTCCATGACTTTTGCTCTAGATAGTACATGAAATTACTTCTTCAGGCACGATTTATTTTTTTCTACCTTTGAGTCTTCACAAGAAAACAGCAATATAAACTTGGAAAAATTGGAAATCTGGAAAAAGGAGCCAGATTGAGAGTTAGCTTCCTCTTGACTCTAGGCAATTAGGCAAACAAACTATTGTATCAAGGAAAGGCATCTGAGACTTCAACAGGGTGCCTGAATGATGGGTATCTATTTACCTTTTAATGACTATAAATGGGAAATAAAAGCTTCCTTCTAAGAAAATGTTGTTTATTCTGGGTGGCTGTAGTATTAGACTAGGAACTGTTATTAATTTTATGTTAACATTCTTTTGTATCCACCAATGTAACTTTTTTAGGCAAAATGCTACAAACAGTAAGTTTGTTTGACAAGTATTCTTTGGTATTTTTTATATTTTAAATCTCATGGGAATCTTTACAATGTTTATTTTTGTTTATTAAGATTTGTTTCCTAAAAAAAAAAAAAAAAAAAAAAAAAAAGTCCTTAAAAAACTTTGTGTTGAAATATTTTGTACTGGAGAATATAAGAAATATTTTTAAGCTACATTGATGTGAGAGTAGATATCTGACTAGCCTTGAGCCAGTCTTGCATAGTTCCTACCTCACGGACGCACAAAATAAGGAAAGAACCTGGAGATAGGAGATGGTCTCTTAAGTACATGGAATACAAAATTCCCCCTGGGGGGTCTGACCCCTCCCAGCCTACCAGGTATACATGGTAGGAGAGAAGGGGCTGTGCACATATTTCCCCTGTGTCCCTCTGGCATAATCACACAATCAGATGGGAAGCAATGCAGCAACCCACTAATAGTAAGTTGGATGCAGTGTGGGGAGGGGAAAAGAAAATAACCAAAACCAACTGGAAGCAGACAATGATTTAGGAAGAAAATTGATTAGTGTTCCAGAACTGTTTCTCATAATGTAAGTGCACCATTTGATAAGGACAGTGCCTCACCAGGTTATCATTTGCAAGGTCAACAACATTTAACGACAGAAAGTGAGGAGGAATTTATGGTTTTAGTGCTTTATCTATATCTCAAGAGTGCCTCAGAGACTGCACTTCATACCTGTATAGAGGTAAATGAAGACTTCTAGGACCTCTGATCCTGGAACCTCTGATCCTATTTTGAAATGGATTCTCCTGTTCAAACACATAGCTATAGAAACAGTCACTGTTAGTATATGAATCTTCTCCCATATGTCTTAAAGGTCAGAGAAGGCTCAGTTTTACAGTATCTGTAAACACTGTGAAGAACCATAACTTTTCTTACAAATATTACAGATTTAGCATGTGGAGTTTTTACAGTAAATTCACTTCTGTACTTATACCTGTAGTAAGAGCCTCATGGCAACAAATTGGTGCTTCTTCTGTGTGCCACAATGTTATCCGTTAAGCTTAAAGACATAATTACCTTCTTATTAAATTCTTAATTAAGACTTTATCTGCCTGTTAAGTTCATCATCACTGTAAGATTTTTATTTCTTTTTCCCCACTCCTTTCTTCCCTGTCATCTAGAGGATCATAACAGGATCATGATGACAAAATGCCTACAGGAATTGCACTGCATTTAAATTCAGTAACTAGTAGGTTAAGTGATATCCCCTTCCTCACCACCACCAGTTTTTCCTTTAAACCTATGAACTCTGAAATTTTCAGAGGCTAAATAATCTTTCACAGGAGTTTTGTGATACCTTGGAGTGAAGTCCACCTAGGCCTTGTTCTTTAGCTTAGGCTATCTGGGCCTCTTCCAGATTTCTTTTTCTTCCCTAGGTCTTTTGACCAGAAGCTAAAGAGCATCTGTTCCTAGTAACCAAACTCGGCATAGTGTAATAAAGTATTCCTAGGCAACCATTCTCTTGCAAGCCTGGTCTCATTTTGGTTATGAAACATCCTTCCCCTTTCCCAGTAAAGCCTTATTTACAGCAAGCATCTCTTCTCTTATTTAATGCTTTCATGTTGAATGTTTTAAACCAGTTGCAACTATACAGCAATACCAAATTTCTACAGACCCTGAATAGGACATCTGTTATAAATATCAGATACAATATTTAAGGCACCTTCTATGTAAAAAGGGAGAGAGAATCTGAATAAGTAATAGGTTCCATCACCAAAACTGATGGACTAACCACACTCAGCATACCACACTGAACTATACAAAACTGTGAGCTCTCAACTCTGCCATTAGAGAAAATCTTTTTAGAACAGTACAAGACTATTCACTTGAGATTAGACATTGTCTGTGGAAGACAGCCATGCAGAAGTCAGTGGGAATCAGTGCACTGGAAGTCAGTGTATGCAGAGTGGGCTCTTACCACCCTATTCTCCTTCAGTGAAACATACAAGGAAAGGAACAATAGATTTAGTGCACTCTCTGAATCTCGTTTGCATTGCATTGTGCTTGTGTGCCATAGGTAGGCACCGCAGTGCCTCAGTACTAGGGACAAGGGACACTTTTGAGAAGCAGACTAGAAGGAGAAAAGGAGAAAACTGACAGACCCTGAACAGATGAAGATTAGTTATGTGAAGCAGTAGCAACAGAAGAGTGGCAAGATAACACCCAGTGCAGCAACAAGCTGAGGGCTAGACACAGGTGTCTAATCTCTGACTTTGTTCACTTTCCTCATTTCACAGATATTCTTCTAGAATTACATTTTTAGCCTTTCCTCTAGTTCAATATTGAAATAAATATATAATAATATATTAATATAACAATATATAAATAAAAATATAATGTTTATGTTTATATTTATATTTATATTTATATTTGTATTTGTATTTGTATTTGTATTTGTATTTGTATTTAATAATAATAGAAAATTAAAAAGAAATGTTGCCAGATCAGTTAACTCCCAGTTATGAGGAACACAAAAGATATCCTTCTGAAAAGTTTAAGCAACAATAACTAAGGTTTGGGAGTGAGGGATGAGGGAAGACCAGAGAACACATTAATATAAATGATGGATAAACAGATTAAATTAGTAAAAATTACAGTGAACATTTCTAAATTTTAATACATGCATCCCTAGAGAAACAAACAGAACAGCTACTTAACTGAAAATAAAATTAATGAAAAATAAAAAACTCTTTCTTCCAAAAGCACTAGATTTTATTGTTATCATTGTTAGCTTGCTATCATGAACAATTATTTTGCTAAAAAGCAGAGCTGAAATTGATTTTTTGTTTATTGTAAAACATTTGTACAATATCACATGAGAGTAACACATTAGGTGTTACTAAATGTAACACATTTAGCTTCTTCTACAATAAGCAAGATCCATATATTTTCAGGCTCCAGTGAGTTTTGCTGGCACACTGTATCAAGACAGTATTTCAAAGCATCATTCTGGCTTTCCTCCGTTTCTAAAATGCTCCTTGCAAATCATTCTTTTACACTCACTGTTAAGTCAGAATTCATGGATGCTTGGAACATTTTAAGGGCAAATCCTGCTAAAGGCAGAGTAACCACATAGTAAGAATAAAGGAACACAAATCAGATTCAAACAAATAAAGCGGGCTAACAAATTACTCTCTGTCAGGTAGCCACAGTAGCAGTCAGCATGCCAGCTTTTTTTAAAGTAAGGCATGTTAACGCAAACTCTTTCACTGAAGTGTAATAGGTTCTGCTTCTCAACCATAGAAGGCTAAGTTCACACATGCAAACAGAAAGCATTAGATTAGCCTTGGGAAGGCAAATTCTCAATACCTCTCCCAGTCTGTCATGGTCAGTTGTGCACTGATAACCAAATGCAATATTTTCCAAGTTGTTTTGCAGCTCCTTTCCCAAATAGACACCACCACGTACCTCTCGTGTCTTCGCTTCCCCCAGCCATCCATCTGAGTACTCTGTTCCAACTCTGCCTACAGAAGTACCATACTCAATCGTTTTTGCACTTTTCTTTAGGTGCTCTCCTGCCTCAGGAGGTAGAAACCGCAGTACTTTGGGGAATTCTTTGGGCTCGTCTACATTATGCTGTGAACAATAATGCATAGATCTTGTGCTAGTAACAAGTGAACTCTGAGAATAGTAGTATTTCAACACTGGCCTAGCATTGTGCACAAAGCACTTAACCTTGCTGAAAAGACAGGGCTTGTGTTAGTCTATCAGTTGGAACTGTGTTCCACATACTGTGTTGCTTTGACTACGTAAGGCTGAACTCAACCATATAGATAGCTATGAATAGCACTGGGTAGGTATGTCCTGCATGTTGGTGCCCTAAAGAGAGTGCCATGACATGAATGTATAGCTTCTGGAGCAATTTATTCTGTATTTGCAGAAATGAAGAGAGATACAACCTGTTCTTCAAGAGCTTAAACTTGGCTGAAACTTCTCAGTTAGAGTATCTAATAATTTTATTCTTATAGCCTTTCCTGAGACACTAATCGAGATTGTTTCCTTTAACATGATTGATTCCAATGAATAAATAATCTATGGGATTATTGTGTAGCATTTAAACAGGAAAGTCAGGAGAGCACTTGCTAATAGGCCCAAAAATATGGGGGCGGGGGAGAAGGAGGGGGCAGGGAGCAAACAAACAAACACTCCCTGAATGTTTTATACTAGCTGTGCAGTTTATAAAATTGTATTTATAAAATTTTTGCCGAGGCGATCGGCTCCGGGGCAGACGCGTTCTGCAGCGGAGCAGGGGATCAGGCCAGGCAGGGCTAATTTTTCCGGCATCGAGCCTACTTGAGGGAGCCACCAGGACCCGGCAGCCCTCGTGAGGGAGGCTGACGAGGCATAGGCAGAGCCAGCAGCATCCCCTCCCCGGCCATTCAAAAGCTGCCCCTAGGGAGTGTGGGCAACCAGGAGCACGGCGACCAGGGCGGGCAAACAGGGCGTGGCGCGTCAGGGCGAGCAGGCAGGGCGAGCAGGCAGGGCAGAGCGCTCTCCCCCAGCCATACGTACACCTCCTTAATGACAGCCTCCCGTTAGCTAGGCTGCAATGGTCTCCACCAGGCACGGTGCGCTCTCCAGGAAGATGGTACACACCCAGACCGACTACCTGTTCAAAAATGTAGCAGTTCAGGTCACTGGATGCGGGGAGTGTCTGAGCCTGTTCCTGCCATCATCGGGAGGCAGAGAAACTGCGTGTGAGGTGTGAGCAGGTGGATGACCTGGTCCGCATGGTGGCAGATAGGATCAAGGAGGAGGTGGAGAGGTTGAGGGATATCAGGGAGTATGAGCGGGAGATAGACTGGTGGAGCAACTCCCTGCAGGGCCTCAAGGAGAGGTACCGAGGTGAGACACCCCAAATGGGGGTGAACCCCCTGCCCTGTCACCGTCGGGCAGAGGGAGGGGACCTGGGAGTTGAGGAGGAATGGAGACAGGTCCCTGCTCGACATCGCAGGCGATGCCCTCCCTTCCAGCCCCACCTTCCCAGGTGCCCTTACGCAACAGGTTTGAGGCCCTTTGAGGCCCTGGAGATTGAGAGGCCGGTGGGTGAGGAAGAGGTAGCAGGTGTACCCAGAAGGATGCCTAGGGTGATGAAGTCAACTCCACGCCTCAGGACTGCCTCCACCAAGAAAGACAGAAGGGTTATTGTTGTGGAAGACTCTCTTCTCAGGGGAACAGAGGGCCCTGTTTGTCGGCCTGACCCTACCCATAGGGAAGTCTGCTGCCTCCCTGGGGCCAGGGTCAGGGACGTTGCCAGGAAGCTTCCCAACCTGGTTCACCCCTCTGATTATTATCCTCTTTTGATAGTCCAGGCAGGTAGTGATGACATTGAAGAGAGAAGCCTGAAGGCTATCAAAAGTGACTTTAGGGGACTGGGACGGTTAGTGGATGGAGCAGGAGTGCAGGTGGTGTTTTTGTCCATCCCTACGGTGGCAGGGAGGGGTACAGAGAGGACACGGAAAGCCCACCTGTTAAACACGTGGCTCCGGGGCTGGTGCCAATGCAGAAATCTTGGGTTTTTCGACCATGGGGCACTTTACTGGGCACCTGGCCTGATGGCCACAGATGGGTCCCTATCTTTTAGGGGAAAACAGATTCTGGGCCAGGAGCTGGCAGGGCTCATTGAGAGGGCTTTAAACTAGGTAAGAAGGGGGATGGGGCTGAAGCAAGGATTGTTGGAGCTGTGCCAGGGAGAACAATAGCAAGGCCGGGGGATAAGGCAATGGCCCAGCTGAAGTGCATCTACACCAATGCACGCAGCATGGGTAACAAACAGGAGGAGCTGGAAGCCATCGTGCAGCAGGCAGGCTACGACTTGGTTGCCATCACGGAGACGTGGTGGGACCACTCTCATGACTGGAGTGCTGCAATGACTGGCTATAGGCTCTTCAGAAGGGACAGGCAGCATAGAAGGGGTGGTGGTGTGTCTCTCTATATTAGAAAATCTTTCGATGTTGTAGAACTCGAGGCTGGGAATGACAAGGTCGAGTCCCTTTGGGTTAGGATCGGTGGGGCCAGCAAGGCTAGCGTCCTGGTCAGGGTCTGTTATAAACCGCCGAACCAGGATGAGGAGACGGATGAGGAGCTCTACAGGCAGCTGACAGAAGTTGCGAAATCATCAGCGATTGTTTTCGTGGGGGACTTCAACTTCCCTGACATATCCTGGAACCACAACACAGCCCTGAGAAAGCAGTCTAGGAGGTTTCTGGAGAGCGTGGAAGATAGCTTCCTGATGCAGCTGGTTAGTGAGCCTACCAGGGGTGGCGCCCCGCTAGACCTTCTCTTCACAAACAGAGAAGGACTGGTGGGAGATGTGATTGTCGGGAGCTGTCTTGGGCAGAGTGACCACCAAATGGTGGAGTTCTCTATTCTTGGCAAGGCCAGGAAGGGGACCAGTAAAACCGCTGTATTGGACTTCCGGAGGGCTGGCTTTGTGCTGCTGAGGACACTGGTTGGTAAAGTCCCTTGGGAGGCAGTTCTGAAGGGCAGAGGGGTCCAGGAAGGCTGGGCGCTCTTCAAGAGGGAAATCTTAATGGCGCAGGAACGGTCTGTCCCCACGCGCCCAAAGACGAGCCAGCGGGGAAGAAGACCAGCCTGGCTCAACAGAGAATTGTGGCTTGATCTTAGGAGAAAAAAGAGGGTTTATAATCTTTGGAAAAGTGGGCAGGCCACTAGGGAGGACTATAAGCATGTTGCGAGTCTGTGCAGGGACAAAATTAGGAAGGCCAAAGCTCATCTGGAGCTCAATCTGGCTACTGCCATTAAAGATAACAAAAAATGTTTTTTATAAATACATCAACACAAAAAGGAGGACTAAGGAGAATCTCCATCCTCTACTGGATGCGGGGGGAAACTTAGTTACAAAAGATGAGGAAAAGGCGGAAGTGCTTAATGCCTTCTTTGCCTCAGTCTTTAGCAGCAATACTGGTTGCTCTCTGGATACCCAGTACCCTGAGCTGGTTGAAGGGGATGGGGAGCAGGATGTGGACCTCACTATCCACAAAGAAATGGTTGGTGACCTGGTACGGCACTTGAATGTGCGCAAGTCGATGGGGCCGGATGGGATCCACCCGAGAATACTGAGAGAACTGGCAGAGGAGCTGGCCAAGCCGCTTACCATCATTTATCAACAGTCCTGGCTATCAGGGGAGGTCCCAGTGGACTGGCGGCTAGCAAACGTGACGCCCATCTGCAAGAAGGGCCAGAGGACTGACCTGGGTAACTACAGGCCTGTCAGTTTGACCTCAGTGCCAGGGAAGCTCATGGAACAGATAATCTTGAGAGTCATCACGTGGCACTTGCAGGGCAAGCAGGTGATCAGGCCCAGTCAGCATGGGTTTATGAAAGGCAGGTCCTGCTTGACGAACCTGATCTCCTTCTATGACAAAGTGACGCGCTGGGTGGATGAGGGAAAGGCTGTGGATGTGGTCTACCTTGACTTCAGCAAGGCTTTTGACACCGTTTCCCACAGCATTCACCTCAAGAAACTGGCTGCTCGTGGGTTGGACTGGCGCACACTTCGTTGGGTTAAAAACTGGCTGGATAGCCAGGCCCAAAGAGTTGTGTTAATTGAGTCAAATCCAGTTGGAGGCTGGTCACTAGTGGCGTCCCCCACGGCTCGGTGCTGGGGCCGGTCCTCTTTAATATCTTTATCGATGATCTGGATGAGGGCATTGAGTGCACCCTCAGTAAGTTCGCAGATGACACCAAGTTAGGTGCGTGTGTCAATCTGCTCGAGGGCAGGAAGGATCTGGATAGGCTGCACCGATGGGCTGAGTTCAACTGCATGAAGTTCAACAAGGCCAAGTGCCGGGTCCTGCACCTGGGGTGCAATAACCCCAAGCAGAGCTACATTTTGGGAGATGAGTGGTTGGAAAGCTGCCTGGCAGAGAAGGACCTGGGAGTGATGGTTGATAATCGGCTGAATATGAGCCAGCAGTGTTCTTAGGTGGCCAAGAAGTCCAACGGCATCCTGGCTTGTATCAGAACAGTGTGACCAGCAGGGCTAGGGAGGTGATTGTCCCCCTGTACTTGTCTCTGGTGAGGCTGCACCTCGAGTACTGTGTTCAGTTTTGGGCCCCTCGCTACAAGAAGGACATCGAGGTGCTTGAGCGGGTCCAGAGAAGGGTGATGAAGCTGGTGAGGGTCCTGGAGAACAAGTCCTGTGAGGAGCGGCTGAGGGAGCTGGGCTTGTTCAGCCTGGAGAAAAGGAGGCTCAGGGGCGACCTTATCACTCTCTACAAGTACCTTAAAGGAGGCTGTAGTGAGGGTTGGTCTGTTCTCCCACGTGCCTGGTGACAGGACAAGGTGGAATGGGCTTAAGTTGTGCCAGGGGAGTTTTAGGTTGGATCTTAGGAAGAACTTCTTTACTGAAAGGGTTGTTAGACATTGGAACAGGCTGCCCAGGGAAGTGGTGGAGTCACCATCCCTGGAAGTCTTTAAAAGATTTTTAGATGTAGAGCTTAGGGATATGGTTTAGTGGGGACTTTTAGCGTTAGGTCAGAGGTTGGACTCAATGATCTTGAGGTCTCTTCCAACCTAGAAATTCTGTGATTCTGTAGGGCTGGTGCTTTTCAACATAATTCCTGAAATAACAGAAAAAAAAAAAAAAAAAAAAAAAAAAAAAAAAAAAAACACGTTTAATCTGAATGGTCCTGAATACTCTTAGGTAGGACAGAAAAATTATAGGAGCTAATTTTGCATCCTTGCCCTTCCATTTACTAGCCATAATCAGCATTTGCTACAGGACACATCAAAAGGAAGACTGGACTCATGGCACAGGTATTGGCTCACAGTCTATTCTGCCTTTGTTTTACAGGGCCAGTTTCCAGGTGCCCTTGCTATACTGGAGACAGTGCCAAATGAGCCCTTTCTCTCCCTGCGACACCTGTTTGTCAGGCAGACGGAATCTGAATTCAATATTTCCTGCAGAACTATGCTTTGGGGCTTATCGACAACTCTGCAGGTGCTGCATTTATTCAAGAAATGTGTCTGGTCAGATGAGGCTCACAGCCAGTTGTCCTTGCTTCCCTTCGCTTATCAACCACATTTAAGCATCAGCCTCTGAGATCGATACAAATGTTTCCTCATTAAAAGAAACAGGAAGGCAGAGAGGACTGTGCACTGATCCACCCAGCAAGTCCTGAGGCACCAGCATATACATGTAATTCTGTGACCCTGTTCTGACTTACTTTTGAGAGCAATGGCCTGCGCTGCAGCCAAACCTCCATGGCAGCTCCAATACCTGCTGTTTCCTCTTAGCCAGATGCTTCTGAGGACCTGCAGCCAAACCATGGAGAACACGAGCTGCAGGAGGAATATCAGATATATTTCCAGCCATGAGACTACCACAACCACCTTTTCCTTAAAGAAGCACATCACTTTATCTACTGATTCATCTTCTGAACTTTTTATTATTTGCATGTATAGGAATCTCATTTTTTGCTCATCACTCCAAGTTGAATGAATATGTACACAAGTTTAGTAATTTGTGCCTGTCTTTGCACATAGTGTGTCATACTAAAAAAATCTGAGAGTATCTAAGCCCAACAAGAAAAAAATGCCCATTCTTTCCTCTGACTGATTTTCAGTAAAGTCATAAAATGGAAGCTTGTTAAAATGGCTTTTCAATTAGGATATTGAGGGAAATAGTGCTGAAAGTCTTACTGAAGTCAAGATAAATGATTTTCCCTGCTCTCCATCTACCACTTAACATGGTTTGTGTTTCAAAGTTTCTTTCCTGCTGTGCGTATGTGATGTACATGTCTCCTCAAGTAGTTGAACTCTACTAGTGTTTTCTTTAAGCATAAAAATATTGTATTCTAAGGCAATTTAGCTTCTTATGGAAGCCTATGGTTAACATTATATCTTAGATTAAAAAAATAAAATTAAAAAAAAGGCAACAAAAACTTACTTTATGACAACATAATATTTTTCACTAAATAGCAACTGCTTATCCTGAATTCTCAAAGTTACTACACCCTCCAGCCCATATATTTCTCTCTATAAAAAATGTCTTTTCTATTAGGTTTTCCAATGAAAGAAACAATCAACAACCTTATTCACAATTGTATTCTTATGGAGGAACGGTAAAAGACCATAAAGACAATTTTTTCACATGGACTACTACTAAATTGGGCCCACCTCCACCTGCAGGTTTCAGAAAAGTGGATTTACACATTTGAAAATGGCAGTCAAACGCATGAGTGCCTATTTGATTTATGTAATATATAATTTGTGTATTTATCTGAATTACTACACCTATAATCATGTATATTGATGTGTGAACACAAATTGCAAGATATGGATAGCTAGGAAATAAACATATAAACCAATGAAAGATTAAATGTGGAATTCCATAGATTTAAATAGTTGCATTTTACAGAACAGGCTGATTGCACCCTGATTTAGAATGCCAAGACCATAGTTAAACAAAAAATAATTATAAAAATAAAATAAATAATAATCCTTGAAAAACTTCATCCAAGCAAGGTACATTGAGGGAAATTCTCATGTGACTTCACATCAAACTAAGCAACCCACCATCCCATATGTAATTATGAAAACTATATTTCTCTGTACTGGTAGCTGACACTGAAGATTAAGCCAGTTTCCATCCTGATAAGGAAATTTGTTTAAATAATAAAAGCAATCCTGTTAACTCAACTGCTTCAGGTTTGAATGTGAACCAAAAAAAAAATATCAGCTCTTCTCCTGACTTTCTAAGTTTAAGGTTGTACACAGTGTTTGGAAGCATACCTAAATTCTTTGTAACCAGATTGCTAAACAAATACTGAGAGTAATACATTTACAATATTTTTATTACTCTGTATATATGTTTAAAATTTTAAAAGTAAAAATGGACCTTTTGATCTCATGTTTGTTTAATTCACAACCTGTTTCACAGGTTCATGTTGATTTTTGTTGATCTGGATCGATGTACAATAAAAAATAGCAAAAAAAAAAAAAAAAGCAATTTCTGCAATAATCAGAGTAATGTTTATTCTCATGTTGGCTGATGATTTCACCTTATTTTTCAGTGCTTCTGTATTGGATTTATTTGAATGCCATTGAGAGTTAGAACCCTTGACAGATCAGAAGTGTTGAACTGAACATTGATCAGCTGAATCATGAGTGTGAATTCTACTGGTTTCAGTTCTCTTATGACATGGCAAGCAACTCCTTCCCCACAAAAATTATCTAAAAATTACTCTGGGAAAATGTGCACAGGCCAAAAATAACACTGAACTACTGTAGGTGAATTGCATGTTTGCAGCTTATGCAACTTCAGCATTTAGATATTCCAAAATCCTAGAGAAATAATTCAAAGACACAAATCTGGTCCAGGGAAGAGACTCTAGGAAGGGTTCAAAGTATTCAGGAATGCAGACCTGTGAGTGGCTGAGGTCATGTTCTCTGCTATCACATAAATTGCAATTTGGTGCAAAACTAAAACCTAAAAATAAAATAAAATAAAATAAATAAAATAAAATAAAATAAAATAAAATAAAATAAAATAAAATAAAATAAAATAAAATAAAATAAAATAAAATAAAATAAAATAAAATAAAAGCTACACTTGAAAGAATGGTGGCCCCATTGTTAGAAGCTGAAACACATAAACCTTCACATGCAGCTCAATATGGTCAGCACACCTGTTCATCAGCTCTGAAAATCAGTTCCCTCCTTTGTTCTGAAGTGTAATGTGTTTGTTTTGTTCCTTGTTCTGTCATTCTAAATGAAATTTTGAAGAAGAGTATCATGTTTCTCTTTAAAGAAGGGTATCATGTTTCTATCTGTGTCATACATCTTACCAAATTTCCTTAAATTGTCTAAATAAATACAATAAAATCGAACAAATTTTAAAGAAAAAAAAAATGTATTAACACAATAATGTCAGAAATAAGTAAAATCTCCAACACTGAGTAAAACCTCTAATCACCTGACTGAGCATTCCAGGAAATCTCACTTACAAGATGTTCCTGAATGCTACTGAGTATTTGTTTTCAGACAGGTTATTTCCTTATGAGGCAAGAGTAGTCAATTGTTTTACTTTACTTCTATTCATTAGTGTACTTGCTACTTGCATTTGAAATATTATGCTCAATATAGTGCATTGGACTCTAAGATACACCAAATATTATCTAAACAATAAAATAGAACAAAAAAAGTCAGAGACACAGTAAGAAAATAGGAAAAGAAGAAGAAGGCCATTTTTGCAGGACACACTATACAATGCAGTGCTAGTATTCCAACAGCAAGGCTAGAATCAAATAAAAACTACAGCTGCAAAATGAAACAGAATCTCTGGGGATAGAGGGGAAATGAACACAGCTCCAAGCAGAAACCAGCCTAGAGCAAATATCAAGCAACCCTATAGAACAAACCCTTGGTTAAGCTTAATAGCACAAGATGGTTGCTGCAATCAAATTTTAAATTAAACAGCTCCAGCTGTTATGAGAGAGAGTGGAAGACCACCTAATAACTTTTTCCACTCCCATAGAAAAAAAAAAAAGAAAAAAAAAAAAAAAAAAACAGCAAAGGAGCACAATTGAAAGGACTTCAGGAGAATGAAATAATCTGCCATAATGTGCTTTAAAGATATGGGAATTTAGACAGCTAACACTTAATCATGTTATCTCCAAGGAGGAGATAAACACTATGAAGGCAATGAGACCGGTGCTATATCCATAATGCATACAGAAGAACTTGTGAGGAATCTGAGATATGGATGCATGTGCTGTGAGGATTGTAAACAGGGCAAACAACTGTCAACACACTTAAAGTGCTATTTTCTTTATTGAGATGATATTGAACTCAGAGGTTTTGCCATATTGCCTTACCTTACTACAACTAGCCTGGCTGTTTAGCTAGAACTCAGCTGTGAGATTATCTATTAGTAAAGAAAAAATTATTGGTGCAAAGAAAATTCCCAATTCATACTTGCAAAAAATACCTTTCAGAGTTTTAGACAGAATAAATGGGTGAAAACTGAACCAAGTAGTTAAACTGCTCTGAATTTAATTAGAGAGGGACGGAGATTTTTGGTATGCAGAAGCTTTTAAATCTATCATCTCGATTTGTAACACAGCAGAAAAAAAAATGGACAAAAAGAACAAATTTTTATTTGAGTGTTGCAAGTTGTGAGAGGCTGAACAAATGTTGGAACCTTACTGCAAAAGAGTGGAGCAAGACTCTATTGATAAGAAGCAAGTATATTTTGTGTAGCATCTTTTTTAAACTTAAATATATACACACTTATATGCATGTATATACTCCATGCATTATATTTGCATGACATTTAACATACTTTATTTTAGAGTGCATTAAATAAAAAAATTGTTATATAAAGAATATGAAGAAACATATATACTTCATGTGTATGATTTTATTGCTTTCACAAATATTAGTGGAGTCCTGCAAAGCTCTCAACACTGCCCACCATACTTCCAGCAGAAAAAGCAGGTAGTTTCAAGAAAGGAGTTGGTGGTTTATGCTTTGGCTGCTTCTTTGACAGTATTCAGAGCCGGACCAGTGACATGGCCTTGGCTGGTAGAAGTCTTTGTCTGGCTTATGTTCTGCCTATGGTGACAAGAGGCCCACTGTCAGAAGCACTGCACCTATTGGATATTGTTATCACTCTCAGCCTTCTGTAGCTGGAGATCTCTCCTCTACTCCTGTTCCTAGCTATGGGAAGGAGAACCTGCAGATGCTTATGATACTAAGAAGACAAGCACCTAAGCTACTAAGATGTGCCTAAAAGGACTCAGTTTCTTCAGCCAAGAGCAAACCCAGTGCCAGTTTGTACACAGTATGACAGAGCATGAAAAAATGCCTGGGTGGACTGCTCTTGCAGAAACAGTTTGGATGCATTGCTTTGGTGCAGCAACATCACAAAACGGATGTCAGGGACTATGCAGCATAGCCAGACAAGGTCTTTGGTCAGTCTGGGCTCTCTAACCACAGAACAGAGATCCAAATAAACTGAAGGAGCACTTTGTTGAGTCCTTCTCATACTCTTCCTCTTTTACTGAAGTAATAAGACTTTCTCATTTGTTTTTAACATTTTTTCCCACTGGTTCTCTCTTGCTCTCTCTGTAGCTAACCAGTTTGAGACAGCGTGTCTGTACACCATGTTCACAGGATAATGCCATCTACAGCTTATTGCTGATGTCTCCAGATTCTGCACATCACTAGAAATTCTCCAAATATGACCTGGACATTCATTTGTCATTACAACAAAACAAATATTATTCATTATTGTGCTGTACTATTATATACGAGTGTATGAAAAACACTAAAAAATGGTCAATAATGATTAAAAATTATATGGAGAAGGGTGGAGAGGGGTGTATTAGTTCATTCTAAATGTATGATAAATATTTTTCATTGTAGTTGTAATACAAAATAGAAAAAAAAAATCTTAATTTTGAATACACTTCCAGATCTACTTTGGGGAAAAATAATAATAATAAATAAATAAATAAATAAATAGCAAAGGACTTCTCATGTCTAGTACCAAAGATAAGATTTTTGAAAAAAAAGGTATGCATTTGATCTTGTATTCAGAGTGGTTGCACCATATTCCAATGTAAAGGCAAGAAAACTCAGCTCTCTCTGGGATACAGAAGGCACAATGAGCATACTACATCTGCTGATATCAAAGTTGAGAAGCTCTGCCATATTTTGTTGTTAACCTCTATCACTGGCCCAGTACTGCTGCACTCAGATGCTTGCAAAGATGCCTTCTTCCTTTCCTTCCTAGCATGAAGGACTCTAGTATAGTTCTGCAATGTTAAATATGATATTTCTGACAAGATATTTCTAGTTTCAGCATTCAAGCTGTCAAGGGTGTTGTCAGTTCAAAGCAGGCTCTCTTTCCTCTCAAGGCATTACATAACCACCAATTTTGTTTTCCACATTTACCAGAGGGTGACAGCAAGAAAATAATGCACTGGAGGAAGTAGTAGTTAATATACCAAGATCTGCCTTTTATTACCTCTTTTTACTTCTTCTCTTTCTTTTCCCTATATGTGGATGAGCAGTCAAGGAATCCATCATTTGATTTGTGATTATACTTCTTACATTAAAGTAGAGTAATGTAATAAAACTGTGATCCATAACCAAGGGTAAATAAGGGAAAGTTCGAAAGAGTGAAATCTGTTCATTAAAATGTGCAAAAGCAACAACTTTGTTAAAAGGTCTGTATCACTTAACAGCACACCAGATTCACAACAAATATACTGCTGTTTACTTTTTAACATCATCACTTAACTTGTAATTATCTGGTGCTTCACAAACATATTGAAGAGTAAATCCCTACTCAAAAACTCAAATGAATGGATTTTTTGTTATGCAGTTGATATAGTGATATGGATACCACACCTATGCAGAGCTCCAATGACTCCATTTAGAAAGATAAGAGTTTGTAACAATAAGAAAAGAAGAATTGCAGCTTTGCATTTTAATATTTTGTATCTGCTTTAGTCCTGTATGATCTCTGTATATCAGAGTCCAAAGGCATTTTTATACGAGTCTATAAAAATATGTTTCTGTATAAAAAGACTGAAGATAGTTACAAAAATGAGTTATTTCTTTGCTTATTTTTCCATCAAAGCCACACAAGCCCATATTAAAGCACTGCAATTGGAAGGGTTCAAAATGATTTGTCAATACAAGCCAAAATAGCTGCATGAGAAGTGTTTTCAGTTCAGAATTATCATTACTGTTGAATAGGAGAAAGGGAGTAAAGGAATTCTCAGTATTCTAAATGTCCTCAACCTCCAGGTCCATGCACAGGCAAATTATAATTGAGCTACAAGCAACTGTAGACATTCCACACTTGGGGAACTCCAATCTCCTTAACAGAACAATAGTGATTTCATGCCAGGTTCTCTTGTATTATAATTCCCCGACAAAGAAAATATATATAGAACTGAATAAAATGGGGCCCTGGAAAATATTACAACTATGACTCATCTTAAATGAGGGTCAAGAAAGGCTCTCACTGGGTTCCACAGCACAGTCTGATAACACTAAGCACATGGGGTATTTTCCTAGATGGGAACTGCAGCAGACAGCACAGCATGTCTTACACCAGATGTCACTGTATCATGCATGATGAATATCACATCTTCATTATAGCCTTCCCTGGTAAAATCTATGCATACGATGTTGCAGCAAAAAGCACCACCTAAGCCAACCTAACATTCAGTGAATCTATTTCCCCACATTTCTGACTAACAAAGGAGATTTTCTTAGACCTAGAATAGCTGCCAAAATGCCTCTTTCCTCCCAGCCATGTTATTTTCTGAAATGGAATATAAACAGAAAATAAGAAACTGGTTGTGTCAAGGTTATTTCTCTTCTACTTAGAGAAATAAAAATTTGCATCTTTTTTTCCTCGTCTTTCCTCCCCCTTTCACACAGGGAAAGCTGTACACTTACAGAGATGAAAACAGACATGCATTCTCCATTTACAAAGGGTTTATTTTAGTCCTTGAGTCTGCACAGAAATCCTCCCTGCAGCAAAGTGATGTCAGACTATCTGTGTACCCCTGCAGTATATGGAAATCCTGGTTGCCATGAGAACCAGGCTGCTTCTTCGCTGAGGCACACTGCCATGAAGACATGCCTCCATTTTGCCACCTGGAAGCCAGCTGGGCTGAAGGATGCCCCGAGCTGGGCTGGGTGGCCCTGGCACTGCTGCCCTCTTCCAGCAGGACTCGGTTAGCCCCAGCCCTGCTGCCGAAATGAAAGCACAAAAGTGTCACATCATCAAGATTATATTTCTGAGGCAACATCCTTCCCAATTGTATTTCTTC
This sequence comes from Netta rufina, assembly GCF_964035555.1. NCBI lineage: Eukaryota > Metazoa > Chordata > Aves > Anseriformes > Anatidae > Netta > Netta rufina. The sequence continues at coordinate 71,571,779 of NC_140124.1, read as the reverse complement.
CCCTTCTCACCCCTCCACCCTGGAAAATAAAATGAAGTGATAAGGTGCTTGGACTTCAGGCAGTGTTAAGGCACGCAACATTTTACTGTATTGGCAAAGAAACCAAAGCTATACAGCTACAGTGAGATCTCAGAGGAGATTTATGTCTCCGAGCAGCCATTTTTTTCCGAGTGCTGCTGCATACACATGCTGCCTTTCTGAATACAATTAGAGAAAATACTGCTGTGATAAACCAACTTTGTCTTCCTATGCTAAAGGAAAATGTCAGTTTCCCTTTTCACTTCTTTGCTAGGGATACAAAAACAGCTCCTTCAGATACAAAAGTACTTAGAGCTGATCTGTCAAAACAGAAAATTCTCTATTTTTCTTCTAAAAATATGACCTCTAGACAAAAATCCTTGTGGTAAGACACTGAACTACATAACAGACTGCAATCAAAGAGAAGACTTTATCACAGTTTATAATTAAGAAGAGTATGATATAGCAACAGGTAAGCTAGCATTCATGAGAGGAAAGTGTTATAAAGGAAACAGTTATATATAATCCTGGTTGGCTAACACAGAACTAAATGTTGGTCCACACAACCAAGTCCAAATCAAAGCATAATGCCCCAAAAGTGCTATATATCCGTGTAAACCATAAAAGATGAGGTTTAAATGGCTTAATTTCAGCATATAATGTTTTCTTATCCCTCTGGAGAGTATTCAGAAGCAACAGAGACTCTTCTGCATTTTCATGGGGAACTGGGACTTCAGACATCTACCCATCACCAATCACAATCAAAGCTGAAGGTATCAATTCCCTCTTTTTTCTCCCAGGAGGCCAATTGATGAGCATTCAGGTTAAACTCATCACTTGTTTTTAACATGTATTTGCATCTTTCTGCTTCCTTGTCAGACACTATGCAGTCTTCTGTGCCTGAAATCTTGTCTGTTTATTGTTGTTGTTTGTTTGTTTGTTTGTTTTGTTTGTTGTTGTTGTTGTTGTTGTTTTCTTTTTTCTTTTTTTTCCTTAAGTGTATCAGCTAGCAAATAAAAATATATTGACTCACTTCATAAATCTCGCATCAGCTTAAAAAAAAATAATCTTTCATTTTAACATTGTGGGAGAATGAACACAAAATAGCCGTGGGCATGGCTGACTCCGGATTAGTTTTCAGATTTTAATGAATGGAACAGTCAAGTGTTTTTTTCCTGTTTGCCCCATGTTACTTGAGATAGATCTGCACAGTTCAGAATTCAACCAGTAGAGGACAGTGGTGAATATACACATCATCAAGCATGTCACATATTTTTTATATATGAAACAATTTTTCTGTATAAAGTGCTGTGTTTCTTGCCATCCAAAAAGTGAATTCACATTAACAAAATATGTGTATGTTGAAGGCACGCAGATTACGAAGAATGCACAGAACAAATGTAAATAATTATGTTCCATATATGTGGAGTGTATTTCTTAGTTATGCAAAACACTGCTTGGGTCTCACTCAAGGATCTAGACTTGGTCCTTGTTCAACAGGCTTCAAAGGTTTTCTTAAACAAAAGACAGACCTACACTGCAAATCCAATAAGCATTTTGCTTATGTTAGGAATGCAGGACAGGCTCCTCAATGTAATTATTTCTGTTCTTTAATATAATCCAGAGTCCAAGAACAGAGGGAAGTTGCACAAAAGTCTACTGAGCTTTAGCCTACATCAGGAGCAATTACTCTACCCAGGAGCTTTCAGGAACAAGCCATAGAAGAGTAAAGATCTAATCACTTTTCTACTTTTTAGAAAAATTCTGTAGTTCCTTTATCTATGTACCTTGATCTTGACTGTATATATTTTTAGTGAGAGCTGTTGGTATTTATTGTACAAGTAGCAGCACACGTGTATCTAAAGGCTCTGGAATGCAAGTACACTAAGGTAAAGACTATGGCTTATTTAATATTTTAAAACCTTCCCACTTTATTTATATATATATATATTTATGTGTTATATCTTATATGTTATTATCTGTGTTGGACTCATGGTCTGAATTTTCCCGTTGTGTGTGGGTTTTGTTGTTGTTTTTGTTTGTTTTTTGCCACTTCAATGCCAAGTTACGTAAAACTGAATTAACAACTTCATATGATATCGCAACACAGAATACACAGAGAAAATATCTTTGTGTTTTCCCTAATCTAAAGAACAGTAGCTTGAGGAAAATTCTTGTAGAAGTTATAGGCTATATCAACCAGAAACAACATTTCAATGTTTATGTAAACTCTATTGCATGAGAGAGCACAGCTCACCAATTTCCATCATGTTTCATTTTCAAAGTGACATTCTACTAAGCCCTGAAGAGACTAACACATAAGAAAGAACATCTCCCAGGGTCTGGTCTCTTCTGCAGCAATACCTATTAATGGATTGTGCAGAGTGCTTGTTTACAAGGGGAGATGATCAGTAAGGAGTTTCTAAAGACTTTAAAATTAAGAGACAAAACTTCACCCACAGGAGAATTTAATTGACAAATATTTTCAAGCGCTTCTTCATGCAAGTATCTAGCTCATATTCCTATATTTTAGAACATTGAAAAATATCTGCATTCAATTAACACATGAGATATTAAGTGTTGTCATTATCTTTTTCTTAACAGAAAATTGAATATTTATCAGGTACAGAAATAAATGACCCTTTGATTCATTTCAGTATATGCCTAAATGTTGAGTTTTGCATTAGGCTCCTGTTTGAATCTTTCCAAATGTGGGACAGCAAGAGTTATAGGATTGACTATAATCACAAGAATAGGGGCCTAGCATGCTGCCTTGGCAGCAAGCATGGATTAGAGCTAAGGCGTTACAAAATCTAGAGAGTGTCTAAAGTCCCAGAGGTCTTGGAATTATGTCAGAATATGAAAGTGCCTTTTTAAAAATGAATGCTTCTTCAGACTTCATGACTGCAAAGGTAAAGAGAGTGCAGCCAACTCAGTGGAACTAAGTGAGCCTGCAGACCGTCTAAATGAATCTGTCTCAGAGTGGTGACCTACCACCAGCATCTCCCATCCAAGTCTCATTGCTCCAGGCACTCCTGTCAGCAGCAGACTCTGAATGGCTGGATGGACCAATCTTACAAAAGAGCACAGCACATGGCCGTGTTAATTTGGTCCCAGGGGAGTTCACAATAACAGAGTTGAAAAGTGTCCATATGACCTCCAAATTCATTTGTATTCTTGGCAGGTTCAAGTCATTGCATTGAGTCAATAACATGATTTGTGCATCTCAAACACTGGGAAACCATATAAGAACTGAAATCTGTTTCTCATTCACATGCATTTTCTTCTTCTTCTAACTAGAAGTACTTAACAGACAATAGTCACTAAATAGTTTTTATGCAGAAGTATCTACAATTTTTTAAAGTAGTATAATATAGCATAATAGTATAATATATATACTTTAAGAAGTATCTATATTTTTATTAAAAAAAAAAAAAAAAAAACTACAGATTTTTTCCCTCTTCTTCATTTTTATTCCTCAGAGAGGTAGGACGATTATTTCCTGGATTAAAAATAAAAGGTTTAGAATCTTAAAACTATGAAGAAAATACATTGAAACTGTGAGAAGGAGGAGGAGAGAAGGGGACTGCCTAAACGTGAAGAAATAGACACTTGCTCTGCCATCTGTTCTTATGCATGGTCACCAAGTTGCTCTGCCATGTTAGAGGCAGCTGCTCCCTCTTCTAAGAGTTAATGTGAGATACAGGAAAGAGAGAGCCCACCCTTCAACTTCAACTGTGCCTGCAAAGGATCACAGCAAGTATGTCTATGGTACCCAATTATTTGTGATATTGCCCCTGGTACAGTTCCTCTCACTGTTCTCTGCTGCCTCTTGTGACAGTGGCAAGCTGTGTTTTCCTCTCAGGAACAAATGCCAGTGGATTAGCACTATCATATTCTATTCAGTAGTCTTTGCTTTGCATGCGTTATCCTCACTGTGTTCTATATCACAGATGATTCAGCAATTTGGTCCTAAATTCAGGAACAAACAAAGATTACTGAAGGGACTGCTTAGAGGAAGGAAATGAACAAAAGCCCTGTGTGTTAGAAGGGAAAATAAATAACAGACTGGCTGTTATATGAAAGGAAGTGAGACCAATAAGGGATACAAAATTTAGGATAGCAGCTGCTGGAGTATGAACTGCGACTAAGATTTGCCTTTGCAAATGCAAAGGCAAATTTGCCTTTGCAGAATGCATTTCCTCAGAGTACTAACTGGGTCTTTGCTCTGCCAACATCATGTTGTCTAAGCTTAAACACACCTTTTTGTTTCTTTGTTGCTTTTTTTTTTAAAAAAAAATTTAAAGAAAACTCACTTAAAGTTTATTCATTTAAAGATCTCTGTCCCTGTCACTTTCTACCAGCTTGTTTATCTCTTTGTTTCTTATAGTTCAGATTAAGTTTCCTCCAAAATTTATAGGAATCACAAGCCAAGACTTCAGTGTACCATGACTGGGCTATTTCTGTCTTTAGTATTTTATTATTTTATTTTATTTTATTTTATTTTATTTTATTTTATTTTATTTTATTTTATTTTATTTTATTTTATTTTATTTATTTTCATTTTGTTTTGGTTTGTTTTGGTTTTTTGCTTGTTTGATTGTTTCTGTAAGAAGACTGGATTAGGTGTTACTTCTTAAATGAAAGTGATTTTGGCTAAGCTTGCCTGGAGAAAAGACAACCTCAGAAACAACACATTGCAGGAGTCAGGAAAATATTACTGGTAATCAGGAATCTGAAGCTCAAACAGAGTCTACAACACAAAGCCAGGTGCAGCCATGCAATCAGACCTCAGAAGTACCAGAAAAGACTTCCTATGGTCTGGAGAGGACTTTGCAGAGTTAAGACTTCTCAATTACTCTCATAACCAAGCCTTGGAGTAAGAAGACAGCGTGGAATTAAAAATAATAATAATAATAATGCTGTCTTCCTTCACTACTTTGAGTTTTCAATTTCTAAAAATGTAGTTATTCTCATTTTCTATCTTTTAAGCCTGACAAAGAGTTGTTAATTTTCACAGAATCACAGAATCATCCAGGTTGGAAGAGACCTCCAAGATCACCTAGTCCAACCTCTGACCTAACACTAACAAGTCCTCCACTAAACCATATCACTAAGCTCTAAATCTAAACGTCTTTTAAAGACCTCCAGGGATGGTGACTCAACCACTTCACTGGGTAGCCTATTCTAATACCTAACAACCCTTTCAGTAAAGAAGTTCATAATATCCAACCTAAACCTCCCTTGGTGCAACTTTAGCCCATTCCACCTCGTCCTGTCACCAGGCACATGAGAGAGGCACGTACTTTGAGCAGCTGGACCCATCACATCCCTGCAGCTCTGCCCCACCAGTCAGTTGTGGGTATCATATGAAGTTGCATAGCCCTGCTTATGATTTGCAGTTGTACTTCACCAACCCCATCTGTATCACTTGGAAAAAATGGATTGCTTGAAACCAGAGAATTGACTGATGGGTTGGGCTCAAAGTATTTTAGTAAATGAGGATACATCAGGCTGTCAGCTACTCACTATTGGAGTTCCACAGGGCTGCATTTTAGAGCCAGTACACTTCAACGTTTTCACTAATGACTTGGACACAGGACTCAAAGATACATGTATACTACGTGAATTTGCAGATGGCACTAGATAAGGAGCGATTGACCCCCTTGATGGTACAGAGGCCTTGCAGAGAGATCTTGACAAATTAGAGGACTGGACAATCACTAACAATATGAAGTTTAACAAGAAGAAGTCCTGGATTCTGCACCTGGGAGGGGACAACCCTGGATATACATACAGACTGGGGGATGAGAAGCTGGAGAACAGCCCCACAGAAAGGGATCTGGGGAGCACGTTTGACATTGAATGTGAGTTAACACAATGCCCTGGCAGCCAAAAAAAGGGCCAACTGTACCCTGGGATGTATCACACATGGCATCGTTGGCTGGTCAAGTGAAGGGATTGTCCTGCCCTGCTCTGCACTGGTGTGGTCTTGCCTCCAGCACTCTGTGCAGTTTGGAGTGCAACAGTATAAGAAAGACATGAAACTACTAGTGTCCAAAGCAGGGCTAAAAATATGGTTAAGTGTTTAGAGGTCAAGACATCTGAGGAGCAGCTGAAGTCCCTTGGTTTGTTCAGTTCAGAGCAGCCTGCAGCTCCCTCATGAGGGAAGTGGAGGGACAGGTGCTGAGCTCTGCTCTCTGGGGACAGTGACAAGACCTGAGGGAACAGCATGGAGCTGGGACAGGGGAGGGTCAGGCTGGGTGTTAGGAAAAGGTTCTTCACTGAGGGGGTGATTGGACACTGGAACAGGCTCCCCAGGGACGTGGTCACAGCACTGAACCTGCCAGACTTCAAGAAGTGTTTGCACAACTCTCTCAGAAATATGGTTGATTTTTGAGTGGTGCTGTGTGGACCAATGAGTTGGACTCAATGATTCTTGAGAGTCCTTTCTAGCTCAGGATATTCTATGATTCTATGATTCTATGACCTAAATATTTGTGTTGACGCTTCTAACCATTAAGCATAAACAGAAAGTTGATACAAATCTACAGCTACTTTCAAAACTCTTTCCCCAAATTCTACCTACATATCAGCTTCACTGATTTCACTGACAGGAAAACTGACTGTAAGGCACTTCTCAAAAAATCATATCTAGTATGCACATTATCGCAGTTCACATCATTTTATGCTTTCACCAAGACTACTATCAGGAGTCTTCTGTGCAGTAGTAGTCCTAGACCAAGTGTTTCAACTGATATATTCAAGGCTGAAAGCAAATGCTTACAAATGGAGTACAGAAACACACAGAAGCACTTCTTGCTTCATTTGGACTTCCCTATGTTTCCAGTATTAAATAGCAATGACTCCGTTTCTCACAGAGCAAAGCACATGAGTGTACGATTAAAGATGCACACAATCTCATATGAATGATTAGAGAGGCTTCCTCTCAAAAGGGGCAAATAAAGGCTTAATATATTATGTTCACATAGATCAGGATCATTTCATTGTAGACAAGGCAGGAGGCATAAAGGTTTTATCTTTTTTTCTAGCAAGAAAGAGATGGTCATGTTTCATTTGCACAACCTTGATTCCAGAAGGCAGTAATATCTGTATCTGTGTTTACCTATGTGTCATGCTACAGACTGCAGTGACAAAGGAACATATAAATTAGTACTCTTTCCATATGGGCAATTTAGTCTGGATGTAGATGTCTGGGGCTGTGAGTTTTATGGAGATGCAGAAAGGAATTGTTTATATTAGCACAAGACCTATGACAATAATTAATGTTATCTCTGGTCTCATTTCCAGTCTGTAAGAAGAGAAGATGTGCTGAATTCAGGGATAGCATGGCTTTACACATAACACAAGCCTTACAAATACATGTAGACACAGATTGTCACTATGTTGAATTTGCCAAAACAACACTCAGAATAACACAGTCTATTTCAAATATATCTGAATTTTGCTTCCATGTTGTCTGAAGTGAATAAGAACTTATTTTTTGATTGTTCTTGGAATTTTATGTATCCAAAAGCCTGGTCTAGTTTATATAATTACAAATAAATACATGTGGGCATATGTATACATACACATTATTTTTCCCAACGAATCATATCTCTCTTCTAAAGTGAAATCATTAGCCTACAACACTGAGCCACATGTCCTTATCTGTATTTTGCATGCTAAAACCAAGTTTGAATGATTATTTGTTTCCAGAAACATATTTATTGCCTTCCCTTGGCAGCTGTCCTGTACTGCTGCAGTTTCTGGTTTCCTCTTTGTGACACACATTGGCAGCGGTAGCATTAGAACTGATCTCTTAGAATGGCTATCTCAGCAATACCCATTAACTTGGACCTATAAATAAGGTTTATTTTAAAAAATAAAATAAATAAATAAATAAATAAATAAATAAACACAACTCCTACTTCACGTTCCCATTTCTGTCAAAATGAAAGCATAAGGGAAACTGAATACTTTGATGTGGAATCATTGATACTCTCTAATTTATTGACTTGGAATAAAACCAATATAGAAATGTGATATGTTTACTTGGAGAGATATTAAAATTGCTTCACTAATGGCAAAATCTCTTTTGTGCCCGCATCTAGACCATTATTTAGATATGTAAGTAATTCAAAACCACATTTTGTGATTGTTCTTATGTAAAGATGCTTAAAAGAGCCCCGTGAAAATATTATCTTACTTCTCCTCAAACCATCCAAATTTCACATATTCTCATTTACATCAGCTTTGTGGTACCTGTCCTTCATATCTGATTTATATTCCACTGGAGTTTACACTGCCAACCATACCACCAAGTTTTGTTTTTTTTCCACAAAGTTCCTTACTTTAGCTAAGCTGTTATAACAGTGACATTATTTATTATTTTATTTTATTTTATTTTATTTTATTTTATTTTATTTTATTTTATTTTATTTTATTTTATGGTCCATTCCTGAAAAATTGTATCATCTCACATTTCTTCTTTCTAGTTGTGTCCTACAGCAATTATTCACAGGGCAAGAATATCATAAATGCACTTTTGCATTTTAGCTGTGTGACTCCAAGGATGATTTAACCTTAATGAGGAACATTAACACTATTATATATTGTTTGTATAAAGAAAGTTGTTTCTATACAACTTTCCCTTCCCATCAGTACCATGCCTATGGCACCTGAGAATGACTTATGTCCACTTCATCTCATTTTTGCTTCTGCTAGTTCCCTCCAACCCTTGCCCTGTTTTAGAAACTTTTCCCTTTTCCCTGTGCAACTTAGTTGTCTAATCATAAACTATCTGCCTACCCTAGTCCCAAAGAAAAGTTTCCCTTTTCTTTCCTCATTCTTTTAGGAAGGACATGTTCATCCTTGTTTCTCACAAAGGGCAGGACCCCGTTTTTCAAAACAGGTGTTCAGGTTCTTGCAAAGAAGCTCAAAAGAACAAAAGGTCAAATTCAGCTGCAATGAATAACCACTCATCTCAAAGGGAAGAATTTGTTCCCAAATAGTATCAAGGAAAAGAAAAGGGAGAAAAATGGGAAAGAAAACATCTAAAGGAAAACATCTCTAGATAAGTGATTTGTTTTTGTGGATAATTTCTCATTAAAAAGGTAGATCTGAAAGGCAACATAACAGTCTGGGCATGTGGTACAGTAGGGAGTGATCATGTTACTTTTAGAAGATAATGTTTATGGACTTTTAAAGTCTGCATCTGAAGGATATTTAGATAAGAAAAAGACAAAAATATTGCATTTCTAAATAAAGAGCTTCTCTTTTCCAGATGTGTACAGGTACAGAACTTTTCCCAACAGCTGTAGGAGAGAATCTGTGGCCCCAAGGATAGCAGATTACCTGGAACAGGAGAGGAAAAGGAGCAAGTTCGGAGAGATGACTTTTTTCAGTTACATAGATCCACATCAGAGGTTCAAGCAATTTAGATGACTGAGGGATCAAAAGATACTTCAACTACCTGGTATCTGCATTGCTACTTCACAATTTGTGAGGGTCATTAGTTTCACTACTTCTAATATTTGTGCTAGTATCTTGTAAACCAGTATTTGCAGAAGCAGCATGTTATAGCTGCGGTCATGTTCTACCTACTCTGGAACAGACATACAGACGTACAAATTATGAAAATAATATAAACACATTTTGAAAAGACAAACAGATTTTGGATTATTTTGCACATATTCCAGGAAATAGAATCTAGAGAAGTAACAGTGGCAGGGGGAAGGGAAAGAGGAGAGTGAAAGACCTTTTTTCCTGCATAACTCTTTACAATTCAGTTCTACTTAAAAATTCGAGGTCTGTGTTGTTCTTTTGTTTCTTTCTTTCTTTTTTTTTTTTTTTTTAATTTTTTCCCCAATGCAAGCTGGTAGAGCATATGCGTTTATTTGATTTGCACTGTTTAATCTGAGATAGCTTTTATTGCCTCATAAAACTACTGAAGGAAGGAAAGTAAGCCAGGATGATAGAAAGTCCAGATAGAGAACTGGATACAGTCCAACCTTTGTAGATCAATGTCCTGTTTAATTTAAAACACCATATTCCCATCAGCTCCTATTGTTAAATTAAGACACAACTGTACTGTATATTCCTAGATCATTAGAAGACTGTGAAGAAAGAAAAAACAAGCCCTCTGACAGCAGTGGCATTCATTCAAACTATTAAACTATTCTTTCTCATCTGAGTAAAGTCCAAATGAGGATAATGCATGATGGTGTTGACGAAGTTATTCTACAATTCTATTTTATACTACTATATAACTGTAGATTAATGAAATAACACTTTGAAAGATTTTCTGTCCTTTAAACTGTACTTCATTTTGGCAAATATGAACGGAGAGTGTTGTTTAATCTTATTCCTTTTAAGTTCTGAAGTGTAACTGAAGGGAATAAATCTTGAAATCCAGTTTTTGATTTAGCTGTAACTTAATAATGCTGCATCTGCAAAATTTGCCAGCTGGGATTCTAAGGTGTTCCACACAACATCTAGATCATTAAGTAATTGTTTCCACAATATATTTTAGTAATGATCTTGATCAGGAGCCTAACAAAGTCCAGTGAAGTCTGAAATTAACTGCAGTGAACTCTTAGACAGCTCTGTAGAGAGCAAGTCCCGAGAGCATATATATTAAATAAATTAATTACTTTTTGCTTATATTAATTATATATTAATCTCACTACATTTTCCTTCCACCATCTGTCACATGATATAGCACAGTTATTCAAGTCATAATCAGTAAGCAGAATTATGAAAATTGGATTTATAAGGATTATAAAGTAACCAGATAATTTCTTCACTGGATGCATTTACTGTACAAAGGAAGATTTTTCCCTCACACAGTTTTGTATCACATCAGTTGCTTATCATAAAGGTGAGGTAGGAATTTCCCTTATATATACAAATAAAGAAATGATGGATTTGACACCCATGTTCTCTTAGTAGAATGTGGAACAGCCTAAGGCAAGGAAATACCAATTAACCACAAAATGCCATTCATCTCTTGGGACTACCATGTAATGATGAAAAAGTGTAATTTTTCTCACTCATGTGTTTGACACTTTTCAGGTACATTTAAGGCCCATAAACAGTCTCCTTGAGCTTCATATTTGGAATAACACAAAAAATGTAGAGACACAACTCAAAACCTTGTTCAGGCTGGTTTCATTTGCAAGTGTTTTGGAGCTTATACAGCTGTTGAGCCTGTGCATGTTTGCAGCTGCAGCTAGTGTTCTGGTTGCTGTTTATGAGTCTAACTGATGAAAACTGAGCTCCCAAAGGCTCCAAGCAGCCATTCCATTAAAAAATATTAGACAGCTGTATATCACCTCCATCCCTATAAGCACCTCCATCCCTATAAGGTATGATACTCTTAAAATAAGCAAACAAAAAAAACAGCATCCAAAAAAATACTTGTTGCAACCTGCATAATGCCTAAATTTTGCAGCATACCTTAAAGTAAATAGGTAATTCAATGGGATAGCTTCCCTTTTAAATCAGAAATTCCATCTCAGCTGTGTCTGCTATAATTGTATACATAGTTATTTATATATATATATATATAATTACATATATATATATATAATTACATACATTGCTGCACAAGCAGAGTAAGAGCAAACAAAATCAAAGATATAATCAGCATAGATCTCAACAACTACTGATAAGGGCAGAAATAGACAGATACTGCAGAGGAGTGCCTGTTAAGGAGATCTTTTTGTGTTTATATTAACTATCAGGATTTACATCATTTCTAGTCAGTTTTATATAAGGTAAGAATTGTTTTATTTTAAGTACACATATAAGTTTTTGTTGTGATCACAGGCCTTGGCATGGCTTTTCCCAATGACCGTTAGTATTTTTTTCAGATTGTAGTCAGACAGATTATCTTTGTTTTGACCTTTATTTCTACCCACTTACATATAATAGAGGGTTGATATGAACTATGATGAGCATTAAAAAAAAATGAAGTCACCTATATGAATTTTAGCCTTTACCAAATGTATATGATCCTTATAAATGGGATTTGACAAGTTGAAATGAAGATTTAAAACCGTTGAAAATGTTACCTATTAAAAGCCATATATGGTATTGTTTGACTATTACAGTATGTTGCATTTGGAATTAATGCCTTTTCTATGAATAGAAAGACAAATTCTGCAACTGTTACTTATTTGTATAGACACTAATGCATGTTAAATGGAGCAACACAAATAAGCTAAGCTTTCTGTATAAAGAAGTACTAATGGGGTTAGAAGACAATAGTTTGAATCCACCAGTCTCATCTTTGTCATTTCGATTACTTAGATCACCCACAGATTTTCTTCTCTCTCTATGTAAAGGCTGAAAGCGGTTTAATAGATCAAGTAGGATTCTATTTTTTTTTTATTTTTTTTCCAATACTAGTTCAGTTTTGAAGAATAAAACTTTTTTCTTCCAAGTACTCTAATACAGAGTTTTAAGAAAACAAATCAACTTAAAACATCTTTGCAATGCCTCTTCAGCTTGAAGCTCCAAACAGGATTAAGTAGTTGTCATGGTTTGGGCTGGGATAGAATTAACTTTCTTCGTAGAAGCTTGTATGATGCTTTGGTTTGGATTTTTGATGAAAATACTGCTGATAACACACCAGTTGTTTAGATGTTGCAGAGCAGTACTTACACAGAGCCAAGGACTTCCCTGCTTCTTGTGCTGCCCTGGCTGCAAGGAGGCTGGGGGTGCACGAGGAGCTGGGACACCGGACAGGAGACCAGAAGCCAGGACAGCTGACCCAAACTGGCCAAAAGGATGTTCCATTCCTACGGCATCCTCAGCAAAAAACAGAATGGGGAAAGAAGGAGGAGCAGAGTGATAGCATTTCTCATCCCAAGAAACCATTACACGTGATGAGCCCTGCTTTCCTGGAAGTGGTGGAACACTTACCTGCCGATGGGAAGTAGCAATATGAACTCCTTGTTTTGCTTTGCTTGTTTACATGGCTTTTGCTTTACCTAGTAAACTGTCCTTATATCGTGTCATGATTTCTCTCATTTTCAGCTTTCCAATTCTCTCCCCCATCCCACCTGGGGAGTGTGACTGAGCAGTTGTGCAGCACTTAGCTGCCTGGTGGAGCTAAAGCACAGCAGTGCATTCTGAAGGAGAATATTTGAAAGAGTAATTATGGCTACATTTTGGATATTTAATTGGAAGCCCATTTGAGAAATATAGCAGAACCTAACTAAAATAAAATGAATTTCATGTTTTTTCTAAATTCTTATACTGAAGCCATCTATGCAGCAAAATTTTTATTATGTTACCCATGTGTGCACACACATTTGGACAGCAAACACTTTTTAATTCTATTGGAAGATTAGCAAAGAATTACTACTGTTTTCCTATCACATTTGGAAACAAATAAAAAAAATAAGCATGAAAAATAATTTTGTTGGACAAGACAGCTCTTTCAACTGTGGGAAAGTGTTCTGTGAGAATGATTTTTTGATCTCATAAAGACAGTCATCGAACCCTAGTAATTTTAATGCTTATTTTACTACTTTATTATATCACTCAGTTACATGTTTATATGATAAATACGGATGACATTTATTACTAAAAATGTACTATGTAATTAAAATGATTAGACAGTCCTAATTCAATAAATATTGTTCTTTGTTTGTTTCACAGGTAGCTTTTAATTTATATCTTTATTTCAAAATAAATTTTCAACCAATCAACATTTCCAGTAAGACAGAAATTTAACTTTGTATACAAAAGAAATATATATTTTCAGATTAAAAAGATAAACTACTTGAGTCATCAAAATCTACTCTCTACTCATGCTTTACTGCAACCTGAAACTTTCTGCCTAAAATGAATTGTTTTGGTCTTCAGTACAACTGAGCCTAAAATGAATTTTAGTTTTCCTAGTCTTTAAAAAAAAAAAAAAATGTTTCTTGCAAATTTCCAATTATTTTAATCACAGAAACTGATAATCTCTATCTGTACAACAGAAAAAAAAAATAATAATAATAAAAAAGGTATTGCATGCATAATTATATAATTTGAATGTACAGACATCCTTTAGTATACACAGTTTTGTGTCTTTATTAGAAAGGCTCCAGACTTTATAACATAATCCAGCAATGTACCCTGCTTTTCACTAAGTATATATTCAATGTGTATCATTAGGAATACTGTGTGCATTCATCCAAAATTCTATGTTTTTTTTTCTAATACATGTTTATTTTACCTGAAAATATTTGTCTTTATTTGTAAGGTTATTTGTTTTTTTGTACTTAAACATATATATTTCTCATTGTGGTTTGGCTGGCAAAGAAATTGGAATTATGCACACATTGTCTTTTGTCAAAATACTAATGTAGTATGAAAAATCTGCATTTACTGTTTATTCTTGTCAAACTTCCTTCCAAACGGTGTGTACTGTGTCTTTGTACAGACCAAGCTAAAAGAGCAGAAAATACTGAAATCATTTTTTGAAGGAAACTTATTTTTATTTAGAAATGTGATTACATCTGCTATATGAAACAAATATACAACATCTCACCAAAAGCAGAAGAAAACAAATGTGTATACTTGCATATATACATATATCTGTGTGTTTGTGTCTGCATATATCTATATAACATACACATATATATCACTGAGATTAAGAAGGGATTGGGTCTATTGACTTAACTGTTAACTAGAACTCTATAGAAGTCATAAGGCTTGTTAATTATGCATCACATATTCATCAGCAGCTATTCACAGGATGACAAAAAAAACATGCCTAAAGCCCCAATGGTGAAAGGCAATAGATATAAGTCTACTCTTAAAAAGCATAATTTCAAAATCATTATCTTTGCAGATTAACTTCTTAACTTAACTTCTAACTTAAGGTTAACTTCTTTGGTCAGTCTACAGATGACAGTTCATTTTAAAAATAATTATGGTTGTCCAATAGCAACTGAAAGCTAATGGAAGGACTTTTTCTTTCAAAATATTTGATTTTTTGTACATTTCACTGAATGTTAACTTTTTTTTTTTTTTTTTTTTTTGCTACATTTTAACAAAACTGACAAAACTCATATTAATAGCTATGAAAATTGCTACAACTCTGATGCCATTACTTGTGAGTATGTTCATTTTCTTTTCAAGTGATGGTAGTAACATCATGGGAAGAACAAGAATTTCTTAGCTCTGGATTCTGAAGTGTCAATTATAATAAAAATTAAATCAACAAGAACTACTAATTTTTTTTTCTAGATAAATTATAGCAAAGATGAATTTCTAGTACATTTTCTCATCAGGATATGATGCCTTCTGCTCATAGTTTAGGGCATAGAAGCAAGAGCAGTTTGGATAAAGTAAAATGATATTTCAAAAATCCCTAAACTTGTGAATATCTTAAGATTTTTGTTTCCTTTAGAATGATTAAAAAAAAAAAAAAAAAGACAAATATACCTAAGGATAGTCATAGCATGGATTAGGGCTAGAATGGATAACATTTCTTTTCACAGGAAGCACAAGGAAGGCAAAAATGTAATAAAACCAAGGTAATAAGTTTGCTGACATTTTGGAAAATCCTTTAAAATGAGTAGAATTGCAATAGAAAGATGTGAGAATTTAAGCTCTCTGCACAAGGGCAAGGACCACATTTTAGTTATATTCTAGTGAATTCTGTGGGAACATTTAATCATGAACATAACCACACAAAATACTAGCTCTCTGTCGTGGTTTAACCCGGCTGGCAGCTAAACACCACGCAGCCGTTCGCTCACCCTCCCGCCTCCCTCTCTGGGACGGGGGAGAGAAATGGAAAGTGAAGCCCGTGAGTTGAGATAAAGACAGTTTAATAAGACAGGAAAATAATAATAATAATAATAATAATACAATGATGATAATAGTACTACTACTAATAATATGTACAAACAAGTGATGCACAATGCAATTGCTCACCACCCGCTGACCGATGCCCAGCTTAACCCCGAGCAGTCCGGCCCCCTCCCCCCGGCTAGCCACCCCATGCTATACTGTTTAGCATGACGTCAGATGGTATGGAATACCCCTTTGGCTAGTTCGGGTCACCTGTCCTGGGTCTGTCCCCTCCCAGCTCTTACTGCACCCCCAGCCTGCCTGTTGGCAGGACAGAGCAAAAGGCTGAGGTGTCCTTGGCTTGGTATAAGCACTGCTCTGCAACAATTAAAACATCGCGGTGTTATCAGCACTCTTCTCATCCTAAGCCAAAACACAGCATTCCACCAGCTACTAGGAAGAAAATTAATTCTTTTCTAACTGAAACCAGGACACTCTCTAACATGGAAATTCCAGACACTATCATGTGACATCTATTTATCTGCTGGTTTCAGTACCTTAATTCAGTTGCAAAGAGAACACAACATTCATCACCATCTGAAAAGTAGAAAACAGGAAGCAATGTCTGCCTTAAGTTGGCATTTTATACATATATATTTTTAATAACTTGAGAAACTTTTGCCAGGGGTTATTCTTAGATCTGAAAGATAATACTTTTTCCCCTAGGGTTATTCTTATATCTGAAAGATAACACTTTTTCCCTATTCTACTACTTCAATAAAAATGACACAGTGGTTTCCTGATAAAAAGTTAGGTGAAGTTAGGTGCAGTTACATAGTAATGCAGAGAGTTTTATTTGTGAAGTTCTTTTAAGAGATTAAAAGACTGCATTTTCCACCTCATTTATCTTCAGTAGAACTTGTGTCTTCTGTGCATGGTCAGTCAAGTAAGAAGTTGATTATCAGTTTGTAATAATAAACTATAAATAACTGATACCTCTTCAACTCTTGTGAGAACTAAAAATAAATAAATAAATAAATAAATAAAATAAATAGAGAAATAGTTTCCACTCCCCAGAGATATTTTCAAAATGTATTCATTCTCTTTGATGCCATATGAAAACTATTAATTCTGGAACACTTTTGCAACATTTAAAATATATAAATAAATAATCAAATCTTTTTGAGACCAGTTTCACAAATGATCTTAAACAAAACTTACTAAAAATACTTCTTGCAGGAGTTTTCCATATGTATTCTTTCTGTAGCCTAGGAGACAGTAAGAGAATAAGGCCAGGGCCCATTCTTCAGCTTAATAAAATTTGCATAGATTCAAAGTAACTTAATACAAGCAAATGGTTTCTGTTGCTTTCAGTGAAGTTATTTTGCAAAGACATTTTTGTAACAATATCTGAAAGTCTATTGTCTTTTCAAGGGATTGATCCCTTTAGCTGACTCTGGTTCTTCTAAATAATGAGTTAAGACACTCAAGACTCTTTAGAGGGATAGGATAACATACCCATAAGAAAAATGTGAAGTAGTGTAAGAATTAATTCTATCTATATGTTTGAAATGAAATTACAGTATAAGTAACTTGTAGCATGATATTTCTCTGTTATGCATTAAAATGAGAAACATATACACCCCTTGGCTATGGTAAATTTTGAACTTTGTATGGTGAACTTCTGTTCTTAAAAACTATATCATCAGAAAAATAAACATTCCCACCTCAATACAATGCTCACAAATAAAATGTACAGAATCTACGTGACTTAAGTGTGTGGCCTGTTCAACCTTTTAGAAAAGGATTTATTTTCCTGCATATAGGAACGCACTAAGGAGGGGTCCCTTAGATTTCAGATAGTGGTCTGCATTAACAAACCTTAGCTTTCTGCCTAGTTCTGTATCTTCACTTTCACAAAAATAAATAAATTAAATTTATACACACACACCTATATATATATATATATATATATACATAAATGTTCTCAACAATAGCAACAGGGTGCAGGGGAGGAGACTTAATGGAGAAGAGGGGGAAGCTTGTTTGAAGGTTAAGGTTCTTTAAGATTACTTATTTGGCATAGCCCCTGAGTAATGAGGAAATGTCCAACTTAATAACTATAAAATGGATTGAATCAACTCACAAAGATGCAGCGTTGGAAGAAGTGCTGACTCTGGTTATTTCACAACTGCTAGAGCTGTCATTATAAACTGGAAATTAATCAATTCTGAAAGTAATTATGGAGCACAGTAGGAAAAGAAAAGCTGACCTAAGGGGGCGAAAAGCATGTCCTCAAGTGTTGAAAGATGGACTCAGAACATTATATAAATGTTTATTATTATTGTTATTGTTATTGTTATTTTAATATAGCAGATGTTCATATAACGTCTTATACAAAATAGTAATTCCTGGCTTACTGATGATATAAATAGAAACATATAACCTGAAGTTGGAGATGGTAGTAGCTAACCATAACATAGATATGAAAGAAAAAATTAAGTAAATAAATCCAGTAAAAAAAAGTTAAAAAGGTGAACTTAGCAGATGCAAAAGTATTGTTATACTCTAAATATTACAGAAATATGACTTTGGAACTATGAAGTATAAATGTAGCTACCCATTTACCATGTAGCATTTTTCACAGTTCAGACAGAGGGTGAGTTCCTCTTAAAAAAGGTACACATATGACAAAGGAAGCCCAGGATCCATTCAGCCACAAGATTTAAGTAGTTCTAAGGCTCCAATTCCCATTCTATCTGGTGTCCTGCAATATTCCATATAACTACTTTCATAGAGCATCTGAAACTCATTTTCCCATCTGGAAAATTGAGACACTTTACAATAAGCGTGTTGTGCAATTACACGAGAAGCTCATGGCAAAGGGAAAAGCCCTGGAAAGCTATCTTCCAGCTAGCTTTTTTTGATAACCTCTCAAAAATGCACTAAAGTGAAGAAACAAATAGAGATCAATCTCAAAGAGATTTTTTAAACTAAGGTGATTTATATCCATTTTATATAACAAATTACTGATGAAATACTGTGTTTCTGAGAAGGGGCTTGAGAACAAATTATACAATTACTGGTAACTTCCAGTAAATGAGAGGGGAAGTTTTACAGTCTCCATCCTTGGAGGCTTTTGATACCAAACTGAGCAAATTGGTCTGATCTCATTAGTCAAAGAATGACAGAAAGGATGAGATTGGAAGGGACCTCTGGACATCATGTGGTCCAACCCCCCGCCCAAGCAGGGAGAGACACCTAGAGACAGTTGCCCAGGACCATGTTCAGATTGCTTTTGGAAACCTCCAAGAAGAGAGATTCTACAGCATCTCCGGGCAACCTGTGCCAGTCCTCTGTCATCTTCATGCTAAAGAAGTGCTTCCTGGTGTTCAGAGGGAACCTCCTCTTTTCCAATTTGTGTCCGTTGCCTCCTCTCCTGTCACTAGGCACCACTGAACAGAGTGTGGCTCTATCCTCCTCTGTCCTATAAACACCTCTCTTTGGGTGTTTATAGACCTTGATAAAATAACCCCTGAGCTTTCTCTTCTCTAGGCTAAACAGTCCCAGCTCTCTCAGTCTTTCCTTGTATGTGAGATTTCCAGTCCCTCAGTCACATTTATGGTCCTTCATTGGATTCATAGGATCATAGAATCATAGAATATCCTGAGTTGGAAGGGACCCATAAGGATCATCGAGTTCAACTGCAGTATGTCCATTTCTTTCTTATACTGAGAAGCCCAGACCTGGACATTGTACTCCAGGTGTGTCCACACCAGTGCTGAGTAGATAGGATCACTTCCTTTGACATGCAAGGAGTACTTGGACTGGTGCAGCCAGAATAACATTAGTCTTGTTTGCTGCAAGGGCACATGCTACAGGTACGTGGGCTTGTTCCTCCTGACCTGCAGAATTTTGCACTTCTCTTTGAAGTTCCTCTAAGCCCATTTCTCTAGCCTTTCTAAGTGCCTCTGATGGCTGCACAACACTTTGGTGTATCAGCCACTCCTCTCAGTTTTTTCTTATCAAGCAAATTTGCTGAGGGCTTACTCTGCTCCATCATCCAGATCATTAAGATGTTAAACAGGATTGCACCTTGTATTGGCTTCTGGAGTACCCCCTAGTTATTGGCCTCCAACTAGCCTTCATAGCACTAATCACCACTCTTTGGGGTTAGCCATTCAACCAGTTTTTGATCAACCTCACTGTCTGCCCACACAGCTCATGCAACAAGAACTTGTCTAAGAGTATCCGAGAGTAACTCAAGTTAGGTGCGTGTGTCGATCTGCTTGAGGGTAAGAAGGCTCTGCAGGAGGATCTGGATAGGCTGGACCGAGGGGCTGAGGTCAACTGTATGAAGTTCAACAAGACCAAGTGCCGGGTCCTGCACCTGGGGTGCAATAACCCCTAGCAGAGCTACATTTTGGGAGATGAGTGGTTGGAAAGCTGCCTGGCAGAGAAGGACCTGGGAGTGATGGTTGATAATCGGCTGAATATGAGCCAGCAGTGTGCTCAGGTGGCCAAGAAGTCCAACGGCATCCTGGCTTGTATCAGAAGCAGTGTGGTCAGCAGGGCTAGGGAAGTGATTTTCCCCCTGTACTCGGCTCAGGTGAGGCCGCACCTCAAGTACTGTGTTCAGTTTTGGGCCCCTCGCTACAAGAAGGACATCGAGGTGCTTGAGCGGGTCCAGAGAAGGGTGATGAAGCTGGTGAGGGGTCTGGAGAACAAGTCCTACGAGGAGCGGCTGAGGGAGGTGGGCTTGTTCAGCCTGGAGAAAAGGAGGCTCAGGGGCGACCTTATTGCTCTCTACAAGTACCTTAAAGGAGGCTGTAGTGAGGGTTGGTCTATTCTCCCACGTGCCTGGTAACAGGACGAGGGGGAACGGGCTAAAGTTTTGCAAGGGGTGTTTTAGGTTGGATATTATGAAGAACTTCTTTATTGAAAGGGTTATGAGGCATTGGAAGGGGCTGCCCAGGATAGTGGTGGACTCACCATCCCTGGAGGTCTTTGAAAGATGTTTAGATGTTGAACTTAGCAATATGGTTTAGTGGAGGGCTTGTTAGTGTTAGGTCAGAGGTTGGACTCGATGATCTTGAGGTCTCTTCCAACCTAGACAATTCTGTGATTCTGTGAGAGTTAGACAACAGGAAAAAATGAGCTTTCCCAAATCTGGTGAGTAGTGCTTCTCACCAAAAGTTGAAGAGTGGTACCTTTTCTACCTTTTATTTTGCCAAAGTTTACCGCAAAGTTTCCCTATTAGGCAGAATTCTCTGACCTGTTCCTCTTCATTAAGAAAGTGGTTAGCACCCCATATGCTGGTGGCTGAAAAAATGCTACTCTTAGTATAGCCAAAAAAAAAGCATATTTTAGTACGAATGCTGAGATTGTTCGTGTTTTGGATCAAGTCTTGGCTTTCCCCTTCCCTTTCCCCAAAATCTGCCATCCATGTCTTATTTATTAATCTGAGAAAAAATTATACGATAAATGCCATTTATCACTTCTTTTCAAATAGAATAACTTGTTAAAGAATAAGAAAAAAAAATCTTGATTACTTTCTACACAAGGTATACATGTAGAACTACTGGAGCGAGTTCAGAGGAGGGCTACAAAGATTATGAGAGAACTGGGGCACCTGTCGTACGAGGACTGGCTGAGAGAACTGGGCCTGTTTAGCCTGGAAAATAGAAGACTGAGGGGAGACCTCATTAGTGTGTATAAATATGTGAGAGGAGGGTGTTGAGAGGATGGAGATGGTCTTTTCAGTTGTGCCCAGCAACAGGATGAGAGGCAATGGGCACAAACTGAAGCAAAGGAGGTTCTGGCTGAATATGAGAGGGCACTTCCTTACTGTGAGGGTGACAGAGCACTGGAACAGGTTTCTCAGAGAGGCTGTGGAGTCTCCTCCGGAGATATTCAAAACCCAACTGAATGCCATCCTGCACAATGTGCTCTAGGTGATCCTGCTCGTCAGGGGCATTGGACTAGATGATCTTCAGAGATTCCTTCCAACCTTGGCCATTCTGAGATTCTGTGAAGTAGAGAAAATAGGTTTCTGATATAACATAAATAAGTCAAAAATAGATCTTGAAAATATAAGATCTGCAGATTAGTACTTTCTTTGCAAGCTTTCACACAGTTTTCTTCATGACTGTAATGACCTCCTACTTTCTCTAGACCGTACAAGTGCATATGACATTTCAAATAGAACACCAGAAATGGAAAAATTCATAATAATCTAAAATTTGGATTTTCTAATTTTTTTCTTCAGTCAATAAAAATAATATTTTTTCTTTTCTTCTTCCTTTTCTTTTCTTTTGGTATTGAACTTTTTGAGGAGATCAACATTTATAGGCAAATATTTTATGTTGTAACAAATTAATTTGTTTTAAATTTAAGTCTCATGTGTATCTGTTTCCTTCCAGTATGTCAGAGGAATAACCAAATGAAATTAATTATTGCTCAAGTACCTCTAATTCTGAGCAATGATACTCTTATACTCTTAACTGGACTGTGCTCTGAACAAATTAGAATCTTAATTTATTGTTTTCAATATCAGTCCTAGGGAAACATTCACAGTAAATTAAATATTTCACATCAAAACAGCTCTATTCTTTTAAGTTTTCTGCAGAGATGGATTATGCATGTCCCTTGTTTGAGGCATTTGTCTAAATTGCCTATTTATTTAACTAAAAGCACGGACTGCCTTTCAAATTCTGCATGGACTTATGAATTACTGAAGATTTTTGGTACCTTTATCAAAGTTAAGAATAAAATTCCAGAGAAATATTAGGAGAACAGTGAAGTGCTTGCCATTTTACTAACCCGTCTCTCTTTGCTCAGAAATGTCTAATGTTACAGGTAGTGTGTGCTCTGCTGTTTTTGCTTGCATATTATCACTATTTTTACTTATATAGTACCTCACAAAATCCTGGTCAAATCCAGTGGTTAAACCAGTTGACTGCTGACTACAGTCCCTGCTCCCATAGGTGAAAGGAAAATTCATGGGGTAGGACAGGTATTCTGTATCATAGGAAATATGTTATTTATACCATTTTGTTACAAAACATACAAAATGTAAGATTAATGACTTAGGAAATTTAGCTATGGTAGTGATATTACTCACAAGGCACCTGTGGAAAAACTACTCTCTGTCAATGCCTTTCTCAAACACCCAGGGGAGCCATCTTTATGACTGTTTTCTCCTGGTTCATTTCTTCATTTATTCTTTACCACAGTTATCCTTCTTTTTCATTTTAATTTTAACAAAATGTCAAGAAGTTATTTCCTCATCACACTCACTCAGTTATTCTATGTATGCTTCTTAGGCTATGAATATTTACTTTGAAAACAAAAACAAACAAAAAACAAATGAAACTTGCTGACATTGATGCTGATATCTGATGCTGACATTGGACAACAAGTGCAGACCATTATAGCAATACTCTTCCAAAGCTGAACAAACTTGGAAGGTGAGGTCTATTTTTAAAGGAATTAGAAGGAAGGAAATCAACTCCAATCCTGCACACACTTAAGCACCTGCAGAACTTAATGATATGAATACTCAGTTGGAGATCAATAACAAGCATTTAGTATACAGTTAATGCATTCTTCAGTGATTGCAAGGTCAAACTCACGTCTCTTTATTTGGTTTGGTTAATACCTTAACACATTATTACAGTATGCATAGTCATTTCTGAGTATTACCAGTACTACAATTGAGGAAAATATTGATGTTTCTTTTTATCATTAAATCAAACATCACTTAATAATAACCACAAACTAGTTGACATCACTGGAAGATATTTTGAAATCCTATTCTGACATGTACTTGTATTTCCATGTAAATCAAACTTTAAAGTAAACTGGCTGAATTCCTAAAGCAGAAATAAACAAATATATAAATAAATAAACAATATTCAATGCTTTTTCTGATGCTTTTCTTTTCACCTTCAGAATGCTTGTTTAACGCTTTGTATACATACGTAATAATTGCTTTCTCACATTTCACAATTTTTATGTCCCAAGACAGTGCAAAATTGTCCCACACAATGGGACAGAAGCAACACTGGAAGATAATTCAAACGGTTTGGAGAATTCTATCTGCTTGTGTTATAATTGTGTGCAATAGCTATATATATATGTATGTGTGTGTGTGTATTGGAGGGGATATTTAAAGAAAAATATTAGTACTTAATTTTCTTTTTGCTCACATCCCTGGAGGTACCATGAAAGTTCCTAACAAAAAACATATTTTCCAATTCTGTGCAAAATACAAAAAATATAAAAGAGGTTTGTCTCTGGATGATGCTAGGACTCATAAGAAATAGAGAATCCCCAAGACTTGAGCAAGAAATTGAGTTGACAGGGACATCTTGGTAGAGAAGAAAATGTCAACATGATATTTTTTGTCCTAGGAAGGTTGAGAGTTGGCTAACTTCTCCTGCACTCATCAGGGCACCATTGCAACACAGAAGAGCAAAATGAACAAGTGACTTCAAGAATATGTCGTATTACTTGTTTCAGTGTCTTTCACTTGGCAGTTCTGGTTTTGGATAAAATATATCCAGCTCTTCCACTGTTGTTTCCCTTTTCCACTGTAGAACTTAAGTTAAAACATCAGCTCCAGGTTTGTTGTTTGTCAGTAATAAAGGCAGAAATATTGCACTAGAGGCCCAATGGAAAAGAAGATTCATTATCAAGAAAGATACTTTTGTGACATTAAAAACAATCATAAAGGAGAAAAGAGGTTTTATGTAACTATTAATGGCATAAATAAATATATGCTTAGCAGATGAGCACATCTTAATTGTGTGTAGTTTTATAGAATCATAGACTCATTAAGGTTGGAAAAGATTTTCAAGACCATCACACTACTACCAATGTCACCCACTAAACCATGTCCCCAAGCACCAGGTACAGCCTTTCCTTGAACACCCCCCAGGGAGAGTGACTCCACCACCTTCCTGGATAACCTGTTCCAATGCCTGACTGCTCTTTCTGAGAAGAAATGTCTCCAAATTTCCAACCTAAACCTTCCCTGATGCAACTTGAGGCCATTCCCTCTAGTCCTATCACTAGTTACCTGTGAGAAGATATGATCCCAAGCTCTCCACGCCTTCCTTCCAGGTAGTTGTAGAGAGCAATAAGGTCTCCCCTGAGCTTCCTCTTCTGCAGACTAAAATTTTGTCAAAATATGACAAAAAAAAAAAAAAAAAAAAAAAAAAAAAAAAAAAAAAGGAACATATTTTGGTGTTGATAGGACCGAATAAATTTATTACTATCAATCACAAAATTACAATAGGGTTGTGTCATTCAAGTGACAAAAGAAATCAGAATTCAGAGGGAGTGTTGCACTGGACAGCAGAAGAAAAGAATCTTTACATACAGATACATAATGTACAGATACATAATGTTTTAAGGATCATGTGTGTTTACCTTGGCTGGCTGGCAGACTCCCATCCAGTCTTTCTCACTCCCCTTTCCCTTCACAAGGGAAGAAAATAAGATTGAAAACTCATGGGTTAAGATAAAGGCAGTTTAATAAGAAAAGAAAACACTATGTGCAGAAGCAAAGTAGAAAGGGGAATTTATTTATTATTTTCTATTGGCAGGCAGATGTCCAGCCATTCCTAGGAAAATAGGACCTCGGCACACATAGCAGCTTCTTTGGAAGACAAATGGCTTAGCCATGAATGCCCCCCAAAACTCCTCCTTTCCCTCAGCTTCTATTGCTGAGTACATCATTTGACATGGAATATCACTTTGGTCAGTTGGGATCTGGTTGTATACTCTAACCCAACCTGTTGTCTATCTGCAGCCTACTGGCCTTTGTTTGGGAGTGGGTTAGAGATAGCCTTGATGTTGTGCAATTACCGTGTAGCAATAGTCCTAACACTGGTGTGTTACTGACACTGTTCTGGTCATAAACGCAAAGCACATCACCATACAGGCTGCTATGAGGAAAGTTAACTGCATCCCAACCAAACCTGGTACAGATGGGTAACGTTAATCCCTGGAGTAGACATGTTGACAAAGAAATAGCATGATCCAAATGTTTAAACAAGCTAGATATGTTTGGTTTTGCATAGCCTCATGCTAATAGTTTCCTTAGATGCATATACTGGATAATGTAGTTGTGAAGATGAAGCCAGCTAAAGTACCTCCCCATACTCATTCTTTCTGTCTTCATTAACTTGTTGGACCAGAGAGAAACTATGAGATTAATAATTATCTCACTTTTGTCATTTTTTCTCTCACTTTTCTTTCCCACAGGACTCATGGCTGTGATAGCATAGGTCAAGGTGATCAAAAAGAAAACAACTGTTTTTAGCAAATCGTGTCCTACATGAAGCTACAGGAAAACATTCAGAACATAGTCAATTTTTGCTAGATGTGTTTGCAGCCCAAAGAAATAAAGTGAAGATCAAGATAAGAACAACGAAGATGTCCAAACTGAACATGCTCCAAAAGATAATGTTGTAGCTTGAGTATTTTGATTTTTCCCCTCTTAATTTCAAAGAAAGCTGCCTTCAGGTTTAATACTTGTGTATCAGATTGAATAAACAAAACAGAAAATACCAACAGTGTATTAAAGAGAATTTTCACAGCAGGAGATCTATAAGGTGCTTGTTTCAAGCTCTCATTGAAAGCTTTTTTCAAGCCAGGCTTATTTCAGGCTTGATGTGAACATGGAGAAGGACATCATGCTGGTCTCTTTCCTTGAGAAAATGGGTATAGCTGCCTCCTCTTCAGGGCTTTATGCTCAAGTGACTGTGAGTGAAACTGAACCATTATGGCACCTCCACATGTCAGGTAGTCTTTTCAGTAATCAGTTTTCCTGGGGGTAAATAGAAGGACCCCAAATCACCCACCACTAACAATGTTATCAGAAGGACACCTGTGAAGCCAGTGATTCAACTTTTGCTTACTAATTTGCAGGACTATTCTTATATCTTCTCTTTCTTGTACCTATACATGCTTAAAAAGCAATTCTTTAGGGACTTCTTTTCAATAGTTACCCAAATTATTGATCTCAGCTCCTTTGTAAGTAGCCACAATTCACCTACTTTGTTGCCAGATCCTGGGTTCAAGCTTCTTCCAGAGGATGCTTTCTGGCAGGCCAGGCTCTGAAGATGGCAGTCTTCCCCCTCACCCAAGGAACTGCATAAATAAGTTTTCCCTGCCCTCTGCTACTGTGTACCTCATCCTATATTAATCAGAGAACAGAAAGGGGTAACTAAACATGGTTTCTCCTTCTTCCTTTCTCCTTCTTCTGGAAAGGACAGGGAAATATCCCATGTTACAAGATGTTTCCAGATCTATCTCCTCCCAGAGGGGGAAGTTACTCCCCAGTCCCTGTTTTTCCAGGAGTCTGGCTGTCATTGCCAACTACATTTCCAAACACACAACACTGTATTCTTCTAGATGTCCTTCAAACTTGAAATGACTCCCATTAACATATGCAGAGAAAAATTATTATTTCCTTTTAAAAAAATCCACCCTAAGTATTCTCTTACCCAGAAGAAGGAAAAACAAACAAACAAAAACAACAAGAGAACTTAAACATTGTTTAGATTTTCAGCCACCATCTACTTTATCTGATCACTATAATCTTAATGTCTTCATTTCTTTTTCATCAGTTCTTGCTTTTTTTAGTTTACAAACTTTCAGACAACTCTGCATCTTTGTGCTGTGTTCATATAGTATACAGTGTAAGCTGCACAAAGAATTTTAGGGGAACAGAAATACAGAAGTCCTATAGGACATTTTGCTAGAAAGGTGTTCAGAAGAGTCACTACCCAGTTGTGATAACAAAATATTAGGGGAAGAAGAGTTTCAACGGAAGGTCTTGCACTTTGCTGAAACTGTCACTGAAGGCATATCCTAGTTCACAAGAAAGTTTCCAGCAGACTGCTAGTCAAATTATATTCCAAAACCTTTGACCCTATTTGTATACTCTCCTCAGAAATTATAAGACAGTGTCATTGAAGCTAAATCATGTAGTTCCACAGACACTCTTATCTCAATTCTGCTTTGTGCTTCAGCTTTCAAAAGTGTATTTATTGACTGCTGTCTCTAGTAACATCAATGTTTTTTGTCACTTTTCATTTTCTGTTACCTTTGATCTTGTCTAACTTAAGCCTGTGTAATTCTTAGCCTTTTTTCACACTTTAAGGTTCCCTAAGATGTGCCTTTTCTGACACAAGTAAGATGCATCCCTCCAAACATGGAAAATTATGGTGTGTTTTTTCTTTGCATAGTGGGGAGAGAGAGATGACCAAGGTGGCATAAACTGGAAGAATTCAAAGCAGCATATTAGCTAGGGAAAAGCAAGTAGCAATTGCTCATGAGTGTGTTAACAGAATGGACTCAAAATTGAAGCAGCAGGGGCTAATGAAAACCTCTCTCCTACATTTTGCCTTATGTGTCAGGAAAAGTAAACCAAATTATTGAGTAGAAATTGAAGTGAATGAAGCAGTTTTAACAATTCAGAAATGTGAACTGCATTCATCTTTATGAACTGTCCTTTAAGCCAACAAATTTATTTCCTGAAAAAGTAGGAGTAGCATCTTCCTAAGGATTAAGCAGGTTTTGTGCTATGCTTTTGTACTACATTTATATTAGATTAGTATGTATACAGACACACACACACAAAAAAAAAAAAAAAGGGCTGCTGACAGTGATAAACCCAAATTGCATATAGCCATAAACACTGAAACTGTGCTTATTATTCTTAACAATGTTTGCCTATTTTTAAACCTGCAAAGCCTCCACACAAGTTTCTAATGTCTAAAACATCAGGCTAAGAAGTTTTATCTCTTGAATAATTAAAATATATATATATTCAAAAGCCTAAACTGAATATTTAGCACACATTGCCTTTAATGTATCAAAATATGTTTGGGGACCACAAAAAAAAAAAAAAAAAAAAAAAAAAAAAGTCTATTTTGAAGAGGGTTTAAGGTGAATTTTTATCTCTTTGAAGTTACAATATTTAAGGTAGATCATCATTTTGTGTTCATTGTGAACGACATTGGATCTTGCTTCCTTGAATAGTCATATATGATTGTTTTAGTTATAAACATGGAGACATGGTAGAGAATGGCTATCCAACTATCAACATCTGTCTGTATTTTGCTTGTTTTAATTCTTCTGATGGAGGCATTTCCTAATGAATAAATGCTATTCTGGATCACTTATCTTTCAGTATCTCAGATCGTTATTTAGGCCAAAATGAATTAACATTAAATGCCATCACATCAGAAAGTCCAAAATTATTTATTTTTTTTTGTTTCCTTTATTTTGTTTTTGGTTGCTTGGTTGTTACTGTTTTGTTTTGGTTGGCTGTTTTTTTAACAGAAGACTTAGTTTGAGGTGATATAGAATTAATAAGCTGTGGAATCAACTACCAAATCATTTTAGTAAATCACTTTTCACTAACTGAATAATACTCTAGCCACCAGTTTTCATCCCTCTGTAAAACTAAAAGATTTAGGTCTCTGAACAGGTTCACAGCCTGTTGTTCTCCCTTCACAACCCATGCATCAGATGGCTTAACAAGGACCACTTTACTTCAGTAGGACAGAGAGAATAAAAATAAAAATTAAAAAAAAAAAAAGAACAAAACTATAAGCAGGTGCGGTGAGAGTTCACAGTGTCCAAGGATTTGCTTACCAGCCCTTCAGGGTGTTTAGGCCTCAAACTGCTGATGACTGGTAGCATCAACAACTTTGTTCTTCACTACCCCTGGCTAGTGCTTGCTCCTTCTTTGCCAGCTACCCCTGCCCACAGCTCTTTCCAGTTGCTCCAGCTCTTCTCAGGCTCTAGCTAACTACTACAGCTTTGCTAGAAGTTTTTCATACATGCTTTTCAAGCATGAAGAGTTATAGCATATATTACAAGGTATGGTCACCTACTTACAGAAGACTAGAAGACTTTGTACAGAATCTTTTACCCTGTTGTCCTAGTCAATGAGTTTTTCATTCAAGGTGGAAGCTTACCTTAGGGGTTAAGCTTTACCCAAGACCACTACACCATTTTTTGTCCCACAGCTGCATGCACTGTATCTCTAAGTTTTTCTCTGTTTCGTGGCATGTCAGAGCTCTTATTTTGCCTTTTGAGGGGAAGGGACATGCAAACAGGTTTACCCAATAGGATAAACCCCACTGGTTTACCATGATGTTTCATTGGCAACAAAGGTCTCCAGCAGTGGGGCTACGTTTGTTTAACCCTCTTGCACTTTGATATAGCAAGTAGTCATTAGATGTCATACACCTACCGTACATGCTTGCAGACTACCAGCCTTCCTTAGTGCCTCAGGCACCTTTATCCACTTTTCCCTAAAGATCAGCTCCTTTGAGCCCCACTGATCTCTGTTTGGATGATAAATTTTCTTTTCTCTGCTGGTATTTTACCCTTCCCAGCTGAACCTGTTTTTATTTGGTTTCTTAATTCTGCCTGGTTTAATACTATCTTTTCCAAAAAATGTGTTATAAATCCTGCAATAGGGAAAAAGCTAAAATTTCCCCCTCTTTACACATCTCCCTGTTGATCCTGTCAGATTCTTTCTTATTTATGATTAAAGTTAACTGCTCCCAGCTGAGTTCCCAAGATGCACTCTCTAACACTAAGCTGATGTCTGCAGCCTTAGATCCCTAAAATCAGTATCTCTGCTTTCATAATTTGTTAGTTATTTCACATCTAATCTCTTTCAGATTTCCACTTGCTTGTGCATGCTCTAGATTACTCATTAGTCACCTCCTTTAATTAGACATCCTGAATATGTTTTGCTTCATTAATTAATACTGTAATGTTAGGGCAGCTACAGGAGAAGCCAATTTTCTTTCTGTGTAATTTTGATGAAAGAATTTAGAATAAAAACAGTACTTATTTTTGTTGAGCATGTTAAAAAATCTCAAATGGTTTCACTAATCTGAGAACTATTATGTAAATCAATAATAAAAGTAGCACCAATCAGTTTTAACAACATATCTCTATATATCTCTATATAGGCTCAATCACTTCCAACACTAATCTAATTGACCTCCCAGTTCAGATAACAGTTTTCATAATTCTGAGAAAAGTACAGTCACTTACTCCAACATTTCACACTAGTTTTCTTCTTATATTTCATAAACAAACCTCCATGAAATATCAGCATATAGGATTCCACTTAAATATCTGGCTTTGTTCAAGCACTACATAAATGATCAGATGCATGCAAGTAGACTTCGATTTGTCAGAAACCTAAAGCAACTCACACCCTCTTTGTGATGCTAGTGTTTAAAAACTACTTTGCTAATAAGAGTAGAATGTTTTTATTATAGTAATAATATAGTTACTATAATGACAATATTCTGTGTATTCTATGTGCACTCGATATATTATTATGGAGGTGGGGAAGATATTGCAGCACAGATGTGCATATCACTAAACTAAATTTAACTAATTAAAGTAGTATGTATAAGCCCCTCAGCCAACATTTCTCTGTTCCATTTGAGTAACAGGAAACGTTCTGATTTGGAAAGTTAAGTGCTCACATAGAATTTAAATTCATCTTCTGGTTGAGACAAAAAGAAGCACAAAGGCAATTCAAAGATTAAATCTTGTATTGAACTATCATTGCTGGAGTTGGAACAAAATGTCTCTATGGGCTTTCCTCAAAGTAATTGTGTGATTATGAAAATGCAGCATGTGATCAATATTGGGGACCTGAAGTCAATTTATGCAAGAAGTTATTCAGCTTGGATTCAACATACAATTATGTTATCAAACCCCATATATTTATCTACAAGTTGTGATCAGTCAAATAATTATTCCTGCTGGATTGGATGCAGCTCTTTAACACATATCGATTTTGCTCATGAACTGCTAGTTTTTCCTAGTAGGTTATATGCGAATGACTTAAAACATTTAAAGAAACATCATTCCGCTTCTGCTGTAGCTGTTCCAGCATAAAGGAATCCAAGTAGGGCAGTGAAGGAGAAACACACTACAGCCAGTCCTCAGCAAAACAATAGTTATTGCTAAAATATGGTTGTCTACAGTTAGAGAGTTGCGTGATATACAATAATATATGACTTGAATTTCAAGTGTAAACGAAAGTTGCTATTTCAGTATATTATAAGAGCATATACAAAATAAAGTAATCCTGAACCTGCAGCAATCTGTATGTTCAGCAAAGGAGTAAAGACAAAGCCTATCAGAAAGGATATGACATGAAATGGTATGAAATGATATGAAATACATATATACATATATGTAGATTTGGAAACTTACCTTGGACACCAAATGGATTTAACTTAGATATTGAAAACAAAAACATCTGAGAGCCAACAACAAGAGGAATATATGCAGGAAAAAAAAAAAAAAAAAAAAAAAAACTGGGGGAAGAAGATCAAAACCTTTTTTATTGTTCTTTTGCTTTCTTTTTCATTTCTACTGAAAGAATGTACTGTGCCTGCTGTTTTAATTGCAGAACAATAAAAAACACTGCTAACAAAGATGAAGGAAATTTAGATATTTTCTTATTCTAAAGTTTGGTAGAGATAAAGGGATGTTCACACAGATAAATGACCAGTCTGGCAATTCTGATGCATAGATTTACTTGTATAATGTAGTGGATTGTTTTGGCCTCAGTTTTCCAAGCACTTCTCTTTCTTTCAGTCAAGTCCTTCCAGAAGTGGTCAATCTTCCCTAGAAATGAGGTTCAGGATATGCACATTTTGCTCCTTCACTAAATAAAGATACTAGCAACAGGTTTTGTCATGTTTTGAGGAGAGAGAGAGGTAAAGTCATTTTACCTGCTACTTCCATAGCACACACCTGTGGACATATAAAACTATGCTGCCACATTGCTCCTGCCACCACCGCAACCTTTCACATCATAGCTGCATCTGCCCTGTCCATTCTCTACTATTCTAAGCTTCAGTAAAACAGATCTGTTGATAGCTCTTTTTTTTAATGACTGACTTTTTCTTTCATTATTAACTTTACATACCTGTCCAGAAAATGATGCTGCAGACGTGATTTTAGAGGAACAGTTCAATCTGACTGCTGGAGTTTTAGTGATGGTATTTCTTGTTATAGCGAAGTCAAGTTGATTTGAATTAAAGGATTAGTGTTTTAACAGGTCTAGCAACATTCTGGTACACCATCTTCACTTTCTGATATTTAATCAGTAAATAGAGGAAACGCTGCTGAAAAATATCAAATGTCATCATAATAATAAATTAAAAATAATAATAATAAAAGCACGAGACAGGCTGCTGTCAGCTTATAGAAACCTCAGGCTGACTGTTTTATAAGTTTTGCTCTGTAGTATGGAGACTACCAGCTTGTTTTCCCAGCCTCTATGAAAATTTCTGATGCCATTGTCCTGTCAAGTTTCAGCAGATATAAATATCTCTATATCTAACAGTTAGAGAGGAGTTCCATTGTTACTGGTAAACAAAGGGAAACGTTCTTTCTGCATGCTCTCTCCAACAGCTATAGGCATTTACTTAAATTTTCTGGTAGTAATTTCTATAAAAACATTCAGTGTGCTTGTAAAGGAAAAAAACTATAGAAATCAGGTTCAGTAAATCCAGTCAACAGCTAAGAGGGTATTAATTTGCTAAATCTTTAGTATTAGCTCCCATGTGACAGAAAAGAGAAAAAAAATAACTAAACAACAAAAACAACAAAACGGATTGGATTGCACAATATTTTGTGCTGCACCTCATTTCACACATTCATTTGTGACATGCCTGGTGTTTTGTCTCAGTAAGCAGAACTTCCTACAAGTAACATTTTGACTTGTGCTTGGATCAGAAAGGCAGAATCACAGTGCACATATTACTGATATAATACATGCTACTGATGTAGTATGTTCAGTTTGGCTCTGTTTCATACAACTTTTGTCAAATGTTGTTTTCACAAAACTTCTGCTGGTAAAGAATATTCAGCTGTCTTGGTTTCAAATAACGACATCTTAATACCAAACATTTATTATTAACAATATATAAAAAATGAAAATAAAAATAATTCCCCAGCTTCTGCTACGAGACTATTAATACATTGTGTATCTGCAGGTAATGCCAATTCATGCTATACATTAATTGAAGTAATTCTATGTGAAGGTTTGAGGGAGGTATGGCATTCATAATCTCTTCTTAGACACTTTTAAATATGTTAATCTATATAGATATAAAAATAATACATTATAGGCACGATATCTATTTACCTACAAATGTGTATGTCTAGGATAACAAAAAACATCACATCTCTCTGAGATCTGAGGCCCTCACAGACATCACAAGATGAAAGTTGTGCTATAAATACAAAGCTAAAATTGGGAATACAGTGATGAGCACCAATCAGTGTGGAGG
Source organism: Netta rufina (assembly GCF_964035555.1). Classification (NCBI taxonomy): domain Eukaryota; kingdom Metazoa; phylum Chordata; class Aves; order Anseriformes; family Anatidae; genus Netta; species Netta rufina. The sequence goes on along the minus strand of NC_140124.1, from coordinate 71,537,592 downwards.
AGAGACACCCACAAGCTCAGGTAACCAAATTTACTGGACAATTGAAAAAAAAAAAAAAAGAAAAAAAAAAAGAAAAAAAAAAAAAAAAAAGGTCATAATTTAGTCACAAGATATGGTCTAAAGGTCTAAAAAGTTCACTTCGTATTTCTGCATTCAACACCACTTCGTAAGGTTCACATAATCACAGAACAGTTGAGGTTGGAAGTGACCTCCTGAGATCATCTAGTCCAACCCATGCATTGCTCAAAGCAGGGTCAGCTAGAGCAAATTGCCCAGGACTGTATCCAGTCAGAATCTGAATATCTCCAAGAATGGAGTATCCTTGAGAAACTTGTTCTAGTGGTTGACAACACTCAGTAATTTTCTGTCTGTTAAAATGAAATTCCTGCATTTCAGTTTCTGCCCATTGCTTCTTGTTCTGTCACTAACCACCACTGAAAAGACCCTGCTCTCTCCACACCCAGACTTCAGTGATTTATACACATTGATGAGATCCCCCTTGATCTTTCCCTTCTCCAGGATGAACAGTCCCAGCTCTCTCAGCTTTTCCTCATAGCTCCAGACTCTTAATGATCTTCATTGCTTTCTGCCATTTCTGAAATGTTCCTTCTCACCTCATGAAAGGATGCTGATTCCATGAAACTGAGATTGATCAGATGATGTAAGTCTGAGGATCTCTCTTCACTGTTCTGCACCCTCTCAGAATTCAGTAAGATGGGTGCTATGACACTGCCAATTTATTGGCAGAAAATATAGATTGTCGGCTTTTTTTTTTTTTTTCTCTTTTTTTTTTTTTTAATAGTTCTTTTCCAGGGAGAAGGAAAGAGTGGCAGAGGACATTGAGAACTGAAACCACACTTCTGTACACATTTCTGTCCCCACTTAAACCCATCTCCTATTTTTAAACACATAGGACAGGACACTCAAAGCTTTGTTTTTCCTTTTCATCAAGCCAGGTGGCTTTGCTCTAGGCACTGCTTATAAATCTCACGTTTCACAGTTTTCCTCACCTTCAGCTCCTCCCACTTGGAGATTATGTCTGGAGAACTTGTTTTCTACAACATACCAAAAGAATCCATATTATTTTAATTCCCTGGATGATAACTTGATTGCCCACTTCTGTTACTAATCTTAAAGATTAACTTAAGAAGATTGAATTAATACCCATTTATATGGGGAGGAAAAAAATGTTCTGTAATTCAATTGAGTTTTTCTGATCTAACATTCATAACAGTAAATTTAAATGCACCTATGACAAAAATTTCCTTGGTTCTATATTAAAAATAAGGGATTTGATCCTTCTGCTTGTGATTCATTTATTGATTTTTGTTCTTTAAGAAATAAGAAGAAACTTTGCTTCTTTAGTTCCCTCAAATTTGTTAGGTGGGGCACAAATAAATGATGCTTCACAAATAGATTGTGCAGGGTAAGGACCAGTCAAAAAATCTTCATTCCATGCTCTTAAGAGCATGGAACCATAATCACAGTTTTGTAAGAAATATATATATATCACTGACCTTCACAAAGCACCAAGGTACTAAGTAATATTGATTTCGCTAGCAAGACTTAAGCTGACTTCAGTCATCTCACATCAGGCTCATAATTTCTTTTCTATTTAGCTGGGTTAACCAAAAAAGTGCTAAGACATACATTGATGGAAACAGCTTACACTGTAATTTGCCTTCCTTTCAATTTGAGATTTTTTCAATACTTAAGAAATCTGCATATTGAATTGTTTTTCATTTCAGGTGTTTGAATATGGTGTCAATTTTATGTCAATGACTTTAAGACAAGTAGCTAAGACTTAATTGGCTCTAGATGTTTGAAACTATTAGAGGAAAAAAAATCCCCATGTTAAATTAACTGATGTTGAATTACTGTGTCAGTATTGCCTGTAATTTATGCAGTAAATCAGTAAACAATTTGAGAAAAACATGTTTCCATATAATCACACAATTTTTCATAGTATGCCTACACAAGTAGTTACAAACAAAGCTTATTAGTTTCAGCTCCTGGTTATGTTACTGTAAGGAAGACTGCAGGCTCAAGCTGGCTCTAGTGAACTCAGTCTGGGCAGGCTGGACACAAAATTACCCATAGCACAGCCACACACCTACATAGGCTAAGCTACCGAGCATCTAATTTACTCAGATAGACCCCAGTCAGCAACACCTTCAAGGCAGTTTGTCATAAACATTTGGTATTTGACACCTGCACTGCTTCACTGGCATGTTCAGCAAATGGCACATTTCAGTTCCTTCAGCACAAACTGTTTGGCTGGGGTGTTCATGCACATTCAACAGGATATTACCTCAGCATATTGAAGCAACCATAAGCCTTAACTGTTTTTCTCATCCACATCAGAATTTTGATGGCTGCAAGAATTACACCTAAATAGATAATCACAGCTGGGTATATAGTGGTAAGTATTTCAACCAACACAGCTTACCACATTGATGAAATATATTGATTCCAGCCAAAGTCAGTACAAACCCAAAGTCATTTGAAGGCATTTCAGCATCCTTCCTGAAATCTGTAACAGCAACCTAATTCCTCAGAGTCCTCAGAGTCAGCAGAGCCAATTGTCTGTGAAGACAACTACTCTGCCCGCTTGTTCTGTGGCCTCTTTTTGTGCACTTGAAACAATTTAGCACTCTACAGCCATTAAATATAACATCTCAAGCAACAGTGGCTGATGAGCATGTGTCTCATATAGATACAGAAATTAACTCTAGTGTGTAATTTGAAAATTAGAAAGCTATGAAGATATGTATCTGCAAGTGGTAATTTATTAATTAATCTTGATCCTCTTACTATTGGCACATATATACCATAATCACGTCAATTTCCCAGTGCTGAATATGAGCTTAACTTTGAGCATTGGACTGTTGCTGATACAAATGTTAAGCCCTACATAAATAACAAAGAGTTTGTACATTCAAGTGCAAACACTCAATTAAGATCTGGCAGGTTTTATTTATTTTATTTTATTTTATTTTTGTAAATCAATTCTTAAATCATATCAGAAATAAAATGAGATAAATAAATGTCACATTAGGATTGCTTTGTAATGTATCATGCATTATTTAAGGCAGCAACAAAACCAAGCATATCATCATGCACATCATTTCATTATTTACACGGATGTAGCAGAATAGATGTGCCTCATCCACATCAATTCCCTATCTCAAGACAGAAGCTCTAAATTAAAATCACTTGGATTTCTCAATAACAATGAAAAACAAGGCATTTGAAAATGACAACTGCTGAACAATGCTCATTTCAAATGCTTGCCTGGCTACAAAATGGTGGAATGCATTCATTTCAAGCTTTACGAGATATTCCACTTGGGGCAATGAAGGAATTAGAGAAATTTTCAAACAAAAGAAAATTTTAGGAACACCATCTATAACAGAGGATGTAAGAAAGAACTGAACCATCATCTCAGCTGTCAACTACAGTATTGCTGAAGCCATTATACATGACAAGTCTCCTAATCAAATGGTAAAACAGGCACAGCATGGGGACAGAGGTATTTTGCATAGCATACCTTGCCATACTGTTAATTTTCTGCAGTTTTTAGTCCTTTTTTTTTTTTTTTTTTTTTTGGTGTGGGGGGGGAGGGGCTCACCAAAGGATGTGATGGAACTTCTTTTAGCTCCTGATTTTTTGTTTGTTGCCAGAAGCAGCTGATACACCACTGTGCTGCTGTCACTGTTTAAAAGTCTGAAAAAATTGATAGCAAAATTCACAAGGAACATATTGCTATACAGGCTTGATCAAACAGCAAAAGTAGAAATGAGAGCAATCTAGGACTAATTTTTTTTTATTTTTTTTTTTGCCTGTTGTTACTTTGAATAAATAAATAAATAAATAAATAAATAAATAAATAAAGGATCACATGCATTGATAATTATGCTGATTTAATGATTTAATTTTTAACATTCCTGGGTATGTTATTTGCAGGCTTAGCATTCTTCTTCAGAACATGAGCTATGATAATATCTGTACCCAACCCCAACTTTCCAGTTCATGGCTCCAAACCTGCAATATTTTGGACTGTTGGGCTTCTATGGGTGAGTGCTTCCAGGATGACTGCAATAACTTACAAGTAAATATGAAAAAGTTGGTAACATCTTACAAAAATAATTTCAAATTTAATGTCAACAAAATCTCACAGTATGCATACAGTCAGTAAATTCACCAAGCTGTTTTCTGGCATGCACAGATTAAGCAGATTAGTACTAAATGTGATATATAGTTTCCTCAAAACAATGGCACTTACCTTGAGATGGTGAGCAGATGTGCCTTGCTAGCCTTAAATGTATGTAGCCTTCTAAAATATCTTCTGTGCTTGTACAGAAATGGGATTGATGCAATCCATTTTCTAATCCATGCCTTTGGGCACCATATTTTCCTGCAAATTAAATTCTCAATAGCATGCTATCTGTAATCTGTATCTGCTGATTTATAGATGCTAATGGCATATGCACATTCATACACCATGTAGCCAATAGTACTGCATTGTATGTGTAAAAGCAATATTAACTGAAGTTTCATAATTCCACACATTATAACGTGATCACATGAGAGGCAGCAAACTGGAATGAGAATTGTCAAAAGACTTTTGAGTAGCAGAAAATGATTAGACATCAATATCTAAAATAAAGGGGAGGTCATTCCAGTGTTAGGGTAAAACACGTAGCAAAACAACTTACTATAGCCAATAATGCCCTCCATTCAGGTAATCGTCTGTGTGTCATGGAAACATCCTGACAATGAAGATCAAATAACCTGGTCACCTCATCTGATTTCCCCTACAGAAGATCTTTCTTGATTCCCAAAGAAACTCCATTTGAGTGCCAAAAACTTTTTCTGTGTGGGTCAGTAAAATGTATAGATCCTCTTTTTTATTATTATTATCCTTTTGGGTTGCTTATGCACAAAGAATCAATCTGTCTCCTGACCATTAATTTCAGCTCAGTAACTTTGTGTTCCAAACTGCTGTGTAAAGCTGCCATGTGCTATTAGACAGCTGTTTTTCACCTGGCAGAAGCAAACTGACCCCCAGTTTTGTGGTGTTTTGTTGTTTTTGTTGTTGTTGTTGTTGTTGTTGTTGTTTGTTTGTTTGTTTTTTGCATATGTGGACTTCTCTTTCAGAAAGCCTACATAAGCCATAAGGGTCCATAAGACCCTTAAGACTAAAGCAGGGAGAGCACCTCCTTGTCAGACCAAAACTTGATGTATCATTAACAGGTAAAAAGATGTACTGGTGTCTGTAAAATTGAAAATCTTGTAACTGAAACAAAAATAAGAATCTCTTTAGAAGCAAACAGATAAAATACACTGACAAAACCAGAAGATGATTTTCTGCTTGTGCAGTCAGAGCTGCTGAGTGAAAAGGCACCATCATAATCCAGCTAATATAGAAATGCCCATTGCTTGCCTTTGTTATACTGTTACACTGTGTTAACATAGCATAGAAACATGTAAAATCTTATTTGATCTAGAAATCCATATTTTATATCACATATTTGGGATGGAACTAAGTGAAGACTTCTGGTTTTAAGAGTAAGATGATTATTTAACCATATAAATGTTAATTCTACAATTGACTTTCTGTTCATGCATGCTCTTTCTGTGATGTTGAACAATTTACTTATTTATTTATTTATTTATTCTGCGCTGCCCAAGTGCTGCCCTGACACCCTTGGTCATTAGCATCTAGGCAGTAATATATGACAGCAGTTTACCACTAAGATGTTCTATGCATGTGGATGTTTTAGGTTTATTTTGTGAACTAGGAGATACCAAAACTATTTCTCTCTGTCAGCCACATTTTAACACCCTGTTTAGTTTCCCTTTTCAGCTGTCTCCTCAGGGCATCAAATATTGTGGTGACAGCTTTTGCTCCACAACCAAATGCCATTTTAAAGTAAAATAAGAATCTAATATCAATAAAAGAAAATCTCAAAATGCTTCCTTGTAAATCTTGGGAAAGCAAGAGCTTCTGAAAGTCATCACCCTTTATTTATAATATACCCACCCAAATCCCATGGATTTTTATTTATTTTTTTTTTTACATGCAATTCCTTATATAAGTAAAGGGTTGGAAACCTGGCTATCATTCAATATTCCTCTGGGTAGCTCTATACAGCACTTTTCTCAGCATGGCAAATAGATCAGCACAGATATATGCACTAGTTTACTTTTATTTCCCAAACTAGCAGGACTACCTGAAGCATCCACCCCCGCATTCCTCACAAAGATGCTAAAGCAAATTTAGTCTGGAAGGTGGCAGCTCTGCTTATCCAGATGAAAATGGATGTAAAATGCAGACCCAAAAATGACACCAAAACAATAACCTGTAGCAAGTACCAGTAATGCCTTTCAAATAAGGGTTTGTGGAAGGTGAAGAGCTGCAGATAGACAAGCATGCCTGTCTCTGTATGTAGTTTAGAAAGGGTTATCTAGCTTAACCCTGTCAAATACTTCTAGTGCAGGTATGGCTTATACTATCAGAAATAGTTTTTGTGTTTGTGTGCCACTGCTTTTATCAGTTCAACAACCTACATTTAAATTACATTAACAAAATGGCAAATAAATGTCTTTGTGCCAAAAACATTTGGCTCTTGAGCCAGGAAAAGACCTGCTTCCTTACTCTAGCTATTCCGGAAAAGTTGAAGTGTACTAATAATAGTACAGAACTATTACAGAAATAATGTAAGCATTATGGTGGTTTGGTTTTACATTCTACATTATGCATAGACCAAGCTGGTTTAGGAAGAACGCTGAGATCTACTGCATTAATTTTGCAGATGCCAAAACAGAGCCAATGCGATTCTGCTAAAGCCGTGAAGCAGCCTACCAGTCAAGCAGAGATGAGAGCCCTGATGATCAACACATCAGCACAGCACCCAAATCCTGGAGTCATGAGGGCTCATGTTTCCAAGGTGGTAACTGACAGTTGTGTCAGACTCACAACTCCAGCTTCAGTTTCAGACAAGGGCTTTGCATTCAGCTCCCCAGAGCCCGTGCTGTGCAGCAGACAGTAATGCACAAACCAGCACATGGATGTGCAATCCACAAGGCATAATAGGAGCGGATGGAGAAGGCATATGGCTTGAGCTGTGCTGTGAGAGGGCTGAGCCATACACATCTCAGGCAGGAGCCACAGAAGAAGCAAGGCAACAGCTTTCCAGATTAACACCTACCTAAAATGATTGGTACAACACTGAGCTGGCCTAATGGTTGTCAAAACAAGTGATGAACCATGACACAAATGTGCTGCAAACTTAGGAATGGCCAGAGAATAAAGACCAGAACTAATAAAGTGTCAGATGTTAACACATCAGTGTGCACATTTGCATATAGTTCAGACACCCTTTCTGATTCATCTCCAAATGTAAACCAAATGCCCTTAAAGCAATGTCTTCTGAACTACCTTAAAAAATCAACAGCATGAATCACACACACCACAACATTTCTGAGAGCAGTTGCTGAAACTAGTATGATAGTTCATTGATCTACATGCAGATAATTCAAACAAATCCATTAAAGTTTAGACACTTGTCTGCTTTTATATTTAGTGAGCTCCACAGCTGATTCAAAGGTCATTTATCACCCCCAGAGTAGCTGATAATTCCTGCACTATGATTATCTTGAAGATGTTTTGCTAGTCTCTTTGACTGCATATTACTAATCAGAATAGATGCTAGTACGGATTTTACTGTGGGCACAACAGTAGATATTTCTTTTCAACATCTCCTGTTTCACATGCACATCAAGTTAAATATCATCTTGACACATCCCATAAGTGACATTTACATATTCATTCCATCAAAGGGCAGTGAATGCATACACTTACTTCCCTGAAGATGGTAGGGATGCCTGGAACCATGTTTGATATGTTGCATAGCAGCATCTTGAATTGCAGCATAGTTAACTGTGCCTTTAGTTTCCTGAAGAGCACTTCAGTACTTGTACTTCCTTGGCATAATTTCTAGCAGGGTGTAAGCTATAGAGACATTTCAAAGATGCATTTACTATATAACTCTACATTCAACTCTGCTTTAGAACTTAGGCTGCAGCACATTCAGTCATGACACTTAAACATCCCCAGAATGCATACACCAGCACACTCATGTTCTTATCTAAAATCTCTGGAGTTTATTGACTAAATTTCAAACTTGACAGAAGTCTGCTGATCTCAGAGATAATCAGCTCATTGATCCAGCTGGAATAACACCACACACACACACACACACACGAATTAGTTTTCAAATTTGCCTTGTGGCCATATGCTTGCTAGATATGATGGGGTGGTAATGTGCAGTTGAAAGTGAGTAAAAAAGCCAGGACTTCCCCTTTTGGCATGTTCTACAGTTAGAGCATTTTAGGCATAATGTGAAACTGTGCTTCAGTTATAGTCAATCAAGAGACAGAAATCTGTAGGAAATCTGGCTTCATTAGTTCATTAGCTGCTCACAGCACTGCTTGTTTACACTGTGCACATATTGCAGGCATCAGAAGTATTTGCAACAACTCATCTGTTCCTAAAAGCTGAGGATCTGCTCTGGCTGTGCACTACCCTTTGCTTCCTCCATCATATGCCCATAAATGCATCTGCATCCTTGTACATTTAACTCCAAGTGATCCACCTAAAATATATCCACACAAATAAGACAGCAAACACAAAAGGAAGAGCTGGAAGGGATTATAATCACATTATCTACAATAAAGGGAATATATTAAGTTCTGGACGTAAATTCTATGAATAGCAAAGTCCAAATGAAATTAGTTTTGTTGTTTATGTTTGTAAATCTCCTAGCCATGGGGAACAAAGGAAATATGTAAGCAAACAGTGGCCATCTGGCTGTACAGCTCGTTCAGCTATCTTTTCTCTTCAGTCAGGTGAGACTATTAGAGCTGGATTTTACATTTGGAAGTGGTAAGAAAATTCAGAACCCAACAAGAAATTTCAGTCCAGCATTCTACCAGCATGCTCTGTCCCCTGCTCCTTAAGTATAAGCCATGTATATTTTAGAAATAGCTGACATATCAAATACAGCTGGTTTTGAATGCAGAAATGAGGAGAATGTAAACATAATGACTGCTAACAGTGGTTAAAATTCTTTTCCATTTGTGCAGGAAGTTCAGTCTGAATTTCTGATTTTCATGAGGACGATCGTGCTGTGGCACAGACAGAGGCCACAGCTGAGATCAGTGACTATTGTCACTGATGAGCACACAAAAGAGACAAATCTCTCCCTCAAAAGTGACCATCTAATTAGAAAGAAGATAGGAGGAAGGGATTTCACATATATTTATTTTTCCTTATACATAAAGCAGGTGTTGAAGGTTCATCAATGGGACTACACATATGCTAACCATTAAGAGCTTTGATTTTCTGAGGACTAAGTCCCATTTTGACTATAGTTTCAGTACCAATGTGAATATTTACAAGGTTAGCTTAAGAGCTAAGTATACCATCATTCCTTCCTATTTCATAATTGCATTATATCCCAGTACTGTCTATACCTACCTATTTCAATCATTGATCCCCAAAGACTTTTCCTAACATCCTACATATATGTAAGAATATGGCCAGCATCATGTGTCACTGTCTTGTGCCTTTCAAAACTCTAAAGTAAAATTAAGTTGGAATAATTTGTATTTTAGCCAACAGGATATAATGAAGATAGGAATTTCTTGAATTCTAACAAAACACCATTAGTAAAACAGAAACTAACTACCTTCATTAATTAAAGTTAAATCTTTCTTTGGCCTTCCTGTAAGGTGGGAAAAAAAGCAAAAAGGACTCATTGACAGATCCATAAGGCTACTGCATGGGAGTTGCAGTCTAAAAACATTTGTGGATTTTGTCTCCAAAATTATATGGAAAGGCAAAGGGGGCTAACTCCAGCACTCCTGAGAAGCGTGTCAGATTAGTATACCCTAACTGCTTTTATATCCCAAGCTTTTGCCTCTACCAGTAGCAATAATATTTGTAGCCCACAGCACATATGGTTCACCACTATGGAGCTTAAGGTAAAATCTGAACTCTGCTACACTGTCCTCAGAACTACCCATTGACTAATTAATGAATATTACCATGCCTTTAGACAGTGATATCAGTGCTTCAGGTATTTGCAGATGCAAATTTCTATATTTAATATTTAACATGTTTTTATTAAGAGTGTATTGGGCCACACATTTGCACATTCATCTTAAAGAAAGAATTTCACTGGAATCACAAGTGTTTTTTTTGTTCATGTGAAGACAGAGGGATTTTAAATAAATAGCTATGTACAGCAGCAACAGTGATCTCTTAAGGTACCCCATTTTGAATCATGGGGCTTGTAGCTTGGAGATGTGACTTGAATTAATATACCAGAAATAGTTAAAGTTCATAAAATCTTACCTGAAGATGCCATCTCATCTCATATCACAAATTTATAAATAACTTCACCAATGATGAGGTTCTTTTTACAATTACTGTCTTGATACTTTAGATGATTAACATCTGATGCTTTTATGCATTTCTTTGTAGCTGTAGTATCAGAGATTTTCCAAGTGTACTTAAATCAGTCTTTTCTCAGTGTGCCACAGGGTGTGATTGCATTGCCAGCCACCCTTTCAGAGCTGAGAAGAAGGGAACTTTTCTTGGTATTCCCTCACTGAAGAACTCATCCTTCGCCAGCTTCTCTAATGAAGAGGGACAGGAAACAAATTATACTACTTAATATATCTCTGTTAATGTCAAGGGTTAAATAAGCTTCAGTATTGAATTGGCAAAGAGTATCTGGCTGTAATCACAGATTCAGGCCCCAAAAAGAGGCATCTACAATGCACTCATACAAAAGAGGTGGTTTCCTTAGTAACAGTGGCCAAAGAAAGTGTCTGACAGGTAAGCTTACACTGGGCTTCTGAGGATAATCACTTCCCACAGCTAAGATATTATTGCTCTCTGATCAAGGGAATTCTGGATAGGAATACACATATAAATCTCCCTTTCTCTATATTTCTGTCAATATAGATATGGATATTTAGACATCAAAACAATAAACTCAATTTACTTGCAATATACAAATCTTCCGCATGCTGTAATTACAAACACAGGTCCTTGGGAAGCAGCAGAAACAAAGGTTTCTTATTAACAGTTGTTGCAGTGCACAGGGATTGCAGGAGCCTCGTTTCTGCTCAGCTATTGGTTCCTCTTCTGGAGCCACTTGACAATTAAATGGAATCCACTTGAATTAAGACTTTTTCAGCACTGCTTCCTCTTAAGCAAATGCAATCAATCTCTCCATGGCTCTTTAGTTAGAAGAAGTTAATGTTTAATGCAAACTGCTTTTGTCTTTGCATTTTGTGCATAAATTTCTGTTTAATAAAAAAGGTTAAGTACTTTCCATTGGAATTTAATTAAATCACCCCGCCTAATTCTTAGAGTGTATCAATATTAAATTATGGTCTGTGTCTACTGCTTTTTAACTCAGTAGCATCCAAACAGCAGTAAGATTAAAAAACAAACAAAAAGAAAAAACAAACAAACAAAAAAAAAAACTTACAAACACAACACTGATGTTTAAATACATCTGAAATTCAGACAACAAATATGGCAGAAATTTGGGGAAAGCTGAGGCACATATGGTCTTTGGATTCGTTTCTTATCCAAGGTCTAAGTTCATTCATACCTTCTACGAACAAGAGTTCTGCAGCCAAGCATAAGGTTTAGGGAGTAAATTTTACCCTCCTGATAAACACATCACCATCTGACTGTGGCCCTTTGCCTCTGAAGACTAGTCATAAAGGGAGAGAGAGATTTCCTAGTTTGATAGGAAATATATTCTTGATTATACTTAAGACAGCAAACAGTGCTCTATTAGATGTGCATAAATTGCAGAGAATTTCTCCACATCTTCTTTGGATAACAAGAGAAATAATGAATTTGATGCAACTCCAAGTAATGGCTTTGGCAAAGCAAGACCACTTTCCCATAATACATTTATGTTTCTTTAAAAAGCATTTTAATATGTCGATAGTTATACAGACAATGAAATACTGTGCTTAATCCACTTAAAAATTTTGATGATGTCAAAGCCAAGTTGCAATGTTGATATGCCACTGCAGGAAAATTAAGCAAAATACAGGAATGACTAGAAATATATACTTGTCCTTAAATATTCGGTACAGGAGAGCTGAAAGAGATGTAGCAGAACAGCATATGAGACTACACTAAAACTGTTGAAAAACACATGATATTCAAGAAAAACATATAAAAATTGATAACAATGGAAGCAGCATCATAATAATAATATTTTTAAACTAAAGCAATAAGCAGTAACATAATAGATCCATTATTCTGGAACAGTAGATGATATCCGGTCTAGGATTGATAGACTGGAAATGTAGGTAAGAGTTGACAATATAAATAGTACTAAGAATTATATTAGGCTAAGAAAATGGTTTTGCAAAACTACAGAAGACAAAGAACACCAGTACAATAATAGCAACACTCCCTCACCCTCCCACCCCCCAAAAATACAAAGCTGTTCTAAGTTTCAAAAAAAAGTTATGGAAGGAATATATTTCTAAAAGAGTCAGGCATAGAAGAATAATTATGGATCCAGTGATCATGAAATGAACCTTCTTTACCTTAAATGGAATCATGAGGGGGGGAAAAAAAAAAAATCAAGTCTATAACTCAATTTAATTTGCTAAAAGAAAACAAACTGAGAAATGAAGGAGACTAACAAATGTCAAGGATTTAAACTTCTGGCTTTCTTTTAATAGAAAGTACACATATTACAAAGCTTATTTCATGGAGGAGCTGAATACTAGATGGATAACTACCATAAAACAAGTAGGCAAAAATAAAAAGAAATGACAAACAACAATACTTCTGCTCTGGAGTTCAGAAAGCGTATGAGAAAAGTATAAATCAGCAGATCCCATGTAAATTGGAAAACTAGAATTTTTTAGTGACCACAAATGGAGAAGGGAAGCAGCACTAAAGAACTGTGAGTAAGCAACATTCATATATTTTGGTAAAGCACACCATTTATATGGAATCAACTTGCAATTATAGTACTACCATTGTAGCTTCCCTAGTGTGTAAAGTTTAAATCAAATTTTGAAGAATAAAATAAAATAAAATAAAATAAAATAAAATAAAATAAAATAAAATAAAATAAAAATTATGAAACTGAGCATATGATGAAACAGGTTAGAGCACGCAAGTATGTCTTTTAGGTAAGATTTAATTCAAAATTCTTTAATGTTTTTAATGCTTTAGTATATGGCAAAGAATCAGTTAGTAACCATGGATTATGGGACAGATATATAACTTCTAAAGTAGGCAAGGAGAAAGGGGGGAAACCACAGCAGCGTCTTCTGAAAGTAAATTACTAGGACCAAATTTACCAACAGACATTTAGGTTTACACGGAAGAAAGTGCTGTAGAATGCTGTCAGAAGGTCTCTGTTGAGGACTTCCAGAGTTCAGTCCTGCTCACAGAGATCCACACATTTTTAGTGCCACAACCCAAGCTACATTAACATTTTTACTCTTGACCTAGATTTTTAAAGATTTTTAAGATTTTGCTACTTATATTAGCTGGTAACAAAACAAAGGATTTTTTCCTTAGCAAGAGTGGAATAAGAAATAGAATGCACTTAATTATACCAAATGCCATGTCACACCGTAGTTATGCGAACTTGTCAGCTGGAGGTCATCAGCTAATAAGATCTGAAGAACATAAATTCAAAGATGACTGTAATGAGGCCAATAGAGAGCAAATGTGATCTCAGTACCTTAACACAAATTAAAGGGAGTATTTCTCGGTAGATTTACAGGGGTGCTTATGTAAGTACACCAGACATTACTAAGACCTAGCTGTGCTGTGTGTGCTTCTGATCACCCATGTACAGGAAAGATGTAATCAAGTTACTCAGGAAAAGTGTATCAGGATGTTTAAGAGAGTAGATAACTCACTTTATAGACAAGGATGAAAGACCTTTGATTGGTTGCTATAGACCCAACAAGTGATTAAGGAAAAGGAAGAGAGAAGTTAAATGACTATGTTGACACCTAAATAAATTGTTACAAGCTGGGAATTAGATGGTTTCTAGATAGCAGAACAATGAAGGTGTACAACAGTTTCCCCATAGGACTGGGATGGGATGGAAGGGTAAGAAACCCCATAAATGCCTTTTCAAAATACTCTTTTCCTATTATGACAATAATATAACAGCAGGTAACTGGACTCTGACCCAGGAGTTCTGGCCCTGCCTCTATGCATGTTACTATGTGTGTTACTAAACAGTATCTCTGAAAAAAAGTAGTCATTTTACATAATACAGAATACTGAAGGTTTGCTACATGAAAGCACTGTACACAGAAGGAGAAAAAGGGATTCTGATATTTCAGCCATCTTTTTATTCCATAAGGCACACTACTCTGAAAAAGTGTGATTTCTGCAAGGTGACACATTAATTCTCTGATAAAAATCAGAGACTTGCTAATGCTAAGCTAGATTTCATTTAAGATCACTGAACATGGAACTTGGATAATTTACGTCTTCATTACCACATAAAATAACAACATAAAAGATTTCCAGTTTACCCTTATGGAATATATGAATTTATATTCATATAATGGAAAGTCTGAAAGGAACAGTATACCTAACTTGCTTTTTTTGTATGTAGCAGGTCTGTGCGTATCACTTAGCACTATATTAGGTCCAATAATATATAACTGACTAAAGCACAGAGTTCTCTTCAGAAACATGCTTTGATGAAATTAAGAGGCAGAATAGTTGTTCTGAGTGCAAATTAGCCATGCTGTTACCTATATATGCTCATTTTTAATAACTTTTCAGTTTCCACATGCAGATTTCCTTTCTCATTGAGCTGAATCTCCAAGCTCAGTCCAAGCTTTCTGGCTGAACTCTAAACCTTCACATCTTTTTGTGACTAAATTAAGCTGACTGAACTCTTTATAACTTTACATTTAATTTTTAAGATGTTTCTGCGGTTCTCTCTACAACTTGTCAATCATTCAATATCCATTGTAAAACATGTACAATAAATGGGACTCTGTGGTTTGGTATCTCCAAGAATCACAATCTACGGAGAACAAAGTTTTCTCTTGCTAATTATTTCCTTATAAGTATCTCACAATCACACAATTTCACAATGTTACATGCTTCCCACTACCATCCTAGACCAGTCTCCCAGGAGACTTTTCTCCAGATTCAGGTTCCTTGTCTTACTTTTCCCCATTTTTGTGGAGCCACAGATACCACAGTGTAGTCTTCCACACTGCTCTGTTGAATTGCCTTCATAAGCACTTCACAGCTATCGCTCAACTGTTCCAGCTCTCCTTTAGACTTGTACTAGTAATCTGCACTTTGCAAAGTAATCAGAATAATATTTCATCCAGAGATAAATGTATTTGCCAAGAAATAGGCAGAGAATCAGATTTACAGCCTCTTCTGGCATGGACAGATTAAGAGGTGGTATACATGTAATACACATACATTTGTGTAAGACACAACCCTTTTAGAGACTGTATCTGTGTAGTGGATAAATCCTCCTCCAATGACTATACAGAGCAATGGCCTAACGGTCATTATTTTCTGCTTTAGCCTCCCAGAATATCTTGCACTGGTCCACTTCCAATACTTGAAAGTAACTGTGAGTTTTTTCTCCTAATGAAGATTTCAGACTGAAAATGATACATGCCGTCCCTGTTTTAGGAAGATAGCATCAGTCATTACAGTTGCCACCACATGACTCTCTGTTCTAATCTGTGGTAAACTTCAGCCACCTGTAACACTTTCTAAAACTATTTTTGCTACACCTTCAAAACAGTATTAAATTTTAAGTTCAGCCTAAAAGTAAAAATTATTTGTAATAAGGTCATTTCTTTATTCTGACGTTGATAGGGGAAGTTTCTGAGATTCAGTTAATTAGAAGCTCAGCAAACACAGATTTGACATATACTACCTCATTAGGCAAAAAGTGTTGCTGCAGAAACCTACTTATTTTGCTAACACATACGTGGCTAAGTGGATAAAAAAGATGACCTACATGCTGTACATGTATGTTAGTTTGCAGAAAAGAAATAAAATCAAATTCCACTGGCAGTAGAATACTGAAAAGGCAAGATACTTTGATATCACTAATGCAAACATGCTAGATAAAAGGTGGCCAGCAGCCTAAGTCTATATTTTAGCGTCTTATGATATTTTAGTCCTGTAGCAAATACTTCTGTAGGAAAGCAAATAACTTACTATTTCTAACCACTCAGGGTTACTTACTGAAAATTTCAAAGGGAGTTAATTTTCCTCAGAGCTGTGTTCTTGCTAATCTTGGAAGTGTCAACTCCATTCCAGATAATATAGCCATCACTTCTACCAAAGCTCTGTTTGTGTTCTTCCTCTTACCGTATAGAAGCAGAGAAGAACACGATGCTACCCTGGCAGACTGTAATTTATTTATTTTTTAATTTAATTTAATTTTTAATTAAGGTTGTCTAAGGCTATGCAAGGAGTTTGCTGAAATAATTGTTGAGAAAAGTGCAAGCACAGCTATCTATAGTGCCTGAGAAAGTACACTAAAACAATAAATCTGCCACAAAATATATCAGCCTTATATGATGTTTCTGTATTTCAGACTAAATGTGTAAATAAATAAATAAATAAGTAAAACGCTGGGTGGATTTGGTGAAAGGTGTAGGGAATGAAGGAGAGGAAGAGAAAAGAAGGAGGCAGCAGCAGCTCCAGTGAGTAAGAGGAGGCAGGAAGACAAAAACCAAAAAAAAGAAAAAAAAAAGTGATGGCTGTTGCAGGGCTTCCAAGAATTTCTGCAGATCCCTAGGTACCACATCAGCTTACACATAGGTGCTTCAAAGCCTCATTCAACTATACAGTGGGTAAGGTGTAAGGAACTGGGCAGGAATGGTAATGGACAGTGACAACTCACGCCACCACTGGAACAGTAAGAGCCATATCAGCAGCAACAACCAACAAAACCAGAAAAGCTGGAGAAAAATAGCCCATCTGCTTCTAATACAGGATGGAAGTGTACAGAATAAAATATGTAAAATCCTGTATTTTATAGAACACATGGAACAATGAATGCATGTAGGCCAGCAAGGGTATTTACAGTAACACATTCCCAGAAATTTGAAAGTGCATGTGAATCTATACAGGATAAATAACACGAATCTATCTATGATAACACTATTATGATATTCATGCTGAATAACATTTAGAAATGTAATGTCAGAACTCTTTACAGATGGCCTTAAACTGTTTATTTGAGTGGATAACAACTGGATCTTTTAGAAGGACTTCTGGACAAGCAAAAGTGAACCATAGCTCAAAAGGCAATTATATAAAGTCTTTTCTGCTTTGATCGAACCAACTATCTTAACTATTACAGCCATCTACAAGGTGCACCTTTAATTAACAAAATGTAAGTGCTCAAGAATGACAACTAAAACAGATTAAACTTCAAGCTATACTTATGGAATATCAAGTGGTATAGGATCAAAATCATACATGCAAAATAGTAACATTTTTCAATTCAGTTTTAGATTTTACTGTTTTCCCTCACCTGTAGGCACTAATGGTAGTTAGTGTGTTGCCTGAATGAAAATTCTCATCCTACATACAAATGAACTTTTGAAAACAGAACA
Organism: Netta rufina; assembly: GCF_964035555.1. Classification (NCBI taxonomy): domain Eukaryota; kingdom Metazoa; phylum Chordata; class Aves; order Anseriformes; family Anatidae; genus Netta; species Netta rufina. Next base: position 71,519,886 of record NC_140124.1, on the reverse strand, counting down.
AGCAAACTAATTATAAATTATAAAAATCCATTAATACCAAAAGACAGCAAGCCTTCAATTAGTCAAAGTCTAAGTCTCTAAATTGTCAGAGCTACAGTGAAGGATAAAGAAATCCACAAAAACTAACACTGTGTTAAATGCACGAAAAACTGAGAGGTTGCAGAATATCACCTATGGGTAAATTATCTTCTTTTTACTGTTTTAGTAAATACTTTAAGTCATATATGTAAAAGCAGAAGAGAGCAGCAGAAGTCAAATTTACAAGCATGGAAAATTGAGAGAAGAATATTAGAGTAGTTTTAATACAGTAACAGCATTTTATTTACATTGGCTTATATTGGAAGTGAAAAGTCCTATTAAAATTAACTCATAATATCTTCTGAACAAGTAAAAAGACATTTCACTGTGCAGCCTAGCATGGAAAGGATAATGCATCAAATACTGTGTCTAAATTTTAACAAGACTTGATTTTCATATGGTCAGTACCACTTGCATTACTGCAAATGAAATACAAAGATTACCATGTGTTTTAGGGAAGCAGTAGGAGGTACATAACAATTGTCCTGTACATTGGTTCCCAGTGAAAATGTGGTAAGGAAGAAGTGACCACTGTGAAGCACTGTGCGTGTGGGCACTGTTACTGGGAACTTCAGTTTAGTAGGGTCAGAATATCGTCTCATGCAAGATAGATTATGTTCCTCCTCACCAACCAAACATGCAGTGAGGTTTATCTGGGCTTCTTCTTTCAGCAGGATATTGCCTGTAATATTAGGACATCTGGAAGACCCTCTGCTGCCAGAAATTTGGCTATTTGAAAGGCTGCAAAACAAGCTCTTTGTCCCTAAAATTCACCCTGGTATGTTTCCTTGATCACGTCTTCATTACATGTCATAACTTTTTTTTTTTTTTTTTTTTTTTTGTGAACTGCTTTAGTGTAGGTATCTTTCCAAGAGATATAAGCATCTAAATCCATCTGTGAGTATACCCCCTCTGAAAAACATCTCTGCAATCTCTACATATAGATTTTTGAATGTCCAAACAAAATACCATTCAATTCCTTCAGCATAAAATTATAAAGACCTTTAGCAACAAGTAATGAGGTAGCCATGAGATGAAGAGATAAACGTGTAAATCATACACTATATCTAAATGCATATTACCTGAACAAATATAAACAGAAATGCACGTATTAGAACACATGACTCCTTGAGAAAAAGGTTGAGACATAATGTTTAAAGGTCCATCAATGCTTCTCATTTGCATGTATATATACCTTAATCAGTTATCTGTCCTTGACTATAATCACTTTAGTTTACTTCAAATTTTGCTGGATCTGTTGTCAAAGAACTAATGAGAAAAACAAACCCCTCTTCAAAGACTAAATCATGCCTTGCTTCAGCATAAAATGTATACTACATCTGTGGTGTATGCAATCAATACAAATCACCTAAAAGCAGGAACCAGGAACAAACTAATAATTTTTATCTCAGAAATGAACATAAAATACCATTTGGGCTGTAGGAAATCTAACATAAGGACTCCTCCCTACATTTGTGGCTTTTTTGGCATAAAGAGTTTTTGTTGTTCATAATCTGAGATGACCTTCAAGGGGACAATTGCTGATCTATACAGTCATGATACCTTTACATCAATCAACTACACACAGCATTGCTAATTTAGGATTCATATGGTGTTTGCACAAGCCGTTAATTCAGTCTTTATCATCCCCTTCATATAGTACTGTTATATTTGACTTTGCTTGTTTCAACACTCTTCCACATTTAGAAACTGTATTCTTGTCTGAATAAATAAGTCTGCTAAGAGCATCTATTAAGTACTGGTATCCCCAGGGTCTGAAGCAATTTTATTTTTTTTTCCCTTCCATTTCTTGCCTGGTGAATCTGAGTTATAAAGCATGTAGCAGAGAGGAAAAGGGTTGCCTTAGTAACGAGGCAGACCCAATCAGCTGCATGGTCTCCCTTGAGACAATCTAATTTGTGCCGCAGAAAGAGGCTAGAACAGGTGGCTAAATGAATGTGCCAGACAGCTTAAAATATTACACATGCACATACAAGTGCATACATAAAATCTATCTGTGTACTTATATATGAATGCACTTATCTTCAACATTTCGCAAAATAGATAGCTTCTGGGTAACTCAGCCCCACGAAGCCCCTGAAGTGGTAGAGATGCAGCAATCAGGCAACGAGAGTGGGAGGGAGCAGAGCTCCTTCCCCACAGCCCTGCCAGAGCTGCAGCCACTGCGGGGAGGAGGCGAGGGCTGTGGCGTGTGCTCTCCCATCTCTGCTGAGGCTTAGGAGCTGCCGCCTGCTGATAGCGTGATCTGTTGTGACGCTCTCCTGATCCCAGCAGGTGCTGGAGCTCTCTTGCTTGACCCTTTCTGTACCACTTCACAAAGCTTTCTCCCCAAGACCTCGCTCCTGATTTAAAGTGAAATTCCACCTTTTCCTCACACTTCCCTCATAAATGCAACAAATCTGAACATGTTTTATATTCTCCTCAGCTCCTGCTGTGAGGATTCAGCCCCAACACAAGAACTCAGCCATTTGGATGCTGATCACATACCAGCTTCTAGCTCTTACAAGCACAACCCAAAGCACTTAATTTTGCAGGACCTCCAGGTTGGCTTTAGCCAGCTCCAGGGAAAAACAGGAATTCAGAGCCCACAGTTTGTTTGGCATCAGCAGGGCTCATCAAAGAGTCCTGCAACAGATTGTGCTTCAGAATCACTTCATATTATCACAGTGCAGAATCACACAATTTCTTTATAATGTAATGATCTATTCCCATGTAACTAATTAAAACAGACATCTGACAAAAATTACTAGCCACAGGCTGGTAGAGATACAATTACTGTATTGTTTCTGTACTGTAGGAAGAAATGCTGTGGGAACTGCCCTCTCACACCAGGTGCACCTGCATTCCAGCATGGCTTTATAAAGTTGACATGGCTTCTTTTCCTCCTTCTCCCCCGCCTCATGATGAAGTTCATTGCTGGCACATAGCAGTGCATTTTAATCCCAGGCTGTACAGCTCCTTTACACAGTGAGACACTTCTCGTCTACCTATATCAGGATGGGAGTGGACTCCGAATACTGAGAAGATTAAAGGGGGTTAAGGAAAACTGAGGCACAGAACAAATGATCAGTTTGAGCCATGTGGAAAAACAAATCACAATGAAAATAATGACGTACAAACCATAATAGAAAAGCCACAAAATGCTGGGAAGTTCCTTGGCTTTGGTTTTCCTTTTTTTCTGAGTATGTTTGGTTTTGTCAAAAGGTTGGCCTTACAGGATTATTGATATATCTTTTTCTCTGTGATTTGTAACAATTCTAATAGCTGCTTGTGCCGTGCTAATAAACTGTATCAGTGATGTGTAGAATATTACCTAAGGTTTGGCTAGAAATCAAAAGCCAGAACTGTGTGATGATCTTGTAATGAAACTGAAACTCCAGGTTTCTACTCTATTTTTAATTTTTTTCCCCCCAACATTTACCAAAGTAAACATACTGAGTGAACCCAGGCTAAAAGGACATATTGAGAAACACCCAAGAAATAAATACTGGAGCGGGGAACTTAACAAGGGTCTCCTGAGACTCAGATTAATGTTCTTATTGTTACTACTCCCATCTTGTGTAAACACTTTGTATACACTCTTCAACCTTTTTCACTATTAGCAACAGCAAAACACAGAGATCTTTCTTGGCAGGAGCATTAACTAGCTTCTACTGTTTGTGCTCAGGAGAGTACACATTGCAGTATGCATTGTCAGGGAGTGGGGGGTGGAAGTTCTTCCTAGGTATAGCTTGCAGGAGTTGCGCTCACCACTTCTTTTTTGGGGGGGAGAAAAAAAAAAAATTGATAATGGAATGCATCAATTATATCTAGAAGACCAGTTAATTAAGTATTTTGCTATCCATATGATGCAAAATCTAAGCCCCCATGAGCATGGCAAGTGCTTTCCAAGTGTACTATAATATGTATCTGATTAACCAGTATATTTTTAAAATAAATGGTAGGTATCCACCAAAAATCCCATCTGCAGAGCACACCACAATGTAATACTAGCTGTATAACAGGGTAACCAATGTAAGTTGGGAAAATATACATATAAAAAGGACTGGTGGAAAACACTTATGTATATTTGCAAATGATGCGTCTGGAAAGAAAACTTCAATATCAATTATTTTTAAAATACATGTAGTTAAAAGACATATACCCACATCCCTTCAAAATCTGTGACCATATCCAACAAATCCACACCACCAAACCCACTGTCATCACCATCCACTTCAAGACATTTAAATAAAACTAGAAGGTCCTTCCTAACTATTTAAATGTCTTGGCCTGACCTGAGACATTTTGTCTACAGATTTTGTGGCCAATTTGGGGATTTATTCAGTAGTGCACTATCTCTTAGAATATTAACTTGTAGGGAACCAAAGTCTATGAGTGGCATTATGGAACGTTGCTGCTGTATTTCCAAAGGAAAATCTGTCAGCCACCTGCATCATGCCTTACTCATTCAAAAAGCGGAAAAATAGATTATAAAGATTTCTCTATCTGGGAGGAATTACCAAGTAACAGAACCTCAGGAGGGATTTTTGTCCCCTAGAGCTGGCCACATCTAAGCTGGCCACTAACTCTCCTTTTATTGTAGTCAGTGTCAGAAAAGGGGACCTTATTAGGCACAACTCATTTCATCTGAAGTTAGATTCCTGAAGTTCAGATGACAGATGAATAAATCCTGTAAACACTTTTCTCTCTACTGACTGCAAAGAAGTAACTACTTCAGAGGGATACAGCTACTCCGTAAATGCATAATATCTGTTGAGACAAATTCCATCTCCAATGTCCCTATTTGACCTCTCAGGTTATCAGTATATCTTAGCAAATATTGAGAGTGGCAAGAAATCTACTTGGCCTAAATAATTTCTAGCCAACACTAGATAAACATGAGTTTCAAAGATGCTATGTTCCCCTGCCCTACATCTGGAATGTGAGCAGAATTTGACCAAGCATACCTTTAAATGTATTGCATGGCAGATGGGAGGGAAGGAGGAAACATCTGAGTAAAAACAAAGCATACTTGGTTTGTGATGAGTGGCTCTATCCTTTTATTGTTTTCTGTAAAGTTTTTCAAATATAAGACCCTTAACACTGCCAAGACAACTTCAGTTGATCGAAGTTATGTAGTGATAGGGAAAAATAAGAACTACTCAATTGGAAAACAGAAATCTGGGGTATTATTTAATAGTACCTTTCTACCATTATGAAGAAAATTGCTGTCATGAACAAATACATCATGGTCATCACTGTCTGTTTTAGACACTGATTTAGAGCCCCCAGCTGAGAAGGCAGCTGTGCAGAGCAAGTAACTTGTGAGTGCTGCAGGAGTTCTGTACTGTAATGTTGCTCATATAAATTAATGCTTTCTTTCTGTTGTCATTATCACGTTATTACGTTGCCACCAACATAAGTGTTTTTAGTAGGTTCAAAAAAACTGAGCTGTTTTGGCCTTTGGCTTTTTGTGTGAAAGCTGAGATCTCCTTTTTCCATATTTTTGCAGATAATACGCGGGGTGAAACAGTAGCTAGATTATAGTCACTGAATATTCTGAAGAGGCTTTATAATGTTTTGCACTGGCAAGGATGGGCAATGGAATCACAAAGTGTCATTTATTGTCTTCCTGTGGTGCCAGTCACTAAATTAACATCACAAAATATTTCTCACAGTAAATCTCTGTTTCCAAATGTTCAGCTTCTGGGAACATGACCATTATGAAAATGTAATTTTCAGTACCATAATTAGTCTCTTATGTAAAATGTTTTATGTGTTTAAAAAGTCAGCATGAAGATTCTTCAAGAACAAATAATTAATTAGAAAATAAATATGAAGAGAATTGTGTTTTTCAAACCAATTTCTTACCTCAAGCACTCTGGGAAGCACTTGAATGACATTTAGAAATCAAAATTATATGATCATGTGAAACTAGCACTACACATGATTTCAAGGTAAGTAAAAACAGGCATGATATCAGAGTAGTAGACTTCTTATGTGAGCAATTCTCTTTGAGAATATATGCTTTATTGAGCTTGGAAAATAAACATAAATGGACAGAAGTAATTAACCTGCTCTCTTAAAGTAAAAATAGGCCAATAGCAGTATTTTTCCCTTTAGCCAGGTAAACTGATCAAAATCTGTAAAAATTATGGAGGAAGAGTACAGTCCCAATAATTCTACCCAGTAGTGGGGTAGGTGAGAAGAAAATGGAGGAGACAAATGGGTATGAAAACTGAAAGAGAAAGGAATGAGGATGTAAATTGTTACAGTACAGATATCACTGCATTATTAAATCTCACTTTATTAACACTAAAGTTCAGTCAAGCTAAAAACCATTCTAACCTGAGATCGTGCCACTGTTTAATCATCTACATGAAGCCAACCCAGCACTTTTAATTCTTCTCCTTACACATTCAAATCACTCTTAAGTCATGAGTCAGAAATCTGCTGCAGATACTTCATCATCAAATTTTTGTCTTTGAGCTCCTATTCTGAACTTTAATTTTGATTATGTCAGATCTCATTGTATTAAATGCACCTCTGCACTGAGTACTCATATAAACTACTGACTCTAAACTGTCAACACCAACTCCAGTAGCAGCCCAGTAATCTTAACAGAAAAATGCATAATTATGTGGGAACAGACCTCAGAAGGAATTCCAGTCATGAGCCATAATGTGTAATTCAGAAATAATTTCTTTTTCCTTCTCAAAAGTTAAAGCTAGATAGCTCCTCATCTGCTTTGTTCATATTAACGTAGTAAAAGATCATTAAAAAAAAATAATTCCACTTAATTTTATTTTTACACATACTTTATTCTTCACAAACTAGAACCCCCCATCCCAACCCCACCTATAGCTGTTTTTGATTTGGTCTTCATTTAGAGAGCCTATCCTGTCACCTTGAAGAGCAAGTCTTCTAACATTCCTTCCTTTTGTTATCTTTCCCTAATGTAGAAGAGCTGGGTTGATTAGGATCCTCCTAATCAGTACAGTATTATTAGCTTCTGCACTCTGAAAATATACCTGAAAATATTTCCACTTCCTTCTGTCAGATGATCACTGAGTTGAGTCCCAACAGGCTGAAATCAGATTTCTCTTTCCTTTCTGCTTCAAACTTCTCTTCCACATGGTAGAAAATTCAACCAGTTCCACTAACATGATGCCCTAGCAATAATCTCTTTTCCTCTTTTTTTCTTTTTCACCTCAGCCACACCTTAGTTAAACACTGTTTCTTCTCCAATGTTTACTAAATAGTAAGATGGTAGAACATAGAATAGAACAGCAGACATTTGCTATTTTTGCTTGCTGTATAACAAAGATTGACTTTATGCCTTTTGAAAGGTGCTAGAAGCTTTTCAGCAAGGAGACATTATAATCCTGTTTGCCCTTAAATACTTTTACTACAGTCCTGCTCAAATAAAAAATATTACACACAAATACCAGAGTATAGAGACCACTACAGGATGGCAGATTGAGTAAAGCAGGCAATATAGAAAGCAGACTTCTTGGGAATTTAAAATTTGTGTTCACAAAATATATAAAATTGGCAGAAAATGGAAGAAGAGGTAGAGGGAAAGAGGGGAAGACTTTTGGCCAAAGTGGTAATGACAGAGACAAGTATGTGTACATTAATAATCACCAACTCTGTAAGAAAATGGTTAGTGCAATTCAACAGTTATTAATAAAAAGCACAAAATCTTAAAGATGTTGCACTGCTGAATGCATTTGCTTTCATATAATAGTGATTTAAAATATTTTACATCTTTTGTGCCCTGAAAATGTCTCTTAAAATAATTAGATAGGATAGCAGTGGATGAGATAATTACTCCAGTCACTGGCTGCAAGATTTGATTGATGCTTTGAGCCTGACAAGCGACAAATGTGTCACAAGTCATAATTTTGAAAGTTGCTGGGTATATTTTTGTCTAACCTCAATGTTCTAAACCAAGGCATGGTCACTGATCAACACCACTGAGCTCTACTGTTTAAATGTACCTGTTGTTGAATCTTATTACAACTTTGGTGGATAAGTGATTTTGAAAAACATGCTTGCAGTTAGGCCCACTGAGAGTAACCAGACCTCCTGGCCCCCAAACCATCTGCCTTTGTGCAAGCAAAGCACAAACAGGAGGGAGTTCTGAAGTTCAAACTTCAGTCTTGGGTCTGAGCACACAGAAGAGCATAATTTTGTTATTGATCCATCCCAAAATGCTGTGCTATAAACTTATTCTGTATCAATAAAGAGAAGATGAAAATGTATCTTTGAGTGTGATGACCACCTGAACTAATTAATCCCCAGAACACGGAAGGCCATCTTATTATGTCTAATTTATGCATTTCCTTTACATTTAATAAGAACTGTCAGATAAAGAAAGACTATTGCATCACGATGATATTACTGTTTCTGACGTGGTCATCATTTATGATCTTCCTAGAAGACTCAGCAACAACAACAATAAATCCTATTTGTTACAGAGGACAGAATTAGGCCCAGTGTAAAGACAAGAAGCCTTTTTTTTTTTTTTTTTTTTTTTTTAAACGTGCGTGAATTTTGGGAGCAAACTAAAACCATTTTTAGCAAAACATGGCAACGTACCATTTCAGACCACACCATACAGTAAAGACAAGTTTTAAGACATCAGGATTTACAATATTTAGAAAGCCTCTGTGTACTAGTATATAATATAAATCATTACTACCACTTGCACAAACACAAGCATAACTTTGCATCTCAGTATTATTACAGTGATGCTGTGGATGTAGTTTTACACTAGAATCTACATCGTTTACAACCATGCTAAAACAATATGTTTTAGCATGAACTGCAATATTTTTTCATCTGTGAAGTTGTTTGTTCTGTACACAGAATTTGAACTAAAGAATGATATAAAATCAAAACCAAACTTCAATGTTTTTATCCAGAAGACAGAATTATCAGTAGTTCACCAGCATATTTATAGTATGTGACCAAAAAAGAAAAAAAGGTGAGGTGGGGGGAAGGAGGAGGTGGTGCAAAAAAAGGTTCCGTTAAAAATCTGGCTTAATAATAAATTTGATGAAATTATCCATACCCTTAAAAAATATCATGGCATAGTAATAGCATATGCTTCATATATAATACCCAGAAATACATCTTACATTTTCTTTCAATTAAGATTCAACTTTATTTCTATTGTTATACTGTGAAAATGTTCTAATAAAATGCAAATACAATCAACTGGAACAAAACAGAAACAATATAAAAGAAAATATGACTTTTTCTGATAAGCATATGGAAAGTTAACATGATTATCTCATTTTATTATGTAGTTAATTTTTACAAGATCATATTGCTGCATTTCCTGCATTACTTTAAAAATACTTACTGAAGTGTACTATCATGTAAAGAAGATAGATGTATACTGATGAAAGCAGGTGTTAAAAACAAAGACGAAAACAAAACAAACATGCAAACAAATAAAAACAAATAAACAGAATGAAAAAAAAAAATACCACACAGATAATAAATATTGGTGATGCTTAGAGAAGAGAGGGAGAACCTTCTTCATCAGAACCATTTAGATTAACAGAGAATTGCCAATCATAGCTGTATAATTAGATGCAATATTGAAAGCAATAACCTGCATTTTCTAGGCCTGATATTTTTAACATTGCATTATGACTGTAATAATAATAATAACAAAAGGTGAAGGAGAATTTTCATTGCCTTAAGGGTCTATCTCAAGACAATGGACATGTAAAGTCCCATGACTTTCAGAAAAACAATTCTTCAATGACTTTAACTGGTCTGAAGCTCTGTTTCCTCTTTCTAAATCCCATGAAGTGAATAGCTGAGTCTTTAGGAATCTAATACAACAAAGTGTTTTATTTTAACTTATAGGTATATTTCTGGAGGAGAAACAAAACCTTTTCATTTGGACCAGTTTCAGTCAAATTTTAAAATTGTTAGAAGGTGTGCTATGGAAAATGCACAAACAAATCATCAAAGAAAGCCCTGCAGGCTACTTCAGCAACCTTTTATTTTACATCTCCATCCCGCTTCTTAACATGGTTCATGAATCATGCAGGACCTGACTATATGGACAATATTTACCTACACAAGTCCTGACAATGTCTTTTCCCAAGACTCTCAAAAAAATTCCAGACCTTTAACATAACAGAAAAAAAGGTTATGGGAGCAGGCATATTGCAGATCTCTGATTAGCGCTGCAACCTGGACAGAGCCACAGCTGTTGAAAACCATGCAGGACCATTAGATATGATGTAAAGATGCACACCTACTACCTACTGAAAGGATTTCATTCCTTAACCCTGTTCTTCTGCTACCCATGCTTGGGCACCCGTCTCTTAAAATGTGCACCCATCTAATGCATCTCCTTAGTGTTGCCCAGCACCCGTCTTCTCTTCTCTGGGGTACCTCCTAGACACTTGGGTTCACAAAGAGGAAGACAAGTCCTTCAAATCTCAAAGACTCTCAAGATAGTAAAGATGTTCCTTCACTTTCTTTTTTTTTTTTTTTTTCTTATTCAAAAAGAATAAGAAAATGTAATCTATTTCTACTTGAAGATAAGGCTACAGTTGGTGACTTGATGTATTTTTATTGTACCTTTATCTTTCATTTGTGAACTCTGCTGCCCTGAAATTGCAGAAGCAAAGCTGGTAAGAGAAAACAGCATATTTTGGTGAGTTCAGTGCTTTTAGAAAATAAATCCTCTAAGAAAGAAAATAAATAAATAAATAAATAAAAAGTAATACTAATAACATGAAATAAAAGCCTATTCATAACACAGTGTTGAATGGGTGAGCTACAGAAATGAGCACTGCTTAATAAAAAGGATCACTTGTCTTCCTCTCAGTTCACAGTATCCCAGAGCACCTCACAAAAGGTCAAAGCAAGACCCAAAGACAGGAACTGAGTGCTAGCAATTTTGCTATTGAGAGCTTAGCCAGTTTGTATACATGGAAGTGGCAAATGATTTTAACTGAAAAGAAGGAGCTTGTCATGACCATTTTGTGGAAGTCTTTGTAATATGAACACTACAAGTTGCTATCATTAGAGTGGTCACAAAGTCCACAAACAGTATTTCAACATCAAATCTACGATTCTCATAAAATCACAAACTGCAAACAATGTTTTCTAAACAGAAATATATAAGCAATAACTGCATCACAGCAGTTAAATTTAGAAATATATCTTGCAACGCTACACATTGACTTCAGAAAATATATGAAAAATCCTTGTAGCTATCAGGGTAAAATTGTTATGTAACAAGTGATTGATATGTGGACAACATAGATTTTTTTTCTCCAGTTTGGCAACTTTGTATTCACATGATACCGATGGAAAACATGTCAATAGCTACAATAAAAATAAATAGGGTTGCATATCCTTTGTCTGTCTTCTACTCTTACCTAGCTGATCCTGTCTGGATAAATACAAACTTCTTTTCAATAACAGAAGGTTGAAAAGTTCTACATGAAGTACTAATCACTGATACACTGATACAAGACCTTTATTCTTTTTTCACCTCCACATGAACAGATGTTCAAGCACAGACAGACCAAGTTACACGTGCAAACAAGGCAGATTTTGGCTAATGAAAGAGAGACCAGATCTACTAGAACATAAGTCCATTTTCACCTATTCCCTGATGTTGGTGAATGTAAATTGATTGAGAGGGGAGAATAAGAAGGGAGTGGTATTTTTTAGCAGGAACAAATGACTACTTCCAGTTACAACAGGAACAAAATATATCCCTGCAGGTCTTAACTCTACCCCCTTTTTTTTGTTCCTATACAGCAGGGTCTGGCTTTGGTCCCATCCCCTGTATTTTTAATAGCTGATAAAAGCAACTGATAAAAGAGAATAGTAGCTGCCCTGGGGACAGGTGGGAAGGATGGTTCCACTGTTTGTTGTGGCTGAGGGGTGTGAAAGGCTGAGTCCTACTAGCAGAGAGGATAATGGAGCTGTGTCTAGAAGTGCTGTACACCAAGAATGAGTGGGAAAGTGAAGATACTAGGGGAGAGAAGGAGCAGGTGGTCTAAGGTTTTAAGAGAGATGTTGCCACTTTGTCTACAGTTTCCTAATGCTTCCTACAGCCACCAGAACAATAATTTTTCCCCTGCCCTACTCCCCCTGTGACACATCCCAGCTTCCTCAGTTACAAGAAGATTCTTAATGCTTGAAAGCAGGAGCCAGAAGTTGGCTGGGCACCAGTGGAGGTTTTGCTTGCCTTGGGGCACATTTTATTACAGTAAGTAACAAAGAAAGATGAAGATACATAAAGTACTCCACATCATCTATTGAGGCAGAAGTTGGGCAGCAAAGCAAATCTGGGATAGGCCCCAGGAGAAGACTTGCCTGCAAGCTATGTACACAAACCACAACTGCACTGCCAAGCGGGAAGCAGAAGGTGAGCAGCAGCTCAGGCAGCTATAGTTTGATGCATGAGAAGAGCTAACAAGCTTGAGTGTTACTCACTCTTGGAAAAAAATCACATCAATACAGAGCTAGAACATGTGGACAACATGCGCTGTAGACATATGAGGGCTGTGTTAGGAGAAGTCAGCCACTACAGGTGTTTCACTGCCCTCATAGAGGGCAAAAGCAATATTTCCATCTTAGGTTATCCCCAGCAATTTCATCGTGGAGAGAGGAACATACCTCTGGAGAATGGAGTGGATGCCAAGGAAAGATGTTCCAATTTTTAGTTGTCAACCAGAAGCTAACCTCTGTGACTAGACAGGATAATGTAAACAGCTGTAGATTTCCAGTATAAAAGTGGGAGCAAAATACTGTCACCCTCAGAAATTGGAGCAGAGAAGTAATATACACAGTATAATCTGTACTCATGGAGGTTTACAGCAAACGCTCTGAGTCCTCACATTCAAATATTTAAAGATGGGTGACAACTGGTCTGAATAAAGGGAAAACTGTGCTGGGAAAACTCAGAAGGATACAAAACAGCTTCTCAGTTCATCATGTAATTTCTCCCATCCAACTGATGGCAATATTATGACAATAATTGCACGTCTGTTTGACAACCATACACTGCCAGTCTTTTTAATGGACCTCTGTGTTTTCAAAATATCCCTAAATGATACAGTTTTTAATGAGCTACACAGCTGCAGGCTTGTTACTAATTTACGATAGAAACACTGCTATCATGTTCTTCTTGCCTCTCGGTAGTACTGTAACATGAGTTTGAGGTAAGCACTTCAAAATAATGATCATTCCAAAACATTTTAAACTGAGATCTGTTCTTTTTTTGTCTCATCAAATCCTGTCTTTAAATTATTTTCAGTTTTGCTGGTAAGCAAGCTGAACTGCTGTTATGAATAAGAATTTTATTTTTCATTTCAGGTCTGATGTGTACATTTACAGATAGCTGCAATGCACAAAAATGTGCAGAAGCCCAATGTTATTGAGAGACTATCACTATTAAAGACATTACTTGCAAAGATGCAGTTGTCTAATTCTTGCTTATTTTGATACTTGTGAAAAGAAATGGATTTAATAAAAAACATAAACACTTTAAATGCTGCTTGTATTCAGATTACTCATAAAAACCAAGTGGTTCTAATGATCCCACTCATGTTAAGACATTTAACAGTGACAGGACCCGCGGGAATGGGGTTAAGCTGAGGCAGGGGAAATTTAGGCTTGACATCAGGAGGGGGTTCTTCACAGAGAGGGTGGTTGCACACTGGAACAGGCTCCCCAGGGAAGTGGTCACTGCACCGAGCCTGTCTGAATTTAAGAAGAGATTGGACTGTGCACTTAGTCACATGGTCTGAACTTTTGGGTAGACCTGTGCGGTGTCAAGAGTTGGACTTGATGATCCTTGAGGGTCCCTTCCAACTCAGGATATTCTATGATTCTATGATTCTATGATTTATCAAAAGTAAGAGAGTGTAAAATATTACTGCTCTTTCAGAACTTCAGTTGCATGATCCATTTCTTTCACTGCTGGCAAACTATAAAAGCAATTTTAGGAAATCAGGGGATAGTAAATGTTTGTAAGCTTTCTCCAGCCATTTCGAGAAGGACTGATGACATTCTCTGGCAGAGCATACACCCCAGGAATTCTGACACTAGGACTGTTGTCTTTTATAATTTTTGAGATTGAAAAAAACAAAACTAAAATTACTTATAGAAACAACATTCTTGTAATTAACTTCTAAAAATTGCCCATTAATACATAGTGATTATGGCTGCTTTACTGAAAGAAAAAAAAAAAAAAATTAAAACTTTGCTCTCGAGGCACAACAGTAATGTTTTTACTCACACATGTAGAACTCCAGAAGAAGTTCTGGCACAGTTTTTCTAAAACTATATTTTAAGACAGACAAAAATAAACTGAATTCTGCTAACCCTCCAGCTATTAAACGTTTCACAGGGCATAGGAGGCTGAATACCCTATCATAAATTTTCACAAATCTCACTGTTTCAACTATAATATGTGCCAGTCTATTAAGTATTCTTATGTGTTGGTATCTGTCAGTAAGGCTATCCTTGATCTATGGGTAATTACAAACTTCTCTAAAACTAAATGGTATGTTGAGTAACTAGGAGAAGTAATTAAGCATTCTTTATAAGAGAGAAGAGCTGGAACAAAAGAAATTATTGTTCAGTCACTGGACCACATGGGAAGGCCTGAACAAATACTAGTTAACTCACAGGAAATAGAGGCTTCACTGGTTCACTGGTTGACTGAGATGAATGTTAGAGGCTGACAAAACCAGAAAGCTTACATTCTCCTCAGCTATAAGCTGATCTGGATTAAGTGTTTACCTCCCTTTCTCACAGCACTGGGCCATCTCCATGCTCTCTGGAGTTATTGTCTTCCAGTCTGCCATATAAATGTATTTCTGAATAGTCTTTAGCTCAAATTCATTCCGCTGAGGAGGAATCAAACCAGTCGACTGAAGAATGGGCTAATTAATAGTAAAGGGCAATAATTCATTAATACAGGCTACCAGTACCTAGGTAAATTTGACTTCATGCAAGTATTGACAGAAAAACAGAGGTTTAGATACAACTGGAGGGAATATAGCCAGATATCCTGGGATATTAAACAGATTGAAAAAGAAATGTGAACTGTCTATCAACGAAGCTCTTGAGTAGAACCAAAACTGAGTGTGTTCCCTCTGAAAAAAGAAATGCAAGAAATATACCTGACTACTGTCTTCAGCTTTTTAAGAGAACAGCCCTCCAACCCTGTCCCCATTCTCAAATGCCTGTTGGCTGACAGAAAACTGCAAAGTTAAACTCCAGCTAGAGAAGCTCTCATTTTATTCCTGTGTATTACATTTTGGCTTCTTGAAGTGCAAAATTCACATTCTTCATGTGGGCTCACCTTTGAAATGTTTTTAAATACCTGTACTTGAATATTTGGTAGGACATTTGCCTAATGGTTTCCAAAATAAAAATAAAAATTAAAAATAAAATGTCTAAAAGTATTTTACAAGCTTTTACAGATAACACAAAAATTAAACACCTTGTCCTACTCTGAATTACTCTAAAGTAAACATGGCAAATGTTAAGTCTGCAATAGCTTGCTTCAGGAAGTGAAAAAATATCAACTAAGCAATGCAAATGGGAGCATACAGGCAGAAATGTTACATGTAGCTTAGTTTTTCTAAGGATATTTAACACTGTCAGCTTGTAAATCAATAGAAAGGGAAGGAAGCTAAGTAGCTCAAAAAAGGCACTTAATTGTTATGGATTTCAAAGTGCATCTCATAGATGGAGGCTTATACATTTTCTGTCTTTGAAAGAGACAACAAAAGAGAAACAACAGAAATATGAAAAAGGTTGCTTAAATCTCTGATAAAAAAATAAGCAAGTACTGTTATTTGGAGAAACAAATGACTGTTTCCCTTTTGCAAAATTTGAGAGTTTAGACAGATAGATAGATAGATATTAACACATGTAACCCTTTAAAAATACCAGAAGATTCTGAAATTTGTTTATCACTGAAGTTCACTGTTTAAGGGCTGAGGTTGTAAATACTTACTATTTACTATTTCATTGGTGGTAGCTATGCTGAGTATTATTTCAAAGTTGATTAAAAAAAAATACTTTAACAGAAGAAGAATTTTAATTTAAATAACACATATTTGGAAAACATTTTTCACAGTTTCATTTGCCTCTCATTTTCTTCAATGAAAAATAAATTCCAAGATGAAAGCTGAGTGCTCCACAAGAATGGTGTGGATTTATTGTCAATATTTTTAGCATATATTTTGTCACAGAAACATTGCTTCATAGTCATTTTAACTGAGAATTTTTAGTTTAGCGGCAGCCGGTTATGAATGGCCTTGTAATATCATATATTACAGCACAGACATCCAGATAAATATAAATGGGAATTCCTTTTAGTTAAACTGATACTGCAATTTTAGCAATCACGCCTTCTCATTAGCCTCTGGGGCTTGTCTGTTCCATTCTAAAGATCTCTGTATTCCTATTTTAGCCTGAACTCCTCTACTCCAAATTAGCATGTGTTCATTCAGTCTAAGAATATGGTAGCTTTTTATCCCAAATGTGACTATCTCAGTAGAGGCTGGAATGATTCACAAAAGACCAGATCTCTATCTTTCACTGAGGTCAGTGTCAGAAATCAGATTAACCTCAGTTAGAAGGTCAGTAGAAAAATGTCATAGAATTTGAGATCCAAGGGGACTGTTCTAATGCAGTCTGTCTTGTCTAGCCAAAGTTGTTTCACTTCTGTGTAAAATGCACAGGCATAAGGAGATAGATAACAAATATTTTAAAATAATGATAATACAAAGGCCAGTTAAAAGACAATTATCAGCCACATCTTTTTTAAATGGCACACCTCTAAAAAGTTTTTGTCCATTATTACCAAGTTAGCAAACAAAGGCAGTCAAGGTTCTAGTATCCAACACTGTTGAATACTTTGCTTTTGTATACACCTTTTATTCACCGTTTCAACCGTGAGCAAGTTCATACAGGTATCCCCATGTAACTCAGCTATAAAAAGCAGAAGCTGCAAGCAGAGTGAAAGAAGTCCGTTGGCAAAAGTCTCAAAAGATACTTCAAGCATGCTTAACAAGAGCAGTAACCATGCATCCTCTGTAAACAAGAGGTCATCTGCAGAGAATTAAATGGTAGGCATGGATGCCTGTGCCTACTTTCTCTGCCCTTTAGGTAAAATCAGTGGGACTTCTGAAATTGTTTTGAAAAAAAGAAATCTCCCTGGTAACCATAAGTTTCAAAAAGTGATGGGGTAAGTTGACCACTCTAGATCAATGACCCTCCTTCTCCTGATCATTTATTAAACACAAGTTCCAATGCAACTTAAATCTGGATAGTGCTAACCACTTCATACTTTAATGTTGCAATAAGTATTGGAAGAAAATCCAGAATGATTTTCCTCCATTTTAGTGAGCTCTAATATTTAACAACAGCAGCACTATATGCAAGCACAGATGAGGCATGGGCAAGAGGCAGCTATCCTAAAAAAAAATTAAAATAGGTGACTTAGATTAATGATTAATTGATTAATGGTGCAACAATACTGGGGGGGGGGGGGGGGGGGGGGGGCAGGGGGCAGGGGTGAAAGCAACTCTACCTTGTTAACCATGGACGAGAAAGAGAAAACATTACTGAAAAGAAGTCACTACTGGCTGGCACATACAACTTTTCAGCTTGCTTTTTTAAAAATACTCATGATTTTGGAAACAAAAAAAGCACTGCTAGTGATGACATTGACTTTACGGCTCATCTTGAGCAGTTCACTTTGGTTTATTTAATTTTGGAGGCTCAAAAGACTTAAAAAGATCATCAAACAATATCTCTCCCTTCCACATCTTTTTGACAGGAAGAAGGTCATAAGGGTCCTAAGGTCCTAACATAATTCACAGTTCAGCCTTGCCCCTTGCGTCACACTATACTAAACCATGTATAAACATGGTGCTATACCAAATCCACACGTTCTCAGTAGATTAGGGACAAGAAAGACAAAACTACTAAAAGTACTGCTTCTGTTGCTTTTGAGAACCCTACAATTCACTTGCCTTGCCTTTAAAATAGCTACTAAAAACCCTAAAGCACCTGCACTAGTACTGTGACACCTCCCCTCCTTAACTACAGCATAATTAACAGAGATTTCAGGCATTTTTCAGGCCCATTTACACTTATGAACACCTCACAACAGTATTAAATATCTTTAACTGTCTCTTCTGCACAAGTTTCTAAGAAATTTCTAATTTCTTCATTCCCACACCCTCTTGGATTTAATTTGTAGTGTTTGTTTTTTGTTCTTTTGTTTGTTTGTTTGTTTAGCTGTCCTCTCCAGGTTTGAAGGATGTTATCACAGAATCACAGAATCACAGAATTTCTAGGTTGGAAGAGACCTCAAGGTCATCGAGTCCAACCTCCAACCTAACGCTAACAGCCCTCCACTAAACCATATCCCTAAGCTCTACATCTAAACGTCTTTTGAAGACTTCCAGGGATGGTGACTCCACCACTTCCCTGGGCAGCCTGTTCCAATGTCTAACAACCCTTTCAGTGAAGAAGTTCTTCCTAACATCTAACCTAAAACTCCCCTGGCTCAACTTAAGCCCATTCCCCCTCGTCCTGTCACCAGGCACGTGGGAGAACAGGCCAACCCCCACCTCGCTACAGCCTCCCTTGAGGTACCTAAAAAGAGCGATAAGGTCACCCCTGAGCCTCCTCTTCTCCAGGCTGAACAAGCCCAGCTCCCTCAGCCGCTCCTCGTAGGACTTGTTCTCCAGGCCCCTCACCAGCTTCGTCGCCCTTCTCTGCACCCGCTCAAGCACCTCGATGTCCTTCTTGTAGCGAGGGGCCCAAAACTGAACACAGTAAATGTTCTTATATGAGAAGAGGACATATATGAAAAGGACAGTGTATATGTAAGTACAAACTAATTGCAGTTCAGTAAAATACAGGTCTAATTTGGTAAGATTTTATCCTCAGAAAAAGTCTGGAATACTTTCTTTTCATGTTTTCAAAACAAAAGGTCTCAATTTCATCTATTTAATTCCTACACTTCAAGAGTTAAAATTAGGCTTTAGAAGGGTGTAAAATGCTGTCCTTTCATGAAGTGCGGAACTTGGAGGGGAAGTAGTATTCATAGAACTCATTAAAGTGTGTCAAGAATTATAATTTATTTAGTATCGTCATCTTACTTTTGTGTATTTATCATCAACTTTCTACTTCAGACTTTCAAGATGAGCACCGACTGCATCTATAACAGAAAACAGCAAGAAGCTTCAAGAAAAACCTTACAAGACATCACTGTCAAGGAGAGGCCGCCAACCCGAACCCAGTTGTCCTTACAGAGATAGGAGGTTGAAGACAATCATTATTGAATTCAGTGCCACTCTTTAAGTAACTACACAAAAAATACACTTTTCTTAAAGCTGAAATCAGCAACAAGACTTTAGCAACAAACCTGTACATATCTGCACAGTCTACAACAAACCTTATAACCGTACAGATGACCACAGGAACATATTTCTACAGAAATGTCAGGTTATTCAGAAATACCCCAATATATTGTAATTAAAACTTCTGTATATGGGTATGTTACAACATATTGCCTCAACTACTACTTCTTCATGAACTATGATGAATTACATGCCATCTCATTACATGAATATGCAATATGCAACCAAAAAAACTGTAGAATAATTTTCATATTTTTACAATGGAAAAAATGTTTTGGATCTACATACAAACAAACCAAAAAAGAATTGGTAGTCTTCAACACTCATAAACAATAGATAAATGCATATAGACTCAATAGATAGATATAAACAATAAATAGACTCAATCCATGAGTAATAGCAATCCCTCTGTGTTTATTTGTAACCTGTGTAAATCTCAGTGAGCCCTACCTAACTATTAAGTTATTAAAATAAACAATAAAATGATTGTGGAATATTTAATATAAAAGAAAAGAAAGGCTCAACCCTTTCCTTTTAATATCTTTGTCAGGTCACGTTGGACAATAAATTTATTTTCTAGAATGAAAGTTTAAGCATGCTGGACATTAGTGATAGTGTACATACAAACTGCAATATTTCTAATTGTGGGAGGGATGTTAAAAAATACATCACAAAGAAAGTTTTTTCATATTTGATTCATTTTTTTTCCAGATTTCTACTCTGTTACTACCACGTACATTAAAGATTTTTTCTTTCTTATACCGTGAAGTAAATATATATATATATATTTTTTAAAAGGTAATTTTCTAAAGACTTCAGACTAGAACTCCATACTAGAAGACTAGCATGGTGCCACTCTCTCCACAGGGAAGGTTGCCTGTGTCACCTACACCTTGGCTTGCCTCTTCCTTTCTTATTTCTTATTAGGGTTCAGATCAGCTAGCTTTTAGAAAGATGATGGAAATGAGTGCAAGCAAATTTCTTGCTACAAAGGCAGTACCCTGACCAATTCCAGCACCAAATTTTTTTTTTTGTTTGTTTGTTTGTTTTTCTTTTTCTTTTGTTCTTCAGTGGTTTTCTTTGATTTTGTCCAAGACTTCACAGTGTTGAAGGGAGGTTTGGTTCATACTTTTAACTTCTATTAGGAAATGGTGTAAATGTCATAGGTTTTGAAAGCCTTATCCACAACTGGTTAGGAAATATTTCTGTTTGCATTAAAAAAAAAAAAAAAAGAAAAAAAAAAAAGGCACAAAAAGCCCTATGATGATAACTACCAGGAGAAAATCAAAACCTGATTTTCTACTCAGTTCATATTAAAAAAAAATAAAAATAAAAAATTACATTCTCCAAAATAAAATTCCAAGATTTCATTCTAAGTTAAATAAAAATTTTTCAACAAAAGTCATGTTTTTACTTAAACATAGTGTACTGCATAGTAGTATGTTTTGAAGTACTTCTAAGCTATTTAAAAATAAAAACATGGGACATTTAATTGTTGTAGGAACTCCTTCCTAAACTTTTTTTTTTTTTTTCTGAAAAATACTGGGAACATGATTGCATTGAAATTTTACTTTCACTTGTAAGTTCTTTACCATTCACTATTTCAAAGATAAGCAAAATGCATCAATTAATGGTACATACAAAGATGTGGTTCTGGTTGTTTTTCTATTCTCTAACCTTCATTCAACTTTTTCACTGCTGTGAACCACCATGTCAGACCAAAAGTTAGGATTGCCTTCTACAACTGAGCCGTTCTCTTTCAGTTCTGACACAGCAAAGAATATAGCAAGGGAAGAACTCTCCTTTGTCAGATCCAACATCAACAAAAAGAATGTTTTCCATGTATATGGAAATAGAATATAGCAATAGTAATTATAGAATCATAGAATCGTAGAATATCCCAAGTTGGAAGGGACCCACAATATCATCAAGTCAAACTCCTGGCACCACACAAGTCTACCTAAAAATTCAGACCATGTGACCGAAGTGCACAGGCCAATCACTTCTTAAACTCAGGCAGGCCTGGTGCAGTGACTACTTCACTGGGGAGCCTGTTCCAATGTGCAATCACCAGTGAAGAACCTCTTCCTGATGTCCAGCCTAAACTTCCGCTGCCTCAGCTTAACACCATTCCTGAGGGTTCCATCACTGATGATTACGGAGAACAGGTCGGCGCCTGCCCCTCCACTCTCCCTCATGAGGAAGCTGTAGACCATGATGAGGTCTCCCCTCAGCATCTTCTTTTCTAGGCTGAACAGGCACAGTGTCCTCAGCCGCTCCTTATATGTCTTCCCCTCTAGGCTCTTTACCATCTTTGTCACTCTCCTCTGGACATTCTCCAACAGTTTACTGTCCTTTTTGTACTGTGGTGCCCAGAACTGCACACAGTAGTCAAGCACCAGCTCAGGGTAGGGCAGGACAATCACTTCCCTCAACCGACTAGCGATGCCGTGCTTGATGCACCCCAGGGAATGGTTGGCCCTCCTGGCTGCCAGGACACACTGCTGGTTCATATTCAATTTGCTGTCAACCACAACCCCCAGATCCTTCTCTGCAGGGCTGCTCTCCAGAGTCTCATTGCCCAGTCTGTACGTGTAGCGGGACCCAACACTTGCTTTTGTTAAACTTCATGTGGTTGGTGATCACCCAGCTCTCCGATCTGTCCAGAATTATGCTCCACCTTTTACATATGATCTTTGATGAGTAAGAGCAAAAGGAGCAAAAATAACATCAGAAAGATGAAGTACCCTACTTCACACCTATCAATGCAGATGGTATAAATATTTGCCTTACAGATGACGTTTCAGTGACAACTTTCAGAAGACCTCGCTACTTCTTTGCTTTCTTTGACAACTGACTTATTGCAGTAGTCACCATTCCACACTGGTTCGAACCACCAGAAGAGGTGGCTCTTACATCCCACAGACAAATGGACAAGTGTCCTCAGCTATCTTATCCTACCAGCTTTGAAAGATCACTGAACGTTTTGCCAAGTACCTTGTAGCAAGAGAAAAACTACTTGAAAAATGTTATTCAGAATCCCAAGGACTTTGTTTTGTTTGTTTTGTTTTCAGGAGGAAAAAAAAAAAATAGAAAATCACATCAGTCTAGGTAAAATAAGCACCAACCCCCATTTATGTGAATAGCAGATCTGCTATGTATTTAATCTGTTTTTGTTCTTGTACTTTCCATCTCAATGTAAAACAATGAGTTAAACTACTTAAACAGATTTCCCTCAAGAGCCTGTCAGTGAACTATTTTACCAGATCTATAGACTCTTTCACTGAACTAACTGAACTTGAAAATTTATCTCAGATTATGGGATAGCTGCAAACTCCTTTAGGATATCAATCTGAATTCAGATTCTCTGAAGAAAACAGACCTCTAGTAATCCAATGAGAGGAGTATGGCAAGCATGGTGCAGAGCTGAGCCACGAAGGTGAAGGTTTCCATTAAAAACTGTGGCTGAAATTTCATATTCAAATCCTGGATTAAGATTTGCAGGCTGACAGCATTTGAATGATATCCTTTCAGGAGTATACAATGGACACACAAATACTAGAGTTGTTTCAGATTCCTTGGTTGAGTCTCAAGGAAAAACAGCAGTCAACAGACAAAACTCCCAGCTCTCAGGCAAGTCTCAGTGTCATCTCCTTACCAAAAAAGGACATTAATAGAACAAGACTTTTCACTTTTAACTCCTGTTTCTTTCCCTTGGGAAATGAAAGTAAAGAAGTCATGCATTAGTTTAAGAAAGTTTTCACTACAAGCTCTAGGGAACACTTTAGCCAAAGAATTTGGAACAAAGAAAGTAGACGAAAAAGAAATTCTGGAGTGCAGCTAGGTTGATGAGGAAAGTAACAGCTGACTCTCCCAGCCTATTCTGAACCTCTGACATATGATATTTTGGCATTGTGATGCCACATTTGAATGCCAGGTGAAGGGAGCACTAAATAGTCATAGCAAACCCTCTCAAGAAACCATAAAAAAGACATGGACATAAAATATAGACATAAAACAAAGACATAGACATAAGACAAAGACAAAAAAAAAATAAAAAAAATAAGGAAAGATAAGGAAAGAAAATTGAAACAAGAAACCAAAAATGGAGAAGATATAATTTTAAAGTCAAAAGCTATGATATTGAAATATCAAAATGTTGTGTTAGACAAACCAATAATGAACAGTTATATATGAGATGATATCTCTCTCTCTCTCTAAAGCATGACGAAATGAAAACCAACTACTCCTGCTTTGCCTTTAGGAGTTTAATATATATATATATATATGTATATATATATAAAAGTATACTTAGAAATTAAGCATGTAAACAGGCTTTCTTCATAAAGTCTGATATGTAACTAAACTACAGTTCATAAATATACAGGAAGAAAACATGGGGAATTAACAAGATTTTTAATATGCAAAATGGAAAGGAGAATGAACTAAATCAGAAGTTAATTGTATATTTTCATAATAATTAACTATTAAAAAATAAAATTGAGAAAAATATCTTCAATTTAAGCTTGTATGTGTTTCTAAGAAACATAATAATAATATAAAATATCTCTGATCAGCCTCAGCTCAATGCAAGAGCAACTTAGCATGGTCTGTCTAGACAGAGAACAGTCTCTTTTGGCCATGAATAACAGTATATACTCTGTTAATAAATTTTAATACTTAAATATTGTTCCTTCTTATGCACAAGGACATAGGTCTTAAGTCCATACAAAAGTAAAACAGCCGATTCTGTGATTATGTACATGGGCACTTTTATTCAGTCATTATGGAAACCCATTGGTCCAACAATCAGGAAAAAAAAAAAAAAAAGTCTCAATCCACTTACACAGAAAAGTATAAGTTTACATCTATGTATTGTAAGTACACTTAAGTCAATACAAAATTTCTCAGTCACGTCACTTATTCACAAGAAATGGAGAAAATGCACGATAAGCCAAAATAATAATAAGAGTTTTTGTAAGCAAGTCTGCACCTTTGGATGCATAAGAAATGCCTTCCTTTCCACTGCCTTGAAGCTTGAATGTATGTGTGGGGTATATACACGTCTGCTCCCTATTTTTTTCAGCAGTCTCCCATTCACTGCTGTGATACACTATTAGCTAGTGAATCTAGCTAATAGCACCTAGCTCTATTTTTAATTCTTCCACCCTGCCTTCTGAAATGCTCTTTGCAAGAGTACACCCAGTCCCTCCCACAGAAGCAGTAATCACCACTCTCTCAAAGCATCACACTTCTCACTCTATCTGAAGCCAAACCTTTATAAAAGATATATTAATATAGAAACAGCAAGGAATTAGGGACAAAGACAGATTACATATACATGTATATCAATAGTGGAAAATATATGAAAATCTATTTCACTAATCCCCAGAAATAAATATTTCTCCCATCCTTATGTACACGTAGATGTCTTTATTTTCCTTTAGCATGGGATGATGTTTAATACAGAAGACTTATGACTACATGTCAGAATCTGCTTGACAGAGCATCCCAATATACTGACTTATCTGAACATGACTTGAAGAGGATCAATGACTTATTCCTGTGAAAAACAAATTAACTGTTGTAATTAACAGTTGTCATTACATGTCTAAAAATATATGAGAATTCCAAGTGCCATAAGTATTCCAGTCTATAGTTTTGACTATAGACTCGTAGATGTACTACACAAATAATATATATATATATAGAGAGAGAGAGGGGAAAAGGAAATGAGATATGAGACATGAGACATGAGACAAATACACCATATGATTTCAGACACTTAAGGTGTTTCCTTGCTAGAATGAGTACATGTAAAATGTAGAGAGTTATTAGATTATGCCCTTTTCTAACCACTTGAAAAGGTTTGCCAAATGTTAATGTGGAGGGTAGGGGCAGATGAGATATGCTCTGCCTATGTACTGAGGGATTTTGTCTTCTAAATCATCTAATGTTGGAAGCTATCTAAAACAGGCCATTCACACATATCTGGTCCTGTATGGCAACTTCTAAGCACAGAAATAGAAAAATGTATTTATAGATACATGCAGTTATAAGGGGAAAAGAAGCAAACAGTTTAGCAGCCTACAGAGCTGAGGTTATTCAGGCAGATTGGCTGTATTTGAGTGGAGAACAAGGAAGGATTAGGACAAGAACTAACAGAAAAAATGAAGTGACTGTAGAATGATACAGAGAGTTGATTATGAGTATAAACAGTCTCCAGAACAGACAACCCTTTCAATGTTTCAGAGGACCAAATTCATATTTTTCTATAGTACAATGAGAGTTACTGCTGAGTTCATACTTTTTATGTTATATGTAGAAACATCCAAAACATGTTTCAGGACACAAAGTACTCTAATGAAAATAACAGCATTACAATATTTTTTTTTTTTTTACTTTTTTTTTTTTCATTTTTACTGCATATTTTACTGTATGATTTAAATGGTGGAAAAGGTAAAAGCTGGAACAGACACAATTATTTTAGTGAAATTAAGTCAGCTCTCAGAGTTGTTAAAAAAGTCCATCATGGGACTAGCAAACTGGATTTGCAAAGATCTTAAGGGATGCAATGACACATTTTAATTTCCTTCAAGTAAAACTTTATAACCTATCTCAGAAGGTTTCTATATAAAATGAATTAATGACTTCTCTTTAATGAAAAGTATTGATTCCTTGAAGAGTACATATCACAGGTACAGAAATTGACTGTTTGGGAATTTTGCTATGGCTGCAAAGTAGGACATATTTCAAGCAATGTTCCTACTCTGTGCTACATGGAATGTCCTTGAAAAGGTATTGCAACTACTCCAGATGAAACAGATATACCTGTTGTTTTTAGACTGCTGATCTCATAAAGACCCATTTATTTGGTAAGCAGAGAGAATTAAAAGACCTAAAAGTTTGTACCACAGGGAAAAGTAGTCACTGGAATATTCCAGGCCCTTAAACTTTATGGAAATTTTAATTTAGACAGAACAGTGCAGAATTTTCAACCCTTCCCCTATTGGGCCTGATTTTGAATCTGGAAGTGTGGATAAATCAGCAAGAAATATATGTTTTAACAAACCATGGTGCACTTGGGTGTCTCAGATGTCACTGACATAGATCATTTCTACCTCTGGGTTTACCACAGTAGTAGAGATGGAGCCCAGATTATCTCACTTCAAAAGCACGATTCACTAACATCCATTAACTGCTGGAATAGTTTTATGGCCTAGGATATATCATTAGGTCATCCTAACCCCATCCACAGCTTAGTTTATATGCTTGCTGTGGAGACAATGATCTCATAAGGGTTATTGGCTTTATTTGGGGTTTTTGTTTGGCTTTGTTTGTTTGTTTGTTTTTCCAAATATATTTGGATAAATAGGCTTGCAAAATTGTACTTTCCCTTTGGAATTACTGAATAATCAGCTCTACAATTTATAGGACTTTACTTCCATCTGATGAAATGTTGCAGTTCCACCAGCTACTTTTACTCCTATCCATATCTGCCTCATTAGTCCTCTTAACAGACATATTTATTCACACTGTTCTTGAAACTGGAAATGGTGTGTCCACCACATCTAATCACCTGCATGACTCAGGGAACAAGCTACTAAACCAAACTTAGAAAATCTGCCAAAAATTATGCACTGAAAACTGTAAAGAAATAATTCCCAAAGCTATACTGTAGCCAAACAGGCAGGAAAAAAAAAGTATTACATAATACAGTTATAGTTAATTTTAAAGAAAAAGTTCTGGAATCGGTGTTTGACATTAAAAGTACGTTACCAGAAAAAAATCAGAACACTCCTGAAACATGAGCTAACTCTTGATAACTCAATATCAAATACCAGAGCCAATATTTTATAATATTTTTAAAATATTGAAAAATAAATTATAATAATAATAAAAATCTGTAAAATTATCATATACTACCTTCGGTTGTAGAATTTACAGAATTTCTATGTCCTAAATGAAAGCACAGTGGAGTCAATAGATTTGGGCCCAGATATTAATAAAAAGTAAAAAGTAAAAACAGGCCCAGACCCAAATCATCCCCAGAGGGCAACTATTTAAAATTCAAACATGAACCTCTTTTTTAAACAGATATAGATAACATGTATTGACTGGAAATTGAGAAGTTTGCGCAGAAGAGACCGGAGAGGAGACACATGAAGAAGAAAAACTATGATGTTTCATATCAAAATCCAAATAATCATATGCCTGAATTAGCAATGATCCATAAACCCAATAACATGCATGCAGTACCTTAATAAAATTAATGTTTTATTTCCCAATCTGGTATTCTGTTTCTTTTAAAGCTGTAGCCAGCCTGTCTGGATGTGCCTAAGAGTAGCACAGCTGAGAAGGCACCCCAGTTTTGCCAGTACCCTGAGGTGCGTCTGTCAGCACCTATTTCTCAGAGCAAGTGCCCCCAGAGCCATTTTGTGTTTTGCAAGCTCTAGAGTCAGGCTGCGTCACAATAAACATTATAAAGCAGAGAAAGTTCAGAATGAGACTGATTAGAAATAAAAATGTTTTATAAACATGTCTCCTGTCCACTGTGTCCTTGTGGTGAAATCCTTTGGTTCTATGCCAGATTTTAGTTCAGTAACCCAGTTGCTTTTTGGACAAGACCGAGATTTGCACAGTACTGAGGTTTGTACAGTCCCCTCTGGGTCTCTTGGAGGAAGAAAATCTGATGACCCCTGAGGCTTAGCTTTTTCTGCTCCCTATTTTTCCTAGCTGTCTTCCACTGTCTGCTCTTGTCTAGGCTCCTGGGCTCTTTGCTGTCTCTCATATGCTCTGTTGGTCCTACTCACCACTTTGTAAGGTCCTACCCCCCAGCTATGCACAGTTGCTCCTTGTAGAGGGTCAATCTCCCCTTTCTTCCATAACGGTCCATGTGACCCCGCATGCAACAGCCAGGGCAAGAAACCCTCAGCCTCCCTCCCCTGCAATTAAACACTGCTTCTGGTTATAAACATGCATTCTTTGACAAAACAAAAGGCAAAGATGCAAAATGAACAGCAGCCACCATGGAACCTAACCCTGAGTAGCCCCTCTGAATCCTTCCTACCTGTGCTGAAGTCCTGAGCATGTAATTTCAAACAGCAGCAATGGCATTTGTCCTGCAGTTTGTCCTCTCCATCACCACTCTTTCGACCACTGCATGTGACAGAGGCCACAGCTCCCTCATGCCCTCACTTTGGCGGTGGTGTTGCTGCTGATGGTCTATTTAACAGCTGCCTGAGAGCTGAAGTGGGCCTTCATGGAGAGCAGCAGTTCAGCACTTGAAATGCAAAAAGAATGCCCTTGCTGACACTGAGAAATTAGCCCAAGAGTATTATCCTATCTGTTTGTCTTAGCAGAAACGTCAGTCTGATTTTTGCTAGAGATTGGATTTTGGCTTTCTTGTAGTTCAGCAAGAAGCAAAAACTTTTTTTTTTAAACTTTTAATATATAGGTATCAGAATAGGCACACGTAAGTGCCACTAGTCAGACAATGCCCTCTTCAACACATTTGCAAATGTTGTTTTCATTTGTTGAGTAACACATATCTTGTATGTCAATACCTGTGCAGAAGCATATCACATGTCTCAAAAACAGATATTTAATTCATATTCAAATTCAGGACACTTTTCAGACTCTCAGAGTTGTCATCAAATTAAGCAGCACATGCTCACAGTGTATGCAGAGGATGGAGTGTTACAAATCCCACTATGTCAAATGCATCAGCAGCATTTTCAAGAAGAGTTATCAGTTTTACTGTCCTGTATTTGCCCAGCTCTCCAGTAATCTTCAAACATAGGCACAGTTGACATAGTATCTCATGCACCAAAGGCAACAGGCACTGAGAATCCCAAACAGCCATTTTGAAGCTTTTACAGAAACGCCATTCATTTTTTTTCATGAGAAAAAGACCAACTTCCACTCCCAGGAGCTCAGTATTCTGTGTTCTGTCCTCTCTTTTGTCCTTCCCCAAAAGTACTAGGTTTTCATTTGTTTGTTTTTTTGAGGGGAGCAGGGAGAAAATGTCAGCAATGTAATTGTTCCAATAGTCTGTTCAAAAAAGCATATTTCTGAAAAAAAAAAAAAAAAAAAGGTTTATCTCACTTATCTACAATTAAGTAACCTACATGTATTAAGGCTATGCATCTCAGGCAACACCTCTGTCCAAGTGAAGAATAATTCTCTCCCTTAAATAAAAGGCAATGGCATAGTAAGATTCAGAAGACTAAAGCACATACAGGTTATGTCTGCAGTACCAGCCTTTGTTTAAGTATATCCAAGAAGGGAAATCAATATTCCTCAGGAGAGCATTTTGTTGGTACAGCTGCTGTTGCTAAGATTGGCTCAGTGTCGTGTTCTCATTAATACAGCCTAATGGCAACCATAAGATTGAAAATGTGCAGACAGACATAATGAATTTATACTAAAAACACCACGACGTAAACACCACAACGTAGAAATTCTAATTGCTTTGTCCTGATTGGGTACTTTCTATCTTGAAAGGATCTTGTTTATAAATTAGAGTTTAATGATATTTATGAATCACAAAATTAAGTCCTTCCTTGTAGCAATCATTAGCGTGAAAGCTGCTACAGTTCGTCTTTTAAGAGCTTCAGCACAAAGAAACCGGCATGCTCAAAAGCAGCTTTTTATTTTAGAGCAAATTGTTACTATTGCAAAGAAAATGTAAGGTTTAAGTTACACAAGCATTTTTGCCAGCATTAAAACAACTCTTTGAAGCCCACTTCTCCCAGAGGAAGATACATGAATTGTGTCCTACAATCCTTTGAAATGAAAAATCCCTTTGTATCAAGTGTTATCAGACATCCTCACTCTCACTCTAAATACACACACTGCTCTGGATGTCATTTGTTATTCAGTTGTTAGACTCTCTGTCAGTGCTCTGGAAGCCTTAGACATGAGGGCAAGAAACATGAAAAAAGCTACTGTAGAAAAAAAATGCTACAGGGAGATTGAGCAGAAAAAAATAAATAAATAAAAATAAAAATATTGAAGACAGAAATGACATCCAGGGAGAACAGAACTGACAGCCTCAAAATGATTACTGATCAAACACAGGTTACTACCCTTAGAGAGAACCCTGGAGGTGAAATTTGACATCTCTCTCTGCAAACTAGCTACATTTTGAATTAAGAAAACATTTGTAATGAGACCCAGTGATTAACTACAATCTTGTAATGAGAGTTAAAGCATCAATCATACACTCAGACATAATTTACAAGCAGTGAATATGTGGACTGTAACCCCTCCTGCCCCATCCTCTCTGAGGCAGCCTGTGCTATATGTGATGCATCATTGGATACACTCTGCCTTGAGTGGGCCTCTGCAAGAACAGCAGCCATCTTAAGCCCTGACATGCAAAGCTGAGTTTGTCCTTACCCGCAGAGACTTCACCATCAGATAGTTTACACTAATAGGGCTAGCACGTAAATCTTTACCACCATTTATGAAAATCTGTTCAGCTGGTGTAGGGAAGACAAATCATTCAGTAAAGATTTCAATAAAATCATAACATTTCACCTTGGGAAAAGGTCCTAGACTCCACAGCATGTGTACACCTAACAACAACCAGACACAAAAATGAAGTGTGTGAAGTAATTGTCTCCACTCTCTTGACTAGGATGGCATGTTCAGTGTCTGGTGCTCTTCCATCAATTATCATTTGACATTCACATAAATTTATTCAGTGAAAGAGTCTTTCAAGGATTTTTATTTTATTTTATTTTATTTTATTTTATTTTATTTTATTTTATTTTATTTTATTTTATTTTATTTTATTTTATTTTATATTTTATTTTATTTTATTCACTTAGGCAAAGTAACGATGTCTCAGAGTGTGCTTGATTTCTGCAACCTAAATTAAGCTGTATGGGCATGAATACTGCAATTGGACTGCATTACAGCATGTGTTACTCTGTGACTCACTGAAATGTTCAATAGGCCTGTATAGGTCTCAGAAAGGAGCACACCATTGTCAGTTAGATTTACGGGTGAAACTTAAAAATCACAATATCATTTCATATCATGTAATATCCTTCCTCCAATGAAACATCACATCAAGCTAGATACATGCTAGATACATGCATCCACTTCCCTGTAAAAGGAGGGAACTAAAACTTTAAAGGGAAGCTAGAGAAAGGAAGTTCACTGAGCAGGCCATAAGTGGAAGCTAATAGGGACAGCTGTGTTTCTTTCTCACATCTTTTTTACAAAATAGATGTTTTATTCTGAACTGTAAAGAAGCACCTTTGAAGATCTCTTGTGGGTTTCATAGCCTTGAGGCCCATTTTGGCATGGATGTCTTTTCTTTAAAAAGAAAAGTGAAAACTGATGGGATCTTTCACTGAATCACTAGAAAAGGCAATTCCCTCCATGCACACACTTCTCATACATAGCTTGGTGTTGAGAGAATACACACTGAAAATATGCTGCCAGCTTAAATTCAGTATCCTTTATAGAGAATTAGAAATCAATGTCTCACACACTCCTCCACTACTACCAACATTGTCTTGGAGAGGCTGGTTGTTTCGGTAGGGCACAACCACATCAGAAAACATCTGAGTATAGTCTTAGTATATAGGAGACACAAGTTTTTTGTATGTTTATTGTGCATGCCTCAGTTTTCCTATTTTTCTGGATGGCATTTACATGGAAAGAAAATGGAATAATCATGTTCTTGAGCTGAGAGTCTCAAATAGGTAGGACGGGGCTGTGGTGAGCTGGAGCATTGACATACTGTGGCCTTGCTGCAAGAGGGGCTGACAGCCCCTGAGCTGACATAGGGTCCTGTTCCCTGGGCAGGGACAAGAGCTGGTGGTGTCCTCAGGACTATGACGGTAACTGTTGAGAGAATTTGTGAGAAGACCTAGGAAACCTGCCTCTGCAAATAGGCAAGAGCAGTGCTCACATCCTAAACCCAACACAGGCCTGAGGCTTAGGAGGGGCTGTATTTCTCTAAATGCCCGTGCTCAGGAAACAAAACAAATTCCTTAGTTTCTTCTCTACTTTAGGAAGTTATCTGCAAAATGGAGATGACAAATTATTGCAAAGGTTTATTATAAAACTTTGTGTTTCTGAAACTTTCAGATAGTTCAATGTTTAAGATAACAGAAATACTTCTAAGGATCTAATAATTTTTTGTTCAGTGCTTAAAAAGAAATTTACCGCAGGTTAGTGCATTCAGTGGAGAAATAAAGAAAATATTGAAGATTTACCAATTCACCTTCTGGAAAATAGGTCATATTCTGCCTAGAGGAAGATTCATTGACCTATTCCATTTAGTCATTGAAACTGGTGCACTTTTATTCTAAGTGAAGATGTAAACTCTTCATGTTTAAGGTTTCACTCATCCCATACAATATTGGTAGAAGTGTTTATTTTTTTGCCACAACAGATCTTTTAATTTTAAAAATCATCTTAGTTGACTTAAAAGTGTTCAAAGGGCTGTAAAATAACTTTGTTTCACTTTCTGCAGAAGTGAAACCATTCTTAGCCTAAATAAAAGATCTTTTCAGGTATTTACAACAGATTAATGAGCTATCAAAGATGGTAAAAGCTTTTTTTTAAAAAAAAAAAAAAAATACAGAATGGGACAGTGAGATGTCCCAAAAGTTGTTGTTGTTTTGTGTGTGTGTGTGTGTGTGTTTGTTTGTTTGTTTGTTTTCCTGATCTTTAGAAAAATTCAGTTATTCATTTCTTATGCATTCCAAGATGAGAATGACTGGAACTAGCCTGCTGTACACAGATTTCTAGCAGTAGTTCATTAAACAGTACGATAAAATAGCATAAAGTGAGCATTAGGGTTTGATATAGAAAAATACTACTTCTGTGTCTGCAATTTTTGGAGCCAGCTCTACTATTTAGATAGCACTTTGGCCTTGCTCATTACACTGAAAAATTACGAGTACACTCAGTTGCTTTCAGCCCCTTTCCATTTTGTTATAGTGTATCTGGAGACATATCACCTGCAGAGAAGGTAATTCAATCAAGATAAATATAACAAAGGAGAGTAGCAGAATTGTGGCTAAATTATGCCTCTTTAGAGACAGAGCCATATCAAGAAAGGTGAAGACAAGTACTGAATGAATGCAATGCATTGGCCAGAAGCAGTGAAACTGTGCAACTCTGGTTGCTGCCAGAAATGGTTGAGAGATTTGGCTGAGAGGTGGCCCCAGCTACACTGTTCAAAAGAGAAAGGGAAATGAATCTTTTCAACTCACATGGAGTATGTGTCACTGAACTGAGCTGAAAAATAAAGTCTGACTATGCTTTTTTAAAGGAAGAAGTGTTTATACAGAGCAGATGGAGAAGGCATGTGTGGAACAGTAAAAACCGGGACAACGAGTGGGCCAGGCTTCTTTGGAACTGGAACTCACTCTTCAAGTCTCTTGCCTTTGTGATAAAATAAAAAATAAAAATAAATAAATAAATAAATATGAGGAGGCATCCTATCTGATTTTTTGTTTGGTTTGGTTTATTTTTTTGGGAGGGGGAAGGGACCCAAAATTCCGGACTTCTCCACATTCACTTTTCTACCACTGTACAAAATGCTGCAGAATGCCATGAGTCAAATTAAACACACAAAGACAGAGAGAAACCACTTCATTCTAAGCAAGACAAATTCCTGCACTTCCACAAGGGTTTGGAAATCTAAATCTTTTAGACTATGATATATAATCCAATAGCCAGAAATACAGAATTGGAAGGTAGGATTCACAGGAGGGATTCTACATCTGCTATTATAAAACTCTTGTAGAGGACAATTTTGCAAGAACAGACCAGAATGTCTACTTGTAAGATTAACAAAACAAAACAAAAAAAGTGTTCACAAGACTGCCTGTGATTTTAGCCTGTATAATTAAACAAATCTACTGGTAAATCCTTCTCTGAGCTGATTTGTCACAATTTATGACTAACAATTAGAAAAGACACCACCACACAAGAAGCAGAAAGCAGAAAGTGCTAAGCAGAAGATACCTGTAACCAGCAAAAACAAATTCAATCAAAACATGGTGTGTGTGTGTGTTGGGGGGAGGGGGGAAGGTGTTCTCATGCAACATTTGTGAAGTCATTACAATATAGGACCCCAGGTTGCTCTCTTAGTACATCTTAGTATTATGCTACATGGTAGCTAAATCTGCTGAAATTGAGTCTTACCATTATATCCCAAATAAATAAATACTACCTCACAAACTAATTCAGTTGTGACTAAAAGCCGTTTAAAGTATTTGCTATCAGAGTATATCATCATCAGATAGCCTTAGTGAGCTTGACAGAAAGACCTAGCAGCTCATACTACAGCATTTTCTTTGCTTAATCAAACCTAAAAGAGATTTGGAAACTCAGAAGAATGACTGACTGCTTTACTGTTATTAGATAACACAATATTATTCTGTTGGAACAAATGACTTGCAAAACAGCACTTGTGTGCAGGTGACATATCTCATTCTGTTCCCAGGGAGAAACATGTCAAGGAACAGGTCATGGCAAGGACCACGAATTTTCTGGATACAGGCTTGAATTAGGAGAAGCTGCCAGACCCACTGCAGGGTGCAGGTCAGTTATAGGTGGGGGAATCTTGAGAAGAGAGGACTTCACAGGACTTGCTGGAAGTAGGTTTTCAGTAACAAGTCAGAAACAGCATATGACTCCTGCAGACAGTTTAACCAAATCAGTTTGAAGTCAGTCCAGAAAGCCTTGCACAACCTTTACACAGAAATATCTAATTAATGACAACTGCTGCTATTGTTTCAGTTTCCACATAATTGGAGCTGTACTTGTGCTAGCCAGGATCATTTCACAACTTCTTCCACAAATCCTTTCTTTACCTGTTTGTCTGCAGTATCTGCTGTAGTCTGTGAGATAAGTTCTTCATATCAGGATCTGGTGTTGCTTATGTACGTCACACTGCTTGATTGAGGCTCCTGAATGTTAATCAAAAAATGAAATAATATTATCAGCAGAACACCCTTATTAATTCGTTGTATAGGACTTCTTTTTCTTTAAATATTGTGTGAATGAATTCTTCATATCCATAAATAAATAAATAAATAAAGCTCTGCTATGTAATGAAGAAAAGGCAGATTACAATGAGTGACAGTCAGTCTCCAAATGTCAGCAGGCCCAGTAAAGGCAAAAGTCTAGAAATTACTAAATAATTGTCCTGTGGCTTCATTAAGTTGATTTTGTGTAGGTGTCTCAAAAATAAATAAATAAATGTTTCAATGTGGTTTGTGCTCTTTCAGCTCTCCCTCTGAATAACTATATATTCTTTTGATTGTAAAAGGAGAATCAGAGGATAAAAAAAGAAATTGGAGTGTCTGAAATTTCAAGATATAACACTGAATGATAATTTTAGCATTGGTCAGTGGATTTAACTGGAGTTAGCTCATTCAGAGCTAATTCTTCAAGTGAACAGTTTTTAGCTGTTTTATATCCTATAGAATTACAGTAACATTAGTTTAAGTCAATTGAACTTCATACAGTTATATTTTACCAGAAATATTCAGGGATCTATTTTCAGATGTCATCTTCCTAGTATTTTCATAAAAACATGCGTATAAAAGCATCAATTTCCAAGTGTGAATATGGACTTTGAATTGGAATTATTTTGCAAACTTCTAAGCAATGGAAATGTTTCTTCTTCTAACTTTAATGGATGAAATTTTATTTGTTCAGCCTGTATGGCCGTTTTCTATCGAATATATTTACTTGTCTACATATGATGTTAATTCAAGAAGCTATAAGGATTCTGAAACCAATCTTTTAAATTGGCCTGTTCATCCAGTTCCTCAAACAGGCATCACTTTTAGCATTTCAGTTTGCTTAAAGTTTCTGTAAAATATTATATTCTGTTAAGAAGCATTTTACTGCAGTTTGTGTTCACATTCATATACTAATTGACAAGGTGCAAGAAACTGTGGAAATTAGGTCTACAATGTGTTATATTTAATTGGTGTTATGCCTCTGTCTTATCTGGTGTAGACATTCTGTTTGAATGTTATACCATTCAAAGTGGTATTATCTTGAGATGCCAATAAACCAATGATCACCTGATCCATACTTGATCTATCCATTCGGTGCCACTGAAAATTAATACATTGAAGGTGAAACTTGTGCAAGTGTTAGTATCAGAAAAAAAAAGAAAGGAGAAGGAGAACTTGAAGTTAAAACTGTATGAAATGCTGGGCTGAGACCAGACTGAAATTTCCAGTTTATGCATTCATTGTTGTGCTTTGACTATGCAGAGATTTCAAAATCCTGCATGATGTGTAGATAAGATGAAACAAAAATAAAACTGCATTGTCACAAATAAAACTACATTTTCGTTCTGTAAAGCCTACCTACCCTCTTATTGCCTGTTGCAGGATGTACAAAAATCCCTCAACAATTGCCAACATTGATTAAATAATGTTGTTCTGTGTTTAGTATCCTCTACTGCTGCACCATAGCTCAGGTTTTGCCTTTGATCTTATTTCATGGTGTGTGATAGACCATGCCAAGTTTCCATATATTCAAATGTACCTGAAAATATCTGCTTCCTGCAAGACTTCTCAGTAGCTTGCAAATAACACAGGGTACAACTACCAAAATCCTTACTCAAGTGTACCACCGGCTCTTTACCACAAGGCAGGCTTCTTTCCCTCTGTGACTCTAGCATGCAGCAATGCAAGCATTTTGCTTTTTGAAGCTAAGGTGTTTCTGAATACGCATGCTCTGCTCTTTTAAAGCAGGACATGACTGTTTTGGCTGATTCATTCCATTGTTAGATTGAGCACCCCTCAGGATCACACAGTGGTGAGTCAGTCATTTGTAAACAGGAGGAAAAAACAACAAATGAACAGAGACAACCACAGGCTTCATTTCTGTGATCAAAGGCATCAAACAAACCATGCAAAAAGTTTAGGAAGAACTTCTTTACCAAAAGGGTTGTGAGGCATTGGAATGGGCTGCCCAGGAAAGTGGTGGAGTCACCATCCCTGGAGGTCTTTAAAAGACAGAATCACAGAATCACAGAATTTTCTAGGTTGGAAGAGACCTCAAGTCCAACCTCTGACCTAACGCTAACAGTCCCCAGACGTTTAGATGTAGAGCTTAGCGATATGGTTTAGTGGAGGACTGTTAGTGTTAGGTCAGAGGTTGGACTTGATGATCTTGAAGTCTCTTCCAACCTAGAAATTCTGTGATTCTGTGAAGAGCATAATTATTTATTGAACAAAACTCATAGCATGATCTTCCCTGAACAACCTCAGCAGTGCCTGCAGCTGACCTTACCCACTATTGAACTGAGTCCTTTCCACCTCAAGAACAGAAAACACGTTTTGGATTTTCCCATTGACAGAAGGGTCTGAACTACACATAGTGCCTTCTATTCATTCTTCTCTGAGGGACTGCAGAGTGGGCACTGAAACTTAATCATTTTCAGTGGCAAAGACATGACTTTAGACATATTTCAGAGACAAAAGGCAAGTAATGCTCTGTTTTTGCAACCCTGAGCTTTGGAAGAGCACAGGATAACTCACAGTAAAGGTCTATACGCTTTCTTACAAGCAGAATCAGTCTGAGGACACTTAAGAGACATCATTGCTAAGAAAAGATTTTGCAAGCATGAAGCTAACAAGACTACTTGTTATTATGTATAATGTTTCCATATATTGTTTTTTGGCAGCAATGGTTTAGTTTTCCTGGGCTCAAGGCCCAGTTTCTGTTTAAATTTCTGTAAGGTTTCATAGCAGCCTAAGTATACAGAAACAGCTTGCTTGCAAATAAACGTGTATCTCACTATACATATTGATTAGATTTTAAACACACCCAGAAGCACATTGGATGGACAAGCATTTTTTCTGTAACATAATATAATTAGAAAAATCTCTTCTTTAAAATAATAGAAATCTTGCCTGTGGAAGAACTGATAAGGTAATACATCAAAAAGAAGCTAAATGGAATAAAATTTGAAAGATGAACTTCAGATATTAAAAGCAGATTGATTAATCATTACAAAGGTGGGCTTAAATCACATCCCAGTTCTGAATAATTTTGTATATCTGCAGTGACCTCCAAGCTATATTAGATCTGAAGCAAGGTACGAAATTGAAGAGAAGGGTTTTTGCCAGGTTGCTGGAAGTCTTGTAGGTCCAGTCATTTCTAATAGTCTTGTTAGAAGCAAGGGATCTTGAAGGGAAATTTCCTGAGCCACCACAGTTCCCAGTCAGTTCAGCTAAACTCACAGATGCACCAATCCAAACAGACTCTACCAGTGTTATTCCTAAACTAATGAGCCTCAGAGAGATAACAAGCCCTTGACAGAAAAGATGGACTTCCTATGGAAAGCCAGCTTGGGCCAGCTCCCCCCACCCTCCTTCAGCATTAGCTTGTGTAACACAAGACTGAATGTTCTCTGCTTTCACACTGACAGCCACAAATCTATAGAATTTGTACTTAACTGCACTTCTATATACAGCTTAAGACAGCAAAACTGAAAGTGGCTAATTCGACATCTCCTTGAATATCAGGCCCATTACTTATATTAAAAGGTGAATATATCACTCATTAGTGTGTTTATATACACATACCATCTTATTCAAGAAGTCTATCCATGCTACAAAGGCTAAAGTGTGTAAATAAAGTTGAATGAGTAATGAAGAATTGCTAGGCATTTAAATGTCTGTTTACTGTAGCTCGATAGGTTTTGTGCTTGCTTTTTTTGAAAGATATATTTTTAAAATTTTCTTTTGAGAAAAAAAAAAAAAAGTTATGAAATAGATTTTCTTTTGTTGCTAAAGGCAAGTAAATTTTTTTGAAAGAAATACTTGTACACCTTTTCAGTCACAGAGCAGAAACAACTTTGTCTCACATTTTTGACAAGTGCAAGAGAGTTAATACTGTTCCCAGTTATAGACCATTAAGAAAATAATTTTTAATACTAAATATGGATATAGTTAAAGGCCTTTTGATCTGCTTATAACTATTTCCAGAAAGGGGAAAGTGATCAGACTAATATGTTTTCAGACTGTGATGGCACAATAATCCTAAATCATTTAGCTTGCTGTGACTTTTAGTCATTACATTAAAGCAATCCAGCACTTATTTTCCCCTCTGCTCATGTCTATTCATTTACATT
Source organism: Netta rufina (assembly GCF_964035555.1). Lineage (NCBI taxonomy): Eukaryota > Metazoa > Chordata > Aves > Anseriformes > Anatidae > Netta > Netta rufina. The sequence goes on along the minus strand of NC_140124.1, from coordinate 71,480,211 downwards.
ATATCATCATTCAGTGATAGCTTTGAATTGAATTATGCAATTAACTCACGCAGCCAGGGGAGGTTTAGGTTGGATATAATGAAGAACTTCTTTACCAAAAGGGTTGTTAGGCATTGGAATGGGCTGCCCAGGAAAGTGGTTGAATCACCATCCTTGGAGGTCTTTAAAAGACGTTTAGATGTTGAACTTAGCGATATGGTTTAGTGGAGGACTGGTTAGTGTTAGGTCAGAGGTTGGTCAATGATCTTGGAGGTCTCTTCCAATCAAATGATTCTGTGATTCTGTGATTTGAACCTCAATATCACCTGCCTTGAAATGTCTTCAGTTCAGACTGAAGCTGAACTATTTAGTCTAGTGAGCTATTTAGTCTCTACTTTCCTGAGTCAGGTCTGCAGACTGTTATGTGTAACAGGTTTAAAGTATAATAAAAGATAATTCAGAGAAAGCAATGGTAATCAGTCATGTGAAAACTTTTCTAATAGACACAATGGATATTCTGTCACTTGAAGACTGAAGTGTGATATCTTTCCAGAAGATGTCTTCTCACCCAAATATTACACGAGAGAGAAAATCATTTTCTGAAATCTATGGCATAGATTATACCAATGAAAAATTAAATGACTTATAAAATGACTTAAATGGGCTCTTAATGCTTGTAAATGTAGATAAATAAAAACTAGATCTGTGAGTAATACAAAACATTGGGTCACTAGCAACCAAAGTTCATTAAGCACATCACCCCTTCATAATGCATAGGCATTCTGATAATTAACCTCACTACTACAATTAGTCCTAATTATTATCACTGTTGACAGCCTTGATAAAGAAACCAGAGAATGAATTACATGTTTAGTCTGCCAATTGTCACTGCAGACACACACACTGGCAAAAAATCGTACTTTGATGTTTTTTCTTGCTGATGTGGTCTAGTACTTGTTTTACTGAGTGGACTTCTATTGCTATTGCACTTTCACCAATCAATTAAAATTCAATTAAAAAATAAAAATAGAACTACAAATACTTAACATCCTGCTAGCTGTAAGGTTTGCTGTTTTTTCCTCCCTCTCATTTCAAAACCTTAGATAAATTAAATTGGTAAAATTCCAGGGGAGAGGAGAAGAATAAGAAAGCATAACTTGTATCTGTCAAAACTCATGTACTGTCAAACTAAGCTTCACAGATTGTGCTTATCTTGGCAGGTGGGTGAAAAAAATTTTATAAATAAATAAAATTATTTTATATATTTATTTATATTTTAATTTTATAAAAAATAAAATTTTTTTTTACTAATTTACTTGGTATTCTTTCTATAAGCAACTCCATTAAAAAAAAAAAAAAAAAAAAAAAAAGTAATGCATTATGGAGGTAGGTATCAAAAATGTGTAAAAGAATTAGTTCCTTGTTCCTTTATTAGGCGCTTTCTGGATTTATAAATTAGAGAGTTGGTAGGGAGTGGATGCACTTTCTCTGCTCTGTGGAGATTTTATTTGTTTTCATTCCTTCTAATATTAAAGAATCTTCTAACAGAGATTCTGTCTGTAATTGTATGGTGATAACCTGAAGTAAAGCACATCACTGTTTTCTTGCTGTTCAGCTTGATTACTGACCTTGCACCTCTTACATGCCTAGTACCAAAGCTTACCTATACTGCTTTTTTTTGACAACATGTGAAAGAGTTCTTAATGTAATGTATTAACATAATTGTGGTGCTACACACCACAGCATTGCTGATACAACAGAAGTTCTTGAATCCCCTAGTAACAACAGTTTGTTTAGAAACAGAGATCTTTTTTCTTCTTTATATATGTCCTTTACTTAGAATGTAACAACATATATCAGATTAATTTTGCAGAGTGTTGTTCATATAAATGATTTTAGCAATATGATGATTCACCTGGTGACATAGCTCCTCTATATTAGATAATACACATTCTAATGCACGCTGTCCTGATAGAGAGCAAAATTTCCATACTGACCATATTTCATTTCTTCATGGTATCTTTATCATCCGTGTGTTTCACTCACTTTTTGTGAGTTCTGATAGTGGTCCCACCAGGTACACCCAAAACATAAAATGCTGTGGAATAAGATGCTTGAGGAATGCTTTCTGAAGCAGTCTCAAGTTTTCTGAAAGACCAGAGATGAAGATAGGGCTGGAACACAGATCTGACGTCCATCCAGGGGAGAGGACTACAATCAGAGACAAAGCTACCTGCAGGGTAGCCCAGAGTCCACTGAGAAAATCCAGTCAAAGAGCCAGGACAGCAGGAGAGAGGACCAGGACCCAGACCAAGGACCCAGAACCACCTATAGCAGTGTTGGGGCAGGGACTGACAGCCCCAAGCTGGGATGAAATGGATTTCTGGACTATACTCTGTCCTCTGGTGAGCACTGTCTCTTCCTCCAAAATAAATTTTCCTAAACTTAAGACAGAAATTTATTGTTTTTGTAGGAAAAAAAAAAAAAAAAAAGAAAAACACGCAAATAAAACACACATTATATTGTCTCTTGCCATGCTGGCTTGCCTACATTAAAAAGTTGACTATATGGTCTCCAGAATTAAGAGGTATGTCATTTGAGTAGCAACCTCATTAGTTTTAAGTCTGCAAAATGTAGGCAATTAAAGTAACCTCACTACATAGGTATGTTAATGGAGTCCAAGAACCAGAGCACTAGCACAGAGTCAGAAAAGTGAAGCATTAGGTCTTGTGCATTTTAAGGTCTTTTATATGCTCCCCTATGTTTTAAGTGCTCCAAATTGATTTCAGTGAGATTTATCATGGAGTGAGGGTCTATAAAATGTAGTTATCTCTACTATAGTGTAGATACTGTCTATTAAACTATGACTGTGAGTGGACCTGTACAAATACTTATAGATGCAAAACTGCATGCAGTGAGGCTCTGCCTCCTTGCCTCACCTTGTCTACCCAGGGACCACAGCAACTCCCTTCATTTCCTCGTTTAGCAATTTGAAAGGGTTGACCATAAGATAAGGATCAGACTTTTTCAGTCAGCCAAAGGGGGCAGGTTACAGATTTGGGGGTAAACAAAGCTATCAACAAGGTGATTTTAAAAATATTAGAGTTTGGAACATGTGATATTCTTAAAAAAAAAAAAAAAGTAGAAAAGCAAATACTAAGCCAAAGTGGAAATGGAGCATTACATTTTCTGTGATCTGTATACATAGATGTGGGAGACTGGGAGACTTTCAGAGGGAAATAAATTAGAAATTCTGATAGAAATTTTACTTATGATAGCACATGGGGTGCCTGGTTTGCTGCTTATTCATTTACAGATCTAGATGTGCTTTATTTTACACCAAAAATATATATATAAAATAAAATAAAATAAAATAAAATAAAATAAAATAAAATAAAATAAAATAAAATAAAATAAAATAAAATAAATAATAAAATAAATTGAATACTTATTTTAAAAATGCATTTATTTAATTAAAATTTCACCTCAGTCCATTGGGTTTAGCAGTGTCCACTTACCTGAAAAAGGATGGAGGTAAGCAGAGGTCAAAACTTAACTATTACATGGAACTTTTCCCATAAGTTAGCTTACATTTTCTTCCGTGTCAAAACAGAAATGTATTAGACACTTGGGGGGGAAATAAATAAACAAATAAATAAATAAATAAATAAATAAACAATTTCCCAATATATTGTTGAGTTTTGGCATATAGATTATGATCTCCAGTTCAATAACAAGTTGCTACATTAAGTGAAATCACAAGAGCTGTATTAGCCCATCCGGCATAAGACTGATTTATAATATCTTTCTAGCCAGAAACCACTGAAGTATTTTGCTGGAAATGAAGTCAAGCTGAATACAATTCCACATTTTAAAAATGTGGTTAGTAAGATCTTTGTGTCTTCATGTATTCCACGTTAGTGTTACTGTGCTCTGGTCTGCCATGGAATAAATAGCATTTTCCCTTGAAGAGGGAACTTCTGCGTTCTCTCTCTTTTTTCCCAGCAATTTGAGAGTGCTTCCAGCAGTTACCGATACAACAGTGAGGGGTTTTCCTCCCACTTTTCTGAAGTGCCCACCTGATCATTAAGAACAAAGCTCAGAGAAATTGTATGCTTACTAGACAAGGGATTGCAGTTTCACCTTTGCTGTGATAACTGTTTAAGCAACTGTGAAACCGAAATGCAGAGGCGAAATTAATCCATGCTGTGTGTTCTACCAAAGGGATTTTTCTCTTGTCTACATCCCCAACCCATCATGACTGCAGTATAACCTTGAGCAGTTTAGAGAGATGTGCAAACATGTTCGTACTTTAAGCATAAATGATAACGCTTTGAACTACTTTGATCCACTGATTTCCAAGGGTTCTGTAAATATTAATTACAGTAGTGAGCATACTTCTACATGACAGTCCTCACTGACTTCAGAGAGATCTTGCCCCAAATAAAAAGAGCATATTCAAGTTTATTTCCATTATCTACCAAAGCCAGCAACCTGAGCTTCAACAAATTACAATGTGCTCACCCTCCACAAAAGCAGGGCAACAAAACCTGGGACCAGATTTTAGAAATAGCTCAACTTTTGTAAACAAGGCCAGAGTTTTAAAGATTTCAGGTATTCCCAATGTCACATTTTGAGTCAAATTAGGGAAAATCTCACTGTACATTATGAGCCTTGTAAAGATCTAACTGCTCGTGTCAGAACCTAAGTAGTTGCTAAGATCCTCCTTGAAAAAACTTGGCACAGACTTGCACACTTTTCTTGTTTCCTAACCATCAGATTTTTCTGAGCTGTTTCTCAGTCTCTCCTCTGAGAACTGTACATTAGTACTGCACCGGTCTGTTGAAGCTCAGACCCCAGATACCAGCTTTCCTCTTCTTGTTCCTCTCTGCTCTTTGTGACAGAGAAATTGAGCTGACTTAGCTGTAAGATAGAACTTCTCTGTCTGTAACCTCACTTCCAGTTTTACTTCCAGACTCACAATCTCTGCTTAGGAAATGTTTGTCCATCTAGCTTTAATTCTACCTGAAATTGAATTTTCTTTTTGGAACTGCTAGGAACTACTTGTCTTTTTCCTTGAATTTCATAGTGAGCCTAGATAGCTCCTTGTTTGTCACAGTATTTGGCTATTCTCAGAAACCTGAGTTTGGATAACTGATTTTTCTCTGGAGCTACCAGAATAGTAATTTAAAACCAATCAACCTTTTTTTCAATCTTTTTTTTCCTTTTTTTTTTTTTTTTTTTCTCCTTCCCATTATAAATTGGGGGGTGAAGGGAGGGAAGAGATTGAAGGGAAGCAAAATGGTAATTTTGCTGATTAGGAGCTGAAAGTTCCAGCCCTGAGACCTGAAAGTATGAAGAAAGAGAAACATTAACCAAGACCATAGTAGTCCACATGTATCCATTGACTTTCACAGGAGCTAGCTGGCTAAGTGTGAGGTAAAAGTGATTTTATTTTCCAGCGTGTGTATTTCTTTTTCCTGAAATGAAAAATATTTAACATTCCTTGTTTAAAGGGGATTGGGGAACGACCACAAGTTGAAAAGGTCTTAAGTTTCACCAGACAGAAAAAAAATGTAATCTGAACCTCCTCACTGCACTGGATTCTCCATCCTTAATGTAATTTGAACAGAAAAAAAATCATTTCATTCTGAGCAGGAAGCCATGTTGCATATATGAAATAAAATTAGACTAAAAGTGCCAAGACCTCAAAAAACTTAGAGTGTTATGGATGTTCACCCCTTCTGAAATATTTGCACATTAAAATGATTTAGGAAACCTATATTTTCTATAATCACAGTACTGAATAGTAGATATTTCTTTTTCTTTTCCTTTCTTAATATATATATATATTAATATCTTCCTTTAGTTAGGTCCAAAGGCAATTATTTAAACTTTTTAAAGCACTGACAACTGAAAAGTAGGATAGGAAATACATGCTTTCACACCAACTTTAGTTATAGAACTGTTTCTGGTGATAAAATTTCCAATGTCAACCTATATCAACTTTCTATATCAAGATTCTGATTTTGCAGTAAATGTTGTAGGAATATAGCTGGCAGTCATTCAAAACTTCCTTAAGAAGTAGTCCACCACGAACCTATACATTCAGGCACTGGTTCGTTTTGCCTCACACAAATCCACATTTGAACAGCACATTTTATGTGAATGTGTAAATACACTTGTGTAGAGAAAAAAATAAATGTTTATGTCTGGTTTAGTAAGTTGGCTCACAAGAATGCTTCACTTAAAAGAAATAAATTAAAATTATTAGACCACATGCACTGACGATGAATGAAAATTCAACTGCAGTGATCTTGGCAAGTCAGCAAATATCCAGCACAATCTGCTAAATGGCCATTTTCCATTTATGTTTTATAGGTCAATGTGACCTATAAGGAATATAGGAGAAGGTAATTTTATTACATAGCAGCCATTCTCCTATGGAACCACCTGGCTTTGCAGATAAGCTATCTAACCTTGCAAGACAGAATGTGAGTTTGAGAAGCAGAATAGGAGAATCAGCAGGGGATGAGCCAGCTTCAAGAGATCTTAGGTTTCAGTTTAGAGAAATATCCACACTTCAAATATTTGTAACTTAAAAACAATGGGAGTTCCTTTATTTTTCTCGAGAATACTCAATGGGTGTTAGCTCCCATTTATTTTTACAGGGAGCAAGTTTGTTTCATTTTCTCATGGTGAGCAAAGCCTGGGGTTCTAAGAAATTTCAAAGTAGCGGAGAGTTTATTTAATCCAAGCAATCATAAGTGATCTAATTATTCTCCTGGAAAAAGAAGAAATTGAGACTTAAATAGAGGTAGAAAGCAATGCTGGGAGAAAAGGAATGCAAAAACTTAAACAATCAAATATAAATCTGAATAGAGGAAAAACAGAAGCCTTAATATTTGATGTGTTACTTTGATTCTGACCATATCTCACATTCAAACCCCATTTTGTATTCAAGTTTCATGACTCAGGCTATTTCTGCAACAATATTTCATTTTGTTACTCAAAATATTCTGAATATTATGTATGTTCTCCTGTACCCAAAATACAAAGAGACTAAAGCACAAATGAAACTAAGGATGAAAATTCAGGCCTGCTGCATTTGCTTACTCTAGATGGGCTATATAGTGTTTAGCATTTCTTTCTTGAAATAAATTGCATCTAGATATACTGAAAATATATATTTGCAAATATACGATGATTGTAAATTTATACTTCTGACTTCAAAAAGCACAATCAGCTGTCTCTTGTCTTCAATTTCACCCATGTTCCTGCTTCTAGTCAGAGGAGAGAAAAAGGCGTACCAAAAGAATGATTCAAAAGGTTTAGGAAGAAACTTGGAGCCTGCTGAGAAAAAACCTTAAGTTCCTGACTTTATGTAGAATTCTGATGCTCTCTAAATTGCATAAGACACTTCAGCAAGTGTCACTTTTATAAATGCTTGATATTAGTATATATAATTTAATGAGATGTTACAACTTTGTCCATATATTTATTAATTTATATGTTATCTAAAAGAAAATATCTCCTGTCCTCTAAAATTAGCAGTTTCTCTAAAGCTGCAGAAAATTGCTTAGTACCACAGCCAAAAACCACATCCTGTATGTTTCAGAAGATATGATAGATGACTGTTAATAAACTGCAAAGCAGTGAAAAACAGATTAACCTGCAGCTGCAACAAAGCACTAATGATAACAATTAGAGCCATAATTGGATGAAACATGTAAGATACTTGGAAGTAACAAGTGAGAAGTGGGAACAACCATGAACAATTTTTAATCTTGAATGAGATGCTTGCATGTGTCTGATGTTGGTATTGGAAAAACACAGTGAAACATTAAGTTTATAAAGAAAACCATATATTCATCATTTTATCGAGCAACTAGAACTTTAAGAAGTCTAAAATTTGGATCTAAAATTTGGACATCAAAATTTGATGTCCAAGCCCCAAGAACATCCTGAATTTACAATGTGGAAGAAAGAAATGATTAGTCCCTCTTGTGTCTCTACATTTGTAGTACTGAGTAGGTCCCTCCTCACATCATCATGACTGAAAAACAAAACTCACAAAGACCTGGAATTTCACTAGGGTACAACTTCATCGTTGTATACAGGGAAAGAGCAAATTCAGACAAAGAGACCTTCACACATATATAAAGGAATAGATATTAAATATGTCTCTTAAGGTACTTCTGCAGGAGTGTACAAAGACATGCATGCTTGTCAGCCAGCAAGACACCTGGATGAGAGTTAATGCAGCTTCATGCCTTTTGGCATAGTGATAAAGTACTTCTCAGCAAGGCCTGACGTGCTTTTCAAATTAGAGTTGGCAGAAGCTGGGCATGCAGAGCTTGTTCACTTCCATCTGTGCCTGCCAACACAGGCGCTCTCTTCACAGACACTTCTTTCTACCATCTACTGAAATCAATAAGACTAAAGCATCCTAGAGTACCTGTTGGATTTCAGCACCCAGTCAGAGGCCTCAGCATCCCAGGAGAAACTTTTGAATATAAAAAAAAGGCAAGTAGCCAGAGGAACAAAGTTTTAAACGGATCATTCCTTTCTATCCAATACCAGCATTGTTCACTCAAGAGTTTTTGGCAACTAAGCTCTAGATTTGGCAAGCAGGCTTTAACTGACAGCTTTAGCTTACAGGAGCATCATGTACCTGCCAAAAGCTTTTAGGCAAAGACCTAGATTTTCATTGCTTTAAATGCAATATGTAACTACAAGATTTTACATATACTTTATACATATTGTTTATGTGGATCTGAAAGAGAAAAAAAAGGGAATGGTGTGAGACTCTATTTTCTGGGGTCAGATTGAGACCCCAGAAGACTTTTACTTGTCTTCATTCTCACACTTAGATTGATGAGACACTCCTAAAAATCTTCCCCACACAGACTTTTCTAACCCAGGTCAGAAAACTGCAGAAAACTGGATCTAATATCTAGAAAGTTTTCATATTTGCTTTGTTTCTTCTCCAGAATAAAACACTACTAGAAATATGTTCTCTCCCTCGAAGAAAGAAGCAGCAAGAGAAGAGAAATAGAGTCTAAAGGACCATGACTACTCCAGTCTGAAATGTTCTGAGATTTCACGTAGCAAGAGTGCAAAGATAAAAATGTAAGAAGGAAGAAAATGGTAAGTCTACTTCACATTACCTGATATTGTATAGACTCACTTTAGGATAGAATAAATCTTGTGGTTAAAAATTAATGAGAACAAAATAGATGACATCTTGTTATCTGTCGACCTTTTGTTATGTTGAAGCATCTTGTTAATTGAAACATCCTGTTATCTGTCAAGCCTCAGTCAGGCTGAGACTTGAGATAACTTGAGTCAACTTTCTGTTATGTCTTGTTAACTGAGACATCCCGTTATCTGCCGACCCTCAGTTAGGCTGAAAGCCATCTCAGCTTGGAAAACAACTGATTCATCCTACCTGGCATTTTTTAAGCAAAAGGTGAAAAGTGCATCACGAGGAAGACCTACGGTCTTCCTCCCAAAGACCACTGCCCACGTCCCGAAGACCCTGGCCCACAATTCTTGGAAGGCTTTGCGCAAGCGCAAGGACTGATAAGCTAATTAGCATACGAAGCGAGAGTAGGTGGGTTTAGGTAATGAATAGGTATAGGCATTAATAGAATATTCATTGTTTTGCTGTATAAATATGAGATGGTTTGTTACTTCAGACATGCACGATAGGTGGAGAGATCCCCCGTGCATCCAGCGCTGCAATAAAGAATATACCACTTAAGGAAATTTCGGCTTCAATCTTTAAATCATACCTCATCATGATGTGAACAGAAAGTCTGCCTGTACCTTGTCTCACTTGGGGTGAAGAGCATGACAGTTGCTATATGCAGCATATAAGACAGCAAGCTGTGGATGAGCTCCTTCTTATCCTGATCAAAAGGTTGAAGACTGGCTAGCAATGACCAGGATACAAGTCTGAGTATTAATGTTCTACTGGTTGTGAGAGGCCCAAAGTATGCAGAGGTTAAAGACTGGAGTCACCCCTTTACTGTGCAGCAAACACAGTGCCAAAATACAAGCTAACTGCAAAGCCTAAACCAGCATTGGCACAGCCATACTATTCCCAGGACCTGAGTGGCTGCCTTTATGCAGCCCTGCCTTATACTCTGGAGAGGTGCCTAGAAGGACATGATGAAAGTACCTGAGATAATTAGCTTGAATTACAATTTAGACTCACTGGTAAAAGTATTCTTACAGCTCTTCTCCAGTCACTGAATCTCTTGCGTTTTCCCCCTTGAATATTACCTGTAGGATTTATGTTTTGGGACTGCTGTTTCTTGAATATGTTAGGGTAATTGGGAGAGGAAGAGAGGAATTTGTTTTTTGTTGTTGTTTTTTGTTTCTTTGTTTCTCAAAGTGGATTGTCTCAGGTTTGTCATAGGAAAAAAAGTGTCTATCTCACTGAAGGCAATGGCATAATGTTATCATACTCTCTTATAGTATCAGTTTTACGATATTATTTTTATATATTTCAAGAAATTTTCTTTCTGCCACAGACTGTGACAAAATGAAAATGTATTCACCTTTCAGTTGTTAGTCTCTAAAATGAAAGAGATTTCTAAAGCTCAGAATTCATAGATTTCAAAGTTCATAATAATAAAGACTAATTCCTGTTACTGCAGAAATAGAATGAACTTTTCACTTTGCAAAAAAGGCACCAGCTCTATGAGGAACTGTCCAAAAGCTGCAAGTTCCTTAAAAACAGTAGGAAACACAGTAGCTTAGTGCCTAAAATACTAACACAGAAGCAGAAGTAAAATCAGCTGATGCTTATCTATCCCACAAACAGCTCTTGTCACGTGGTTATTTCTACTTTTTTAAGTGAAGAGCAATGCAAATTAGATGTTTGAAGCCATGATTATCACTTAATCTATTACAAGATAATACACAGACACACACATACCCCGCCACTCTAGCTCTTTTATATTTGCTTAGTTGCTTTAATAAGAGCCAGGTTTGTTTATTTGTTTTGTTTTGTTTGTTTGTTTCTGGTTGTTTGTTTGTTTGTTTGTTTTTAATTATTTTTATTTTTATTATTTTACTGGGAAGTGAATTATCTCAAATAATTTTATTTTGTGGTAAAGGTGAATTTCTGGAATATGCAAATGTCAGACACAGACACTTTTCTTATCAGTGCCTTTGCAATGATAGATTTCTTCACTATTCATATCTGTATCTACCGTGCATCCTAAGCAAAGATTTGCACCAGCCTCTACATCTGGCTGATCCTTACCAAAACAAGGTCACTGACCCATGGCAAACGGAAGGTCCCAACACAGTGTACTAAAAGTTTTGTACTGGAACAAGCAATAGACTAAGCTTATACAAGTGGCCTTGACCTTCAGTGTAAAAGTTCATTTCTTACGTTGTTAACTACTTAAATATTACGGACTTCTTACAGGCCTGGTTTTTCCCTTGATGAGGGAAGGATCACAATCAAACACCTGAGACTGAAATACACGCAGAAGTTTTAAAGGGTATGTCAACAAGTAGAAAACCCAACTCTCACTTTGTTATCTTGGTAGATTCTTCTGGATAACCCAGTCACTCTTGCTTATATTTAGTACAATATCATGTAAATATAACTTGCCTATTGTTTTACTGAACTACTTTGTAGTATGGCTGGGCAAACTTTTCAAGAGAGAGCTGTGCCCACCTGAACACAACAAATAAAAATAATATGCTTCAAACTGAAGTTGAACACTTACCAATTTAACTCCTTCCAGATAAAACCACAGAGACCATGAGGAGGAAAGAGCTTTAACATGCAGTGCAACACAAAGAATCACAGGAATCTTCTCAAGCTACTTAAAATTCTTTCAAAAGAGAAATTCATTTGAAGAGAATACCTCCTGAAATATTTCTAAAGCTTTTCATTTATTTGTTATTATACTCCATACAGTCTTACCTAAGTACAGGAGACCTTTGATAGAAGACTACAAGTATAAACAAGACTATCTTAGATAAAACCAGATAGAGTTTCAGAATACTGTCTTTTTGTCATGGTGAAATGAGAACAAGCTGTCTGCAAAAGAGAAAGATTTCACTTTGGTCTTGTTCAGATAACAGCTGCAAATTGTACGATGCAGCCACACAAAGGGGAAAATATGTAAATAATTGCTAGGCAAGTGTTTATGTCCATGTTAAAGAGAGACTGAACTAGTGCTGCTTCTTTGATTTACTGAAAAATAAAAAATATGTTTCACATACAAATATAAATATAGGTTGTTAACGTGAAGGAGCTGAAGGCTTCTGGTAAGAGCCCTTTTTAAATGTCCCGAAGCACTGCAGCACTTAACACCAGAACAGCTAGTAGGACATTAAGGTAGCATTTTAATCCAAGATGATTTTAAATTGCCTGGCTGAAGCCACTGATGAAGTTCCACAGTTCTTCAGACCAACAACAGTAGTGAAGAAAGTAGTCTAAATTTGGTAAATGTGACAAAAAAATTCTGCTGTGGGGTGAGAGAAGGAATGATATGACACAATGCCAGTATGCACATAATGATTCTGATTTTAACAACAGACATATATATAGATGTCTGAGTTTATACATTATAACTAAACAACAGTTTCCAAGCAGACTTTTCATTTGGACATAATAAAATCTGAGCAGATAAATTACTACTTCCTGCTAACAGAGAATTATGTATTATTCTTTGGAATGCAGAACATAAATTGCACAGTGTCACACAATATATGAATTTCAGTGAAGCTGCCATAGTCCACTGGACTAGTGCTTTACATCTCAAATACCTTTTTTTACCAGTATAAGTGCATTGATTATCTGTTTTCCTGAAAGAAGAAAGAGATCTTTCAAGAGAAACAAAACTAGGTTCATAAAACTTCATAGTATTGCATGATAATGGAAGCTGTATTCTCATTTCAGCTATAATGGTATAAGGCAGAATTATTTCTGTGATTTCAGTACAGTTGTACTGGACTTAATGTGGTATTACTGAGCAAGGAACTTTTAGACACAGCCTAAAAAGTTGTTAGATGGAAAAGAACTGAAAGATACTTGGTTGATCACAGCTTAAAATTAAATAATACTTAAAATGAGAGCTATTACACTTATTCTAATTATGGCAATTGCTGGAATTTTGAAAGAATCTAACACTTTTCCTTTTTCCTTTAGCAATCTAACAACTGGTGTCTCAGCTACTGCCAACATAATTACAAGACATCATGAACCTACATGCAATCATTATAGAGTTTATATTTGGCACAAAAAGCATACAGACCTCGTGTTTCTGGTTCCTTTTTTGTCACTGTATTTTATTAATAAATAATATACACAAGCCATCCTTGCATCACGAATCATAAACTAAGACTGGATTAGTGGTTGTAGCTCACTTCATCAGCAAAATGCCCATTGTAAATCCCATTTTAGCCATCTAACTGTGGCCAGTCACTAGCAAATAAGCAGATACACAGAGAGGTAGATGTAGTAACAATGAAAATCACTTCAGCTAAGTTATAAATTACAGCTAATGTATGCATATAGACTATATATAAACTAAATTATAGTTTATGATTCTTGGCCAGAATGATGAGGGAAAAAAAAACAAAAAAAACAAAAAAAAAAAAAAGTAGATTGATCAAGATTGCAATACAAATATTAATAAAGGCAAAAATGGGTTAATGCCTATGTTAGGTTAATGTTTCACTTATCTCTTCTCCTGCCATGGTGTTTGTTTTAACTGTAAAATGGAGCTACAAACCTTAAAGTACCTGAGAAACAAAAATTAATCTGGGCTCATCATTTTCTATTTAACAAGAGATGAACTTGATACATCTGGCATGATCCAATATAGAGCATTTCTGTGTGAAAATCAAGCCAAATCATTGCCTTTTAGAATCCATGCTTTAACAAGCTATTTCCTCTTCAGAACAGAAGAACTTGTTCAAGCAGTATCAAAGAAATGAACATCCTTGAGTTGCTCTTTTTGGATGCTATGTCAAAAACAGAACCTCTCTCTTTTTTGTATTTTCCTAATAGATTCATTGAAAACTTGCAAAATATTCACAGGTACATTTGCAAGCAGAGCAGGCTGTCAGGATGTTCTGGACTTACTATGAATGCCCAGGCTGTTTGCTAATACAGCAGGGCAGTTGACTCTACCTGCAGATACACACTACAGGGAATCTAGAGCTTGACCCTGAGTCAGCCTATACAAATTGCCAATTCTGCTGCCATAAAGTCAACAGAAAAATAAAAGGCAATAGCATCTGTTAGGCAACAGATGATTTACAAAACACAGAATCTCTCACAGGGACAACAGTAGTTTTAACAAAAGCATTAAGAATGTCATTGACACACTTCTCTGTCAGAATAAGCATTAAACAGCACCTTAGTCATATTACATTTGAGTACTGCAACTCCTCATAGACTTCAGATTTGTTGTCCATTAAAGAAGAAAATTAGTCATAGATTCATCCTGAGACAATACACCTTAATTCTTACAGAGCAGAGCACATGGCTTGGAAGGTAGCTATCATTGGCCAGATAATGATTTAAATTCATACTTCCTATCATTTCTGGTTCTGAGGTTTCGAGATTCTGAGGTTTTGAGAACGGATTGAAAATATATTTTTTTGGCCTATAATTTATGGCAGTTTTTGGCATTCCTCCTCTTGATTGTGTGAATAGGAAAAAATATGAATGGATAGCTGCTTCTTTGTAAGAGATTGTAAGAGAAAAAGAGATATATGTCTGACTTCCGTTCATATTACTGTCTCTCTATCATTTTCAGTGCAGTACCAACAGAATAGATCCAGCCACAGTTTTTCCAAGGAACCTACAAGCTACTTTTTCAGGATTGAGCTACAGGAATTATAAATTATTCTGATGGTCCTCTAATAATCTGATCACTTGGGGGAGTATCTTTAAAACCCTTCTTAGTAAGGGAACTGGCTGTGGTAGGGACTTGTTGCACATTAGTGAAAAGACAAGAATGTCTTGCATACACAGAACGTGCAAGGATGGTGTGTTGCACAAGAGTATGCAAGTGATTTCTACGTGTTTTTATCACCCTGGGAATAGTAAGGTGTCTTGCCTGAAATGTATCATGGTGTGTAACTCCAGTGAAGTAGAAGGGGACTTATGTGTTCAAATGTCAGTGGCTATACTGCTGTTGTTCTCTCCAGGCCATTCTTACACATTTCGATGGCACAAAACCCGAAAGAATAAACTCTGACGTATGGAACAGCCTACTGTGCAGTCTTTCAGAGAAGTCTCTGACCAGTATAACAAATAGTTGAAACTTTAAATGCTTCACGTTGCCTTAGTAGTTAAAAGATAATTCCTCAATACTAATACATATTTTTTGGAAAAAAAGTATTAATGAAATGAATATGTTATTATTCCAATAAACATAAGCTAATCACAAGATATGGAACAGCCAAAAAGTGTTCTAGTTAAGTTGAAAAATTTTTCACTATTTTCAGACATCTTAATATTGAATTAGATGATGCAAACTGGTACCTCAGACTTAAAAATATTAAAAATATATATATATTTAAAAAAAAAAAAAAAAGCAAAACAGAATGCATTATCCTTCTTTAGTCCAAAAGACTTTTATGTTGAAGTCTGCCAAATATGCTCCTATGGTAATGTAACACTTAGTTTTTGTTTACATATTTCCCATAAAAAATAAAGAATCCTGTACATTAATGTAGTCCCAAATTGCGGTCTTTTTTATTTGTTATTTTAACATTTTCTTGTGGATGTTGTCTTCTATTCCCCCTAGAGAGGGATGACCCCCACAATGATGTCCACACCTATCTTTCCTTTCTATGGATGTCCTGCTGAAACCACGTTTGAGATTTGACTACACTCTTCTATGACATATGTTTTTGAACAGTGTAACTCTTTTAATGAAAACCACATCAAACAGTAATTGTAGTTGAAAAAGTAAGCCAACATCTATCCACTCTCTAAAAGAAGAAAAAAGTTTTTGTATTTTTGCAAATTGTTTTTTCATATTGGATCTCACACACACACACAAAGAAAAAAAAAAAAAAAGAAAAAAAAAAAAAGAGAGAGAGAGAGAGAGATTATCTAGACTGATTTTCCTAATAAGAAAAATTTGAAAGTAAAGTTATTCAGGGAAATGCCCATTAACAGCTGCGTTGTTTGCCTAAGAACCTCAGAATTTAGCCTATTAATGGTAGAGGTCATGCTAGGATGCTAGGAAAGAATTATATGAAGAGATATCATGAAATTTTAACCACTTACAACTTAAGGCAGACCTAATGTAAAATATAAGTAATTCCACTAAAATTATGACATTATACCTGCATATGAAACTTGGTTAAAATGGAACAACAGTCAGATCCTTATCTTGGTGATAGATCTCTCTCCACTGGAGATTATTGACATTTCTCTAACATTCATGTTTTTTTCTACAGTAATTTTATCTCTGGTAAAACTGTGAGAGTCATTGTTATAGCAACAGGTCTTAATGCTATAAATCACTACTATAACTGATACTAGCGATACTGGTGTCTGAGAAGGCAAGACAACATTTTCAGGAAAAGTTCCAATACATGAAATGACTTAAAGTAATATTCAATTAAAGAAAAAAAAAAAAAAAAAAAAAAAAAAAGGAAGGGAAGGGAAGGGAAGGGAAGGGAAGGGAAGGGAAGGGAAGGGAAGGGAAGGGAAGGGAAGGGAAGGGAAGGGAAGGGAAGGGAAGGGAAGGGAAGGGAAGGGAAGGGAAGGGAAGGGAAGGGAAGGGAAAAGTGACTATGTGACTCTTTTTCTCCACCATGTGAGCTTTGGTCAAAGGCATCTATCTGAGTTTTTGGAACAGCAAGTTGTCCTTGTGAAAATTGCTTCTCAAGGAAATTGAATGCATTTTCCAGACTTTTTTTTTGGCAAACAAACCACACATAGGGAATGTCTGGAGACTAGGCTGAGTTCCTTAACAAAAAGAAACCAGAAATCTTCAAGAAAGCAATGTCTGCCACTTTTCTACAAAAAGGACAGTGGCATTTTCAAATATACCCCAGAGCTGGGGAACGTGATTTACACAAGTTAGCACTTATTTGAAGAAAGGAAGAAAGGAAAACTGACTGAGTTTGCTGGCTCTGATAAACTCAGACCAAAACAGGAAAAAAAAATAAAAAATAAGAATAAAAAGGATGAAGAATACAGATTACTGTAATTGAACAGTCTATGTTAAATTCTACACATAAACAGAGATGATGAAGCAAGAGAAAGTTATGTGCAGTAATACAGATCTTGATGATAAATAGCAGCTTATTTGAGTTTTATTTCTACTGCCTACAGAGGAATTTTTATAATAATTTAAACTTCACTGTTGACTCAATACTTTTAGCTGAGACCTCTTATGACATATTCCCATCATTGGTATCATTCTTTGATAAGTGACATTACAAAGAATAAGAGAATGTGTGAGATTCATTGTGCAGCCTGTGGTCTAAACCCAAACATTTTTTGAAATACTTCTAGCTGAGAAATTGAGGTTTCTAGGGCCATGTGCAGTCTGTCCATTAAAAAAATACATGGATGAAGGCTGATCTGATGATTGATGCCTTTATGACAATTTGTGTGTTACCCCTAATGTGCTACTGAGCACATTACTACTCTTATCTAAGAGAATTTTCATTTGACAGAAAGCTTTCAAATCTGGTGTTGATTACAACACCTTATCTTTCCTAATATTGGAAAAGACTTCTAAATAAAAGATCTTAATTAAAGAGGTTTTTTATTGCACAGATTTAACAATGAAGCAGATACAAACCTGGAACTCTGACAGTGTAGGAGTTAATGAAAATCAGTCACAGGAAAGGATGAAAGAGAACATAAAAGAGCCCATTCTTTTATCTATTTTCTTATAGCAAGCATAAGGGAATGAGCGTCTTACTCTACTAAGTGAGAGAAGGTTGGATGGCAAGCAGCTTCCTGGAATTTCACTAGAGACAAGGAATCAAAAAATGAGCTGCTAAGCAACTTTACAGAGTAGTAGTGAGTATAAAAAGATCCGTGAAGCCAAAGATAAGCTTCAATGAAACATTTCATTTCCAACTTTCTCGCTAAAAGTTTTGTGCTACCAGTAATATGGATGAAGAAAATATGCCTTTGTTATAAATAAATAAATAAATAAATAAATAAATAAATAAATAAATAAATAAAACACTTAATTCGTTAATGCTTTTCACATGAAAGCAGAATTATTCTCAAGGAGCATTTGTACCCATACAATTGGAACTTCTCTTGCTTCTTCAGTCAACCTACAGTTGTAACATATAAAGTACCAATCTGTAATTATATTCCTAACATTTTTAATCATTTTAGTAGGCCAGTAAGGGTCACAAATATGCATTTTCCAAACATAATTTTAACAGTAGATTACAAGTAGAATTCCTTGCCTTTTTATGAATTCCTTTTCATTGTGTTTCAGTGCTGTGCTAAATCTCCTGGTACCTGCTTTTATGTTAGCTGAATGATTCATTTAATCACTGCAGCTAAATTTTCTTTCAAGACATCCTTCTCTGACATTGCTCCAAGATAAAATGTGTCGGAGGCTGACACATGCTATAGCAAATCTCTCAAAAATTATTCAAACATCAGCTGCCCAGAACTTCGCAAGCACTTAAAACTTACTCGCCAGTTCCACCACATATGCCTATGGCAATTCACTCCTTCTGTCCCTTTTCCTATAAACAATACATCCCACTTTCCATTGTATTACACAAATATTTCTCAGTGGCCAGAGATATATTGCAACTTTCTGTTCAGAACAGTGACTGGAACATTAGCATACCAGAGTTCATTCTATCACCTGCTCCACAAAACAAGACGAAGATATTCCTTTACAAGGAGCATATTGTTGAGAACATTTACATACCTATTTACCTTTGCGTACTGTAACCCATCCCATTGACTTGTCTAGTGTTCACATGTGTCAAATCAAGCATATGTTTAAATTCTTACAAGGTCAGAGCTTAAAGATGAGTTTAGGCAGACTCAGAATGATCTCCAGCTGTAACGGTGGTAGAACAGATTTGTATCTATTCCTCAGTTGTCCCAGTTCTTGATTCAGTGTCATAAAACATGCATGTTTGTAAACAGTAAGTCTAAGCCAAAAGAAAAAAAAAATCGTGAGAATTCTGCTAGCTTCATTGGATGCAATATTTAGGCTTTCCATAGGAGTTACTCTGCACAGAAAAATATAATTTATATTACTTTGTGGAACAACCATTCATATATTTATGTATTTTAATATATAAATCTCAATAATATGATATAGCTATGTGCAGAAAGGTAACATAGAGAAACAATTGCTTGAAAACAATTTAAAAATGTCTCTAACAATATTTCTAAGCTTTTAAGAAATCTGCATATCCCTGTGTCATTTCAAAACTATTATGAATAAATTACTATTCTCTTTCACTTAGGTCATTTTAATTCCAAACACTTTTAACATCTCTCCCATTGTGGGAATTCAGCATCGTGGGGAAAAAAAATAGAGTCTGGAGCTTTTTGCTTTAAGCTTTGATTTTCAGTGTTTTGCTACACACATACACAAACACACTGCTATTTGTCTTGTGTATTTGTGTATTACAACATATGAAAATTCTCACTTAACTGCCACATAAATCCAACATTTGACACTTAAGTGCCATTATAAATCACATTGTCATTTCAAAGTTATTCATACACATTGTGATCCAAAATGCAGAATAAATTGATTCTGCAGGAGATATGCTATTTCCACAGTTCTGAGAGACCATGACTACAGGAAGAAGGAAAAGAGAGTAGAATATAAATTTAAATATGCGTCCGTAAATGAGGGCTAGCAGACAGAAAAGAGCATGAACAAAATTCTTCAGCTGAAAGTATGGCGCTACAAGCTCCTTGTAACAGTTATGCTTGTGTCCTTTTTGAGGGGCCCCAATGGAAGAATACACACATTTTACTCTTTTGTTTTGTAGATAATTGTGTGTGCTAGCTAACAAATAAGAAATAGATGTAGACGATCCTTAAAAAGTAGATTCAACAGAGGAAAATAGATTATAATTAGGAAGAGATCTAAACCATTCTACTTTCTCCAGCCTATTTTTGCAGATGTCTCATAATTAAAAAAAAAAAAAAAAAAAAAAAAAAGAACATGAGCTTCAAAAGCTTTGATGGGAATTCCTTGTCTATCAGGGCTTTGGTCTCAGATTAGACAAATCTCTGGGCCAGCCGTCCAGCTGCTACAAATCCATGGAATTACCCTGATTTAAACCAGTTTATGAGATGGCCAACCCTTAAATGTACAGCTCAGTTCCTTTTACCCAGATCATTTTTTCTTTTCTTTTTTTCTTCTTTTTAGAAAACCTTTTTGAAAAACAAGCTATGTATAAATATTAGGGTGAAATGTGATTTATAAGTTCAAAGTACTGTTATAACCCACCTTCACCACCACCACCCCCCAAACAGCCAGATGCAAAATCTCAACTCTGCTGAGCAGTTCATAAGTTTATGTTCAGGATAATGGTGTTAGGTTACTTATATATATGGAGATATTTATGTTTCCACAAATCAGAGATAGATAATATTATTTGGTCATCTAGCACTGTCATCCAAAATGATTTCTTCTGTATATTTTCTAGTTCTCCATCAGTCTATCTTTCAATATCTGAAGCAACAGGTTTCTATATCTTTGTAATTTGTGTCTCTTGCTTTAGTGTCCCACCTTAGTTTTGTGAATGGCATGTTATATTTCTACTTAAATCATCAGGATGCCTTAAGAAGGTCATTTTGAAGCTGAAGCTTGACACTTTAACAGTACCTAGGAAATTACAGTGGAACGATCCAAGACAACCTACTAAGCTGTTCCATTCTAGTTAAGGCATTAGCCCTCATACTGGCAAAACTATTAATTTTGAATATCTGCAAAGACACTAACAAAGAGGAAGAGCTTGCCCCAGTCTGGCACTTCCTGTATGGAACTGTATGCACAGATAGCAGAAACTAATGTGTAACCAAAACCTTTAGGTTTAGACTAAAGACCAAAACAAAACAAAACAAAACAAATATATATATATATACATAAAAAGAATACCTACCTTGCTTCATGTCTAAAACCAAATCAGGATTTTCCAGTGAGAAGATAGCAAACACAATAATAGAAGGTATTTTGAGCAAGTATAGAAGGTATTTTGAGCAAGTTTGCTGATGACACCAAACTTGGAGGAGTTGTGGACTCGAATGAGGGTGGAAAGGCCTTGCAGAGGGATCTGGATAGGTTGGAGAGCTGGGCGATCACCAACCGCATGAAGTTCAATAAGAGCAAGTGCCGAGTCCTGCACCTGGGACGGGGAAACCCTGGCTGCACGTGCAGACTGGGCGATGAGACGTTGGAGAGCAGCCTAGAAGAGAGGGATCTGGGGGTCGTGGTAGACAGCAAGTGGAATATGAGCCAGCAGTGTGCCCTGGCAGCCAGGAGGGCCAACCGTGTCCTGGGGTGCATCAAGCACGGCATCGCTAGTAGGTCAAGGGAGGTGATTGTCCCACTCTACTCTGCGCTGGTGCGGCCTCACCTCGAGTACTGTGTGAAGTTCTGGGCACCACAGTATAAAAAGGACATGAAACTGTTGGAGAGTGTCCAGAGGAGGGCTACGAAGATGGTGAAAGGCCTGGAGGGGAAGATGTACGAAGAACGGCTGAGGTCACTGGGCCTGTTCAGCCTGGAGAAGAGGAGGCTGAGGGGAGACCTCATCACAGTCTACAACTTCCTCGTAAGGGGGTGTCGAGAGGCAGGAGACCTTTTCTCCATTAACACCAGTCACAGGACCCACGGGAACGGGGTTAAGCTGAGGCAGGGGAAATTTAGGCTGGACATCAGGAGGGGGTTCTTCACAGAGAGGGTGGTTGCACACTGGAACAGGCTCCCCAGGGAAGTGGTCACTGCACCGAGCCTGTCTGAATTTAAGAAGAGATTGGACTGTGCACTTAGTCACATGGTCTGAACTTTTGGGTAGACCTGTGTGGTGTCAAGAGTTGGACTTGATGATCCTTAAGGGTCCCTTCCAACTCAGGATATTCTATGATTCTATGATTCTATGAATAAGGATGAGGGCTGTGGTACTGGTTATAAAGTCTGTATAATGACATTATAAGGTCCTGCTGCCACAACTGTGTCAGAAAGTGGTCTTAGAATTAAAAGAGAAGCTGCCAAAACTAACTAGGAAAAGTGCTTAGTCACTTCTCAGGATCAGAAGGATTTGACATATCTGAGATTCAACAACTGAGACCACAGCACAACATGGAGACAGGTTCAACATCGGGAAAGTCTGGTCCATGGTAAATACACATACACTACAGGATTTGGTAACTCTTCAAGCTCTAACTCTGTGTGCTTCCCAAATTCACATCATTAAAAAAGCCAAACTGCCCCTCTTTGTCGCAGTAACATAGCTGGTTGGGTTGAAACAAGAATCTGATTTTTTTCAACATTCCCAACTTACACTGGACCCCAGGGCACATTACATGTTGCCCAAATATTGAAAGCAGCCACAGAATTCAGTTCACTTTTTGAAAAGCTTGCCAATTCAACATTTTAGAGCTATTTTAAGGCTCTAGTTTCCCTAAAACAGCTTATTTTAAGAACTGAAACCATGGGTAGTAATTTCATAGCAACTGAAAGAGAAACTTAAGCTTCCCCCACATACACAAACATGATGAGAAATACCAGCCTTAGAGTGCACTAAGGCAAACTTTGGTGGTTGGTCACACCAGTAGCAAGAGTCAGGCTTCAGATCAGACAGGATTCCACAAATCTAGAATTTCTAGGGGATTATCTCTTATTAGAACTTTTTCTACGTGTCTCTGTATAGTTGATAAACTGAAAATAAAAGCTCAGAAACAAGGAAATATATATCTCCTTGAGACATAGACTTGGAGCACTGCCAATGGCAGCATTAAGTTTAATGTCCCACATGGAAAACAGACAAGTCTCTAGCACAATTATAGCAAAGAAGATGTTGACCAGACATTAATGCTCCCTTAACGTCTCACAGACTCACATGCAGTGGTACTATATGGATTCTGCCTAATGTCCTAATTCCCCTGTAATCAAAGCCAAAGGTTCACACTGCTATTAGTAATAATAATAATAATAATAATAATAATAATAATAATAATAAATAATAATAAAAAGAGCAAGAAAAAAACATTAAGCAACAGTTGAGCCCCATAAACTTGAAAAGGTATGCCCAAAATTTCTTTGAGCAAAATCTGTGGGAATTTAAACTGAAGAGCATTTTTAATTGGGGACGAAAAGCCATTTTTTCATATCATATTCAGAAATGCAATTTCATGTAGCAAAGATCACAGAGATCTTTTTCAGAGCAGTAGAGAAACAAAGCAATTTCACCACTTTTTCAATACTGAATTCAAATTTACAGGTCCCTTACATCATTTAATTAAGACTCAATGATAGACATTTAAAAACCTCTGGTTTGATGATAAACCACTAGGAAAAACTGAAAATAGGAACAGTCTATTCAGAATGCTTCTCAGAACAGTAACCATCTATGAAGTTTTCTAAAGCTGATTTCCCCTGGGGGGGGGGGGGGGGGGAAGTCTTTCAGTGACTTTACATCATCTGCAGTATGCTATAAGTTATGTTACTGAACATGAGAAGACTCAAAAACTGTTTAAAACAGTTATGGATATTTTTAGGTAGACCTATCTGTAAAGATGTGTTGACTTTAGTAACCCCTTCTAACAGGATCTGCAGGTAACAAACTGAAACAGAAGAGTTCACTGAGCTCTCCTGAGGCCAACATCAGCATTTAGTGCATTGCAGCCAACTGACCTGAACAGCAAGGAGCACAGAATTGTCATTTGTAAAACAGAGGACTGAATATATTTTGAAATTTTCCTATTCCATATTAAAACAGAAAAGAAAAAAAGAAAAAAGAAAAAAAAAAAAGAAGTAAGGACAAAGGATATTTGAATTTCTACTACCATACAAAAAGACACTTTTTTTTTTTAATCCTTAGCCTGTTTGTAGAACTAAATTGAGCTGAAGATTTATAAAGTTTTTCTCATGATCTTACATTTTTTCACTCATTTTTGTCTTTTTTGTGTTTCTAGTGTTGGAAAGGAAAAGCAAATGTTGAGATTCTCATGAAATATCCAACTGTGAATTTACAGTTTTGCAGACTAAAAGGATCAAATTAAGATCAGATGTGTAAAGCAGCAACTGCAGGGAAGTGACTGGTGATGCAGCCTCATACACCTGGTTTGAATTTTGTTGCACTCTGCTGATTCAGACACACTACCAAAAGCATTTCTCCCAGCAGTTCTTGAAAAAGACTAAAATTACCTAAGAGGGACTTAATTTAAAAAAAAAAAAAAAAAAAAAGCACGCTGTATTATGCAGGAATGCAGGAAGCAGGACCTGAGAAAGTATACTAAAATTAATTTTAGGACAAAAACAGAGGAAGAGAGCTGTGCCACCATTAAATTGTGATTTTAAATCATTCATATGTTCAAACAAGCATGTATATATATTACTAGCAGTATATGTTTCAGTAGCACACATAAATTCTATTTATGGCAGCCTCGGATAGACATTCTAGAAGCAGAATTAAAAAAAAAAAAAAATCATTAAAAAAAACTCCTATGTTTCCTTGAAAGGAAAACATAGAAAAATAAAAAGGAAATTACCTATGTGATCTGTGATTTAGTTCAATAACCTACAAATCTATTCCATGCCTGTTTTCCAGCTTTCAAGACTTTGCAAATGATTGTATGAATTTTCCATATTGCATCTTATTAGACCTGCTGTTAATAGCAATTTCCTGCAGTTATGTTTTATGTTCTCTTTCTTAATGTTGCTCCTATGAAAATAGATTTGAACAAAGATCAGTAAAAATCCTTAAAAGTGCTGATGAATACCTGTTGATCAGCTGAAAGCATGTTTATTTGTTATGTCCTTATTGATCCTGACTCTCTACGGTTGAATCTAATCAGTTTTAACCACTATAAATTAAATGTAGATATTTAGCTTGGAAGAAAATAATTTTCCTTGGATGCCAAAACAGAAACAATGTTGCATTTTGCCAGTATATACTGTTCAATGCTGGAATATAAGGTGACGTGACACAGTGGCATTTGCTTCAAATTAGAAAACAACAAATCCCATTCTATTCTCTATTTAACAAAACAAGCTGCCCACATCATAGTAGAGATCATTCCAGTATAAGTGCTTTCTATGCTTTCAACCAAATTCACGCTGATTAACTTAAAGAGACAACTAGAAATCCTACAGATATACTTACAGATGGAGGATACAGTTGTACGAGTATTGCAAACCACTGGTGAAATTTGCTGGACAAATTTATTTAGTTGGTAGGGTTGTAATTATTGTCTACCAAGGCCTGTGGTACTGTGAATAGGAATTACTCTTTAAAAAGATTCTTAATACAAGCTTCAAAGTTATCACGGAGTCAGGTAAAAGATAAACATGGCTCAGTTTAAGAGAACAGTTAGGAAGTAACATATCATTCATTACTGGAAGCAGGTGTGGTATCTCATGAAAGCTCGGTTTTTTGTCTGGATGGTAGGAGTCTGCATGCTGACATGTCTAGTTCATAGCGATGAAAGTGCTTCTTCATTGCAGTTCACCAACTTTCAGGCTGTTATGGAACCCTGCCAAAGTTTAGTGCATGCTGACAGATTCAATCTATCTCAGAACTAACCTCATTTTAGCCTTATTGCTGTCTGCACCACTAGATTGATGAAACGAAAAAGAGGAAGTCTTCTTCAAGAACTTGCAAACTGTGGAAGATGTAATTTATCAACTCTACTGTTGATTTTTACCCCCTATTCTTGCGGGTGTAAAAACTTTTCAAGTGTACTGCGCAGTTCTTTTAAAGCATTACTGCTATGGTAAAAAGTTTCTGACATTGATCTAAACAGTCAAAAATAATTAAAAAAAAAAAAAAAGGATAATTATCTTCTCAGCTTTTATAGGAAGAAAAATACTGCAAATTTACTAGGGAAAAATCAGGAGAGAAATATAACTTCAGAGTCTTTCACCACTCTGACCAAAAGGTAAGAAACTGCTGATGGTACATCCCTGTAGCAAACCACGTCCTTTATCCACCTACATGCAACATGATGCTCAGAAGACATAAAAGCTTCTTCTACAACTACTCTTCAGATATTCATGCCCATCTGTCTTGCACTACAGTCTATTCTCCCTTTTGGTTGTACCATCTATAGGTAAAAAAGGGCACACATCACATATACCTGATTTGTGTAGCAAAAATCAAATCTTCCTTTGAGATTTTCAGAGCTCTGAGGATAAAAAGAGGGAAGTGCATGTGAAAATAAATAAATAAATAAAAAAAAATTAAAAAATCCAACCAACCAATCCACTCGTCTTTCACAACATACATAGATAAGTCTTAAATTCTGGCAGAGAAGCAATTTCTGTTTATAAAAGAAAGAATTCCATCCACTGAGTAGTAAATGAAACACCAAGTTTGACTCTTACTTATTGGCAGATATCTATTCAGCCCAGTCTTGCTGGAGTTCATCTCAGAATCAGATATCCTTAGCTAGCAGAAGCACAGCAAATAGGCTTGTAAGTACTACAAGAAATATAAAATAAAATAAAATAAAATAAAATAAAATAAAATAAAATAAAATAAAATAAAATAAAATAAAATAAAATAAAATAAAATACCAAAGTGCCCATCTTATTCAGACACGAGGGATAGAGTTTTTATGAGGAAGAACAGATTGATAGTAGATATGGTCATCAAGTGAACTGGTCTTGTGAAGATACAATATAATAGCTTCAAATCTACTTGATTTTGTAATTAAGATTTTCTTTTAAATAGCTGAACTTCCAAAAGAAAGAAAGCTTAAATGGCAAATGCTGAACTTAGTTAACTATGTTGTGTATGTCTCTATCTACTGTATAAAGAAAAAAAAAAAAAAAAAAAAACAACACACACACACCATAAAACAACCTCCCTCATCTTTAATAAATTAATCCAGATTTTACTACTTTTTTGGATTATTTATTGAAAATTTTAGAAAAAGATAGGGGTAAAGTTACTTTAATAAAAACACCATCAAATTAATGGAAAATAGATGAAAATCCTTATAGTGCTACAACCAAAGGAAATGTTCATCACAGCTTGCTTGAACACAGTCTGGAGACAGAAATATTATTTTGCTAAAATAACATCTATTTTTTAGCATCTACATACAAAATATATTTCAGATTTTTAGTCAGAGTGTTATTTGGTACTCCATAATGTAACCTATCTTAATTACTGTTTCTCCAAACAAGTGCTGCACTGAAGTTTTCATTTAGATTT
The DNA here is from genome assembly GCF_964035555.1 of Netta rufina. Taxonomy (NCBI): domain Eukaryota; kingdom Metazoa; phylum Chordata; class Aves; order Anseriformes; family Anatidae; genus Netta; species Netta rufina. The sequence continues at coordinate 71,452,824 of NC_140124.1, read as the reverse complement.
TTCTCATGCTCTTATTAGAAACGTGTCAGAAGAATGAAGGTCTTATATTAAAGACAAGTCATCAAATGACAATCCTTAATGACAAAAATAATACCACAGCATCAAACTCAAGCAGTGTACTTCAGAACACAAGATTGAGTGAAGCCTAATAATACCATCTTTAGATTCACTAAAATCAAAGAGACTAAGACATATTTGATAAGCGTAATGATATAGGAACATAATCTCTAGATATTTCCTTTTTTATTTTATTTTTACTCCAACACAAATAAATTACAATGGAAAGCATACATCAGTTAAACTTGCTTAAATACAACAATCACATAATCATGGGGAAAAGCTAGTAAATTGATGTATTCAAGCAATCTGCAAAGCAAGTATAATTTCAATATAGCTCATTAAACCACTGTTTTGTCAGAACTACCATTACTCCACCCTTGGAATGACTCAGCTATAAAGTGTAGAGGAAAAAAAAAAATGCTCCAAACTTTCTGGAATATGAGAAGGTTTCATTTCACTGGTTACTGAGAATATTGGAATGTTTTCTGGGCTGATATTTTTGCATAGCTCCAAGATAGTTTAGGCAGTAGTTTTTCACTGAGCTCATGTAACTAACTGTGAGCTTCATGTAGACCTACCACAATCAACAGTATGGAAGGAGTAGAAGGCAAGGAATGAAGTATGTGAGAAGAAGCTAAAGACAGACCTATACAAAACGTTTTATGAAAAGGTGGTAGGGAACTGCAAAAGCCAACTAGGTAGAAGAAAAGTGGTCTGTGTTCAGATGTCTAGATGCTGAGTTTGTCAGGTGGTATAACTAGTAGACTGGGTGGCCAAGATTACAAAGGGGCATCAGTATTATACTTTTCCTTTTAATTGCAGAGTTGATAGGCATATCTGTATTAGTTGCATACTATCGCTGATTTGTTGGGCATGTGGAGAGCTCTGTTTTCTGTATAAGATCAACAGATACAAAGATGCTTAAACCTATGTGTCAAGAGTGGAGAAAAGGAGAAGAAAAGAGTGAGTATAGGCCATTCTCCTTTTTGACTGAGATCTACCACAGAAAACAGCAAGATAACAAGCAGAGATCGATTGATTGCCTGTTTGGCAAGCACCCCAGTGACCCAATTATATAAAGTTACAGATAAGCTGGAGCAAAAAGAAAAAGAGTAATGAAGCCTGCCTTCACTGTCATCTATTAACATATTTTTGACTGGCACTTAAACTCTTTCATCACCACCAGGTTTTATAAACCAGTTACATCATTTGTGAGATTAGAATTACATACTCAGGTGCCAAGGACTGATAATAATTTGTACAGTGTATTTTATTTTTGATTTCACAGACTAATTCATGACAGAGTAAAGTTTTAGAACTCAGGCCCAAGAAATACTGGGACATGTTTAGAAGTTCTGTTTTGACTCTCCCTGCCTGTGCATTTAGGTTAAAAGGTGGGTTCTGTGCCTTTTGGTCAAAGCTATGCATTTTAGAACTCCATATGACCAGAAACATTTGGCAGAAATGTACACACCATAAACTAAAACATTATACATTCTCGACACTCTGAAGTGGGATAAATCACTTAGAGTCAAGGTCTGTGGATTTATCTGTTAAAAAGAGCCCCGTCGCTTTGCCAAAGCACAGCTCATAAAATATTTGTAGAGCCTTGCAGACAGAGACAGACATCAGGATCTTCAGCTCAGCAGATATTTAAATGGACATGGTTAGAAGAAGGAGAAAAAGACTGTCAGCCACAGAAACTCAAATACATAAAATAAAATAAAATAAAATAAAATAAAATAAAATAAAATGAAATGAAATGAAATGAAATGAAATGAAATGAAATGAAATGAAATGAAATAAAATAAAATAAAATAAAATAAAATAAAATAAAATAAAATAAAATAAAATAAAATAAAATAAAATAAAATAAAATAAAAATAAAAATGCAGTCCAAAAACTAACAGAATAAAAGAATAGAATAGTTTTGACTTTAGTGAGAGTTAGGCCCTTAGCTACATATTTAGCTAAGTACTTAGGCCCAGGCTACCTACTTAAATACCTGTAAGGAGTAGGCCTGACTAATCACTGAAAGAGGAAGTGAGGCAGATCAGAGTTAGAAGGGGTTTTCCCCAAACAGTGTTGAGTACCAGAAAATTTAATATTATTATGAAACTGACCTCAGCCCAAGCTAAAATTCCCTGAAATTTTCAAAAAGAAGTGGTAGGACCTGGAGTTTCTATGAAGCGGGACACAAGCACCCAGACAGAGATAAAGTCTTGGGGTACTTATGTAACTACTAATATTGTCCTCTCCTCACCCAAGGTTTCAGGCAGAAAATCACACACCAAAAGATCCTTTTTTGTGCCTCCAGCAAAATTTCCTGATTTCTCTGAATTCTCTGATTTGAAAGAAGTCTTTGCAGACTCATGTTCATAGTTCCAGGTTCTGGACACTCATTTTACCCAGTATTTCTACCAAAAAGGGGGATTACTCTTGAATGATTTATCATTTCAGAAGGAAATTTACATGTTTTCACACTTTATATCTGCTTTTTGCACTTCATATGTTTATATCTGTTGGGCAAAATCCTGGCTTCTTTCCCCCCTTCTCTCCCCTCCCTTCTTCAATGCACTACAGTTCTGTGACTACAGAAATCCAGCTCTGAACTTCCTAAGAGTAGCTTTCTAGTAAAACAGAACATTGCTTTTTCTCTACCCTTTTTGGGAGTAACCAGATATTGCTATAAGGAGACGTACACAGCATGTAAATACAGCTATTACCAGAGTCTCAGTCCCAGTGTCAGTGTCACACAGTCAAATTCTTTGGGATATGTCTCATTTGTTGCATATGTAACATACAGGATGTTTTTGCCTCACCAAAACCTTATTTACTGTTTTTATTGCAGTACTTTTTGCATTCACTTGAGGAAATGTGGATTGAGCATGAGTTGTAACTGAACAAAAGTGGCAGCATCCACGAATCTTCTGTTCCCTTTGCACCCATTCGTCTTGTTTGTTCAGTTTCCATTCTTATGCACCCTGTGTCGTGGTTCTGCTCGAGTGGGCAGCCAAGCTCCACCACAGCCGCTCTCTCACTCCCCCTCCTCAAAGAGGAATGGGGAGAAAATATGTGAAAAGGGCTCAAGGGCTGAGATAAGGACGAGAAAATCACACATTAATTATTGTAACGGGCAAAACAGACTCAGCATAAGAAGATAGTAAGATTTATTGCTCATTACTAACAAGCTAGAGAAGTGAGAAACAAAGAAAAGAAACCAAAAGCACCTTCCCCCCCCATCCACCCTCTTCCACCTCCTCCCCCCGAGCGGTGCAGGGGAACGGGGGAATGGGGGTTATGGGCAGTCTACAGCACTTCTTCTCTGCCGCTCCTTCTCAGTCACTCTCGACCCCTGTGCTGTGGGGTCCCACCCACGGGATGCAGTCCTTGATGAACTGATCCAGCGTGGGCTTCCCACAGGCAGCAGCTCTTCCAGAACTGCTCCAGATATGGGTCCGTACCATGGGGTCCATCCCTCAGGATAAAACTACTCCAACCTGGATCCCCTACGGGCAGCAGCTCCTGCCAGGTCACCTGCTCCTGCATGGTCTCCTCTCCACGGGCTACAGGTCCGGCCCGGAATCTGCTCCGGCAGGGGTCTTCCACAGGCAGCAGCCTCCGTCGGTGCAGGGCCACCTGCTCCACCGTGGTCTCCTCCACGGGCTGCAGCGTGGAACCCTGCTCCACCGTGGTACTCCATGGGCTGCAGGGGGACATCCTGCTTCACCATGGTCCTCACCACAGGCCGCAGGGGACTTCTGCTCCGGCGCCTGGAGCACCTCTCCCCCTCCTTCTACACTGACCTTGGCACCTGCAAGGCTGTTCCTCACTCCTCTCACTCTCCCGGCTGCTGTGTGGCGCAACGTTTTTTTCCCTGTCTTAAATATGCTCTCACAGAGGCGCAAAACAACATTGCTTATTGGCTCAGCTCTGGAAAACAATGGGGCCCTTCCCAAACATGGGGCAGCTTCTAGATCTTTCTCACAGAAACCACCCCTATGGCCCCCTGCTACCAAAACCTTGCCACGTAAACCCACTACACCCTGTTAGCTTCATTTTCTTGGTAGTCCTACTCCTATTCTTAGCCAGAGTCAAATACGTATTTTCATGGTGCTGTTCTATCCACTCTTCACAACTCAGTGGTACATTGCCACTTTCCTAAGGAGCATGTCATCCCTGTATTTAGCACACCTTTTACAGACCTTTTATAGGTTTTACAAGGCTTCTTGAGAAAGGGGCCCTATTTATTAAACTGGTGATTTTGTAATTAGGAAAGAAACCTGTATGAAAGATAATGTATTTCACACTCTGCTTTTGCAATCCTGCTGCAGCACTGCAATTTTCATTCTGTTTGCATCTCCATTTACAAATTTTCTCATAGTGCTCCCTCATTCTGAACAGCCCCTAGACAGTCATTTATATTAGAGACAGTACAGAACAGGCAAGGACATATTTCTGTTCTCACAGACTCCTCTGAGTTGCTTTCCTTCATCTTCCACTCTTCACCTCTGCTTTGATTTACTTTATTACCGCTTACCGCTCTGCCTTTCATCTTCATCATCAGTCACACTGTTTTCAATATGCTAAACTCTCCAACATACCCTGGAAGGTGAGAACAGGCTCTGGAGGCTTCACCATTCATGTAAATTCTACATAAAGCTTTCCTTCTCTTTCTATGGTATGATACCATCATATGGAAAGTGGAGAGGAGGAAGCTGTGAGAAACAGTATCTCATCCCTTCTGCCCAAATAGAGCAATCTGGACAGCATCTCATATAGCGAAATTCCTATATCCTTTCTTGGTGTTGTTTGAACCTGTAGGAGTAAGCATTTTACCCAAGGAAGTTGGGATTCTAACAATAATTTAGCTAATTGCTTCTTTAATGTCTGGTTCATTCGCTCCACCTTCCCAGAAGAGGAGGGGTGCCAGGGACTGTGAAAATCCCACTCAATCTCTAAGGCCTGCTTTAACCCTTGCAGTAAAGCTTTACACCCATTCAGTCACGTGGTCAATTAGGACAAACAAGTAACTCAGTAAAGTTTACCTGTATACTTTGGAAAGGTCAAATCCCTGGCTCCCGTCCCCCTCTAGATGGGTTACAGAAGACCTTTTTATTTACCTTTTGACATATGGTATATCCTCTGCATATATGCTTCGCTAAAGTGTATATTCCTACACAGACATACTTTCTTAGCACAACATCACACATTGCTTACACCTCCCAATGACTCTTTTGATGTAAAATAGTTAATATTTGCCTCATTATCACTTTATTCAGCATTTCTCTCCCATCAGAGAGTATCTATTTTCCTTCAAACTTCATGGCTCCTGATTCCTTAAAAAAAATCTTTCTTTTTAAAACTTTTTAGTTCTTTCTTAATTTTCAACAATTCTCTGAATCCTCTCTGGATTCATTCTTCATTTTCCCTCAGACATTAGATGCCTTAAATACCTGACTTCTCTTTCTTATTGTAATTTATTTTTCAATACTCCCAAGCCCTGCTTTCCCAGAAAGTTTAATAGCTTGTTAGTAGCTTCCTTTCTGTTTTCTCCTGTCCTGACAATAAAAGATCATCCACATATTTGTAACATTAATACCTCCTTGGGAGGTTGTAATTGCTCCAAAATCTTTTTTAGAACTTACCCAAATAGATAGGTGGCCCTGTAAACCCCTGAGGTAAAATTGTCTACCTATATTGTTGCTTCCATCCCCATTTCAGGGTCTTTCCAGTCAGAGGTGAATATATGTTTGCTCTCAGGGCCTGAGAGCACTCCATTAATAACATTGTTATTCCAGTCTAACAATTTACTATTTGAATGCCCAATTTCATCATCAAATCCCTTCCCAACAAGTTAGTCCCTGCCTTGGGTACATACAATAATTGCCCAGTGACCATTTTATCCCCTAGTCTCAGCTTGGTCACTCAAAGGTAGCACTGTTACCCCAGCCCCTTCTACCCCCATCACTTTTTAGGGTTTCATTAGTTAATTTAATCCCTGATACTTTACAAGCCAGTAATGACCTAGCTGCCCCAGTGTATTGGGTTCGATGGCAAGGTTCCCGGGGGGGGGGGTGCGGGGCGTGCAGGGAAAGAGAAGATTCTTCTTTACGAGAATTCAGAAGCCTCCCCGTGGCAGATAAGGGACAATTTCATCCGGCCCCAAAGGGGCTTACCGCTGCCCAGAGCCAAGCCATGAGCAACACAGTCGGTGCCTCTGTGAGAGCACATCCACGAAGACTAACAAACAAAGAAACAAAAAAAAACCTGCTGCTCAACTGCAGCTGGGAGAGCAAGGAGCGAGAAACCTCCCCGCAGACATCAAAGTCAGAGCAGAAGGAGAGGGAGGAGGCGCTCCAGGCGCTGGAGCCAAAGCTTCCCTGCTGCCTGTGGCTCCTGGTGGAGCAGGCTGTCCCCCTCCCCGATACTTGGGAAACTGACCAAACACCACAGCAAATATAATATACCAAAACTTCTAGACTGTTACTTAGATAATGCCTACATCCCCTTTCCCTGCTCATTCAACTTCAAACAGCTCTGTTAAATACTACGTGCCACACCTTTAACACCTTCAGGAACCCTTTTACCACTTCCTTTATCTTTCTCCAGTCTGTACTTTTCTAATACCAGCACCAAAGGCTCAGTCAGGGTCCAACTTAATTCCATACCTTTTCCCTCCAAGATACTGAAACAACAGTATACCATATCAGTATATCAGTATACCATATTTCATCCCATTTTCCTTCTTTCCTCCTTCTTCCACTCCAGATATTCCTATTCGAAGTGGCCAGCCTGGCCACACTTAAAACATCTTATCAAAGCCTGTCCCTGCTAGGATTCAGGCCACAACACAGGCAGCCTTCTTTGCCTGCCATTCCTTCATCTCTCTTCCTCTCCTTTCCATCCTAGCCCTGACTCCCCCTGAAGATTTTCTTCATCTTTCTCCAACCCTCTGCCTCACTACCCACTGCACTGTCAATACCATTAGTTTCGCTCTCTGCTTTTCCTTCTCATCTCCCCTCCGGACACACAGCTCCAGGGCCTCCCGCAGGAGGGTCCCCCAGTGACTGTTCACTACATCCCCCCACCTTCTGGAGCATTTTCTGCATATCTTGCCAGGCTTTAATCACACAATGAACTTTCAAGAGCCCTTGGGATACCGGGTCCTCAGGACTCATCCCCGAGAACTTTCTCATTCTGACCCCAAGTCTCTCATATGATTTCTGTGTTGCACACTGTTATTATCCCAGCCAGGATTGGCAAGTGGGTATTTCTGCTCTGCCGGTATTACCCCTGGTCCTGGAGGATGAGCTCTTTCCCATTCTTGTATAGCAGCTCTCCTCCTGATCATTCCCATTTCTTTCCCTGAAAACAACATACTTATAGACATAATTCCCTTCCCCAAGAGTATAAGTCAGGTCGTAGGAACTGGTCTAATTGTTCAGCTAGGCTGTTGGGGTCCTCGAATAAAGACTTCCTCTCCTTCTTAAAAGTCCTAACCTCTCTGCTGGTAAGGAGGGGGGGTAGTTCACTTAAGAGGATACACAGTTAGTGTTAGTACTGTTAGTATCAGGGAAGGCAAAATTCTCAACACATCTTCTACCTTGTTCTAATTCTTGCCAGAGCCTAGAGTACGATCCTTCTTTAGGGACAGTGTTAATTACAGTCCCTGTCTCCCTTCCTGGAGTGACTGCTGCTGCCACGGGTACAATATCAGGATTATAGGGAGCATAACTTGACTCCTTCTCCGAAAAAGGAATCTTATTGTTTACACATAAATTTAAAGCCTGAATTTTTATCAGACCCATATTTTGGCCAAAACACTGCTGTTTCCTTAATTGGTTCTTTTGTCCAGAGTGATACAAAATATTTAACGTTTTTTTTAAATTTTTATTTTACAATCCCTCTAATTTTGGGATTATGTTTCCAATTTCTTATCATTCTTCAGGAAGAACTATTGGCACTACCCCAGGGATATCTCCCTGTCCCCTGGAACTCATATTTCCCATTTTTCCTGGCCCTCGTCAGTATGTTGCTACAGAAATTTCCCTTCTGCAGTGTACCACACACTAACATTCCAATTCTGGAAAATGGGGGTGTACTGCCAAGCACTTCCCCGTGCAAGGATAACCGTACACCAAATTTCCCTGGTGTAGTGCCAGCACTTCCCTGTGCAAGGGCTTACCATACACCAAATTTCCTGAGACTCTTCACACAGAGTCTCACCCGACCCCCAATGCAATACTTAATCTTTCTTACCTTGGTCTGTGCACAGAGTTACCCGATCGATTCTTAAAAACCTGGAGTGCCTACCTTCTTCCTTTCCCCACTACTTCATGGATCCTGCCTCTTTAACCAGTCTCGGGCCCTCTGTCAGCTTTCCGCAGAACCACCACCGTCGATGCTGAAATCAGGACCGCTAAAATCAGCGGGGCATGCCTTCCTGCTGCTGCAGCGGTGGAGCTCCCCAGTAGGTGACTGGATCCCGGACGAGCCCCCAAAGTGTGAGAAACACTCTGTAGCCAATAACTTAGGCTCAGGCGAGGATTTCAGTGAAGCAGTAATTTATTTGCAATTGCAATGGCGGGTGCCCCACAAGCAGGAGAGAGCACATCTACTAGTTCCAAAACACAGTTTATATATTTTTTGATGACAGGATCCTCCCTGTTTCCCCACTGAGTGGGTAATCCAGGTTCACAATCTATCTGATGCTTCACAAACAAGGCCTTCTGTAGCCGGCCTGTTAAATTTCAATTTCCTTTTGCCATTTTTACTGTTTGAAGTGGTAATGTTTCTTCACTTATCTGACTTGACTTAACACCGCCATTTTCACCTAATTGTCCTAAGGAGTCTGGTTGTCTGCATTTTATAAGGTTGCCTGCTAAACTTTCTTATTACTGTAAGCATATCTCAGTATCACTTTCCTTCCTTCTAAACAATGTAACTCTGCAAAAACAACTTTTCTATTCCCACAAAGCTGTCCCAAATCCAAAACCTGATTCTTTCTGTAATCTCCAACTCCACTTATAAATTGATAATCCAACAAGAACCAGATTAGGGGACATTCTAGAAAGTTATCCAGGGCAAGACAGAATATGATACATACAAATCATATACGAACAACTGTTTCTGATATGACAGTTTTTCTTCAAGACTTCATAGTCCGTCTTTGGCACTAGGTTCAGGCTAGAGAGGAGAGCAGAAGAAACTAAGCAAGCAGTTGCCAGATCTGAAGGGTTCCTGGTGTGCTCACCATCTGCATAGATGTTATGTTCACCCTGAGGTATGCCCAGTCTTTTGGAACCCAGATAACTGGCAGAACAACAGCATCAGGAACACCTACATGAAAAAGTTAACACTGGGGCCAGACAAAAACAGCACAGAGGGAGCAGTGCTCAGTTCTCTTTTGCACTTCTTAGGCTGTACATATGGCTGCAAGCAGTGCTAATGAGTATGCAAAACAAAAGAGAGAGGAGGAAACCTAAGGACAGAGCATGCCTGCACATCTCTCCCAGTTAACACAGGACTGCTGTTATCATCAGTGTCCACAGCGATCTGAAGGAGAATGAAGACATGTTCCCAACATGCTTTGTCTCTGTTCTCTGACTTACCTCAAGGAAGACCTGTAGATGATTTGTGGGGTAAAGGAATGTACTCAATCCCATTTTGAGACAGCAAGAGGTGCATAATACTGAAATACTGAAACTGTCTCTGAAAAATCTGAAACATTTCTATAGAGTGGAGAGGAAAGGCTGGAATGGGTCTGAGGTGAGAACTGGATGATGGATCAACTTAAATCTCCAGCAACTTTCTGGAAAAGCACCCAACACTCTGTAAGCATTGGGGATCAAACACCAAAGAATTCCCTGTACAATGGACAACTAAATCCATGTATGTGGTTCTAAGCACAACATAAACATAAGCATTTCCATAACATAAGCACTTAGTCCAGGGATTTGCTAGTGGTCAGGTCATCAGGGGACAAAGAACGGATCCTGCAAAAGTTTTTGTGCAATATGTTGATGTTATATATGGAGTGGTAATTCGTGTCAAGAAAATGGTTGATATTGGTGGAGAGGGGGGAGATTTGGGAGTGTGGCCATGGGGGTTGGAGGGCCCCGTGGTTGAGATAGCATTAGACTCTTAACGACGAGGCCATCAGGAATATAAAAGAGTTTAGAGGGAACAAAGAAGGGTGATTCAGGAGACTCCATGCAGTCTCCGGTTTCTTGTTCTCCAGGTGGTTCTCTTGTTCTCCAGCCATTAAGGCATGGATGTTTCTGGGTGTTTGCTGTTGTTGTTACATTCAAAGTTGTTTGACCAATGAAAAGTTGTTTTGAAAAGAACTGCTGGAGAGAAGGGTATAAGAGGGGAGCCTGCTCTCAAGATAAAAAAGAAAAAGAAGATAAAAAAAAGGCAACACGATGAAGTTACATCAATAAAGAAGCAGGAAAAAGAAGTGAAGAGGAACAGGTTGGCAGAATGGAGACCTGGACGGGAACAGGCATATTGATCGCCTCATGAAGATAGGTTCGGCCAGACTCAGCAAACTGCTCAGAGAAGCTTATACAGAAAGTCGCTGGAAAGAGGCGCACTGGAGCTGGAGAGAAGCTCCAGCTGAGAGAAGCAGACTTGTGCACACAACTGCCTCTCGCTGGTAAGCCGTTGCGCATTATGGGGAATCATACGTCCTTAGGAACAAAGACTGTCCTGGTAACCTTACAGCTTATTCTCCTTATTAACAATTGGACAGTTTATGAGCCTGAAATATGGGACCAAACTGAGGTCAAGGTGTGGGACTCTGCAACTAAAAATGACAAGGTTGCAGTGGGATTGCTCGGCACCTGGCGAGCAATCTTTGAGGCCTTAAAGAGACATGTGGAGCCACAGTCAGAAACATGTGGCTTGCCAGATAGTGAGGGAGCTGCGGGCTCCTTTACTGATCCGACTGCTACGCCATGGGCCCCTCTGCTGCTACAGCCATCGAAGGCTTTTGCTGTTACGCCCCCTGTTGACGTGAACGTGCCTTTTGACCCAGGCCTATTGGCCTTGAAAAGGAGATGGATATGCTTTTCTTTGATCCGGGAAGAACGGGATACATAAGGCCTGAAGACCGAGTTGCTTGACAACTTAAAGTGAGACATATTGTTCAAAAGGAATGGAAAATGGAGACTTGTTAGTAATCAAGAAAAGGAATGGAAAACGGAGACTGTTAAATCATGGAACTTAAAGGATTGTTTGTTACCTTTTCTGATCATGAATATGTATAAGCATACTTGATTTTAGTAAGTTAGGGAACCTAAAGGATTGTTTGTTACCTTTCCTGATTGTACATATGTATAGGCATACTTGGGGTTAGTATGTAAAGCAATGTTCTATATATTTAGAATGTTTGATGTTTGTGTGTGCGTGCTGGTGGAGTGTAGACTCCCCGCACACCCAGCGCTGTTTACTTGCCTTTTATACCTTTTAGAAATATTTGTTTTATAAATATTACAAAATTCAGATTGAGTTGAGACCACATTTATAACATTGATATGCAGAAAAGAGTCTTATATCAGATATCTGCCTCCTATGCTGGGAAGCTCCTAATCTTTACTAGTTAGTTATGGACAGAATAATGAGTTTAAATATACTTCCAAAAAATATAATCACCACAGATCAGAATATGCTACTCACACATCTATGTATTTAGTCTCCGTATATCACTCAAGATCAGGCATTGCATTTTTTATATCCTTTCAGCATGTTTCCCTAATTCTTCTGCATACAGTGGTGTGTTTGCTTGGAGTTTAATAGCATCTGTTAATTTAATACAACTCCTCCTTGTCCTCCACTGGGAGGCTGTTAAAACAAAAATGTAAGATTTATTACTGGCTCTTGCATTTTTGGCTCTTGAGAGCAAAACAATAATTCTACGATATCATGATGGTTTTGACCAGTGATGAACAAGCACCTACAACCAGTTTTCTCCTAGGTGTATGACTTGCAGTGATGGTATTCTCTGTAAGGATAGCATTCAAGATTTTTTAGATTATTTGCAGAGCTTCAAATAATAAAGTTGCATGACATATTCTGAACTAGTACTAAAGACAGCATGAGGCAGAAATGCTAGCCAAAGAAAAGAAAACAGATCAGAAAAATCTGGATCAGAAAAATCTGGCTAATATGTTAAGAATTATGTTGAAAATTAACATGACACAGGATAGTAAGAAGAAGAATAGAAAAGCAGGGTGTTCTCAATGCAGCTTTCACTCTCTGCTTCCCTTGGGAAGGTTACAAAGATTCTCTTTCCTTAGCCTTTCTATTGCTAGCTCTTGTACAGTTTCTACTTTGTGAAAAGAGCACCTCCTAGCCTACACATATGAAGCTTATAAATCTGGCATTGATATGCCAATGGCTTTTAAGCACAACTATCTTTCTGAGATCTCCAGTTTTTGCAGACAATCTGGATTTACAGTTCACTTTTTCAATCACACATAACAGCAGAGTGCTTTGTCCTACAATTATCTCTCTTGAGATCCCAGACTTGGAAAGTCAATTCATTGCTTATCTAAGCTTCCACATAAATAAATGGTCATCAGAAATTAAAGCCACGTTTGATGACAATGCTGTGTTACTTTCTCCAAGAACTGTGTTATAAAGTAATGCAAGATAACCTCTGGCAGTCATTGATAACAGAGAAATTACAACACCAAAGGTATTTCATGTTTTATGTGGATGTAGATATACATTTATACATTTCCTTAGTTTTTACAATATTCAAAATTCATGGATATTGCATATGGAACACTGGATAGCATAAATAGGTATTCTCTAGGTAAATCCTCACTGGAGTTTTATTTGAAAATTGATATTATCCACCAGGAGGGGATATCAGTATAAAAATGCAAAGGTAACTAGCAAAACAAATATGCATGGATATGCTTTTCATTCATAACAAGACCCCTTTATACTATACTGACCATGTGCAAGAGCTGTAGTGTGCATTTTTTCCCCAGAAGATTCCTCAACGCTGCATGAAAATATGAAACACAACAGTATAAATTAAATTTGTTCCCTGTATTCTTACTCACTAGATGTCAGTATCCTATGAAAAGCTAACTGCTGGGGGTCAACAAATCTTCCTAAAAAAGGAGACAGATTCTCCCCAAATCAGCTCAATAGTCTTCCATCAACTTCATTTGGAGCAGACCAAAACCACATTTTGTACAGATTATCTTCTGACTGGTCTCAGTTTTTATTAAATTAATGGTAAAAACTCAGTGAGGACAAAATGCAAAGCCTCAGGTTGATGGTCTGTTCATCAGAAACTTAAGAAAGCAGAATTGTCCCTATTTGAAAGCATTTGGCTATTGGTTTTTAAATCTGTCTCCCACCAGGTGCTATTCTATCTTCTTCACCATTGCCTGATGTGTCTTGTGCACTTTGCATTAAATTACCAAGGATGTATGAAACAGCCTTTTAAAAGGCTCATTAACAGTATTTTCTTCCAGTGCCTTAGTTAGTAAAACTACCAGGATTTCCCCCTCCCTAAAATGATACTTTGCACTTCATCATGTTTGTATTATTGGCATAGGTCAACCTGTTGCCTTGGTGATGGAGAATCTGTTTTTTGCTTTAACCTCCATTCTCCAGAGAAAGAAGATAAATGCATGAGGTAAATACCCTCCTAATTCCACGTTTCATCTAAACTTACTTCTTTAAAATAGAAGTAATTAAAAATTAAGTTCAATTAAGGATTAAGTTCAAAGGAAGATATCTATTTTTCCCAAGCTGTCTGAATATAGAACATGCTGTTACAATGTAAAAAACAGTATTATTTCAAGTGAATTCTGTCGATTAATATCTGTTTCTTTATATGAGGTTTCACAGCCCTAACAAGAAAGACCTTCTAATAAGCAGTTTTTACTGCAAGCTCCTGCTCATCTTCTTCCTCTTACTCCAAAATACAGCAAATCTACAAAGCCAGAAGTCACAGGCAGAGTTATTTTTAGGACCATCATATGACTGAAATTTGGAGAAAAAATAGCACAGTTATTGAACATCCTTACTGTGAATGCATCAGGGGAGAGAACCTTAAATCAGTTCTCTTTCTGTAGCACAGTTGAGAAAATGCAGGAACCAAATCTAATGCATAAAATGACCAAGCTTGAGAGAGAGACTTGCTACAAAACTCCTGAAATTCCATCATATTTTCCTTAAGAAAAACAACAACAACAACAACAACAACAACAAAAACTGTCACTCATATGTAATAAAATGAAGTAGGGATGAAATGTACCTTCTTTTAAATACAACCATCAAATTATCAATTGGCACTCAATTATTTTAACACAATCTTTTGGATCACAGATGATAAAGACCAAGAAACAGTAGACTGTCAGTTCCTCAGGAAATAGATAAAAATTACAGTAGACTGATCACTGTAATATAAGTGATAAGAGTAGACAAACCCACACACTCCTTTGCTTTGTAGACAGAGTGAGGTCAACATGTATCAGACTCTATAAATCAAAACTAAAGGGTTTACCCCATGACATTTTATGCTATACATTTTCTTAATCACATAAAACATTAAAAGCATAACTGTTAGTTTTATAAAACCAAACACTGCTTTCTTAAATAAGGATGTGGAAAGTTTGTTTCCAAATTGCAAACTCCTCAACCCTTCAAAAATCAACGATGTGTAAGAGTCAGATAAGATCACTGCTGGAAACTAACTTGAATTTTTGTCCTAGATAGTCTACGGATTTATAGTGGTTGTGAGCCAATTGGTTACATGAGGAAAAGGGATGAACCAACAAGGACAAATGTAGGAAAGAATCAATTGTTCTGTCCATTTTGGTTCTGCACTTACCGAGCTTTCAGAGATTCAGAGATGAAAATTCTTATTGCTTCCTAAAGAATGCAAATCTCTACAGATCCTCCTTTTTTCTTTTCTCTACTCCCTTAGTTGTTCTAAGCACAGAAAAGATGGAAGTAATTCAAACTGGCAGCTGCAGGCAAATTTGGTGATAAAAATAGGAACTAAGAGCTTGGAGCTTTTTCACAAGATCATTTCTCTAGCAGTGAGGTTTCTGTTTAGACAGAGCAAACTAGAGCTCTTAATTCTCTAGATGAGTTCTGGAAGTAATAACTGTAATAAGTGAGTTGTTCATAAAGGCTATATAATGTCCAGAATTATTACAAAATCTCTTTGTCTTGCAACACGCAACATTTGGAAAACACAAATTAGTCCATTGGCTCCCAGTCCAAAGGCTGGCCTTTTGGTTTTCTCCTGCCCAGGAGGAGAAATTACAACAGATGAGAACTCAGTAGTGGATCCAGTTGAAATGTTCCAAAAATTCAACACATTGATGAGAAGAAGTTACATTTTGTGAACATTTTTTGATCATCTTCACCGAGCAGAAGAGGCAGAGCACTGGGGATAATTCCATGGCACTCATTTAACTCTACAAAACCCACCAAGGTGCAGAATCCATTCACAGAAAGGAGCCTTTTGTACATGCCAGGCTAAGAAACAGCCCTGGGCAGCACAAGAAAGGATGCACATTCTTGGGTGTGCACCAGAGAGCCCCAAGGACTGTTAACTGAAAAACATAAACAGAAGTCCACATACAGGCACAGACATATATACACTGGCATTACAAGTGCCAGCTGGATGCCTTTTCTCTGTTTGATAAAAGAAGTAATTTTGTGCTTGGGGCAGAGGTGGTAAGGACCCTCAGTCTCCCAGGGAACCCTCTTTACTTCTGGGCCAGGCTGTGTGTGAGAGGTGCTCTCTGCCTGCTCCCTAGTTACTGTCATGGGGCACATCTATTTAGAGAGGAGGTAGCAGAATGAACTGACCCTTACTTTTCCCTGCCATGTGACAGTCACATGGCATGGGGTGGCTTCACTTCTTGCAGGAGGTGAAAGTGGTGCACTTGTGAAAGCTGTGAGCGCTTGCCCTGTCACTCCCAGCCCCCTTAGCAGGCTTCAGGCTCAGCACAGCTGGGGTGCTGGCAGTGCTTAAGCTGGAGAGAGAGTTTTTAGGTACCTCCCCTGCACTGAAATCTACAGGCAGTACAGCGATCACACTGAGAAGCAGAAAACTGTGATGCCTGGTACTGCAAGGGAGCTTATTTATGCCACTTGAACTGTTCCCACTTCTGGGACAATGCCCATGAGAAATAATCTCGCCTTTAAATGGCTACAAGACTCCTGCATTTGATTGTAATAAATGCATTGTTAGGCTGGTGGAACTGTTGTTAGAAAAGCTCAACAAAGCTTGTTTTCAGTTCTAAAGCATAATAAGCTAAAGCCACTTGCATATCTGTCACAAAACAGATAAAATAAATCTCAATAAACAGAGCAGGTGAAGATAAGGCAGATGTGCATCCAGAGATCTGAGGAACTACATGTACTGTTTGTTGACAAAAAAATAAATAAATAAAAATAAGTCTGAAGCCAGAAAAACGGTGTCTATACCTAGTGGAATTCATTCAGCTACAGGGTTTGGGGATGCACTATAGAAAAAGCACGTAATTAATTATGCTTTATTCCTGACCTATTTTATATCAGTAAACCACAAATGCTAAGCCTAAAAGTAAAAGAAGTGCTATGTCAGCTTTCAGGGTGAAAAGCACTGTTTTTGTTTCCTCCACAAAAGTGTGTTTAATTATCTCCTGAGACTGAAGCCAGTAGGAATGTTGAACTGTGATCTGTTCTTATTATTCATTATTCAGTCTTCCCTGAATTAGAAATGCATACAGTTTACACCAATAAAATAAAATGAAATAAAATGAAACAAAATAAAATGAAACGAAATGAAACGAAATGAAACGAAATAAAATAAAATAAAATAAAATAAAATAAAATAAAATAAAATAAAATAAAATAAAATAAAATAAAATAAAATAAAATAAAATAAAATAAAATAAAATAAAATAAAATAAAATAAATAAAAATCTAACAACCATCTTCAGGTGCATTTTTATAAAGTAATTCAGGGCTTTCTCCAGTACTACTTTGAGATTTCCCTGCTGCAGAAGTTTGAAATATGGAACTGCTGCTGTACAACCTGACTTAATACCAAAGAAATGTCACTGTAGATATCAATCCTGATGCCATACAGCAGAGCACAACCTCTGGTTTAATAGATCTTTAAGCTAGTCTGCCAGCTAATGGAGGTAGCTAAACCTTCTAGAAGCTGAGCGACACTTCAATTTAGGCCAGCTGTGGCCCAGAACAAAGCACAGTGGGCCTACTTTTGCTCTGTTCTGTGTCATTTTCAATCAAGTATTGCAAAGGGTCCACCCTTAATAAAATCATGAACTTTATCCACTACTCATGGCTTATTTTGATTATGAGCCAGCTCCAGGAGAGAAATCACAATGACTATCCAGCCATGTGTCAGAAGCCATAAAGTATTTTTGTTCCCACCAGAGCAAAGTTGGAGTAAAGTCAGTTCAGCACAAGCCTGCCTAAAAGAAAAGCAGGAGAGCAACATTTTACATTAATCCCCTAATAAAATTGGAAACGGGAATAATGGGCATTCTTATCCTGTTCCTGATTTGCTACTCTAACAGTACTGTATCTATTATCTTCTGTAATTTGTGAGCTATTTTATTTTAAATTTGCTGCAATATAACTATTACTCGGTGAAACTGAGTAAAATTTGGACCCACTGATACTTCTCTTTTGCCATCTGTGTGAAATCAAGACTGCTAATAATGAATATCTAATAAAAATATGCTGATGTAACTTTTGGATATTGAGGAATGTATCATGAGAGAAAGGATGACAATTGTTTTAAAACTCAGCTATCCCTATATACCCTAAGAAGCAACACAAGGATAAGAAAAACATGTCTGTTAATACCACTTCTAATATAAGCCTTTAGTCATTTGGATATACTACTAACCTTAAGTCTTCTATTGTTATCATTTAATATTTTTCCAGACAAATTAATCTCAACATTTTTCAGGACCGTTTTTTTTCCTATAATTTCCACAGCACTGTATCTCTATAAACCTTTATCCAGCATAAAGCTGTAAACCCAAGAATGATCGTATTTTTAAAGACAGAAAAAAAAAAAAAAACTTTTTACAAAGAACCAATGAATGTCAAAAGTCAAGGCTAGGTGCATTTTATATTTCAAAAATCTCTTAGGAACAGTTTACATTAAAAAATATATTTTTAAAAGTATTTGTTAATACAATACAACTTCACAAAGTTTAGACTTGTTCATTATGTCAGTCTTTGTAAATAATATGTGATAATAAAGTGCATTGTAGCATGGTAACATAATTCACAATAAATGAGAATTTAAAATGAATGCTTAGTAACCAAAGCCTTTTTTCAATGGTTCAAAGACACATTTTCATTTTATGACATATGTTTCCTGCTCATTACTTGGTACATATTTCATATGCTCGCATTTGGTTGAGGTGTTTAGTAAACAAACTTCAGATGATGCCTAAAGCAGGAGAAGCAAGAGTATTGGATCTGTCACCTTAGCTAACTCTTAGCTAACTCTTACAAAGTTAACAAAAATCTTATTTTAGTTCCTGCTCTGACAGTTCTCACATCAGTCTTAAAAGCCAAATGAGACAGAGACAGAGCAAGAAGGAAAGAAAACAGACAGAAAATATTTAGCAGGTTTTTAAAAGCAAATGCACTACAAAATAAGACAGACACAGAGCCCACCCTCTGGTGTATGTGGAGGGGGGTCCCAAAGGCATAGACTTTCAAAGCCAAGTCCAGAAATCCTGAGTCCTGGCAAGAGCACTTCTTGTGACTGTTGCTAACATCTCTGCCCCCCAGAACCTTAATTACAAGATAATCTATTGACACCCTTACAATATGCACTTCCTTATTTTCCAGAGAAAATTAAGTAGTTGTATGAGCCATTAAAAAAAATAAATAAATTGGGAAATAGAAATTGGTTGCTTTTTAATATAAGAGCAAGCACACAAGTTTGTCTTGTGGCTTTTCAGGCAAGAACGAGTAAATCTCTACAAATAAGATAAATTTGTAGTCCACACTCCTACTATGCCTCCCTGTCACCTTTACCATACACAGGAGTTTATGGTCTGGATACGACATCCTTTTCAACAGATCTAGCTCTTTAGTTGAAACAACAAAAACTCCCAAATTCTGAAGTCTGAGAATCAGTCCCTGCAGGAAATTCAAATAGGTAAAAACTCGCCCCCTATTATATCTTCTAATCATTCTTCAAAGCAGGATGTACAATCCTGATTTTGAAGGTCATGTGCTAGAATATAAAAGGGGAATACATAGCCTCTGATTTATCTAAGAAAGAAGGGAGTTTTTAAGACAGAACTGGACTATCAAGGGCATATCATGCACTGGATCAAGGACAGGCCATGCATCTAATGGTAGCAGCTAAGCATTGCTGTTCCCAGCAGTTCCCTAAAATCAAAAAATGTAAACATTTTTTACTGAATCTGTGTTAGGAATAGTAATGTGCAGCAAAGGCTCAGAGTGACAGATCAAACCAGTAAAGCCTGAAATGGACACTGTGAATTGGACCTATGTCAGAACCCTGTTTTTATCAAAGACTGGGGATTGGCTCAATTGTTTGCATGCAACTTAGAAAGAAAACTTAATTTAGTCTGTAGTAAAATCTGAGGTTAAATGAGTGTGAGCAGACTGGTTGTTTCATTAATAATTTCTTTATAACTTTTTGATCTACCTACCTTATACCCCCCTCCCCCAACCCTAACCCTAATGCCACCAACCCCCTCCCCCGCCCAAAAAAAAGCACTCTTCAGGGATGGGGATTTAACATTGATTCTTCGAGAAATTACCTTCCTTAGGATGCTTCTAATGATCTGTTGACTCTTTTACCAATACACCAGCAGATGGAAGATAATCCAGTTTGACAGAGATTAAATGTCACTTCTGCTGCACAACACAGAGTTCAGTATAAACTGAATTTAAGTCCCCGTTCTTGTTTTCACAATGCAATCTCTTCATTGCAACTGCATCAAGGCAAAGCCTTTTTGGTTTTTGGCAGTGAAGGGGGAATCTCAGCATTTCTTCAGCTTGTGGAGACTGAAAGTACCAACCAGAGAGAGGATCTTGAAGTGGAAATCAGCAGAGGAACTTGGTGGAGGAGGTGGTGGTCATAATAGGGACAACAGCTGAAAGGAAGGCATGAGCAGGAAGAAAATCCTACTACGCGAAGACTGTCAAAATAACACAAAAGCAGAAAAATAGCATGAATTGTCCATATTGAATGTTTTGAATGCCCTAGGCTGAAGCTATTAGGCCATGATTTTCAGAGAATGACAATGATCAATAACTTGTTGCAGAGATGCGCAAAATCTGTCAGTGTTAGAAAGAATTCTTTGAGCCATTTTGCAGTGGTTTATACAGTATTTACAGTTACATACCACCCCACAATGCAGAAGAAAAAACAGAAACACTTCATCTGAGGACTGAAACACCTGATTACAGCTGGAAACATGCAACCGATTTCTAAATAAACTTCCAACTAAAACCTAACTACACAGTACAGAAAGGCTCTAGAATATGTTTACTCAAAGGACTGCAAACAGTAACAACCTTTAGTAATTGGCTGATCATGGTGAAGATGATGTCACTGGGAATAAAGAAAGGGTTTGGACATGTATTATTTATTATTCCATTTACAAGTAGTTTATGAATAGCTAAGAGATTCTTAATAGCAGTCCTAAGCGTGTCACAGACGTTGATAGTATATGCAATACTTGGTTATAAGCAATACATTGTTATAAATTATGCATGGATTTCTGGGACTTTCTAATGGCACTTTATTAAAAATCTGCTGGGTCTATTATTGACCTATTCCACACAATTTTTGAAAAAAAAAATGCAAATTTTGATAAATGTTTGTGTTTGACTTTCCACTTACAGTCGCTATTCTCCATTTGATGGTTAAATCAATGGGTGAAGAAAATTAATGGAAATTACTATTTCAGAAAAGCACATTTTAACCAAGCATCATTTTTCAAGTACCTGCATTATATAAAAATGACGATGTTTGTTCAAGGTCGGAAAAACAAGCTGAAAATTACTTTGTATTCAGATTGCAAAGTGCCTTATGCTACCAGTTAACTTCATCAGTTTATTTTGTATGTCAAATTCTCCGGTTGATCACTGTCTGCTGCTGTACTACAGCAAGATACAGATATAAAATGTAGCACCATTTTGAGACAGACAAAATACTGAACGGTGCCCATAGGAAACAAAGTTTTGATGCCTTTATTATCATTTTCCTTTACAAGCTGGGAACTGTTTCCAGACTGACCATTTATAATACACCTGTTTCTCACCTTCATCATTTTAGTAAAATGCTGACATTCTATATTCTACACCACCTAAAATCTGATCCCTTGTCTATGCATTTGTTGCAAAGAGATGTTTTAAAATATCATGAAATTTCATCTCAATTTCCCACAGGTGCTTGTCTCTCTCCCATGAACTACCTCCTACACTAAATATGTAAGGTTACTGTGCCTCTTAAACAATTTACTGGTGACCTACTGTGAAGAACATAAGAATTGCTCTTTAAACATTTACCCAAAGCCTGAACTGAATTAAAAGCTTTTCATTTGTTTTCTGATAGTCTGAAAAACTTCAGCAAAGACAATAATGAGAACACTTCCAGTCACTGTCGAGAAATGATCCTTTCTTCCTCTTCCTTGTCACCTTCCTTTCCACAGGGTCCCTTGCTTCATAGCCCTTTTTTATTTTCCCTGTCCTAGGGTCTTGGAGAGTTTGGGGATACAATGGCATCCCTGTGTTGGCTGTGTTCTGCTGAACTCTTGGACTTGATGATCCTTGTGGGTCCCTTCCAACTTCCATGTTTCTATAATTTTATGATTTTACTGTGGTGAAAATCATCAGTTAGACAAATTTACCAACCTCTAACAGGGTTGTTCTCTCTCTCAGGATCAAAAGACCCAACACCATTCAAGGTGGAACTGAAAACAGAGAAACATTCTGAATTTCTTAGCCACTTTTCTTTCCATAGACTACAGGTCTGTACTTCTCCCATATGCCAGCACCAACTATCTGCCTTTCAGTCTACTGTTATAAATGAGGTCTGAATTCAATCTGAATTTTGTAGTATTTATAAAACAATTATTTCTAAAAGGTATAAAAGCTATAAAAGATATAAAAGACAAGTAAAGAGCGCTGGGTGTGCGGGGAGTCTACGCTCCACCAACACGCACACACAAACATCAAACTTTCTAAATATAAAGAACATTGCTTTACATACTAAACCAAGTATGCCTATACATTCATACAATCAGGAAAGGTATCAAACAATCCTTTAAGTTCCATAACTTAGCAGTCTCCATTTTCCATTCCTTTTGAACAATATGTCTCGCTTTAAGTTGTCAAGCAACTCGGTCTTCAGGCCTTATGTATCCCGTTCTTCCCGGATCAAAGAAAAGCATATCCATCTCCTTTTGAAGGCCAATAGGCCTGGGTCAAAAGGCACGTCCAGGTCAACAGGGGGCATAACAGCAAAAGCCTTCGATGGCTGTAGCAGCAGAGTGGCCCATGGCGTAGCAGTCGGATCAGTAAAGGAGCCCGCAGCTCCCTCACTATCTGGCAAGCCACACGTTTGTGATTGTGGCTCCACATGGCTCTTTAAGGCCTCAGAGATTGCTCGCCAGGTGCCGAGCAATCCCACTGCAACCTTGTCATTTTTAGTTGCAGAGTCCCACACCTTGACCTCAGTTTGGTCCCATATTTCAGGCTCATAAACTGTCCAATTGTTAATAAGGAGAATAAGCTGTAAGGTTACCAGGACAGTCTTTGTTCCTAAGGACGTATGATTCCCCATAATGCGCAACGGCTTACCAGCGAGAGGCAGTTGTGTGCACAGGTCTGCTTCTCTCAGCTGGAGCTTCTCTCCAGCTCCAGTGCGCCTCTTTCCAGCGACTTTCTGTATAAGCTTCTCTGAGCAGTTTGCTGAGTCTGGCCGAACCTATCTTCATGAGGCGATCAATATGCCTGTTCCCGTCCTGGTCTCCGTTCTGCCAACCTGTTCCTCTTCACTTCTTTTTCCTGCTTCTTTATTGATGTAACTTCATCACGCTGCCTTTTTCTTTTTTTCTTCTTTCTTCTCCTTTCTAGAGGACAGGCTCCCCTCTTATACCCTTCTCTCCAGCAGTTCTTTTCAAAACAACTTTTCATTGGTCAAACAACTTTGAATGTAACAACAACAGCAAACACCCAGAAACATCCATGCCTTAATGGCTGGAGAACAAGAGAACCACCTGGAGAACAAGAAACCGGAGACTGCATGGAGTCTCCTGAATCACCCTTCTTTGTTCCCTCTAAACTCTTTTATATTCCTGATGGCCTCGTTGTTAAGAGTCTAATGCTATCTCAACCACGGGGCTTTCCAAATCCCCATGGCCCCGTTCCCAAATCTCCCCCTTCTTTATTAATATCAACCATTTTCTCGACACAAATAACCACTCCATATATAACACTACCGTTTTATTTCTCTTCTGTGGAAAAGACCTCGGAATAGGCAGGGCTGGTGAAAGGTTTTCAAGTGAAAGATTTTTTATATTTTCTTGATCCAACTATTTCAAGACAAAATCCCACCCAGTTTGGTCCCTTAAAAAGACCAGCCAAGTCATTGTGTATATGTGCAATCACCCTTTCAGTCTAAACAAGCCACCTACAAAGTGCTAGATCAGGAATTCCATTCCAAAGGTGCAGTCTAGTGAATGCGTCAGGCAAGTCTTGTGCAGTCAGTTATCTGTTATCAACTGTTGGGCAACTCACTGTTTACACAGTATAGTCTGGTTTCTGCTTGGAGACAATACCTACTGTAGTCAGACTATGTACTCTGTAAATAGAAACAAAATTCCCCAAGGAGTCCAAGCCAGTGCCAACATTTTGCTTTAAATTATTGGACCAAATTAACCATTTCCTACAGTCTGGGATTTGATTTGATTTGTCTCATACTAATCTCCACAATGATTCAGTCACCCTCACATAAACTCCTCATGACGACTCTTCACAGGTTTTATACAACCCCATTGCCTTAAGACTTATAATTGATAAATTATTATGAATAGTATTATCAGCTAGCAGTCTGGCAGTTTAATTACTCTGCATAGTACAAGGAGTTTTATTGCTTTTGCTTTTTGGAGTTTCCGTTCAAAAACAGAACAGGTTTATGAGCACAGCATACTTGAAAGTCTAGTTTGCTTCAAGCTGTTGAAATAGTGTTTCTTATTTTCCAGGTTTCTTTCCTTTTTTGGGGAAACAACTGATTTAAGCCTATCCTGGTGAGTAACTCCATAAACACATTTCTGATTTGGTACTAAGTTTCATGTTTCTACAGATAATCCAGCCTCTCCTCTAATGAACACAGCCCGTGAATTTTACATAAAAGCATCTTATCTTTCAAAGTGACTCAAGTATAGTTCAAGATACTTAACTATGTATATTGGAAAAAAATGGGCCAATTGGCAGGACTGCTAACTGCCCAAGTAACTTTGAAAAAGAACATAACCATCTGGGTCATTCAAGGCAAAGCAATCACACCTATGAGAGTTTTCATATATTCCTAGGATTCTCTTTCAGTTTATTTCAATGAGGGAGTAAAGAGACGACTTGCACCTTTGTGCCTCTAAATAGTTTTCAGATCTAGACACTAAGCCATGCAGCCTAAAATCTTTAACATTTTTGTCCCTGAGCCTCTATAAGCCTTGGACTGGTTGACCTCTATTCCCATGTTTCTCACCAAATAATGACATCATCGAATAAAATCAGTTTATTTAAAGTAATATTATGTTGTCATTGCTGCACCTGAACCCGCCTTCCCTCCCTCTCCCCCCCCTTGCAACAGCTTCTTACTGATAACACTGGATAATCTCTCTTTCTTTTATCATGAAAAATATCACCAATGAAAACAGACAAGACTTAGTTTTATTTGCAAGAGATAAATGAAATTCTGCAAAAACAAAGTTGAGACATGCTCCCTTCTCTTTCCCTCTTCCCTCCCCCCCCCCCCAACAGGTTTTTATTTATTTATATATTTTTTTATTTATATGTTTACAAAGAATGCAGTGCGCTGTCTTCTTTTATGGGACACTTCACAAGAGAGTGAAGTGACTCCTTGAAGAAAAGAGAAAATATATATATTATTTTGCTATGTGATAATATGCTTTGTTTATGTTAGTCATTTGAATACTGAAGAAGTACAAGACGCACAACATAGAGCCAAAAGAGTCAGAACATACTTCTGGAGTTTATTTCTAGCACATGGTGAAAGTTCACAGTCTAGCTCAGAAAAACCATTTACTTAGCTATTTCCGATTGTTTAACTTCAGCTTGTCCCTGCCTACTGAATCATAAGGTAGCTCCCTGCAGGCATTTAAAGAAAGTCCCTCTCCATACTCCCGTTGTGTCATTTAAAGGGATAAGGGGAAGCTACTATTTTTTTATCTTCCTGTAATTAAAAATATATTAAACAAAAATAATAGTTGGAGACAGTTTGTTAAAACAGTATCTCTAAAATGAAGCTTTTCTTGGTCAGTTACTGATGTTATTTTGCTTAGCAGAATGTTTTCACCATTTCCTGTACTTGTTTGAACTAAATTACATTAAAAGGTTTTTATTACAACCAAAACATCAGAAACATTTATGTAAACTAACTCTGAAACTTTTTAAAATTAAGTCATACATTTCTATTAATCCCAGAGACTTTGGCATAGGCTGTACTGGTTTCCTTCTTATAAGCATACACTTTTAAAAGTCAGAGCATAAAACCATCTCTACAAAGAAATCCTTTGGACCTGAGATAATATCTTATGGAGTTGTTCCTTCTACCTATTAACTTCTCCTCATGCTTGGTGTTATGACCAGGTTCACCATTACAGATGGTGAACTCAAGCAAGGGTCTGTTACTCAGCTTTGATTAAAACCTGAATTCTCCAGCAAAACCACAGACCTCTCACCTAAGATCTGTTTTAGTCAATTAGTTTCTACACAAACAGTTCAGTGAAAACTCCTTATGAAATTTGTCTTTGATTGCAAGCCATGCATCCCTCACAGGTATCTATTTATTCAGTTCCACAGAATTAAGTGGAATTGCATCTTAAGAAAATAAAAAATAATGTGGCTTTATTCTACTCTCCCTCATCTCCCTAGTTTGACAATATGCAATTGTCTGCAGTGTAAAAGAATAAATGATTTTACTTCATCTTTAGCAGACACTGGAGATAGCAGGGTGACATTTAAGTCATTCAGGGAAGTAATGGGTAAGTTTAGAGCTATTGGATAAAAAGCAATAAAAGGGGTTTTAGTTCAAATGGCCTTCAGTGAAATAGTTAACTATTTTCACATTGGCAAACTGTAAGACTGTTCAACCTCTGAATGGGTACTAAGCACTTAAGATATGCCATAGTCATTGCTTCAGTTGCACTGTCCAGACTCAACCATTAGTAAAACATCAGTCCTCAGGTGATTTGTGGTTGTGACTTTTATGGATACATGAGATGGGAAATGTATACAAAAATGGACATTTATATCCTGGATCACAGTTCTGTGGACAGTGTAAAGGATGCAAGATATTCCACTGGCACACAGTACCAAAGGATTTAAATATTTCTGATCTTACTGTGACTAGCACCATCACATGTAGCAACATTCTTTTTCTCTACAACACACAGTTATGCTCAATTCCAGGAGCCTGAGCTCACTACAGACCAGCACACATTACTGCATTACACCAGTAGGAACTGTTTGCCTTGATTTGCTCCCTGCTGCGTTTCCCTATTAGCCTTGTTGCTCTGCTCTGTTAGATCTGTATTCCTGTCAAGTTCTTATCTCTGTCAATCCAGTAAAGACAAGTCTGGAAGATTTTCATGATTCCCAGCCTTTGAATTTTGACATATAAGGGGAGAAGGAGAAGAAACATTGGAGAGCTAGATTAGGACAGAATGAGGAAACCATGACAAAAAAAAAGAAATGGCTAGAAAACAAACAAACAAACAATATATGCTTATGATCCCTTTTCATTTAAAAGCTCAGTGTATTTTTACAAATTACGTAATGGCTCCAGTTTGGTAAATGAACAAATTCAGCTCAGTGACCTTTAGCAATATATTCAAGATCCTTCATGCAGTACTGAAATCCCACTCTCCCCTTCATTGTCCTTTTGATGCATATCACATCTAGCCTACAGCTCAACAGAACAGATTGAAAAATAAACAATTAACTATTTTATATATTTTATACAATTTTAAGATTAGAACTTGCCAAAACTCATGGATAGGCCTGATCTCAAACTTGGGCTACATCTGTCTAAACAATCAGGCTGCTTTTGACCCAAGCTTTCAACACTCAGCTTTAAAAAACACATTCAAAGAATTCAAAATAAACTTAATTTAAGGTCATGTAAATAAATTATTTTACTTTTAATTATGCATTTTACTTTTAATTTATGTAAAATGTTGGTATGAATTTTAATTATTGTTAGGAAGTTTTGTATTTTGACAGCTAGTGATATGTGTCACCTGATTAGCACAGAGGAAGAAAGAGAAAATACGGGCAGGTAAGTTAACTAGCCTGTTTTTTTGCTTAAAAGTTAAGCAGGCAAATATTTAATAGCTTTGATTTTTATGTTATACTCTTTCAGTTTTATATTCATATTCAGTAGACATATTCATGTCACTAATGACCATAACAGGAATAATTCAATTGCCTGGTCATGGTTAATTTGCAAACCCAGGAAAACAATACCAATTTTCAACATTTAAATCAGAATCATAGATATTCAAGATTAACTTAAAAATATGTATCAGGTGAAAACGAGGATTCTAAAGACCATTAATCCAGGAAGAAATGGGCAAGTCATAAAATATACCAGTCTGAGCAGAAGTTCAGGTCTATACTGTATAAAGTCTACACAAACCTGTTTTTATCCCCACCATAAGGTGAAAGGTTGAAACAATCCTTGGAATTGTACAACACAAGAAGTGACAAGACATTACCTGGCAAGCAACAGGGAAAGTCATATGATCCAAAGTCATAATGACAGTCGTTATTTAACAGCACTTGTTCTCCCTCATAAAGCATAGACTGAAGAGTTGTGAGCAAAATCTCCCTGTCAAGAATGAAACAGTGATTAATGTCAATAAATTAGTACATGTCTTAACTGCTTACATAACCTCAGAATAACTCATTGTCATGTCTTTTATGTCCATAAGCATACCTTGGCCTACATACTTCTGTTTTTCACTCTATTTGATGGGGCAGTCTTCAAAGGATTCCAATTTCTCAACAACACATATGAAGGGATTTGAGCTCCTAGGACGAGCCACAGGAAAATAAAAAAGCAGAAGCTGAACTTTGAAATTATCAACATTCAAGAACAGGTATGAAACCAAATACTGCAGGTTCTCAGTGTTCATAAAAGATTACAGTCAGTTACACTCAGAAAGGAATGAAGCTATGGTGATGGCTTTCAAAACATAAAA
This sequence comes from Netta rufina, assembly GCF_964035555.1. Lineage (NCBI taxonomy): Eukaryota > Metazoa > Chordata > Aves > Anseriformes > Anatidae > Netta > Netta rufina. The sequence goes on along the minus strand of NC_140124.1, from coordinate 71,424,250 downwards.
AAAAAAAAGCAATCTGTGAAGAAAAGTCCGGTACTGGTTGCTCAAAACTAAGCAAGCCTAGATTCAGAGGCCACAAACAGAATTTCTGCAGGTAGCTGGTGATACAGTACTTTATAGACATTGAAATACTTGGATATGACTTTGTATCCACTTGCTTTTTTGATATCCCATCAACAATATTAAATGACTGACTAATGTGTGAGCCTCTCTTGTACATTCTTTTGCTGTAATATCAAAGCACTTTCATACTGGTTTCCTAACTTCTGTGGTCATTTTAAAATGTTTGTTATATATAATCAAGCTTTTTGTATGAGGACCGAGCTTTAAATTTGGACTCTAAGTTACCACATTTGCAATCTCATCTGATATAGACAAGCAACATGATTGGATTCATTCAATCTGTTCACTTTTGAGAATACACCTTAATTTGAGCTTAAGTTCCAATGGCTGTTTTTTGATGGCCCATGAACAGAAAAAAGAATTGTATTCCTCAGGAACCTAATATTTTTCAAGTTACAGCTCAGCATCTAATCAAGGTTATTTTGGTTAATAAAGCAAAAATTCCATCAAAAGAAATAAATTATTTTCTGAAAATTTTAAGGAGCCAAACTTACCCTGGGAGGATCTATTCTATAAAGCAGAACAATTCTGTATGAACATTGGATGTGTCCAGATACAGCTATACAGTTTAAAAAACAAAACAAAACAAAACAAAAAAAAGTAGTTATGTCAGACCTAATTTAAGGTTGTGCATAATGTCAAACAGATGAAAATTCAGTTTCCACTCAATAGGCAAGAAGTAAAGAAGATAAGGACACTATCTATGTTCATTTCCTCCTAATATTTCCTCCTAATATTTGTTGTCATCATGAAATCTAAAAGTGAAGGTGAAGCTTTAGCAGGTTTGATAACAAGGAATTCTCAAGGACATTACAGCTTAACACAGACAGGGTCAGAAAAAGTAAAACCAAACTGCTGTTGTCAAACCTGGAGTTCAAAGCAAATCGATTTTGAAAATATAAGACATATACAGGCTGTTCATCCGAATTCAGGCAGTAATGGTTGTACACCTTATCAAAAGCCTTCTTTCAAAGACTCCAGTTGGTGCACTGCCTTTGCTCATTATTTGAGAGCAGTGGAAAACATGTGCTGAATAGCAAGTATGTTACACAAAAGATTGAGCTAGGAGAATGGAGGAAGACTAATGCTGATATGTCCACCACAGAAAAACAAAATGTACTAATTGGTTTTGTCAGAAGACAGAAGCAGGTGCTCTCTTCATGATTTAACAAAGACCTGAAGGCTGATTTGTGGTAACAGGCTGATTTGCTCCATTGGCAACAAATTATCAGGCAACACAAGGGTCTGCAAAAGGAATACTCAGTCCTCATTTTTATAGTATGGGCAGAAAATAGGTAAGCATGCTCTAAATCAATAAATTCGTGGCTTCATTACGGAATTTTGTATGGTCATGTTCACAGCAATATCCGAATGCTTCAGAAAAACAGAATTTTTCTAGAACAGAATAGGATCTTCACATTTCTACTGCCAGGAAAAGGGGAAAAGCTGAAGTTTGAAAGGCAGCAGAGCTTAACCCAATTTAGAGATTGGCAAGCAAAGCATATACAGGAATGCTACCCAGATATGAGTAGTATCTGGTTTTTGAGAGTACTTTGCATTCTTATAGTTATTTCTGTGCCCAAGCCTCCGTTTCTGATGGATTCAGTAGCAGCTGTGTATGTTTAGCACTTTCTTTGAAACACTGGCTTATAGTTAACAGAAGTAAGTAAAACTTGTCATGACAGAGAGAATTCTCCTACGCAGGATCCATCTGCTTTACCCTAGCAATACCCTTTCACTTCCTGTGAGCCCTTCCCTCATTCTCTGGATGGCCTTGTTGTATATGGAGTGGTGATTCGTGTCAAGAAAATGGTTGATATTGGTGGAGAGGGGGAAGATTTGGGAGTGTGGCCATGGGGGTTGGAGGGCCCCATGGTTGAGACAACATTAGACTCTTAACGACGAGGCCATCAGGAATATAAAAGAGTTTAGAGGGAACAAAGAAGGGTGATTCAGGAGACTCCATGCAGTCTCCGGTTTCTTGTTCTCCAGGTGGTTCTCTTGTTCTCCAGCCATTAAGGCATGGATGTTTCTGGGTGTTTGCTGTTGTTGTTACATTCAAAGTTGTTTGACCAATGAAAAGTTGTTTTGAAAAGAACTGCTGTGGAGAGAAGGGTATAAGAGGGGAGCCTGTCCTCTAGAAAGGAGAAGAAAGAAGAAAAAAAGAAAAAGGCAGCATGATGAAGTTACATCAATAAAGAAGCAGGAAAAAGAAGTAAAGAGGAACAGGCTGGCAGAATGGAGACCAGGACGGGAACAGGCATATTGATCGCCTCATGAAGATAGGTTCGGCCAGACTCAGCAAACTGCTCAGAGAAGCTTATACAGAAAGTCGCTGGAAAGAGGCGCACTGGAGCTGGAGAGAAGCTCCAGCTGAGAGAAGCAGACCTGTGCACACAACTGCCTCTCGCTGGTAAGCCGTTGCGCATTATGGGGAATCATACGTCCTTAGGAACAAAGACTGTCCTGGTAACCTTACAGCTTATTCTCCTTATTAACAATTGGACAGTTTATGAGCCTGAAATATGGGACCAAACTGAGGTCAAGGTGTGGGACTCTGCAACTAAAAATGACAAGGTTGCAGTGGGATTGCTCGGCACCTGGCAAGCAATCTCTGAGGCCTTAAAGAGCCATGTGGAGCCACAGTCAGAAACATGTGGCTTGCCAGATAGTGAGGGAGCTGCGGGCTCCTTTACTGATCCGACTGCTACGCCATGGGCCACTCTGCTGCTACAGCCATCGAAGGCTTTTGCTGTTACGCCCCCTGTTGACCTGGACGTGCCTTTTGACCCAGGCCTATTGGCCTTGAAAAGGAGATGGATATGCTTTTCTTCGATCCGGGAAGAACGGGATACATAAGGCCTGAAGACCGAGTTGCTTGACAACTTAAAGCGAGACATATTGTTCAAAAGGAATGGAAAATGGAGACTGCTAAGTTATGGAACTTAAAGGATTGTTTGATACCTTTCCTGATTGTATGAATGTATAGGCATACTTGGTTTAGTATGTAAAGCAATGTTCTTTATATTTAGAAAGTTTGATGTTTGTGTGTGCGTGTTGGTGGAGCGTAGACTCCCCGCACACCCAGTACTGTTTACTTGCCTTTTATACCTTTTAGAAATATTTGTTTTATAAATATTACAAAATTCAGATTGAGTTGAGACCTCATTTATAACAGCCTCCATGTTCAATGGATGCAACACTGATTTATTTTTTTTTTCAGCAATAAATGGAGCCAGTCCATAGACAAAGATGATAAATCTTAAATCACAATTATAAATACCAATCAAAATATTCTTCTTTTACGTGTTTCACATTAGGGTACATTTACAAAAATTTGCAGCCTTCCACACAGCTATGCATACTGCATACTGAGTGAGGTAGAGTGTCTCAAAGAAAAAGTATGCCATCACATGATTAAATGTGAGATCATATAAACAAATTCAAGTTAAGCTTTCATGGAATTTAAAAGCACAAACTGTAGTTAATTATGTAGCAACACAGTGACACTGAATCATCAGTGGGACATTTATCTTTAAGGGCATTAATCTCTATCTTTGAGCAAACAGAGAGACAACTGCAATCACCTCAAACCTGGGACCAACTTTATCATTACAATTCTAAGGGAAAAATAGGAAAACATATTTTAGCAATGAGGTTCTCATACACTAGCTGACAGTATGTCAAAGCCCTGAGTGCACTCCCCCCACTCCTAGGAGTTTTGCTGGCTACACAAGGTCAGCTTGATAAGAGCTGTTGTGAAGAAAAAGCTGTGTGGGGAGGCCCCAGCGAGGGTTCCCCACTTCCTCAGGGCTGCTGTTAGCTGTGACTTACCTCCACTTTGGCTATGTTGCAGATGTGTTGTAGCCATGTCTGTGTCTGGCCAGGTACCTCGTTGATTTGGATGCTTGATCTTGACTACACAGCCCACCCTGTGACTTCATCACTTTGGACTTGCCCATCAGTCTAGATCCCTTCTGACCTTATTTACTGTCCCCAGACCTGCTCTGCTCTTCCTCGTTCAATACTGTGGGGCTGCAGCCTGCTGGGGAGGGCAAAGGCCTGCCAGGCACCTGAGCACCCGCCACCCCAATTCCTGCACTTGTGGAGCAGCCTGCATTGCTCCTGACAGAAAAAAAAAATCACTCAGAGACTTTATGCTTCACTGCAGACACTGGAAAGGAACAGACTTCTCTTCCCAGTCCAGCCAGTATTTTTACCAAACTATTCATTACCTGTTAAGTATTTTCACCTTCTGGCTTTTGTTCCCTTTGTTTCAGAATCAATAATTGTCTAAACGGAAGGACAAAAGCAGGAAGGGCAGGGGGGGACAGCACAGAAGAGAGAAGCTCTTGGTTTGGTACCAGCATATCCTCCAGCTCAAACTCTCACAAAAAGCCATCACAGCAAACAGGTAGCTTCCCATCTGCAGTCTCTCGTTGATGCTTTCCTGCTTTCTTTATGTTGTACTTACACAGTTTGTGCTCTGCTAGGAGCTACTAGAAATTTCATATTTGCAGCTAAAGTATATTAAACTGGAGAAGGCCTCTTCTGAGCATGGGAAGACAAAGCTTAGCCAAATTTGGGAGATACAGCAAAAATCCAAGACACATCCAAGATATCCATTAACATTTTGCAGCAAATATGCTTAGAATATACATTTTATGAATGTACATTTAATTTAATATTACGTTTATTACATTACATTATAGGATATACATTTAATTTAAAATTATACATTTTGTACATTTTATATTTTATGAGTTCTATTAACTACCATCCTCAGTTGCACAGTCACTTTCACTATGGAATCAGGCAAATCCCACATTTTGTGAATAATATGGATATGTCCAACACTATGAATATTGTCCAATAATACATCCAAATTCTTGCAAATAGGAAAGTGCATGAGGGTAAAGCACCCTCCTTTATTTATGAATATATTTGAATATATTCTGTGACTACTGGCCTAGAACTATTTCTAATATAAGCAAATTTTTCACAGATTTCTTTCACTGTACACTGGATGTTCCTTTATTCTTAACTTTCCATGCATTTAAAGTAGGCTATCTGCATCAGACACATATCAGAGACGAGTATCTCTTAAGAAGTGTATTAACGTCACTGTTAACATTTTTGCCCAGCACTGAACTTTCTGAGGCATTACAATTTTGACCCCATTCTGACTGTATAATTGCATCACAGGACAGAAAATATTTATATCATGTTTCTTTGGATCTGTGTTTTTTTAAAATGATGTATTTTGGATCAGTGTATTTTGCAAATACTTTGTGTAGTAACATTATAGTTCGCATTCAAACTCCAGAAGAATCTTTGCTTCCCAGTGATTTTGATGGAGCTTGAACCACCACCCAAATAAAATAGATAAGATAATTTGTGATAATTCTATAATCTAAGAGAATTCTCAGTATCTTTTTTCACAACTCAGAAACTGGATGGCATCCAATGACATTTCCATTTGACATTTAAAACTAACAAAGTGAAATGTGTGTTGGTTTTGTTGTTGTTATTGTTTTGCTTTGTTTTTTTATATGACATAATTGAACTGTCCAAGACATTTACACAATAAGTTGCTGAAGCCAGAGGTTTGAATGAGTTCAAAAAGAAATAGGACAAAAAAGCGAGGATTGCTCTATGCCTGCCCTCTCGTTCTCCTTCTAAGCACCATCTATAATATACCATCAAAATAGAAGACACTTCTATTCTAAACAGAACTTCAGACATAGCCTTCATGATACATTGCTTTGGAAGAAAAAATATTTTAAAACAAGTGCATTTTTTTCCTATTCAGTGTCACATTTTAGTTATTCTGAAGTCTTCAGGGTCACAGTTGGGGGCAATAACTAAGGAAGGAAAACGTGAAGAAATAGCAGGTTTAATCAGCAAACTTATTATTTGAGTAGTGTTGAATGTCTTGGTACTATTTGAAGAAAATAACTAAATTAAATGGCAAACAGGACTGGAAAGACAGATCATGTCTATGGTATGCATAAAACTGTCAGTTATCATTACACCTGAAACAGATCGTGAGACTGTGAATCATTTTGTAGCAATAGTGAATTTACTGCCCACAGCAAAATGTGTTGTTCCAATTAGCCTTGTGCACTTGTAACAATAATAATCTCAATGCACTTTGTTTTGAGGATCTCAAAGCTCTTTGCAAATGTTTTCTTCTCAAGTCCTCTGTTGCAGATATTTGAATAGCTTTTTATTAGTTTTAGAACAAGCAACAGAAATAATAAGGAATGTCATTGTATCGACAGAATTTTATTCTTCATGAAGTGAAGACCTCATTCACATTCATGAGATAAAGCTTCATTTCCAGGCATTCCACTGAAAACACTGGAAGTACTTACACAAGATTATCTGAATATATATGTCAAAAATCTCTCTGAAAAAAAAAAAAATATATATATATATGCATATATATAATAATAATAACCTCTTCTTGTATGTCACACCCTCTGAATGCATTGCAACTCATAAAGCACAGGCCAGATTATCAGATGGTATAGATTTGCATAAATCCTTTGAAATTGATTGGAACTCCAAAAAAATACAAAAATAGAGGATCTCAAAATTTGTATTTCATTAGAAGTTATAGAAAATATTCAAGTTACACTGCCATTTTCTATTTGCCTTTTATCAATGTTTATACTGTCATAGGCATTTGAGGTTTAGGATTATTTTTTTTCCTATAACTGCATTTTATAACACTGCATGAATGATGAGCACATTTCTGCCTTGATAAAGTAAAACAATATATAACAGTAAAGCTAACACTAGCAACAATTTGAATTACTCTGAGTGTTTTTAAAAGCTCCTAGGATCCTGAGACATTTAAGATAAAGACTTTAAGATAAAGACATTTAAGACTCAATAAGTCTCCAGTGGTTTGTTTTCGTATCTTAAACTGATTCTTTTGTACAGTGCTATAGCTTCTCTGTAGCTTCCCCCAAATCAGAGAGCAACTGCAGTGCCATGCAGAGGTTTTGGTGTGCTGCACTGTGTCCTGTTCTTTTCAAATTTGCCAGTGCCTGCTATTGTATCACCAAAGTAGGGTGTGACTTGATACACGGACAAGTGTTTGGGAGATCACATCAGACAGTCATTCTTTTGGTATCACAGCTACACCTGCCCCTAAACAAACAAACAAACAAACAAACAAAAAGTCAAGTCTCACTGAATGTTTGTAGTTACAGTGTCTGCTCTATTTGACAGTATATGTATGTGTTCCAGGCACAAATGGATGCACACAAATGCACACATTTATGATCAGTTACATAAAGGCTCCTCTGCTCTCCTCTCCTCTCTGTGCAGTCTTCATAAAAAAGCATCAGTGTCAAAATTCTCCTGTCCTGTAAAAAGACATAAGAAAAGTCAATTTCTCTTCTGTGCAGTGTAATTTTCTCATTTTGAACAGCAATACAGTTCTATTTTATTGCAATGACACCAGTTGCTGCTCTTTTAAGTCCTTAAGTACAGAGGAGCAAGAAAAATTCAAACTCCTTGCCTAAACCCTACATGGCTTTGTTAAAGCCAAATTTTGAAGCCATGGAGGGATGATAAAAATCTTGGCCATTGGCTCAAAAAAATCTGTGAAGCAGGGCAGTTTTAGGCAGGTAAAACTAATACAGCTGGTGAGCATAGCCTTCCTTCCATTCAGAGGAGCCTCAACACTTCTGACCAACTCCCACAATGCAGTAGCCTTCTCCATTACACAGGATGTGTTATGCACACTGGACCACCACTTCACTCAAACCTGCCTTAAATGAGACATCTCTGATTCCAGTTTCCACAGCCATTCATACTTATATGGTATACCAAAAATTGTTTTTCTTCTAAACTCCTGAATTGGTCAAGACTCACAGCAGTGTCTCTAATGTACTTTTTTCCAGGTCATTCACATTTATTGGTCATTTGGATAGGTCATGCTAGCTCAAGTTTTCCAACAGCATCAGGATGACAGAGCTGAGTCTCCTTGAACTCTTGAAATGTCTAATATTCTGCTTAAGTCCCTTGCCACGAAGGCTATATCAAGAGCTCCTTGGCTCATTTGGTTGAATAGTACCCTGGTGGATGGGTGTACTCCTGAGGAATACTTCTGTTACTAGTTGTGCGATATTTCACTGGCCTGGGATATGTGGCTGAATACCTTTAGCAAAGTGGGTACACAGCTAAAAAGGGGAACTCAACTATACGGCATTTCCACCCAGAGAGAGGGTCTTTGAGCTTTTAAAGTTTTAAATGGCAGGGAAGTCGTGATATCCACTGGATTCCTAACATATCAGCTGCATCAAACCAATTGCAAGTGCTACGTGAATCACCGGTTTTCCCACATTTATTTTGCTGTGGGCTCCTAGAACTGGCTTCAGAATATTACAGTAACATATAATTTTGCAGGGGAAAAGAATTCAAGCATTCCTTTGTTACAAAGAAACTACTGCACTTGTGATTAGGTACTCAGGAGATGTACTCTGGACAATATTACTCTGTGCATACCTCAGAATTCCTGTTTATCTGCATGGCATTTATATGGGGGGGAGCGGGGGGGGGAGAGAGAGAGAGAAGACTAATTATAGTCTTGAGCTGAAACAGACTCAAAAAGGCAGGTGAGGGCTGCAGGGAACTGTAGACCACCAGGCCTGCTGTGGCTTTGCTAGAGCAGAGATATGGACTGTATTAAATTATCTGGAAGTTCTCTTTGAAAGGCCTATTGTTCTCTTTGAAAAGCCTAACGTTTTTCCAAATTGGTGATGTAAGAGAAGGCAGACAGTTTAGGCAACAGCTTAGATGTCTGCCTTGTTCTACAGTGTTTAATCTTATCTACCTTTCCCTTCGTTATTCTTTGGGGAGTAGGTGGAATGAGATCATCACAAGCCAGTGTCAATAGAGGTTAGAGGTTCATGAGATAGATATGGATCCATAAGCCCTGAAATGTAGTGAATGAGATAACTAATATGTTTTGACAGACAGGTTCCTCTTCCCTTGCAGCCACTGTTCAAGAGAGGGCTGATGAAGAACATTTGAGTGGCTGTTACACTGTATGCCTTGATCACTACTCTCTAACCTAATTAGATGCCCTTGCATGGAGTCTATTCTTTCTTAGTAATCAGTGAGCCTAACAATTAAATGGGAGTGCAACAGAAGAGATTGCATAATGCAATGAAGACAGCAAGGGGGGGTACAACAAATTCTTTACAGAGGTAAGGCTGGAACAACTGTGCTTTGTGCAACCCACTTAATTAGATAGGTTGCTCACGTGTAGAGACCCAGCAGTAGGCAAAATATCTAGAAGTAGATTCTATTTTCCCTTTCCTGCAGAAAAGGCCACATATTCTCACCTTACTTCTCTATTTAATAATACACGATACATGATATAACCCTTGCCAGACTTCTCTCTTGCATTTATGCATTTAATTTTTTCCTTATTCTACAGTTTTGCCTTTATACAGTACATAACACAATAGCATCAAAGTGTTGGTTTTGTTGTTGTTGTTGTTGTTTTGGTTTGGTTTGTTTTTTTTTAGGATCATTCATCTGTCAGTCTGTCAACCCCAGATCTGTTTAACAGATCAAACTGATTATAGGCAATCATTTCAGAAGCAGTGTAGTGCTAAACGAGACCTTCCCAATACAAGTTGAAGTTCTCAGTAAAGCTCTATACTTGCCTTCTGACCACAAGAACCCTTGGCACCTAACTGATATAAGTGATTTCTTGTTACATGTGAATACATGTGAATATTTCAAAGAGTTTAATATTTCTACAGCCTTCCAACATACAAAAGAGATCAGAGAATTCCCTTGGATTTAGGGGACATAAATTTGCCACTCAAAATAAAGAACAGTAGAAAAAGTGCCTTGTACAGATGCGCTTATAAACAAACACCATCAAACATTTAGGAGAGAACAATTCCCAAATCAGTAGACCTGATGATAACCTAAAGTAATAAGACATGCCCTAATGCTTCAGAAATCATCAGCTCTCAGGGTAGAAAAGAGTTCCTTATGAGTTCCTACAGAAATGACTTTTATTGGTGAACCGGTGTTCAAGCTGATGCTAATGTCCCTGTTGCCTTAAGGGAACCAAGCAATCCTCTTTCCTTCTGGAAGCCTAGAAGGTATTAGACAACAGACTTTGGAATGTCCTATTGCTTGTGTTCACTAAATGGGAAAGTTTCAAGTCCACTGAATCCTTCATATTAATCTATGATGTATGAAACGTGATTTCTTACTGCTACTGTTGACTTGGCTCTAGTACGGCTGGCTGTTCCAGCCTTTATTAATCAGCATGCCTAAGACATCTAAATAGATCAAACAGCATGGAATCACGCTGCCTGTTGGCAGAGTTTCAGTAAGCTCACAGTTCATTTCCAAGTTGACTAAACCTAATTAATACACATCTCGAGATAAAACATCAGTAGGGATGTGTTGGAAACTCGGCATATGCAAACAGGTTCATAAGAACATCAGTGATAATTGGAATTTTAGATAGCAATGCTACTTGCAGTGTCAGGATAGTAACCATTCCCATGGAGATTAAGAATTTACTGAAAATTTATTTAGAGGCTTTCACAGTCTAAGTAATGGAAGATTTGAGCAGATGGAGAACCCTTTGCCTCTGGGGCAAAATTAATACTATCTAAATGCCTGTACATGTATTTCCCAGACTGCTGCATGCCCTGAGAGATCTCCTAGTTATTATTCTGCCATTTTATTTCAGAAGAATTAATGACTTCTTAAAATATTTTTAGGTTAGCAAAGGGGATGACAACAGTGAGGTGGGAGGCCACACAGAGTGCAATGTCTCTTCATACTGAAAGGTTTCCATTTCTCCTTCTTTTGGAAATTTTATTTTGCTCCAATGCCTATCCAAAATAGCCCATGTCTCCTGCGTGACAAAGCAACCTGATCACAGTTTTCCATCCTGCACTGCGGTACAACTGGCACTGCCAGTGACAAGGTTCTTCACACTAAAAATATCAATAATATCACCACTAACATAACAGTGATATGCACAAGCTTACAAGAAACCTGCAAGAGCAATAGATTTCTATAGACACAGCCTGGTGAGCAGCCAATATTTAGAAGTTTTCCAGCTTTGAAATGAAATAAAACTACTTGATCTTAGGTACCATCAGCTGCCATCAGCTTAGGTACCATCTCAGGGTGTGATGATAGATGACATTCAAGGGAGTACTTATTTAATATTTGTATTCCTTAGAATAACAAAACCCCTTGCCTACAAGCTTCCTGTGGTACTTCATCCTTCTGAAGCTCTATAGCCTGCATGTTGTAAGAGCCAGGAAGACACACAGTTCTACCTGCCGGGAGACAACTGGCTGAGTCATCTCCAAAAAACAGCACAATCCTGAAAAATAATCTCTCTTGTTTTCTGTAGCTTGGGAGTAAATCTAAAATTCTAGGATATGTCACTTTCTAGGATGAACAGAAATAATTATGTCAAGCTGAAAGTTTCCTTTCTCAAACTATGCCAAATCATTGCGGTATGTAAGTGTGCATTAACTTTCATTTAATAAGCCATGCAAAGCGCTTGCTGGCTCTTACGACATTAGCATGTACTGCAGGCTAATAGGATTCTTCCTACCATGCTCAGAGGAGCAGGACTATCTAACCATCTATCCGTGTCTATCTTGGGTACAAAAATATTATGCGCAGGAAATACCTGGTCATGTCTTAAATTTTACAAAGTCAGCCACCAACATCTTAAAAGACTGAAACAAACTTACTTTACTGAAACAAACATACATTAAATAAAAATATATAAAAAATAAATAAGTAACCAAACACACCAAATTTATTTATATATCGGATCTTTAATATAAAGCTCTGTATATAATTCTGGTTTACAGCTCAAACAGCAGACCAAAACATATACTGAAATTCCTTTTTGCTGTGGCAGGCGGCTTCTATCCTGAACACCAGATAAAATGTTTTGCCCTGGCCCTGTGAGAGTTGTAAGAAGATCTGTTACCAAAATGGAAGGTCAGAATGTGAACTACTGGTGTATTTTCCATGAATTATTGACTGAGGGTGGGTTGTGTTTTTGTTTTTTTTGTTTGTTTGCTTTTTCCAGTAACAGGATAAATGCTTTCAGAAAAAGGACTAACACAGCAAAAGGTTGGAAATATTATTTTCTTTCTCTGTGTTGGAAGAAGCAGGGGAGGAGGGGCAGAGTTTCACTGTTTATTTTAAGGAATGAGCATTTTATACAAAGACTGAGGCCATTATCACTGTAGTCACAGACCACACCAAAATAGGAGTGGATAGGATGTATCCCTTCACCATTTTAGATTACAAATCAATAATTCCAATACTATATTTAATTTGAGTGTATTAATGTGTATACTCAGAGCTCAACAATGACTGTCTTTTCATCTGTATCTATGATTGAGTGCATCTCTTGTTCCAGCTGTGTTGTTTCCTAGCTGTCTTATTTGCACAGAAGAAAAAAATGCTGTTAACCAAGACACGCTCAGGACTCGCTATGGTGAGTCAGCCCACAGCACTCACCATAGACGAGGGCCGCCTATTCCTGACAACCACTTTTAATAGCAGAGAAGACCCATTACCCTTTTGCTCATCACTTTTTCCCACATTTCACAGAATCACAGAATGGCTGAGGTTCAGAAGGACCTCTGGATGTCATCTGGTCCAACCCCACTGCACAAGCCCCTGCAAGCTGGGGGGGGGGGGGGGGGGGGGGGGGACATGGATATTGTGTAGGTTTGGATTGGGTTGGGTTGGGTTGGATTGGTTAGTTGGTTGGCTGTGGTGGGATTTTTTGTGTTTTTGTTGTTGTTTATGTTTGTTTGTTGCCAACTCAATAGTTACTCTGCTGTTGGTTTAAAAAAAAAAAAAAAGGCACAGAAAATCTTAGTGTTCTGATCACTTGATATATGTAATCTCCATCATGAGCAGAACTTTCCCCACCTGGATTAGAAAGATGAGAGTAGCCAACACTTGCCTGTTCGCCAATCTATAACTAAAGTATAAGACGCAAAGACGCAATATGTTTTACTTGAAGTAGTAACTTCAGAGTACATGAAGAGAATTAAAAACCTTACTAGTAATTGAGATTTACTGATGAATCCCTGTGATGTGAATAGTAAAAGCTTTTTTTTTTAAAAAAAAAAAAAAAAAAAAAAAAAACTTTCAAAAGTACAGTCCTCAGTTTTGGCATTTTGGCATTCTTTTCCATAATGAAATAGAGCAAATGCATTGACATTTTTTAGGGGAAAAAATTGATTTTTTTCTGACTTTTGTATTAAATTATTAGGAAGGTAGATGCATCTTAGCCCATATTAGAGCATTCTTACTAAGATATGAAGTGAATTATCATTTCAGCACAAAATCAAAACATATGATTTTTTCCAAATATTTTTGTTCTGCAAGTGAAACTAATTTAGTGAAAAAACATTTTAAGTGTAAATGTTCTTTTATAAAAGAAAATACTGACTACCTCTAAATATTGACAGATAAATCAAGCTAGATATATTGTTTGCTAGATTGAATGTTAGATCCATTGGCCTTCAAAGCTATCACATTTTGCAACCTATATTCAATTGCCTTACAGCAACACACTTTTCTTTATCCTCTGTCAAGCAAATACCTGGCATACTGTGTGCAGTATTGTCAAACAACATAATGTTTCTTTCCCTGGAGTATGGCATGCAGGTTGGGAGGGGAGGAGAGAAGTAAGGATTATTTTAATTTAACTTTCAGTTCTCTCTCAGACAAGTTGCTCAGCTCGCCATAAATTCATCACCACATATCTCAGCTATTCCCAGTATACTTCCTTCAAAAATTTATTATATATGGATGCAGTCATGGAGTAACACAAATGTCTGCAACAATTCCATGACAGAGATTCAGGAGGAATAGTGCAGCATCTCTACGTTTTCTAGCAGCTCTTTCTTAAACTGATGAAGCGATTAAAATTAAACACAGTATGATCCCAGTTGCTGTACAACTGCTTGGAAAATATTGCTTAAATTAATTGTCCATCTAACCCAAAGAGCTCTAAGGTCCAACACAGCCTTTACGAATGTTGCTGTCACTGCAGAAAGAGCATATTAGGAAAGAAGGATAGCTATTGAAGGAGGAAAAGGCAAACAGCCTCATGAACAGGAAAAAGTTAATAGCTATTACAGAACTGGTATGCTACAACCCATTCAACAGCTCTCCAAAACAAAGTACTATTGGATTAAATTTTCTCAGGCAGGATATTTGTCTGAAATTCTAGAGCCATCTAGACAGGATTAAATAGGATAAGAATGTTCCCCATGATAATAAATGTTAAATCCAGTGACTGAATGAGAGGCTGAGGGTGATCCTGTTTGTGTGTGTGTGCGTACAGGCGTTCATCCCACTGTATGCAATGGCTTCCATAGGCTCAAGCAATTTGCCTGCATTTCTGGCACAGCCTGCTATTCTACATGCACACAGTTGTACACATTAAATATTTACCATTGTGGAGCAGAGCGATGCTCTGAGTTTGCAGTGCTGGTAATGATCATGTCCAAGCAACTCTCTAATAAAGCACAGATGTGCTTTCAAAATGGAACAGAAGTGCTGGACGCACATATGCGCACATGCATGCGTGCATACACACGGAATACACTATGGGTTATTTACATTATGCCTGGTATTGATTATTACCAGATGGTAGGGGAAAGCAATAGCTGACAGATTAACCATATGGATCTGCTTTATTTTACCCTAAGTTATAGGTTTGCAGTTCTCCCTCCTCCCTTTTTGGCTCAGAAACCAGTGACATGTTAAGAGGAAAAAAATGTAAACTTACAGTAAGGAGCACATTTCCATCATAAGCTTCCCAGTGCTACTCTCAGGGATTGAGCTACATGTATCTTTTTTTAAGGGGATTGCAGTTCTGGCACCATTTCCTAAAGCCTCAGCCAGTACCATAAGCGAGAGACTGTTACAGACCAATGAACAAAAAGTGGTTTAATACTAATGAGACTTGCAGACAATAGATCCAAACTGAAGAAGCTTAATTTAGGATTCTGCTTTTCACACGGCGATTTCAGCCAGCCTCATATAACAACGTACCGACAAAAAATCCAGAGTTTGAAGTTGTCAAGGCATCATTCTATTCTGAAAACTGGGAGCCCTCAGCAGTGATTTGAGCTTCAAAGCCTTGGCTCTGGAGGCTTTCTAAATAGCTGCTCTTCCTACAAGAGTCAGATATAGCAGGAACTACAGACTCTGGTAAAGCAACAAAGAAAAGCACAGTCCCCACCCAGCTGTGACCTTCTGAGACTTGTGCATTATGCATTAGATGGCTGAGTGTAAATGGATACTTCAGAAGGCTTAAATGAAAAAAATGTCTAATTGACAAAAAAAAAAAAAAAAAAAAAAAAAAAAAAGCTTTTGGTCTTTCTGCTTAAAGTGGTTTTGAAACAATGTATTTTCTGTACAGTTTAACCTTTAATTTCTATTGTTTTGCTTGGCAGCCACCTCCATCCCACTTCCAAGGGCAGAGGGCAAATAACCTTCTATTGCTCATAGGTTTTGTTTATATATATGTACTATTATAGCTATCTAACCTTTCTGCTTTTCAAATCCATCACTTATGCCTACTTCCAAACAAGTTGTCATAGATTTTTCAGTGCCCTGTAGATCCACAAAAGAATCCCAAAATGTGGCACAGTCATCAAAGAAACAACATACAGAGCTAGGACAGAATGTAAAGAGACAAAACAAACTAGGAAATCAGCACCAGAAAGTAATATGAAACATGTTTCAGTGTGCTATTCACATCTTCTGAAGAATACAGGCAGATTGCAGTCTCTCTGGCACTCCAAAGCATTAATCCCTCCTTTCAGTTCTTGAGTCAAGAACTGTGACACGTAGAGTTTGTGAATGGTCAGTTTGGTCCCTCAGTTTTGTGATTGTTTTTGTGCAATCTTAGACAACTGCTTTTTAAATTTATGTTTTTATTACATTTTCTCAGCCCTAAAATGGGTATAAACATTAAACGATGCAGGGAACTGCTAGGAGAATTTGAAAGGCATTTTTGAACTCATAGTTGAAAGCCATGCTACATCTAATCTAACTCTGTCTGGACATAATTCTAAAACCACAAAGAAGCTGAGAAGGTTGCACCCAATCTGGTAAACTGTTCTTGGCTGAAAATTTAATAGCCTGCTGGAACAAATGGCAAAAGCCCTGCTGATTTTAACACAGTTAGGATTTCACTCCACTAAACAAAATCCCTGATGAAAGTCATGCACTTCAAATATTTGCCCACTGTAGCCCTGCATTTTCAATTTCAGAAAGGTATTTTGTAACCCAGGCATGATTGCAGCTTTACAAAATATTATTAAATAGAATGTCAGTGTTTAGTGAAACCTATAAAAAATAAAGTATTTGGTCATAAAATAATTCTGTTTTGTAAACAAAACATATTCAAACTATATGAGCAAGAATTTTTTTTCTATTATTACTTATGACAAAACCTAACAGCTTAACACTCTGCAACACATATGATCAATGCCCAAAGACATATTTTAGAAAACATAAGGCCATTTGTAGTATTTCCCCTTCCTCAAAAAAACAGGCATAAAGTGTTCAATTTACTACAATGCTCTCATTTCACCTACTAAGCCTGTGACAAATCCAATGTGGGAATCAGTAGGTCTTAAATCCCAGACCAATGCATTATCAGATAAACCACATTGTTTCCTTTTGTGGCATTGCTGCTCTGACTGTAAATAAGACAGGAAGCTAAGTCAAGGAAAAATTACTAATCTGCTAAAAAAAGAACAAAGGTTATGGATGTCTCCATGCAGGTGAATAACAAAGTAATATGTGAGTGCTTCTCTTGATAATGGAAGCTCTGCCTAAAATGACTTGTGTGCCCAGGTCTAGTGTTCTTTCTGCGGAGAAACAGATTGACATCCAGTGACAACATCCTAAGTAATTACTCAGAATGACATTACAGTTGATTATTTTAATGTGTTGGCCCTTACTTTGATGGTCCAACTTTTATCTTTCATCTAGAAAAATCTTGGAAAGAGGCACAGCTGATCTGAGGCCCTTTAGCTTCAGCCTAAGGATAATACATTCATGCATTACTTCTGGGCTTGTGGAGTGGAAAAGTTAGTAGGATGCAGGGACAGGCTATTTAGATTTACAGTGTTGTAATGCAGAGGATGAGCACAGTACAAAAAACAGATGCAAATGGGCACACCAGGAATCATGGTAAAAATCATTAAACTTCAGCCATAAATTGTGGTTACACATTAAATGCTTTTCCATAACAGAAGATGGAAAATGTGCTTTCTGTGGAAAACTGCTTGGAGAGCAAACTTAGTACAGAGCACATCATGGTAGATGTGCAAATCCAAACATTCACCCTAAAAAGTCAAATTCAGAAATTTTATTTTTCACACTGTTTTCACCAAACCAGAAAATGCAAGCAATATTTGATACCCAGCTTTGCTCCTGATTCCACTCTGTATTTTAACTCAAAGTTTAAGGCATACCTAACCAATATAAATATTCTCTAAGGAATCAGAATATCAGAATAGGATTTAAATGGCAATGTGTATTCAAGTCCTTCCATATGCAGTACAGGCAGAGGACAAGTTTACCTACTTGAGATGCTATACGCAACGTACCTCACAAATGTTCAAATACCGCTGGGTTGATAGAGGCCCTGAGTGCAGCTTAAACACACTCAGTAGCTCTGCTAGGTTTCTTGACTTAGCTTCTTCCTTACTAGGAAGAAGTAATACTATTTCTGCCACCAAGCAAACATGCCATTTATATGACAATATATATGCCATATGGTATGTTACACAAAGGTGTGGACCCCTTCTTATATAAAAGTTTGTAAGAAATTTTAGCTGGAGTAGTTATACTACTTAAATCCAAAGCTGTGCATCTGTTTTGCAGGAAAGAAAGAAAGAAAAAAAATAATAAAAGAAAAGAATAAAAAAGGACATTCTTATGCTGCCTAAAGTTCTATCTTAGTGTTCTGGCACACTGTGACAACAGACTGAAATTAGATGAAACAGGTGTTCTGTGCACCTTCTTGACAGATACTGCTAAGCAGTGACCCCTGATCTACTTGTGAATCCTAAACTACCTCAGTTTTCAACCTGGTGTACTGAAATAGACCTAATTCAACGCTGTGGACAATAACTACTCCAACCGTCTAGTTTTAATCCATTGCCACAAATCTGCTGGATACCATAGAGGCAGTTATATTGTCCAAAAGTGCTTTAGTCAGTGTAGCTCATTTCACACATTGAACCACTGTAAACAATGCTAGCCATAGCACTTTTTTTGCTAGTATAACTGTGATTCCATTAGTAGGGTATTATCAAGAAAGTTATCCAGTAAAGCTATCCGTAAAGCCAGGTCTTTCATTAGGAATGAAACTGCTAACAAATCTGACATTTAAATTGCCATTACTTGCCAGCTGAGTTATCTTGCTGAAATAAATGGACCATCCACACCTCACAGAACTACTGCTGCAAGCTCTTTGCTCCATACCGATGATTCAAGTTTCTGGGGTTTTCTTTGCAAGCAGAGTCCATAGAAAACATTACTGTTTTTTGAAGTTCAGAGGACCAAGCTACTGCTACAAAACAGTTCCTGATATGATCTGCTACTACTTCCACACCTACTGCAGGCTTTTACCTGCAGTAGCTTGGAAAATCCCCTAGGCTACATGGGAAGTTCCCAAGCTCCGGCTCAGCAGAAGAAAATCTAGATATTATACTGATAGAAATAACTACCTCATGGTTAATGTGAAGTTCTCCTACATGGCTTTGGGTAAGTATTTTTGTTGGTTTTGCTGCAGTCCTCCCACTGGTGAAAGGGAATAGACCTTTTCCCCTTACCCACTGGCTGTCATGGACCTTACACCTCCCTGCAAGTATACAGAGAGTCAAAAGCAGACCCCTTAGCTTTCAAGTGCGTTCTGGAAAAAAAAAAAAAAAAAAACTGATCAAGAGCCTGCTTGCAAAAGAATTGCAAAGCTCTTTCTGCATGCTGCTGTACTGGTCTCAGTCTTTTTAGTTGAAAATATAAGCAGCAGCAATCTTGGAATGTCAGTCAAAGAGACTCTTAGCTCAGGCTATGGCCACATGATCAAAGAGGCCATGCTGCATGTTTACACTTGGAGCATAAAGTGAGTATGGAGCAGACCATGCAGTTGAAAGCCTGCAAAAGAAACAAGCTACATGCTGAAAGAAAGACATTTGATCACACAAGAAACAGCCTTGACTCATTCAAGGGTGCTTTGGGACAGCTCAGAGCTGTATTCAAGTCATGTGGTGGCTTTGTTGCTTTTCAAAAAACAGGACAGATGGATTTGCCTTGGGTTCATGTGCCCCTGGCCTATATGTGATCTCATGTAGCTGTTTACTAGGATGTCCATTTGGTAGGGAATGAAAAAAAAAAAAAAAAAAAAAAAAAGTAAAAAAATACAAGTTTGGTGATTTTTTATTTTTTAAGCCATGGGGTTCCTGGATAATCAAAACCCTGTTTTCTTTGGACATACATATTAATGTGATAGACTATGGGTTACAGAGGTATTTTCAGATTCTGAAAAGACCTTCAAAAACTGGAGGTTAGTAAATACATGTAGGCAGCAGGAGGGGGCTCTTGATTCCCTGCATGAAAAGAAAAAAAAAAAGGCACAGAGAGAGACATAACCTTCCACATCTCTGTACAATAACTCAGCACAGAATTATAGCCCTATCTCACTTGCTTCACACAAGAGTAATGCCCATGAATGAAGGTACCCTGGCCCAAATTCTGCTCTGCCTCCTTTCATCAGCCAGCATGCTCAGCCAGAGTCTGACTAATACTGCGTAATTGATGGCCTGGTAAGTAACAACATTCACAGCAGCTGAGAAGAAAGAGATTCTTGTTGAATAAATTGGACCAGAATTAGAAGGCAAGCACTCCAACGTTTCTAGACATTTCTAACGTATATTTCCGATATCTTGTTCACTTGCTTCAAGAGACACAGAAATGTACATATGTTTAAGACAGCTCTCTGTGCCCTCGAGCATTTCTGAAGCTGCATTTTTAGAGTTTAAAAGTTAGTATACCAACTTGGTGTGATGTATTTGAAAAATATTTGCTTGAACAAAGGAACAAACCAAAACAAACAAAAATTACTATTTTCATTGCTGCCTTTTGCTCTACAGGATGCCATCGCAGCTTTTCAGTATATGAAAGGGTCTTATAAAAAAGATGGAGAGCACCACTTTGCTCAAACAGATAATGATAGGACAAGGGGGGATGGTTTTAAACTACAAGAGGGAAGCTTTAGAGTAGAGATTAGGAAAAAATTCTTCACTCAGAGGGTAGTGAGGCACTGGAACAGGTTGCCCAGAGAGGTTGTGGATGCCCCACAGCTGGAAGTGTTCAAAATTGATTTAGATGAGGTCCTGGGCAACCTGATCTGGTGGGTGGCATCCCCAAGTTCATGGGCATCAAATCAAAGCTCCTATGACTTTTTTTTTTTTTCTTTCAAAAAAAAAATCTGCTGTTTTTTTTAACAATTCACAGATCAGACTGACATAACCTTAAAGAAATGGCTCTTGACTTAAAAAACAACAAGAAGATATTTGTGCTTATCTCTCTGGGCATGGTTCTGCACTCTCTCCTAGCTATTGTACCCCATTGACTCTCTACTTTCAGAGCTCTCCATACAGAATGTCTGGATCTTAAAATGTTGTTTGGCAGTAAGTACTATGGTCTTGGAGGTTTTCAAACATATGGGAGAAAAATGCGATAATCCCTTTAATTCTTTATATCACCAGGCTAACCCAAATGTGTACACCCATTTGTGTAACTCAGATAAACAGTCCATCTTTAATCTCTTTGCCTTCTTTCTCTGGCTGTTTTCTTCGCACTGAACCTAGGCACTAACTATCTCCCTAGGAGGCAAGAAGGAGAAAGGTATGGAAGAAGTGTTAGCTCAACTTGCTCATGCCTTGAGACGCTCAACTTGATGACAGATTTTGAACAATTCTGAAAGTTATGATGGTAGTTACTGGCCATTGTAATAATCTTTTTTTTTTTTAGTACTTGAAATAAAACAGAAAAGAAGCAAAACTGTTCTTTCATTTTCTACTAAGTCAGTGACACAATCAGCTTACTAAAATATGGTAAGGGCATAAATCATATTTTGGTTTTGTCTAGCTCCTTTTCATAGATTTGTGGAAAGCTGGGGGTGGGTTGAATTTTTGTGAAGATTTCTTTACTTATCAAATGGCAAACTCTTCCATAAATAATCTCCAGTGATCTTTTGCTGATAAAAATGACACTCAGATCAGGACAAATAAATGAGAATCAGATTGTTTAATTCCCTGTTCAAAAGAAGAGACTGGATTAATGCAGTGATGACATTGAAAACAATTGTGAGTGGATAAAAATTTCTGTTTAACTACATGGACAGTATTCAAGCCTAAAAGTTCTGTATTTGTAAGGTTCATTCATTTCTTCAGAGTGCTTTATAAATGTTAGAAATCAGATCCTAAAAGGCTCTGAGATCCTTAATTTCCTAGTAGGAGTGATTCAAATCAGAAAGACTTTTTGTAAACAGACTATACATTCTCAGACTTCTAAGAATTGGGTTGTGGATGAAGAGGAAGTGAACAGAAAAGCTAGCACTGGATCTCCAAAGCAATAGCCTCCTGCCTGCTCAGGTTCATCAGGGGGATTGGAAAAAGATGATCTTTAAGGCCCCTTCCAACACAAACTGTTCTATGATTCAGATCAAAATAAACCATCTTTTCTCATCTGGCCTTTTTTTTTTTTTTTTCCCAGTGATAACAGTTCTTAATAAGGAGTTTCTTAATAAAACAGTTCTTAATAACTGTGAGTTTCCACCATTCACTCAGTCTAGTTGTCAAGACATCCTATATTCAGCATTCAAAGGCAACAGCCTTTATCATGACCACTGCCATCATAATTTATTACAAAGTGCTCTAACAGTACCTAGATACCCATGGTCCACATTAGTACCCAATGTGCTAAGGATCAGCCAACTGCTTAGCAGTGCAATTTACTCCTAATGAATAGATCCACTGGAGATAAGCAAAGTCGTAATGAGTAAGTCCTCCCCATTCATAGAATCATTAGTTGGAAAAGACCATCAAGATCATCTGGTCCAACCATCCCCCTACCACCAATGTCACCCACTAAACCATGTCCGTAGTACCAGGTCCAACCTTTCCTTAAATACCCCCAAGGCCGGTGACTCCACCACCTCCCTGGGCAACACTGCTCTTTCTGGGAAGAAATTTCTCCTCATTTCCAACCTAAACCTTCCCGGCACATCTTGAGGCCATTCCCTCCAGTCCTATCACTAGTTACCTGCAAGAAAAGGCTGACCCCCTGCTCCCCACAACTTCCTTTCAGATAGTTGTGTCAGTAAGACCTTGCAATCTGCCCACATTTAAAGAAGCCAAGGGATAAACCATTGGTGGTTGAATCATTTGCAGTTGAGCCTGGAGGCAGTTCTGAGCAACTGAGACTGTGAGTTTTGATTGAAAAATGTTTACACCTCAGACACTGTTATCCAGAAAACATTTCAGAAACAGATTCAAAGTACTTAGGTCACAGGCTGCAGGCCATACCATAAACCTCAAAGATTACTAAGTAGCTGAAAAATCTACTCAAATTCATTGTGAGATTCACAACCTTTGTTAAGCACCATGCATACACATAGAGCAGCCCTCAAGCTAGATAGCTCTAAAGTTATCTTGAAAAGGCCTTTATTAACCACAATGATTAACTACAATATTGGTACATCCTTAAATTGCAAAATTTTTCAGGAAAGATAATACACATTTGTCAACATACTGAGTAACTCAGTGCCACTGTCAAGTACAATGGCACTCCAACCTCCAGCTCGAATTTTAATCACATATATGAAGTAGGAAGTAAAAATTACTAAAAATAGGTGTCAAACGTATAAAAATACTGTGTCAAACAGATGATTTTTTGAGTATGCTCAGTAAAATAAACAGGGTTACTAGGTTTAGGTTAAGTTTTGTTTTCAGTCATTTCAGCGTTAAAGCAAACAGTTCTCAAGAGATGTGAGAGTACATATTACAGATAAAACCCTCACAAAACAAAAGTGCAAGGTCTCACAGAAATCTATATATATGCTATACTTAATTTGTCACTTCTGTTCTTATTGTTTCTTCCTTTTTTTTTTTTTTGACTTTTACTCTTGAAGTAAGTTTTCCTTCCCACACATTCTCTGTCCATCGTTCACCACCTACCATCCTATAACAATAATAATAAAGGGATTTGGTCTGATTTGATGAAATCACTGTATTCATTTAAAAATAAAAATAAATAAATAAATAAACAAACAGAAAGGTGATTTTTACTTATTTTTTACTATTTTTTTTTTGTTTTCTTCCTCAATTCACGTATGATGTATTTGTTGTCACAGCTTCTGGAACTGTGATGGCCCCTTTAAGAAATATATTTTCTAAATAAGTTAAAATTAAGCTATACAGGAATTGATATGAAGCAATGAAGTATTGCATTTAGCTCTGGGGCCCCCAGAACAAGAAGGACATGGACCTGTTGGACCAAGTCCAAAGAAGGGCCACAAGGATGATGAGAGGGCTAGAAAACCTCTCCTATGAAGACAGACTGAGGGAGTTGGGGTTGTTCAGCCTTGGAGAAGACAAGTTCTCTGGGGAGACCCTACAGCAGCCTTCCTGTACATGGGCCCTACATGAAAGCTGGGGAGGGACTCTTTGTCAGGGAGTGGAGTGACAAGACATGAAGTAACAGCTTTAAACTAAAAGAGGGTATATTTAGATTAGACACAAGGAAGAAATTATTTACTCAGAGGGTGGTGAGGCCCTTTTTCCAACTCTTTCTCACTCCCATTACTACCCTATCCTCTTATCACCTCTTTATGACTTATCATCAGAAATATTTTCAGTAAGTTTTCATAATGATGATGCTGATGAGATTTTGATGAGACTTCAAATGCAGTAGAAGGGGCAGAGAGAAAGAGAAATTAACTAAGTAGAAGAGTTATCTCACAAAGCAATTATCTACAGTAACACAAAACTTAGAAGATTGGTGCCTAGTAAGAATATACGACTAATGCTGTGTGACTGTATCAAGAAGACCAGTTTCCCACTAGAGATCCTAACACATTTCTGTATAAGAAGTAATTCCATTTGAAACCACATTTTCAAGCTTGCAGCTGCCCTCAACATTTTTTTTTTGAGTTTTCTGCTTCCTTTTTTCCATAATTATTTTTGACAACTCTGTTCCTCCTACTCAGCCTAGTGCAATGCAATGCAGTGGAAAAAGCATTGCACTTACACCAAGAAAATGTGCACTTGCATTATTTACTTGTCCTTCTAACTCTCTCCCTCCTCCTTAGGAAGCCCCAGACCTGAGATACAACAGAGAACAAAAGTGGAGCATGCACTCTTATAGAAATGAGAAAGAAAACCTTTATGCACTCCAATGTGAAAAGTATCTGGCCTGGTATTAAAGAACTGCTTGCCTCCTACCCGCACCCACAGTTTCTCCCCAGTACAACTTGACCACCTCAGACTGATCTATTTGGTAGCTCCTCCTTAGCAGTTTCTTAGGACTGTAAGATGGGCTAAAAGCAATGTTACTTTGCAAGTGATCCAACACAAGCCGTATCCATGCCTGGTTTCCAATGGTACTAATCTCTACATGATGGCTTCTAGGCTTCAGTGCTATTTGACATTGTAGTAACACTGAAAAATTGCTACAGACCTTAAGAATTTGCCCTTGCAGGTTTCCTGAAGGCTGCAACACTGGTCCTTGGGTAGGAAGATAGATGGCAAGTGAACCTCTGCCAGGCTTCAACTCAGAGGCAACCCAAACACAACAGTAAGTTAAACATCACCCTCCTCCTCAAAGAACCACCTTACCTGTGTCTGAAGTCACACATTTTCTATCAGCTTCATATTACCTTCCTGGAAGACAGTCTTGGAAGACAGATCCATGCCTTCGTATCTGTTTAAGGCTGGAAGAAGTAATACAACCTCTCTTCTTCCTCTTCTCTTTCAGTAATACTATCAAGCATATTCAATACTCCAGTTCTAGTAGATGAAAAAAAAAGAAAGCCTGGAGGTGTTCAAGTTCAGGTTGCATACAGCCTTGGGCTACCTGATCTAGTGGGTAGCATCCCTGTCCATAGCAGGGGCATTGGAACTGAATGAGCTTTAAGGTCCCTTCCAACTCGAGCCAATATGTGGTTCTATAAAAGCCACTTAAGGCAAATGTTTAGCTACAGTTTATTCAGTTTCTCTCTCACACAGCTGATAGGTTTCTCACATACTTAATTGCATGAAATTAAAAATTGCATGAAAAAAAAAAAAGTAGTACAGGAAAACTGCTGCAGAAATCTGACACATATTAAGGGAGTAAAGGAATTGATAAACAATACAAAAAATAAAGATCAATTGCTTTAAGAACAATTGATGAGATCATTCACTTACAAAATAGCAGGCGTGACAGCAAGGATCAGGTGTCCCTGAACTAGCTCCTGAGGTGTAACCATACCATGCAATTAGTATCAGTCATCGGAGAGGCCAACATCAAGTCTCTTTTCCTTCTGCTATCAGTGAGTTTTCCTGCAGGCTTGAGGCACAGTGGAGCAGACCAGGGAGTGCAGTGCTGTTACCATACAGGCTGCATTGTCTGCAGAAGCACACTGCTAGTTGGTAGTGGAAAAGGCAACAAAGAAATTGCTGGAGGGTCACTTGGAAATTAAAAAATAAGAAAATAAAAATGCCAGAGCTGTAGCAGTGCATATATGCTAGCTATTATAACTTGGCTTGGGAAACAGAAAACTTTCCAGGGTTATTTCCAGCCTTTGCAGGAGACCATGCACCCTGGAACACAGAGCAGCCCAGGCTGAGAATGTTTGTCAGGCCTGGTCACACTGTTCATGTCAGTCTTTCCTGGTTTATCCTCTTCTGTTCTGAAAGGCAGGGCAAAAAGAACTGTCCCAAACAACTCTTCCAAAATAGAGAAAATGCCAACCAAAACCAGCAAAAGTAATTAAAACCTAAGGCCAGTTTAAAAAAACAACAACACAAAAAAAAAAAAAATCACGTTGGAAGTCATACAGCTGCAGTCTTCAAAGGCTTGTTTTTTTCTGGAGCGGGGTGGAGAAAAGAGCTTTGATTTAAACACCACCACCACAATAGATCATTTGATCTTTTGGTTCCTCCTGTTTTATTTTAATTAATGTTTCTAAGTACTGATTGAAAGTCAATCCAGCTTTATTAAAGGTTCATTGCAGGATTAACAGAGATTTGAAACCAAGCCCAACACAGTCAGCAGAGGCAAGTTCAAGATGGCCACTCAGCTAATAAAAAGCGTATCATGCTGGTAGTGTTTTGAGCAATCATGCAGTAAAATCAGGCAGCATTTCTAAATACCATTTTTTTTTTCCATTCCAATGAAAATCTTTTAAATTCCTAGTTAACAGGCTTTTATGCCACTTGTGAAACACTCCTTTTTCCTTTTTTTAAGAGATCTTCTATTCTCTTAAGATTGGTGCTAAACAGGATCTTATGCGTATATCAAGTACACAGTCATTACGCTACCTAAGTGCAATAATATATTAGCAAACTCATATCATTTGATTTCACTCTTCTGCCAGTTCTGCAGGTTCTAAACCAGTAAGATTTCCTAGTTGAAACGTGTGCTAAAGCTCTAACATAATACAGACATTTGTTTCTACAAGTAGCATGCATAGGACACAGAAGGACTAAGGCTTATGAAGACATGGATATTTTAAATCTCTCATAAGCAGTAGCCTTTCTAGATTTTCCAGATAAGTTGCATCCAGTTGACAGCCCTTCTGGGTGGTATCAGAGTTGTGTGTAGGAATATATTAGTGTCTAATATGGATTAGGCACCAATGTATTTATTTCACGCTTGATTAGAAGAACTGAAAATCTGAGATTCATTATGAAAATGTTGTTTTTCTTGCCTAATTCCCACATCAAATGAGAGTGTATGTCCCAGGTATCAAAAACATCCCTTCCAGAGGGAATTTTCTCCTAGTCATATACACTGTACTCTTCAGTCCATATCTATATTACTAACTTCTGTTGCAGGGGAGAGGCACAGTAAAACTTCACATGACATATGACATTTTGGAAAGCCCCATTTTCTCTTACATAAAACTTTCCATAGCTTCTACATGGGGCTAACCTGTGAAAGATCTAGATCTGGCCATGAAGGAGACAGGGTATTAGCAGGAAAAAATGGGTAGCAGGACCATGTGGGCATTGGGCCAGGATCAAGCAGAATGGCTCATCTTTCCTCTGCTTCATTTGGCACAGCCGGTCCCCTCTTGTTCAAATGGAGAACAGTTCACAGCTGTGGATATATTACCTCAACTCACTCTCTCCCCTGTGACTGTGTCTACAGAGGGTATCAGGAGCTTCCACTGCATTAGTGCTGCTACTAAAGCAAAGCAGTACTTCCAGAAATGCATTTCAATTCTGAGGCCTGCAGACATGCTTTGGTTACTTCATCCACTTAATGAGAAAATAATGTCAGGCTCAGCTGGTGTAAGTCAGCACAGGAGGAATAAGCCTAAGGAAACTATGCCAATTTACCTCAGTGAGGATCTGGCCCAAGGGATTCATAATGGATGGAGATGTCGAGTCAAGGAGAGGTTAGAACAGCTCAAAATGTCTGCATTTATCCTCCACTTGCACAATTTAGACAGCTTCTGCCAAATGGTATGAGCAGCTGGACATCTCTTTCAAATCCATATTTAATTCCCTAAAGGGGCATTGAAATTGAGAATTCTGCCCACAGAAAAGATCAATATATTCTACTGCTTCAACTTAAAATTGAAAAGAACAAGGAAGATGCTGCTGTAGGTTAAGAAGAAGACAAACAACCACATATAGAATTTCCAGACTAAGGATGCCTAGAAAATAAGCATTTTAAAACATTTTGTTACAGTTTATTGTTGATGTGAAAAAAAATCATCCCTAATTATGATACCTTTTTCATTCAATACAGGGGTGTGTAGTGGGAAAAAAAAAAAAAATCACACTCAAAGAATTTAAAGAATTTGTAAACTAAATGAGAAATGTATGAGTTGTCATTTAGGATACTGCTATCAATAGGCAGAGGTACTTTGAGTATGTCAAAATACTTGAAACTGGATCGTATTAGTATTAGTGTCTCTACCAGAGTTTTCTCTTTCAACACAGAAATACATGAATTTCAAATCAGTGAAGTACCATTACTATGGATGGAAGACAGAAGTCTTTTAAATTCTGATTTAACTTTGTTTCTTCACTTAATCAACACAGTTTGATGCTAAAAAATCAAACAAATATACCTAACATACATCTAAGAATAGGGAATGGAATACAGGAAGGGATAACACCGTCAGGTAGTTTTAATGATTTTGTTAGAACTTTTTAAATTGTGTGAGAGTACATTAGGTTATTAAATTGGACAGAATCTACATAAATGTAGTACCTGGGATTATACTCATAATCCTGTTTTAAGAATCTGTTTTGAGGTTTCTCAAATTGAAATTTCACTCTTGTTAAAGATAGCACTGTAAGGCATGCCCCACTGGATTTTGTCTACTGCCTTGATCAAAAGCAACACAAAGTCCTCAGGTTTCACAAGACTAGATAAAAGAAGCCTGGTTTAGAATGTAGATATTTCTAAACATTTCTAAATTTTTTTTGCTGATCTTTCCTAATGTGCCACACTTTAAAATGTGCATCTCCCTTACTTTTTAATTCCCCTTAACAGATTAAAGCAGAATAAGGAACTTGGTACCTTAACCACAGAGATGCAAGCTTCCATATAGTCACCTGAGACCATAAAACACATTCTGGATTATTTTATGGATAGATCTTACCCTAAAAATCCAGAGAACACAGCAGCTCCAAAATAAGATTATGGGAACCTCACTTTCTCTCTTTGTCCCTTTTTAAATCTACCCTATCTCTTCTCTTAAAATTAAGCAGAAAAAATCTCTAGAAATAAACATGGGAAAATGCATTTTCAGAGAAAGAGGCTGAGTTTGTCAATCAGATGTGACTACACTGATATTTTCAGTAAGGCAACAACTGTCATTTTGAAACTATATCAGTAAATAAACTGCAGATGTTTTCTACTAAGAAAGACCTCTTACTAAAAATTAAATTATATTATATATTAAATATATATGGTACATATGCCTTATATAGGGTATGCATAAGATCAAAATATGTTTATGTCTTACAGAACTTGGTACTACATATACTACAACATTTGTAATATAGGGGATTCCCAGGCCTGCCTGAATTGGATAACCACCAAGGAATGAGAAGCCAGATTACCTGTTTGACAAAGTTTCAAGGACGACACACATTCTCTGTTCCAAATTAAACTTCAAAAGAATCCCATAATTAAACAAACTGAATTTAAGAGCAAAAGGACAAGGAGAGAAAAACAAAATGTTGCTTTGCAGGGACTGATAGGAATAAATAAATAAATAAATAAATAAATAAATAAATAAAATAAAGGAATGGGAAATAATACTGACAACCCTCATGGGAAAAATAATGTAAATTGATAAATGGAAAAAAAAAAAAAAAAGAGAGAGAGAGAGAGAGAGAATGGATCCAAGTGTATTAGAACAAGGTAAAGTACAGTGGGTTTCATTTTTTTGGGAATTAATTGCATAAACAAAAATGTTAGACTGACCAACCAGCTGTCCCTCTGAAGTCTTCCTGCACAGTTTAGAAAATTATTGCATGATAAATTACTGATCCTACTTAACAAAGTCAGAACAATATATATCTACCATTACAAGTTTTTGTTGCTAGAAAGGCCTTTTTGCAACAGTTCTTATTTTATTTATTCAGCCTAGATATTCAACTAACAAGAGTCCAGATCCTAGTCCTACTCTGTACAGTAGTACTAATTCCACAGGATACAAACTCCAGTGATATATTAATACTGAATCAATAGATTGTATTGCATAGTCAACATAAACACGATGTTGAGAGTTCTAGTATAGCAGATAGGCAGAGATCTGACAATGTAAGACAGGAACTACAATGCATGCTATAAAAGGGAGAAGAGGACAAGTAGTGTGGCACAACAGCGAAGGAAGGGCAACTGGAGGGGAAGGAAATAATACTTTTGCCTGCCTCTGGCCTGGTCCTGTTGACCAAATGCACACTGGCACAGAAGGCTCTTAGAGCACATCTTCCAGTTTAAATTCCCTCCAAAAGGAATTTAGTCGGTACAGGCCAAACAGATCTGCACAGCAATATCTGCAGTAAGAGGAGATGCATGGGACAGTCACTTGAAAAGTGCATTCCTGATCCAAACTAAACCATCATCATGGGTGTATCTTTCTGAATGAAAACAACAGAGCAAGCAGGGAAGGAGCAAAAGGGCTTGGAAGCTGGGAGAAATGAGGCAGAGCTATGCACCACCAGAGTGGTGCACAGTCCTCTTCTGAGCTGGGAGTGAAGAGTACTACAACCCAGAAACTGCAAGTCATGCAGATCCACCCTCTCTGGTGACTGTTCAAAGAAAGGAAACATACTGCTTCTCTAGTCATGAAAGATTGGTGTTCTCACTGGAGAGGATCCAGCCTTGTTTGGTAAGGATGGTTCCATGTAGGAGAACTCTCACAAAATAAAAAAAGGGCTAGAAAAACACCTTCAGAGCAACTACATGCAAAAACTATTTTGTATGCCACTTGATGAGATCAAACTGTATTTGGAGGAGTGATGAGTGTTCCCTGTGTATATCAGAGGTCAGTAGGAGCATGGCTAAACCCATTAGTCTTTCAAACCTAAGCATCTCTCTAACCAGAGAAAACACTAAGTGTGTAAAGACTGCACCTTCAAAAGGAGGATGTGTGGGTGGGAGGTCAAGTGTCTTTGATTCTGGCCAAATAAAGTACACGAAAGTAAAATACCCTGTTTCCTTCATCACCAGAAAAATCCAAACCTTCCAGCCAATACGCACTCCACCAAGGTTTTCCTCTTTTATGGAACTGCTCAAGTTACTGTTCGTGCCTGGCCATCTCTGTGCCTGCCCCTCCCCACCCCACCCCCACCCCTTTTTTTTTTCCTCTTGCTTTTGTTGTTGTTTTCTCTCTCTCCAACCCCATATTCCACCCAAACAGAAACAACAGTGGACCCTGTCCCTTACCACACAGATCAAAGTCCTAAAGACATCTTTAGCTTGGAGACCAGTGCCATGCCAGAAGTTAATTTAAGTATTTGCACTAAGGGTGGTATTTGTGTTCACACAGCTTTGTGTACCTAAGCCTTGATGCTGATGAGGATATAGAGGGTGTTGAACAAACACTTGCACAGGCTTTTCCCATGTCACGGTCCATACAGCCCAGGTTGCATGGCACTAAGGAAGCATCAGTCTTTCTTCATAGGAGAGGTGCTCCAGCCCTCTGATCATCCTCGTGGCCAACCTCTGGACCTTCTCTAACAGATCCAAATCCCTCTTGTGCTGGGGCCCCAGACCTGGATGCAGCACTCTAGGTGGGGCCTCACAAGGACAGATCAGAGGGGGACAATCCCCTTCCTCCACCTGCTAGCCACCCTTCTGTTGATGCGGCCCAGGATGCAGTTGGCCTTCTGGGCTGCAAGTGAGCATTGACGGCTCATGTTGAGCTTTTTGTCCACCAGCAACTGCAAGTCCTGCTCTGTAGGGTTGCTCTCAGTGAGTTCTTCTCTCAGTCTGTCCTCATGTCTGGGATTGCCCTGACCCAGGTGCATCACGTTGCACTTGGACTTGTTGAACCTCATTAGGTTCACATAGACCCAATGTTCTAGCTTGTCCAGGTCCCTTTGGATGGTAACCCTTCCTTCTGTTGTATCAATTGCACCATTAAGCTTGGTGTCATCTGCAAACTTGCTGAGGGCGCACTCAATATCCCTATCTATGTCATTGATAAAGATACTAAACAGCACCAATCCCACCAGTTCCCTCAGACCACCAGAGAACTGCCTCTGCATCCAGTAGAGGTCTTTCTGACAAATTCCAACTGCAATCAAACCAGCCACCCAGATTGCCTGGATACACTCACATGCTCATATACAACCTTAAGCATTCTGTGTCTTAATACTCCACCTGTAAAATGGCAGTAATATACCTCAACCTCCCAAAGGCCATGGGACAGTAACTTAAATAATATTTGTCAAGTACACAGAAATGTTATTATCAGCAGTGGAGCCCACACAGAAATTAATAATTATTTACTCAGAACAGGCTTGGCTCTGAATGTACAGCAAACAGAGTGCATGGAACACTGAAGGCTAGTGATAAGGGTGGGGAGAAAAATGACCATTTCCTCACCACCTTGTGCACTGAGGCAGAAATCAGAGTAGGGAAAATATAAAGTTGTTATTAATGCAAGCTCACTTCATAATGCTTATATGCAGGTATTGAGTCTCGATTAAGTAAAAACTTAGTTCTTAAATTTTCAAACTTCCTGGTTAGTTTTATTTTGCATACATGCAATAAAAATACACTTATATTGTATCCGTGCAATAAAAATAATACTTTCAAACTACATTTTTTGAATTCAAGGAACTACTAATGTAATATGATGCACTTCATATCCAAGTTGTCAATTAATAGTTCAAAACCTGAGGACACCTTTTTTCAGAAAAGCCCTGCAAGTGCCAGATAGCCATATTCCATTTTCACGCAATCTTGTATTTGCATAATTAATACTGATTGCAACCAACCATTTGGTAATCTCAGGGACAAAACAAGAGCTCAACAAAGATTAGAAACAGTAGGAAAATGTCAATGTTTGAGAGAGAAAGTAGGGAAAAACATTTGAGTGTAGAGGGAATACAAAGCAAGTAAGCAAACCAGAAATTCAATTATTTTCAATTATTTTCCATTTTTCTTTGCCAGTTGCATGGTAGCTCTAAAGAAAAGAGCAGCTAAGTAGCCCTGCTAGCCCTCCAGGTTGGAGATGGATATGTTAACAAGGAACGTGAGGAACTACTGCCGCTCCTACATCTGTTTTAAGAAGTACATCAATCTCCCTTCAGGGCTAACTAATCAAGCAACTTTTGCAACTGTTAACAGGATACATTTGCCGTTTAATGAACTCAAGGTGCTGGGAAGAATCAGAACCAAATCCATTAAGTCTAACAGCCTGATTGCTATTATTTTATCCCTTAAGGTTTTGTTGTCCATACTTCTCAGTAATGTTTGCTTTTTTTGTAAATTAAGTCCAGGCCATTAAGGAGAATAGAAAACAACAACTTTGAGCACAATCTCATAGCCATTATATTTCAAAATGCTAAAATAAAAATTAAATGCCTATTTCTTTAAAAAAAAAAAAAAAAAAAAAAAAGAGAGAGAGAGAGAGGGAGGGAGGGAGGGAGGGAGTATAAAAGCTGGGAAATTAATGCCTGCAATTGTGGGTCCCCAGCTCAGGATGTCTGTCAGCAGTGCATATGCCACTACAAAGAAATCAGCAAACATTGTCCAAACTGGAAATTCCTCCTGTCGTGCTCCAATGAAGCCAGAAATGACTGTTAATGCTGCTTGTACAAACAGACAGCATCAACTTCTTTGTCATGCTTCACAAGTTGGCTACATTTGGTAACCCTGGCCTACAGAGCCTGAGCAGCAGTATGTGGCAGTTCAGCATAGGCCAGTTTCATTTCGGTTCTGAGGTGGAAATATTAAAGGATTTATGTCACTGCTTAAGGATTTGAGGTAGCCAGGGGGTGAGGGAAGAAATAATTTCTTTGAAGTTCAAAAGACTGAATGCAAAGGACAGTAAGGAAATGACCATTTTTACTATCATTTTCCCCCACCAGTTGTTCATGTTTTACCCAGTGCTTTGTAGAGGTAGAATGCTGCCCCTCTGCACAACAATTCTACAGAATCCAAATCTGTACATTTGTGTGAACAAACATAATTGATAAAACTAAAATATTGGATTTTCTCCTTATAATGTAATTAGGCATCAGGCACAGTAAGTGTGTTGTTAACCAAAATTTATTGCCTTCCAGCATGGTTTCTGCAAGTAAAAGCATTCAATTCTTATTTTATGTGACTGTATAAAGTACAAATTCAAGCTTTGTGTTTTGTACAGAATGCACAGAAGTTTAAATAGAATTTAAACTGATGAGAAGAAACTCACATTGCAACACTTTATCCACTGTATGGTTCAGTGTCAGGCCATAATCTGGACAAGAAATTTCAAAGATTTTTCCTTGACCTAATTAGAAAGAAGATGTTTTTTTTTTCCAGACAACAAAGTTTCAACCAAAATGTATCTCAAACAGAATCAAGGGAAAAGCTGATTGCAAATAAATAAATAAATAAATAAATAAATAATGAAGAGACTACCGAAGAGACTACCACACTGGAGTCTTCTCTGTAAGAAGCTCAGAAGACACGTCATAAATAAAGAACCACAGAAGAAGTTGCAATGGAACAGAACAAAATAAGCAGCAAAAACAATCACCAGGATTAAAATGATATTCACTCTAAAATGAAAAAGAAACTCAAACAGCAGAAGGAAACAAAAAATGTGGCTTGTAATCACTTTTTTATTAGCCCTTGCATCTGAGGACAAGAAGGTAGCAAACAGGACTTCAGGTTTTTTAAAGAGGTTTCACAAGGGAATGACAGGCCATATCTGTGCTAAGCAAGTAAAAAAGTAAAGTAATTGTAAAAAATAAAAATAAAAATAAAAAAGTAAAGTAACTGTAATAAAGAACAGAATTAGTGTATATGTGGATAAAGATGACATATTTGGGGAAAAAATGACAGGACTTTTTACATGATCCTGCCTGGCAAGCTTGTGGAAGTTTTCCACAGAGTCAACAAGTATATCCAGCTGATAAAAGCTACTCATCTTTCCAAAGATTTTTGTTGGTTTGTTGTTTTATTTTTTGTTTTGTTTTGCTTTGTTGTTTTTTTTTTTTTTACAGTACTTTTTCAAGAAACTAACTAATCGTGATATTGCATGACACCTTCTTGGTTAGAAGTCATGAAACAAAGTAGCATGAAAACAGAGCAGATCAATATCATCAGGATCTAGAAAAACCTGTGTTGGGACCATGTGCTTCTCAATACAGTGATGACCAACCTGGACAGGACATACACAGTGAACTGAGAATAGCTCCTGACAGTACACACTGATACTGAGTATGAAGAGTGAAGAATGCTGGTGAAAAACTGTAGACATGCTTTGCAGAGTGCATAATGAAAATGC
Source organism: Netta rufina (assembly GCF_964035555.1). Classification (NCBI taxonomy): domain Eukaryota; kingdom Metazoa; phylum Chordata; class Aves; order Anseriformes; family Anatidae; genus Netta; species Netta rufina. The sequence goes on along the minus strand of NC_140124.1, from coordinate 71,388,804 downwards.
ATGTGGAATTCAGTATAGATTAATGTAAAGCAATACACAAGAGGAAGAACAATTTTAACTTAATATACAACAAAAAAGGCTCTGAGCTGACCGTTAGCACTCAGGAGAAAGACCATGGGGCTGCAATGTATGAAGTGTTAATGATCATTGGGAGTGAAACTGAGAACAAAACAGAGAATATCCTCATGCCACCATAATCAGGGTTACCCTACACAACAAGGTGGTAATTCTAGCTCCCCATTTGGAAGAACTGGAATAAGATTGTGAAAAGGATAATTAGTAGTATGGACAAGCTTCAGTAGAGGTAATCACTAAGCGGAGTAGCACTCATCTGGCTCAGGGGGAATCTCAGAGAATTAAAAGAAGGGTCTATAAAATTATAGGTAGCACAAATAAGGCACAGAGATCAACCATTCACCTCCTTTACTGTAAGAATAAAATGCCATTGAAAAGTCTTGAAGGAGCAGACTTCAAAACAGAGGTAATCTATCACCTAAGTGTCATTAACTGGTGGAATTCCTTACCAGATAGATTTGTATATTCAAAGTCTCCCTGGTTTGAAGAGAGCAGCAGTCAAATTCATGCAAGAGAAATCCCTCAAGAATTACAACCTAACTAGAAACCACATCTAGCTCATGTCTTTTTCAGGATATTCAAGGATTGAGAGTCACATCCCCCTATTTCTGTCAGCCAACCTGGAATTGCTAACATATCAATTTTTGTGAGAAGCCTCTCCAGAGAGAAGCACCAGTCAAAAGAGTATCTTTGGTGTGCAGCAGAAAAGTTAGAAAATTTTGGCATACACAGCTTTAGGACTGAAATTAAACATCTGGATTTGAGATAAAGTAAGTTGAAAAAATGAATGGACTCTAAGGATACTAAAGTCTTCTAGGAGCTTGAGAGGACACCAGACAAGTCCCTGGAGAAGCACCACTATATGCAGGTACTGTCCCTATATTCTTCGCAGTAAGTATCTACTACTGGGAGCTAGTGGGAACTTTGTTCTGACTTACTACCAGTACTTTGTTTGATCTGACCTCTGTTTTTATGGCATCATGCAAACAGTCAGTGTCCTGGCCAAACATGCATCCCCCTGTTCCTGGGGATTTGGCTGCCTGGGTCAGGGCCAGCTTAGGGAAAATACAGCTGCTGCTTTGAAAGCTGTTGTGAAGAAAACTAGAAGCCTAAGCAGGGGCAGGTCCTCCTACCCTTGGGAGGTGCTCTTAACTATGGCTGTCACCCTTGGCCTCTGCCTGAGCTACGCTGCAGCTGTGTTATAACCATGCCTTTGTCTGGCCATTGACTGGGACCCCTGATCCACAGCCCAATTGCTCAGAACACCCCAGGAATGGTCTTGTCACCATGGCCTCACCTGGTGATCACCAGCCCACAGCTGTCCCTGGTCCTAAGCCACTGCCCTGCTCCACTCCTGATGTTGGGGTGCAGTGGGACTGCACCCAGCCAGGGAGGACACAGCCCTGCCAGCCTGTGGACACCCACTGCTCCATGATCTGTCAGCATCCTATGGCCCCTGACACAAGATAGCAATGCAAAAGTTTGATCAGTACCTTCTACTAATATCCACCCTGGATCTGAAGAACGCAGCAGTAAAACATGAGGAATCTGAGCAATCAGGATGCCTGCAACATCATCTCCTGTCTTTAAATATATCCTAATGCATCTTCATAATTTAGAAGAGCTTCATTTGTATAGAGATTTCCACTGTGAAATTCTTTTGATTGCATAACACACTTCCTTTTAGCATTGGCAGCTAAAACATTTAAAGTCCTTTACTACAGGAGACTTCTGTCCAAAGTTAGTATACCGGAAAAGTGGAAAAGAAGGCTAGATGCAAGCTGTTCTCTTCTTCTCTGTGTTTTTAGCACAATGTTCCTCATTCCTGTCTCTGCAAGAAATACTGTAACAAATAACTGAAATTGTCTGCTCCAGCAGAATAATGAAATTGCAAATCTGTCTCTCAGCACAAGTATAAAATTACACTGAAAGCCAAAGGAAAAGGAGCCAAAGAAAAATAAATTAAATGTTCTTTACTGTTTGGTTCATTGCAGTAGATATTCCCCTAAATAATATATAGCAATAAATTTTAAAGTACTACATGTTTTGAAAAGTTTGATCTTGTGTTCTGGTTTGTATACCTCTGGAATTCATTTATTTGATTCTTTTCACAGTTGTGAAGATTAGAATTTTCCTTTCTGGTGTTAACTTGAAAATCTTAACTCATTTCATTAGCTGATTCCAGGAACTCAGGCTTTAACAGTAGAACAATAAACACTGAAAAATTAGCAAAGAAACTGAAAATTGGCAACAGTAACCATTGAAGGACTTTTCTTTTTAACTCTTAAGTTTCACAGTTCTAAATCAATACAGTTTGATGATAGAAACAGTAAAAGTTTTCTAATATCACCTCACAAATCCTCTTGTCTTAAAACCAGAACTGCCCTGGAATAAGACAAAACAGCAAAAAAAAGATACGGCTTTTATACAGGACACTAGTTCCATATGCACTTCACTCCTGATCACACACTTCACCTGTCTTTCATCTTCCATTTTGATCATTTCCTTGATTGTCTGCTACCACACATAATGAATATAGCTCTGTCCAGAATGTAATGATATTTTTAATGGTCTAGAGTAACAGGCTCACTGACGTACTGATGTTAATTCAGGTTTTGCTGATGACTTATTGATTTCCGCATCTGAAAAAAAAAAAGCCCCTTTTCTCCTTCAGTTAACTATTTTGTTAACATTGAGTTGATGAGTCTAGAGTTCAAGCAGGTGTTTCCCTTACAGACAATTTAAAATATTAATTCTATGAAGTCAGATCTACATATATTATAAAAGCAAAAAGTTAAAAATAGTACATGAATGTTTTCTACTTCACTCAAATATGTCTTTTCCATTCTAGGAATGGAAGAGTGACTATTCAGAAGTAAACTGGAGAAAAAAAACAAAATTCGGGACAGGCTGATTTTACACTAGAATGAACTTCATCTGAATTCTATCAAAACCAGAATGAAATTTCAGGAAAAACTTTGTGAATCAAGCATGTGTCTCTAATTATAATAGATTCCACAAAAAGAAAACCAGAGTTTGTACCAGTAGCCTTTATTCTCCTTCATGCATTATTGCAGACCAGAACTGAGACATGTCTGGACTTGGGAAAAGCTGTAGATGATAACCCAGATCAGGTAAACATCTTTCTTTCCGGCTACGTTTAGATGCTGGTTTACATGCATTTTCAAATTCTGGAGCAGGTAAGCTTTCTGTCTCATGTTACCATGTGAAATTTGGCTCTTCCCATCATCCTGCTGCTCTAGTTGAAATGAGAAAGATGGGCTCAACCTCTCATGAACATACCTGTGAAAGGTATTTAGCAACTAAGCTTACCTTGTCATCTGCCTGCAAAGAGAAATTCAGATACTTGACTTCTTATTTACAATGCCAAAACCTAAAGATTATGCCCTGCAATATTCTCTCTCTGTCTGCTAAACCATGTATCAACAAGACTGAAGACTTTGTAAAGAAACCCTGGAGCATGTTGGCTGATTTCCATGGGGGCTGATTTCTTCACATGTAACAGAAATACCGTAGTAATCAATCCACTAAGTGAGAAAAATTAAACATTCCCCCAACTACTCAACTTCTAAAGAATTCCAGCAGTTTCTGGATTTAATTACCTACAAGTTTAGATATGCTGGGAGATTCCAGGACTGTTTTTATACACTTTCCCTTGAACCTCTCTTGCCAGACTTTCTCACAGTTCTTCATAAATGAAGGCTCTGATTGTTTAGATTAAGTTGGAACGCTGTGTTTATGACCATAAAGTGTAATAATGAACATAAACAACGTCACAATACTCTTGGTATGAGAAGACAGATCCTTAATTTAACTCTGGTGTATCACAGAGCAAGTGATTTTTCTTAAAATCCAGAAGAAGTTTTATTTAAATCCAAACAAATTATTGCAATGTAAAAGAAATTGAGTGCAGAACATACAGGTTTATGCTCAGTAAGGCCAGCAAGCACTGATTCTTTTCACTGAGTATTCAGATGACTAATTGTGGTACAAATAAGATCAGTACTAGCCCAGAAGTCAAGCTCCCTACTCAGGCTTGACTGAACACGGGAAAGAATGGTGAACAAACTTGCACTAAGTTAGCTATATCAGTTCATAATTTTTCCACTCTTTCAGTTGGGAAATGTTTGTGTGTACACAGGACCTTTGAATCTGAAATCAGAGTTTCCAGCTGCAAAGAGCTGGTGGAGGGGCTGTTTCCATTTTATTGCAACCTTTCTCAGCAGCTTCTGGCTTTTGAGCTCTGTAGCCTGAAGTCAAAACTAAACATTCAAAGAAAAAGTAGCTGCACATTCATGTTCAGCTACAAAGGTCACATGCTTGGGGTGCAGAGATCCAAGACAAAGGCTTAACAAGAGGTTGGTGGTTAGAAGCAAAGTTATTGAAAATAGAAAATATTTTCCCTTCAACTTCATGTCAGAATATCATTAATAATAATAATAATAATAATAATAACAACTTACCTGTTCTTGTGATTAAAAACACTTCTTACTGAAAAACTTGAAGTTTCCTAAAATTGAAAAGATTATTAAAAACTTCTCTTTCACACACTGTTGGAACATTTTCCCCACTGTCTTTACAGATAAGTCACCTTTTTTTCTTTTCTTTTGATTTAAGTAAAAAATGTTGACCAGAAGAAGATTACAATTAAACAGACAGTCAATTGAAAAAAAAAAAAAAAAAAAAAAGAATGATTTCCTGATCCCTCCTCCTGCAACTGTGATCCAGGCACCACCAGTAATGGCATTTGTGATCACACTTTGGTCTTATATTTTAGAATTTGATAGTCCAAGAAGTTGCAATGGCACTTAGGAAAGCCACGTGTTACTAATTTATCCTGACAGGTTAATAAATTGTCAGCAATTGCATTATCGCCTGGGAGATATTGAAAATACCAGGAATAAGTGTAAACATTCACGCAGCTTAAATGTAGGAGGACTTAAGGATGTTACCGTTTGCTGATGCCTGTAATGACTTTTTCATTGTAATGGACAAAAGCTCTAAATGGATGTCTTTCAGCATCACATAATGCGGGTTGAACCAAGCCTTAAACAGGCCGTTTAACTTTCAAGAATCACTGAAGCATGCAGACACACATCTCAAAAGAAACCAAAACTTGTGAAAGAGTTTTGGGGCACTTTTACAACGTGTATTACGTAGCTGCTATGTGGTTAAAGGAAAACAAACAGCAGCTAGATCAAAGAGGATCATTTGCTGCGAGAGTAACGCTAGCATCATTTGCACTATCTCAATTCTGATGAAGTCACAAGCACTTGATTCACTGCTGCACCTCTACAGACCTACATTTTCAGTCTATGACACTGATGTTTAACCTTGATCCACAAATGAGACCTATGAATCTCTCTGGAAGCATGCTTGTGCATGTGTAAGCATGTTTTGGATTTAATGAGCAGTGAAACTTTGTCACAAAGACAAAGTTTCCGCACAGTTTATAAATTTGTATTTGGGGAATGTACATGCACTGTGGAGGTAGTTTGATACTATTATTTGAAACAGAAGTAAACAGATACCAGTATGTACTTCCCCACATAAAAATACCTCATTTGACAGACTTAATGTTGTGCAAAAACCCCATACTTAGGAAATAGCATGCAGCAGAGAACTACTCTTGCAAAGGCAGCTATTCTCAGGACCTAAATTAAGATGCAGAAGGCAAGTCTTCCAGCTACAGTCCATCTTGTCCCAGAACTCATTCTCCATTTTGACTAGAAATGGAAATTGTTTAGTTTCCAGTTATTTTGTTAAGCTGAACTGCCTTCATCAATAAAGACGTAAGAAGAAGACTAAAATTGAATTACGTATCAAACCTCAGTTTCACCAGTCACTGCTTTCCATCTGGGTCCTCAGTTAGAACCTCAGGTGATATGCTTAAGTTTTGAACACCTTTAAAATTCAATGTAAGATGCAAACTCTCTTCACTGTTTTTCACTGATGAAGAAAAATAAAATAAAATAAAATAAAATAAAATAAAATAAAATAAAATAAAATAAAATAAAATAAAATAAAATAAAATAAAATAAAATAAAATAATAAAATAAAATAAAACCTTCTCTCTCTCTCAGCTATTGGTTCCTTAGCTACGTTTGGGATTACCTTTTAAAAAGGGCCCCATCGTGTTGAGGATAGGACCCGACCAGAAGATGAAGTATCATAGCTTGAATTTAATTCTGTATAGACTAAATTTAAGTTTAGGGGAAATAAAGTTGATACAACTGACAGAGGTGGAAGGGGACAGAGTAAAGGAGGAAAAGGCCATCTGTTTGGGTTAAGAATTGGGGAACAGGAGGGAAGAGAACTACCCAGATGAAAAAATGTACAATTAAATGAAGAGGTTAACAAAAGGATTGGAAACGTGGAACTGGGAAATAATTTCCTACTGGGGATAGCAATAATAAGGGAGGGTTTTAGGGAGTATTTTATTTTATTTCAGAGAAATGCAGTCATTTCTCTTTTTCCTTTTTTTTTTTTTTTTTTTTTTTTTTTTTTTATCCCAGCAATAAAAAGAAGCACTAGACATTTACATATGTTTTTTCAATAAATACATATGTATTTACTCATATGTAAACAGAGAAAAAAACAAATGAAAATATGGGAAACAACAAGTATGTGCTACAGAGGTAATCCAAATTACCACAGCTACATTGCTCATTATTCACAGGAAAGAACAAGTAAGGTAGAACTGTTTGCTTTAAACAGAAGAGTTTGGAACACAGCACAACCCCAGTTTCAAATCATTACTAGGAGAACTGATCCTAATGTTATAACACTAACTGCAGTGTCTACTGAAGGACTGCTATAGAAGAAGAAATAGACAAAAACTGGGCAGAATCCAGCCTAAAAAATAGCACAATGAGGCTTTATTCTAAAAACTCTACATTCAAGGGAACAGCAACATAAAGTAACACAAGTGTTTGTTGAAAGTGAGGTGGGACTCAGTACTAGGCACGTACTATAGGAGATCTCAGCTAAAGAAATGGGAATGGGTATTTCTAAAGAATACAGAAAGAGAGGTGTTTGTACACACATAATCAGAAGGCTTCCTTGTACACAACAAAAACATGGAACAGAGACAGGAAGGAACTCACAGGGAACAGTTTGAGTAAGAGCCAAAACACAGTTTTAGATCTGTGTAAATGTCAAGGTAGGGGACAGAATGGGAGAAGAGCTCAAATGTAGTGTTAAAAATCAATTTTCCAAATAAAATAATGTGAGGAAAATGAAAAGGGAGAGGGAAAGCGGCAACCACTTTGAATGAGAATATACTTTCCACCTGTAAAAATAAGACAGAGCACTAGCAATGCCAGTAGGTATGACTAACAAACTGCAAACATTAGCTGAAAGAGGGTAAGTATGACAAAGAAAGCACAAGCTACAGGAATAAGAGTATGTAGAGGAAGAAGTAGTCAGGTTGAGAACAGACTCCCAGACAAAAATTTAGTAATCTTTTCATCTTTCAGTTCCCAGATGAAAGTGGATGACCAAAAGTTAAAACAGAAAAGGAGGAAGAGACACTAGCAAATAATAATTCTGGCATTTTCACCTAAGGTATTGAAGACTAAAGGAAAGTAAATGATTGCCAAAGGCAGAAATTAATGCAAGCAATAAAATTATTTATAAAGGAACGTAAATAATATTAGAAGGAAGCAGACTGTGTGAAGCTTCACAGGTGTCAGAGAGTGCAGCACAGTCATGAATTTCTTGGCTTCTTTCTTATCCATGGTTATTTTAAAGTTTTGCTGGCTAACTATTCCCATGCTGTAACTCCTCTGCATACAGAATTTGTTAGATACCAGAAAAAAGATTACTCTCAAAAATTATAAAACCATCCCTCACAGGAAACTTGTGTTGTTTCTATGGTCATAACTATGATGCCTTATTGCAAGCTGAGAGAAGGATAACCCAGTAAATGTAAAGCAAACATTTATCACCTGACCTGACTCACATCTATGGTTCTGCCTTCAGGAATAATGAACAAGATGCATAGAAACAGCTGTTTCTACAAGATCATCCTATACATGTTGCACAAGAAACATCATCCAGTGTTTGTGCGGATGTGCTATGCTCAAGTTATCTTTCTCATCCAGTATCTTTGCCCAATATATAGCTGCTGTCATGTGGGAATATAATCTAAACACAAGAAAAGAAGAGATAGAGGGGAAGTACTAGAAATGAAACAAAATTTTAAATGGAAGCAGAAGACCTTTTGTAACAGATCTGCCATTTGGATTGTCTTTCAGTGTTCAGTTTTCTGCCCTGGTGAGAAAGTAAAGGACACTGAAAAACCCTCAGACTAATTCATGTCATAATCAGCAAATATCTGCATGAAAAATAATATGCCAATACTGGTCATCAGTAACCATAGTTCAGCTATACAACTCTTTGAAGTCTAGCTAATTCATTTGAGGTAAGGACTTTTTGTCAGTGAATGTAATGGGGAACATTAGACCACTGACTCAGTATGATTAAGGTTTCTTCCTTGTATGTATGTTATAGTATTTTTTTCCTAGTTCTCATTTCACTAGGTGATCCAAATGGCTTCCTCTTAGTGATCCATTAGGTGATCAACTAGGTTTCCAAATGGCTAAAATCAAAACAAAAACAAAACAAAAATAAAAATAATAATAAATAAATAAATACATGAATAACAGGATAAGAAAGGTGAATGCTTTCACACTTTCTTCAGAACTAATGAAGAAGAAGCAGATTACCAACCTGCTTTTTAAGCATACAATTTTATCAGGAACTAAGAACCTAGAAGATGACTAAATCAAGTTTTGAGTCTTTCAAGAAAAAAAAAAAAAAGAATTTTGAAAATAATCTTAAGTGGAATGTCCCCCTCCCACCCCACACCCCCCAAATGACCAGAGAAGTTTCTAAAGATAAAAATCCCTTTAGTTTTTAAAAGACGTTCTGCTTGTATGCTCATTTTTGAAATCTCATACTGAGAGCTCTGAACTCTGAAAACACTGTAAGGACTGTTACCTTCACTTCTGAAAGAATAAGAGGAAGTTTAAAAAAAATTGCTCTGAAAAGCTAACTGTGAAGCTCAGATGGTATGTGGGCATGTTCAGAAGCTTGGTTGCTTACACTGATTTCCTTAGTGAAGAAATCAGGCTGAGCCTCACCATAGGTTTCCTAGCATGATGCATTTCCATGTTTTGAAAAGGTTGGCACCACTGGAAAGCCTGTATTGCAGACATGAGCCATACCCCAGTAACAGTTCAGTTCTGGGCCTGTTTAAAGCAAAAGATAAAAGGATACAATCCTTTCCTAGAAATAGGAGTACAAGCTCTATTATCATTTATTGTGAAAGAATAATCGACCCAAAAGGCTGCAAGTGAGTTATAGAACCACTCACTGCTAAGTTTAATTACAGGCAAAATGAACTGTATGTGATGTAAAAGAGAAGTTTAATTTTCTGCTGTTTTTCCCTTCATACAGGCACCAAAGGATGATATCAGAATATGATGTGGTGGCTTTCTACACTTGCTTTTTTGCCAGTAAGAAGTAATATATAATTATACAAATTGGGAAATAAACACTGGATAGAGATGGGAGGGAAAGGAGGGGAGGGAAAAGGGGGGAGGGGGAAATCAAGATTTTCTACTGTAAACAAACAAAAAAATGCCTCTCAAATCCTTTTCTGCAAGCACATGTTGCTGCTAGTACTGTCCAGGCTGAGTTGTGACTCCTCATAAAACTGCTGCTTGCACACATCTTACCTCCCACCACTCTTCCTCGGCAAGAGGAATAATGTACCAGACTTTCTCTAGAACCTCTAATGTAGCACACTGAAATTTATCTGCAGAAGACTCATGCTGGTTTGTTCTACATGACCCTGTTGTTCCAATAAGGGCTATTCCAGTGCCTAATAATTGTAGTAACTAAGGAATTGTGTTGATGGTTGAAAAAGGGATAAATAATCTTTCCTAAGCCTTATAATAATATAAATAAATAAATAACACATTATCAATGACTCATCTTTCTCTGAGCATAATTTGATATTATACAAAAACAAAAATGAACTTTGAGGGGACAATTTTTTGTTTAATAGCAATTGAGCATCCCCAAGAAAATGCAACATACTATGGGAAAATAAGGGAAAATAAGGATCACAGGACTTCAGTCTCTTTTTCATCTCTGGCTGACATGTTCCAAGTCATATGGCTTTATAAATTCTTACTGATCTCCATCAACATGTCTCTTTGATGTTTAAAGTCTCAGCTGGAGTCACATTTGTAAGCCAACAACTCCTTTCAAAATATTTATGTCCTTCAACTCAAGGTTCAAAACAGGGTGAGACTCTTTTTTGTCTAATTGCTTAGAGCAAGTACAGTATTTCTCTTACTCCTGTCTGAGGAAAAAGGGATGAGGTATTTTAAGACACTATAACTTAAGTAACTATTGGTACTGGCATTAAATAACTATAACCTTTTAATATAGGAAAACAATGTTATCAATGCTTCTCTCACATTAAGCCAGTTTTGACTACTGAAATCAGATTCAGTGATCTGCAAATTCTCCATGAGTAGAATTGTATAAAACAATGTTACAGAAATGGAAATTATGCACTGTCTACTGAAAAAAAAAAAATGTATGGAATGTAATGTGGGATAACATCATTAGGGTTCATCTGACCTTTATTGTATGGAATTTAATAAATAATGGCATCCTTTCTCCATAAGTTTCGAAGTATTAAGTGCTTTCTCTAGCAGGGGAGGAAATTGAAAATTTCAGTTTATAGAGCTCTGTGTAGAGCTTGGATTTTTATGTATATCACCACAGATTTTGTTTAGCAAGACTTTTAGATTTATGGTTCCAGTGCCCTTCTGCTTCCTAGGTATTCCTGGCAAACTGCTTAAGCCCTTCGCATAATGTCAGTTCTTTGGCTAGCTGATCCAGAGAGAGGGTGCGAGACAGATAAGGAGGATGAGTGGTTCCATCACTTCTCACCAATCTGCGTAGCTCATTCTGGAGGGCTCGAGCCAGCTGCTGCAGAAGAGATGTCAATTGCCACATAGAAAGATACACCCCAAACCATTCCATAACCCATATTCCAGATATCCCTGTTCTCAAAGCAAGAGTCAAACAGAGGATTATGTTAAGCATAGATGGTAGTTTCAACTTGTCTGCGGCTGAGCCTGACTGCTGCTGCCTTCTCTCTCTCATTTGCATCCTCCCATCTGTTCTTGCTTCATTTCCTGTCACCTCACACAAATTATTACACTTTTTTCTCAGTCCTCCTCCATCTCTTTCCTCCTCCCATTACAGCTACTGTCACTGTCTTCTCACTTGCCCCTGCCTTTCCCAGGCTGTCACATTGCTTTCTCCTTACCCAGCATCAGGCATCACAAGTCTTACCCCTCCTTGCTCTGCCTTGCATCTGCCCACCAGCAGCTGTGGCAGTGCCAGGATAGTGAGCACGACTGCTAAACTTTCTGAACCTTCTGACTTTATTGCAAATCTGTCTCCTGCACAACTACAGAGTGCATGTGGCAGTCTATAAGCCTTACGTGACCCTGCATTGCAATTTCACCTCTCATAAACCACATGTGACCTTGAAAATGGTGGCATAAAGGAAAGAACTCTGTTAAACAGGATTTTTTTTTTCCTTTGTACTTGATCTAATTATTCTTCTAGGGACAGCACAATGAAAGAAATCTCTGTGCATTCCCTCAGCCCCAGGACTTTTGCAGAAAATTCTGGTGACTTTCTGACTATGCTATTTGAGGAACATGGGAAATAGCCAAGGGAACTCCCATGGAAATTGACTTTCAACCTTTTCAACTTTGTGCATCTGAGAACAGTGTGCCACACACAACAAAACTCATGGATTATGGCTGCTTCAGAAAACACATATGTCTCCTTGTTATGGACTGATCCGTTAAATGGCAGGCAAAACAATGCACATGCACGTTATGATGAACCAGCAGAGAACATCATGACCATTGAGATACCACAGCAGCTCAAAATATACTACAAAGACAACTTTACGTTGAAACCATTTTTTACACTTTTACAAAGGGTTGCTTTAAAAGACTGCCCTGGCGGTTAGGGGATTACATTGCCAGACAAGACAGAGCTTTTAACCACTGAGAAAACTAAGCTGACAACTACAATGCTGTAGTTTACTTTAGAGCCTAATAAATTTTCTGCATTTTTTGACAAATGATTTGACAAATGTAAATTCCTTAATGCAAATCACAGGAACCCATATTCCTATCATCAGGTTTTCTCTCTGACTATGCTTGACCAAACAGGGACCACATCTTATTCAACTAACACCTTCTCCCTTAATGACTACATACTTTGATCCAAATGTAACAATCCACACACACACAAAAAAAAAGAAAAATCAGGCCCTGCTTGTACTTTACTTCTGTTGCACTTATGTTCTTAATGTTTCAAAAGGAATGACTTGACACCATCGCAAACCCACTGTGAAGCCAATGGGAAATTTTGTTTGTACACTGTCAATAATATATTGTAACAGAAATTAATTTCATGGGGATGTACAAGTATCAATTTACTTATGTGTCTGTGTCCTTCTCTAGTGAAGACAGGTCAATTTGGTGATAAAAATTATCTTTAAAAAAGCATTTTTTGTGATGCAGCTTGACCCTGCTTTATTTCAAATGTGCTTCATTACTGTCTTGTAAGGGATGAGAGGAGAGGATCTGGTGGACTGATTGATGCTCTGTGGAAAAGGTTACAAAAATCCAGAGAAGCAATGGCCCTACTAAAGTTACTTTCCCCTGTTGACTTGTGGTACTATCCCTGGTCTACAGGGGCCTAACAATGATTAAGGAAAGCTAATCAGCTTATGATCCAGAGATCCGCTCCTTACCAGGATTTTTTCCTGCTCACTGATTAAGGTTGAAAATCAGTACCCTAGACCCTTGCCAGTCAGATGTTTTCCTTTCTGTGACTGCATTGTGCTAGAACCCCTACATAAGGGGGTTTAACTATGTTTTCAGTAAAGGAAAAAGCAGTAACTTCAAGTGACAGGGAAAGCTTGCATCTCTGTACTGCCCTACACCTATGCATTGCTATTCTTACTAGCATTTAGCATCATCAAACCCTGGTTTCATACAGAACCTAGTAAGAGTGAGCTAGACCCACTTACTGATCTCCAGTGAGTTTGGAGGAATTTCCCACACTGAATCAGGAACTGAAAATACACGTCATGTGTACAGCTAGTTGTATTTATAGGTTATGACTGCTCTGACTGACCCACCAGAGATTTGGGGATTTTTCTGTTAGGGAAGCTACTCAACTTTCTGCTTGATACTAGGTGTCAAGGAGGAAAGTTGCACTCATAGAAATTTAATAGCATAAGCATCTAGAGTGAAAGCAGAAAACCAGGTCTATTCTCACCCAGTAGAGTTGAATCAGGCCCACAAAAACTAGTTCTCATACTCCGGTGTCTGCAAGTTTTGCTTTGATTTCAAGTGGGGAAGAGGGGACTCACGTGCATGATGTAATTTGACTATGTATGCCCTAAAAACAATGTATTCTGGCTATTTACTTTGTATGCCATCTTGCATAAGTTTATTTTTATATCTGTGGCATCTTTATTTGCTGCTGCCTCTTTCTAAAAACAATAAGCCCTTCCTGTGCTTCTGCAGACTATTATAAATACACAACTCTCCTTTTGGTTTTAAAATTACCTTTTGGACAAGGAACATTTGTCCTACATAACAGCCAGTAAACTAGAGAGGAGATTAACCAGAAGATACATCTGTGTGTAATATACAAGGTTGTTAATTTCCTACTTGGTGATTTTTCTGCTATTTTATAAGTGTGGGCCAAGAGTCATTCTAGGGCAATCAAGGAGTCAGAACAAGTGCCAGATTTTCCATGAAAATTACAACAGGCCATTAAAGTTTTATGTAGATCTAGAGCCTTCCTACTTCCAGCCCTCTTTTTCTACATTGTTTTACAGCCAGATTTCAAAAAAGCTCTACCACAGCAACAGACCAAAGATCCGATTCAAAACCTTTAAAAACTTTGGAAGTTAATAAATAAATAAATAAATAAAACTTGGTAACTTGGAAATCTAATTTATACTTAGTACTTTACCTATTGTCCTGGACTATCTCTTTAAAAAAAGTTTTCAGAATCTATTGTAAAATCTTAAGAAACCTCTTCAAACTGCACAAGTCCTCAAACATACATTATTGTTAGAATAGTGTCAGAGCAAATCCTGGAAGGATTTTTACCCCAGTAGCTGTTTCTGAAAGATTATTCTTCATAATATTTTTTTCCTTCCTTCTCTTTTTACATGCCCCCTTTCTTCCACTTGCATTAACCCTTAAATAAACTACAAGCTGCTCTTCTTTTCCTGCTTGCCTTCTGCTTCCTTTACATTCTGTATTCTCTCAGGTGTTGACAGTTCACATTACAGCCTTTAATTACCACCTATCTTTGGAAAGGTTTGAAAGGGACAATTCTGCTTAGCTGAATATGATGAGAAATAAAAGTTTGTTCTGCACCTTCCTTTCTCCTGCCTGCCTAAGTGGAAGTGGATGGGCATCCCTGATCCGTGCTTTGTGTTTGTTACAAATGTTGTGCCAGTTTTTCCACTCTTAAAACTTTCCCACCCTGTGCTCAATGAGCAGGTAAAGAAGAGACATGAAGGCAGAACGTGATTTAGATGAGAGCCAGAGGGTTATGAGACCTGCAGACAGCAGTTTTGTTGCTGGACAAGGAAAGTCTGTAAGAGGTACAGCCTAGGAGCAAACACAAGGCAGGTAGAAAGCAAGCTCAGAGAGCAGAGCAAGTTGTTGTTCTCCAGAAGCAATTATCAGATTGACTTTGTAAAGCACACAGAGCAAACATAACATGCAAGACTGGTGTCACAGGTAATAGAGAAATCACGCAGTGAGCCTGGATGAGAAGACAAGGTGCTCTCTGGCAAATTCCACAGGCTTGTACTCAGTGGCTGTCAGCACAGCAGAAGTGACAGTGTAGATACTAGCCTTGGAAACCTGGCTGACCAGCACTGCTGTCAAATCCCTGTTTTTCTGCTGACCACTAGGAAGCTGCTTGTGAAAGGTCTGTGCCCTCTCATTCCTGCCAGCCCAGACAGGTGGAGAGCACTGGCAGCATATCAGCAACTTGTACTGTCTGTGACCTCTCAGCACAAAAACCCAGCTTAAAATATCTGACACAGCTTTGTCACGATGTACCGTATGATGCCTTACCAAGGATTTTTAACAACAATCAGTAACCAGTCGTATTTTCTCAAGAACCTTTTTTGAACCTAATTACTTTGGGGGTGGGGAGGGTCTGCAAGAGAATAATATATTTACATTTTTAAATTTTAGCTGTCTTTGCAAATTCATCAACTTTTTGCTTTTTCAAGATTTGTTAGTTCTGTCCCAAAGTGCATCTTCCCTGGTTCAGGTTATCAGACCCTGTGCTGTGATGTCTTGAAGTGTTTGAAAAGAAAAAAAGCCACAAATGCATCCAAGCCCAGAACATTCCATTGAACACTGGAGGAGTAAATGGAATAAATAAATAAATAAATAAATAAATAAAAGTTGAAGTAAGTAGGACATGCACTGTTTAAAAAGCTTCTGGCCCCTTTCCTTTGATAGTTACAGAAGATCCATCAAAATGCATACAGTTTAACAGTAGAAAAGTATAAAACCGACATCCATGTCACTACTGAAACACAACAGAATAGTGTCATGTCTAGTATAACTCCATGGAAGCCAGTGTGGCACCAAGAATGCTCCCCTGCCTGGCTTAGTGAGCTGATCTGTTTAGATTTCACCTCTATAGGCAACCAATATGGCCAAGAGCTCAGCCTCTGCCACTGAGATGGCAAGTGGTGCGATGTAACCCACCGTCATATGGCTAAGGTTTTCACTCCCACACACACATCTGTGTGTTCTCATCCATACTGCTTACTGAGTAGGGTCCTCGGCTCACAGTCCTCCCCAGTCCATGCCTAGAAGCATGCTAGAAGCCATCAGTCAAACAAGAATGTGATCACAATTATGTATTATTGAGAGCGAGTGCCGGAGCCTCATCAGTGTTTATGGGACTAGCACAGACCTGTCCTTGTATTCCTGTTCTAGAAGAGCACCAGGAAACCAGCTGAACTGTGACACAAAGGGGAAAAAACAAGAATCAGTAGAAATTGATTCTGCTCAATTTAAAAACTCAGGGGAGATGAGCTGTGAAATGCAGCAATGTTATTTCCATTATTTGCTCCTGTGAAAGTGTTGCTGTCATCATGCTACCATACACGCCTAGTTTGGAAAATCAAAACAAGCCAGGGCCAAATGCACAAATGAGTTTTGGCAATCTGTCACATACTTTACTCTGAGTGCATTTTTCCCACAAAAAAAAAAAAAAAAAAAAAAAAAAAAAAAAAAAAAAAAACACCTCTGCCTGATGCAATAAACTTCTTCCCTCAAAAAGCTTCTGTAGCATTGTCCCTGTCAAATACATTGAAGGTAAGATGGGACAAACGGGGAAAAACAAACAAATAAAAATAACCCCCCAAAATTTTAAAAACAACCAGAAGTCCACCTTCAGATCATTTATCCTTAAGCCTTCTACAAGGTCCAAATTTAAAGTCTTTATTTGTCATTGAATATCTGCAAGTAGCTTAGGCTATTTGCCTCAAAAAGTATGTTGTGTTTTTTGTTGTTGTTTTGTTATGTTGACAGCATCAAATCCCTAAACAGTTGCTGTTAATATCATCTGATATAAGGGAGTTTGTTTATATCAAAGATCTCAAAGACAGTAAACTATCCTGCAAATCTGGAATTAACTTCTAAAGCCTGAACACTATTTTAAACCTGGATACTCAGTATCACAGTAGATTAATTATCTAAGAGGTAAGCTGTTCTGTTTTGAAGAACAGTTCAAGGGGAACAGAACAGAGGGAATAGTGCAGAGGACAAGGTTTCAAGATTGTATTTGTTTTAGATAGCACCTTTTATCTGAGATTTCTCAGTCATAGTCAATGCTCAGAAAAAGTTCTCACTATTTCATATAGAGTGCACCTAGTCTCAATTTGTACTCTTTTTTAGGTTTGTGCTGTACTATTACCAAACAAAATGGTCATCTTAGGACCGAACAGCTTATTGCATTTGGGAAACAGCCTCTGGACCTGGTCTGTAATTATAATGAAGCTACACAAATAAGCACAGAGAACTTAGGAATGGTGGAGGCAGGCTCCGAAACGGAAATCATCTGACAAGGTCAATAGAAATGGTGGTAGGAAGGCATTGAAGACATCATTACACTAAAGGTTAAACACTGAGGTGTTCAAGTTTAATGGTTATCCCTTTAGTGCACAGATTGGAAATAAAAATGGTTAGAATAACATTATATTTAGTAGTAAGTTTTGTTGTTGGTTTTACCCAAATGTGTCCTGACAGGTATCACAAAAGTGCTGTAGTTTTTGTAGCCTTTTGGCCTTTCGCAAATAAGACATAAACTGCTGTAATCTACATCTACACCCAAATACATTTTGAGTTGTTAAGATTTGCAGCTATTAATTACATTGATCTTATCTGGAACAAATTTATGTATCCTAAATAAAGAGATTCAAAACAAAATTCTCTTGAAGCTTTTATTCATTCCTTTGATTTGTTTTCGTGATATTACTTTTTTTTTTTCCTTGCATACTGATTCAGTGGATTTAAGTGAAGCTATTGTGGTGGTTTTACCCATGCAACTTCCTTTTCCTCATTTAAACCCCAGCTAAAAAAATAGAGCCTATACATTTCGTATACCCAGTTTCATAAGCTCATATTTTTCATTTAATATGTTTAGTAAAATCAATTGTTATTACAATTATCTTATTCATTGTTCTGCAAGATTTTGCTCTGTTTTATTTTAAAGCTTGATCACTAAGTTTTGGCTTTTGATACTGGGTCAACCTGTTTTTTGTTTGTTTGTTTATTTGCTTGTTGTTGCTTTTTTTTTTTTTTCTGGTGGTCTTCTAAATCTACCTGATTTACTATCAGTCAGGTATTTTTGACAGACTAGGGGAAATAGACTAGGGGAAATATAAGTTTTTGGTGGATCTTTTTGTTTCTTTTCCTGGTATTGAAACTGGTGATCCAGCTGAAAGCTCCATGTTTTGGAGTAGAAACTGCAAATGGGAAAAGTAATGCCCTTAGTATCAGGAAAACACACTTTGCAAATATACATTCAAAACAGTGTGCTGTAAGCCTTGTACTGTTGGGGGAATTGTCCAATTATGCATTAACTAGGGCTCAATGATTAAAACTGTTGTTTTAATATAGCCAGATTTTTGAGGGAGAAAGCAACACCTTCCTTGTCACATTATGGTTGGACTTAAAGATCTTAAGGGCCTTTTCCAAGCAAAACAGTTGTATAATTGTATGATTTTCTGATGAGCTTCCCGTCAGGTGTGCTAGATACTAAGTAAGGAACAAGAATCTACCCGACTCCCACACAAAGAAAGAATAAAAGATAGGACCAGCAAGTAGATGTAGCAAGAAGTGGTGTCAAAACGAGTACCAAAGAGGACACTAAAAGCAGTAAACCTGCAAACCACTGAAAAGATGTCCTAAGGGATAGGTGAGACAGATTTGATGAAGCGTGTGGACATGGAGCTGACTGTGCAAAGACACCAGGACACAAAAGTGTGAGAGACCAAGAACAGAGCCGGGGGATAAGGAACAAGTGACTAAAGGTCAGACACAGAGTGAAGAGATGAAGGGGACAGAAAGGTGAGGCTAACGTTGTCAGAAAAAATGTTGTAGAGCTCTTCCCAAACACAAGATGCTCAAAACCTTACTTGGGAAGGATGGAATTAAACATGAATGTGGTCCTGTTCTGAATATCTTTGCTTGTGTTCATATGCACAATAACAGGATAAAAATTCAATGTGATCTTAGAGCCAACAAAACTCATAAACTAAGGGAAAATATAGCCCAGTGTCTGAGCAGGTGAGCATTTAAAAGGAAAACACAGAGAATTACACAGCCACAGAAAGAAAACAACAGAATGCAATGCAGTTCTAGAAAACAAGAAACAATTGGAGCAGACTTTTGTTACGGGCAAAGGGTGTCTTACACTGACATCCTACTATGTCAGCTGCAGACAGAGAGAAATCTTAATGCCCCTGAGTATTTTAATTCATTAAAAAATCCTGTTACATGAAAGGCTGCTTTTTCCACCAGTCAGGAACCTGCAGAACAATGGGTCAGAGCTTTGGCAAATGATACAAAGATGACTGATTCATGCAGTTACCAAACTATACAGGCTGAACTAATTTGCGATAGAATAATGACAGGACAAAAATCCAGGCACTCAAATGAAAATGCTTAGAGAGCCCATTAACTCTACAGAATGCTAAAGATGTGCATGGCTAGTGAACAAGCTCACACCCAAACACAGTATAAGCAAAGCAGTCACAAAAATATTTCAGAAGGCAGGACAAGGAAACCATGAAAATTTATTGAAAATCAGACAAAGAAAGGTATACCAACACAAAGCAGAAGAAGTGAACAAGTCCCAAAGATCTGTGGTTACTGTGAAAATGTATATATATATTAAATAATGAAATGACTTTTACGTGGGGATGCATGCAAAAATTCCGACAAGTCATTATGCAAAGGTCTGCAGACAATTAAAAACAAACAAACAAAAAACCTCCCATATTAAGAAAGTAAGCAGTGACTCAGAGATTTTGCATGTATGTGACATCAGTGCAGTGCAAAACAGCAAAAAATAAATAGGTTGTGAAGTTGAGACTAGCAGCAGATGCAAAGACAAGGCAGCAGAACACAATAAGAAATGGAATGCAAATGAATAGCAGGCATCAATGTGTGTGAAAGGCTACAAAGACCTCTTCAGAAGTATACATGAAGAGAAAGGAAAATAGTAGAGCCAAATTTTAAACTCATTGATAACATAAACACAGCACAATAAGGCCAGGTAAATCAAGAATATCAAGTAAAACGTAGATATCATGAAAATTCATGTAGCACAAGCGTTAGAGAAACTTTTAGCAAAAAGAAGAAAGGTATTTACCCCAGCACATTAAACCTGAATTACGGATGATTCCTATATGATATACATAAATATAAAACAGGCCCTCTGTGGTTCATGCACTATTGCCTCCATGCAATGAAGGCACATCTAAGGCAAGCCATTAACTAAGATGCTTAGAGACAAAAAAATGATGAAATGGACATGCTTAAGCCAATATAATATTGTTAGTATCTTATTTATTTGTTTTCAGTATTGCACATTTACATACATACATCTAAATGCTTCCAATTACAGAACCGTTATCTGATAAACTAGGCAAAGCTGTTCTTAACGTATGATGCTAAAAATCAATAGTTGTTCTCACTCCATAACATGTATCTCAATAATTACGTGCAACAAAACAGGCCATTTTGCAGTTATGAAATGATTAGTGCATATTATGCAGTAAATAGGTTTGTGTTCTTTGGCTTAGAAGCTCAAAAAACATCCAGGAATGAGCAAGAAACAGTGAAATAACATAAAGCAAAGAGATTGTACTGCAGCAGGCAACTAAGAGTCCCAGTCTCTGCAAGTAAAGGGGTTGAACAATATAAGAAGAGGTCTGGAACATGTATGTGAAAGGGAACCATTGCCTCTAAACCTGGTGGCAGTGGGGAACACATGAAGAAAAACAGTGCAGGAAATACATATAGGCAGGGGAGCAGATCAAAAAATTATTTTTACTTATAACGATAAAGAGTAAATCATTATTTTTACCATTCTCTCTTACATAATCATCAGCTATGATTACAAACTAACACTTTGAACTCACATTTTCAGTAGAGGGATGTGGAAAAGTTGGTGGTTAGCCAACGCCAGCAGACCTCTCTAGAAGCAGCGTCACTGTGAGGGTGGCTCTGGCAAACAGCAGCAGGGCTGGTGGAGAGCATGGCTCTGCTCACCTCTCCTCCAGAAGGAGCCCAGGAATAAATCTGAAATGAAATTTAATGAAAGTGAAAAACAAACAACTACAACAACTCCCCTGCAACAAAGAGATGTAACTCTGATTAGGCTAGTAGTAGCACAGAGGCTGTACAGCTCTGTCCATCTTCACAGAAGAACAGCTCTTCTCAGAAATTAGGAAGACCAGGTACCCTCTTTAAATCCTGTGCCTTAGTGCCACTGAGGCTGCAGCTAGGCTGAGCTCCAGCTCCCCACAGCCTCCACCCAGCTAGGCCCACAGCCCAGCCTGTCCTCAGCCTGGCCCCAGGTACCTGCTAATGCAGAGGCTTTGCACACTAGAAAAATTATAAACAGAGCAAGGACACAGGCTTCAGCCCTGGCACACAATAGCCCGACTGTTTAGCTGCCAGTGCGCCTTCATGACAGCATGCAGTTTCCCTGACAATGCCCAGCAACAGTTTCAGGAACAGCAGAAGCCGGAGGATCAATGGTCCCCACTGACAGCACAGGCAACACCACTTTTGAGGATTGGGAATGGCAGGAAGACAGTTTAACCATATGAGATTAAGTTTCTAAGGCCTATTTTATTTACCACTACAGATGTAGCCAGACTAGAGACAAGTGGAAAAGGAATACCTTTCAGTGCCACTCACCTGGGAAAGCTTCAAGCTGTATGGTCAAGGAGAAGGAACATGCTGAAATTAAACACACATCATTACGGATCATTTTTAAGGGCTCCTGCCTGTTACTGAGTCTGCAGTGTAACGTATTTGATGGATGGTGCACAAGACAGGTATGTGTTTACTAAGTTATGCAGAGCAACCTCACTCTATGAAATAAACAGCAGTTAAATCAGAGCATGAGATCTTCAGCCAGCTGGAAGGATGGCTGCCCTTTCTATACAAAGGAAATATAAGACTGGGGTACAGCTGTCCCTTAGCCTCCTGTTTCAGGGCAGGGGTTTGGAAAGAATCCAGAAACGAATCTGTCAAAGCTAAGATGAATTGGTGTTCACATATGTTATTCTGTTGGCCTCAGAGAAACTTCATCTACCTCTCAAAACAGCAGGACTTCACACAAGCCAAATGTGTAATACGTTGCCTCCTATATTATTATATTACCTTGTAATATTCACACTAATGAAAACAGAAATCTTTGAAGAGATCAGAGCCACTCTGGAAAAAAAAAAAAAAAAAAAAAAAAAAAGGAGGCAAGATGGACCATACAGAAGTGTAAAGGTGAATTCACCTCTCCTAACTACAGGCAGACCGGCATGTCATCTAACCTATGTGTTTACTCTGCCCCGAAAGTTAATGGACTGAGATCTCTGGATGAGTTAACTGTGCTAGAGGTACCTATTTCTCCCTACTGGCTTCAGAGGAAACATTGGTTTATAGCTAGTTCAGAACAGAACGCAGATGGACACACACATGAACTTCATTCCTTGCAGGAAAAAAAAAATAAGGTCACTGCAAACTACTTTGTTATTACAGGCCACTAGAAATTAAATGAACTACCCAAGCAGTCCTCTCAGACAAGACAGCAAGACATTTTAACAGCAATGATATCCCCAAACTACCTCTTTAGCTAGTAGCCACCTGCTTACACAACTCACAGGAGAGAAAGAATAAAATCAAACTTTTCCAATGTTAGTTAAATAATCAAGTTAAATTATTAAAAAGGTGGTGTGCTTCCAAAAGAAAGTTGAAAGAGTAAAAAAAAAAACGGGGCACAGAATCACAGAATGGTTGGGTTTGGGAGAGACCTCTGGAGGTCATCTGGTCCAGTCTCCCTGCCCAAGAGCTGGTTGCTCAAGACTGTGTCCAGACATCTTTTAAATATCCTGAAGTGTGAAAGTGGTCTGGGCCACCTGCTCCACTGTTCCATCACCCTCATAGTAAAACAGTGTTTATTTATGTTCAGATGAAAAAGTCACGTGGTACCATTCCTGAATTCCAAGAGATCAGCATTGAAAGAAAAAAAAAAAGCCAACTCTTTTGTGAAAAAGCATCTTAAATTCATAATGTGCTTGAGAAAAAGGGGTAATATTTGACCAAGCATCTTTTTTTTCTTTTTTTTTTTTACTGCCTACTGCATCAATGTATCATAACTGATCTGTAAGAAATGCTGGAGGCAAGCTGTGGGGTTCACAAGGAGTTCATGTCATAATCATTTTTAAGACTGATTATAAAAGAAATTTTCCACCAAGCAAGAAGAGGTTCTGTAAACTAGGAAAAATGTCCTAGTTAAAGACAATTTAAACCTGAAGTCAGACTCTTAAGCTGAGGAGAGGGACTAACATTTACTACACACACTTCATCAGAGAATGAATCTGATAGCAAGTGAAGCTAGACAAACACAACAGGAAAAACTGTATTTATATTTACAAGTTCTCCTATATGAGACAACCTAGTATTAAATTTGTATTGTCAGGGACAAACAAGACTGCAATATCACTGAGTTGAATAGCAGGAGAAGAGGATACTGGAAGGTAAGTTTTTTGGTGTTGTTGTTTTATTTTATTTTATTTTGTTTCATTTTATTCACTTGCATTCAGAGTTTCACCAATAAGAGAGAACATCTCCAGAAGGTTTTGATTAAGAAAGGGATCCAAATCTGTAAACTAATAAAAGGGGCAAAATACCAGCCCCTCAGTAGGACTACTGGTCAATATCCGAACTCACTTTTCAAGAAATATATATCTAAGCATTCTACCAAGTTCCTAAGAATACTCTTTGCTAACGGAAGATTGATGGAATTCTTTCCTTTAATTTTGTGTGGTAATAAGATGTTCCTTAGTAAGAGCTCACAATACCCGTGTGTTTTTATACACAGGTATTCTTAGCTAATAACTGCTTTGAGTGACACACATATACTCCTGAAGTACATCCCACTAAAGGTCTATTTTGAGGATCTACGAAGTAGGATTACATGCTTATATGCTTACTATGAAGTTGCAATGGTCAATTTCAGCAATATTCATGCTATATATCAGATCAGCAGAGTAACTCTTTACCAAACCCTTTGACAAAAAGCAACTGACAGGTGTTTGCTTATAACTCCATTTGTGGAGAGGAAAAAAAAAAATAATAATAATAATAAAAAAAAAAAGCACAGAAACTGAATGTCAAAGAGCTCTAATAACGGTAACATGGGCACCTTTCAGAGAATCCACCACTCTGATATAAATAGAACACAAGCCAAAAAGCAATAGATGCTAAAAATAGATTCAATATATCCCAGGAAGTGCAAGGCAGTAGCCAAAGCGTCAAAAGAAACATTGGAAGCTTTTCCAACATCTTGATAAATAAGCAAAATAATTAGTACAAAGACAGAAGACATTCCCCAAATAGACTAACAGACTCCTAGTAGAGTTGGTGTTAATTTTTCTGAAACTGATTTTCAAGGAATAAGAGTTCAGTATACGCACAAGTTATTATATTCATGTTTCATTTCATTATCTCCCATGAAACTGACAGATGGGAAGCTATATTATGAACCTGCTAGCACTGGTCTGTTTGACGTATGTTTACAAGTTAATGCTTAGGAATTTAAAAGCACTTACAGGAAGTACTCGGTGGTTGTCATAACACAAAGAGCAGAATAAAGCCTGGGTACTGCTTTTTCTTGGTTGCCATTTTACATCAATTGAATGTGAACTGCAAGTAATGGAGACAGGCCTAAGAAAGGAGCTAAGAGACAAAAAGTGTCTGCAACGGGGACAGATTAGATGGAACAGAGCAAAAAGAGTCAAGATAAGAAAGAAGCAGGCAGGAGAGCCTGTCCCCTTAGAGTGCGCACTCACAGAAACTGAGGGAGTCTGAAGGCTGTGGATCTCATCTCTCATCCTTGGTTATGGAGCCACTAAGAAACCCACTGGAGGAGAGACCCTTCTTTTTGCAGCACAGGTGACAAAAGAGGATGACACCCCGTTACTGATACCATCACACGCTATAGCAGTCTGAGTGGCAGAGGGTAGCACTCCTAACAGGCTTCAGTTCTGCTGTTGACCTACGTAAAGGTGAATATGGAAGGATACAGTGGAAGGTGGGATATGAAGTTTAATCCTCTGTCTTCAGCACACACCTAATATGGTTCAACTAACAGTTGCTTCTACTGCTACAGTGTTCTACTCTTTTTTTGTCTAACTGGGGGTAAAATCCAGAGAACTGAGATGTTTCTGATGACCAAGAGCTAGAAACAGACTGATTGCTCCCAGCGTGAGGAAGAACTGACACTACATATTCCGTGGAGATGCACTGGCTTAAACAAGACTGAACTTGGAAGAGATACATTTTTAACAGAATTCTAATGCAAGAAAGCAGTACATTTTATTCCAATGCTTCATGAAATCTTCCTAAAGTATTCCAAATGGTGAAGCAAAACCAAAATTAAGTAAAAGGTGAATTCAGAAGATATCCATGGACAAGTCTAGCTCTCAGCTGAATGACTAAAGGGGAAGTGATTAATGGATATACTGAGGATTTAGAGGAGAAAAGGAGAAAAAGAAGAAAAGGGAGAAAAAAAATTACTGGAGACACAAATGTCAACTAAACCGTTTACAGTTACAGCATTTTGCTTCTCTTTGCAGCATGATGGCCCAATATTTGTTCAAACAGCAGGGATAAGCCAATTCCACAGCTTCAGAGAAGCACAAGTGAGCACATTCAAATAACAATACCATAGCAACAACCCTATTATCAACTCAGTGAAAGAAAATTAGATCCCTCTGGATCATCTATGTGGACACTGAAAATATTGACACTGAAATCCTGAAACCTCATAGAACTATTTTTAACATATTTCTTTCACTTTTTCCTATTATCATTATCTAATTAGAGAAGGGTTAAATGAATTTTCACACCCCTATACACTGTACATTTCCTTCACGCCACCCATCAAAGTAATTCGTTCTAACTTACTTTGGTTCTGAGCTATTATTAGTTACAGCCTGGTGCAATTCTGTTTTAACTGTGCAACAACTTCATTTACTTTTGCAATTCCAATCAATATTAGCTGTGATGAGAAAAATGAAAAAGTCAAGGTTATTATTTCTGGCAAAAAGTAAAATTAAAAGGAAGCTATATACTCCCAGGATTAGACTAGTTTATGTCTGCTGGAGAGGAAATGAGCAGCATCAGAAATCCAGTGGTCCAAAACTGGACGGAGGTACTCTGTAGGGATAAGTGAAGAGTGAATGGCAAACAGTCATGCATAAATACGTAGAGAGGCCATCCATTTTCTTGGTCATGTACAGAATTTACCAGGATACCTCAAGCAGTATCACAACATTTTCTGTTTCCACCTGCAGAAACCATGATGAGTTTCATCTTAATTGAAGAGTCTGACCAAAAAAAAAAAGTAATAATAATAAAAAAAAAAAAGTGGTTGGGGTAGAAGGAGGAAGTGCTTGGGGTAGAAGGAGGTGAGGGGAAGTCTAACCAGAAAAGTCAATTGTAGCCAACATGCCATCTCAGATCAGCTGATCGTTTGTGAACATATTCTCATGATGGATCAGGTGCCTCACATACTGAACTAAACAAAACATAAGATCAATGTCAAAACAAAAGAAAACCTGAGATTCACCAAAAGCTGCATTTCATACTCTCTTTCCAAACCCCTTCAGCCATGTGTCTGTCTTCACCAAAGATGATGAAAATTTCTTTCGTTCTCTGCTCAAAACCGAACTGAAATTTTCTTCCCTGCTAAGTGGAATGACTTGATATGCTGAAAGTCTTTAACCTGTGCATCCTATCTGGAAAGGAAACTATTTGCTCATTCTGCACAACCACTTAATTTTAAAAAAGACTTATTCTGTTCGTAGGTATGCATATCCTAGTCAGCAAATTTCCTGGCTTGACAAAGGCTTCTCTGTTTATCATTAGAAAAAGTAAAAACGTTGCCTCTGCAGTGCAAATCCAAACTTCATATTCACAGCAAGACAAGAATTTTAAAACTTTTGATGCCTAAAGTCCATGTATTTCATCACAATTAGTAAAATGCACCCTTCTCTCTCCAATAGACTAAGGAAAAAAAATCTTGTTCACACAGAAAATTCAAACAACTGAAGAGGAAGGCAGGGGTTCTCTAAAGCAAACAACATTTTTTTTTACTTCCTATCATGACTTTATATCATACTTCATGATATAAAGTACTCTTAGAAGCAGAATTTTAAAATTAATCTCTTTTAAATAAATTTGTCTGTGTATAGAGCATAGCTGAGGTTGCCACTAGAGAAATGTTCTTTAACCACTAAACATTTTAACTTACAAGCTAGTCAGGAATTAAAAACCTAAGGGTTTTGATAAAAGGCCAAACATTGAACATACTAAAAACATTTTTCTCCTCAGAAATTGGATATACTTTGATTGTTAGTTTTATTTTCTATCATTGGCATTTCTTAAATTGATTTAGGATCAACCTACCAACCTCTATAAACCTACCAACCTCTGTGAAGAAACAGATACAACTGAAAATGGGAAAAAATGGATAAATGTGCTATTTGGATAGGTAGCCAGCAGTTAACATACCCATCTCTCCAAAGAAAGTTTAATGTTCTATTGATATTGCAGAGATTTTTTTCACCTTAAAAGTATGAGCAGTCCTATGGCTGCTATGCTATGTTAAACAGATATTAATCAACGTAAATTCTGGTAAGGCCAGGAAGATTTCACCTGAGATCTCAGCTCTTTGGAGGAGTGTTCATGTATAATGAAAGCTTAATTTGCTACAGAACTTCCCTCTTTTTTTCCCTTCGTCTTTTCCAAGGCACCCCCACAGATTCTTATATTTTTTCTACTTCCTTCTCCCAAACACAGAGTCTGATGGAAAGCAGAAAATGAAATTTGAAGAATATGGATCAGTACTGCCTATCAATGACCAGCTGCCCTTTGTATTTTGATCATGTAAACTCATTCCCCCAAAGTATGAAATTCAAACTCTTTTATTTGTTCTCACCATTGTTCTCTACCAGTAAGTTAAGGATATTGTTTCAACTGTTCTTCGGGTCCTGTAGCAAATGTATGTAACTTAAATAAATAGAGCAAAAAATCTTCTACTTGGAGAACTTCTTCCACCTTTTCAGACCTCTGTGTTACCGGGAAACAAAGGCAGTAACAAAATCCAAGATACTAGTAACACAAATTTGTGTTTAATAAAGGTGAACAAACAAAATTATAAAATTATAATGTTTAGGAACATAAAGGGTTATTAAAATGCAAAAGTATGTCTTTTACCCCCAAAGTTTTCTATTACATAGCGCAAAGCTAGGACCAAACCAAATGCCAGTTGCTATTTACTCACATTTTTATACCCACAAAGATCACAGAATCACAGAATCACAGAATTGTTTAGGTTGGAAGAGACTTCAAGATCATCGAGTCCAACTTCTGACCTAACACTAACAAGTCCTCCATATCGCTATCATATCGCTAAGTATCACTAAGATATTAAGGTTGAGAATAAACCAAGTACAAGCCTACTGGTTATTTATTTATATATATATGTATATTATTTATATTTATTTCATATTTCTATTTTAAAATCGAAGAAATATTGATTTAGAGAAGGACAAAAAGTAATTAAAGTTCAACTAACAGAGCACAGGTAAAATGATTTGGCACTCTGCTTGTGTAACTGAAGACAAATAGAAATATAACTATTCAATTTTGAAAAACAATATTCCACTGGGGAAAGAATGAATAACAATCAATTACCTCCAAGATCTTTGCAAAACAAAATCTGCATCAAGGTTCCGCTTACTAGAACTTAATACAGAAATATTAATCCACCTGATTGATCTAATTTTACAATCAAGATAAATAACTTGGAAAACAAAACAAAAATTCTCCAGTAAATTTTGGAATGAAATCATGGTTTTACTTCAACTACTAGTTTCAAGTATTGTGTTCAGTTTGGTGGTAGATAAAGAATGTTTTTTAGTCAAGAATGTCGCTAATACAGTTTCATTCTGAATGAAAGCTTTCCCTTGAATAAACTAAATTACATGCTTTAGCTATGACCATGCTGTTTATGCTGCTAGATAAATGAAAAACATTAACTTTCCCCTGCTCCCCTACCTATAGAAAAAAAAAAAAAAAAAAAAAAAAAAAAAGAAAAAGAAAAGGAAGATAATCTGAGGAGCAATAATTTACATTTCATATTGAGTCAAGAATATTACTGCTTTTCTCCTTTTTTCCAGAGCCCCATTCAAAAACTTTGAATACCTCAATAGACTGCTCTATCAGTTCTTACTCTGATGCTCCTTCAAAAGGTTTGTGTTGTTTTCCTTTTTTTTTTTCTCTCCCTCATGGACACAAGTAGTGGAGCCAGGGGCTGTGGGCAATCAGAAAGCACTACTCAGATCCTGGGCCATCAAGACTCTTCAATAGGTGATTGGCAGTGAGCACTTTCTTCCAGGCCTCATGATGGGAAGGGAGATGAGCATGCTGCCACCCTGCATGTCCCTGGGAGGTTGTTGAGGGCTCACTGGAGAAGGCAGGAATACCTGCCAGAAGTTCTGATGGGATTCCTGCTGACCTGGCAGAAGCAAAGAGCTGCTGACCCATATAAACTTGGAACAGCTATGTTTCAGTCAGCATTAAAGGAGAGAGGTGTGTGAATAATTTAAACCAATACTGGCATAGAAGACTGTGTTTTTCATCCTAGAACATCATACATAGCAGCAGGTGAAGTTTTCTGGTTCAGCCTGATTAAGAGATCAGAGCACAGTCTTAAGAACCCCTTGAATGTTTTGAAATGCTTTTAAGATGAGCATCAACCCAAAGACAGATCTTAAAAAACTGAGCATGAAACTGAGACCTACTTTGAATTCACCTGCAAATACTGGCAAATAAAACAAGACTAGAAAATGTGATTATAGAACAGCACCCCAAAACATAGAGAGTGAAACTTGTTCTGTTTGTTAATATGCTGTAAGAAAACAACAGCAAAAACTGGTGAATAAAGCTGGGGAAAAGAAAGAAAGAAGCAAACAAAAACCTTAATGATCTAGATACTTTGACTATTTCTTCCTTCTCTTTTTCCAAAGCAAAGATGTAAACATTTTTAAGGCTGATAAGGTATTTTAATTTTCCTAGCATTGTTTTCCTGTCAGATAGTGAACATATTGATGAGAACATTTAAAGCACAAAATATTCCTAATGCTCTAATGTCCAATTAGAGCTAAAACATTAGCTGACTTCAAAGAAGGAGCCTACTGCAGATGCCAGTGTTTTAGAAATTGCTTCATGTTGGAATGCTTAACTGTTAGAAGAGAATGACACTCTTGAGTATCATATTTGACTATAATCTGTTCTGAGAGATACATTTACTTCATTTAAAAAGATTCTGTTGTTTGTAGACACGGCTAATACTAACGAGTTTCTTTTTGGCAAGACTATTTAATGCAGAACACTACCCCAAACAATCATACCTTGCTAAAGCAATTACTTTAAATATCTATATATGTATGTATCTGCACAGATCTCCTTATTTTTATACCAAATGCATGTGTTCACATACAAATCTGTGAACTGGTGAGGCAGGTAGTTCTCACATCCTGATTTCTTAATGTGCAAGAAAAAAGAAGGAGAGAAAGGAGTGAAAGGAGAGAAAGGAGAGACACAGAAGAACTGGTGGAAACCTGTAAATATACTCTGTAGGTTTTACTCTGTAAAGCAAGGACTGGAACATTCTTACTACCCTTTCTGCTGTAAGACTTTTCTGCAATTCCTTGTACATCTTCCAAACATTACCTGCTTACAGTGAAGCATTCCTAAACTGCTGCCTACCACAAAATCTTCTTTTTTCAAAAGTAAATGACCAGTTTCCTCAGAATAAAAGCAATATACAGGAATGACCATGTTAGAGCACTCCAAGGGTATTCCCTAGGGCTCCTCTGTATTTTTGAGCAGAAGCTTCAGATTTGACAGATGCATCGACCCAGGACTGAATTTTTTCCTGACAAAATGTCCATTCAACTCAAACCAGTTTATAGGCCTCTGAATATTTCAGTCTGTACCTGCGTAGTTGTTTGATAACGTAATGTTTAGAAAACTCTATCTACCCTGCTATGATCTCCTCAGAGCCTGGGGGATGAACAGGACTTTCCCTGGAACTGCATCTGCCATGCTACAGTGCCTAGTACCCCCCCGTAACGGCAAGCAGCAGAGTGACTCAGTGGCTGCTCTAATCAGGCTCAGGCAGCAGAGAGATGGATAAAGAAGCACAGTGTTCAGGAGCACATAACAAGAGCAGAAACTCAGAGGCAAAACCAGTACAGATGCTGGAGGTGTGGAGCACTGTGATAAGAAAGTGAATGAGCAGCCTGAAGTAGAGCTGAAAGATAAAAACAAAGTTCTCCCTCAGCCCTGCATATTTTCTGTGATGCTGAATATATCACTGAGCCAAACTCTTTCCCACAACAGGTGATCAATGCCCAGGGAGAGACTTTAAACCATTATTTCCAAAATTGATTTGATTCCCCCCTGCACAGGCTCTGATCTGCAGAGATCTTCAGCACCTTTTTCTAACTGAAGACCATGAAAGTCATGCTCTGAGCAGTGGAGCTGCTCTCAGAAAGAATGTAAAAGTCTAAAGAAAGCCATAGATATCCCAGGCTCCATTCTTTCAAACAAAAAGCACAGTCCCTCTGACCTACGGTTTTACAGGAACTTGGATACATAACTACCACAGCACTGATTTTGCTGGGAACTGAGTGTAAAAATCCCTTTTTTTTTGTTTGTTTGTTTTTTTTGTTTGTTTGTTTGTTTTTTGGTGGGTTTTCTTTTCCTAAAAAGTAAGAAGTGGGCTTATAAAACACAGTAATAACTTCTCTTAAATGCATAATGTTGTCACGAACAACCAAAAGAACGAGACAAAAGTCCCCAGATTACTAATTTCTTTACTGGGAGCAGACTATCAGGAGGCAATAGCACCAGATTTAGCAATTCACATTGAATGGTGAGGACAAAACTAAACATTGCTCCTTCAGGGCAGTGAACCACCCTATGCTCTGACTGAGGAATCAACCTGAAGAAAAAGGGCTGCACTAGGTGATGTAATTAATGATGGATGTCCTGTCACATTACAGACGGGACTGATTTAGGATTTTCCTAATTACTTGCCACATTTCATTGAAATATTTTATTTTTTTGTTAGCATTCTTTTGGATGAATGACAGTGTGTGCAGCAATCAGCAGCAGTGGGGCTCAGTTTGGCCCAGACTTTACTCAGAACTGTTCTCCAGGCCTGCCTTCTATCCTTCTCCATCTTTTCTAGAAATCTTATTACCATGTGATTTGCAACCAGCTTTTAGAAAATGTCAAATTACAGAGAGGAAGATATTGATCACACAGGATTTTCCTGAACTGACAACAGGATCCTTTGAATACATTTGACATTGTATATGCTGCCACCCTGAAAGTCCTTAGCTTTACCTTACTGTTGGAATGTGTTGTTTTGCTATTTCACAGCATGGGGGGAACTCCATCTGAAATACATCAGCTGTTTTTCTTTGGGAAATGTATGCTGTAATCATGTTATCAGTTTACTCATTTCTATAACAATTTTATTTCTCATATCCTTTGCAATCTGATGTGACTGGATACGCTGCAAGAAAATCTTCCTCCTCAACTTGTCAGATTTGTGACAACACTTCAGGAAAGAAAAAAAAAAAAAAAAAAAAAAAGGGAACCTTGCTCTGACTTGGTACTTCTGCAGACCTTTCTGCAATATGTATTTAGAAAAAAATAAAAATAATAATAATAATAATAATAAATCACCTAAGGCTTTATCCTGCACCAATAAATTCATTGGAAACTCCCTTTGACTTGATCAGTTATAGAAATAGGCCACAGAAGAAAGGGAATGTGATTTGAAGATCTAGTTATGTACATAACTATCACTTCAACGGCTAAAAGTGTAATCCTGGGAGGAAAGAGGAAAAGAATAAATTACTGGATATACATAAACAGTTGGTAGCCTTGAGCTACAGAAATTAGACAGACAACTCTGAATTCCACTATAGGACCTTTGCCCAGAAGCTAAGCCATCCAGGTAGCCCATCTTTGTCCCACACCAGTCTTGTTCTCTGGGCCCTTTGGAGCCAGTAGTTCAGTTGCAAATAGCCATTTGGAGAAGCAGACCTGAAGGCAAGTAGCTAATAAAGAGATGATGAGCCAGGCACTGACTATTTTAGTTCAGTCGTACTTGGGTTTTGCTTGTCTTTCAACGTATATAAAAAGATCTTTCTAATTACATCACCACAGTCAAAAGGATAAAGTAAATTTAATCTCAGGAAACACTATAGCAAAAACCTTTCAAGGCTTTCCCAACCCCTTTCTGAAATGGCACCATTCAATCAATCAAAGTATGACTGTTACCAGCTAAAATAAAAGCCCTCCATTTTTTGCTCTCTGTAACAACAAAATACAGAAGCTTCATTATAAGAAAACTAACAAGCATGTGAGTCAAAAAAGGAAGTTGCTAGCTGAGACCAATACAGCGATTCAGTGATTGCAGTGGGCTTCACTGAATAAGATACCACCCTCAGAGTGGTCATGTGAGATAATTGGAAATTCTGAGCCTGATATCAAAATTGATGGTTTTACACTTCACTTGAGCTATTCCTAATTTAAACCTGGGCAGACTCATACTCCTTAACTTTTCCCTTATCCTAAAACATCTGCTTCTAGTAAGATATTTATTGTCATTAGAATGGAAGTAGCTATGTTCTAGCTTCTCAGGCAAGCCTAGATATTCCTTTTCCTAGATGTCTATTCTCAGACATCTAAACGGTCTTCTGACATACATTAATCATTCAGGAAAAAGGAGTCAAAAAGGTCTGATTAATCCAGAATCTCAAAGCTGTCACATCAGAGAGACACATCATAATTTAGTAGATCTTTTTCTCGTGATGCTCCCTTGAGCTACATGATTTTCTTTAGGAGAATATGGTCTTATACAGAAATTTCTCTCTATTCCCAAAGTAATAATAATATAAATAATAGTAGCTTCAGATCCACTTCCATATTTCTTTCATGATTATTATAATGTTAATACATGTTTTCATGTGCTTGCCAAGCTAAGAGGTTAGTGTGTGTTATTAGAAGGTTTCACTTAATTGATTTTCCAATACATAGCTAACTTCTCTGATGGCTCAAAGTAGCACAGCAGCACTGCATTTAACCAGTAAATATACAGGCATTTAGAGGGTCAGCAAAGAGTATACTGGTGAAATTCAGCTTTCAGTTGCTATAAATTGAGAAAGATTTAATTGATTTCAGCTAATGTATTCTAGAGTTGCACATGTATGTTTGGGAGCCAAATTTGGGCCAAGGACAGTAAGGACTGCAGTCACAAAACACTTGTGGTAGAGAACTAGCATTTTAACTCGGAGGACTAGAGACAGGTAATAAGCAGACCATGTCAGACCATGGCAACATCAGTCTACGTAACTTACCTGCCAAAAAAAAATAAAAAATATAAATAAAATAAAATAAAATAAAATAAAATAAAATAAAATAAAATAAAATAAAATAAAATAAAATAAAATAAAATAAAACTACTGTGGGGTAAAAGATTGTTCCCATATGTAACTTGTTGAGCATTAGCTAGCATATATAACTGTTTACAGCACTTTGTGTTGTGACTAAAACATAGGTAAATTATACAACTCTGCAAAAACTGTTGCTTAACCAATTGCCTATTGCTGATAATATTTTTTCAACCTAATTACAAATATTTTTTACCAAAGCTCCATTTGTAAAAGATAGCTAAGTACTTTCCCATGGTGTCGTTTACAAGACAGCATGAAAACAACAGCCTCCAGGTGCTATGAATTTCAAGCTGTTCCTTGTGAAAAGTACCATCAAGACTTCTTAATTTAGTTTTGGCAATCCCATATTTACCCATATTGTAAAATGTGCTGAAAGAAAAATCTAAAAGGGCTTTTCTCAGTTTTCATGTAAGTGTTGCTATAAAGCTTGTCAGGTGATTTTTTTTCCATTTATTTTCTTTGAAGTACTACCATTCTTTTACTACCATCTCTTTTCTTGAACATTGATGGTTTCTTGGTTGTGTTAAAACATCACCTGAAAGCAGAGAAGTGCCTTGTAACTTTTAAAGGTACACACCAAATCTGTAAAACTTCTAAGACTGAGGTATCCTGGCTTGAGGTTTTGAAAAGGTAGTGTAGAATAACTGTAGTGACGAGAGATAATCTTGTACTTGCTAAACATTTAAATGTCATTGTATAGATACAGATTCAGTGTTTAATGTGAAATGAAACCTTCTAAACAGATGTTCAGCTTTTGAGATCATGTCCTGCTCTGGTTTCTGTGTTTTTATGGTTTTTGTTTGTTTGGTTGGTTGTTGTTGTTGTTGCTGTTTTGTTGGTTGGTTGGTTGTTTTTTCCCTTGGGGTACAATGGTGCAAGCAACAGTGAGCCATGCAGAATTACCATAAGCAAAATCATAAAAGTCCCTGTACCAAGATCCCAATTTTTAGGCCCACTCACTTTTGAAGAGACTGAAAGAGGATATTGGCGATCCCAGAAAACCCTGTGAAACCATCTGTCTTTGGGTCAGTACAAAGTGAGACTTTCTGGGAGCAGGGAGCGGAGGACAAGCTTGGAGCTACTGGTGACCCCAGCACTGGTCATACCCTCACCCAGGAGGCACCAGTCTGCAGTGGTGACAGAGAAAAGGTCCCATCAACAGTCCAGTGATCATCTAACGAGGGCAGGGGGATGAGTCAAGTCAGCCAAGGGATCAACCAGGGAAATCCAAACAGATCAAGGACAGCAGAAAATGGCCACCTGCAACATAAGTTGGAAAAGGTTTGAGCACCCTGAGCTGGACTGAAATGGGGTCCTGAGCCATGGGCAGGGCAGGGGGAGACCCAGGGGAGGCTGGGTGTGAGCTGGAATAATGGTGTCCTCAGAGCCCATACATCAGCAACAGTTGTGGATGTCTTGGACATGTTAACTATTTGCAACTGTGATTTTGTGAGTATTTTAGTGTTACTTGTGCTAAATCCAGACTTTAGTCTTTCATTTCAGGTACAAATATTATTTTTGCACACATAGCCTAAGCCCTAAAAAAGTACCTCTCACAGGTATATATAACATATATTTTAACCTATGGATGGAACAAGGTAGAACAGACCCAGATTTAGTCCCTAAATTAAAAACACATCTCAAGTACACTTTGTAAATGCTCAGCCATCTGTAATGGTGACATCTTTTACATCTTAAACTTAGCATGTGAAATGAAAATGTCTCGATCACAAAAAGTTTGCTTCTAATAGACATAAAACTTTCCAGTGCCTCATGTCTCATAGGGCCATGACACCAGTAAAACCCAGTAAAAGCTTCCTCAAAAAGAGCTGTCAATGAGAGCCTTTTCATTCTTTTTTTCAATACTGTGCCCAGTTGAAACATCATTTCTGAAAAGTGCACTATTAGGAGGTTTGGTAAAGCTTCCAAGTCGCATTTCTGTGGGATGAGGAGGTCCAGCATAATGACTATCTGAAGGAGACATCATGTCAAATGAGCTATGAATGCTGCTTCCTCTTCTGCTTTTCTTTGACCATTATTAATTTTTTCATTATAGAAAGTACTAGTAACTGCTTTGCTTTCAAAATTTGCTACTCCGTGGACCCAGAGATGAAAATCCCCTTTCTCTTTTCATATAAGGGAGGAAATCTCTTGGTGTCCCTGTTCTGGTGCTTTGTAGTTGTTCTGGAAAGCCCAGCTTCAGCTGAGAGGCTAGTTCAGTGTCCTCAGCCACCATGACCTGAGATGGCAGCTGCCATGCTCTCTCGTGTGCGAAGCACAGAGAAGCAGCTGCTCTCATTATGCCCTAACCACCCCATGTCACCAATGGACATCCACAAATTAATTTATTTCCAGCACAAAAGTCCACATACCTCTTGTCCTTAATCTGGTGCTGAACTTCCAATGACAGCATGTGGATTTTTGTGTATGACCTAAGGAGAGGAAAAGGTCTTGGTTATTTATTATTGCTTATACTTTTCTCCCAGGGGGAGCTATTGATATCCTTAGCTTTATTCAGCCTCTTTAAATAAATATGACAAAAGAGTTCTGAGAGTCAAGCTGTGTTGATTCATCTGCAGCACTGTGGTTTCCCAGAAAAGGAACAGCAGGGGGATTATACATCCCAAGCTTCCCCAGCCTAGTACTGTATGCAAAACTTCCTCAGCAATTTTAACAAATACACAGTACTGTGGTCGAAACTGGTAAAGTCACCATCTAACACACCACCAGTTATGTTACTCTAGCTACCACAAGCAGGAGAAGAGGACAAAATAGAGAGAGCAGAGAGAAAGCATAGGCAGATGAAACTGTTACAGTTCAATTCAGGAGTAAGAAGTAAGATCCTGTACCCTTCCTAAATGAAATCTGAGATAATCAATGTGATTAACAGTCCTTTTTTGGAATCCTTGAGGTAAATAGCTTGGCTTTTTGTTAATAAACTAAACCTTTCCACAAGAACATTCAACTTTGGAAAATGGTTTGAGGTAAGAGCAAGCAAGGCAGAAACTGAGCCGTGGAGAATGTCTTGATCCCCACAGCATTCTGGCACATTGTTTCCTGAGGGTTAAAGACTCATACCAGGAGTGCACGATGGGCTTGTGAACTGGAAAGTGAAAGAAAGAAACTAGAAACTTTCATAGAAAGTTTTAATCTTAAAATAGAGTTGGTTTAAGTGAGCAGTATCCTGCAAAGAGTCTATATGCTCATTTCTGCTCCTGAGACTTCTCTGCTGCCTGCCACTGGGAGATCTGTATGAACACGATTACTACAGGCTGTAATTTAAAACTCAGAACAATGAATTCACAAATCTGATGAATAACACAATGAGCATAAGCCATACTTGAGAGCGGCAGCAAATGCTGGAAAGCTGATGTGGCTACAAAAACTTTGTCTCATGACTGACCCAGATTGCTTTTACATGAGTCAACTGACCCCAGAGCGAGGGCCCGTGGAGGCTGGCCTTTTTGATTACCATTATTAGGGGCTTATTGCTTCTCAGGTTTCTCACTGCTAGGTTGCCATTCCAGAAAATGACCATGCCTCTTACAGAAGCATCCCCCAGGGATGGCCGCTGGTTCATTTTGAGTGCTGTGATAAAATTGTGCAGATGTCTTGCTTAGTAAATAAGCAGGTGCCTACACTTACAGGGCTGTCTATCATGATATTAAGAGAACCTTATATATATTTGTGATAAGGTTTTCAGTGCCTATTGAGCATGTCTGCATCAGAACAGCAAGTCAGGTCCACATAACTGAATTGATGTAAAATGGCTGACATCAAAATAGAAGTACATTATACCAACCATAGGGCCTCAATTTATTCAGCGACATAGAAGCAACCCTTGCTACAAGCTAATGAAAAATATCATTTTAGAATACCTCTTCTAGTGCTAAGTGCAAGTCCAAATGTACTCAAATACTACAGATCTTCAGACATTGAATTTCAGCCTGTACAATGAGGTTTGAGTTCTGAAACCAGTCTAGATCCGGGTTTGGGATTTAGATTTTAATCTGTCTTGATTTTGCCAACTTCATATCTAATTTTCTTCCCCTCCTCCATCGAGAATATCTTTCCTGTAATGTAAGGAGGAAAGTTTTCTTTGAAAATTTTGATGTTATTTCAGTAGCTCTTGGCTGCTGTGATGTGTAAGGCTGCATTTTAAACTGTTTCAATTTCTATAAGTACCTAAGCAGTTCTCCTACTCTTCTTTTTAAAATAAGTTAAACATAAGCTATTTCTCACTTGCAAAGTAGTATACTGCAGGTGAAGTGGGAGCTGGAAGGAGGGACTGGAATCCAGAAATGAAGTGCTTTTTCAGATTTCTTTTCCTCTCCAGAACAGGGACACTATGAAATAAACCTTTAATCTGAGTAATTTGTATGTCAATTTATACCACCTTTGGCTTTGATCTTTCAGTCCTACCACAGTGCAAATTTTGCCTCATATTAAAAATTTGGAAAATCCCCTGGTTATAACATCTGCTCTTTCTCACTTCCCATTGTGCTAGAACCATTTTTTTTTTCTGAAATAGTTGTCTTTTTTGTGGTTCCTTTGAGAAGTGTAGCCCAACATTTCCTATTGAACTTTCATTTCATTGTGTATTTAGACAACTAAATGCCACTGTCTCAAGTTTTTTCTTCTTGTTATATTGCAACAAGTCACACTGCAGAGATCTTAGGAAGTTCAAAAAATTTGAGTATGCATTCAAAAAATGCAAGGGTGCATGACTTTTAAATGCCTGCTAAAGTCTCATTAAGTTCATGCCTGAAGTAAAATCCACCTAAATATTTTGCTGAATAGAGTCCCTTTGGGTCTAATCCAACACACATTGAAAGCAGTTACAAAATTCCCATTGACTTCAGTGGGCTCCCAGCCTATTCCTGGGAGGTATTGAGTGTGTAAAGTTCAGCGCTTCTCCTGCCAACCTTCCATTCTTGCTCTGACATGTGTTCTTTCATTCTTTACACTGTCTCCTCCCAGCAAAAGAATATAAAACTTTTAAGGCATCCCCAAAAGTCCAGAAAAGTTTTTCACCGCTGTATTAAATGCACTCTTGTCAAAACTGCGGCATTTCAAAAACATTCATTTCCTCCTACAAGTAACATCAAAACAGTTTGAGGTCTAATATCTAACTGTAGGGATGATATATGTCATTGCAGCTTTATCATTTTGAGGTTTGTGTTTCTATTTTTACACAAATATTTAGAACATTCATTACGAATCTTATATATATATATAAACACAAAATACACACACACACAATTGTACATATTTACAGTCTAAATCTAGTGATTTAAATAGCAATTTTTTTTTCTTTTTCAGAATTACAACTTTCAGAAGTTTTGGTTAAGTGGGAAATTTTAAAATAGAAACATTTTCAATTCAGAGTAAAACTAAGCTTCTAAGTATTCTGTTTTCCATTGAAGAAAGTTCAATTTTTTTCTGTTGACATCTTCTAAAATATTCCAGATTACATAGAGTTTTATACTTATTTCTCCCTTAAGTCTTTTACTAGCAAGTGGGGCAATCCATGCTAGATCAGTCAATACAAACACGCATAGCACTTTCACTCCAGCTTGCCTGTTTGAAGCAACTTAGAAACGTTAATAAATTTCTCCTCAAATAATCTTGCAGTTAAATGAGTGGTATTTCCGGGACTTAATATACAATGTGACAAGTTAAGCTAAAGTCTGCAGAGAAGGGCTCTGGTTTCTGTGTTAATTTAGTGACAGCTTCATTACATTCAAAAATTGAGAGTCAAATCTTCAGAAGGTTTAAGACTGCCAAAGCTCTGAAGTCTAATGAGCTATACTGGTTCTATGCAGCTGGGGATGTGTTCAGTTGAATATAAAATTGGATAATAGGAATTGAGTAAGAAGGAACCTGTTTTACTAAGATATAATATTCAATTTATTTTGTGCAGTCCCTGAACTTTCAAAAAGCCTCTTTACTTTTTTTCCTGTCTTCTCACTGAATCTGTTAGGAGGATCCTTGAGAGTTAGATGATGGAGATGGGGAGTTGGCACCCAGGAAGGCGTAGTAGGATAGTCCAATAGTTTGAGTCATAGGATATACCTGTTAGAGAGATCAGGACAAATTTTAACCACAGTTTAAATTTATCACTTAGAGATTTCACAGTTGGCAGGCCGTCAGAGTGCTCACAGCATGCCATATCTTTCATATCCAGGCACAGACTTACCAGAGGGAATAAGGGGCCTGTTGACCCCATCTGCAGAAACTATTCAGGGCAAGCATGAAGCAACCATGAAGACAGTACTAAAGCTGCTGCCCATGGCTGCTGTAGCCCTACTGTTCCCAAGGCTACACCAAAAAGCCACATACCTCGAGGGCAGGGGTGTTGCTCCTGCTGGATCCATGCTTATAGAAGCCAGTATTAGCTACTAGGGCAGTCCTGGTTTGTCAAAGAGCTTGACATCCAAACACCATTTCTCCTGAAATACCTTGGCTCTCCAGTGCACCCTGTTCTTACCCTGCCACTCATACAAGGGAGGGATTCAGATATTTCTTACCAGTTGTTTCTATGAGAAGCCTTCCCCACGTATTTACAAGTGCAGCTGTGAATGACTGTTTATTTCAAGTGACCACTGAGTTATGAAATGTTTTCCACACCTGAAATATTGCATGAAGCCTAGTAGCAACAGGGGAAGAGGAAGGGGAAGGGGAAGGGGGAGGGGGAGGGGGAGGGGGAGGGGAAGGGAAGGGAAGGGAAGGGAAGGGAAGGGAAGGGAAGGGAAGGGAAGGGAAGGGAAGGGAAGGGAAGGGAAGGGAAGGGAAGGGAAGGGAAGGGAAGGGAAGGGAAGGGAAGGGAAGGGAAGGGAAGGGAAGGGAAGGGAAGGGAAGGGAAGGGAAGGGAAGGGAAGGGAAGGGAAGGGAAGGGAAGGGAAGGGAAGGGAAGGGAAGGGAAGGGAAGGGAAGGGAAGGGATTGTCCTTTTACCATAACAAGGATCTAGATTATGCTTGTCCTGTGAAGAGAGAAACAAAAAATATATCCAGTCATCTTCAAAGACTTTTTCCTCCTCCATCTTCTTTGCCAGCCTGTTTGTTCACTCTTTCTGAATCACGGAGAAAATCCTTGAAAACAGTTATTTGGAAAATCATCTTTTGATACTACTTTGGACTTGCCCTCTCTCACACTTAAGTCAGTGGTGATATAATTCCTTCAGTCTGATGATGCACAATCTGATTCCTGTTTTGCAAGGACCTGATTCTGCAGTCATTTCCAGTTAAAGCCAAACTTCTTTCAATTTTATTCAGAACAGAACTGGGATATTGTTTTTCCCCATGTGAAGCCATATGTGCTAGGATAAACACAGAAAAATTAAAGTGATTGTTACAGCATGTAAGTTCTGTGACTTGTTTTACTCCAAGAGAAAAATAGCATATTGATTGGGATCTTTTTTTCCCCAAAGGGAAAGAAGTTATGTTCTTTCTTTCAAGATTTTGAAGAAAAGAATTAAAAAACAAAGCCTTAAAAACAAAGAAAAACACAGAGATAGCTTTCTCTAGCTATCACCTTTGTAGTACATGCAGAAGGAGGGCAACTGGGAGGCTGGTGGGTCAGTGGAAAAATGTAGGTAACTATAGAAGAGTTTATTTTATAGATTCTCAAAATAAGTTGCTGGTCAGGAAAGCTGCAGAGGAAAAAATGAGACGGTAGACTTAGAGCACATCATCAGCATTCACCAGCAGATGACTATAGAAATATTACATAACAAGAAGCGCCAAAAATTTCTGAGTCTACAAGTGGGAGGACAATATAGATACAAGAAAGCCAAGAAAGCCTCCAGCCTTCACAATTCTCTGGTCTCTTGGGTTTAGCTAGTGCTTTTAAATCCTCTCACTTACTGTTTCCCCAGTGCTTCTCTGTCAACCAAGCCCCCCATAAAATAATTAAACCAATAGGTAGTAATTTATAATACTGCAATTCATACAATCCCTCTTCATCATTTCATGATAATCCCAAATATTTTCTCTCTGTGGAGCATTAGCTT
Organism: Netta rufina; assembly: GCF_964035555.1. Classification (NCBI taxonomy): domain Eukaryota; kingdom Metazoa; phylum Chordata; class Aves; order Anseriformes; family Anatidae; genus Netta; species Netta rufina. The sequence goes on along the minus strand of NC_140124.1, from coordinate 71,346,182 downwards.
AAGTTGTACAGCTATCTACATAAAGGCAGCTTACCAAAATACCCCGTTGGAACAGCATTGTACACAGAGGTATAATAAATCCCTATATTTCTGAATAACCTAATACAGTTAGTACTGTTACACATACATGGAAACATAAGCTTTGAAGCTTTGCATCTCACCAGCATTATTTTTCTCCCTGCTTTATAAGCAGTTCTTCTAATGGTTATGCCAGAGCAACCTTGTTGCATTTTTTCTCCCTCAGATGACACTGCCTGGCCAGACTGTGATGCTTGGCTGTAAACCAAGAACTCCCTTGGACTCTTAAAGAGGGGGAAGGAGGGGGAAGAGTGGGCTGCATGGGTAAGGAGCATGTGCCTGGTTTCAGAACAGCAGTTAGTAATGAATAGCACAGATATCTTATCCAGGACAAGACTGTGTTGGTTTCTATTCAGCTTTCCAAAAACAAAGTGAATTAGACTGTCACTCTGTAATAGACTCTACTTCTTTGTTTGCTGTCGTATTGCTCATGCACTTGAAGCCTGAACTAGGTGCAACTCTTACAAATTACTGTGAAGCTTCATTTAAATTGACTGCTTTTTTAAAACTTCTAGGCCATTTTTCTCTTCATTACGAGTAGATCATGCATTTAAGACCACCTACAGAAAGAATCAGGCTCTAAAAAGTTAAAAACAAAAATGATCTCCTAAAAATAAAATATATTAGTAAAGAAATTGCCAAATGTTGAATAATAAGAAATGAATCAAAAATGAAAATACATTTTCTTCCATCCTTTCTACTCCCTTTCCCCTAAGCCCCCAACATCTGTTGGGAGCAGTTCTGATTTTCTGCTTAGGCAATTGCTTTGAATCTAAGCAGACCTAGCATAGTATTGTTTAAATAAATAAATAAATTATTATTAATAATAATATTAATAATAATAATAATAATTATTATTATTATTAATTATTATTAATTGTTATTATTAATAATACTAAGTATTTTGTCTTTGTCCCAGGGAGGTGGGATGGTATCTCATTAAACATAAACTGATAAACAGAGTTATGATATCTGTCATTGTCTGGGTTATCAACCCTAGCAGGAGTGGTTTGACTTATCATATGGCACCACTGGAATCCAGTTGCCACACGTTATACAAAATGACAGGGCCCATTGTAACAGCTGTATGTAATGGGAGTATGAATACAGCCATTTATCTTTCATAGAGAAATCAGCTAATCAAATACAGACATGTATAGTCTGTGAGTGAAACTTGCCAAAGTACATATTAAATAGTTCCATTCATTTAATTATTTAAAATTATATTGTTTCTGCACAATGAAGGATAATGAGTCCTATGAGCAGTTGCAATCATTGTTATGCCAAATACTTTACGCACAGGAGAAATTTGGAATATTCCCCTACAAACAAATTATAAAAACTGAAGGAAAACAAACAAACAAACAAACAAAAAACCTTTTCAAATGGAAGAAAAACAAAACAAACAAAAAAAAAAAAAACACGGACTGCCATTTCCACCCTCTAAGATATTTATTACCTGCATTAAGAAGATAAAATGAATTATCATCTTTTTATTACCATGTTTAGGTTTGATACAATGACTCAAGGAACACAGCTGTCCCCTTAGTTATTCAGTAACTTCTGCTGACAGGCCCAATTGTACATTCTACAAGAAATGTATGTTTCTTATTTGAAAAAGATACAGCTGTTCAATAAAGATTAAGGACTTTGGGGGGGTATTATAGAGACTTGCAAGTACTAAAATACTACACACCCTCCTGTATCTGCACAGTGATAAAACATTGGAGAAAATCTACCCATTAGCAGGGTAAGACGTCACTGGTTTCAGATACCAGGTGAGCTGACTCTTGGGTACCACCTCTGCGTAAACATTCCAGGTTCTGTGGAAGGGCACGGCAGACTCCTGTCATGGTTCTGCTCGAGTGGGCAACCGAGCTCCACCACAGCTGCTCTCTCACTCCCCTTCCTCAAAGAGGAACGGGGAGAAAATATGATGAAAAGGGCTCAAAGGTTGAGATAAGGACAAGAAGATCACACAAGAATTATTGTAATGGGCAAAACAGACTCTGCATAGGGAGATAGTGAGATTTATTGCTTATTACTAACAAGCTAGAGAAGTGAGAAACAAAGGAAAGAAACCAAAAGCACCTTCCCCCCCATCCACCCTCTTCCACCTCCTCCCCCCGAGCGGCGCAGGGGAACGGGGGAATGGGGGTTATGGTCAGTCTACAGCTCTTCTTCTCTGCCGCTCCTTCTCGGTCACTCTTGTCCTCTGTTCTGTGGGGTCCACCCACGGGATGCAGTCCTTGATGATCTGATCCGGCGTGGGCTTCCCACAGGCAGCAGCTCATCCAGAACTGCTCCAGATACGGGTCCGTACCACGGGGTCCATCCCTCAGGAGAAAACTGCTCCAACCTGGCTCCCCTACGGGCAGCAGCTCCTGCCAGTTCACCTGCTCCTGCATGGTCTCCTCTCCACGGGCTACAGGTCCGGCCCGGAATCTGCTCCGGCAGGGGTCTTCCACAGGCAGCAGCCTCCGTTGGTGCAGGTCCACCTGCTCCACCGTGGTCTCCTCCACGGGCTGCAGGGGGACATCCTGCTTCACCATGGTCCTCACCACAGGCCGCAGGGGACTTCTGCTCCGGCGCCTGGAGCACCTCACCCCCTCCTTCTTCACTGACCTTGGCACCTACAAGGCTGTTCCTCACTCCTCTCACTCTCCCAGCTGCTGTGTGGCACAGCGTTTTTTCCCTGTCTTAAACATGCTCTCACAGAGGCGCAAAACAACATCACTTATTGGTTCAGCTCGGGTCAACAGTGGGGCCCTTACCAAACATGGAGCAGCTTCTAGATCCTTCTCACAGAAACCACCCCTATGGCCCCCTGCTACCAAAACCTTGCCACATAAACCCACTACAACTCATCAGCAGTTACAGTTTTTATGGAAATGGAAGCTCAAGTATTTTCCCTAGACACAGTTGTTCCAGTTGAATAAATTTTTCATTTTCTTTTTTTCCTTTGTTTTAATAGCTTTAATGATTATTTTAACAGCATAATTAGTCTGGCTACAATCATGGCAAGCTGTACACATAGTCCTATCCTCTGAGCTTTGGATGAACTTGGCCCAACTAAGACTGGAGGGGTGTGAGAAGCATGGAAACTGTGATGGTTTCCAAGATTTCTGACATAAAACCCAGCAGTTTTTGCAGGTATTTTGCTCTGAGGTTTAGGTGTTAATAGATGCCAGGAGCCAAGACAGAGCACAGAGGAAGATGAACCCATGGAGTTTTCAACTGGAAAGACTTTGAAAGAATCCTCAAAACTGCCAGTTCCTGAGTTTCAAATGGATCTAATAACACTTACGTATAGAACTGAGTCACTTCAGAGCAGTCTCTGCTGCTCAGACGTGGCTGGGTGGAAACACACAAGGACTCAAGAAAGTCTGACTGAGCATCAGCCTCTAACCTCATTGCTCCCTCCATTAAAATAATTAATTAATTAATTAATTAATAATAATAAATAAAAATAAAAATAGAAATAAAAAAAAAATATCTCCAGGAGAAAAAAGGGAGTTTAAAATTTTGTGTTTTTTCCTACACCTATGCCAACTCTGAATTAACCTAGTACTAGTAGAGCTGTGCACAGGCCAGCACAAAGGAAAAAGAACAAAGCAGCAGTGATTGCTCAGCAGTCAGCACTGTACATGGGGCAGGGATTTTCCTGGTCATTTTTATCCAGTTGATTACCACAATTTGCTGGCCAAATTCTGTCACATCAGCAGATGCACTTCTTAAAAGAAAGCCTCTCCCAGTTTTGCACAGGCAGCACTCTCAGAGTTTGCAGGGTTACTATAGCACTTTTCATCAGAGATCCACTGTGAATTGCACTTTTAACCAAAGCCCTCAAAGATTAGAAAATTCTCACCACCGCTGGACATCTGCATATCCCCAAGTCAATTTATAAAAAGGGATGATCTTGTCCAGTTAAAATAGTAATATAATCCTTGCCTATAGCAATCTGAGACACGAACTGAAGTGCTGCACATAGATATCGTAGGGAAGACAGTGACCAAAACACATTTCTCATTTGTGGTTTGACTGATGCATGCAGGGAAAAGTAAGCAGCTTGGCCTTTTGATGGTCTGAAAGACAAAAGAATTGCTGTAATGAAATCATGAAACAGAGAGGGGGGGAAAATAATAAATTAAAGAAAAAATGAGAAAATTTTCATTCTGGGCACTCAGGCAACACTTCAAAACTCTATTTATAAAGGGAATGCTCAGTATCCCAGAGTAACAGTCTGCAGTGATTGAAATATAGCACCATGGGATTTGTTTAAGACTGAACCATGCTTTGTACTGCACTTAGATCTGCTGAAGGCAATCTAGAATGAATTATTATTCCATGAAAGCAGATATAGTCTAACTCCTACTTATTCAGCTGAAAGAAAACAATTCTCACTGGGGCAATCTGTGGTCATCACGGAACCATAGAAGATGTGGAAGACTTTCACAGGGTTTCCCATTCTCCCACCTTAAGGGAGCTATACCTCTATCCACATGATTCCTGTGCGGTGTTTCTGCTCCCCTTCCTTCAGATTCTCAGAGCCCTGCTGGTGTAGTTGGTCCTGCCATATTAAACCAGGAATGCTAGGTCAGGCATGGCTATGATAAACAGACAGGGGCAGTGCAGTGAAGAGCAGTGCAGAACTGCTTTTCAAATCTCACCCCAAAAACTGGTCCAACATGTGTGTGAAACAGCTGAACTAAAACATCAAAACTTGTTGTAGGGCAAAATTCAAGCCCAGTATATTTAAGTGCAGCCTGATGCGCTAGCATTAATTGAACACTTATTAAAAAGTGTATACCACTCCTTCTGAAACCATTTTTTTCTCAATTCCTTCTTTCTGTGCATATATAGAAATGTGCTGATCCTTATGTTGTCTCACATGTCTCACAGAAGCCCAGTGATACATTCATAAGAACTGACAACCTAGTCTTTGATTAATACTTTAAATATACTGGTTTAGAACTTACATTACATTTCTGATTAGTATTCACACACTGCTTCCATTCAAATCCAAATCTGTCTGTTATCAGGTTAACACTAAGGCTAACAGCTTAATTGTCTCACATCCAACCACACAACGTTACCTGTTATTATGTGACATTATATTGCTAATAGTTTTTCAAACTTGTGTTAAATAACTGCAAATAAAAGATGTTTCATGATGTTCAGAGGATCTTTATTGATTTTGCCAGCTGGTGGGCTGGCCTCCCATGTTCCAGATTTTCTCTCCTTATCCTGAGGTGAGTGGCCAAGCTCAACTAGACCAACCATGTAGCTTATCTTCAAAAGTTAAACTATAAAGATTTGCTTTCATGAATGTGTCCTTGAAAAACTGTTTATCGGGAAACTTTTCTTTAAAAAAGAAAAATGTTGGAAAAGATTCCTAAGTAATGTCAGAACTTCTTCTACTGGGAAAGGTTATTCAAGGTTTAATGATTGAAATTTTCCTTTGCAATGTAGTCATTATGAACTACTGTTGTTTGCCTTTTGAAACAAAAATGCTAGCTTGGAAATGCTCCTTTTTATTAAAAATAAAAAATAAAAATGATGTACAGCTGACAAAGTTCAAATAATTGGACAGAGCAGCAGAGCTTAAACCAACAATGCATTCGGCGCACAGACGTGATATCTTTTTAAATCTTCATAGGGTCTTTTAGCTTACAGTGAGATATTTCAGAATCCCAGACCACTGCAGAATAAAGGGTTTGCTCTTTCAGGCTTGCACCAATTTCCAGTGATATATATATATATATGTATATATATATATTTTTTTTTTTTTCCAAATGTTCATTTCTACCAGGTCAGTTCATAGTCTACTTGGTAAAGACATAGTTTCTTTTACAGACCCGGTCTGGAATTCTGCCAAACTGTACCAAAATAAATAAATAAATAAAATTAAAATGAATAAAATAAAAAAGCCAGAAACATACTATTGATGAAGCATCAGTATGGTCTGTCATTAACACTATTCTGTATTATTAACACATGATAAACCCAAAACTGGTAGAAAGCCAATAAAACAGGGATAAGGTAAAAGGAGTGCTAAAAATGAAAGCCACTGGAATAGGTAGACACAAGGCCAGCAGTTGGCTTCCTGCCATACAGGATGTCTCTGGTAGCCTACCTTCTCAGGGGAGCCATGTAGCTTGTGATTAAAACGTCACTCAGCTTTAAGTTTTAAAGTACTAACTGCTAAGTTTTAAGGACCTCTAGTTTATGGCTCATACGACTTAATCTAGATGCTATGAGCTTTGCCATGTCTGCGTCATTCCAAAAGTCAAAATACTATCTAGAGAGATAATCCTGTGTCACATTGGTTTTCTGAACGGGCTGCAACTGAGTGGAGGGAAAAAAAATAAAAATAAAATTCTATTACTTCTCCACATCCTAATGTGAACAGCTCTAATCTGTCCTTGTAGTGAGCCCATTATGATTTGTTTACGTCCCACTTGAGACTGAATGTTGAATTTTCCCAAGTGTTAACTTAATGTTACTGGCCAGCTAAACCGGCAATGATGTTTAGCAAGTCACTCATTTTGCAGCAAAGTGATGATGTTCCAAATAACAGACTGTATGCCTTGTGGGAAGGTCTCACATTGTCCTCAACCGAATCATCATGTAAAGCCTTTGAAATTTTTCTTAGTAAGTGGAACAAAGTTGTAGCTCAATCATATTTGCACTTCACTTGACTGAACAATCTCAAAATAAAGTCATCTTGATCAAGCCAAGTCCATGATGAACTTAAGAAACTCAGTAAGCTTCCTGGTGCACTGAGAGACTCTCAGAAATGTAGGACTTACACTGTGGAGGGAAGACCAGCTAAGAATGGAGGGAATCCATTTAGACATCCATGAAAGAAAGTAGTGGAATTAATATTTATTGTCAACACAAGTAAATATGCTGTAAGAGGGACAAGTGTGCTGACAACAAGAAGTTGAGAGAGAGACTCAGTAACCTTGTAGCAGCCAGTTAAGATATAACAATGGAAACAAAAAGGTTGTGTCACAAACCCTGTGTCCCAATTCCTGTGGCTGTATTTTGACATGCCCCCTTCCCCCAAAACAACAACAAATTATTTTTTTAAAAATGCTCTCCTGCTTACCTGACTCTGTGACCAGGAACTGAGCCCACCATGATAAATGCAGCAAGTAAAGCTTTGCCAAGTCCTGAAGTAAAAATTTTTGTGACAGCAGTGAAGGAAAACGCCTGTATGCTGCTGTTCCTCATGCTGTCCTTTTCCCATGACTGGAGAGCCATGATTTCCAAATCTGGCTGCTCAACAGCTGATATGCATTCTTATTGCATGAAATATGGTGTGGAGGTTAAATATACAACAGGATGTTAAAAAAAAAAAAAAAAAAAAAAAAAGGCAGAAAGTCAACCAAACCAGACTCAGGATAAATGTGGTGACAGAAGAGGAGCTTGATACAGAAATAAAAGTGACCCCCCCCCAAAAAAAAAAAAAAAAAAAAAAAAAAAAAAAAAAAGAGAGAAAACCAAGCCTCTAACATAAAAAAAAATAATATATATTTTTTAAATCCTTGAAGGCTATAAATTCAGCGCAAGGAGACAGCAACAAAAATATAACAGTAAGTGTACTGAAAAATCATGCTGTGAGAAAATGCTTTTTGCAGCACTGGCAACAAATCTGAGGTATTTCTTTGACACACTCCCCAGTTTTGCTAAATAAGTATGGAAAATTTATGGAAATTAAATTTAGTGATAAGCTGTTCCTGAAGCAAGACTGAAGGCTCGATTCCCTCCATCCACTTCAAACTCAGTTCAGTACACTGGAATCAAGCTGGAGTTCAAGCCGACCTGGAGATGGCAACCTCCATGTGGGACAGAGCCCTGACCGCCTGCAGGTAAGTGCTGGAACATGGGGAGCCCCCGCTGGGAAGCCCATGACTCCCTAGGTACCAGCAGTCCTGTACTTGCACACCCAGACATGCTGTCACACGGGACACCGATGCATCCTGCAATGTTGTATTTACTCTTGCTTCACAGAGATGTCTGTCCCATATGGATGCATAAATCAATGCACAGAAACCTGCCTAAGGCACATGGTAAGCATTGCTCTGAGGTGGCTTTCTTATTATTCAGTATCTTAACATAATTTCCGTTGTTTTTCCATCTCTAAATGTCATTATCAAAATGCCAGCAGGTATATTTCAAATACAGTAAGAAACAAATAAGCATGCCAAAAAGTAAAGGTTAAGTTGCTCTCCGTTTAACATCAACTGCTGTGAAATTGTGAGCGAGGCCAATGGACTGACCTTCCTGTTGTGGAAGGGACAACAACAAATTCTTGACGGTCTCCAAGGGAAAACAAGGGAGACCTTGCAAACATCTCTCTGCAGGGGCTTTAAACAATTGCAAAGGTTCTTTCCCAGGGCTGAGCTGTGTATTCCTTTGGCATACTTTCATGAAAGGGCTGGGTCTTTGAGGTTATCTGCAATGTGCTTAAGCTCAAAGCATTAACATGCCTGTTAGCTCAGTACCCTTCACATAGTTTTTCTGTTATTAAGGAGTAATTATAGCTCAGAAAAGGAGGATCTCAGAGATGAGCTACTAGACTGAGGTGAAGAAAAGCAGGTCTCCAGACTCTTTTCACGCCACTTCAGGCAAGAAACATGCTTCACATTTCTATTAACCCATCATGCTGCTTAATTCATAAGCTCTTTGAACAAAGGTGTTTTCTTTCCTTGTGTATGTAGGTACAGATCAGCAGCACTGTGGAACAATGGTCTAAGCCTCTTCACTAACAGTTACACACAAAGTGTTTTAAATATTGTGACAAGACCTGTGTTGCAATCCCCTATGTGAATAAAAGAATTAAAAACATTATATGGCAACTTTACTTCTACGTTTTTGAGAAGACTGAGCATTTAATTGCACCAGGTTTTGGTCACATTTCCTCTCAGCTTCCCAAATACATGTGCCTACTTCTTTACCTGCTTGCTAGTGATTTCCAGTCACTTGGGATGACGTCCCTTTGCACTATTGACAGCATCAGGAAGAAAATTCCACCGATAAGCAGGTTCTGAGAACTGCAGCATGTGTGTTAAGATTTTGCTGTCAACCACTGCAAAAAAAAAAAAAAAAAAAGTCTGGGTTTGGAGGCAGCTGTGGAGCACAGGGATATTTTAAATTGCCTCAGAGAATTAAAGTAAGACTACATTCAAAATCCTTTCACCAAGTCTAAGCATGCCAACTGAAGACATTTCAATAGATGACAAAGTTAATGTTGAATGTCATCTATTTTACTAGAAGAGATTGAGTGCTGCTTTGCAAATTGTATTTAAAGTGGATGGGCATGGTATCAGCCAAGGTGTGATACTGTTAGTAGGCACATTTGCATACCATCCTCACAAACAACTTACATACCTCTTCTCCACGGGCAACCCCTTCCAGCCCAAAGGCAGAGTGTTGATACATTGGCGTCAGGTTGGTCCAGTATCACACCACCACAAAGTGCCACAGGATCTCTGCACGCCTCCTCTCCATCCTGGACCTCTCTTGTGAAATTCATGGAGGAGTCCTGGACAGAAGTTCTCCCTCTCCAGGACACATGTACACCGGGGAGTGATGGCAGAGGGCTCTCAAAGGTTTGAAAGTAAGCCACAGACTTGGCCTCACAAGGATGCTGAAGACTGTGACAGCTACATAAGTAAGCACAAAGCTTGGTAATCTACAGTGCATGCGCTATCTGGCTAGCCCCAAAGAGCGCTTCAGCTCTTTCACTGGAGAAACCACCTTTTTTTTTTTTTTTTTTTTTTTTAAAGTCAGAGTACTGATCTTTGTGCAAAAGAATCACTTCATTTTGACACATTATGCAGGAAATTGGCTCCTTTTCATTAAGGATGCAAAAGCTTGATGGTCATGCCAGATTCATGCAAGTATTTGGACTGATCTGAAACCACCAGAGCTGCCTGTTCCAATAAGCTTTCCACAGATGCACGTCAGTATCCCCAGCACAAAATAAGAACCCCAAATTTCTGATTGAAATAAAGGATAAAAACTATGGGAGTCTGTAGAACGAATCATCCTCACCGCATAGAAGGAGAATATGGGAAATATTTTATATCATTTTTAAACACCACTTCCCTTATTTACTAAATACAAGGCCACTCATCCCTTTGTTTTGTGTACAAGCTGTGTTTCTGTTTTCCGTTGCTCACTTCTCTCAGAACCTCTGCTCAGCTCAAGAGCTTGTTGATGGACAGACCAAATGTGCTGCTTTAACCAGTTTTGTGATTCTGGGCTCCACACTGAAATCTTTGTGCATATCCAGCAAGGACACCACTCAGCAGAAACTGCAGTTATGTGTTCTGCAGAATAAAAATGGGGCAAACAAGCAAAACTATTGAAGAATGTTGTTTATACTAGGCTAAACTCTGCTCAGCTACAGAAGGGTAGCTGTATTTGAAATAAACAGAAATGGCCGCTTGTGACAGCTGCATTTCATCTCCTCCACAATGGCAATGGGAAAAAGAACAAAGTGTATCAGTGCTAAGAATATTTTAATAGGACTAGGATTAAATTTAATTGCCTTGTCTTAAGAGATCATTTTATCAAATCCACTGCCTTACTCCCAGCTAAAGCCCAGTCAGCATGCCTCTGGCTCTTTAAAATAGTGAGAGAGCAAGAGAGCATTTTTTCCACATGTTAAGGCAGGCATGAGGCATTTCTACTTTGCCTGGAATAAAACATGTATGAGAGGTGTTGTTTATTTGTTACTTCCAACCTCACCTGTGAATGCTTGTGGCTGCTGAAGCAGGAGTCTATGGCAGCATGTTTCTAGGATCACGAGGCTGATGGCATTTTGTTTACCTCTGCTTTGCTATAAATAGGTGAGTGAGTAACCCCAGATGTAACACTTCTGCTCTGGGTGTAAGGATTTCCTTCGCCGAGTTCCTAAGTGGTGAAAGTGAAGATTTAATCAGTCTTTACACTTTTATATTTTTTAAATTATTTAACTTTTATTACTGTTGCACCATTTATACAATTACATATAATTTCAATGCATCCATTGTACATTTTGTTTTTTTCATTTGTTTTCCAATGAGTGTGTGTTGGTGTCTGTGACACAGAATGGAAGAGAAACTGGAACTGCAATGAACGCAGACTTTTTCATTTCCACTGACCAATAAACAGAACTACAGGTGCACCCAACCACAGACATGCATTAACTCGTCATGAGAAATCTAGGTAGGCTAAGTAGGATGAGAATGCTTTTTACTCCCAAAAAATATTTGGAGAGGAAGAATTGGAGGATTGGCATTGAGAAATATGTGGACAGCTAAGTGGGTTTTGTCTGAAAGTTGGCATTCATCCACTGCATAAAAAAAAATATCAAAATAAGAAAGGCTGTAAATAAAATTTAAAAAAAATAAAATAAAATAATAACACAGAAAATACTGCTTTCATAAAGATCTGATTGCCTTGGCACAAACCCAGTGGGCAGAATCAAACACATCACTCCCAAACCCCATTACAGAACAAAAAGAAGATTTTGATACATTGGTGGAATGCATTTACAGCAGTTCAGATACAAAAGATGTGCTGTACTTTCAGACATCCATCTATTTTACTTTTTTTTTTTTTTTTTAATCCAGGACTTGTGTCAAGTTGGCAGAAAGTATATTAGATATTTCCCCACAAAAATACTATTTGGATTCTCCCCCCTCCCTCCCTCCCAGCTTGATGGGACATCCTTTTCATTTTTTTTATCCTTTTCTTTCTGGGCAATACTTATTGTTATTTCAGATCTGAAATGAGTTAGTATAGCTGAAAAAATAAAAAAAAAAAGACACAGGTTGTTTTAAGTGGTTGTTTCAACAGGCTGTCCAATTTAATCTTGCACTGCTATGGTTTGATCCGAATTAGTTGCTGGGGCTTCAGAAGGTTTCACTTCCTCTGGTGGGGCTGCGGGGTCCGAGGCCTTGGCAGTGGAACTAGGTGCTGCTGTGGCTGCTGCGCTCTCCTTGGAAGAAGGTGCAGCCTCGCTGCTGCTAGGTTTTGAGTCTGAAGCTGGGGCCACTTCGCTTTTAGTTTCTTGGGCTGCAGGCGTTGCGGGAGCCTCAGTCTTTTTGGCTTCCCCTTCTTCTTTGCTCTTGTCATCTGCTTTGCTGGGAGCTGTGGCTTCTGAAGGCTGGGAAACTTTTGCATCACTGCTAGGCTCAGAGGTTTTGGGTGCTTCGCTACTGGCAGCAGGAGCAGAGGCTGCAGTTGGCTCCTCTTGCTTGGGTGCCTGTTCATTGTTCTTCTGTGGCTCTACTTTCGCATCGACAACAGCCTCTGACTTCTCTGGTTCTGCTTTCTGGGTTTCTTCCTGGGTCACTGTTTTCTCTTTCTCCCCTTCTTTTTCTTCCGTCTTGTTGGCAGCGACCTGAGAATCCTTCTCGCCCTTCTCCTCCTTGTTGTTCTCCTTCACTTCTGTGGTCTCTGTGGTTTGCTGGGCATCCTCAGCCTCCTTTGGAGTCTCCTCTTCCTCAGCTGCTGCTCCTTCAGCCTTCTTGTCTTTGTCTTTAGCTTTTTCATCATTGACACTGTACCCCTTCTTCTTCTTGCTCAGTTTGCCTCCCATTTTGGAGCTCTGAAATGGAAAAGAGAAAGAGGTGGTTACCCAAAACACAGTGTTTACCACTGAGAGAAACAAAAGCAGATCAGCTGAAGTGCAAGAGGGAAATTTCAGTCTCCAGAAAAGGGGGACAACATCCATTTGGTCACACTGAGCCCGCTGAGCACTGCTGCCGCCGAGCCTCCAGCCCTACAAGCCTACAGCACCGCGGTCCCCAGGCCTGGCTCTGCCCCATGCCTTATGGACAGTCAAGAACCCCTCCAACTCTAACTGCTCCTAATGGCAGGAGAAGGGAGGCATAAGATGTTGGAGGAATAGCATATACTGCAACCCCTTCCACCCTGAGAAAGGGATGCAGGATGAGGAAGCCAGCCCCACATGGCAGAACAGGTATGGATGAGAAACATGGAGCCTGAACTACAACAAGCCCCCTGCCCCTTGGTAAGGCAGCTAAAGCAACAGGGGCACCCCTAAGCTGTGCATATGATGTGGTATCGTGCAATAAGAAAGATGGGGAGAGACGGGCATGTGCTTTGTGGCCTCTGCCCAAGGTTTTCAAACACCAGAAGTGACTGGGTACGCATTTCTGCTGCTTAAAAGAAATGATATGGCTGCACACATTGAGCACACTTGTAACCATACCGGCATTTACATATCCCGTGTGTGCAAGTCTCAGCTAAGTATATACAACATCTTTCACAGTACTTCAAAGCAAACTCTGCCAATTAAATCAGGAGACACTTTCAGATACATTGTTTCACTCATGAACTTCAAAATCCCTACAATTGCCTAAAAAATACGTTCCTGATATTAAAACAAGTATATCATTCAGACTCAATAAACAGTTAATAAAAACATAATCTCATGGTTTCACGTCATTTGAAAACAGTGGAGAAGGTAATTTTTTTAAGTACTGCCAAACAAATGTTTATGAGCTTCTCCAAGTGGAGCTCAATCATTCTAATTTTCTGTTTTTCCAATGTACATAGTCTTGTAGGCCCTATATTTTTTCACACACTTGCAAAATTCATGAATACAGACCAGTAAAAATTCATATGAGTGCTCATAGAAGGCTGTATAGTAAATTTCTTTAACTACCACTGAGAACTGGCTACCTCTCAACAGCTACCACTGGTACAAGGCACAGGCACAGCCCAAGAGCAGACCTTCCACATGTCTTGGGCAAAAATAAGAAATTATGATCAGCAGAGAACTGTCTGATTTCAGGTCTCAATGAGAATAATAATTTGCAAATATTGTTGAAGGGTCAGCACATAGCCCTGCAAAATGGTAACCTAATGTTGCTTAAACCCTACTTTGTTGTTGGGGATTTTATGAGTAACAACACTAAAAGGATAAACTTCCACAGAGCTGCACTTGAGCAATCTAATCTCTACCTTTATGGCAGAGATACCACTTTTTTATGTATTTAGGGGCAGGCTATGGACATTAGTTTGTTTTCTAGACTTCCTGATACTCCATAAAAATTGCTTCAGCTTACTGTTTATGTACAGTTAAAACCAAAAAAAAAAAAAAAATTTTTTTTTTTGAAAGGGCTTTTGCAAATCAGCGGGATCAGAGATTTATACTGAAGTCATGTGTGCATCCCAATCTGCAATCCCTAATTAAGCCTGTATTTGTTTCCCAGCAAAACCCAGATACTGCAAGCTTAATTTCATTTGCTGTATCTTCTGCATTTTTCCAGATTTTGCTATTTTGTGTGTAGTAACTCACCATGATTTATTTCTTTTTCCACAGAAAGCTTTTAACTGCAGATAGAGCTGGCTACAGAATGCATATGCCAAAGGACCTTTAATAAGCAGAGAAGCATGCATATGAGACAAGTGCTCCCAAACTAAGAAAAGAAACGCGCACTGTCTTTGCTCAGAGGTATGCTGTGAAATCGCTGTGTCTCAATTTGCATCACAGCCAGCTGGCTCCAGACAGTGGAGCAGAAGATAGGGAAGAGGTTCAGAGACTATCATTATGGTCTATTAGTAAATATTTACAGTTGCAAATGGACTGCCACCTTCCAGAGCAGTTTCAGCTACTTTATAACAGAACAGATTTGCTCCTTGTGACACTGAATCCTAAATCTCCCTTTTTAAAAGCCTTCATCACAGCTATGCCAGGCTATCATGTAAAATCGCAGCAATCACTAGGGTTATCAGCCAGCCCTGCAGGTAGCAATGGTTCCTTTCCCCTCTATCTGAACACCAAACCCTCTCCTCCTCCTCCTCCTCTCCCAGTCCCCAGTAGCATATCCAGGCCCCCTTGTTACATTTTCCAGGAAAAAAAAAGAAAAAAGTGCTCCATTGTGACAAACAGATGCTGGTCTGGTCCCTGTCCCACCTTAATCCTGCCTGAAGGAGAGCTCTGCACTGTCCAGCACAAAGAGTCATAGGGTGCAGCAGACAGAAAGCAGACCTTAAAAAGCATTTTGAAATTAAAGCCATCTGCACCTGGAAGAAACCTATCACACAGACCAAGCCATGTAACCATCTCTGTGTCTGTGTTGAGTATTCTTGCATGGCTAATCCTGCCTTGTGCTATATGAAGGCAGAATGCCAAGTCTTTCCCGAATTTATTCACAAGGAATTATTGTCCTATCTTAAGTGTACTACACCAGTTTTAATCTCTTCATCCAAGTCACTTAGCTTTGCTGGCAATCGGGTCACTTGGTTGTCTGAACAGTGTTGGGTTTCTGAAACCAGGCATTCAGAGTAAAAAAAGGAGAAAGTGAGAGAGATGGAAAAAAAATTAAAAAAAATGTGAAAAGAAAGATCAAAGGAGAGAGAAAAAAAAACCTGCCACAGTGACATTTTATTTAAAGAAAACACTCCCTGAAGAAATGTCTCAGTGAAAAGTCTCACAAGTGAAATAACAAACTGCTTTAAACCACTAAGGCCTGTATGTATACGGTGTTAAATCCACTCGGCATTACTGCTTACATACTAGCATTTGCAAGAGTGAGGACTTTTTTCTTCTTTCTTGACAAAGGGATACAATCTAAAAAAAGAGAATGACAACATCTTAAAAAAAAAAAAAAAAAAAAAAAAAAAAAGTTGAATCAAAGACCATGAAAAAAATATATAAATAAATTGTCTCCAACTATTCAAAGCCCAGTATACCTTCTACTTCTTCTACTTATACCTTTTACTACTTACTGCAGTCATGTAGTGGTTCCTGGCTCTAGCAGCTATCAGCTGAGTGCAAAACACTTTGCAATAAGCACATCCAAAAGGGGGATCCTCAAAATTTCTGGTGCTGAGCACCTTTCCTGCAAAATGGCACAGGATTTGATGGCTCTGCCTCTTCACTACTTGACAGGAAATGGTCTGGAGACAGACTAGAAGCAGTCTTGATATAAGTAGTTGCAATATATTGGTTATTTTCAGGCAACTTTGAGAAACCCGCTGGCAGACCAGTACTTCTGAAGAGCACAGTTAAATGCAAAACATCAAAGTTACAAGAGACTTCATCTGCTTTGCAGCATGTTTAATATTCTTCACCTGTTGTGCTCTTCCCAGGGAACAAGAAACAGATCCAGTGAGCACTAAAGAGGACTTCTACAACAGGAACAAGGATTTCTTGAGTTCCTAAGAGCTGCTGGCCATTCTGCTCATCCTGAAGTTTCCATTCTACTCCAGAAAGCAGGAAAATAATGGAGAGCTTGCACAGGTTATCTTCCTTATTGTACAGAAGAAATAATCTGACAGTATTTGCATTACAAAATATCACATCTACAGCTCAGCTTGAACATGTTAAGCCCTTTAAAAATTGAACATTTACAATAATCAGGATTTCCTGGAATAATAGTGTCAAAAAAAAAAAAAAAAAAAAAAAAAAAAAGGACAATGTCCATAAGACCATAGTATAGCAAGAAGAATTCACAGATCATTTCAAATTTTATAGGTGAAGACTAAACTGATAGGATGGCAATGAGTCCCTGGAACACAGGACACATGCATTCGTACAGTTCAGGACAGAAAATATTATTTCCAACTTTTATATTTCAAATTGTGCTTCTATAATGAGTAAATTCCTAGAATGATACTCTTTCTTTCTCTCTTCTGTCAGTAATGGTTTGTCTGCTCAGGTAGATTTCTTTAGTGCATGTAATATTCCAAAAATGTCATTTAGCAAACACTTCCATATCCCATGAAAGGGTCTGTCTCTCCCAAAAACAGACAGAGGAGGAGGACAAGCTGTCACCCTCAAAGCAGAAAACAGCACATCAGGAAGGGACCACTGCATGCCTGCCAAAGCTAACCTTCCAAAGCTCATGCTCAACTTCATGTAAAGTGTGGGGAACTCAGTCAACCTCCAAAAAAATACAGTTCATGAAGGCAACAGGTATCTTCTGAAGTCCTGCTGCCTTTGGTGCAATGCAGGTGTGTGAGGCAGGTCCGTCCAAAGTAGCCCTGGTGCAAGCCAGTTCCTGAGCATGAATTGTCTCACATCACCTGCAGACAGGAGCTGCAAAATGCACATCCCTTCCAAGGCAAGATTTCAACAACCCAAACCAAAAGAAATAACAATCCCAGAAAGTGCTCCAGAACCAACTATTCAAAATAAATAAAAATATCTTGAAGAAAGCTTTGCATCTCTGTTACTTCATTGATTTGCTTTACACCTCTGTTTTGAAAAAGCAATGGAAGTTTTTATAAAGGGATATTTATATAGAGACTTAGGCAAATAAGGGATTTTCAAGCATAAATTTCAAAGTATTTTTGAAAACTTACTACTTCTTAAGATATGCAGTACAATTTCATGATTCTCCTTATACATACACACACTATCCTAACTCACCAGCCCCAGACAACCAGTTTACTGGGTTAATTTTAGAAGATGTCTGTAGTAAACCCCCATACAGAATTTGATTCACTAGCCCTGCCTTCAGCCACAAAGCCCTGCTTCTCTGTTCTTTCTCAATTATCCTCACAAATCTTTTTCTTCTGCCATTACTTGGAATTAACAGAGCAGAAATGTTAGGTCTCATTCAGGTTCAAGCCTCTTTACAGCTCAGTAATAGTGACTTTTCTTTTTCTCCTCTTCTCTCCTGGAAAGTGGGCAGCTGAAGCAATGCCATACCTGCAGGTCTGTGATAGCAGCTTCACGTATCATAACATAACAAGACATCAGCTCATTAGATGCATGCATGACCTGTGGTTTCCACATGTTAATGGTCGTTCCAGGTGAGTCCTTAAAACTTAGTGATTCAGCATGTTTATTGCTGCAAGATGCATGACAGTACACTGGGAACATCTCAGCTTGGTGCTTGGGGAGTGTGTGACCAGTCTGTGCTGTTTTCTTTGCTGACCACTTATAATCTTTTCTCATTTCCTCAGTTTGTGCACAGGCCTGTAACTACTGTACCTCCTTTTCTTCCTCCAAAGCCTTATTAACCTCAAGATCTTGTAAAGGAGCATGGAGTAAATGAACAGTAAATGCTTAAAACCCAGAAATTGTGCTCACATGATTTTCTAACTTTGATATTTAAAAAAATCCAATGCCAGTTTTGTTACTGTCTTGTTTTCTTCTAATAGACAGCCAGTAGAAGAATCCTAAGAAGTTGTATTGCCAAGTCTAAGGGTGTAATTTTCAGCCAGATTTTAGTCCTGTTTTTCTTTGGTTAGAAGTAGAATACCTCTGTTGTATTTTTTTTATTTTTTTTTTTATGAAGAACTTTGATTTTTAAGTTCTTTTAAAATTATTTGGGACAGGTATACCACAGAAAAATGGGAAAGACGGTGTACTTTTTAAATATTAGCCACTTATCATTAACATATGTGAATTATGAGCATTTATAATAGATTGCCATTATGAGGCTTATAATAATTTAAGTACACTGCAGGCTGATATGAAATTGTGTCTGGATATTTAACAACTCATACATGAGTAACTTGTTCACTTGAAAAGTATAACGATTTATCAGAAAATTTAATAAACATATGACGATTATTTTGTGAGCAAATTAAAAATTTGTACCTGAGAATTACTAAGATTCATGTGAAATACTTGGGCTCTGGGGTATGTATTAATTCATCAGTTAGGAACCCATTTTTCCAGGAACAGAATAGTAATGAAGATCAGCAGATTCATCACAGGCAAAGGCTTTGCCAAAATTATCAACTCACATTAGCATCAACCTGAAACCACAAGTACTTCACATGCATAATTCATCTTTGCTAGCTAGCTAGGCAGAATTCCTAAATAAGACAAAATCTATCAATTATTTGATCAAAAAGTGATGAAGATTTCATGGGTTACATTGAAAGCAGCTACCAAAGTCTTTGGATATACCCCTCCTCACTTGGAGGACTCTACAGCTGAAGACCATAGAGGTGCATAACCACTGAAGGTCCACTGCCCAGTCTGACTCTGGTCAGACACCAACACTACTTTAGATTTAGGAGCTTCTGCAGAAACAAACACATCAAGGTTCTGTATTAGGTAGTCTCTGCATGTGTCACCCTTTATTAAAGCCACTTGTGCAATACTGAGCTGTGCACTGTATGAAGACATGATGTAGAGCTGCTCTGTTGCAGCTGGCTCCCGAATGCAGTATATGTCATTGCTTTAAGCTGTTACACCCTTAGCTTCCCTGGCTACAAAGCCATCTAGAAAACATCTAGAGAACATGGACTTATGTGCCATGCCTTCCCAAGTCCATAAGCAGCATGGAAGAGATGCTCTGCTATGTACAAACACCTACTCACCCCAGGCAAGGCTGTGCTTTGTAGGCCGAGACCCCATTTTCTATTTTCTATACACTTTAATGTCTTTATCAGTGATCTGGATGAGGGGATCAAGTGTACCTTCAGTAAGTTTGCCAATGACACCAAGCTGGGAATGAATGTTAATCTGTTCACACATAGGAGGGCTCTGCAGGAGGATCTGGATAGACTGGAGCAATGGGCCAACGCCAACTGTATGAAGTTCAACAAGGCTAAGTGCTGGGTCCTGAACTTGGGGCACGGCAACCCCATGCAGTGATACAGATTTGGGGAAGAGTGGCTGGAAAGTTGCCCATTGGAAAGGGACCTAGGGGTATTGGTCGATAGCCAGCTCAATATTAGCCAGCAGTGTGCTCAGATGTCCAAGAAGGCCAACAGCATCCCAGCTTGTATCAGAAACAGTGTGGCCAGCAGGACCAGGGAAGTGATTGTCCTTCTGTATTCAGCCCCTCACTACAAGGGCATTGAGATGCTGGAACCTGGACAAAGAAGGGCAATTAAGTTGGTGAAGGGTCTAGAGAACACATCTAATGAGGAGTGGCTGAAGGACCTGGGGTTGTTTAGTCTGGAGAAAAGGAGGCTCAGGGGAGACCTTACTGCTCTCTACAACTACCTCAAATGAGGCTGTATTGGTGTGGGGGGGTCAGTCTCTTCTCCCAAGCAACAAGTAATAGAACAAAAGGAAATGGCCTCAAGTTGTGCCAGGGGAGGTTTAGGTTGGATATTAGGAAACATTTCTTCACTGAAAGGGTTGTGAGGCTTTGGAACAGGCTTCCCAGGGAAGTGGTGGAGTCACCACCCCTGGAGGTATTTAAAAGACATGTAGATGTGGTGCTTAGAGACACAGTGTAGTGGTAGAATTGGCAGTGCAAGGTTAAAGGTTGGATGTGATGATCTTAGAGGTCTTTTCTAACCTAAATGATCCTGTGATTCTATCTGACCAGCTAATATAGATAGAAATAGCATTAATCCAGTTCTCCTTAGACACTTCTCCCTAGCTGATCTGTTTTAGTATTAACATTATTTGATACTTTCTAATTGCAGGTTTCAAATCAGAACCTCACTGCTTTTGACACATCCGTTTTTTCAGTAATCCAACACAATGATGCACTGCCCAGCAGCATAGATACAATTGCCAGTGCCTCCAGTTTCATCCCTGGCAGCTCCTCCAAGCCTGTTTTGCACTGTTTATACAGAAACATGAGTCATATTAAAAATCAAGCAACACAGAAGAAACATGAAGTAGATTATTTTAACAGTGTAGTGTATGCATTGCTTAGTTGTGTTTTCGGTTTGTTCAATGCTCCAATTGCTGAAATGAAAAATGCTTCCATCCATTTTTATTTGCCTCATCTGCCCTATTCAATATACCAGCCTTCCTACAGGCTTGAGACCTAGCTCATGTTCAAAGCATTTCTCCCATATTCAGATTACCTGCATATATTCCCTCTGTCAAAAAAAAAAAAAAAAAAAAAAAAAAAAAAAAAAAAAAAAGCAGCGTACAGACGTGCTCGTACAGATATACACATGCAGTCAAAAGTCAGCCTGCCCCAGACCAAGATCATAATCACACTATTGTTAGGCACATAGTTGGAAGAGGGAACTCTGCTGTAAACACCTGTTTTACAGAGACTGAGATTAATTTTACAACACCTCCTGTAGAAAGAGTTTGCAGGCTTCAAAACCAACCTGAAAGAATAAGCCAAAAATAAAAGTCCATGCCTCCTCCTTATCCATTTCAAGTTACAACGTCACTTTGGTTTTTATGTGTGACTCCCCAAGAAACAGTTTAATACATATGTTACAATAGCAAAAGTTTTCTAATCTGTATCCTAGATTTAAGTTCCTCAATAGGAAATTATGCAAATTTCAGAGGTGCTGATTACCCACACCTGTTTAGGGCCCAAGCGTGCTCACGGCAGAGGCAGAGGTAAGATTCCACACATATTATTCCAATTATGGTGAACCACTTTTTGTTTCCCTCAAATATTTTAAGCACCACCACCACATCTAACTACAAAAACACGCAAAATGATGAAAGCCTAGATAACAGGACAATTTCCTTCCAATTTGCATTTTACTCAAAACGTGTCCCTTTGGCATTATCTCCATCACAGATGTCAGTACCAAAAATATATTGCCATGCTTGGCTTATAGACCCCTGAGACATTTTGGGTGCCTACAGAAGAGACACTCTAAAACTGTAACAGTCAGATGCTAGTAAGCAATGAAAATATTTGCCTTCTCCACGCTACAATCTTGGTGAAAAGCAGGTGTGCTAAAACCTCCATCCTGGAGGGACTGTATGCTGGGAAATCTTTTTTTTTTTTTCAAGTGTAAAGCCAATCACTTATATATCTCTATCTCCTGAACAAAGAACATTCAGCCTTATACTAAACATGCAGTATGAGGCATGTGGCTTTTCAAATTCATGGTTTCTGTACCAGAGTACAGCTACAAGGAAAAAAAAAAAAAGTAAAAAAAAAAAGAAAAAAGTTATATAATCCTCATCTGCATGTTTCTTTCAATAACTAAGGATCTCAGCTACTGTTTGAATAAATAGAAAAGTTACCTGCCATTTCCTTAGCAAGGACATGTACAACCACATTCACTTTTTAAAAAAAAACACCTTAAAGTATTAAACTAGGGAACTGTCAGTGGAGATAATTATTTATGGGGATCTACATTTACACTATATCTGCTAAAGATTCCATACTTTAAAAAACTTTATTACTTTAATGCCCATTTAACTGGTCAAACTAGTTTCAATCAAATTTGAGACAGTCCTTAGAATATAAATTACAGTATACAACAATAAACGTATACATTCAGTTTGAAATCCTGGAACTACCAGTTTTATTTTGAAAATGGATTCTCCAATGTGATTGTCAAAGTCTTCTTTCTTTCCCATCTCTAGGCTGCTCACTGGAAACAGTGCTAGGTATATGCCCCAGCTATAAGGAAACATACTACAGCTGGGAATAGGACTCTAAACAGACATTTCAGACCTATAATGGGACACAACAATCTTCGGGCCATACATTTTCCTTTTTATGTTTGCATGACACCCTCATTACAGGCAGTGAAACCACATTTGTAATTGTGAACCAAATCCAATTGATTATAAATCAACAGTGTGCCGTGGTAGCCAAAAGGGCCAGCTGTGTCCTGGGGTATATCAGGCATAACACTGCTAGCTGGTCGAGGGAAGGGATTGTCCACTCTGCTCTGCCTGGTGCGGCCTCACCTCAAGTACTATGTGCAGCTTTGGGCACCACAATATAAGAATAAAATTATTAGAGAGTGTCCAAAGGAGGGCTACAGAGATTGTGAAGGGTCTAGAGGGCAAGACATATGAGGAGTGGCTGAGGTCCTTTGGTTTGTTCAGCCCAGAGCAGAGGAGGCTGAGGGGAGGCCTCATGGCAGCCTGTAGCTCTCTCATGAGGGGAGCGGAGGGGCAGGCGCTGAGCTCTGCTCTCTGGGGACAGCAACAGGACCCGAGGGAATGGCATGGAGCTGGGACAGGGAAGGGTGAGACTGGGTGTTAGGAAAAGGTTCTTCACCCAGAGGGTGGTCAGGCACTTGGACAGGCTCCCCAGGGAAGAGGTCACGTCACCAAGCCTTACAGAGTTCAAGAAGCCTCTGGACAATGCTCTCAGACAGAAGGTCTGATTTTTGGGTGGTCCTGTGCAAATCCAGGAGTTGGACTGCATGATTCTTTTGGGTCTCTTCCAACCCAGCATATTCTGTGATTCTATGATTCCCAGTTTTGTTTTCCTTTTTCAAACACAAGCTGCCACTTCTGACTGCAGCAGATGACCCCACAGTCACACTGCAGTGAGGAAGGTAACAGGGAGTCAAGGCCAGCGGCCATCCACCTGGTGCAGTGTTCACTGCTGTGGGGTGCGTGGCAGTGTTCATGAGGGCACTGCAAGTCCTTCTTTCCAAAACACGCAGTGTCTGCCTTACTCGGCAAAATAGAACACTAGCAATTTAAGTGAAGCACTTATTGTCGACTCTTTTATTCCATTACCTAACTATTAAAGAATTATAACATCTACAATCTAGTTGACACATTCCTTATCCTCTTATATCAGTATCAGTGAAGCTCCATGTTAAGCTGCACTGCTAGCTTTTCTCCATTTTCTTCAAAAAGAATCAATTGCAGACCCACCTGATAATCCAGCAGATTGGTATTGGGAGAGGTGACTTGATATTAAAAAAGCACTCCCCATTCTGTTCCTTCAAACGTGCATCAGAGAACATAGAGCTGCTTCAGGTAATGGCGATGCACCCACCTTCCTGCTAACCCTGGCCTTGAACACCTCTGTGGCATTCCTCAGAAATGAAGGTTTGTACAAGAATCAAAGAATCAAGCCAATTTCATCCTCCAGTTAATGTGCAACAGTTAATGACTGTTAAATTAGTCATTGAACCGTTGTTCTGAACATACTTGCAAGTTTAACAGTGCATTAGAAAGCTGAGCATAGTTGCAGCTGTAGGACAGAGCTACACATCAGGCCTCCCTGGTAGAAACTAACCTGCAAGTGGTCAGCACAAAACCTACTTTCCACCTCAGCAGTACTTACAGGGGATTTTTACACTGACTTCCTGAAGTGCTGCTGCATTTCCCCTTGCAATAACCACTTTTGCCTTTACATCTTTCTGTACACAGTTTCCTTTTAAATGAAAAATTCTGTACTGAAGTCAACGTACACAAGTTCAGTCATGTTTCACATAGCATCAAAACTACCTGTAATTAAGCCCTGCAAGACTTTGGGCTGAAATACAAGTATTCCTCACGCTGTGAAGAAATTCCCCCAACTTGTGAGCACAGTATCAGTGTCAGCACCTTATCAGCTCTCAGCTTCTCATGGCTCTGTCGTAATAATGTCTTGTAGTGAAGACATGTTCAAAAGAAATGGGAGAAATGTGAGTTGGAATGCTCAACATCTTGGAAAACCTTTTGCATTCACGTTCCCAGACACTTTCTTGTGCCTTTTAACATTTGCTACCTCACTGCAGCTCGCCCTATTACATCAGGGTAGTCACTTAGGTCATTCTCACTTCCTGGTTCTCACACTAGTACAATATGCATTTTTGTCAACAACATACACATAACACAAAAGAAAAATCTCATGTTCCAGACTTTCTTTTTTGATCTCATTTAGAATGTATGTTTATACTGGATTATTTATTTATTTATTTATTTATTTTTAACAAAGCATTGCATTCAAACTACCTGGCTTACTGGTTTCACTCTAGTCACAGGGGGAGGATTATCAAGATAACTGGCATACAACAGTCACTGGCAAGCAAAGAGCATCAAGCATTTGATTTCTGTTTGTGTCTTGCAAATGTCTTTCTCCACCATTTTTACCACTACTCATTTACATTCCTCTAATGGCTGTTCAAAATACTAGGCTGCCTCAGGCACTCTTTTAATTAAGACTAGCAGTAGCTGCATTTCTTCACTAAGATGAAGAACCATAGGTATGCATCAGCAGACATTATCATGTGGAGCCTATTACACTCCTTAGGTGTCGCATTTTGAAAGTAAGCTATAGAGTGCCATAGATGACTATGAGGAAAAAGGCAGAGTTTGCTTTTAAGTTTCAGTGGTGTAAGCTGACACAGGGCACGGCAGAATCAAAACAAGCTTTATTAGAGAGCTTTGTCTTCTGTCCCAATATGACAATGGTTTGCTTTCAGAAACCCACTTTGAAAATGTAAAGTGTTTCTAAGAAATCCAAAGTAAAAGCTATGCCAGGAAACAAGCTGTACCACGTCATGTGTTGGGTTGTCAGACATGTCAGCCAGGATTCGAGACTCCCAGATCTAGGTTGATTGCCTAGGTTTCCTTCTGACCTCTGTATTTTATTTTATTTTATTTTATTTTATTTTATTTTATTTTATTTTATTTTATTTTATTTTATTTTATTTTATTTTATTTTATTTTATTATTTTTGACTTGGTTTTGGTTCAGTTTATATTGGGATGGATGATCAGTTCAATTGGAAGAAAGGCTGCATAAGAATGGAGACTAACAAGTCCATTTGGCAAGATTTAAAGTCAGTAGCTAGTAGTGTATTCCCTGAATTGCATTAAGGGACTTACATTCAAACCAAGTAAGGCAGAAATGCAAGTTAATAATTACTCAGCCAGAACCATTCCAAGTTAGCATCTATAGAAAAAGGGGAAGAACAAACAATACAGAATGTATCAAAAGAAAGCCAGAAATTAGGAAAAGTGATTGGGTGCATATTTCCTTTAAATAAAATAGCTTGTTTTTCATTTTGCATTTAAGCATCAGCAGGAAATCTGACCATCTTAGAGCTATCAGATTTAAACTCATAAAATGAAAGCAAAACAAAAATAACTTTGTAAGCATACTTGTGGAGTTGGATGTAGTCCATTTCTCTCCCTCTCACCTGAGCACTGACTTGCATTTTGTGAAAACGTATGTAATTAATAGCTTAATGTGGCCACAATTCAATACCTGCAGTCCAGAATGCATATCATTTGCTTTATATTATATTACTCTTGATGTAGACCAGCTCTCCAGCAAAGTTGTGTATATGCCAATTTGCAGTTTTAGACAACTCGAAGCACATAACAGAAAAGAGTTTATTTTCAAAAGCTCACATGCTTTAGAAGTATGGGAATCTATTTATAGAGAACTCTTAGACTTATTCCTTCACTCTAAGGAGCTTTCTGTCTGTGGCTATTTGAAAATTACTTATTCTAACCAAAGAAGGCAGGCAGACATCAGTATAAAGTGTAACAAAGCTATTTCAGGATTCAAATGAGAAAAGTGTTTCAAAACAATGGAGACATGAGAAGGATGGAAGATTGGTTTGCATTTTTCAAGACAGAACCATAAATACCAACAGAAAGTTTCTGTTAGCTCTTTCATCATTAATACATTTCAGTAGTAGCCCATGATTTAAACCAGTACCAGAACTCATTTTGCTGCCCCCAATACTACTACATACATGGAACCCATCTATGCCCCAGGATGTCTAGGTTTTAAAAGGAGTGAGAGTATATCAATCTGTTTTAATGTTGTGAACAGATCACAGTTGCCAAGACTCCTGACTGTAACTGTTTTTTCCAAAGTTTTTTTGTCATCAGTTCCCCCCGGCTAGTGAGGTAGCAGCAGTCAGACTGAGCAGCCCTTCAATGTGTTTTTGTTTGTTTGTTTTTTCTTTCCCAGACTAGCAGGTTAGGTGGAGGCACAAAGCCCCTGCATTCCCCTATGAAATCTCATCAAGGAATGGGAACCCAGTGAGCCCCTTGGCCCTGCTGCCTGAGCTCTAGCTCCCAGGCTTTTACAATTCATTTGCTCGGGGCAGGGTGGCAAAAGCGAGCGGCGCTTCAAGAACTTTGATAATGTTGGCTGTCACAAACTAAGAGGCTTTCAGTTCTGCAGAAACAGTTTACACACCACAGTTTTCTGGATAATCCCCTCATATGCACAAGTGAAGCACTAAATTCACACATGCCATGCAAAGGGGATGATTCAAGTGCATAAAAGTCTCATGTCCATATTTAGAAATACTAGTTTCAAAAGTCTCATACTATTTCAGAAAATGGTGAGTGAGATAGTATCAAGAAACACTTATCAAGAAACATGTGACTAGTTTTAACAGTACTTGTAACCTAAAAGTTTTCATTTAAGTCTCTTAACTACCACAATCTCTGGCTGGTATTCCTTCTATTTTTAATCATGGGTAACTACTAAGCAACACCACAACTAAGCTTATTCTATGTTTTATACTTAAAACAGAATTTAAACATTTGTTGTTGTTGTTGTTGTTGTTGTTGTTGTTTTTCTAATTGGCCATTTCACTGCTTACTTTCAGTTCAGCAACACTTCATTACCAAGGGGCAATAGTTCTATTTGATTATTTATTAGCTTTAGCAAAGGAATGATTTAAACTGTCTTGTTTTCATAGTCTAGACTAGTGTTCTCTCAAATTTCTGTGTGAATATATGGGGTTAAAAATAGGGGTCCTTGTACACTGGTTGCTTGTAATTACAAATCTCTCTCATGTTACACACTTTTCCTGAAAAAAAACCTGACATGAGCCACTTTATTCAAATACAGAAATCAAATACAGACAGAATTATTATCTTTATTCAGGACAATTTAGATAAATTATGCGAAACCACCATCACACCATTACATTTTCTCATAGCTCGCCATTCACATTTAGCCTCAGTTGTGATGCCCATCCCAGCTCTGCATCCTTCTGCGGGACCAAAGAACTAACCTCACCTTCCAGCTGTGATTCCAAAATCACTCATTTGGGGCAGGAGTCATCTTTTCAAGATGAAATGAGCCATCCTAGAGCAGTGAAACAATGTCCCTTCCTCTAAGTTCCTGGCATCTGTCATAGTACAAAGCCTACTATGGTAAAAATGAAAGATAAGATTTTACCTTCCAAAGCACAAAAACAGACAAGTATTACTGCAATAAAACTGTATTGCAGCCAAAATCATGAGAATACCTCCCTCTCTGTGTTTTCAGGGATTCATAGCAACCTGGAGGAGGCAAGAGCTCAGAATCCACTCAGTCTCTTCCAGTTGCATTTCAAAGTCCTGCTCATCTGCAATCCAACTTCCTCATTTGCAAAATGGACAATATAATTTTTCTTCCCCAGAAAAGGTATGGCTGCTGCCAACAGGTTCTATAAAGAACTAAAGAGATTTATCCTTGTTTTAAAACAAAAGCTCCTATCATAGAATTGCTGCACCCCAAATCTCTTTATAAGGGAAGGCTGTCCTTTTACATATCCGCACTGTACTAAATTACTGTCTCTAAAGTTTACAATTATAAAACATGTTAGAATATCATAATGAACAAGTTACTCTTCTAGATTTTATGGTACTGTGTTAATATCATATGGAGATGTAAAGCATCTCTGAGCATTTTCAGGTATTACTGAAAGCCCCACTTGGAACCAAGCTCCTTTGTAATTGTGCCTTTAGGCTGAGAACAACTGTGCATGGGCATTTTGATTTAGAGTTCCAAATGCACACATTTCAGTCATTTTTCGTTCACTTGATGAGAAGGATTTTTTGCTCAAGCTAAGAAAGCTCAGGTGTATCCAGCTGGATAAAGATGAAGCTGCTGCTTGGCAGCCGTTTTAGAGCATTATTAAAGACAGATGTAAGAAAACAAAATATTTTTTTGCTTAAATAGAACACTGTGAATGCCTGAAAAGCTCCAGCAAACCCCTTTTAATGTGCTTTCATTAGGTTTTCAGGAGCTGGGCTCAGACATCATAGTTAGTGCTATCTTTATGCTATGTTTATTAGTTAAATGCATGTCTTTGTTAAAAGGACCTCCCTTTTAAGAACAATCATTCAAATATGAACAGATGCAAGAGGAAGCTCTAAACTGGTTCACTAACTTTCCAAGACCTTTTTAAAGACTATGAAAGTTAGAAAATTCTGAGTTATATTTGTCACACATTGCAGAAGTTGCCTTTCCTATCTATAGAACTGAGTTGTAGCAGCAATATCATTACAATAATGGAGAGCTGTGACAATCAAAAACATCTTCCTATAACTTGTGATTAAATGTCAGCCAGACACCGCAACACAGTGCTGCTGGAGGTGGTGCTCAACAGAGCAGGAAACAGAAGGATCTTCTGCAAGGACTAGCAGGAATTAGAATTTGAGGGTGACAATTTTTGGTAAATTCACCTTAACATCTGTAAGCAGCATTTTCATTCTGGCATCTCCAACTAGTATGTATTCCGGAGCTTCAGAAGCCTTGGTAAGTAAGGTAAGACCAGCAGCACAAACTTGGCCAGGTAAATAGTATTAGTGGGAATGAAAAATGCTCCCAGAAGTCTCAGTTCTCAGTACTCGCATTGAGGCAAGCAGCTGCAAAGGGCCACACTCAGCCCGTTGCAGGTTCAAAGATACAGGGTCAGTTTGGGAACCTATAACCTTGTATTCACTAAATTTTATATAAAGTACACTAGTCTCATTTCAATATATTTTCATATTTTTTAATATGCAGAGATTAAGGACACACATTTTATTGTAGAGACTTACATATGAGGCTAACCATTGTCATGCAGGTTACATGGTGACAATTCTGTAAACACACTTTTGCAAAATCTCAAATTAGTGCCTGTTGAGCAGGATCAGAATCTATTTTATTGTCACTGGCTGACAAATAAACTTCTCTTAAAAGCAAAGAGATTGTCTGGATTAATTTCATAAATATGTAGAATTTCCATGTAAAAAAATCCAATAGCTGTTACAGAGAAAGTAAAAATACTGAAAGATGTCTTTTTATTTAACTGAAAGAAAACTGATTTCATCATCACATTTGTCATAGACAAGTTAGAAAAAATATCATGTGTGCCAAAAAATCGTGGAGCTACTTGTCTGAGAAAAAAGTGAGGTTAAAGAAATTAGATCATATGGGATCATAACCATAAGATATTCAGTTTCAAATGAACTCAGTTTCTATGAATTCTCATATTCATAAGTTGTCAACTCATAATTTTATCATAACCTCAAAGTGTTTGAATTTTTTCAAACCATCAGTTCTGGCATTTATTACAAAAATAATCCATGCTTTCATTTCTAATTGTCATTTTAGCAAGAAAAGTCCTGAAAGAGTCCTGAAACTAGTTCCATGTTCTTTTCTCATGGTTGCTTAAGGCATCATAGATTTTAAGTGCTTAAGGCTGGGAACTCAGCATGCTTGCAAGGAGCAAAAGTTATCTGAAACCGTCATTAAAAAATTTATGCCAATTTACTTTAAGCATCCATAACCAGTATCCTGGTATTCAGGACAATGAAGAAACACAATAACTATTTAAATTTATTTTAATATTTGTATGAATGTTTCTCCTTGGCATGCTTTTTTTTGATACATTAACCTTGCACTTTCAGGAGTCAAGATAGCACTGTTAGAAATTAACCTGACAAAGGGCTCTACAGCAAGACCACAGAGAAGAGAGAAGAGTTGTGGAGGGGAGAGAGAAATGTTCCTAATATTTTTTTCCATATATATTAATAATAATAATAATAATTTTAAAATGAAAAGGTCAAGAATACTTTTGTTTAAATAAGAAAGATCTTCAAAAAGTCTGTTTGGATTTTTCTTGACGTTGAGAAGGCTGTCCACAAACTAGCTACAATGCATCACTGCAAGATGATCAATGCTATCAGCTCTCCATCTACTGAGTTTCTACAATGTTTTCCCACATATCCCTTTGCTCATTTGCACTTAACTGATATTTTGGGTGCTCTGAGTGGTTTTCCAGCTGGAGCACTATAACAATAATTTGATTTTATTTATGTTATTTATAGCATAGAACAAATCCACAAATGAAAACATCAGAATTCAAAATTGGCTGCCTGTTAGGCCATTTCTACTGTTTCGCCTGGGTATTTTTTTCTAACTCATTCCTATTTTTAGTGATTTGCAAATAGCTATCTGCCATGATGCTAGAATAGAACAACAGTAGTTCTAAAATTTGTTCAGAATAATGTGTTGATGTTATGTGTTACAACAAGTAATGCAATAATACACCAAGTAAATCAATATGAAACTGCAGTGTTACTGAAGAGACAGGAGTTTCTTCACCCCTTTCTAAGTTCTAAATTTTATTTTCATTAGTTACATTTTCAAAATTCAGCTAGGTGCCCTTGAGATCTTTTCTTTATGATCTTTCCCTCATAGATAGCTACAGAAAATGGTCTTTACAGAATGCTACCAGCTTTAAGAATAATTTTGCAGTTTCGCTCAAAGAACTACATGACAATGCTTAGCAATGCTAAACAAAAGATAATCTGCAATATCTGCCTGCAATTGTATACTTTCAAATGAGTACTAAATTACTAAATTTTATATTTAGGAGAGTGAAATTTATCTGGGATCCTTGACGACATTTACAGCATTTGCCAGTACTATTCCCTTTCAGTAAAACAAGAAAAAGAGTGAGATTTTGCTCACTAGCCCTACTTACAAGGTTAGCAGTTGGATCAAAGAATAGTGAATCAGAAGCTCTGAAGCCTGTTGTCTATGCTGAAGCCCACATTTAACATGTTTTTTTCTTCAAAAATCACGTGGTTTGTATACAGCCCAACTGTATGACATCTACAATTATTCTATTATGATCTTCAGTTACCAGAATAAATTCACACTACCAAGCAGCAGCTGGAAAACATTAGTATCAGTGGTATACCTGGATGGATATCTACATTCAATAGCCAAAGAAGAGAGGTTGTACAGTTGTACATGGCCACCAGCCCATACAGACTGAGAGCCATTAACTCTCTTCTCAGCTGAACATCACCCTCCTCAGACTTCTTCAACAAACTTTGAACATCATTTAGGTTACTGAAAGCATATTCTTTACATTCACAAGGCCCAACACCATTTCTCCACTGTAAATCACCACAATTTACAGCCTTGCCATGACTAGCACCTCGGCACGATGCTATGGAGCAGAATGCACCACTGGGTTTACAAAGATTCAGCGCATGTGATTAAGCATGTGGAATAAAAGGCTTAGTACTCAGCCACAAAAACGTGCAATAATTAATTAATTATTTGACTACAGCAGGATAAAATTAAAAGCCTGACTTTCCATCAGCACTTTGTAAATCAACATCAGACCAATGTCTAAGAAAATATAAAGCCCTGCCTTTCTTCATGTGACATTATCAAGCAGTTGATGTTTCTGTTAATAAATAGACAGGACAAGGAAGCAAGAAGAGAGTAACTTTGGGTGCATCCACTTTCCTGTATTCAAAAGAGAGACATTAAAACATGACTGCAATTAAATATAACAGGAAACAAAGTCTGGAGTCTGTAAAGAGGTAATGAGATCTGAGAAAAAGGTGTTCTTTCTATTTCATATTTGGTACTGGGAAGACACACACACACACTCACACACACATGAAAATGTCATCCTGCATGCTCTGTACCACCCGACATTGCCAGTCAGCCATGGGGATTCAATGGATGGTTATCCACACAGATTGGGAATGCATCACAGAGAGGATATTTTCCATCCTAACTCGCCAGATCAGCAATCTTGCAGCTCTGAAAGGCTCCATGCTCCATTGCTGATCTTGCAAAGATTTGACAGACCAGTAGCATTCAAGAGCTCTGTGCAGATTTCTTTGCATTGTGGGCTGAACAACCAGACATAGCCTAAAACACCAATATCTAGATGAAGACATTTCCACACAGTTAGTGTAACAACAGCTCCAAGCTTTACTTTTGTTCTAGGAATATTGCTGAGAGGTTTCTATAGCACTAGTAGGACTCACTCTCTGATCAGATACTAGCTTAAATTGGTACAGTAGGTTCTTGGGGGTTGTTATTCCTATCCACCTAAACCACAAGTTTCAACTCTACTTTCCTTGCAAAAATGAAGAAAAAAATGTAAGCAATCTCAACATTTTTTTTTTGCCTGAGAAGCTACAGGATTTTGCATCTCAGTTGTAAATAGCTATTCCGTATCATTGGGTCAATCTGCATACTTAACCTAGGAATCTGAACAATTTCTGTTTGCCACTACATTCAGAGGAAAAGAGACATAAAGATGTTTAAATGGTTCTTTCATTCTAGGGTACAGTTTATTTTATTTTACAGCAATGTTTTAGATCTCAAAAAGATTAAAAAAGTTAAAATACAGATCTAAACTATCCTGAACATCAGCCAGGGAAGTGGGAGGCATTACAGTAATTCAGAAAATGAAGTTACTCACTGCCATTGTACATACTGAGCACAATCTAACAGCAAAAGTATAACAAGCAATACCAGGAACAGGTTACTAAATTGGTCCTTACACTGTTCTGAATATTCAAATACTGTTTAAGCATCTGATAAATGATCAGTATCTTTGCAGCCCCCAGGGGTAGCAGTCATTTTAGGATGCTACTGATAATCTCTGAGGTCAATCTGTGTTTAAATGCTAAGAAGTGAAACCGTTTATATGTCCAAGAATTTGCAAGAGAAAAGAAAAGATTGAAAGTGTGACCCTTTCCTTTAAGAACATTTCTGAAAGAAGGATGTCACTTATCTGCTCCTGATGCAGACACTGGAACATGGCAGATTGCCTCCCTCCTGCTTTCTTTCCTCTTTGTTTTACCTCGCTCCCCACTGGAGGAATATCCTCACTAAAATTATTCTAGCAAGGAAGGTACTGTGGACAACAGAAGGCAAGATGTCCTCTGTTCTGACCAAGAAACTTAAAAATGGGGTTAGTATGGTCCATATTGCTGCTTCTCTCTCCATTACCATGACAGAGCAGCTCCAAGCTGTCCTATGCAAGATCAGCATCTGAAGTGCTCTGTTTCCCTTTTTCTGTCACCAGTCAGCAACATTTTCCTATTTTCCTTGAAACAGTATCAAACAAAAGACCCTACAAAAAAAAAAAAAAAAAAGCTTCCAGAAGAAGTTTCTAGAGGAAAACACACAGAGGAGGAGATTTTCTATTACACTTTGATGGAGGGGAGGAGAGGGGCAGAGGAGGACAGAAATATTGATAAAATGATATATAGGAAAACTATTCTCTATATTCAAAACAAGTAAGGAGTTGCTGACAGGAGACCTCCTTCACCTCCTTTTTCATTGGGACCCTTGCAAAGAAGCCCTACCACCTGCAGCTGTACACCAGGTAATGTCCCACGACACTGGGTGCTGCACACAGGGATAAGTACTCTCCTGGCCTCGATAAGAAATGTGCAGCATCAGCAAATCTCCAAAGTGATACTTCTCTCTCAAATCAGTACTGGTTTGCTCCAAGTGCTAAGCATCACTGAGGCTGGGGCACAGTCCAAATGTGCAAGATGAGGCCTAGAAAAGCATCAGATTAAATTTAACAGCAAAATGTACAGAAAAGGCAGTATACTTAAGATATTCTTGGTAAATAGTTGTTTAGGAACATCAGGTCAAGATGCATAGCTGACCTCAGAATCTGAACATTATGTGTACCACTACAATTGGTGGAAAAGGGGCATAAAATTTTTTAAAGGGTTCTAAAAAAAATATCACCTAGAGTTTAATCTGGAACAGTTAGAAATATGAATAGTTCAGTTGCTTAGCAACAGCACGTGTGATTTTTTTTTTTTTTTACTTTAACAGACATCTGAAATTAGAGTAATAGTTGAAGGCTCTGCAACTAGTTTTCTAATTGCTAGTATTGCTATAACTGCATAAACTGTAGGCTGGAACCAATTTCTGGGCATGTTTCCTGTGAGATATGATACTGGACAAGAAAGTTTCACAAAGCACACAATCTTCTGTTCTTCAGTGTCACATTTTGCTGTATGTCCTATTTTGGCTCATACATTATCTTTTATGAATTACCCTCCCCCTGCACTTACGGTGCCCTTTCACTCTTATGAAACACAGCTGTCAAAAACTCCAGTAACAAAGAAATTCCAAAATACTCTCAGTATTAGGCATTTTCCTGTCTAATAAACTGCTTACAACATTAGAGTGATATTGTATGAAACAAGGTTGCCTTAATAGTATAGCTGCCACCATCCATTGACACAGAACACTTTAAAACGAGAATGTAGTATGAGCCAGTGCTCAAGCACTGTGCGCCCAGTCCAGCTGGATAACATACAAACATCTTACAACTCAATCTCATTAAAAGAGTTCAGGGAAAGGGCATTGCTAAAAATGAAGAACAAATGTCTTGATTTACAGATCTACACTGCATTTGCTGCAGTATGTTAAACAGTAACAGAAGTCATTTTTAATCTAGTGGAGAAGCTCATAATGGTACCCCATCTGTGCTGCTAAGGAGAAACCCAGAAAGGATGCATGCAACATAAATTACTTGTGCTACCTTCTACTGGACACTCATACCAGCAAAAAGTGATGGCAGTGGTACATGCCAGTACAAAATGCTGTTCCAAGTCAAGACCCTCTGTCCTTGCCCTTCCTTACTGACCACTGCATGTCCACAAGCAGATGGGACAGCCCAGGAGATGCTCTCAACAGCAACTGGGTCACCCAATGCACTAAATGTCACCAAGTTTCAGAGGCTCAAATCCAAATATATAAAAAACAGGGTTGAAAACCAGTGACTACACATTCTTGTTGTCACTGCAAGGACATGCTGATACAAATCAGAATACTGATTTTATCAGTTTACCAGTAACAATAGCCAGCTGGTCCACAGCAATCACACAGGTTACTGAATACATGCTTCTGTTGAGTTATGCAGTGATTGCTTCTGAACTGCTCCTCCACCCTTTCCAAAGATGCCTAAGGAACTTCCCACACTACGTTTTTTCCCTCTGCCATTGCAAAGGGCCCCTCTCAAACACCACAGATTTTGCTGGGATGAAAGCAAAACAATGCTGATGTATCTGCCATAGATACAGAACAACTGTGCTTGATTTAAATGTGAGCTGTGGGAGAGAATGTGAGCTTGAGAGAGAATTTCTTTGCTGTGGGACTCGGGGAGGGGAGCAGTGGTCATTGCCCTGCTCACCTCTGCGGGGTCTGGGAAGGCAGTATGTTTGTTGCAAGATGAGGTTGGGTTTCGAGTTCCTGCTCTGCCCAGCTCAGGGGGAAGAAGAATCAAGGGCTAACACTTTGAACTTTGGATCTCCTGCAGCCTAATCTGTCCTTCAGCGAGCATGCACAGCGAGCAAGGCAGCCTGCCCTCTTCCCACAGCCATGCAGTCCCCTGGACAACGCATGGATCCAGATGGAAAACTCTGTAAAAGCAGATATGTTTCCACAGAGAAACACTGCAATTAACTTTAATTTGAAGCAGAACAGCTATCTCTGCTCAACACACTACTCTTAGAGAAGGGAAAATAGGAAGAAAAGGGCAAAACTGTGCGGCAATTTCATACCTCTTAGGCAAGGACCCCCTCAGCCTTGCAAGTATAAAAAACAATGGCACCTGTCCAAATACCTTATACCACCTTGCTGCCAGCTTGTTTACCCTGTCTTTGGCAGAGCATTTGAGATCTCATAAGCATGCTTTTTCCCTTCCTCTCCTGAAGCTTTGAAGATATCAATCTCAGTTTTACCTCCACAACAATTTCTCCAAGTTTAGGCACTGTATTAGTTAACTTCCTGCAGCTAAGCAGACAATCAGAATAAGACACCCAGGATTATAAGGATCATGTATCCATGGTGATTTTTAATAAGAAATCTTACTTGCAGGAGAATAGATAGAAGCAAGAAACAGAATAAGGCTTCATGGGTGATTAATTTTAATTAATCTCCTGGAAACTAGGATGTTACTGGCTTGACTTGTAGACAAAAATGGTAAGCCTGGATCAAATTCTTGAGATTCAAACTCAACTATATTCCACTCTCAGAAACCAGGAGACTGTGGCTGTCTGCACTGTGAATATACCCGTTCTCTTTGGTAAATTGCTTACAATGTATTATGCCAAGGTTTGACAGATTCATGCTCTGAGCAATAATTTCATCAACATAAGTACCTTACTTAACTGCCCAGTTTCTTTTCCTGCAGCTTACTGAAGCATCAGTATTTGTAGCCCTTCTGTCCCTCCTCAGGGCCACCAATGTGCAATAGTGCTCAGATAAAGTAGCTGAATACACATGTACCAAATTTTGCCAATCCTTCAGCCAGAAAAGAGCAGCAATTTCAAAATACATGCCAGGATGCCACATAGAAAAGGAAAACTAAACAGTTAAAACTTTCGTTTCTATCTATATTTAATTTACATTATCTCTAAGTATTTGTACACGTTTATAAATATAAATGTATGTACATAAACATATACGGGTTCTGCCCAGTAGGAGCATCCTTTGTTTACAAAACTTCTTGGATCAACCGCTCAATGCCCCTCATTCCTGGCAGCTGACTGCCATGTTTCATGAATGTAGCAACACAAGTTTATAGTTACTATTCCTTTTAATAAGCCTTCTACCAAGCTTTTTTTAAACTGCTCTTCAGCACCATGTCTCCTGAGATCTGGGTTAAACAAAGCACTTGTGCTAGCATCACCCATGGGATTCTGCAACAAAGCTACCCAACCACGGGTGTTTCCCAAGCAGTAAAGCTATTTCTGATGTTAGAGAAGCTACTCCATATCCATTTGATTTCCTTTATTTTCTACACAGGTGTTTTATTCAGTGTTCTTACTCAGTCAAAGAGAAAGAAACCCCCCAAAAATTGCCATGCACGAAGCTATGACAACAAAGTAGAATTTAATAGAAAGACTTGAAGAATATGGAGAAAAGAGTCCTGCTTTCCTCGAGACCAACTCTGTAGGAGGGAAATGCCGTGGTTAGAGCCTTAGGCTTGAAAGATCTAAGACCAAATTATATTAAGGCTTCTGAGAAAAGGACTCTGACAAATGGCAAATCAGGGGTGAAATGTTTGCATTCCTTCTGCAGTGTCAAATAGCTCTGTTCCCATAGCTACTGTATGTTGAGGTGGATGATGTAACTACAGCAACAGAGAGCCAATATCCATGTTCACTGTAAAATTCCAAAGTTATTACTTACTCCTTCTGTTACCTCCTTCCAAACTTCTAAAGCAGGAATAACATCAGTCTAGCTTGTTCATTGAATGAATTAAAATTATCCTAAAAATATTAAAATGAACAGATACACAGAACAGACAACTGGACCTAAACTGGCCATAAACAAATTGCCTCATCCTATGATTTCCCTGTCCACACTGCCTGGGAGCCATTACTGTTTTGCCAGAAAGAGACCTGCTACTGCACTGCTCCACGGGTGATGGCTGGCAGGCTGCAGATCCTCCAGGTGATGATGGATTCCAGTGCAGCACCCATTCATGTGTAAGCACATCAGCTACACTTGGCTGTTTCTTATCTCCCACCTCCCACCATGTCTACCCCACTGCTGCTTTGAAGTAATACTTCTACTCAGAAAATCTGCAAATTTTCGTGATAATTATTTGCCCCCACTTAACAATGTTAGTTCCCTACATAATTAAGAGGGAAATACTGCATCAAGCACAAAAAGTGTTGTTTAAAGCACAGAGTCTTTTAATCTTCAGTATGTTGTTTGCCATGTGATTGCCAACTGGATAATGTTTGGCAACCCAAGGGCATGTTTTGTTATATGTATATACAGCTAAACAGAAAAGAGTTTAAAGTTTAACCCACTATAATGATTTCTGCTTTACTGCCCCAATTCACGTCTCACCAAAAACAATAGGAGTCTCACTTAGGGGGATTTATACTGGGCCCTTAGGAGGAACAGTCAGCACAAGCCTTGATTTCCTAAGGGCAGAATCCAAACTTAGAGATACCAGCGGAAGTCAGCATGCTGAGCTCTACATTCTTTTTTATTTTTATTTCTCAATGTCTGATTTGAAATTGCTCATTTTCAAAGCTACATAGATTACTCAAATAGTCACTCTTTGCTTGAACTATAACAGTGTTAAGCAACACATTAGCCCTGACACAGTGTAAATTATTCTGTAGCCATTCATTAGAAAAGCAATGCAGCACAGCTCTATGTTAAAAAGTCAACCCTAGAATATTCTCCATTAAAAACGAAACAAAAACAACAACAACAACAAAAAAAAAACAACCTTTAGTGTTCAGAAATATTCTCACAAGAGTCCAGAAGGCAGCAGAATCTCAGTGTAAATATTTAAAGTTTTAATAACAAGATGTTTATGCAAGCTCATAAATCCATGTATGGCATAACTACCCAACATTTACACTGACATTGCTAATTTTGGCTTGTGTGGACAGAAGGAAGGCTCAAGTAAATACTGCAGGGAATTGTTTTTCCAGACCTTTCTTTCTGTCAGTTCAGAATTTCGAAAGCTTGCAGACACATTCAGTTAATGTCGGCATAATTTTTTTTCCTGTCAGGAGAGGTACAGCACAGGTAGCACATATGCAAAGTTACTGCTTCAGCAAGTGTCATTAGTCTAGAGTTTTCCATTAAAAATAAGTAAAAAATAAAAATAAGTTAAAAATATAAAAATAAAAATAATATTTATATTTATTTTATTATTTTATATTTTTATATTTATTTTTCTATAAAATTTTTATATTTTTATATTTTTATATAACATATATTATATTTATATTTTATATTTTTATATAAAAATAAAAATACAAGCACAGCCCAGGTTCCACCTTCTTTGGAGGAGAGGGTAGCCACTCAAATCATGAAAAATTAATACTTCAGAGACCAGTTTGTTGTTGTTGTTGCCGTTTTCCCCTTCCCCTCCTGCAAGGGCAAACATTAAAACATGTCTTTCCCACCCCCCGGGACACAGCTTCCGCAAGAGGAAAGTTTCACAACACGGCGCCAGGCAGAGAGTGTGTGCACACCACATACCAGCCAGGGACGACAGAAATTGTGCAGGAAGTGAAACTACCATAACTTCACAAGTTTTCACATACATAGCTGAATATAGATACAAGCTAGCTGAAAAGTGGAAGCGAAGTAGAGTTGATACGGTTTGTGCAATGCAGGCAGAGAGAGAAAAACACACACCAATGAACTGATTACTTTTTAATCTGCACATTTCTCCCTTTCTAATTTCAGTCCCTTCAGAGGTTACTCAACAGGTTGATATTTCATATGTATTAAAAAAATAAATAAAGCAAATTTGCAAATAACCCACTTGTCTAAAAAAAAAATAATAAAATAATAAAAAAATAATAAAAATAATAAAAAAATGTACCAGATCTGGGCATCTAGGCAATATAACAAAGTAAGGTCACGAAGACATCATTAGCCCCAGAACTGTACTGCCTCTGAAGTTCTGCGGCAGAATTCATTTAAACATCTGAAGTGATTTGTCAGGCTGCACTGCTAAAGTCCTCCTTATCTACTTATTTGGGGTGACTCTAGGCTCTGAATGAATGAAGAGCAAAAAAGCAGACAGGATGCTCTCTCTATATAAGCTTTGCACACAAATGCATGCACTGGCACCGCTGGGATTTCAAACAGAACTAGGAAGGAATTCCTAAAGACTGCCTAGAAATGTTTGCCATAACCGTACCAGTAATAGTTCTGAGGCCAGAAGTAAAAAGAGTAGGACATCATCAAAATTGTACCATCAAGCATATGAGATTCCACCTGCATACCAGGATAGCGTTAAACAGGCTTGGTACAAGCCTGTGCAAGGAAAAATGTGAATTCAGAGGGCATGAATGCATTCTGTTGCTTCCAGAATCAAGCACAAATCAGATCACACATCGATTTTTACAGCAGCTCCAGTCGGAATGGATGAAATGGGGGACCAGAAGTAACTTTTCATCAAGCTGTGCCTATTCTGTAAGACTGGTAGCAAAATGTTACAAGGAACTGCCCCTACCCATGTGGATTGAGCTTCCCCTGTTGAACTAGAAAAACTGTGAAATGACGAGTCCTCATATGGCAGAAAACAAGCCACAGCTCCAGAGAAGCACAAGGTTCCTCCCTGCATGTTGGCCATTGCCACGAGATAAAGACACGGACTCCAAATGAATATGACTATTTCAATTGTACTGAGGAACTCTGTGAAACTCAAGTACAAAGCTGGAAAATAATTTGATGTGGGATTGCCCTAGGCATGCTAAGAGCAAAGAGTGCCACTGTTATTTCTTCCTGAAACAGAGATGGAAATCAGCTTGGCAAATTGGATTCCAGTGCCAGTAACGCAGGATGAAAACTAACAAAGGGGAATAAATCATAAGCTATCAGGATCCTCAAAACTCAGCATTTTAAACATGCAAATTTTGTGAAATATGAACTATATTTAAAAAAATAACAATAAATCTTCTATATTCCAGGAACTTAAAATAAACTGCCACTCTATTGCATGGGCACCAGTTCTATTATTAATAGTTCTAGCTTATACTGCACAGTACCTAATAAAAAATCCAGATCTGGGATTGCATTTTCTCCATTCTTCATTAAATTAACACCTTAAATTTTATTCTCTGATCCCTGGCATAACTTGACAAAGGCCTCCAAAGGCCCATCCGAATGATGCCTTCTGTTGAATTCAGCATAAGTAGTGCTTCCTCCCAGGCTCTCATTTCAGTAAGACTGACTCAGCACAGCAATCTGAGAGAAAGCAATGCCCCACAGACACAGTCAACCTTATGACTTTCATCCCGCATTTGTTATAAGAAATGCAGCAACTTGTTCTAGCCCCCCTGAGCCAGGAGAAATAGAGCATTTTACTTGCATGGACATCAGAGTCACAGCACTATATGATGAACATTTCCAGAGCTCCTCAAGCAAGCGACTGTAATCCTCTGATTACTGCATAAAAAACATAGCTTACATACATGATAACAAAGACTCAAGTATAAAGAGCAGGTAGTCTGCATCCATCCAATAAAGCTAGCACTCAGCAAGAGAGTTGGTCCTAGCCAGTATTTTGGTACGGAACATGCAAATGAAAGGTGCAGCATGTAAGATTATGCCAGCAATACTTATCTCAGTAGGTGCAACACCATTTAGAAGAAATTTGCAATTTTAAGTGATTTAGCTTTACTGTGTGTTCATTAAAGAAAAATCACAAGTACAACTGTGATGTGGACAAAATTTAATCAGTATTGTTGTGGAGCCATGACCTCATGACCAGAACTTTATGTAGTTCAATTTTTTTTTTAATTATTTTTTTGTTAGTGTGTACCAACAAAATAGAATAGAAAGTCCTTAAAGACCTAAATGGATCCAACTGGAAGCTGCTTATAGTGAGTGGTCTTAAGCAACCACAGGAAAACTCATTCAACACTGAGAGTGGTGAGGTGATCAGGAATGGGAAGGAAAGGCATTAGGAGTTCCTGATGTGGGTGAAGACTTTGCTAAGGATGTATCCCAAAAGACAAGATGCAAATACACTGATTTAAAAAGTCTATTTGGAGTAAAAAAATGTCCTAAGAAATGACAGTGGGAAAAGTTTGTAACAGATCCGGACATGGTCGGGAGATGACTAGTCTGATTCACTTTCAGTGTTTCCTTCTGTGTTTGCAAGGTAAAAGGTTAGAAGCCACTCAGAAGAGCAGGATCGAGGAAATTCAAGTCTCCCCAGAGGCCTGTGAAGCTCTAATTATGTAAGTTCCTTCCATTTTACATAACTCAGTCATTCACTGCTTCCAACATACAAAGTGCATAGGAAGTTTTCTAAGTATTTGAATGCAAGTATTGCCCC
This sequence comes from Netta rufina, assembly GCF_964035555.1. Lineage (NCBI taxonomy): Eukaryota > Metazoa > Chordata > Aves > Anseriformes > Anatidae > Netta > Netta rufina. Next base: position 71,303,628 of record NC_140124.1, on the reverse strand, counting down.
TTTAAAATTGATGTTTCTCTCCAGCACAGGAGGTAATCCAGAGAACTGAGATTTCTGCTTTGAGGTATTAATTGGCAAAGCACCTAACTGTCTGGTTGGGGGCAGGAGTGAATTATCTCAAAGAATTTCTTAACCCATAAGAGGATTTCATCTGAACGCAACAAGTGGCTAATGGTCAATGAACAAAAGGAGCTGCTCTCTCAAGGATGTTTCAGTGTGTGCCTACTGGCTTCCATCCATTCCTGCACCCCTCGATGGAAAAAGTGATGCAATAAAATTCAGGCTATGAAAGCAAGCAATTTAAAATAAACCCAAAGCAAGGAAGGACCAGTATTTTTGGAGATACTACAAGTGCATAAAAGAGTCATTGCCAGCTGGCAGGCTGTGGGGCAGAGAGCTTGCCAGAACAACTATCCTGTGCCCTGGCACAAGGTTTTGGCATGCTTTGCCATGTCTGCTGGAGCTGTATTTCTGTGAGGGCTGGCAGCACCGGCAGGGTCTCACCTGAACTGCGCCCAGCCAGAAGCAAACTCAGGGAGAGGAGAGGAGGGAAAAGAAGAGCAGAGGAGAACGGGGAGCCTGCAGCCAAACAGGGGACTAGGACCTGCAGCACAGGGGAGCACAAGAAATAGAGCTGGGATGTGAAAGAGTTATGAGAAAACCCCAAGATCCAAAGACAAATACTTCAAGGATTTGGGGGAAGGGTGAGGAAGCTGCACAAGGGAGATGCCTAATGGCAGAGATGTTTGTAACAATAATTAACTAGAGAGGCCTGCTGCTGCGATAAGGGGTAGGACAGTCAGTGCCAAACTACAAGGGCAATGTCCCCAGAGCAGCAACACAGACGTGCAGTGCCAGACAGAGAGATACAGCCCTGGTGGGGACTGAAAGAGACCATGTGCTGGGTTGAGAGCCTCGGCTCAGAATGACCTCTGCTACATGGTTGTGGTTTGGGATTCAGGGAACAGAGAGGGTGGGGGGAGAAAGATAAAAGACGGGGATTGTTCAGAGCATCAAGGCAATCCTTAATTCATATAGCCAGATTTTGGTTCTCATTCCAGTCTCTGTAATGAACTAGAGTGTCTGCCTGCATGCTGCCTCCCATGCTGGCTCCTCGCGGCTGGCAAAGGTTGGGCCAGGATTCAGGAGGGGCTCAGGGGCAGATAGATTAGGTCTGGCACTGAAGGAGTTAAGGAGTTCTGTAATTTAAAAACAAAACAAAGCCCACAATATTCTCTGTCAAACCTTCCTCATCAATGTTTTTCCTTTCCCATTACTTGAGCATTCGTTTATCAGAGCTAATAAAGGATTGCCCATTACTTTGGTCCAGCCCCAAAGCAGTTTCCCAAGAGGAGCAGAGGTGAAACAGTCCTCAATACCACAAAACATAGCACACGTTGGCAGAGAGGAATGGATTAAATACAAGCACAGGGTTCATCTGTTTTTCCATTTACTCTAGTATTTAACTCTATTAAGGTTATTTTAAAGATGGAGATCTCAGTCACTACTGTAGTGGGATATGTTTTGAAGTTATTCCAGAGTATTTTTACTGTGTTTTTTTTTATTTTTTCTCCATTCTAATGGGAAAGCCTCACACACACACACACACACAAAAAAAAAAAAAAAAAAAAAAAAAAGGCCTCAATTTTAAGAAAACATGTCAATTCTTTTATGTTCTCAAGGACTTGGCAAGCAGGCAGATTTGGCAAGCAGAGTCAGGCAGCAGCTTTTAAGTTTATGAACATGAAGGCCAGTGACATAAGGCACATACACTCTGTATCACAGCTGCATGCTACTGAATTTCCACAGTGGGTCAGTGACTCGATTACATAAACAGTGGAAGTAAGAGATCAAATCATCCCCAACACAGGGAATCTATTAATAAAATAAAGTCATGCTGGGTATGAAAAATCAAGAATTGGCAGAAGATGAGCTAAGAATGTTCCCTGGCTAAAAGACGGCTCAGATCAGAGATTGAAGTTACTGGCTCCAGTAAACGTGGCTTAAATCAATCTCAAATGATCTACAGCTTTTTGAAATATTGTGCACTGCTTCATTGCACACAAGATATATTTGCATTCCAGTTATACAAAGAGGAAAGGCAGTACCTTACAGAATCTGTTTCTAACTCACACATCTCATTTTACTTTGCTTCAAAGAAATCCTCAGATTGTTTTAATCTCTGTGGCATCTGAGGTATGATAACCATGTCCAAGTATGGTCAGCTAATTATCCTCAGTGGATAATTAAGAACACTGAGTAGCTTGGCTTCCTCCATCACGAGTATATGTCAAGGCTTTTAATTTAGGCATTTTACTTGTTTTCTTAAGCTACTCAGTGAGAACAGTAACACTATACGCTTATTTTTATAAAACGTACAGAACGGAGCAAAATCTTCTTTTACATTATAATGACTTGCTTTACAGCACTGCTAGCTCTTCATTGTAAAGACTTTCATGCCTGATGAATTAGGCTTCAAAATACCGTGTAGCCCAGGCATATAACTGTAGTCGAATGCAAATAGCTGCTAACCACAGTTAAGTTACTATTCCCTATTACGACTTACATCACACTGAAGGGATAAGAAGCAATATGAGGGGAGGAGTTAGAGCATCCTCTATAACTCTTATTTGAATATCTTAACCAGCATTTTTGTAATGATTTATTGCTTGGCCTAGGCAATTTTTTAAAAAGTCAAGGTTTCCATTTGTTGTCTACAAAAGAAAATTTCACTTGCCAGTATCTAACTATCTTAACATATAATAACATGATACAGTTTTCCTGGAAGCATGGTCAAGGAATAGTACCTGCAAGATACCGTCTGAAGTCTTGAAGCTCTCCACAATTGTTGAGACAGCAGCTGGTTGAAAAACAAAACAAACTCTGATCTTTGCTTTATTGTTGATCTGCATGATGTCCTTCATTTGGCTCCTTTGTGTTGTTCTATGCAAACAATTGGACTATTTGTCTGGGAATAGAAATATTCTGGATAGTCAGAAAATGGTCTAATTTTTAATTTTCTTTTAAAATGGCATAAGGAAATTATTTCTGAAGCAGTACAAGTCCCATGTACAGTTAAAATGGAAAATAGAAATATTGTTCCAAGAAAGAGAAACAGTCTCAAAATACTTAATGAATTTTCCGTGCATTGCTCCATCTGACAAATTGCATTAATCTCACTATACAAGAAGCATTACACCTTCTCACCTCCCAAGACTGCACATATTTTAGGCATGAAGAAGTTAAACCCAACTAGAATCAAGAAACAGTGACCCCCTGAAAACAGGTGTTTCAAGAGTTTTCTCAGTTAGGCTTATAGAAATGCTAAGTTTGGAGAAGACTTCATTCTTAGCCTAGACAGAATAATGACTGATTTAACTTTTGTTTTGTTTTGTTTTGTTTTGATTTGTTTTTTTTTTGTTTGTTTGTTTGTTTGTTTGTTTTGTTTTACTCTTTGTGTACTTCACAGGAGAAATGTTTGTACAAAATTTGTACTTGTTAGCTAGGACAACACACCCATGACAGTTGTTGAGAACAACAATACCCCTGAAGCAGTGCTTCAGTGCTAGACTGTGGAAGTTGAAGAGCAACCCAAATGAACCCAGAATTTCAGGGCAATGCTCTTTATATCTCTCTAATTGGGTGGACACATCAATCCTTGTTAGAGCACCTCAGTGATTCATTTGTTGTTTACTGAGGCATGTGTTGGAAGAGTCCACTGGCATGCCTTCAAGGGTCACAGAGAAGCCTCTTCCATTGAAATTAAAAATTTAGTTTTCTTTAGCAGCTTTTTAATAAACAAGATTTCCATTTGACCCACATTAGAATCTTGCTTTGTTGAGATTTAGAAAGAAGTTTGTCCTTGCAAAAGAGCACTAAGAACCGTTAATATTCAGACTGGATTGCTGTAGTGATTAGATATCATTCTCATTTGAGTTTCAGCTCAAGATGAACATAGTTTCTTCCTCATCTCAAGACGTTCTTCTCAAAGAGACACCTTTCTTCCTCTCAGAGGCAGCAGCCTTCATAGACTTTAATGCCCTTTAAATGAAGGGATTTTCAATCAAACCTGCATTGGGCAAAGTGCTCCAAGGACTCATCAGGCATGGGTTTATACCAGACCACCTAAAATGCAGATGCGTGCAGACTGGCTTTAACGCCTGCTACGCCAGGTGCTGGTAGTGGTGTGAGCTATGGCAGCCTGAAGAACCGTGTGAGTGAACTATTTCTGTATTCACACTGCTCCTTGCACATTTTCTGCAGATTGATGACCCCTGAACTGCCATACAACTGCCATGCCCTGAGCTAGCTTACAACCAGCCCCTATAATGCCACGCATTTGCAGAAGTGTGCAAATGTAAGGTGGTGGGATCTCTATCATTACCATCATCTCTCATGTTGCCATGCTGCAATTGTACATATTCAATTACTTAGGGCTGAAGTTAAGAAGGGATCTTAGATTTTACAAGCATTTCTGCAGAGCCACGTGCATATAATCAAAGCTTTATAATGAAAGATAAAACTCATACATGCAATGCTTATTTTTTTTTTTTTAATTGCTGTTATATTTATTCAATTTAATTCCGTTTAAAAGAATGGAGCAAGGATACTCCAGGCTTTGCAACACTGAAGTTAGTTCTGAGACAGCTAGTTAGGAGGCAGAACTATGGGGCACAAAGCAGCATAATGTGTTGGTGCCCACATTAGAGGAAGCAGCAAGGTAAAATACATGTGAAATTCTACAAGAGGCTGCTAAACATTCTCAGAAGGATAAAATTAGCTCCCACAGAGCTTCCACATGAACACAGCAATGTGCTGCTGGGAATGGAGCTAACTCCAGCACTTGTGAAGCTACCAATCACATTACAGATATATCCCTGGTTTTAAGGCCACAACATAACCCAGCAGAAATTTGTAGATCCAGAGCTGTAGATCTGATGGATTAGGACAAGTCCAATTGTTCTCCACTTCAGGATAAAATCAGGTAAGAAATTCACTTGCAGTTGGTTTCTCAGAAATCCCAGCAATAATCCTGTCTTACTATATTGCCTCAGGACATGGTGGAAAACAGTTCTTAAGGAGTTTCAGTAAGCAGACATTACCCAATGCTTTACTATATGAAAAGCTCGTATAGCAGCTGGGCTCGCCGCACAAAACACAGCTTTACACAGGAACAGCACCACTTCCCTCTCCCTCCTGACAAACCATCTTGTGCTTGGCTAACAGCGCTGACTCCCCTCCTTCCAGCAAGCGTTGCAGCTCTCCTGCAGCCAAATGGCTGACACAGCAGACATAACTACAAAAAAGCTGTGTAGACTGAAGCTCAGTTTTACGGACTTTGTGTAAATAAGCTACGTGAGAAAACTACACGCATTCATAAATTATTCTGAGTAGCTATCTTCAGGATAAGACATTTCATAAGCAGTGCTAAGTTCCCTTTTACAGTGTAAAGGATTTCTTACACCAGCACCAGTGTAGCAATTTGTTATGTGCAACACATTTCTATTGCTGCCTTACTGCTCTAATTCTATTGAGAAGTATCTGTACTCTCAATGACCTGGTTTGTAATGGGAGTCAGGAATTACAGATTAAAACAGTTGAGCTAAAATATCCTTTATCTTTTCAACCAAACTATGAGTGGCTCTTGTATTGGAAAAAAAAAAAAAAAATATATATATATATATATATTTATATATAAATATATAAATAAATAAATGGTCCTTTGAAGAGATTATAAATATGTATTAGGAATTAAAATTTTAGTCCTCTTGATTAAAACTGATGGAAATCCCCCCGATTCCCCACAGTCAGCATTAAATGAACATTAAGAAACACTTGAAAGCATGAACCTAAGTTGTCAGTCCAATGTGATGGTTTTATCATTACAACCTACTCATTACTTTTAATATTTGAATAAAAAGGCAACATTAAAGCAAGAATTTACTTCTTGCTTCTGTAGCTCTCTTGCAGAGCCAGAATCACAATATCTATGTCTGGCTCCTGCCCAAGGCCAGAAGTGTCAGATGCTCCTAGGCATTTCTTTAGTCGCTGCACCACTTTACTCACATCTGAGTTTTATACATCGTTCTCGACTCAGATGAACACCTTATAAGCCATAACAGTTATCGCTTGCCTTACATGAATTGAAACAACTTAAAAAGGAAGCTTAAGATTTGAGTTGATCTTAATTTAGACAAAATAGAAACTGATGTAAGAGATGTAAATGGTCTTTACAGACCAATGGAGTTAATTCATTTCTGAACTCCATTGTCAGTTTAGAAATTCAGTGATCTTTGGGTAGATTTAGACCTTTGGCACTGCAAAAATTCACTCAATAGATTTTAAACCAAAAAGCATTTTACTGGAAAATCTCACAATTTCTTTTAATTTGCAGAAGCTTATGCAATTTTTTTAAAGACCCATTATGTGATGTTTCCATGTTCATACGGTGGATACTCTTTAAAAATATGTTTTTAGATGAAAAACATGCTTAGAGGAACAACATTAAAAACCATTAAGACCATGAGATGGATGTGCAGCTCAGTGATGCACTAAGCCAAATTAAATAGCTTGCTGTTTCCAGCAGGACGGGCCCACTGCCCATTCCCCTTTCCTCGCAGCTGGTCTGGCTCTTAGCAGAGCCCTGGGGCAAGGCGATTCAGCTCACCCAGCTGGGAGCAAAAGGAGCCCAGCCAGAAACAGCAAACAAGCAAACAGGGGGGAGCAAGCAGTGAGCCACCCCAAGGGGCTGCTAGAAGTATCTAACACTGCAGACAGAATTAGATCTCAAATAAGTAAGAACTCCCACATCTTGCAATGAACATTTCAAATTTCCATAGTACATCATCTAACTCTAACTTAAAGTAGTGGGACCAGCTCCTTGGTTAAGATTCATGATGAGCACTTAATTGGCACTTGGGACTTGAACATCTTCCCAGAAACACCTACAAATCAAACACTGCAAAACGACAGAAGGACTGCATATTTCGTTTATGAATTCAAACAAAGACACTGGTTTTACACTACACTACATAGAAAAATGCTCTCTAATCCCCTGAAAGATTGGTATTTGGGGCATTTTTATATGAACTTTTGCAGTCGGACAAGCAAAGAATTAGCCACAGGTTCAAGCCCTCTGCTGAAACAGTCACTTCATCTGAAAGTGAGCACGGTTCAGCTCTTTTCTCTGTACAATTCAGACCTGAACCTCGACATTCATCACCTCTGAGCACAGGTGATCTCCAGACAGGTGGTAGTTTATACAGCATGGAGTAACCAGCTCTGTCAGCAGCTGCTCAGACTCACCCAACCGAAACTGGACACCAGTCTGCTGAGTAGATTGCTCACTTGCTTTATGGAAGACAAGACTAAACCCCCCAGCTGGGATCAGCAACAACAAAAATTTGAACCTTTGCTTCCCGCATGGGTTGCTTATACATTAAATGATTAACTAGCCCAAGGTGGGTAAGTCTGACCTTTATTTCAGCTAGAAATCAAAACCTGTATTATTCCTACAGATGCTGAGCTGCAAGAACTCAAACATTTTCCAGCATAAAACATTTCACTGAGAGGTTTCCAGCTGGCTCCAGTGTCATGTTCAAAGTTCAGACTTTTTAATCACAATGTCTTTAAAATAATAAATAAAATAAAAATAATATTAATAAAATAAATAAATAAATACATTCTTTATTTGACTAGGAAATGTTGATAGGATTTTATTTAAACTTTCCTCCTATCACTGTTACACTTCCTATTAGGTCGAAAAATGCACAGGATGCGGTACTATACAGGAATCTACAAAATCTACCGAAATACATTCAAATGTCAAATAGGTCAAGCTACACTTCGTGCAATGAGTTTTCTTACTGCTGCACATCCTCACGGTGTTTTACCAACAGGCATGTGATATACGCCTTTCTTAAAATAACACTTACTAGTCCATAGGACTTGTATGCTATTGCATGCTTTAGGTTGTAAACTTGAAAATAGTATGAACTGTGGTTAGTTACTTTTTCTCAGAAAATGCAAATGTTTTTACTATCCTACTGTGGCAGATAGTAGTCTCAGAAGCATACTCTAACCTTGGAATACAAACTTGAGGGTTGTTTTTAAAGTTCATGTTTATTTTCATTGGCCTGTCTCTTAAGTAGACAAGTGTTTTTTTTTGCAGAAGCACACCAATTACATCAGCCATTCCTGGTTTATACATGTCACAAATTTCTCTATGAAAAAACAGACCAGCTATGGAGTTTAAACACTGGCATGCACATAATACCTGAAGATAAAAAATATTTTCTAGGGCATATCCCCTGAATTAGGTGCCAGTGTGGTCATTTTTAGCACTTTGTCTTGCTTACTTACTGCTTGTACTGAAGAGCTCCATAAAGCAGCTGGTAAGAGAGGCTTGGTTGGACCACTTGTGAACAGTTTTACCTAAACCAGATTCATCCATGAACTACAGCTTGGGCTCCAAGTGCTGCCTCTAACCCAGTATAATCAGGAGGAACCCCATGACCACCCCAGCTCACCTCTTCATTCAATAGTTTCTGCAGAGAAGCAAGAAAGCTCTGCCTGCACGCACATCAGCATGTGCTCTCCACCGTCCCTGGCCTATACCATGGCATAGAAGGATAGCCTAATACATCTATTACAAGCTCCTTTCCCTCATGCTGTCATTGCGAGACCTGTTTCTCATGCAGAGGTCCATGCACTGGAAAAAATAAAAAAAATAAAAAAATAAAAAAAAAAAAAAACACACGTCTGCCGTCTGCTCAGACCATGCTGCAGCCCTTTGTACCAGTTTATATAAGCTTATTAATATTAGTAAGACCTAATGCCAGGGATTTTGTCTCTGACCAAAGGAATCCTAACCTAAGGCATATATTTTTTTTCTGACCTATCTACTCAACATGAAAATTGCACTGCTGCACACACTTAAATTCTACAGATTAAAAAGATAATCCTTCTTCCTCTTCAGGCAGTATGAAACTTGCTTTCAACACCAAAATTATCCAAGTTCACCTACCATTAGTGTGTTAAAGGAACTGAGGAAGAAAAGCAAACAGATGACAAAACACTTGGATTTAATGTTTTAGGAAATGCTTGCGTATTATGATTGCAAACACAGGCATTGCTGTATCACATCAGAACATCAGACCCAATCAGTGCTGCACATCCAACCACTCAAATTACCCTGGTGTTCCAGCAGCTCACTGCTCTGACTGTACTGGTACTACTCAATTACATTCAGAGCAAATACTTTCTGATCAAGCAGGTAAATAAAGCCAGAATCAAGCCCACAGCTCTAGCTCTGCCCCCAAAACACATCTCCCTCTGTGAGAGATTCACTTCAGAGTAATGCCAATGCACTGTTGTGCGCAGCTCGAAATCCATACTGAGCTGAACAGTCTGACAATTAGCAGCTAAACAAAGGTGAACGTTTCCTCATCTCTAATAACACCAAGATGCGGGCAACTAGCCAAGAAGCTGTTTCATCCAACAGAAGCATACACACAACTCCTGCAAGTGCTTCTGAAGAGCACACCACTATTTTCAGTAAGCACATATGGAAACTAAATAAGTCTCAGGTTGCATTCAGGTGCAAAAGGTTGACAGAGTTCAAACATGCAGTCCCAAGTAGCTGCAGCTTGGGCAGCCCTTGGTATTGACCCAGGAACTTCAACTGCAGCTGCCCACCTGCACACAAAACAGATTGCACAGAGGTGTTTGTTCAGCTAAACATTAAGTCTATTCAAAACCATTTATGAATACACACCAAGGATTTCTTTAGAAATGAGCCTAATTTATATCAGGCTTAACCTTCAAAGCTATTGTTATTATGCCATTAAGTTTGAGCAACCATGTGTTGAAAATGTGTGTATAGCCTTTGTTATGCAGTTAGATTCTCTACTCATCTGTGGAACAACCACATAAACGTTTCTGCAGCCTATAGATTAAGTAACAAAGGATGTACTTGTGTCGTACCAACCAGCATCACGCAGCCATTCTCAGCTGCAGTTACAAAATTTCTTTCTGGGATTACAGAGCACAATTTTCACACATACCCACGCGACTACATATTACCATCCTGAAATGAAATTTAGTAACTGAAAAGCCTCAATCATTTTTGTAAGCTTTATTCCGCTTCTTTTACATCAGCTTTAATTAGAAGAATAGACTCAAATGTACAGCGCATTTCAAGAATTCTGTCAGCAGTACCCAACAGAAATCTCTGTTTAAAAGCCTCTGCTGTCCAGCATCAATAAATTAAATCTCTTTGTACCAGCTTTAGAAAAGCTTTATTTGTGTATTTCATATTTGTGGAAGTTTATCTTTGATCTCTACTTTAGCAGAGCTCATACATATTGCTAATAAATTGGCACATTTGGGAACAGTTGTTTTTCAACAGAACTAATTTCCTTGCATTCCAGAACAAGCTCACCCCAAAGGTCCCTCCTGTGCCTGATCCCACAAACTGTAGGCAGGGAGGGATCTCAAAAGCAGTGTGGATAATCCCCCTTCCTGCTTCAAGGCAGAAGAGTGACTTCCATTTAAGTGATGCCTCGCTGGCAGTTCTTACCCGCTCTTAAAATAATCATTCTCTTCTTTACACTGCTCAAAACCAACCTATTCATTTTTTTCCTTTCACAGATTCTGCTTGATTGTTCTCAATGTGTACATGTTCATCCATTTGAATGATGTCTCTCTTGTAGAATCATAGAATCATTAAGGTTGGAAAAGACCTCCAAGATCATCTGGTCCAACTATCCCTCTACTACCAATGTCACCCACTAAACCATGTCCCTAAGCACCAAGTCCAACCTTGTATGGGGCGTATGACCCACAAAAGTAATATGTTTATAAGTTCTACACATAGTATATGAAAGGAAATTCTTAGATGTTCATTTTAGGATAGTTATAGGCAATGTATTCTATTATGGTTGTTAACATTTAGTGGAACACTTTTATTCTTGTCCATCACTGGTCAACAAAGTCTTCTTTATTGTAATTCTGATCACATAGCTACAATGACTTTATTAGAAATGTTTCCACAGACAAGGAATTTTTACTATGATTTATTATTTTCAAATTATTCAGATTATTTTAACTCAGTACTGACCATCTCCCATCTGTTACAGAGGAAAGGGCAAATGTTTACCACATATGTTCTAAAATTATGTTTATCTGCTCAAACAGTGGAAATCCCATTTTTTGTATACAGCACAACTACTTGGTAGTCCTCTGTGTCAGAACAGGAAAAGATGTCTCCTTGTTTTCATGAGAGACTTGAAGGTGATTGTAAATTATGAGGTGTACCATTAACACAAAAACTTATTCCACCACGTTAATTAAGATGAACTCTCTCTATTTTTCATTTCAGATGAAGGGCGGCTATTATTCTCAACTGTGACTCTGTAACTTTGAAATATAGTCTCTTAGGAACTGTGAGCAGATTTAACCATGAATAACTAAATGTGCCTAGATACATGAAGTTATATTTAACTATCCCCCCAGATAATTAGATTGGGGAACCTGAATCATATGGCTAGATTAATTAAGATAAAGCAGGACATTTGTAGTAATTAAGTTAGCTATTTGGTCTCCTTTCTAGTGCAAGGAATCAAAGATGACTGGCACTTTAGACTGCGTATGCCCCACAAATAAGGTCCTACCAAAGCCAGACAGCACAGAAAACTCCAGCGGACAGTCTCATTTTATTTGTTTGCTTTAAGAAGAAGACTCAAGTGACCAGAAGAGCTCCTTCCCTGGGGGAGTCCCTGACACTGCTCAGAGGCGAGAAGGTTTCTGGAGCTGGCAGGGTGGGACAGACAGGAGATGCAGGCTGGGAACCTGCAGCTCAGGAACAGAACCATGAAAATGCTGGGGGCAGCTTGTAGCGGACCCATGGTCAGGCCCCAGAGGTGCTGGAAAGGAGTTTCAAAAGCAGGGAGGATTGAGAATTTGCTGCAACTCGAAAAACCACCAGGTACTTGAAACCAAACCTGTGCTTTAGAAAAAAGGCATAAATATTTGCCATCATGAACTCATTTGGCTTGAACATGACCAAATGACCCATCTTGCTGGCATTCATAATGAATTTGCACAGCAGTTGTGTTGTTGTCTCCATCACTTATGGATGTGATGCTTTATCTGGGCACAATGAAAATCTCAAGCAATTGGAAGTAGATCCGAAGAAAGGTTTCTCCATGAAAGATGCTCAGGCCTTTGTGGCTGTGACAACTACCGGCCTTCATGTGATATGCAGCGCAGAAAAGCCCCAGCTTAACAGACAAGCTTTCTCTATTATAATAGCAAGTATTCCATGTCCACCCACCCCCTCCCAAAAAAAAAAAAAAAAAAAAAAAAAAAAAAGTGTTTTGCACCTCACTAATGTAGTTTAATTCTGATCTTGTGGCAAGTTGTTTAATGTCCTACAGGAATCAAACAAATCTAGTTCTTCTTGAAAATAAGACTGGCAAGGCAAGCTACCACCGATTTTTTTTTTTTCACTTAGTCATGAGCCCTTTTTTGCTTAAAAATAAAACACCATTAAAAAAATTAAAAAAATATATCCAATTCCCTTGCACTCAGCAGAAGGAGAAACCACATGAATATTTTTTTTTTTAAGCAATAAAAAGTTAGAAGTGTTGAATGCTTTTGGCTGGAAGAACTCCAAGATGTCTATATTGTCATAGGATTTGCATAAAATACTTTTTAAGATCAAATTCTCGTGTTGATATGATCTCACTTTAGTGCACATCTAGATTTGGGAACCCTCCATGCAAACAGTGGGGGTCCTGTAACATTATTAGTTTTAGAGCTTAAAATTAAAGTTTTTGAAGGCATTCTGTACTCATATTCCTGCTTATTACAAAGGAATGAGACTACACTTAAAGTTTATGCCATAGACCTTACTGCATTCTGTGTATCTGCTAATGCACATATTGCATGTTAATGTGCAATTAATGAGATCTTCTGTGAAATGTGTTGTGTTAGTTCCCAGCTGTAAATATGGACTTCTAGAAAGGATAACCAAAAGAAATGGCAACATAACCAGTGTGATAATTTAACAGAAAAACTATCTGCAATGTTATTACAAGGAAGAGTGCAGAGCCAAAGTTAGCTGAAAAAAAAAAATAATAAAAAATGAATGAAAAGTACTAGCTTGAAGACCTTTGAACTCTTTTTACTGTGACACATTTACAAATACATGGTATGCACAGAGATATATAAGATGTATCCCAACATGTTAAAATACAAAGTTCCTATAAGAAAGTATATCAAATGGCTTCTTTAACCAGGAGCAACCATGCCAAAGAGCTTTCTGTTTGAAGTAGAAAAGAAATAAAAGCTGCTGAGATAAATATTTCTATTCTCAGACCATAAATTTATGGTCATTGTTTCAAAGCAAACTCATGGACAGGGTTTTTTTCCATACCACAAATCTGTTAGTGCAGAACTGGTGAGCTATTTCACTACTCTTCCTTCACTACTTGTTGCTTCTCTGTTTTAGTTGTTGAGAGGCTCGGATGCTCAGTCACAATGACTGTGGGAGGGCACGCAAAGCCACTTTGTGCCCCTTAACACCATCCTCCATGTACCACTCCATGTCAGAACAGAGGAGGCAAGTATTTTAAGTTGTGATGTTTAGCCTGCTTCAAGCAGGAGAAATCCATTATATTTATCATTTGTTGACTGGATATGGTTTCTCCACAATGCTTTGTTGGCAGCATCGTTTCAAGAGATGTTTACAAAACAAATATGTGAAGGTGATTTGCAGTGTAGTTTGAATCCTTGGTAACAGAAGCTACGTCTGTACTGAAGGCCACTTTCAAGACATCATGGTTTTGTGGATTGCCATTGTCACTCTATTGCTTGGTCAGGCATGAGAGACCGTGAGGAGCACCACGCTCCTCTTATCATTGCCATCAATAATTTGTTCATAAAGCCATCATCAAACAGCTTGTCCAGAGGAGAGAATGACAACTGAACTTTCACTGACCTAATAATTGTTCTAGTGCTTACAAAAACGTTGTTGTAATATTAGTTCTCTTGAGCACTGTTGTAGATTTTAATATTACATGCACTGGAAAAGAGTACATGCAGGTGACCTATTATATTTGAATGCACAATAGGGCTGCATGTACTTTGCTTGGTTCTAAAAGCACTATTCATTAAGACAATGTCACCAGTCCAAGGCAACTGCATGTAAAGCTTGGGCCACTATGCTGAAAGCTAAATGCTACTCTAAATATCACCTATGGAGCCTAGCACTGAGAAAATCACCAAAATGGTTATTTTAGCAATTACAAGACTGGTTGGAACATCAGACGACCACAAGCAGCTTAAAACAGGTTCTGCTGATCCTTCTGAACTGTAGGATGGTCTTCTTCAAGATGAAGATCCATGAGGTGGGAAAGAAGAAATGCAAACAGAGTGCAGGAACAGAGAATGGATAAGTTCTTCTTATCCCATAAACTGCAGGCATCAGATCCATCAGAAAAAAAATTGTCTGCATGGACAACTCCTTGTCACACTCCTTGAGCTCCCACATCCTACATGCAGCTTTCTAGAGGCATCAGGATGCCCTTGGCTGTGAATCCTGGAGTTATGCAGAGCATACACAAGCTGCAGCAGGAAAGGTAAGAGGTTCCACATTTGCTTCAGTCTGCTAATTTAGGGACTTGAATTAGAGGCTCAGATCCCAAGCAATCAAGTACACTGTGGAGGCTTCACTGACAACACATACTCCTAGTGAAAATTCCTTGTAAAACAAAGCTACGAACCACCACTGTGTTCTACTGCCTCTCAATGAAAAGATGGAAAGGAAGAAGCTGGGAAATCTGGCCAGGTTCTCGTTATTACTCCCTGGGGACCTGTAGTCTCCCTCCCTTCACACGGCTTGCAGATCTCCAAATGAAAGTAAAACTCAGCAGGCAGCTCTTCTCACAGACACCTCAGTGAGACCAGCTGTCCCCAGCACAGGCTGTTCATTCACTGGTGCCGAGCACACACCCAGGGCTGAGCAATGCTGCTGGAGGAGCACCAGCCCCACTCTCTCAGCCCATCTGCTTCAGAAACCTGTTTAGAGTACCTAGCAAATCCTCCCTATTTGCCTCAGCTTTTGTGGTGAAAGCAAGAAACCCAGAAGAGCTGCTTTCGCCATCTCAGAGCTCACTGAATTTGCTTCCTCCCACCAGCTCAGCCCAACCAGCAGCAGAAGTCAGTCATGCACTTACCAGTGCTGGCCAAAGCACAAGCAGCAGGAAACTTTGCTTACTAATGGGGAATGCCATAATCATCAGACCATCACTTCTAATGGTGACAGCATTCATCCTCTCTGTTTCCAGATTCCTAGTTTTGTACCACCTTTGGCCTGTTTTGTTGTTTTGTTTTTCTCCCAGAATGACGTGCTTAACTGCTCTGAGGAACTGTGATTACAGGAAGCTGATGTAGCATTTCTCAGGCTCCAGCCTATCTTGGATAAACAGATGTACATGATGTACATGACATGTTTGTCATGATTTTACCCTCCCATGCTGACTGCATGTTTGTAACTGTGGGTTTTCACTACATCTTGATTTGGTCTTGTTTTGTGTGTGCTTTTCTAAAGTAGATAGTGAAAGAGACATGTATCAGTTCTGTTATTGTTGATCTGTTCTATTTTGTCTAATGCTGCTTCATTCGTTCTCCATAGTTCAGCAATCATCTTAAATTTGTCTAGCAAATACAAATCTACAGCAAACTACTATGTGACCATCCACTTTATCTTAAAACAGTTAATAACATCAAGCTGTAATTTTGAATAGAAGCCTCTCCTTCAGCAACCAATCCCTCAAGGAAAACAGTAACAGCAGAAAATAAACTGATAAAACAGGCTCTAGCCTTTGAAGGGCTTATACTCTACATCCCATTGTGTATTTAAGGTCTGTTGAAACAGAAGATGGCCAACAGCCCCCTGATTTCACTACTTGTATAGGAGCAGCTTCCATTTGTCAGGTAAAGACATGATGGCATACATTTCTGCCATTAAAAGTAATCCTATGGCAAGCTTTCCCACTACAGTCATTTGGCTTTTGCTTGGAGTAAAAAGCTTTGCTTCAGTGTTGCGTTGACATCCTCCTCATGCCAACGCGTAGGTACTACTACCAGCACCATGACCTCATTAGCAAACATCTATCAACACACCTCTGTAAGTAGCAGAAGGTAGGTGGTTGAGGCCCAATCTTACTACACATTCAGTCGTTAATCAAAATGAAGCTCCCACCATCAGACATACTGTTTGCATTAAGCACCAAGGGCACGCTGCTTTAAACAACTGCTAGGGAATCGTACACAAAATTACATCTTTTGAAAATACATTCAAATCCCTATAGGATATTAAAAATAAAAATAATAATAAAAAATAATAATAATAATAATAATAAATAAAAATAATAATAAAAAAATAAAAATAATAAAAAAAAGAATTAACAAAAATAATAATAAAATCCCTGGATCAGCAGATCATAATCATACGTGTCACTACGTACAAGGCTAAAATCTAAACTAGACAACATGTGCCCAAAAAACACGTGTCTAGCCCAGCAGCTACAGTACCGGTGAGGTACTTGGCAGTCGACACCCCACAAGTCCGGTCGACGGTGCAGCCTGCTGCAGTTTGACTCTGCAGAACCCAACACCAAACACATCAAAAGAGATCTGCCCCTGATTTATATCCTAAGACAGAAGGGTTTTATTAATAAAACTGTTTCCTCAGACTTAAATTCCATTAACCATACTTAACAGGGAGTTACTACACATCTTGCCCCCAGGCAAAACCTGACGGCTCCACATGTGTTAAAAATTAGTATCTCTTTACATTTATTGGTGTGCTGAAAAAAAGTCAAAGGATTTTATTTTCAGATTCTGGCAAGTCAGTAATCTTTCATGTTTGAGGAATCACATTGCTATCAATCAGTTTCTATTTTGAACTTACACATTTTCGTATCACAAATATCAACCAATAGCTACGTTTTTATACGAACCACATTTCTCCATCTTGAAGCAAGAAGCTTAGCTGGCATCACGCTTTTAAGAAAGGCAGCTGTGTGATATAAGATGCCGTAGAGAAGACTTTAATGTTCATTCCATCCTGCACGAGGTGCTTTTACCCTTCTTCCCTCTGCATTTTTTTAAATCTTGAAAGCATTTCCTACTAATGCATGAAACCTCTATTATGCTGCATATGGTTTCTATTTTCAAGTCTCTAATGCTTTCAGGAATTTCTTTGATTTCTCTAGTTGTTACTTCATTCTTGTCATTACTGATTGACACAAAAGAAATAACCCAAGCCCCTCCTAAGATTTCCTTCTTTAGTTATGAAGCTGTCTTGATGCAGACAGTACTTCAAAATGGCCTGCCTTTACTGCCCCTGCAGGAAAGAAGGTAGGGCCTTGAATATTGGTTGATAAGTCTCTGTTGCATTCGAATAGCATCCCCTTTTTCTTACTTGAAGCACTCAGGCTTAAACCATTAAATTTGCAGAGCACCCAGGGACACTACATTCACACCTAAAGACCTAAATCAAGACCCAAGTCAAGTCCAAGGATTTTCACATAAATCTGTATATACAAATTCCTGGAAAGAAAAACTCTGAAATTCTTGTATTCAAAACTATGTGACATCAACACGAAACATAAAGTTTCCAAGTAGTTAGTAGCTCAATGGTAGTCAAAGCCTTGCAAAGAAGCTCTCCCACGATTTCATGGCAAAGCCTGCTTCTGCCCTGCAGCCTGTTCTTTGTGCCAGCTTCTGTCCCTCTGCGTGCCCCATTGGGACATGTGTGGATGCCAGCACAAGAGAAGAATTTTGCATTGTTTGGTCTGAAGCTGTCTTGTACACAGGAGGCTCTGCTGAAGGACTTCACGGTTCACTGCATGGGGCAAAGCTACCACTGGAACACAGCACGAATACAAGGAGCTTCACTCAGAAAATACGATTTATTCCAGAGGCTTAATGTTGAAAGACCAAAACTGACAAATAAATAAGGACAGACAGTTCTAATCAGTTGTGAAATTATGGGGTGTGCACTCTGTAATCTCAGGGAAAGGGTATGCTCCAAAGGTGTGCCATTTTCTGAGATAAATCTGCCTGTTAGTACCAGGTTGCTTTAGTGGGTGTTGCATTTCAGATGCTAAGAGGCACGGAAAGAGAAGAAGGGAAAAAAAAAAAACAACAACACACACACAAAAAAAAAAAAAAAAAAAAAAAACACCTGGTCACTGCTTCACGCAATAACTGGGCCAGTAGTTTTACCAGTTTTAATGCCGATTCCTTTTCAACTGGATGTGAGGATATGATACTCTCAGAGATTCATATCAACAGAAGAAACTGCTGCATGATTGCTTTTTGGCAGCTATGTATAAACAAATTCCCCAAATTACACAATCGGCTATCTCACACATGAAGCATACAAGAATAGACAGAGCCACCAAGAATTTCCCCTCTTTGGGTTTATTCCATCCACAGCACAGCCAGTGCTCTCCAGCAAAACTACAACAGCCACGCCAAAAGGAGGTATTTGCTGCATACAATCCCATCGGCTGGTCGATCACAAAGCAAAGCTCCTCGCTTGTCCAACGCTTCATGCCATGAGGAGCAGGCAGAGCAAAGCGTAAAAAAAAAAAACACCTCTGGTCACATCCTGGCTGCATTCTTCTCCCCCTCCTACCCCCAGCTAGAGCTTGGGGGCTGTGAGCAACATCCTCGAAGGCACAAAGGAATCCGCAGGTATGGAGAGCAGCAGCAGCAGAGCAGATGCCGCATCTCCCTGCGTATGGCACTCCCAGCTCACGGTCCTGAGTGCTCAAGGGATAAACCCACCGTGCCTGAAGCTTGCCCGTGGCTCTGGGCAGCACCTGGCAGGCAGAGAAGCAGCTCTGCCACAGGTTTGAGGGCTCAGATGGCTGTGCTTCTCCAGAAGTGGCCTTCACTGGAAACACCAAGTGGTCGCAGCTGGAGGCCCCAGGGTGTGCGCTCTGCAGCTCACGTCCGCAGCCCCAGAGGGGAAGCAGCAAAACCCCACGGCCGCCCTCCATGTGGGAGCCCGCTTGCGAGATTCTTTTGTCATCTTTGAGCTTGGCGAGTGTATCGTTTCTCTGCGAGCAGAGCCTCGCAGGTTGCCAGCTGGCAAAATTTCCCACTTCACAACAGGCTGCAGGAGAGCTGCAGGACCTGGTGCCCCAGTCCTGAGCACGGGCCCCACTGGGGAATAAGGGGGGCGGAGGAGGAACGGGCAGCGGTGCCAACCCCGAGGTGCAGCCATCGGAACAAAAGAGCTTTCAAGATGTCGCACTGGCAGGATCCTCCCGGGGAGGGCGAGCAGAGGGGGATGCTCCAGAGGCCGCCCGGCAGCCGGGAGCGCCGCTGGCTCCCCCTAGGTGGAAGCGGGGCTTCTCCGCGACATCCCTCGCGTGGCACTGAACCGCAGCGCATAAATCACAGCCCACCCCCCCCCCCATGCCCCTCCGCCGAAAGGCCCCCCCCGTGCACGGCCCTGCCGAGCGGGTGCCGCAGCCGAGCACCCCCCTGCCCGCAGGAGGGGCAGCGCCGCCCGCCCGCCCTCGCCCCATTTTCCGCGCTCGCTCCCTCGGGGCGCAGCGAGAGGGGCCGAGGGGGTTCGGGAGCCCCCCGGGAAAAAAGGAGGGGCTGCGGGGGGGGGGCGCCTTTGTTCCTCCCCATCCCCATCCTCGGCGGGGCGGGCCCCGCGCATGCGCCGGGCAGAGACAAAGGAAGGGGCGGCTGCGCCCCCCCGGCGGCGGGGAGCCCCCCCGCGACCCCCACCGCACCCCGGCTCCCCCCCAGGGCCGTGCCGGGGGCGTTTGGGACACGCGAGTGCGTGGGGAGAGGCGGCACGTCGTGGGGGAAGAGGGGCACGGCTCCAGGGGGGCGCAGCTTCCTCGCTAGGGGGGAGGGTGGAGTGTGATAAATTGGGGGGAGGGGAGGGGGGGTAAATATGTCGGGAGAAGGCACTCGATGAATATTCATGGCCGAGCGCATCCGGGCGCTGCTCCCGCAGCACCGGCACGGCACCGGCACGACACCCGTGGGCTGCCGCGCCCACGCGTGGTGGTGGCGGCGTGGGCAGCCCCCGCCCGAGAACCAGCGCCTGGGTGCCGGACACAATGGGGAGATAATGGGGGAATATGGGGGGGAATGGGGACCGCCGCCCCCCGGCGCGGAGCGGAGCCCCCCGCGGCACCGCCGCCCCTATGGGGGGCCGGGCTCGGCCGCCCCCGGGCTTCGTTTTTCGGCCCCCTCCCCTCGGGAGCGGACCCCAGGCGGCGAGAGGGAACGGGGTGCAAAAGCCTCTTACACCCCCCTCCCCTCTTTTTATTTTTTATTTTATTATTTTATTCCATTTTTCTTCCCACCACACCCATGGCTTCCCGCCACCCCCCAGGGAACGCGCGATCGGGGCGTTTAAATTCCTCGGAAATCCCGTTTTGTGCCTCGAAGGAATTCGGTGCCCGGCGCCTTCCCTCTCGAGGAACCCCGCTCCTCGCAGCACCGCACCCCAAACGCGCCGGGGGAGGCAGCCCCCAACCCCACCACCACCATCACCCCCTCCCCCCAGCTTCAGGAGCCCCTCTCCCCACACCTGAGACACCGGGGGGGGGGGGGAATAATAATTAAAAAAAAAATTAAAAATAAAGGCAAGACTCTCCGGTTCTGCCCCGCAAACGGCACGAGCGGGGCTCCCCGCGTGTTACCTTGCGTGCCTCTCCTCCGTGCCCCTCTCGTGTCCGCGTGTGGCCGTGTCACCGAGCGCCCCGGGTGGCCCCGTGCCCGCTCGCCCCGCTCCGAGCGCTGCGGCTCCCCCGCTCGCCGCCCGGCACTGGAGTGCCTGGTGCCTGCTGGAGCAATGCCGCCGCTACCGCGGCTGCTGCCTCTGCATTTCTCGCTCTCTCTCCCCCTCCCTCTTTCCCTCCCTTCCCCCTCCTACCCCCCCCCCCTTCTCTCTCTGTGACAGTCTGTGGGCAGTTCAAAAGCCACCCGCACTTATTTATTTATTTCGGGGGCTCGCTGCGCTGCGCGGAGCTCACGCTTAGGGGGCGCACGGAGACGGGGGTTTGCGGGGGTCCGCAGCCGCACCTTGCATCCTTAATCCCCCCACCCCCAAAAAAGAACCCACACCCAAAGCCTCGGGGGAAAAAGGAGCCCGTCGGGGATGGGAAGGGGAGAGGGGTTTGCCCCGAAAAATCTGTGTGCTGTGATGCCGAAGGCATTGAGGAGGGGGCGCTGAGCCGGGGGAACAAAGGGGACGGGGGACAGCGAAGGGGTGGACGGGGGGAGAGGGAGAAGAGACCCAGCCCTGGGGCGCTCCAGCAGCTGAGGGGCGACCCCGAGCATCGCGGGGCCGGGGGGCTGGGGGGGAACGGGGACATTTCCTCGCCGTGGGGCGGGAGGGGCGCGGCCGGGCGGGGACAAAATGGAGGGGGGGGGCTCAGGCAAGGGGGAAGGGGAGGCGGTTTTGCTGCAGGGTGGTAGCGTGGGCTTGAGAGGAGGAGCCCCCCCCCCCGCTCCCCGAGGGCGATGCGGTGCGGTGCGGGGAGGGGGCGAGCAGCCGCGGCAACAGGGACGAGCCCCCAAATGTCGCACATCCTCGTGTGCCCGCCCTCATTTCAGTCTCCCCACCATCACCACCCCCTCACACACACCCTTTCTTTTTCTTTTTTTTTTTTTTTTTCCTTTAAAAAGCCCCATCTCCGCATCCCGGCTCCCCCCGGCGGCCTAAGCTCCGCTCCGCAGCCGTGCCACGCCTGCCCAAACGCAGCGGAGGGGCCGGCCCGGCGTTTTCCGTCAAATTGGGGTAATCGAGGAAAAAAAGAGAAGGGAGACCAAAATAAAAAATAAAATTAAGCGGGGGCCAGCGGGAGCGGAGCAGAGCCGAGGGCGAAATCCTGCTCCGCAGCCCAGCCGGAGCCTCGCCGACCTGCCGGGCGGGCGGGCGGGGTGACACTCGACATTTGGGCATTTAGCCGAGAACTAAGCCACAAAATGGCCCGGTCAGGGCTGCTGCGGGCTCAGGGGAAGTCACCCGGTGCCCTCCGGGCCACCACTGTCAAGGCTGTCCTAAAAGACGTCCCAGTTGCTGCAAGGCCAGCGCGATATAATGTGAGGGGGGAGAAGAAAAATAGGTGCTGCTGGTACCAGCTTGGGAGGGGGGGGGATATGTTTGCTGTTTACACCAGTTGAGCTGGGAGCTGACTTATCAGCCAGCATCATTTTAAATACACCTACACATTAGGTTATGTGCCTCTGAATGCACGCAACCCCCCATCAGAATTTCCACCAAAGGCTCCCGTCAGTTACTTTGCTGCATCAAAATGTCACAAGTGTCTGATAAATGTGATAAATGTCTCCATATGGGGATTCAAAGCAGCCTTTGGACATTTCTTTGTCGTAACTAAAGGTGTGTAAAGTTTCTCCAGCTTTTCCTCTTGTCTGCAAGGAATTAGAGGAAAATTCTGGTATCAGGAAGAAGAAAGCACCAAGCAAGGCACCTGCAGAAGGATGGAGAGCTGTCTCTTCTGGAAATGTAGGTGTGTCTCGGCCCTTTTGTGTACCTTAATTGTTCGCTGCTTTTCTGAAATCCTGCTTCACTGCCTTTCTGTCACTGTGTGATGAGGAGCCTCCCTCCTCTGAGCCAGCTCCTCCTCTCGCCCCTTGCCTGTTATTCCAGCTCCCTGCCTTCCCCTCCTGCTCCAGCCTTTCAGGCCCAGCTAGGTTCACCGCTCTCTGCCTTCCAGGTCGTACCAGCTATCCCGTTTCCACCTTGGCCATTAGGGACCAACTCCAACCCTACATTCCTGATTCACCCTTTCATTCGGATCTGGCTTGTCCTTCTGCTTTACAAGCAGCTCTGTGCTTTGAGGTCTGACAGCAGAGTCACAAGGCCCGACAGTAGACGTCCAACACGTTCACACGGCCACCTCTTCCTGCCATCCCACCACCATCCCTCCATCTCCTATGGCCCAGCACCTCCATGGCTCTCCCTGAGCCTTTTCCTCAGGAGATGCTGGTGTCAGTGAGGAGCTCCTGCTCTGGGCAAGCAGGCTCCTGCCCAGTGGGGAGAGCAAGGGAAAAAAAATCCGAAAAAAACGACTGGTGAGCAAGGGAAAAAAAATCTCCAAGTTAAACATCCCGCCAGAGCTCCTCTCCCAGAATCAGCCTAGCAGGAGGAATCCTCCTGCTGTATATAAATACACATCAAACCCCGAGTCCGACAGCCCGGGCTTTGCGACTTGGGCTGAGCAGCCCCATGCCTCCTCCTGCCATCGCTTCCCAACAGAGGCCACAAGAGGGAGCGTTTTGCCCAGTGTATTGGCAGGCCGACTTAGCCCTGCATCGGGGAAGAGGAGAAGCTCGGTTTTCCCTACGTAGTTTTCCCAAGCCCGTTTGTTCAATAAGCATATGCGTAATAACATTTTTCTTTTACCGTGCAGTGCAACTTTTTACTTTCATAAGAGTATGTTTCACTTATAATAACTCTTATAATGAGTATTTAAAAAACAATTAGAGTCTAATTCCCTGTTGATCCACCTGGTTATAATATCATTTATTCTGGGGAAAAAAAAAGGTGTAAGGCATATGCAAAATTTTCTATTAGTGGTGGATGTCATTCTCCTTATAAACGTAACTACCAACCACTTCTACTTTAAAAATTGATTACAATAATATAGGTAGACACACGTTTGTTGCTGTTTTTCATAGATTTATAGGCAACACATGTAAAATAAACAGCTTTCATAAAATCATGAAATAGCAACTCTGATAGAATGATACTGGAGCATCTCGATCCAAATTTAAATCCTGACATAAAGACAGATGAAAGCCTCTGATAACAGTTTTAATGATAACAAGCCAAAGTTTTATGGTGGCAGGCATAGTTAAATCAAGCTTTACTAGACCGGGTGTTACCATACATAACATAAAAAGTGGCCAGGTAGGGATACGTGCGTCATGAACCCTGCATTACCCCAATGTTCCTGGCTTTAGATCAGTCTATAATGCAAAGCATATGTGCCTCCCAGGAGGTCTTGCTCTAGCCATTGAATTTAAAAGGCTTCCCTGCTCCACAGAAGTCTGTGTGCAAGCTTTCCCAAAGATGGATATAGTTGCTCTTCTGACAGTACAATTTATTTCTGATTATCTGGGTTATTTCTGACTCCTACCCCAATTACCCTAAAGAGTTCGAGTTGCTTATGTACAAAAGAAGCAAATGTGCTCAAATACTGTGAGCTTCTATTATGGCTTATGTATGCCAGGCTTCTCCATGACCATCTGTAAGTTGAATCTTGGAGTCATTTCTCCTTTTTCACTTGCAAGTTCCACTGAAGCAACAGCTGAATAATGTATTTGCTGTTTGGCTTCTATGGCAAAAAAATGCCTTTCATTTAACGGCTAGAGTGAGTACATCAGTATCTCAATAGTGATCAGAATTGGCTCCTCAGGTATCTCATTCAGTGACGGGAATGTCAGTAATGTGGGATCAAATGCATGACTGACTGGATGCTCTAACTAACCTGACAGCTGCGATGTAGCACTGAATACTCAGAAGGTGGGAGAACGGAGGTGCACAGAAAAGAAAGTCAAACGCAGAGGGAAGAAAAACACTGCTTTAGTTTGATGTCTGACCTCTGCACTGAAGGCTGCTTATGTACTTTACTTACTGGACCAAAACATTGCTCCGTTTGAAACACAAGCTGGATTCCCACCTTGCGAGAGAGTTGCTGGCTGTGAACTCTGGAGTAACGGCCCTGAGGACACATTTAGCCTAGACGGTTCCCCTTCACCTCGTCTGGGCCTGTCCCCGGCCTGCCCAGGGCCCAGGACCCCATTCAGCTCACCCCAGCACCCCAGACCATCAGTCACTGTCATCAGTCACTTGCTGCTCCCTGATATCCAGTTTGCCACAGGTGCTTCCCAGCAGCCCAGCTGTGGTCACAGAAAAGAGTTTGTAAACCAGAGCAGCTTTGGTCTTGTGCAGCCACAGTTCTTAGTCCCATTTATTCCTCCAAGGCGGTGGCACTAAATTTAAAGCTGTCTGCCTCTCATACCTCACTGAGCTCTTTGTGCCAAGCACAAGCTGCAAATGGCTTGTTGAGAGTCAAATTAGATAACTGTATTTGAGATGGTTAAAACTGAAAATATTTGTAAACATTTAGACAGAAGTGGCTCTCCCACAGAATAAGAGCCAGATAATGCGCATGCCTCAAAACCATTATTCCTCAACCAACCACCAGACATGCCAATAGCGTGAGTTGTTGAGATCACTCCCATGTACAAAAACATCTGCTTCCAATCAAGAGTCAATTATGGAGATTTCTCTGAAATGGAAATGTTAGCAGCAGATCACTGACAGAAAGGACCCGATGCTTCAGACATGGTGGTGCACGTATGAGCTGCCCCACGGTATGCTCTGCAACCGCAGCTCAGTGACCAGTCCTTTCCACACCAGAGCTGGGCACGCTCTCAAAGCACGCTCCAACCATTTAGGCACAGGATTCTCCGTGTTGGAGCAAGACACGCTGTCTACTTCCTGAATGCTTCTTTGAAACGCTACACTACTTTGATATTTTTATTTTTGTGTTTTTACGTGCCAAGCTGAGTTATCAGAGAGGGTGGGTGAGAGTACTTGAGCTTTAAATAAGCCTTGTAATGTGCAGTACCAGCTGTTTGTAGCTGAATGACAGAGGATCTGTAGCCAAGCTATACCTTTTGCCTTTATTGGGTGAATTTTGTGGATACTGCAAATGAAAGAACATATGGGGAGTCCTGACATACGGTCAGATCAAGGCCATTGCAGTGCATAAATCAAATGCTTGCACACTCAAAATAATTCAAGCCTGACTGGAAAAAAAAAAAAAAAAAAAAAAAAAAAAAAAAAAAAACAACCTTTAGAAAGAAAAAGATAAAGGCCAGTGGAATCTGTGGAGATCCAGAAGCTGATAACTGATTATGCTCCAGCACAGAGGTATCAGACATCTTCTGCCTTATCAGCTACAGTTCATTGACCAGTGTAACTGAATGATCTCATGCAATGGAGGCAGACATTGCTTCTGCTTGCCAGGCAGCTCATATTTGTTTAGAGGCAAGTAACAGCCTTGGAGACAAGCACAGGCTGCTACTGTTACTACACCACCAGTCTGTCCTTCAGTCAGTATCAGTTAATTGCAGTAACAACATCTGATCATGAAAATAGCACCTCCAGTTTCTAGTTAGTGAGTTTAAAAGGTACGAAATTTCCAGTGAGATAAGCAGGACATAATCCTTCCACATCAAAATCACCGGGAGAGGCCCCACTGCTGGTAGGTCTGACACGCAAAGCTCATAGGACAATCAGCCGATTTGACTGGAAAATTACAGCTTTCTGTAAGGGGAAGTTTACAAGTCCATCTGCAACATCACACATCCCAAGGGAGTCGAAGTCACTTGCACCTTACAGAAGAGCTGTGACCAGCAGTCTGCAGTGTGACCTTATGGCCAAGTCTTCCTTAACTTTTTGTCCCATGGGACTCCTGTGAAGAGACATATGGGTTTAATGACAATTAATGAAGTTCATAGCTACTGGCTTGTAGTGACCACATCTGTTGCATAGTCTCAAGCAAACCTATGTGTTTTAATTCACCTCTCAGGAAAACAAGGCAAATGCCACACTTGAAGGGAAGCCAGGTTTTATTACATGTATCCTGAATTCCATGAGTTCCATAAGCCCAAGGATGCAAAGATTACAAGAGAGATCATTAAACAGCTCCAAAGTTGGTAGCCACAACATTACCAGAAGAACTTTCAGACATCCATTTCATTGTTCTGAGAAAGAAAACTGGGCAATGGCATAGTACAAAACAGTTGTCGGTTAGCTGAATGATGAATTGTTTAGAGTTTAAGAGATGCTTCATCTCTTCTTTGTGCTCTTCCAGCCCATCCTTTCCCTTTCCTTCTCTTACATACCATCCCTTTGGCTTCTTAGCCAGAAAGGCTGAAGTAGTCAGAAGAGCTACAGTAGGACCTCATACAGTCTTTCACCAATGCAAAAGGACTGTAAGGGATCTGCAGAAATTCATAATGTAAGTAAAATCATGTCAAAATCAAAACATGAAATCATCACAGTCTCCTTGCTTTTTGGTCTTTCATGTGATTTCTATCTACGTGTCTTGTCTTGTTGCAATGTTAGGTCTTTGCAGCAAGGGTAGAAACTTTTAAAGCTCATAGACACCTCTGCATTGTAGGTCTTAACCAAGTCAAATATATTGATCAGTAGATCATAGTGCTGGCTAGACTCCTGTTATAGTATAAGAATCACAAAAAGTGTAAGGATGAACCAGGTCCACATAGTGGGATTAAAAGAGCGCAGGAGACAAGAAATCTATATTTCCTGAGTGCTGTTGCCCTCTGTTGCTTGGGTAGCTAATGATGATACAGATGGCAGGGCACTCAGGCACCATCCCAACATAGCCAGCATGCCCAAACTTATGCATCCTGTAGGATTACTGACACCAGAACTACACCTAGAGCATAAGCTTCCTCCTTACAGAAAGAGAAGATTAGATTTCAGGAAGAAGCTATGAGAAGAAGAAATGAGTTCAGGAAGAAGCTTACTCTTGCCCAGGTTTTGGCATGGAAACCATCAATACCAAAAATAAACATTCTTACTGGTGCATCTAGAAAGAAAAGCTGAAGAGAGTATATTGTGGCAGTCATTTTCTGCCTAAATATGCTTTTCCACAGCAGATGCAATAGGCTTAACTTTGAGAATTTTGTGGTAAATTTGCAGTGATATGTATGAATAAGATGCATAGCCATGTACATGGTCTGAAGCTGCAGTCTTCTTCAGTCTACAATTGACATCTGGTTTTCTTGTTCTGCCACTTCTACTCCATGTCTTTTGTTAGTAGATGTTAGAAACATAGCTTTAAGCAAATCCTGTTGCCTTCTTTCTTTACATGTACTTAAAAAAAAATAATTAAACACAATTACCTGTGTATTCTGACTGGAATAATCAAGCCTCTGAGCACAGATCTTATGTAATATTGGAGGGCAAAAGGATAACTGTCCCATGTTGCTTTCTCAGACACTTCCTTCTATCTGTAGAGGCAAGCACATGCTCACCTTTACTATAGTATAATTTTGAAAACCTTTGGCACAATTACCAGTTACAGCCCAGGCCTTTTCTATGGAGGAACTAACCTGTAGCCAGAAATTTATTTCAGAGCCATGCAGAAATTTAATCACAAGAGCCACTAGAGCCCCAACCAGATAAAGAAATGGGAAGCTTGAAGGACAGCTGTCTTCTGCTCCTGTATCCTGTAACCATCCGCATTTGTAAAGCTGCTTTCATACTACAAAGACACTTTAAACTGATACTGCCCATTCCTGATACTATGAGATAAATGAAAGATACTGAAAGTTTACCTCCATTTCTTTCAGCCTTATCATACCAAAAAGAGCCAGAACAAGATTTACTTCTGCTAACCAGTAAATAACTGGAGTGTTGAGTTCACCACAAGGCAGTTCTGCTGAAAGCAACCTTGGGAAGAATACATTGCAAGCTTCTTCCCCATTACAAGAAAGAGGCTGAACTAGAACATTTTAATGTGAGCCAGAGTACATTAGAGTTGGTACTGTAAACACAAAATAAATGTTAGCAGTTTGAGGCTGCTTCCCATGCAATTGCTTAATTATCAGTTTCTGGATTTACATGCAAATGAATGTTATTGGTTACCCAGACCTTTCAAAACATAGTATATGAATGTATTTTTTTTTCCTCTCCAAACAAACAACTATAAAAAATACCTGCTTTGAGATAGAGGGAGGAAATAGACCATAAACTGAAATGATTTCGTTAGCCAGAAGTTATCCTTGACAATCCAAGTTGTATATTCTTAACTGATATACACAACACGTGCAAAATAAACACTTTGACATGCAAGTTTTCAGTGTAGACCAGAGACAATTTCACAGCATACTACAAATGCTGTTTTGAGGTAACTTTGAGAGGTCTATAGCCCAATCTTCTGCTTAAAAACAGACTATGATTAACACTCAGTTAAGCTCATCATGGCTTCATCTGGTTGAGTCTTGAAAACCTCTGAGGATGGAAACTTTATAGCATCTCTCATACCTTCTTAAAGTGCTGTACAACCAGCTTGGTGAAAAGGTTTTCCTAATGTCTAATTAGGAAATAAGTTGTGACTGTGTCCAAGGCACAATTTATGTCCATTACCCTTGTCTGCTTTTTATTTGGTACTCTGAAGAGAAGTCTGGCTTTGTCATCTCTGTAACTTTCCTTTGTGTAGTCATAGTCTGCTATTCAATCTCCCCTTAGCCTCTTCTTTGCCAGACTAAATAAACTGTGCTTCCTCAGGTTCTCCTCATGCTTGTGTGCTCTGTGTCTCTGACCATCTTAACAGCTTTCCACAGGACTCTGTCCAGGTTTTAACATCCTTTTTGAAGGGTAGGTGGGTGGGTGTGGGAGTTCCAAGAAGCAGACACAGCAGTCCTCTATGGCCACCTCAGCAGCAGGTTAAAACAATAACCTACCTTGATCTGCTGGTCACGTTACCCCTATAAAGGCAAACCTTTACAGGTTTACTCTGTTCAGGATGGGAGCTTGCAGTTGACACCCACTGCAGTGCCTGGATCATTTCCAGCAGGGCTGCTGCTCTGCCAGCTGCTTCCCAGCCAGTTCTGGTGCATGGGGCTGTTCTGCCCCAGCTGTGTGTCTTTTCTGTTGCCCCAGGCCCCAAGTTTCTCAGGTCACTGGGAACTAAACTTCTGCTATTTGTCATTGCAGTCACTCCCCCTGATTTAGCATCGTCCACACATTTGTGGAGGGTACGTGCTGCCTCATCATCAAAGCTGCGGGTGAAACACTGGACTGTAGTGTTGATCCCTAAGGGACTCCACTTAAGCCATTGACTTCTACTCTTTGAGCCCCATTTTCTGCCCTACTCAACAGTCCACTTTCTGACCCCAAACTTACTCAGCTTCTGAATGAGCTTTGGGATATGATAAATGGTGCCAAATGCTTTACTAAAATCAAGGTAAGCTAGACCCACTACTCTCCCCTTGCCTACATAGCCAGTCATTTTGCCAGAGAAGGTAAGCTGCTTAGCCAAGGATGGTTTGCTCTTTGGAAGTCTGTGTTGAATTGTTCTCATTACCTTCTTGTCCTTTGTGGGATTGCAAACATCCAGAGGTCATGCCTTAGCAGCCTCTTCTGATTGTCATTATTTTCCATTGATAGAGGCAGCACTATCACACCAGTAAGCTCTGTAAGCACCCATCTCTTCCCACAGACTGAATACTTCCAGCTTTGCTGGGTAGTCCCTAAGCTGTGGCTACATCCGCTTCCTCCCTGATAGGTGCTGGTTCACACAGAGATCTAGGAGTAGGTTTTGTCTGAGAAGGATGAAGCAAAAAAACCTAACTTGAGTGTTTCAACCATTTCCATGTTTGTCACTAGACTGTCCCTTCATTCATGCACTGACCCAACTTTTTTCTGAACTTCTTTTTCCAGCTAACATACCCATAAAATCTCTTATTACCCTCTGTCTCCCTAGGCACTTTTAGCTCCAGCCCCACCTTATGTTTTGACCACCCTGGTTTCACCCATACAGCATTAGGCTTTATGCATTGCAATATTGTTACACTGCTCTTTTATTGCCTCTTTTTGTTCCCACTTCTTGTACAATCCTTTTTTTTTTTTTTTTTTTTTTTTTTTTTTTGTGTGTGTGTGTGTTTTAGTTCATTGACAAGCTCCTGGCTTAGTCAGGCAGATCTTCTGCCAAAATTCCCAGTCTTCCTGCACAACAGGATGGTTTGTTCCTGAGCTCTCAAAAAGTTTTTCTTTAAAAATTAGCCAGCTTTCCTGGGCACCCTTCCCCTTCATGGCTGTTTCCCAGGGCACTCTGCCTAGCAGTTCCCTAAAAATAAGCCAAAGTCTACTTTCCTGAAATTCAGAGTCCTAACCCTGCTGCTTTCCTTCAAAGCCATCCTTCAAATCCTGCGCTCATTCATGCTGTGGTTTCTGCAAACCAAGCTGCCAACTGTGACTACATTTTCCAATAGCATTTCACTGGGAGCAGAGTGTATGTTATGGGCAACCCCATAACATTGCTGTGTTAGGAAATTATCACCAACACAACCCAGGGTTTTCCCGGATTTCTTGCAAAATGCCATGTTGTCAATATCTAGAGGGTTGAAAACAACATGAGGATGAGAGCCTCAAAACTGAAGACCTTTACTAGTTGTTTGTAGAAGGGCTCATCACTGTGTCCTCTTGGTTAGGAGGCCCTTACAGACCCATCCTCAGTGTACCTCCACACTCTGTTCTTGACCCAGAAACATGCTCAAAGAGCATGACACTCAACTTTATACTGGAGCACTGGGAAGTCAAATTCTCCCTGAGCCCTCCTCCTATTTCTTTCCCATTCTCAACTAATCAGCCTTTATTCATTCTTGACCACAGACTTCAGTCCCTGTTCACCAGGGATTCATGTTATACACGAAGAGGATCCAAGACGCTCACTCAAGGTGCCCAGTCTTCACATGTGTTTATAGCTAGCTTATACTTCACTTTCACATGTCACCAAAACCTGCTGTGTTAAATGTTGTTTCATATTTTGGACCTCTCTTCTTACTCTTCTGTAAAGAGGGGAAGATGAAGTTGTGATTTTAAAGGGGGAAACAGAGCTCTTCTCTGTGACATGGCTCACAAGCACAGTCGAAGGTGTGAAGTGAGCCACCAGACAAGCACCAGCACCCAGATTTAGTTTTCTGCCTACACATGCATTTGCACCCATGGAAAATACATGAACAATTTAGAACAGCTATTACTTCACCTGCACTGTGATAATACAGCTATAGTGCCCACAGGACTGTTCAGGCTGACAGAGAGCAGAAAGAGAACTTGCTCTCAACTTTAAAGTAGTAAGCACATTCCTTTAAGCACATTTCCTCAGAAAACTCTAATAAAAATGTAAATATATCCCATTTCCTATTGTATTCAGTAGTGCCTATATACATGCAGCAATACAATTCACAGCAATCCTATATAGAGTTTCAGCCAAGTTAAATGCTTTTGAAATGCTAATGAATGAAATGCATCAGTTCTTCATAACCCAAGACACCACTATGCACATAATAAGGGGAAGGGGAAAACATGCTTTGGAAGCACTGACTATCCCCCTTCATTGGGAAGCTTAGTAGTTTTGGACTGTAGAGCTTCTCAGTGGGAATCCAGAGCCACTTCGGCCACTTTCAGGTTAGTACTCAGGTGGATTTTGTTATATTCCAAAAGCAGCTACTTTAAAACACATTTCAGTTACAACCAGGGAAAATTGTACTTTTATTTCATGCAATAAACTGTAAGTCAAACTGCACGTGGCTTGTGGATTCCTCTTGAATTTGCAATGACATACCTTGAAGACTGTCCAATTTCCTCACCATCACAAAGAAGACTGCAGCATACTTATGGAAAAGGTGTAAATGTATGTGTGAATAAGCACATTTTCCCCAGAAAAGATAAGAATTACTAATGCCAATTAAAAATGCATTTTAGATGACTTTGGAATTATTGTCTCTCTATTAGGGTGAATGACAGCTATGGAGAATGCATGGTTTTTATACTTGCTATTCACTGGAAAGCCCAAGAATTCATACTGGGATTATAAAAAGAGCTTTCAAGACTCAAGGGTACAGGACAACACTGACAGTGCCACTGTTGATGCTCTACACACATTAGGGTTAGTATGCAAAATGCAACATTTGCAAGTGGAAAAGCAAGAACTGAAATTATTTTCCCCACCAACTCCACAACTTTGAACGTATTAGACAGTTTCATCCAACAGTGAGAGATCTTACATGAAAAAATTGCACGTGTACATTAAAGAGATGACCTGGTTTTCTAGAGGGATTCCATTGTACCTCCATTCTAGGGAATGGTTGCAATGTGAGTTTGTACCACAGGAATATTAGAAAGTGCTTGCTTGAGTATTATGAATTCCTTGTTTTTTGGAAAAACTGGACACTGTCCTCATCTTTAGATAGAGAGAGGAATCACAAGGCAAAAAGCTATAAAGAGCAAATTAAGAATGTCTTTCTTGTGGCACATGTACATAGCAAATCAACATTTCACATAAATAAGGCCAGATGTGCTGCACAGATGTTGGATGGTCTGATTTTGCTACACATGTGCTTTGCAGTTGCTGTGTGCGCATGTACTGTAACGTGTGTGGTAGGCAGTGAGCATCAGCTACAGGGATCTGGAAAACAAGTTTCCACTTGTTACAGCAACTTCAGTTGCTCACAGAGCTCCTTGCTTTCATGCACAAAGCTGTTTCCCCTGCTTAATCTAGCAAGGCCAGAAGAAGGATCATCTCCTTCAATAACTGTGAAGCTCTGTAGTGTGTAGTTCTCAGGATTTCCCAACTGGCTCTTGCTTTTTGGGTGGGATCACTAAGCAGCACAAACTTCTGTGCTACAAATATCAACCAATGCTGTCAAAGGAGGGCAATGTAGTTCCAAGTGCTGGATGGCAGGTGGTCTTCTTACTCTCTTGGCTTTCTGTAGCATGTGAATGCTCTCCAGTAGTGTCCTAAGCAAAATGACTCATCATGTGTTTGGTCCCCCTTCTGAGAAAGTAGACATAGCTTTAAGATTACCTCCCTGGGAATAAGCAGAGCAGCACTGTTTGCTGCACTCATGTATCCCACTCCAGTGGAAATTGGTGATCTGCACAGATAACCTGATCTTGGTGACAAGTACTCTTGGAGAGAGCAGATCAGTGTAGTTCTATGCAGCAGGCACTGATAGAAATGTCATTACCACAAGGCAGCATGCTTCTGCTCATTTACCAATCCAGAAATCATGCAGAATCTCATCAGAACCATTTTTGACTGGGAGGGGAATGATTCATTACAACTATCTGCAATCTAAGTGAACCTTTGAAGAAGTAGCATGTTTATCCTTAGGTCCTAAAAAAATATCAGCCACTGATTCCAAATTTCCCTCTGTTAGAACACGATACTCCCCCCTCTCCATTTTAGACTTAAGCAAGTAGGGCCAAAATCAGCTCTCTGGTAATTCAAACATCCCAGACTGCCTGCAGTGGACCTATGCTCCTAATTCCAATTCCCAGTTTTGTGATGATTACAGAAGCTGCACAAATGAATATTGTCTGTCTGTCCTGGGCTCTTGCTACACACAGTCTCACCCTACTTTATCTTTCAGTGGAACTCCTGGAAAACCATTGTCCTGCCCATCTTCCACACATAGGAACTAAATAACAGCTAATGTCTTTTATTTTTTGGCCAAATGAAAGCTGTATAGTTTGTAGGACTGGAATTACTGGGCACTAAACATTTGCTACATTTTCTTCCAAGAATGGGTTAATCCACAGATACTCCACTGATACTACAGCTAGAATTATCCGAGGAAGATATGGCAGGGCAGCTTTCCACAGAGGAGAGAGAAGGTAAGACCTCATTTTGTCAACCAAAATCACTGATAATTAGCTAACCTACAGTGACTCAGAACAACAGATTTGCTTAGAATTTGACTGTTGTAGCAAGAAGAGAGATTTTTTTCTTTAACCATAAAATGTACTTAATCTTTTCTAAAATGATTGCTAGTACTGCTGTCAGAAGTGCATTGTACATTACAAGAACATGGTGTTTATAATCAGGCCCTCAACATCTTTGTAATCACACTTCAACAAATAGTCATCAGAATTAAATGAGATCTGAACAAGGCCACAATAGTACATTCATTAATAGAACCGGGGCCTACTTGGGAAGTGTAAAACATCTGAGATTTCTCAACTGTCTTTAAAAACTGGAACGTAGTGTGTGTGTTATTTTTGTTGACATTTGTTGTGCTTCTGGTGACCAGATAGGCTAGAAGGATACTAACAGGAAATAGTGTTCACAAGATAAGCAGCTGTTAAACCCCAAAGCTTCAGAAGTTCATAGGGCCAAAAAATTTCTTTCTGTGTCTGATTTAATGAATAGTCAGCATTCCATATCAGCCAAAGGAAATGCTTTGGGGGCAGTTTTTACAGATGCAATGAAATCTTGTGTTTGTGTGAAAAGGGACAGGGCTTGCCATTTGTTTGTGAAATAATGGTTTCAAAGGTTATGCTTTTACCACAAAAATCTTGAACTGTTGTCATTCCAAAATGCTTGAGAACCAGCCTATTTTGTAACTTGCTGTTTAATTTCTGGAAGGAGACTTGGTCCAGAACATGCTATTGTTTTCAGATTGGAAACTCTCATGATTTTAATGTACATGTCTTGAAAAGTCTTTATGTCTGGCTGATGGTCATCTACTAAGTAGCTAGCAGAGAGATGCTTTGGTCTTTTGCTCTTCTGTTTCTGGCCCACAGATGCTACACCTTTTCAGGTAAACTCACATAGGAAACAGTAACAAAGTATGTCAGTAGTAGCCCATGTGATCCATTACTAAGAACATAAAATGTGTACTATTTAATCAAATTTCACATTGCTGTGCAGTGTGCTACATCCTCTGCTGACGTGGATGGCTTAACCTCATTCATTACTGCTGTACTAATTTAAATCAGCCAAAGTTGCAGACCTGGTGAATCACTGGTAATTCTGGGAAAATTTCATGCTTCTTTGGAAATATTTGTTCTTAGAAATGTGGTGTTGGATTCTCGTATACAATGCATGTTCAACAGCGGTCCTTCAAAGAAAGCAAGGAGTAAACTGAATTTAAACATTATGATTTTATATGAAATCATGAAAACAAAAATGAAAATTGAACAAGTTACTGGGGGTTGTGATCTATTTGTAGGAGGGCAGTGAAACTTTAGAGCCCTGAATTCCTTCCAATGGAAAAAAAAAAAAAAAAAAAAAAAAAAAAAGCTCTAAGGAGCCTGGCAATCATGAAATCTTAATCCAAAAGGGCCAGAGAAGTAGTAAGCCATGCTCCTTGCAGGAGAGCTGACATAATTACTTACAATCTTTCACAAGCTCAAAGAGAGAGAACATGATGAGCATTCAATAAAGCTCAAGTTGTCTTCAACATATAAGAAAACAAATCATAATATTTTCTTCTTAACTTTGGTAGTCTAACAATGGAGTTTGACTTTTTTCTGTACTTTCCCTTCCCTGTCTAGGATAGAAGCAAGTTTTACTTGCCATATACAAAAAGTATGTATACACACATACTTCTCTATCATCAAAACAACATAACTGTGCATATGGAATTCTCATCAAGGACGGGGTGGATTTATTTTCTCAAGAAAATATAATGGTCTTAACTGCAGTAATATACAAGCATTAGGCTATTCATTTTCCAGGGAATTAAGTATAATAGGAAGAAAGCTAGACAAGACAGGGTATGGTGAAAACGCAGCAGTAATTGCTTGCACAAACACTGCCCTTGTTAAACTGAGAATCTCTTCAAGCATCCTGGAACGGTGGAGCAGAGGACAGCACAGCTGCTCTCTCTATGTTACGTACATGCACCAGGCCAGTTTCTGCATTCAAGACGCTTCTGGGACATGGCAATTCCGACCCGAAAGAGCCTTTTACCAGAACACATCCAGTTGCTCTAACCACTTCCTCTGACTTCTCTGCCACTGATGTATCTTCAGAAGGCACAATAAATGAAGTTGAATCCCACGCTGTGAAAGGGAATAAATAATTTTTCAGGAACACCCTAGTTTCAGACTGACAGGTGATACTTTTTTTCCTCTAGGCTTGTTTTCCTAGTAATGCCTGCAGTGCACAGAAGTAGAAAAAAAAAAATTGCCATTTGCATACATTGATTCCTGTCCTCACATTTGAAAATATATTTTATCTGGAAAGGGTTGAATAGTTTTTTCTTCTTCTGTTTTTGTTTGTTTATTTATTTATTTATTTATTTTTTAAAAAAGCTGTTTTCAAAATGGAAATAGATTTAATTTTCATTGAGCTTGAAAGTATTTTGTTGCAAAAGAAGACATTCTTTGAATTTTGTTATGTTTATGTGCATATGTACTTCATTAATGTATATTTGTGCAGTAAAGCTTATATAAAATTTCACTAATTAAAAGTCACTGAAATGTTTCAGAAATATATTTGTTTAGTCTACAGAAAACTAGAACTTCCCCTGGATCACATGCTAAATTAACCACCCTTATTTTTCAATGAGAAGCCTTCAGGACCAAGAGGCTACACTAAAGAATACCTCACTGAGTTTCGTTAGAAATTGCTGTTTTGGATCACTTTTTTCCTGACCTGGGTATTTGAGCTGTTTTCTCTAAGCCAGTAGTTGAATAAACTGAAGTTCCTGCCTCTCCATTGTTAAAAGCAAGCCTCTGGACTTAGCTGAATACTAGCACACATTCCATTTTTACAGCAATCTCACTGGATTAAGTCAGTAGGCTCTTGTGTTTTTATTTAGAACAACATTTTCATTTGTGACTATACATAAAAAGTGCTGAGGATTTTTGTATGTCTTGGCTGAAAGGATGAAATCTGCAAAGGCTCCTCTGGAAGTGGTATGACTCCCATTGAGTTCAACTGGAAAATCCACCCTGAACTGTCTCTGAGACCTGAACAGAAAACGGAGCATGTCACATTTAGCCAAGCTATTGTCTCAGGCTGCCTGCCAGTATGACTTCAGAAAATGCTCAAGTTCAGCTTTCCAGGCTGTCCTTCAAATTCATATAGACAGCTGACAAGGAGCTTTTTTAAGCAACAGTGAGTCTGAGGCTTACTGACACAGAAGGGGAAGACAGCTGGTTTTAGTTATCAGCGATAATTTACATATCACCAGGTATTCCCTGCTAGGCATGGATAAACTGACCACCCCAGAAACGGAGGGCAGCAGTTTCTGTGGAGGTACATTACTGCTTGCTTTGCTGTCATGATACCTGCTTAGTTGTGTTCACACTGTCTTCTTTCTTCACATAGGAAATTCAGAATATTTGTGAGAAAGCATGCCTCAGGCTCCACTGAAACTCTCTCAGAAAAGGTGGCTTTCCCTCCCCCTTAGTTATTTTTTCTCAGAAATAAACCTGGTATGTTGTAGGGTAAATTTTTGCTTCCATGCGGCATCAGCTGCGTCACCATCTCATGGACTTGTCACTGAGCTAACCTGTACTACACAGAGCACCCTCAACCTCCCATTTTCTGCAGACCTTGCCACATGCTGAGTTAGCTAGGTGACACCATTTACTCCAATTCATGAATCATGTGAGCTTTCCGCATCTATCTCTTTAGTCAACCTGCTCAAAATACTTCACTTTGCCCTTTCCTTCCCCTTAGTGGTTGGCTGCACATAAGCAAGGCATGATCTGATGTTTTGATGTTTGCAGCTACTTCCCCTTGCAACTTTGAAAAGTCCTTCCCATGTTACCTATACAAATATGTGCTCTTCTTTCATCTGAAATTAGACCAGGAAAGTAGTTGATGTTGAGGCTCTTTGTGATGCAGTTAGAATTATGTAGTTAGAAATCCAGCTGCCCTCCTGCCTTCCTATCCCTTTTCCCGTTGCTCATAATTCACATTCCTTTTGGCTTCAATTTTCCACACTTGACCTCAGCCCAAAAGTGATTATGTTGGAAGTCAGAGTGAAATCTGTTGAGCCATTTTTGAATTATGCAAGTGTGAAGAAACACTGCCGTATGTTCTGACCAAAAGTGTTGTGCTCAAATATAAATAAACGGAGGGAAAAATTAGAGCTTTTTTTTTTTTTTTTTTTTTTTTTTTCCTGTAGAGGTCACAGTTGCTTGAGTCTTTTCAGTCTGATATGGAAGTTTTGCAGAAGAATGGGAATTTGGGTGACCAGCATAACCTGGCGACACCCCAGCCCAGCATCGTAACCCTACTTTTCCTCAGTTCTACAGAAATGCTCTGAAATGTTACCCGTAAGTGCAAGCCAGCCCACACACAAAGGGCATCATTCAGTCTGTGCTCTCTGTGCTGACAGCAGCAGAATTTCAGTTTCCTCTCTGCCTGATAGAAGTTTACTATTGTGTTAAAAAGGGAAACCTAAAGCAATTCACTCCTTTCTGTTCCAAATGAACTTTGTTCATCCAAACAAAGTGTCTGAAGGGAAGACAGAGCAAGGACACTACCTGGCAAGACCTCCTTCTCAAGGCCTATCCAGAGCTATACGCCCAGAGACCCAGAGGAGTTAGCTGATGACTAAAGAAAAGCAAAAGTCAAAGTCATTTTCAAAAGAAGGCCAGAAGGTCTAGATGAAGAACTGCAGGCTGATTGGTCTCTGGGGAAATCATGGAATATGGATTTGCCAAGGATAAATTATGCCTGATCCACCTGATTGCTTCCTATGTTCAGGATCTCAGTTTCTGGGTGAAGGGAAAGCACATGTCATTTATCTTGACTTCAGCAAGGCTTTCAACAAAGTCACACACAATATTCTTTTACCCATGTTAGGAAGTTACAGTTTGGATGGATGGACAACCAGATGGGTTAAAAATTTGTTCACTAGGCTCTAAGGATAGGGGCTAAAAAGGGGTTATACTTTGCCTCTAAGCCAGTAATAAGTGGAGTAGCAAGGGGCTTATCCTACAACCTGTCCAGTTAATAAATATCTTTATCAATGATCTCACTGCATTCTCATCAAGTTTGCAAATGACATCAAATGACAGGAAAATTGCTGATCCACTTATGGGCAGTGCTGCCATCCCAAGGGACATAGCTAGGCTGGTGGAGCTGGGGGCAGGAACCAAGAGACAGAACTTGGGCAGACACAAACAAGCACAAGCCAGCAACATGCCCTGGGAAGTTTTTCACCCACATGCAGCCAGAATATCCAGGAAAGGGCTTAATTTTCTCTACTCAACATGTCTTAGACCATGTCTCAAATACTGCATCCAGTGCCTGGAGCATTTGCCTTGTGAGGGAAGGCTAAGGGACCAAGGCTTATTCAGTCCGGAGAAGAGATGGCTTCAGGGGAACTGAGCAGCAGCCTGCATGTATCTGCAAGGAGGTCATCAAGCAAAAGGAGCCAGGTTCTTCACAGTGCAACATGGGAGGACAAGACACGATAGACATAAGCTAAAACAAGAGAGGTTCAGACTAGAAAAGGGAAATTCTGGAAAAGGGAAAAAGGTTTGCATTCTGAGAAAAGTCAAACACTGAAACATGTTGCCCAGAGAGGCTG
Organism: Netta rufina; assembly: GCF_964035555.1. Taxonomy (NCBI): domain Eukaryota; kingdom Metazoa; phylum Chordata; class Aves; order Anseriformes; family Anatidae; genus Netta; species Netta rufina. The sequence continues at coordinate 71,263,443 of NC_140124.1, read as the reverse complement.
CACTGGAGAGTTTCAAGACCATGGTGTATAAAGCCCTGAACAGTCTTGTCTGATCTCACAGCTGACCGTGTTTTAGCAAGAGCTTGAACTAGAGACCTCCTGAAGTCCCTCCAGCTCAAGTTATCCTTTGATCTTATACTGCACTCAAGTATAAACACAGCCTATCCTCCCAGCCCTGCTTCTGTTGCACCTGCATGAAGTCAGGGTACAAATCACGGAGCCTAAGGGTACTGATACTGTGGCCAATGTGGTAGCAGGAGGCAGAGAGAACTCACCAGAGTATGCTGACTGCAGCATAGCATGTGTTCCCCACCCCTGAGATCACCTTTCACTTTGGTGCCTGCCACAGTCCCACATGCATGACTTAGAATGTTTTTCTGCCTTATGTACCAAAAGCATTAAGGGAAATGATTTCACAATCCAGTCACAAGCCCTTCTAATCCCATAAGTGTAAGAGTAGGATCCAGCTGCTTTGAACCTGAGGGAAGAACTATTGGTATTTGTTTCAAGACAAGGAATCTAAGGCAAAACTGCTATTAGTTCTAAGACTTCTACTCCCAAAGATCAGAAAGTGACAGCTTGATAAGGTCCAAAGCAGATTTGATTAAATTCAGTGATAAAAATCTTTTTTTTTTTTTTTTAGAGAGAGAGAGAGTGAGAGAGAAAGAGAGGCAGCAGTAACCAAACTAGTCTAAGAATTTCAGGACTTCGAAGGTACAAAACACTAAGTATCATAGAACATGAGGGCCACTGTTATTCTTACTTGAATACAAGGATTTTTAATATGTGAGCAAATCACCATTTTCCAGGCTCACTCAGAAGCTCAGTGAAGTAATTGGGCTTTCCCATCCACTGCCAGCTGGCACTGAGTCAGACTTAATGTGCAGTAGTGGAAATAAGACTGGTAGGTTTGAGTCATATTTCAGTTATGACAATAGATCAGCTTGTATTAGAGAAACAGTGGTTATGGTTGTAAAGAAGATTAGTTCCCAGGCAGATGAAGTGGAATGGATAATGAAAGCCTATAATAATGAAGGTTCATGAGGGAGCAAAAGGAAACCAAAGTTGATGGACAAGTGAGTGAACGTCACATCAGAACAAGTTGGACAGTGTATGTTGGGCAATAATGTGGACAAAAGGCTGAAAATAGCAATGGAAGATGGAAAAACTATGATCTCAAGATGACAGGAAAAAATATTTTTCAATAATTTGAGTACTCAGCTGGAGACTAACCAAGGATTTAGATGGCTAACAAGGAAAAGCAAGCACTTAAGTGCTTAGGAATAATGTAGGATCAATGGCCTTATCTTTAAAATGAAGTTTACAGGGAAAAAAGAAAAAAAAAGAAAAAAAAAAAAAGTTTGTTTAAGTAAGAGGTATTCTTGCAAATAAACCTAACAAAACTTTATGTGACACACTTAGCACAAAGCTATCTGCAGCATATAGTAAGTTTTACTACTCACACACTCCAAAAGCTTATTGAATCATTATGGTGGTGTGTGACATTTTTTAGGTGCTGTTAATATTCTCTACATTTTCTGTAAGAAAGAACATCAAGAACATCACAATGCGATTAAAAGTGTGATAAGATCTCTGTAGCTGGGATAAACATGACATTTTTATGATAATGGCAAGGAAAGATCAAAAAAAAATCTGAATGCATTAGAAAGAGAAAAAAATATTTGATTTTCCATTTAGCAGTGTTAAAAGTGGCTTACTCTTAGATTAATTTACCTTGGAATACAGGTCCTGCTCTATATCAATAGAGTCATGGTGTATTCACAATGAACACTGAGTATATTACAGCTGAGAGGAAAAAACCCTAACAAGTAAGATTATATTACTTTGGGTTGTGCTACTGGCAGACCTGTTTGAGCACTTTTAAAAATAGAATTTTAACTTGGAAAATGAGACCTACATGCATGATTTCAAATCTGAAAGCCATGGCTTTGAATGAGAAGAATAAATTCAGTCTGCTCAGTGAATTCAAGTCTACAGAGCTTAATCACTGCCTCTATCACATATAAAAAACCAAAACCCAGTTTAACAGTACTTGCAAACAAAATTTCAACAAGAGTAATTGGATATATTTTGTTTAGTGTCAGGATTCATACTAATCATTGTTATAAATGAGGTCTCAACTCAATCTGAATTTTGTAATATTTATAAAACAAATATTTCTAAAAGGTATAAAAGGCAAGTAAACAGCGCTGCGTGTGCGGGAAGTCTACGCTCCACCAACACGCACACACAAACATCAAACATTCTAAATATACAGAACATCGCTTTACATACTAAACCAGAGTATGCCTATACATGCGTACAATCAGGAAAGGTATCAAACAATCCTTTAAGTTCCATAACTTAGCAGTCTCCATTTTCCATTCCTTTTGAACAATATGTCTCGCTTTAAGTTGTCAAGCAACTCGGTCTTCAGGCCTTATGTATCCCGTTCTTCCCGGATCGAAGAAAAGCATATCCATCTCCTTTTGAAGGCCAATAGGCCTGGGTCAAAAGGCACGTCCAGGTCAGCAGGGGGCGTAACAGCAAAAGCCTTCGATGGCTGTAGCAGCAGAGTGGCCCATGGCGTAGCAGTCGGATCAGTAAAGGAGCCCGCAGCTCCCTCACTATCTGGCAAACCAGACGTTTCTGACTGTGGCCCCACACGGCTCTTTAAGGCACCAGAGATTGCTCGCCAGGTGCCAAGCAATCCCACTGCAACCTTGTCGTTTTCAGTTGCAGAGTCCCACACCTTGACCTCAGTTTGGTCCCATATTTCAGGCTCATAATCTGTCCGATTGTTAATGAGGAAAATAAACTGTAAGGCTACCAGGACAGTCTTTGTTCCTAAGGACGTATGATTCCCCATAATGCACAACCGCTTACCAGCGAGAGGCAGTTGTGTGCACAGGTCCGCTTCTCTCAGCTGGAGCTTCTCTCCAGCTCCAGTGCGCCTGTTTCCAGCGACTTTCTGTACGAGCTTCTCTGAGCAGTTTGCTGAGTCTGGCTGAACCTATCTTCATGAGGCAATCAAAGTGCCTGTTCCCGTCCTGGTCTCCATTCTGCCAGCCTATTCCTCTTTGCTTCTTTTTCCTGCTTCTTTATTGAGGTAACTTCATCGTGTTGCCTTTTTCTTTTTTTATCTTGAGGACAGGCTCCCCTCTTATACCCTTCTCTCCACAGCAGTTCTTTTCAAAACAACTTTTCATTGGTCAAACAACTTTGAATGTAACAACAACAGCAAACACCCAGAAACATCCACACCTTAATGGCTGGAGAACAAGAGAACCACCTGGAGAACAAGAAACCGGAGACTGCATGGAGTCTCCTGAATCACCCTTCTTTGTTCCCTCTAAACTCTTTTATATTCCTGATGGCCTCATTATTAAGTGTCTAATGTTATCTCAACCATGGGGCTTTCCAACTCCCATGGCCACATTCCCAAATCTCCTCCTTCTTTATTAATATCAACCATTTTCTCGATACGAATTACCACTCCATATATAACATCATTTTCTGATGTTGTTCCTGACTCTGCTTTTGTTAAGTTTTCTTAAGGTTTATTACACTGGAATGAGACTCTTAGAACAGCATGTTCATCAGTATTGGAAGACAAAGTCAACCTGAGTGCCCCAGTGACCTTACAGTTGTGTCTTCTGATGATGTCTCTGGAGTGAGAATGGTGAATGTCAGGCAAAATCAGTCTTGGATGAACTAGGAAGAGCTCTACATAAAATAATAATAATAAATTTTACCTGAAACTGGTAAAAAAAAATCTGAATTTGTCAAGAACTGAGTTCAGGTACCCCAAGAGGGAACAAGGAGGGAACAAACACTCAGGAGTTCCTGTCCTTTATCACTTAGCTTAATTTAAAAAAGTTTTTACAAGTTTAAAAAAGCTCATGTTGAAATGTTAAAATAGTATCTCCAGGGCATAGAGATTAAAGACATTTTAGAAAGGAAAAAAAAAAAAAAAAAAAAAAAAAGTTATTTTGGAAAAGAAAGAAAGAAAGACATCACAAATCAGAAGCCACAACTCACAACTCTCCATTAGATTTTCTTTGCTTTCTTATGCAACAGGTATTGACAGACCCAGTCGCTAAGTAGGTACAGTGGGTGAATGAGTCTCCTGTACGAATGTGGTAAGAGGAAGGATGACAGTTCATCTCATCTGGAAACAGGGTTCATGTGCCTTTGCCATCCACAGTTTTTTCTACTTGGAGATTTTAGTGTTGTCCTTAATACAGAAGGCGAAAACAGTTAAGGTCTTGTTCACCAGGAAGGAAAAAAAGGGCACTGTTCTGACTGAGGTGTACACAGGGTGATTTTCAGTGTGTGCGGGCTGATTACAGACCCAAATCTAAGCTTTCAGTTGCCCTACTTGTCTGCATACTGATTGCTCAGTTAAGCAATCTACCAGCATTTGAGACCCACTGAGTGAACTGAGTAGATTAGCAAGGTCATTAGGATTGATCTCATCTTATTCCAGTGCTTCTCACATCCTCATGTCCTCATGCCAATTTGTTTCCAGAAGCAGAGACAGAAACGTGGGAATGCTCGGCCAGGTAACTGTGATCTCAGGCCTGTGTAGCTAAAGCCATTTTACATATGAAGAAATGCTTATTTAAGTCCCTAATCACATGCTGATTTGCACTGGATAGTTCCATTAGATAAACACCAAAAAATATGTCCTTGACAGCTATTAGGAACATAGTTTCAAAGACCATCAACTGAAAGATGAATTTAGTAGTAAAGAAATGTTTTCCTAGAAGACAGGTTCACTTGGCTAGAAGTGTCCTGGGTGCCAAAAACTCATTTGTAAAAGATGAATGACTCTGCAGGAAAACGGAAGGACTGGCAGGCCATGCACTTCCCTCAAGCTATTATAATGAATGACTCAGATGGCTTGTTAGTTTAAGAGACTTCCAGCAGGAACTGGAACACTGTGTATACTGTTTATGTTTTAAGAAGACATAGGTTATTTTGATTTATAGCTCTCTAGGTTTCCCCTGTGAGCAAAAATACAGACTCAAGATGAATTCCATTAAAAATAATAATAAATAAATAAATAAATAAATAAATAAATCAGAAGAAAGCACTGAGAGAGAGTTAGATAACATTATAGTCAGGTAAGCATCAGCATTCAGTTTCCCAGTTTCACCATCTGCTTTTTAACTTCATTCCCTATGAGCGAAGTTAAAAATTTTAGAGGGGCAGAGGGTCACCATTACTTCAGATAATTGGTATTTTAAATATGTTAGAAATACCATGAGTGCTGGCAGGAAGCCATTAACTAAAAGAGCAGACAAGGAAGCAAAATTTGTCTTCTCAGATTTGTAATGAAAATTGCAAGCATTACACTAAACCCCTACAAAGAAAAAGTCTTTAGAGAGCAATTCAGTTCCTCTAAATTTCACTTTTTCATCAGAAGATTCCACTGCCTTCTGTACCTTAAATAGCTGTTTGTACAAGAGGGTTCATAACCAACAGGAACAGAGTTTGTACTTCTCAGAATAAACATGAACTGAAATGCTTACTTTGATTGTCATTTGTATTTGGGCTTTGTGTGTATGTGTGTGTATGTGTGAACCATGTATATATTGTCATTTCTCCATTTAATAGCACATTTTGCTTTAAGTTCATGAGTACAAAGGTTCTTCTTCAATTTTGTCTAGATATTAAGGGGCAATCTTAAAACCATTAGCCTCTCTATCACAGAAGACTAAACCTCTGAAACAGAATCTGCCACACCAGGACACTCTTCCACAAACAGATGAAAAAGAAAGGAATGAAACCCAAGCCCTTCAGCATACACCACAGCCCAAAGCCTCATGTTCTAGCCCAGGAAAGAAGGAGCATGCACGAGGCCCACACACAGGACAGATTGGCAGGTCTTTTTTAACAATCAAATGTCTTCAGGTAGGGACATTTGGATGCCATCTCTGATAGCCTAACTCAAGAAAATAGGAATTCCCAAACCCAATTAGTCTGGAGTGAAAGTTTTTCACACACGAGACTTGCTTTCTCTCCACTAGGTCACACTCATTTATTTATTTATTTATTTATTTATTTATTTTTCCTCTGGGGAGATCCCACTAACTTCATCTGGATGAGGTGAGACAATTTAGCAGAATTAACTTTTAAAATTTAATATATCTTCTGCTAGTCCATTTCTGATTCACTGCTGTTTTCACATAAATGGTACTAATGAGTAATTAGATACTCATTAATACCATATAATTAATTTGAACAAATATCGCTCAAACTGTTCTTGGAAATGTGATAATAGTGTTGGTATAGTTTCAACTATTGTCTGCTATGTTCTCTAAAATTATGCCAATGCCACAAGCTAGGTCATCACTGCTTTTATAGACTCCAGTAAAGCTAGTTAGCAATAGTATGCTTTTGGCAATTTTAGAGTTGCTATTTTAAAACTTCTTTGCTTGGAGCTATCTAGTCTCAGGGGTTACAGAAAGAATCCTAGACTTTCCAGTATAGCATCCCAGACAAGGATATACCCTGAATTTTCAGTAATTCAGAATTGCTGTAGGATTAGGCCATCATTTGATACTGTGTTTGGATAAGACCCTGAATTTAGATGTTGTTCATATCACATGTTTATTTTAAAGTGAAGCATATTTAGGGTTTTAGTAGCTCAAGCCAGATGCCACGTCAGCCTTCCCCAGGCTATACATAGCCACCATCTGGCACAACTGCATCAGCACAAACCCCCAGGGTTACAAACTGCAGCACTCTGTGGCACCATTGGAGCTTAGTGTGGTTTCAAGCAGGTGCAAATTCAACTCAAGCTGCAGCTATGCCACTGCAGGTCTAACACTAGGGCAGATCCAGGTTGCCAGTAATCTAATGTGTGACATTGAGGCTAGCACCAGCTGAAGATCAGACATTTGTTCACTCTTTACCTGACATTATCTAAATTATGGACTGAAGAGCTTTAAATGGGTTACCATCTTTTTTAAACAAGACTACTGGGCCCATTTACTAACATTTGTAATGCTGAGCCAGCTTTCGCATGAGCAGAGGCACCAGAGAAACAGCCTGGTGTGTATAAGAACTGTGTTACAAGAAAATTAATAAGGACAATAAATTCCATATAAATGAAAATGTTTCATGTTGGGCTGCCTAATCAGTATTCATTAATTGTGCTTACTGTTGTTCTCTCAGCTTGATCCAGACTATATTGACTGAATCTTTCAGATGAGGTGTTGATCCTTGAAATGCTCAGAGCTTCTTCACCCATTAGGGTAGTCTCTAGACTACTACTCAATACATCCATCTGCAGCTCTGACATTAATATGTGATATCAAGTATTTTGTACAACGAATAAATATCAGATACATACACAAAAATACGCAGCAGTCTGCACACAAATGTATGAACTCTTGTTACGGACTGTCTTTAAAAAAGCGTGTATAGCCTATTTTTGTTTTACATGTGACATCAACTTCTAGCCAGAGCCTACAGAACAACGACTTGATTGGTCTATTAGGTAGACAGCCTGCATGACCATATTTACCACATTTTCTTACTCTGTTTGCAAGGATAGCTAATTAGAAACAGCTCATCCAAACATATTAGAAAAGAGCTTAACACAACACCTGCTGTGCATAGTTTGTGTGCTGCATACATAAATAGTCCACAACTGCAGAGTGGAGAAAGCCAGTGTGTGGCTAATGAGTGACCCTGCATTTGCAGAACAGCAGAGCTTTTGACATTTCAGTGTGCTAAGGAAAAGAGAGGTTACAATTTTTAAATTATCTGTTTTGCACTAAAAAAAATGAAATGGCGGTTTGCTGTTCAATTTGTATTCTGTTCTACATCGTGATGGAAAATGGAAAAAAAAAAAGTGATAAGAGCGAGAGCTTTGTGATATCCTTAGAGGGATGTTTGTAAGGGGCCATACCCATGGTTTCCAGGACAGAAAAATGTCTAACAGTTTTACAGGATTATACTGAAGATAGGACCAGCCTAACAGCTAATACCTGGGACAGAATGTTGTAGAGGACTCGTGTTTTGACAAGTTCCCAGAATACTTTCCCATCCTTTAGCAATTTGCAGTCCATTGGCTTCCACAGGTAGATGCCATAGGATTTGTACGATATGTTTTAGTAGATACTCTTCTTTGAATGTTCAGTTGCTATTTGAATGCATGCATGTTCCCAGTATCCACACCACCCCTTAGCAAGAAATTTCAGTTTAATTACATAGGATGAAGATCTACTTCCTTTTCCTTTCATTACAAACCTCCCTTCGTCTGATTGGCATGATGACTTCTTCTTTTTGTCTTTGAAGAGTTACCAAACAGCTTTCACTTACTCAGAATCTCTTTGTAGAATTCAGTCATCTCTCTCTTTAGTCACCTCTTTTACAAACGGAGGAAAAGTTTTTCCAAACTGAGACCAGGACCAGTCCTGGTTTTTGTAGGGAAGCTCATTTGTACCTTCCTGGCTTTCTTTAGACCTATTCTAATTTTGCTACTTCCATTTTGAGGTGACAGAGCAGAAGTGTATACCATATTCAAGATGGTGGTGTGCCATGGAAGTATTCAGTGACATACTGATATAATCATTCTTCTATTTATTTCCTAATAACTTTCAACTTGCCTTGCTTTCTGACCACTATTGAGCTGATGTATCCATACATTTACAACCAAAATCTCATTTGTGAGTTATAATCATTTCCTCAGAATCTATCAGTTAATATTTAACTTGTGAGCATGTTTCTGTGACCACCACTTAATATTTATCTACAACTGTATTTCATCCAGCATTAAAAATTTCAGTCACTCAGCCCCATAAGAGCTATATGCAATTCATTCTTCCTGTTCTATATAAACTAACAAAACCTGAAGACTTCCTCACCTTGCTGCTCATGACCGTACAAATTATTTCTGTGTGGAACAGATCTCAACACGAGTCTTATTGCATTTCAATACAACATGCTGATAATGTCCTTCCTCCACAGTGAAAATTAAATATTTTCTCCTACATTCGCATATTAACTATTTAATTATCTATGGAATTATCTTCTATTTTATATACAGCCAGCCTCATTTCCTTAAGAGCTTGTTGGAAATCCAGGCAGACTAAATCAACCACTTACTTAAGTACACCTTCAAAAAGTTCCAAGAGATTTATGAGATGTGACTTCCTTTACAGACAACATCTTGATTCTTCTGAAACGTATCATTGATCTATACATGCACTAATTCTTCTACTGGTTCTACAGACTTAGCTCTGCAGAATTAGCAGACTCACTCATAGTTTCCTGAATCTCCCCTGGAATCTTTTTTAGCAGAAGTGTCAAGGAAGTTTATCCAGATAATTTTAACATGTTAGCAAAAATCTGCATCCTAGCCAAAACAAATCAAGATATTTATAGGTTGCTTGCTGAAATCTTCTACAGGTTATATGCATGAAAACACTACGCTGGCATGCAAATTCTTCTGCTTTATCCTTCGTTGACAGTAGTACTATAAACAGAATGTGAACATGAAGAAAAAGCTTCAAAAGTGGGTAAAAGACTCTCAGAAGCCAATATATGGTTTAGGAGAGTCAGTCTTCATCCACAGTGATTATTACTGTTGCACCAGACGTTTTATGTTTATCCATAATTGGTATTTTATAAACAGGTATATCAGCCAGGGATGATAACTCTTTTGCTATTTCCCCTTCTCACTGTGGGATGGAAAACTCATTCACTTAATGCCTGATCACATGGGGATCCTGTGATGTCCCTGAGCTGTATGGGGATGCAAGACAACACAAAGTGGTAAATGACTGGTGAAGCAGATATGCTTCATCTTGTATTACAACTATAATATTAGAAAAAAAAGCACTGGGGCTGCATCATCAGAGGTCACAAGACCCCACAAGCCTTGATCAGGTGGTGTTTTAGACACTTCAGAACCCTATAAATGGGGCTTTTGTGAACATTTCCAAAAATGTTGATCAAACACCACAAGAGCTCTTCAGGGCACCCTGATTATTAGAGGAATTGTAACAGGATTGTTAGATGTCTACATCTATTTTGAAGTATAGTCACTTGGAGATCCTTCTCATAACTTAAATTAGAATGTCAAGTGACTTCGGTGTTGCAGGGGGAGTTGATCAGTGAGGCAGGACTACAGAAACTAATACATAACTAACACTTACTTTTCAGTGGGACTTACAATGGAGAATGGAAGCTTTAATCTTGGCAAGGTCTTTATTGTGTTTCTCTGATATTCTGGAACAATGAATATCTGCCATTGTTGTTCTGGGAACTAATATGGTCAGGGACAAACTGCCAAGTGTAAAAAGATTTCCAGGCAATCTAAATATATCATCTCACCAGCCAGAGATCTAATCATTATTATCATCCACTGGCAACTTAAGCTCTTGTCTCTGAAACAAACCTATGCATATCAATCTTCAAACTACAATTCCAAATGTCATAAGTAAGAAAAACATTTAATAGTGGTAATTTTCTAAAGCATCATTCAAAATCTTCTTGAAGGATCTGAGAGCAGCTATGCAATTATCAACAACAGAGCTAGATCCTAGATTGAGTGTTTATACTGAATATATGCAAGAACTGCTCTTAACTATATTTGTGGCCACAATTCCAGTAATGTTGATAAAGCAATTCTTTGGACAAGCACATGGAAAACAAATCTGTCATTTTCTATTAAAAACAAACAAACAAAAAAGGTATGTCTTTCTCATCAGCAAGTCTTTGAGCCACAAAATACTGGGGACTGGGAGAGCATTTAGAAGAAGTATCATTACATAATGGCCCCACCTTTGTATTCCCTATATGCCTGCAGTGTGTTATTTGTTTTCACTTAAGCATAGGAACCAGTCCCCCAGAATATTAAAGAATAGAATAGAATCATAGAATAGCATGTCCCAAGTTGGAAGGGACCCATAAGGATCATCAAATCCAACTCCTGGATCCACACAGGTCTACCCAAAAATTCAAACCATATGACTAAGAGCACAGTCCAAACACCTCTTAAGCTCTGACAGGCTTGGTACAGTGACTACAACCTTGGGGAGCCTGTTCCAGTGTGCAACCACCCTCTCAGTGAAGAACTTTTTCCTAATATCCAGCCTGAATTTTCCCTGTTGCAGCTTAACACCATTCCCTCGGGTCTTATCGCTGGTCACTAAAGAGAATAGATCGGCGCCTGCCCCTCCACTCCCCCTAGTGAAGAAGCCATAGACTGCGATGAGGTCCCCCCTTAACTCCCTGGCTCATACTCAGCTTGCTATCAACCAAAACCCTCAGATCCCTCTCTGCAGGGCTGCTCTCCAGGATCTCATCCCCAGCATGTATATAAATATCTGAGAGAAGGGTGTTGAGAGGATGGAGGCAGTCTCTGAAAAGACCGTTGTGCCCAGTGACAGTTCAAGAGGCAGCAGGCACAAACTGAAGCAAAGGAGGCTCTGGCTCAAAATGAGAGAGCACTTCTATACTGTGAGGGTGTCAGAGCACTGGCACAGGTTTCCCAGAGAGGTTGTGGAGTCTTCCCTGGAGATATTCAAAACCCACCTGGATGCCATCCTGTGCAATGTACTCTAGGTGATCCTGCTCAGCAGGGGCGTTGGACTAGATGATCTTCAGAGGTCCCTTCCAACCTCGGCCTTTCTGTTATTCTGTGGTTCTGTGATAAATCTGTTATGACACCACCACTTCAGGTAACCAACAGATGCTGTTTGTCTCTACCATCCTCCTGGGACAGCCAAGAGCTGATGACATTCCTGATATTCTTTAAACATCTCTTTATTTCTCATGCACATTCCCACTTTCTTGGGCCAGTTTCCTCATGCTCAGGCTCTTTTTCACCTTACTAGGTGATATGTTGTCCCTCAGGTTCTTCTTGTGTCCTCCTCGATAGTCTCTTCAGGACGTCTCCAGTTCTCAGGCATCCAGCTGCACATCAAGGATGTCCCTGCTTCCCAGGCACAGTTCACAGGCTGAAGGCGAAGTGCCCGGCCTGGACCCCAGCCTGGCAGACGTTGCTCCCGTCAGCATGGAGCAGCCATTTCACATCAGCATTTTCTCACAACAATCACATTACCTCTATCAGTGCTGCCACCAGGGGCACCCCAAGAGCTGTGTGATGTCACCACAGAGTCACTATCACCCAATGGCCTCACAAAGGGCAGCTGGCTGTAAGTGCCCTGAGCGTCCAGCCTGTGTTGACTCCGGCTGGTGGCATTCAAGAGGTTGAGGTCCCACTGCTGGTACGTGAGAGGTGGTGTTGCGAGTGGCAGGTGAGACGTTGAGGTCCTCCCTGTGGTCCTTTCCTTCCCACAGAGCCACCTGCCCACTCTGCCAGCAGCCCATCATAGCCATCGTGAGGCTGGTACCACCTGCCCAGTGCGACGCCTCGGCCTGCCAGCCCCAGGGAAGGGCCCAACATAATGCAGGGCTGGGGTGGTGGCAGCAGCAGCAGCGGCAGAGCCCCTCCAGCTACAGGTCCCGCAGCATCTCGACCAGGCACAGGGACTGCAGCCCCGCCACACCACAACAGCTCATATGCAGCTTCTCCTGGCACTGGGAACAGGACAAGCGCAGGCGGCCCTGGTCCCCACCAAATGCCAACGCCAGGGATATGTTGTGGATGCAAAAGGTCCAGCAGGAGGAGCCGGCAACCACACAGGCCGCCAGGCCAGGCCCCACATTTAAAGAAAAAAATAAATCTTAAAAAGAAACCCAGAAGGATGTCATTTGGGAGACGGGAAATTGTCATGGGATTGGGTAACTGGGTGAGGGCAACAGCCATAAAGGTGACCATGCCGTAATGGGAAAAAGGCTGACAGAAAAAAGTCTCCTGAGCCTGGGGCAGAAGAAAATGTCTGCTGGCCTGAGAACTGCCAGCCCGGGAGCTGTACGACAGCGTGCAGTCCTTCTGGTGTAAGCTGCTGCAGAATGGGCTGGTCTCCACAGAGCAGCCCAGGAAGCTTCTCAGACAAAAGGAGCTCTGTTTTGGGTAAAAATCAGCCCCATTTTATACCATTTATAACTCTTACACCTAAGAAAGCATAAGTGTATGCTTTTTTTTTTTTTTTTTTTTTTTTAATGCAACAGTGCACATTGCTCCATAGAAATGTTTGAGGAGCCAGTGGCTGCTGCCAGGGTTCTCTACCTGGAGACGTAACGGGACAAGGGAACAGCTCCACAGTTGCTCTGTTGGTCTCCACTTGTCATGCTGCTTTCTTCCAATGCAGCGGGTTGTCAGTTTGCTCAGAGCAAGGAGGATGCAGATCATGATACTTTGGGACAGTAAAAAGGGGCAGGTATCTAAAAAAAGGAGGGGTGAAATGACCCCAGAATGTCAACAATAGGGTTTGGACTTAAAGAAAAGACTACAACCTGAAGTATTCAATACTCTCAATAATACATTGGTGTCTCCCCTTTGCCACTACAATGCCACTACAATATGAACTGGGTAGCATGGCTATATAAGTCACTTGATAGTGACGTTTTCAACTTAGATCCCTGTTAAACAGTGCTTTGATTTCAACCATGATGGCTGTTCTTACATTTATTAGTTTATATGAAAATTAAGCTAATTCAAAAAAAATAAATAAATTAATTCTATGCAATGCTTCAGAAAGCCACATTCAAAGTGTTAGCACTGCACTCACCGTGTTGCACGTCATGAACCCAGTACAGTGTTCCTTAGTTCTAGTTTTTGGCCAGACACCGTTTTGCCCTAAATTACCAGCTCACTTGAGTTCAGCTGGACATGCATGCATACTACTACGTAGCAATGCCAAAGTTCAGAGAGTATAAGGATTTTTTTTTTTTTTCCACAGAAAACTGGAATATTATTAGATTTGCATTAAGTATTACTCTAAAATAATACTTAATATTATGAGTACTACTTAGTGCTGTTTGATCTGCAGAAAAACATTCATCAACCATATATCATATTTTAATACTACAAATCACAAATCCAACAAAACAAATTCTTGGTAAATAACCTTGAAAAAAATTGTCCAGTATTCTGTGATATATAGTTCATTTTCTAGCCACAGAAGACAGAAAGAGGTTGTTTTGAACGCACTTGCTTACAGTGAATTAAGAAACATAGAGGATATATTCCTGGTGTATAAACTGTAACATGCAGGGTATTTGTGGGAGCTGCAAAGCTATCCTAATATTTCTGTGGCTGGGTAATCAGTTAAATTTATTTCCATTAATATTCTCCCTGTAATGATACTCCTGTATCTAGCAGGTACTGTGAAGGTTTCTTCATTAATATTTGTAAGGCACGCCTGGAGTCCTTGATGAAGAAATTGAAACAGTAGGTAGTATTTTATCTTTATTCTTTGGTATCGGGCATGACTATGCAACACTGAGAGATCAAAACCTATAAACTATACAACTATACAGCTTTCTCTTCCTTATTTGAAAGTGGCAATACTGCCATAATTTATTTTTAGAAATAAGACTGTATTTGTTTTAGCTTTGCCAGATTAGCCTTCTTAATTCTAACAGTGCAGTCTCATAAATTCATCCCTTTTTGGGGGAGTATGTGTATGTATTTATATAGTAACACTATGGGAAACAAGAAGATGTTGCATCATGAGAAGTCTGTCAGATATAGAATAGAATTAGCTCAGATGGAAGGAACCTACAAAGATCATCAAGTCCAAATGCCTGGCCACTTCAGAGCTAACCAAAAGTTAAGGCATATTATTAACTAAAACTATAAATAGTTATATGTTACTATAATATAGTTCATCAATGCTATTATTCTGAGTGGGTGATCAATAGTAGACACCCATGACAATATCTGCTTTGCTGTCCACCCCCTTAACCATTACCCAGAGGCTCTCTATTGCATCATCTCTAACAGTAAGGGCTGCACAGTGCAATTTCTCCCTTACATGCAGCACAACATCTCCACCTCGCCTGCCCTGCCTGTCCCTCCTGAACAGCCAACAGCCTTCCATCCCAGCACTCCAGCTGTGAGGCTCATCCCACCAAGTCTCACTAATACCAATGATTTCTTAGTTCTGGGAAAGGACCAAAGCTTCCAGTTCATCCCATTTGTTCCTCATACTGCATGCGCTGGTATACAAGCATTTCAGATGTGCTCCTGAACCTGCAGCACACTCTGGAGTGGCACAGATGCTCCCATTAGCCTTGTCACCCTCAGACAGTGTTGCACCATCCCTTGGCATAACCTTGGTGTTCCTAATGGTACTCCACTTGAGAAGGGAGTCACTCTGTCTGCAACCCACTGCCATTTTTTCATGGTACTGCTCTTGATGCTGCACTTGCTACAAGGTCTTGGTTGATCTGACCTTGGAGGGTGAACTTGCATGGATGCCTCTTCTTCCCTCTTTTCACATCCCTTGTCTGCCATACCCAGAGCCTCATACCCATCCAGCAGTGGAAGCAGAGCAGGCACACGGGCTCCTCTTTTGGCTCCATGCAGTAACTTGTTTTCCCTCCTCGGTGTCCCTCAAGTTTCTGCTTTTATCCTGGTGCAGATCAGATTCCAGACGTGCCTCAGGAGTGGCTGCAGTGGGTTGGCACATGTGTGCCAGAGAGGGCAGAGCACGGCTCCATTAGCTACCACCTTTTTCGGCTCCCAGATGCTTCTCAGCCTCTCCACCTCCCCCTGAAGCTTGTCCCCTAGGCAGAGCAGTCAGGGCTGTGGCCCATGCCTGCTGGAGAGCTGAGCAGACCAGCAGAGCAGGCTGCCCACTGGCAGTGGGACAGAGCTCACCCTGCTTGTGTCAAAGGCCCTGGGCCTGGCTGGGTGCTATGCAGCTCCCTGACCATGGGGGGAACGAGCCGCATACGCAGTCAGCTGTGCCCAGCTCATGGCAGGACCTCTCATGACACCACTCGCCCACTGGCTGGCACCTCCACACACACAGGACAAGAGTGTCAGGGCTCAGAAACCCCCTCAGACACCTCCAGGACCTCACAAGCCTTGCACTCTGTTAAAAGCGACTGCTGCCACTGCCACCACTGCCATCTGTGAGTGGTGGCTTCCTACCGGGTCTACATTGCCTGCGATGGTAACTGGTTGAGTGCTCTCCCTGGCCTTACCTCATCCCACAAGCTTTCTTCCATCACATTCTTCTCCCTGTACTTCTGAGGGGGGTGAGAGTGCAGCTTGATGGTGCTGAGCTACCTACCAATGTTAAACTACCACATGTAGTTGAGGTTTTTGCTTTGCCTCTAGATCAAAGTGACAGAAATAGGTGCTTCTTGAGCATACCAGTGAGAAGTGCTTTGAGCTGTCTGGCTAAAGCCCAATCTTAAATTAATTTAGTATATTTCAAATTAATATAATAGCGCTGATAGGCTGAAAAGAACAGCTAAAATGATGTTGCCTATCCAATATTCACAAAGCTGCTGTTCTAAGGAAATGAGATCAAATAGAGAGGATTTCAATTTAAGTTTGAGTCTGAGTAGCTGCAAACACTGCAGATGTTGGAATTCAGACTCCAGACTTGGCATCCTCTGTTATCTCTGACCCTGCTTGTATGGGTTGAGCTAAATGCCTTCCTCTGAGAACCACATCAGTTTGGAGATCATCTCTTATATTCTCATCTCCCTAAATTAAGAGCTAGTGCTCATTCCCTCTGCCTTTGAATTCTGTACATTTTACCACAGCTTTGCTGTATCTCCCACTTGGAAGTCAGGCTCCTGTGGTTGCTGTCCAGGGTTCAGAGGATCAGATATGTGAGGTGGGAGCTGCTACAGGCATTGAACCATATGATCATTCTCAGCCAGTGGCTCATATGATCTCACTTTCCTTCTCCCTGCAAATAAAGAGTGCTTTGTTAAGTACTGCAGAATCAAAGGCTACATGCAGGCAGTTCCCATGGTATTGTGGGTTTTCAGTAGCTTGGCAGGAGGGGAAGTTAGCACCAAATATGCAGCTGTAACCAGCCTGCACCCTAGTCTGCATCACACAACTAACTACTACCACAGACCGTGAAGATTAGTGACCTTTTTCTTTCAAAACCGAGGGTCCTGGAAAGGAACTCAGATCTACCTGGCTGCCTTGTGGGGACTTAAAAGAGCAACTGGAAGCAAGGGCTAAAAAGAACCAGGAAGAGTCGGGAAGACAGCAGTGTTTTTTAGCCATGTTGGAGAAAGCTGGCTGAGTCCCTCTGACTCATGGGGAACAGAGTTTGTACTCACTAGCCATGTGACAAGGAGACATGAGAGAGACTGTCTTTTTTTCCAGACGTGATTTTTTGTACAGAGATCCTTTCACTTTACAGTAGCAACCCGGGATAAAAGTGGATCTTTTTTTTTTTTTTTTGGTTCTGTCTTGTCTCTTACCTTAAAAACAAACAAACAAATAAAAAATCTGCTTTTTCAGACAAGCAGAGCCTCTCCAACTCTCCAAAGACAGTGGCGGTCTGTGTCTCAGGTGCACCAGTCTTCCTTGCCCAAGCTCTGCAGCAGAACTGAGCAGCTATGCTGCCCTCCTCAACTTACTGTATTGTCCCAGCTTCACACCTCACTTTTGTCTCCTGAAATTGTTTCCATTTCTCATTGCTAACAGCGAGGAATTAAGATCTCTTTTTCTGGCTGCTATCTGACATGTGCTGTTGTTGCCAAGAGAGCAGCCCTTTTCAAACAGCACTTGGTCTTTGCTCTGTGCAAACACAATGACTAATTGATTTTGTAAACTGTGGAGCCTGCCGCTCCAAGGCTTATAGCAAACTCAGAAGTTCACATTTTGATACATACAATATATATACACATAAATATATACAATAAATATATATATATACAAGTATATACAATAAATAAATATATACAATAAAGCTTATTGTTAAAAACATAAAAAAATATATATAAAATAAAAGTGTCATTATTTTCAGGCCTTGAACAGTTTCTGCAATGGATGGCAAGAGCTGCCTGTGCTGATGGTATAGGCTCCAGATCTGAAAAGATCATCGCCAACTATATGAGGTGAAAGATGAGGAATTGTCCCACATGGCAGGGCAGGGAGATACTCTCTTCACAAGGACATACTTTGTGTTAGTAAGTAGCAGCTTCTACTAAAAGAAAACATATTACAGAACCACGTGATTATAACTGGGAATAGGGACTGCTAGCAATCATCCCTAAATGCAAAAACATTGCTAAATGTTCAATACAAACTGCCACACATAGGTAGAAGACCATAGAGTCTGAAATCATGAACCCCTATTTATAGACAGTATCTCCTTTTTTTTTTCTTTTTAACTAACCGAATTTTAGTAGCAATCCATCAGTTATTTTTCAATTCAGAAATTAAAGGCAAGATAGTCATTAGTTTTGGGAGCAGGTGAAATATTCTAACACTAAATCCTACTTTATTTCCTGCTTCTGAGCTCAATGTGCAGTTGCATTTCACCACTGACTTGTACATGGCAGCACGCTGATTGCATCCAGAGTTGGAGCATCTGAGAGTAAGTACCTATTACTGGTCTTTGAATGAGAAATTGATGGAAAATTTAGCTGCAGAAAGCTTGCATGGAGTGTCTTATATGGGAAAATCCCTTGAAAAGGACTAAAGAATCTTTTACATGTTCTGCTTTTCAGTAAGAGTCTTGGTGACTTGAATTGCTGATAGATATTTCAGTATAGCACAAGCAAGTGAAAACTTCTGTTTGACAGCAAAGTTAGAAAGTGACATCTAAATATACGTAGTCGTTATATTGTGTGATATATATACCTGTATAGCTAAAGCAGTGTTTCCTCTGGACTGTTTCATTAGAACAGAATGAACAGAGAGGGAGAACTGATAGCAAGTTGTCAGTATTAGGATGCATTGAAAAAAATAACGACTTAAACTGTTTCCCATTTGATGAAAACTTTAACATATGAGTGAAATTAAAAGACGTGGGGCATTAGTGTTTGTAGTTGTCTTTCTTGCTAACTTTGGGAATATTAACTAATGATGCATAGAAGTGAAAACATCCTTTGTTTGCAGAACTGTCTTTGCCCCTCAAAATCTGTAATGGGCTTATTTGTACACTTCTGGTATATATGGAAACTAAGTAGTTATAACAAAAATGCAAACCTTTGTTGAAGTTGATAAGTGCATGAAAGTGTTTGAAAAGTATTGGAAACTGAATAAAAATACATCAGATTGATGACTGTAGGTGTCACTCTCCGGGTGAGAAGGTATGTCCTCTTTCTTATTCTCTCACTTCTAAACAGAGAATATTTTTTTCTTTTTTCTTTTTCTTTCTTTTTTTTTTTTTTTTAATGTTTTCAATGTGTATAATAACACAAGGAATTTCTTTAAAATATTGCATGAAATGATTAAACCATCAGGAATTTGAAAATATATCTGAACAGCCAGAATGCAAAGCAGAGCAGATGCTAAAATCCATTATAGATGGCTTTGGTGTACTTTTTGTAACACTGCCTCTAGACACTTAAATTTTGGTCTGACTGTATGAGCATGCACATGAAATGAGTTAGTGGCCACTGTAATGGAAGCTGAGTGGAATACTAAAAACCCACTTTCATCTGTCCTGATCCACATAGAACATTTTCCAAGAGAATGAAATAAAGTAATAAAGCAGAGCAAATCCCTGGAGCATAGCGTCATTTGCCACATAATAAATAACTGCACCGTTACATATGCTTATGTTCTTCCAGTAGTTAATACTGTGTGACCTTATGGATATAACAAAATAGAGTTTGGATGCACATAAATTAATGAAGTGAGATTGCGAAATGGATCTTTTCTCTTTTGGGGAGAGAACTGCCCATGTGGTTTGCTGCTTCCAAGCTGAGAGAGATTCCCCACTCCTCCCCTGCTAATTCAGTTACTGTAAGGAAGCCCCTACATTTGTCCATACATTTGTATGTCTGTTGGTCTATACCCTACCCCTTCTGTGTACCGGTCCAGAGCATGCAAGAGCAGAGGGCAAAGAGCAAGAGGCCTACAATAACTTCTCTAGCACAGGTTTTCCAAGGGGGCCTTGCCTTGACAAACCCTGCAATTTTATTTCCTTTTGCCAGTTTATCCTCCTTCAATAGCACAAGGTATTTAACACTTTTTTTGTGATGAACAAGCTTGACTTAAAGAGAGCTTAGCAAGCTTTGCTGACATCAAAGTATGTGGGACTGAAATGGCTCATTGTGTAAAATATTATTGTTTTTGTTGTAAAATGTTGTAAAATATCGATGCAATAATGAAGATAAAAGAATGAATAACCGTTTAATCTAATAAAATGTGTGACCTGGGGATTTCCAAGGCCTGGGGATATCATTATAATGAGAAAAATGGCCAAACAAGTTGAATGTAAAAGGAAGAAGGTACAATAGCTTTTTTCTTTTTTTGAGGGAATGCACGACTACTTCCCTTTGTACATTTTTGGGAGAGGCACTGTTACACACTGGAGTGCGATACACAGCACCTGCGCAGAGCTAAAGGCTGATGGACCAGCTTACACACAGTGAAAAGATCATGCTGAGACTCAGTTCAAGATATTTTGCTATTACAAGTACAAAAGTAAGGCTGTCAAATTTTCCTTTGTCCTCGAGTCAGAGTGACTTTATTGGGAGTAATAGGCAGCATAAGGATTCTGTTTTTCATCCTGCAATTGATGGTCAGAAAGAAGACTGGAAAAGTTAATTTAATTTTGTCTTCAGAATTAACTCTTTTGGGAATTGTTACATTATGTTTGTCCCATAATCTATAATCCTTGCTCAGTGGATTGAAAGAAATCTGATTCTCATGTATTTATCTGGGTGAGAGTGGGATTGTTCTGCACTGTCTGGTAGCTTCATTAGTGTGTTGGGAATGCAAGATCTAGCCATGCTGTTCCTCCAAGAGAATAATATGAGATTCATACAAATCAATGGAGACAATGGATGGAAGGATTTTCTCAGTATGCTTGTGTGGAAAGAGAACCTTAGGAGAAGTGTAGACAAGCAATATTCCTTCAGGTATTTTACCATAAAAGTAAGCTGGTTTTGACAGAATTTGACCTCATTGTGCACAGAAACTGGGGAGTTCAAGCAGGTCATAGATTTAGTGCTTTGAGCATCTTGTGTGGCTTTGATAAGGGAAAAAATGTGACCTACTTCTCAGCATTACTTTGTGCTGAATAAATCCCCTTGAGTTCTGTTTTCCCCCTCTGTTCCCTTGGATAAGTGGACTGGGCAACGAAAAGCCAACACCCCCAAACTGATTGGTCCAGCGAAATTTGGAGTGGCAAATGGTGGGAAATGCTTGGATAGATACAGCCCAGAAAACAACAGTTTTCAGAACTCACTGGGAAAGCCAGTTGTGGTATGTATTTGTTAATGAACATAACTATATAAACATATAAAGGGGTTCCAAAGCCTTTAATGGAAAGGATGGAATTTTTTTGCTCTTTGGTTGCTTGGTCTTGAGTCCTCAGATTTATGAGAAATAAAAATAGGCAGAATCTGCTCTGTGTGACGGCCCTAAGGACGTCACCAGCCCTGACTGTCTGTGCCTAGCTTCCCCTGGAGCCTCGTCCAAGACCCCATTTCATCCCAGCCCTGGCACTCAGCCCTGGCTGGAACCGTGCTGGAGCTGCGCTAGCCTCCAGACCCACTTGTGGCCCTGCCTCCCAGACAGATCTGTGCTGCATCCCTGCCTCTGGCCTCATCCCTTCTTGCTCCAGGATGGACCTCCTGAATGGACCCTGGCCCTGGTCCATCCTGTGCCATGCCTGGGGCTGACTAACAGGAAAGAGCCTCTGTTCTAAAAGGGCTTGTGTTGTGTCCCTTTACAAATATATTCCTCTTCTGAAGAATTTTGCATAAGTCTTTCGTTTTTGGCTATTTATCGCTGACTGCAGCATTTTTCCCAATAGATTTATGTACACACAATAATGATGTTTGGTTTTATACTTCACTCTAACATAAGCAAATCATGCAGGATCAAGCTGGCTCTGTCCAGTAATCCACCTTCAACACTTCCTATTGTCGCTGGACCAACCAAGTAGTCTGGATGTTTAGTGTACGCAATTTGGGTGCTTCCTTTGGTGTTTGTTTGTTTTTTTTTTCCTATCTCATAAAACTCAGCATTAAAATCCTCAGCTATGACTTACTAATAGGAGAAATTATGTCTGTAGAGTTTCCAGGCACAGGAGATGCAGAGAGATTAATAAGTCAAAGATTTGTGCTGTTTGTGGAATTTCAGAAGCCAGGTGTGCAGTCTGATATTTTCCAAAAGGTCAAATGCATATACTTACTACCCACGAAAGATTTCATATTTGAGTATTATGATAGCACTTTACAGCAAGTGAGCAATAAAAACCTGACAGTTAATGCATATTTAGAAAGTTGTGTTCATCTTGCTTGGCTCTTCTGCAGGTGATTAGTATGGCTGTATCCACTAATCTTATGGTCAAGGGAACTTTTCCTCCAAATTGTTGAGACCTGCAGGGAGAAGAGCAGTCTAAGTTTGACCTTCCACGGTGTCTCTCAAGGTCTTCCACACTGTATAATTCCCTATTACAAGAAGAAAATTGTCAACACATTTTCAGAGTAGCTGTAAGGAGAAGTGGATGGGCTATTCTGTTAGCATGGGAGCTCTTGCTTGGAAAAAGAAGAACCTGTATACTCTTGATTGTTCTTTGTGTGTATTGGAGCTTCCTACAAGTTTATCTACCCCCAGCAACCTAAAAATACAACCAACAAGCTAAAAACAGATTCTTCTATAGAGACTGAACATTAGTTTAAAAAAAATGTAAATTGAACACTTTCCTGCAATCTGGCACTTTTTTTTTTTTTTTTTTTTTTTTTTTTTTTTTTTTTGATACGGTTAACTTGCTGCAGTGTGAATTTGCACACATTTCTTTAACTTGTTTCGGGGAAAGAAATTCATCTTAAATTCACTCCATGATGGAAACTTTTAAATCTTTTTAAAATCTTTTTTAAAAAGCCTTTAAAGCTTTTTTAAATCTATAAAGCTTTTATAGGATCATATTCTATAGAAACTGTCCAATGTGCTAATAAATATTTGTCATTTCTCTTCCTGCAGTACATGATGACTGTGGCTGCTGATCTCTTGCTCCAGGCATCAAGTTTTTTAATGGGTAGTGAAAACAGTCTCATGTCTTCTGGGCTAAATGTCTCTTGTGTGGTTGCCTGCAGTGTAAGGGGGCTTTGTGACCCTGGGAATCCCTTCTGTAGTTCTATATGCTGTTCCATGCATATAGATGAGGCCAGAAGCCTAATCCTTCAAGTGAGTTACAGTGGAGAAACTCCATACATTTGATTACAATAACTTGAAGAGTAGAGACTTGCAGACATTGGAATGTGAGTGAAGAAACTTAAAAAAGAATGAAACTTAAAAAGAATGAAAATCTTGTTCACAGAAGAAGAGAGTGAAAAGGATGTTAAACAAAGAAAAATACACTAGATAGATAAACTGGTAGATAAAAAGCAAGAATGAAAATAAATGCAAATAAAAGATTATCTTCTCCAATTCCAGAATAATAAATCATATACATACATCACCACATTTTCTATTTTCTTGGCAGTCATCATTCAACTATGTAAGATTAAGTCAGGGGACTTGTCTAATAACCAAAAAAATGTGAACCTTGCTTCTCCAGTGTGTAGCAGCATCAAGCTGTCCAAAATTCAGGATTTCCTGGAGCCTTCTGACTCATTATAATGTTATCCATTTCGCTGTAGTATGTTGGAGGTAGAAGAAACTCATCTAATTCCATTTTCTGTCACAGAAGGAGATTTCAAAGTGATGGAGAACATTTTTGAGAATCTTTCAGTTATTTTGGACATACTTGACAACTTGAGGCTTAGAAGACCACTTGGGTGAGTATTTGACTAGTTAAATTTACTTAAATTTACTTACATGTTCCATCTTCCTGTTCTCTAAGCCACATGACCAAATCTAGAAGCTGGATAGCCACAATAATCCAATGCCTTGCCTAAGCACATAAGATCTGCTCTTAGCCATGAATTTTGGTTGATGAAATGGCAAGGAGCACAGAACTTCTGCAGCCATGGCTGCAGCTGTGTATTAAAAGAAAAAAAATAAATAAATCTCTCCATGGCAAAGACAGTGAAGAAAGTAAACTTGTAGCGTTGGGAAAGCTGTGGATGTAGCTGAACTGAAAAACTGTGGGAGTCAAGATCATCAGAAACTGGTCTATTTTCTTTAACCAAGCCTAATTAGGCTGGAAATCTTGCAAGATTTAGGTTTCTTGCAAAATTTCCATTAATATGTGGTTTCTGGCTCAGGAGGAAATACTATGAGAACAGTCTTTTCATGGACATTTAAGTAGTAAATTTTGGTTGGAGCCAGAAGCACAGAACATGATGAGGTGTTTGCCAAAAGGGAATTGGAAAAGATAAGCAATTTTAAACATTTTAAGGCAGAAAAATAATGATGGGACTTAAGCCTCAGAGAAAATTCAAACTGGTTCCTATATTATCTGAGCAATTTTCCTCCCCTTTGTAAGATGGTGGTAATGTCACTACTGTCTTTGTTGTGCTTTGAACTGGATCATTAAACCTTAGTATAGTTCTAGTACAGCTGTTCATTATGAGTATTTTAAGAGAAGATTTTGAGGACAAATATATTCAGCCTCTGATTTTCTTCCTTAATATATCTTCACGTCCTTCACATGCTTACTTTCTCTTGAGCTGTCTTGTATACTCACTCATGAGCACAAATATAACCTTACAGTCATTAAAAGACTTTCTTTGGACTTTGCTTCACTGTTCTGCCAGAAAATATCATAGCTTTGTATCTTAGCCTGTAATGCTAGTTTTTGAAGGGAAACAATATTTCTCCGTAGGGTGGGGATCTATTGGTGTCACGTCACAGTGAAGTTTCCTTGAGCTTGCAGCATATCTTCAGAAGTACTAACTTTTATAATATTATTCTTGGATGTCAGAAGTCTTCTGCTTTACAGGAATTGATGAGGAAGAAAGTGTTCCTTCCCAGAGGTTTCTGCAAGCCTACTGTATGGAGTGATAAAACTAGCTCAACAGAAATAATAGTACATGTAGTTTCAGTCTTTTAGATAAAAAGCAGTTTTGGTCACTGGTGAGAACTGGAATTCAGACTAGCTTGTAATTTATCTTGGAATAAATACTTAGGCAGAATAAAAATGCAATTGTAAACTGTATCAACTCACTATATTTCGAACAATGTTGTTAAGCTGAGGATCATAATAGTTGGTATACTATATGCATACACCCATGTCACACTCAGCTCATCTGGATTTGCTTGTCTGTTAAAGAAAAGACTACTTACAACAGCAAGATGAAATATATTTCCACCTGCTCTATTCAGTAGGAGAAAAAGCATAAAAAGTTAACAACAGCAAAACTGCATCACTGGAAAAGATTTTCCTACTTTGGAATAGTGTTACAGAGTACCAGTCACAACTGGTTGTTTGATCCTCTGTAATACTAAATACATGTTAAACATGCTTTGACGAGGCCAAATAGTTTTTAACTGCTTTTATTATCTATCAACCGAATACTTTCAGGTTTTGGCTTATGTTATGAAAATATTCTGTGTTGCAAAGGTTTTATGGAGGAGGGTCTTTTATTTGACTAGCCTGCATGAGTCTTCTGTAGCTACCAACATTCGATAAAGGTAGGTAGATTAAACCAAATGATTGCTGACATCACAAACCACACGGAGTCATCCTGTGCCTTCTGTCATTCTATCAATTCAGGTCTACCCAGACCACAGTGATAACATGTACTTTAATTTGTTGCCTGCTCGAAGTATGCCCTGTTTAGTTCCCTGAAAGAATAAGACAGATGATTACACTGTCCCTAGCTATCTGTATCCCTGTTCTCCCTTTGATTTTTTGTCAGACTTCAACCAAGTTTATCAGAGATTAAGAAGTCTATAACAATTACTGTAAACTTCATAAAAGTGAGTTACTCGAATGTTTCTACTCAGATACTTCTTATATTTTTATTTCCATATAAGACATCATGAAACCCATTGAGAAGAAATACCCAGAGCTGGGAGGACCAGGAGCACACCTGAAAGAAATTAGACTTAAAATTAACCCTGACTTAATAGACTTAGTACTGTTGCTTATAACACCACTTGTTCTTAAGGTACTTTGCAACAGCTAGCAGTAGATGCTGCAGATCTTGTCTTCCTTCTTTTCTTGATTGTATATATCATTATTCCTGTAAGACAAGGAAACAAAGAAAGGCTGAATGAAACCAAGGTCCAGTATTTGGTTTTGTTCACTTCTTGAGTAAGGTCAGAG
The DNA here is from genome assembly GCF_964035555.1 of Netta rufina. Classification (NCBI taxonomy): domain Eukaryota; kingdom Metazoa; phylum Chordata; class Aves; order Anseriformes; family Anatidae; genus Netta; species Netta rufina. The sequence goes on along the minus strand of NC_140124.1, from coordinate 71,237,191 downwards.
CTAGCAAGGAAAAAGCAAAATAGTTTCTTGTCTTGTTCCTTGTTCTAAGGAGTGTTATCACCATTATCCTGTTTCCTTTTCAATTTTGAAGACTTAATGTGTAAAAGGTCTGGACTTTCAGAAATGTACAATGTACTTCTAAATAAAGTGAGCAAAGAAGTGAATTTTGAGAGTGTAAGATGTTCTTTTTCTCACCAAAACTATTTTCTTCCATTCTGTGAGAGGTTACTTTATGTGTGATATCACAAAGCAGAATTCCAAGGGCAGGAAACTCTCCCCTAGAACTCCCCCCCACACCCCTGCTAGTTTTTTCCCCACTATGCAAGATTTCTAATTCTGGTAGAGCATGATAGCTTCCTCTAATGGCTTTGACACAATCCTAACACAAAAATAGCTTTCATCACTGTGCAGTCCAATATAAACAGCCCTAGAAAACACCTTCCAGACTTCCATCAGTCACTTGATATTCCCTTTGGACAACATTTTTGCTTTAGTGGAGTTGCAGAGAATCTATGAATTTGTCATTTACTTGTTTGAATTTTATACTGTACCTTTAACCCTGCAAGTAATATTATTCCCACTGGAAAGTGTGGTTACTGCTCTAAGCATTACTTAAGCAAGCAAGATTTCCACACCCCTTCCTTCTCCCAGCACTATGTACTTCTTACCCAGAGTATCCTAGATTTTTGTACAGTTTTTCCTTTTAGTGCTTTTAAATTAACATGCCTTTCATTGATATTATAGTCTCAGACTAAGCGTGGATGCAGGCATTCTTGAACTGAGTGTAAATTTTTATCCGAATTTTGGTTTTGAACCAAAGAAAAATAGTTTATTGAAATCCCATTCTCACAAATAAAGTTAAAAGTGAGTTAAAAGTGGATAGAGATCAAACTTACAGATTGTTAGACTGCTTTGTAAAAGCTTTGTGTATGTTATGTTGTGAATACTAAGACTTTGTGTCTTTACATTTATTTCCTTTCTCCTGATGCCTTTTTACAATGTAGTCCTAATGACAGTTAATAAAAGAAAGGGGAAATAAATATTTGTGAGAGAATTTGAAGTGAGTTTTAGCCTTTAAATCAAATTATCTTCTAGAGTCACAAACTAATCAATTGCCTTTCTGTTCTTTATTATTCAAGCTGGAACTTGTGATTTACATTTTTTAGTGTGTTTTGTTTTGTTTTAAAATTTGACATTATTTTTATTCAAAGGCTTTAGAAAGACATAAAATTAGCATATAGTAAAATGAAGTGCTGAACTTGTACCGTTGAGAAAATGAGCTGTAACACACCCACATATATCATGTCTTGTGCTGAAGGCTGAAAATAATCCTGTTGCAGGATTTGGATGAAGATGTTGGAGCCATTACTCTACTTTGAGGGAAATTATGTTTTATCAGAAAACTATATAAAAGTAATCACAGGTAAAGATGGTGATGTTACATCTGGAAATGTCAGTCATAATGAGAAGACCACCTTTTACTGTATACCTTGTCTTGGGTGCTGTGGTAAGGAATGCTGATCATCCTTTAGACCATATATCTGATAGTGTATTAGCAAAATATTTCATATCACATTTGATCTCAGTGCTGCTATTACATTCTACAATAGTGTTGGAGGAATTTTAAATCATATTTTAGGTGGTGTTCTGGAAGATTGATAGCCAAACCAGAACAGAGTTTATACATAATGATGTTGTCAGGCAATAACAAGGAGTCAATTATTTAACATCTTGTGCTTGTTATCCATTTAAATCACATAAAAACATAAGGGGGTGTGAGGTGGAACTGAATCACTTTTCCCTGCTTGAAACATTGGTTAGGATTTAAGCAAAGAGAACTAGGAGAGGTGATTGATGGGGATAAACAAGATCTGAGAAACCTGAACACATAGTTGGGGAAAAAACACCTCCAGAACAACAGCCCTACTAGTGGCAGAGACAGCTACTTGCTACCTATCTCTCATTATTCCAGATGGCAGGCAGGTTGCTACAAGGTATGTTTAAATTCCAAAATCTGTCAGCTGTCTCCAGTTTAATAATTAATGTTTTACCTGACGAAACATTAAGATCAGGCTTTGGTGCATTTAATTGCCATATCATTGTCATTCCCAGCTACTTACCCCTGTTGTCAATGACTCCTACCTCTTTTATAGTATAAAGCTTACAACCATCAACCCCAAAACTTTTCTGCTGTTTTTTCTTAATTATTATGTAGTATTTTTAGTGCTTGTTTCAGCTCTCCAATGGCCTGTATGGGCGAGGAAACCTTGCCCAGCTTACTTTACTGGTTGGTTAAGGAGATATGCTATGTCTGAATGCTGAGAGTTGATTCTACGCTCTCCTCTTGTTTGCATTGTAAAACATCTCTCCTGTATGGACTGGACTCTACGTGAATATTGCAAGGAAGAGAAGGTGACCTGTAATGCTCAACAGATGGCTTCAGCCCACACTGTATTTTTAGAGAAGGAATTTTCTGGGCTGCTTTCTTCCAAGCTGATCTACTTTAGCTACTCAGAAAACAGCTGTGATAGTTCTTAAATACTATTTACTGACTGAAACTATGTAATATTATTAGAAACATTTGTAAGTACTGAAAACATAACAATGCTGAGTGATCTGGCATCTTCATGAAACAGCTGGCATTCTGGTACCATTCTCTGAGCTATGTTTTTCAGCTGTGAATTGTGATTAAAAGAGAAAAGATTGAGTACGACAGTGAGAATGGTTCCAAGGGTACTGATAAAGATCTCCTTTCTTGTCTGGAATTGCCCTTTAAGCCCCAGACTCTTAATCAGCAGCAAAAGGAAGCAAAAGCTTCCTTCCCTGACTAGACCTGATTACAACTAAGATGTGAGAGTGTCTTTCACAAAATACTCCCGTCACAATCTGTGTAAAAATTGCTTAAAAAAAAAAAAAAAAAAAAAAAAAGCAAGCTTGGTCTTTTGCTTCCTTCAGTTGTTAGACTAAATAATAAGAGACCAGCACCCTTTCTGATGATCATTTTCATGAACACAAAGCTGCCCCTGTTTCACCAAGATAAAGCAGCTCTGGCAGTGTGTGTTCTGTTGTGTTAGATACAGATTATCTTATTAAGATGATGGCATTTCTGCAGGTAGTCTAGATTTTAAAAGTGAAGTCTACTCATTTTTATAGGAAAATAGTCCAAATGAAGTTTTCTGGGAAAGTTTTCAATTCCGTATTTCCTGTGGAATTAGGACCTTTGTCCTAAAGTGGGCTTCATACCATGTTGTGAGTTGTGTCATTTTTTAACTTGATGAAAGCCAAGTAAAGGGCATAAACTTCTATCTAACTTCTAAGAGGAAGAGGCAGGAAAAGAACATAGGGCATGCTGAGAACCATAGGCACATCTATACTTCATTACTGTAAAATAGCCTCTAGCCTTCCCAACGCTAACAGAGCCCAAAGACAAAGAAGCTAATGGAAATGGTGACCAGATCAGAAGAAAGATGAATCCGTATGGAAATGGACTTTGTGAAAGGAGTGAAGGAAGAATGATGAGAACTGGGATCAGATACAGTAGCAGAAGGTAGTCAGCTGCTGAGATAGGACAATAAGCTTTACGTTTTGAGTGTGTGGGTCAGGAGGTTGCTTGAATTCTCTTTTGAACACACAAAACAATGAGCTAAGAGGTAGGTAAGTAATCTGGTCTAAAAGAATAAAGGCTAGATGTTATGTGGCATGGCATCTGCGTGGCAACACTGAGGGGATCTTTTATTCCAAGGTGTCATGGTTTTGGCTGGGATAGAGTTAACTGTCTTTGTAGAGGCTCACATGATGCTGCACTTGGGATTTATAATGAAAATAGTGCTGATAACACATGGATGTTTTAGTTGTTACAGAGCAGTGCTCACACAGAGCTAAGGCCTTTTCAGCTTCTCATGCTACCTTGCCAGTGAGGAGGCTGGGGGTGCACCAGAAAGAAAGGGATATTTAAAGTTATGGATTTTGTCTTCCCAAGGAACCCTTACAAATGATTAGTTCTGCTGTCCTGGAAGTGCCTGAGCACCTGCCTGCCAATAGGAAGTAGCGAACAAATTCTTTGTTTTGTTGCACATGTCTTTTGCTTTACCTAATAAGCTGTCCTTATCTCAACCCATGAGTTCTCGTACATTTACCTTTTCGATTCTTTCCCTTGTCCTACCTGTGGAGGGTGAGTGAGTGGCTTTGAGTGCCAAGCTGCCTGCTGGGTTAAACCATAACACATAGTTAGTTAGGAATTTTGGTGTTTTCAAAATGTCCTGGCTGTGAATCCTATGAAGTGGTGACAATAGTACGTTTAGGCACTTGAGAATGTCTTCGATTGTGTCTCCCAAGAAGAATGATTTTGTGGGTTATAACGGATAATCAATACTCAGAATATGAGTCAGACTGTCATGGACAACTCTGAACACATAGCAAGAACCGTAACTCAAAGCAGTTGTATTTTGGAAAATTTACTTAGGATTGCATGTGGCCATACCACTGCAAAGAATAAGAAATGTCTGTAAATTTGGTAAGTCTGAATTGTAATGTGTGTTGTTCCCACATGTCTTTCTTTTTTTTCCCCATAGTCACTGAGCTCAGAACTACAGTCCTGAATATGTCTTTCCTAAAGGAAAAACATGTTCTTCTTTTGTTTGCCTATCCTTGTTATTTTTAAAACATTTGGCAGCTTCTAAAAACTGCCACATGGAAGACAAAAGAGTTATAGTCTCTGATGTATGACTGATGAAGTAATAACTGTAGTCATGTCCATAAGAGTAGGAGCATGGAGCTGTATCCAACTTCAAGTGCTCGTCTGGGGCACACTTGAATGTTGTGTTAAATTAGGTTGGCTGCTGAGTACCTCAGACCAGTCTGTGAAGCCTCTTTTCCTGTGAAAGTTTGCTAGCTTTGATGTTCTTATCTACAGTGTTTCCAAAAGGTAAAGTCTACCCAGGGAACTTCGACATCTAAAATTAAGTGTGAATTTAAAACCATATAAATACCCTCTTTTTCTTGGAACAATTCCAGTGGTCTTCAGGGTAGTTATTTTGGTTTTGCAAAAATCGGTGAATTTTGTGGATTTGTTTGCACACTCTGCATTTTTGTTCCTGACAAGTTCTCTTAGCTTGCAGTTAATATTCAGGTTAAGTGCTGGTGAAAACACTTTATTTAAATATTAATCAGAAAGAGTCCAAAGAATACATTTCAAGTATAAAAACCTGACAGTTTAAGATCCTGACCCAAATAAAATATTTAAATTAAGCATGTTTGTCAGTGTGATATGAAGAAGATTTTAACTTTGCGGTGAAACTTATTAGCTCAGACAGTAAATGTATTCACATGATGGGAACAAATTTGGTATAACCGAGATGCTGATGTTCATTATCCCTGCCATGTTGTGTAAGATGCTTTAGGCAGTCTGCACTGTTCAGCCTAAAGTAGAGTGGAGGTAGAGTATGCATAATTCCAAGTAAACTTTTTCACATCTATTTGTGTTTGCTGCTTGTCCTTCAGTTTTAAACCAAAGGACAGAAATGGAGTGTTTTGGAGTCAGTGAGGAAAGAGCAGAGAAATAATGAAATGAGCAGGACAGTTTTCAGCTGGAAACTAGAAGGTGCAGGTTTTACAGGTGGATGTGGGACGTTCTTTATACATGGTCGTGCAAAGTGGAACAATATTCAAGACCTGATACCAGGGCTCCAAAGGGCAGTGAGTTTCAGTGAGTACGGGAGTGATGCTGACAGTGATGTTTACTTACACAAGTGTAGTGTTGCTTCTGTGGGTTTTAATCAAAGTTAGATGCATGAATACAGATGTCACTAGGAAAGAATTTGAAATGTTCAGGTTGCCAGAGGTTATAAAAGAAATTAATAAGGGGTGATAATGTGATTGGTCACATGTTTGCTCTCAAAGTATTTTTTCCCAAGACAGCATTAGTCTGGGTTATTCTTCCCTCCCACAGCAGGAAGTGTCCATGATTATTTTGACTCTTCAGTGTTCAGTGTAATGCAGGGCTTGATTCATAGCAAAAATCATAATTTTTTTATTATTATTATTATTATTTTTAACCCATGTATCCAACTGTCATTCATTAGCTTTGGGTTTGGAAGGCTTATTGGTATGAAAGTAAAAGATTATGCAACGAAATATATACCTGCAGGGTGCCACTGCTTGCCCTTGCTTTTTAAACTTACTATTCAGAAAAATTATTGAATTCTCTTTCTCCACAAATTATCTTTCTCCACAGAAGATAATGGATTGCACAGACATCACTGGATATAATGGGGAGGCTATAGACGTGCCAATGCAGGGAAAGGTTAGCTTTCAATGTTCATTTTTAGTAATTGCATTCCAAGCTAAATTTAGAGGGTCTTCTTTATGACAGGCTTTCCTGACACTGGTAAAGGGTTAGTTAATTGTTACATTTTGGTAGCCAGGATTTTATATAAGCTCCTATTCCCCAAATGCTTATATTTGCCAAATGTAACTGAGATTGGACTTCTTTTGGGTATTTTTCTAAGAAAAAAAATGTTCTTTAAGCATCAACTTAATTAATGCAGTTGTTTCTATGAACAATACCAGAGAAAAAGAAATCATTTTATCCATTAAAAAAGAAGCAAATTGGAGAAGATTAAGGAGAAGACAAGAAGAAAGAGGAAAGGATGATATAGGAACAGGGATCAGAGTGGGGAGGTAGAACAACAAAGAAAGAGAAAAGGAATGATGCAGATATGAGCAGACAGAAACAGAAGTAGTCTGAGAAGTGGCATAAAAGAAAGAAGGCAGTGAGAAACTAGCAATTGGACTACGCTCTCTACTACTGAAGAAGCTTAGCAAAAGCCATGTGCATCTCCTCCAGTGATCTGCCTGAACAGAGATGAGTGATCTGCTGTGAAAATTACTGTTGGCTCAAATGGCAGAGGTCTGTGCCATGATATTAAAATTCCAGTGCTGCTTATAGGCACTGCTAGGATTTTTTTTTCTAACATTTGGAAAAAGCCATACAAAATACTGCACCTGAAGAATATTAAATCTGTAAAATCAATCTCTCTTCAAACATGCCAGAAATACTGTTACCTCTACTGTTTTAACATGATCATCTAGTTTGCATACATTATCATAGTTTCTAACTAGAGCACAGTAAGATTTTTCCCCTCCTATGGTTCCATAGGTTTTCCTAATATGAATTATATTTTAGAGACTTTCAGATTTTTTTCAATATATCGAGAACTATTAGTAGAACCTGCTAGAGACATCACTAGTATTTTTACAGGACTAAAGACCTCTCCTGCTATAATGCAAATCTGAGCCAAATTTGTCACAAATTTCTTCATTGAAGGCAAAGGTTTAGTTGAATCACAAGAAAAATGTTCTCTGTGAGAAATAAGTTAGAATTACTTCATTTTCCACATAGGATTGAACTTTAAGAAATGAAAGTTCAGAAGTCTTACAATAAAAAAATAAAAAAAATATCTTGTCGAAAATGGCTCTTATAAAAGTTATTTGGATCTCTTCAAACTACCATGTCCCACAGGCATATCAGAAGATCTCTACAGCTTGTAGGGATTTAGTAAAGTACCAGCTTAAATGTGAGGTAAAGAATGCTTAATGTCTCAGCTTTCTCACAGATTACTGTACATTTTCCGTGGCTGCTAAAATTTTACTAATTAAAACTGTGGTCAACATACTCAAAATAACATGTATACTAATGATAATAAAGAGAGGATTGTTTATTATAGTTTAAAAATAACACTACTAAATAAATGGCAAAAGGACATTGTTCTTAATTATATAAATCATTCTTTCACTTGAAGGCTTATAATGGTGCTAATGCTAGCCCATTGCTGAAATCACTCCTACTATGAATTTTTAGTACCTATGACTTTCATTAGGCCAAAATCCTTGAGTAGGTCGTAATCACTCATAATCACAAATTTGAAGCAGCTTTGAGACACCTATAGCAACTACTCCTTTAAAACCCAGTAGGTCCTAACCTTAACTTACCGTGCTTAGTACACAACCACTGTTGATTATAATTGAGTAATGTAAATCTTAAATATAAATTCAGCATCTTTACAGAGGTAAAAAGGCCAACCTCACCCCCCACCATCACCACCCAACTGGCTCATAACTTCAAAAACAGGAGATATTTGAAAGTTAGGGTTTTGTTAAGTCAAACCTAAAGGGAGTAAATCTTCACAGGCTACAGGGAGGTTACTGAAGGACAGCATACTGGAAGAACAGCAGTAGTGCATACCACCTGTTAAGAAAGGCTTTAATAAATGTAAAAAGGAAGCAAGCATGTCGAATCAGCACAATAAGGATGTTGTTAGAATGAGAAGACATCTTTCAAAAAGCTGGAATTGTATCCAAATGAGGAAAAGACAAAGGGTCGTAAGTTCTGGCAGCTTAATTGTATGAATGCAATAGTGCATGTCAAAATAGAGTTCAAGAAACAATGAGAAAAAAAAGGATCAAATGAATACTAAATATTTTTTCAACCATCCAAAAAGCAGGAAGCATACCAGGGAGGCTGCAGAACCAAATGGTGCTCATGGCATTATAGGAGCACTGAGAGGGCAAGACCACTCCTAAGAAGTCAAATGAATTCTTTGCATAAGCTTTCACTGTGGTCTAAATTGTAGATGCATGTTGGACAGGGAGGATATTCCTCAGATTGTATGTCTGAAATTCCAGTGGCTATAAACTTTGTGAAAATGCTGCCAATACAAAAACTAACAGATAACCAGTGATGGACGGTGTTCGCCCAAAAGCTCTTGGAGAAGTCAAGGATGAAATATCTGAATTGCTCATGGCAACGTATAACCCCTCAGTTTAAAACTATTTTGATACATGAGGATTTGACAAATGGCAAATGTTATACTAGTTTTTAAAATGGATTCCAGAAAGAATGAAGGGAACTACAGGCCTGTAGCTTGACATTTACACCCACCAAATCAGTTAATCTCCAAGAAAGAAATGAATTAGTGGTCATGTGAATATATGGGATCTCTGTGTGAAGATGCAAATGGCCGGTTGATACTGTCAGGCTAGCTTCCTTTAAAAGCTCTTGGGGGTCCAAACAGCCATGGGGTCAGGCATGGATTGACTATGTGACAGGATGCAGGGGATAGAAATAAAAGGTCAGTTATAGCAATTGAAGAGGTCACAGAAATCCATGGGGGTCATGCTCAAAACGGTTCTGCTGAAATGACTCAGGAGGCTGAGCACAAATGAGAGAATAAACTATCAAGTGAGATGATTTACTGAGGATATGAAATTGCTCAGTTTATAAGATTGAAGAGAAATGGTGAAGATGTGTAGGAGGATTTTTATGAAACTAACAACTTGGCAATAAAATATGTGATAAATTTCAGTGGAGGCAAAGGTAAGGAGGAAAAATCCCCATTTCACCAAAAATAATGGCCTCTGGGATGATCAAAGATGTTTAGAAGTGCAACCTTTGGATTATAGGCAGCAATGACATGGAAAGTGTTGATTCAATGTCTATTCATCAACAGTTGAAAACAAATAAATAAATAAAAATTAAACATCATTTTAAAAAGGAAAGAAAAGCAAAATCTTCCCATTATTTTCTATGCATAAAGCCATTGTTTACACATACCATTAATGCCACATTCAGTTCTGCTTCCCGTATCATAAGGAAAGGTTGACTAAAACTGGAAAGGGCCCAAAGAAGATCAGCAAGGATGATCAAATATATGCCAGAAGAATGACCAGGGTAGGTTTTTTCAGTTTAGAAAAGGGCTTACATGGCAATATGATAGAAGTCTTCAGAATCACATATTGAGTAGAAGTAAGCATAAGGATTGACAGCTCACTGTCTCTTGCATTACAAGAGAGGCTTCTAATAGGACCTGGATCCAAAACAGATAAAAGAAAGTGGTTCTTGGCACAGTGGATGATAGACATATCGAATTCCTTTACAAGGGGTTTTGTGGATACTAAAAGTCTGTGTGAGTTGAAAAGGATTATGTATTTGGAGGAAAGATCTATTCAGGGTTGCTAAACAGACCAAGAGTATCTCAGGCCAAGATTATCCCTTGGGCTGAAAATATGTGGAGGCTAGGAGAAGATTTGAGGTAACTATCAGGTGCTTACCCTGCACTTACTGTTCAGTGGCATCTGTTTATTTACACTGTTGAAGAGAGGTTATGAAGGAGTAGGACTCTTGGTCTGAACCGGGTTCTCCATGAGCATGTTTTATTATATGCTTTCCACTGTGATTATTCTAGGAGGTCAGAATACACCATTGTGATCAACCTCGCTTGTCTGGAGACTTGTATTAATTATCTGCACTGAATTAAATTTATTATGTGGTTTATAAAGGATATTCTTAAAATTACAGAATCATTCAGACAACACACTTTATTGTGGTCAAGGTTGCCTAGGGCTTGAAACTGTCTAACACTTCACAATTAAAATTGCATTCATTATTTAACTGTTGCATAATGCTTATTGTTGCTAAAAAAATAAAAAAAAATCATTCTTTAATCACAGGTGAAATTGAATTAACCACATGGAGGCAGACAATTTTATCTGATTCTGAGTCTGATTAAGAATATAAGGACATATGCTAATTCATACTAAAGGTCCATGTAATATTTTGGCTACGACAGAAGCTAACAGTAGAAGCCTAGGAAAAAATGCAATAAGGCATAAGTGATACTTTCCTGAAGTATCCAGGTCTGTCCTAAGCCAGAATGGTGTTTATAAATTTGTCTGGAACTTCTTGAATCCACCTACAATTCCAGTATCTACAGCAAAGTTGTGAGTAGATATACGGTTTAAATGCATATTGTGTGAAGGACCATATCCTTCTGTTCTGAACATGCAGTACACTAGTGTTGTTACCCGTCCATTGTCTTTAGAGCTCTGCTTTATTTAATTCAGTCCTGACTCTGCTGTTAATCCCATGCTTTATTATGGCACTCTGTCAGAGACATTTCCTCTTTGAACATTATGTTATGATACAATAAGTGCACGTGTAATGTAAAACAATAGCATTTACCACTGATTTCATGCTACATTTTTCTAAAGCAGACCAGCAAATGCTCTGAAATATTTTCTTTGTGGGAACTTCAGGGCTGTATTGCTTGTAATTATGAAGCTTGTGATTGTTGTATTATGGAAGGAAAAGTTTCAATGGGAGTCTGTGACATTTCCCACAAAAGTTAAATACTTTCTTTTAACAGCAGTGTTGGGCAGATCCCTTCAGGATCACAATGAAATAAACTGGGTGCTGCTCAGTACTGTACTTCTCATTGCATGATACTATGCCATTATGCAATGTAATGAACTCTGCAAAGAAAGCAGTATGTAACATGTTTTTGTCCTCCAAGAACTCTTATAGTAAGTTGTTTTTTTCCATCAGAGGAAAATAAATGCTGGTGAAATGAGAAACCTGATATGGAGTATGGAAAAATGGAAATCAGCAGCTAAGACTGCATACAGTGGAAATATTGTTGGCTATGTTTGGAGCATCAGCCACAGTGTGTGGCTTCAAGGAAGCTCAACTTTATCTAAACCAGCACCACTACAATCCCCTCATTTGCAACAATATCACTCAGGTGATTTCTTAGTAAACTAGTTCTAAGGCATGAAACCAGTCAAAAAAAAAAAAAAAAAAAAAAGCTGAAAGAAAAAAAAAGGCGGGGGGGGGGGGAGGGGAACATATTTTTGCTGTTTTGCTGTGGCCTCGTTTACTGCCAGATCAAAGCATGCTATCACAAGCTGGTAAAAGAAGAGGACTCATGACATATAGCTAGAGAAGGGGGCATACATGGTATTTCATGGCCTGTAAGATATGCTTTTCTCAACATATTCTTGACATGCACTGCATGCTCACAGTGTTTTTACTGTGGTACCTTTCTACCTCCTGCCATTAATTTTTAAATCAGAAAGAGACATTTCTTATTCAGTAGATAAGTCACAGCACTAAGTCCTACTAAATATCACTTTTCTAATGCAGCCATTTCTCAAATTTGCACATAAACAAACTGGCAAATACTGTACTCTTCCACTTGTAAAACTTCTTCATCCTTGATGGATTTTCCTTTGTACTACTCACTTTTGTGAGCAGTATACAATATCCATTTTGAAGAGTAATTATAAGGTGCCTAGTCTTGCTATTTTGATGGTTATGTCTTGCAAGAGGTATAACTTGAAAGTAAAGGGAGGGTGATTACACTTGTAGGTACTGCACTTTCCCAGATCAGTGATGATGTGTAAGAAACAACAAAGCAGGTCTGCCTTGATTGTAAGCCAAGTTTGATAGTACTTGGAGCTGAAACGCAATGCCATCTGCTTGATCCATTTTTGTCTTTGTTGAACTTGATGAATTTGTCATAAATAACTCTGAAGAGTGTGGGTAGAAAGGCATTTAGATGATTCATGATATGGTCACAGTTTACTCTCTTTTCTTTTTAGTGCTGTAGAACTTACAAGATTGTGTTCCTCTGTACAAACAGCCTCTCCTTAAATCCCTAGATCATAGGCATTGTGAAACAGTGTAAAACTGCAGAGTTTTATTATTATTATTAAATCTGCCTGTTCAACAGTTGTGTCAGTCAACATTTAAGTAACCTAGGAATAAGATTTTTGCATTAGTGCTGTGATGTGAGAAGTTCTGATAGTAAACATAGTAAAGGCAAGATTATTTCATCAGTCTAGGTAGATAAATGTAATCTTTGTAAACAGTGATAGAGTTTATATTATAAAGAAGATGTAAAGGAAGTGTAGTTTCATTAATGATAGAGGAGGAAGTTAGGAAGTTGGAATTCCTAATTTGCTTCTGTGTCTGCCAATGTTTTATGGTACTGCATTGAACAAATTGCTTACTTTATAGAGAAGTTACAATATATTAGGTTTTCAGCGACCTATCTAAAATAAATTTTCCATTTAAAAGAAACAAAACAAAACAAAACAAAAAACAAAAAACAACAACAAAACAAACAAACAACAACAACAACAACAACAACAAAACAGAAAAGACTGGTTTCCAACAGAGTTCTGTGTTCACTATATCATGCCAATAACAGAACCCCTGGTTCTCAGTTTCAGTGCCCCCTTGGGCACCAGGCAGGTGTGGCCAGGCTGGAGCTACAAGCTTGCTCTCCTGCTCACAGTTGGATTGGCAGGTACGCAGTGGGGAACCCAGGCTCTGCTCTTCTCCATGGGGACACTCCTTCCAATTAGTGGTAAAGCTTGAAGAAATAAAAAATTAATAGGGCTTTGAACATAGATTTATTTTTATTTTTTTTTAGTAAATTAAAAGTAACTTTCCCACTCAAAAGCACTTAGATAAAAATAAGTCCACTCAATTAAAAATGAATAAATAAATAAAATAAATAAAGTGAATCATGCTTCTGTCTTGGCATTTTTAACCAAATACTTATATTATTCTTAGATTTTTTTTTTTTTTAAATAATTTACTTTCAATGAAGAATGATTGTTTTTCACTTCATAGGGATGGTTTTGAATACATGGCTTATCTAAACAATTGCAGTGTATCTGAGATGCCACATAGGCCTACAACACAAAGGTTCCCTGGGCAGGACATGGCAAGGCCTGAGGGGTGGGGCCCAGCAGGCTGGGTCCCACCAGGAGCAGGACACCAGGGGCACCAGGGCAACCCCAGGCACTGGGCATCTTCCTGAGGATGGTGCCTGGCAATGGTGGGGCCCAGATGTGGGCCTGTGGGTAGGGCCGGCTGGGCAGGGGCCATGGCCAAGCAGGGCAGGGCTGTAGGGAGCTGGAGCCAGGCCCAGCTGTGGCCTTTATGAGGAAGGGGCTGGTGGCACCTGGGCTCTCAAGAAGCTGAAGAAAGTTGCCCAGGGTTGTAATGTGCTTTTAAATGGTACTGACTTACAAAGGCTGGCATTCTCTGTTTTTGCAACACTTTGCAACAACCATAACATGACTTAGACCAGAATTAGGTATAACTTCCTGAGTCTGTTCAGAAGCCGCTCTGAATCAGTCAGTGTTTGGATTCCATTTTACCTTTCCAGCCCAGCCTTACATTCTGATTTGTTATAATACAGCATCAACTGCCTACTGTCCATGGTGGTGTGTTCCTGTGACATTCTTCTTATCACTGAGATAGGTTTAAGCTTTGCAAAACCTTGGGGGTGACAGATGTAAAACTGTCCTACAAAGAAGAAAAAGGAGTTATGTGTTCCACTACGTTGTATGAAGATGGCCTGGGTTTTTATTATTATTTTTTTTTCTGGCATTTTTTCTGACCAGTTCTAGCACTACTCTAGCTCCATGACATTTCTGACGAAAAGTAATTCGAAAGAGTCTCTTGAAGTATGTGCAGCACTGACAGTTTTAAGGCCTGAATCAGTAAAATTATACCACTTCTGTGCACAGTGGGGATGCCATTGTAGTAGGCATTTGCAGAGTCTTATTTCAAAACTACTGACTGTCTGATAAGAGGAAGATGAAGTTAGGAATGTTTTCTCTCCTCAAAAGAGTCTGTGTAGCTTCTTGGTATCTGATTTTATTTTTTATTTTTTATTTACCATATGTAGTTTTAAAGAGAGGAATGTGAGGAGTGGTTAGAGTCTCAAACAAGCCTGCATGGCTTTAAAAAATGTTCATCACTGGTGAAAATTGCAAGACCAGGACTTCCAGCCCTGAGCTTCTAACGTGCAGAAAACAGCTTTGAAAACTAATATAAAAAAAAAAAAAAAAAAAAAAAAAAAAAGTTTATTAAGCAAACTTGGAGTTTGCCAAGTAAGCATTTGCTGATTTGCTGTTTTCTGTATTACCTGTTTAACAGTGGCCCTGCACTGGCACCAAGAAATTTAAATCCAATATGCTACTTTACATAAACTGTAACATTCTTTGAAAACATAGCATTTTGAGAGAAAAGCACACTGTCTCTGCGGAAATAGTATGAACAGGCATTCTTAGTTTAAAGCTTTACCTCATTTGCGGTACAAACTTCATCTCTGTGAGGAGCTCTGGCCACTTAGTCTTGGGAATCATTTCTTTGAAAATGAGCTCTTTCTATCAAATCTCTCCATCCCCAAAATTCTGACTAAAATCAAGATTTCTCTTAACCTTTATGTAAATAAACTAAACATAAGCAAGGAATTGACTTTTTTTTCCTCTATTTGTTTGCCAGACCCCCCTCTTTTTCACTCATAGCAGCTTCTCCCAATGCTTATGACTTTTATGTTTTCAGTCTAATTTGGCACATAAACTCTGATCAGGAACTCTTTTTTTCCCCGATGTCATGTATCAACACAGCTAGCTAGTGTCAAATTTGCACTCTTTGAATACATTGCGTTACATAACCCAACACAATATTTTTAACATTAGTGTTCTGTTAACATAAATATATATGTTGTGTGTTTATGCCACAGAAGTTAGGGCTTTGCTCATTTTTGTGTGTGTGTGTGTTTTGTGTTTGTGTGGTTTTTTTTTTTTTTTTAAGCAATGCTCTTATTTGATTTTTAGTCCTGAAATACAGGATACAGGTCTCTTTTTTTTGAACTTTCGTAATGCTAGAGTAAATATCCATGTGAACCTTACCTCCAAATCTGAGGTCAGAAGCATAAAGGATGATTAGATTTATTTACACAATACTCAGGACTTTAAAAGATGAGCAAAGTACCTTCCTATATTTATATCTTTGTATGACTTAGTCCTTCTCAAATAACTCATATTTGGTCAAGTCTTAGATTGGAAATGCTATTATTGGCAAATTCTTGAGGACTTTCAGTTGAAGGATTTTAGAGGTTGAATTTGAGGATACTTCTGTACTTAACCACGTATATTGTAAACTTGTAAAATCCTATGGAGTTCTTATAATCTGTAATTTTTGCTTGCATTAAGACGTTAAGGTTAAAATTACTCACTAGAGCACTTGTTTTACTAAAGCTGAAAGGATCTATTTCAGATATGACACTGCCTGTGACAGTCCTAACAGCAGAATATACTCCATCTTTTTTCTCATCTAGTTTTTGGATGAAGATACTATAAATCATTTCCCAACTGCTAACAGCATACTTAAGTTTTCATTCTGATAGGAAAGTTTACTCAAATGTCATTAAATGTCAGAATTATTGTGAAGGTCACAAGCCACTAGGTCCAGATACTAAGCAAGCATGAACCTACTTGCTGTACACTACTCTTCCTTTTGACAAGGCAGGGTGAGCACAACAGAACACAGCAGGTTGCAGCAGTAGTCACTGTGTCCTCTTTGATCTTGACTTTGAGCAATTACAAGTCTAAAACTGTTGTGGGTGAGGTAGAGGTCTGCACTGTATCAAAGCCTGGGCTAATGTCTTCATCAGGACATGGAGTATGGCATAAGGAGCCCTGAACTAGCTGAGTGGACTGATGTATCCACACAGCACGGAGAAACAGCTCTGGGAGCAGTGCAATTCCTCTGAAATTACATTGATTGGAAGTAAAACAAGCCTGCCTCTTGGACACAAGGTCCTCAGAAGCACAGAAATTCTCCAACCCATCATTATTGATTCCTTTTCTGTAGACTGACTGTAGGATACACAGGCCTTATTCCATTGTACACTTGCATGCCTCAGGAGAGCTTTTGTACAAAATGCTAGTCATCTCAGTCCTTGCCTTGCATTAATCTAAAGGCATGAAAATCATAAATATGATTTTCCTGCAGATCCTTGTGAACTATAATAGAAGAATGTCTTAGCAGATACTTCCCACCTCTCCCACAATAATGGGAACCATGGAAAACACAAACTCCTTATCTGCCTTTTATAAAAGTTCATTAAACACTTTTTGTCATGTTACCCCAATAGTCTTAAGTAGTCTTAGTGTTGATGGCTTTTGAACCCTTCCACTGTGCAGTGTTCTTTTTGAAATGGGATGACCAGGTGAAGTTGCATCCCTGGTTTATGGACAGCTGTATCTCTCTGACGCTCTTTGCCTTACACACAGAATGTTCTGCCAGTAGCTTTGCACCTGGCACAGAATGTTGCTGCATTGTCCTCAAAGCCCAAGTGGTAGCTAGCTCCCCTTCCTGCAGTGATTTACAAAGGTGTAGGCAGGGGTACAGCTGCAGAAATAGCATGTTATTCCATGGGAAAAGGGAAGTGGGGAGCAGACTATGGCTTTGTTCTCCAGCAGGATAGAGATATCTGGGTTTCAACTTGAACTTTAGTAGGGAAAAATCTGATGTTGCCTAAGTCCAGCTCAGGCAGAAGTTTCTGAAGGAAGGGGGACAGAAGGAGCAGCAGGAAGCAACATATGTCTGATGCAGTGCTTGAACAATGGTTCTTGGTATCACAGAATTTCTAGGTTGGAAGAGACCTCAAGATCATCAAGTCCAACCTCTGACCTAATGCTAACAGTCCCCACTAAACCATATCCCTAAGCTCTACATCTAAACGTCTTTTGAAGACTTCCAGGGATGGTGACTCCACCACTTCCCTGGGCAGCCTGTTCCAATGCCTCACGACCCTTTCAGTGAAGAAGTTCTTCCTAACATCTAACCTAAAATTCCCCTGGCACAACTTAAGCCCATTCCCCCTCGTCCTGTCACCAGGCACGTGGGAGAACAGACCAACCCCCACCTCGCTACAGCCTCCTTTGAGGTATCTGTAGAGAGTAATAAGGTCGCCCCTGAGCCTCCTCTTCTCCAGGCTGAACAAGCCCAGCTCCCTCAGCCGCTCCTCGTAGGACTTGTTCTCCAGGCCCCTCACCAGCTTCGTCGCCCTTCTCTGCACCCGCTCAAGCACCTCCATGTCCTTCTTGTAGTGAGGGACCCAAAACTGAACACAGTACTCGAGGTGCGGCCTCACCAGAGCTGAGTACAGGGGGACGATCACCTCCCTAGCCCTGCTGGTCACACTGTTTCTGATACAAGCCAGGATGCCGTTGGCCTTCTTGGCCACCTGAGCACACTGCTGGCTCATATTCAACCGACTATCCACCATCACTCCCAGGTCCTTCTCTGCCTGGCAGCTCTCCAACCACTCATCTCCCAGCCTGTAGCTCTGCTTGGGGTTATTGTGCCCCAGGTGCAGGACCCGGCACTTGGCCTTGTTGAACTTCATGCAGTTGACCTCAGCCCATTGGTCCAGCCTATCCAGATCCTCCTGCAGAGCCTTCCTACCCTCAAGCAGATCGACACACGCACCTAACTTGGTGTCATCTGCGAACTTACTGAGGGTGCACTCGATGCCCTCGTCCAGAAGGTATCTTGACTTTGCACAACCAAGGAAGGTGGGAATAGTCTAAACTCTGCCCACCAGTCAGTACTGAATTATATTTGTTAACATGTTGTCTATTCTCTTACGCAGGTCATCCTAAATTTTCTTGCATCTCTATTCTTGACTCTTTCATAGCACGTGAATATGTCACTATCTGTTTTTACTCCTCTCCATATGCACAGTGATAGTAACTGTTATGACAGTAAGTATGATATCTTGAGACCAATTTGTTAGCTCTTTGTCATGATGGAAATTAACCATTTTGTTATAATTTTATTTCTCTCCTAGGAAGTCTTGTTCAAAAGAAATACTTTGACTCTTCTTTAATGATTACTCAACTTTTTACTTGGCATTCATAGTGTTACACTGCTAAATTAAAAGCCATAGAGCTTGTGTAGCTTCTGCATAACTCATTTCTCAATTAGAAATGTGTTTGAGTGAACAGTAGCAAGAGATGGCTTCCAAAATACCCAAAGTTGAGAGAAAAAAAAAGATTGAAATAATATTCAGTCCTGCTGTAGAAGATAAGGCATAGAGTTCACAAAATATTGCGAGTGCAAATATTTTCTCATGGCTTTCAAATCATGGAGAAAGAAATTTAAATTACTGGGGAAAATGAGTACTGAAATATGTGATCATATTGACTCTTCTCTGGGAATTATTTTTTGCCCACTGAACATATGAGCAAAAAACAGTTCTTTGAGAAATTTGTACAGGAATATGGAAATAGCTGACTTTTGTAAAGTTTAATTTTTCCTGCTGAACTGGTTTTACCACAAAAATGAGTTATGGTTAGCATTTTCATCATTTGATGACTGAAGGTTTAGCAGTCTCTAAAAGGAAGACTATCTGAGAAGCTTAACACTAGTTGTTCTGTAAAAGACGACTATTTTTCAGTTTAGGTTTATCATTGTTCTGTGTCATTGTATTTGTATCATAAAGTTACTTGGAAAGTTCTAGAAAGTAAGAATGTTGCATTCAGTTGCTAAATTTTCTCTCACAGAAATATCTAACACTTCACAGCATGAAGGAAAAAACAAGTTTATTTTGTAGGAAACAACAAAAGGGAAACAAAATAAAAAGGGAAAGAGAAGGAAAGAAGAAATGAAGGGAGAGAGGAAGGGAGGCAGGGAGGGAGGAAGGAACCCTGGTCATTTGGGGGGTAACTGCATATTTGTTCCATGTGAAATTCATCCTGAATAGCCTCCTAAAGGGTGGGTAGAGGTGAACATCTAAGCTCAGAGGGACCATTGCTGGTCTGGAGGAAGAAGTGTGGAGGAACAAACTTTGTTGCAGCCCCAGAATTCCTTTGCTGTTTTTTTTTTCATCCCCAGGGTCCCTGCAGATCTGCATTTTGTCACTCTCGGAACCCTAACCATAGAGATGGGTGGAGGCTGAGCTCACAGGGGCCTTTGCTGGTGCAGAGAAGGATGTTGTGTTGAAAGACATCTTGTAACACTCCAGTGCTTCCCTTGGCATGTCTCCAGTGTTCCTGCTGATCTGTCCTTTCCCAAATAATATATAGTGAGACTTACTTACTGGTGTCTATTTGTGTCTACAGCACATCAATACGTTGTTGACTTTGTTATTATTTTGGTACCATATTGTAGGATTGAAACACAGAAGAAACAGATACTTAACTTGAACAGCTCTTAATGTATCAAATAAGCTATTTTTGAGCATGCAAGACAGCTCTTACAAGCTCATGAAGAATGACAGGCAGGGAGGAAAAGGAGAGGAAATGCCTTCAGTGTGTTAAGGAGCAGCTGGGATGTGCAGAGCTGTCCTGTGGCATGGACAAGGTTCTGGTGAGAGCTCGTAGGTCAGACCCAGCAGGAGGACAGGGAGGGAAGCAGTGTGTGGGGGGCATGTTACCAGACTCAGGGTCTGGGTGAGGAGTGGATGAAGCCTTCTTTAAACCCCTTGAGAAAGTTGGAAGATGGCAGAGCCTGGCACTCCTGGGCTCTGTGAACCTCCCTGTCATCTGCTGGAAGGGCAGCACAGCTGGGCACATGCAGTCCTGGAGACTTCTGAGGCAACTTCTTGGCAGAGCCTGGTTGGGCCACTGAGGGACCTGCTGTCCCTGCTGAGGTGGGAGAGATGTGATCCGTGTCAGCCTGGGCCATGGTGAGCATGAAATACTGAAGGTGGCAATGCTGAGAGGAGGGAGGAGAATCGCAGAGCCCAGGCATGGGGCGTCAGGTGAACAGCCTGCCTCTTGTCCAGGGAGCAGGCAGCTGGGATGCCACAGGAGCAGCTCTGAAGGGCAAAGGAGATGAGGGAAGCTGCCAGGTCTGTATGGACCACATCCTGCAGATGGGAGAATTGTCCGTCCTGATGACCAGGGAAACAAGCAGACAAAAGCCAAAGTCTGGCTTGGCTACACAAAGAGCTTGTGGTGCAGCTCTACTGCAAAAAGGCCACGTCCAGGAGGTGGAAGCAGGGCCAGGCTACAAAGAAGGGCATAAGAAATACTGCCTGGGCATGCAGGGGTGAGGTTACAAAACCCAAAGCTCAGCTTGAACTGGCAGGGACATCAAGGGCTGGACAAAGTGCTTCAGTATCTACGTGGGCAGTAAAAGGCCAAACAAGGAAATGCGGGCTTGCTGCTTACTGGGGTGGGTGACTTCGTGGCAGCACACATGAAAATTTACATTTCTACAAACACTCAATTCTAAAGACAAATCTTAACATATTAAATCTCAAAAATATGTTATTGATAAGGAATGTGTTATTGGTGAGAAAGTGACAGGTATGTAGTCCTAAAGAAACATTTATGTTCTGACAAATGTCACTATTTTTTATCTGTGACTGTTTCCTCACTGGAACTTTTAATTCTTAAGGTCTTGCAGGTCTTAGTGCTAATATTAGGTTAATCTCATGATAATCAAGGATAGGTGAAGTGAAAGGTGCTTTTCAAAGACATAGCACTAGAACTAAAAGAATATATTTTCAAATAAAGTACTATATTATGTCTTTGTAGATACTAAGTAAAACCTGAAAACATTTTTTAAAAATCTCCCATTGAGTAGGTGGATAAAAGAAAAAGGAGTCCGAAACAATTATTCAAGTCTTGAAATATAAGCTTATCACCTGGACTTTTAAGCACTAAATGAATATTTTTTATGAATTGTTTGAATTGTTTGATACAAAGCTGGATTATATCAATGGACAAGCTCTCATTAGTTGTAGTGACATCTGCTGTAAAAAGAAAATTGCAAAGCAGAGGTATTTTTTTAAAAGCACCCTTCAGAATTTATCTATTGAAACACTTACTTACTGATCCCCCATTGGTATTAGGCAACATGTCATGTTTGTAGCTGTGACTTCAATATAAGTATAATTTTTTTTTATGTATTGCGACAATAAAAAAGTCACTCCTTTTATCATAATTAAATAGAAATGGCAAGGCCTGTGGGATGGATGGATGGAAGCTTTAGTTTCTTTTGAATACAAGGAGACTGACTCATGACACCATGTCTGAAGCCAAGATCAGACAGGAATTCAGCAGTATTACTGGGAGTAGAAAATTGATCTCTTGACTCCCAGTTCTGCACTGTAAACAAAGTAATCACTTCTGAGTTGCTTCAAAAAATAAATAAATGAAAGAGTGCTTTGACACATAGGATGTTGATGATGTTAGAAGAGTTGATGATCTAAAAGAAGTTATCAGTGACTTGTTGTAGGGGTCCTGTGAAATGATTAAATTGTGATGTGTCAGGGAATGAGAAAAATAGACTTAACCACCTTCCCATCTCTGGGCAACGTTGCATGAGGTTAACATTCCCCATCATTTAGTGGTTTACAACCACATTTCTTGCAGAATAGGGTGACTAACAGTACCAAGCTGGTTCAGACTCGGCAGACATTATGTGTATTTTCTTCACCCCCTGCAGCTCTTTGCCAGTACACTTCACTCATGATTTGCATCATCATTACAAGTCTTGTCTTTCACATTTCCTGAATAAAAACGGTGCCAATGTTTGACACATGTACAAAGTCCTGGAAATGAAGATTTTATTTTTGCTACTGATATGTTGAGAATGTGAGTAGCCTTGTTTTTCCAGCAAGAGATTTAATTTGCAAAACAAGACTGGAATGTTTCTTCTGACTCACCTGTTTCGTACAGTGTATATCCCATCTTAAGTACTTCCCCTGCATTCCCTTTTTAAATCCCATCTGTTCTAAATGAAAACTAATATGGGATGTTGTTTTTATATTCAAGTTCTTTAACAGTGTATGTAGATCCTACCATATGTTTTTCTTTCACTTCTAAAAGGAAATTCCTTCAGGGTCCACCTGGGTAACAGCTGAATAGGAAACCTACAGAGCTGTTATAGTTTCTAAATACATTACTTCCTGCCCAGATTTCCACATAGAAGTCCTGCAAACCTGCAGGGACTGCACTTTTGAACAATCTCTGTTTGTCCAGTCTGATAGCTTGTCTACTTTAAAAACAAAACAGAACAAAACAAAAAAACACCCCCCTAGGTGATGTAGTAAGTAGTGCAGGATGTAGGTGGGAAAGGAAGTTCTTCAGACTGGGGCCATCTTTTCACGGTCTCATGGAGGAGGACAGTAGGACCTTAGCAGAGATCAACAATCCACGGCATTATTGCAATACAAATCTTCTTGTACTTATGCCAGAGTGAGAGCCATACATTAAATTTTGTACTTTTGAGGTCAGAGGTGGGCTGATAAAACTAGAATCAAGTCACATGTATACTTTAACTCTTCCCCGAACTGTTTCTTCTGCAGATGTACAAAGAGTCAGAGCCAACTCATAGTAATCTCCATGCAGGAAAGGAGTACAATTTTAAGCTAATTTTGTGTTTGCCTATATTCAGAGGCCTGGGATCCAGATGAGTGTTTGGTGCAGATCCATATAGCTACAAGGCTAGAACTGTGAGGGAATATTTTCTTCCTATGCCAAACAAATCTGTGTTTTAAAAACTATTTCCAATCCACCAAGATGGTGAAGGAAGTTGTCCCAGAATAGCTATCATGCCTGAGTGATCCTCTGGGTCACTTGAATTGAGTCCTTGCTCTTGTATCTTCATTTACATGGGAATATGTTACCCCCTGGACTGGCTATTCTTGGAAGCAGTAGAAATGGGAAGGATGTTTCAGTTTCACCCTTTAAAGCTTTCTTTGTTAGTTATTAAATATTTGGGCAAGCCCAGTCATGAGGACTACAACCTGGGATGGTGGGAGCTAAGGTTCAGGTCCTTGCTCCACAGAACATTGTGAAAATGACGAGAAGTGGGCCATTTCAACACAAGAGCCTGGGAAATCCACTTGGCATTTGCCTGCAGCCTAGTAGTTAGGTTGCAGAGGTGAGTCAGACCAAGGAGTAATTTGCAACTGAGCCCAGCTTATTGGCTACTGTGAGGTATATAATTGGGATCAGAAGTCTTTCCAAATTAAATTTCCATTGATATTAACACATTCCCACAACCTGTTCTGATTCATTGCTGTCTTCTGTCAGTTTGGATGGAAAAATCACAGTCATCTGTGCTGGACATTAATTATGGTGCTTTATAAAAACAGCCAAAGACTCATAAGACCAGCTGAGATTAATAAGAGCTGGAGAAAAGGAGGTGTGCTAGCTTTGGATCTGCTGACAGGGAGAACTAGCAGAAGACCATACTGGCAGCTTTGCACTATCTACATAATCATTTTCCTGTAAGGTATTCCCTAGCAGGCCTCTACCTGCCAGGCCACTGGCTCCCATAGCCTCTTCATACCGTTTTGATTATGTAAAAGGACCCATAGGATTAACACCAGTCTAAATTTCCTGAAAATACAAATCTGAGATAAATTGAACCTACCTCCTCATTTTAACAGAGTTTTGCCCAGGGTACGGGGAAGAATACATTATTCTTTGCTTGGTAGCGACCTAAGGGAATTAGTCACAATGCTAACCCAGCAGACTCACTCCAGACAAGCCTAGGTGATGGAAAACAACCTTCAAGTTCTTGACGCGCCATTTAAGTTTTGTCACAGACAACATTTAAGTTTGGCTCTCTGGTCACCTATGTTGAAAGCATGCTGTGTCAAAGCATTTCATGAGATGCAGATATATCCTGGAAGCTTTACATTTCATTTTATTGGATCCCAGAAAAGTTCAAACACATTATTGCTTTAGACCTTCATGTGGACCTGTTGTTTACTCTTCAGTCCTGTATGCTTAACTCTACCTAGCACAAGGAAATATAAGCATGGCATATGATAAATTTGGGAGATAGAATATGATAATATAATATGATAATATGGAGAGATACTTAGTACATTGAAAAGTAATCATAAGGAGGCTATGTTCAATTTAGTTTCACTTATGCCAAAAGTGAAACAACTATAAATTACTGCCAAAGAGAACTGAGAAATGAAGAGAGGCTTTCCAGGGACAGAAGTTGGAGCCAGTTTGATTGCTGATCTACTAATAAGTTATTTATCTCATCAGGATAGTAATATTTTATGTAGGTTAGGGTAAATTTATGCTGTTAGCAACAGAATAAAAGAATACATTCTTATACATTGTTAAGCTGTGATTTGACCTGTTGTTAACATTAAGTCTTCGTTGAAAATTAGTCTCTGAATTTAGGAAAGTAAATTTTTCCTAACCTATATTGGCTAGCCACCTGCTGGCTTTTGAAATATGGATGTTTTTTTGAAATAAAATGCTACTTTTAAAATTTAAATACTTTGTGTTCACTCAGTTATTAACTGTACATGTTCAACATTGCTGTAAATATCTGTTATTATAAACCTCTCATGAAATATCAGCTTTGTATTATTCTGTATTTTTCTTTATATTATTTATTATTCTTTATATTGTGCGTGTTTGAAATATTAAGTTACTTTAAAAAAATACAAAAAACGTGTTTCTATAAAAGCTTACATTTCAGGGGATGGATTCCTTGAACTCTTGTGGTTCCCTGGTGTTTAACATTTCAGATCTTTCTTTTAACTTGCTGTCCATGTATTCACTGTTTACAAAAACAAATTTTTTTTTTTTTTTTTTTTTTAGGTCGGTGGTAATATATCGGTGAGTGATGAATATACTGTCATTCATGAGATATCATAATCCAGACACTCTTTCAAGTGTTAGAAACTATATTCAATATAGTTTAAGTATTCCTATGGAAGTAGGTAAGTTAAGTATTCTATGGAGTATTAAGTCTCACTTCATAATCCTATTAATTAGCTAATTTTAGCAGGGTAGCCTGGATGCCTATTCCCAATAGAATTGTTCTCTGATTAAGGCATGCGTCCAGGATGTCTGGATCCTGTGTTCCCTTTTGCCAAATTACTCAACCTCTTTGTGTGTCACTTCTTCCTTAAAATGGGAGTAACACATGGAGTGTTTAAGCATATTTAATAATAGGAAAAGCCTTTGAGATGCCCTGCATCCCTGCAGAAAATTATAAACATTGGACATTATGGGTTCTTATCCATGAGTATGGTTTATTTCCAAAAATACCAAAGAGCTCCAGGCACCTGTGTCTACAAATCATTTTCGGTATGTTTTACAAACTGAAGAAAATAATAATAATAAAAAAAAAAATCTCCTGGAATACATCATTAGCTCTAGCCCAGCTTATGCTAAACTTGGTTTTGAGTTGAAAGGGTTTTTCTCTTTATACAGAGATGTATCTAGAGATGTAGAGATAACTGAACTGATGCTAGACACTGGGAAAAGCAGAAACTAGCAAAGACAGAGGGCCCCAGTGCTGTGGTTAGGCTGTTTCCCACACCTCAGAGTGTGTTTTCTTGATGCCACAGCAGCAGGTGTGCAGGTATGTGGTGAGCTGCTCGCACAACTGTTCACATTGACTGCCTCAGGGCCTTAAGTCTTGTTGGTTACAGTGGGGCTTGCAGAAGTAGGAAAGAACCCTGGCTCTTTCTGTCCCTGCCCTCCACCTATTGATTTACACTTAATTTAAAATCATAACTGATTTTAGGGAGAATTTGCATTAAAGCTGCTAAGTAAAATTGTGTGATGCAATGTTTAGCCCATGGTAGCTGGGAACGTCAGCTTGACACAGAGGTCACCACTGAAAACCACTTTTTCTTACAAGCAGCATTCCAATATGTTACTTGTAAACCAATTTAAGTGTTTTATGGTACCATTAAGCTTTAATACAAGTTTAGAAAAGTCTTTGTGAAATATAAGAAACATGAAAATACCAGCAAGCGAATATTATACCAAGGTTAATGAAAACTGCAAAGTGTTGATGAGTTTAATTGCTGACCCGGACAACAAGCTGAATGAGCAGTTGGGATAGAAGCTCTAAAATAAAAAGTATTTGTCAAAATGCATTAATAATACCACACATAAAATACCCAAAGTATTGCTATTTTTTTTTTTTTTCTGTATGGTCCAAATACTGTCGCTATTTTCATAATGAAAAAAAAATATATTTACCTGAATGGGAATATTGTGATTACTGCATTCTCATGGGGGAACAGGGAGAAGAATGCAGAAAGACAAATACTGGTTATGTATATGGATGTAAATTTGATGGTAATTCATTTTCCCATGTTCTCTCTCTCTCTCTTTTTTTTTTTTTTTTTTTTTTGACGTTTGATATCTACTGAATATTATTCAAGCATTTACAACCTTGGAAAAAAAAAAAAGTAGAATTATTAAGTATCAATAAATAATTTCTTATTGTTTCTGAATCGATCTATTTCCCAAACCAAAGATGGTTAGTTAACACAAATGTAGATTTAAAAAAAAAAAAAGGGGGGGGGGGGAATTAAGAACCTTATCTTTTTACTAACATTATGCACTATGAATAATTCAGCCTATTTGCAAGAACTTTAAATGAATTTTGACCTCCCAAAAGTAAATTTAAATTTGCTCCTGGCATGAATAAGAAAACAATTAAATTAATACCAAGAAAATAGCATTCAGTAATTTAAAGCAGGATCTGGACTTTATTATCCCACACAGCAGATGAGCCGCCTTAACCACCAAACTGTTGGCTTTTTTGGCACATGTATTCCTCATTTCCACTGACACTTTATTGTGCACTGAAATTTTAATTAAATATGTTACAATTTTTTCTTTAGTGTATGCCTTAGAAAAAGTATTTTGTCCAAAAAAAAACATTGTATAGTGCCATTTTAAAGCTTCTGTCAGGCTTATAATCATTTGACTAGGACCATTGAAGTGAATCTCTCTTTTAATGAGTTTATGAGTACACCTTGCCTGGATTTTGCCTTTTTCCTATATGCATGATGCTCCTCACATCCCCACAGGAGGTCCCATGATGCTGCTCTCCAGTGCTTGGGAGGAGAGCTCAGGGGATAGGAGAAACACACCACTACCACCACCTCATTCTGCTCCTCACCATGGGTTGATAGTCAGCTGGATCCAAAACTACATCTTCCTGAGCAGACTGTCAAAAGAATAGCTATGCTTTTAGGTTTTTAGGTGGCTTTGGGCAATATCTTTTTTTTTTTTTTTTTTTTTTATTTATTTATTTTTTTGCTACTGCAAAGCTCTTAGCACTTCCTTGCACTGAACACAAACTACCAGAACTAATACAGCACTTGATCTTCTTGTTTAAGTGGTGCTTACCTCTGGAGGTTACATTTGTATTCTAAAAGAATCATGGCAAGGGACTCCTTCAGGAATGGTATATTATATTTCAAAGTTAGTTGCAGTCACTTCAGAGATTTAGGAAGAGTATGAGGATGCCCATGCCACGTTAGGTCCAAAGCCCACCTCCACATACCCTGCCACCCGTGGAGCAGGTTGCCAGGGGAAATCCCCGTTGGCTTGCTCTCTGCACCTGAGGCTGAATGGCAGCCTTGCTGCCCATTGGCACGTGGCAGTGAGCCACACGCAGCCGAATACCCATCTTTGCCTGTGCCGAGGCCTTTGCCTCAAGATGTGGCCACATCCTTGGCCTGGTGGAAGAGTTCTTTGACAAAGAGGACATCCAGGAGCTGCCAGCAGTCTCTGTAGGGCACCACTGCCTTCTCCAGTCTCTGTGGGCCCCACATCAGCTCCACCACAGCCCTCAGCTAGGGTCTGCACAGGGTCCCCACCATGGGCTCCAAAGTTGCCCCTCTGGTCCACTCTCAGATCCTAACATTTTCATCATTGCTAGCATCCCCTGTGGGTTCCCTTCAGCCAGGCCTGGCAGGTAGGCCAGGCCTGAGGAACAAAGGCGGTCAGTGGCCTGCTCAGAGTAGTCACGGTGGGGATCCGCAACAACCCTGACCCCATGGGGCAGGAGAAACCCCATCTCTGTGAATGATGGAAGCCCCAGACTGGGTAAGTTTGGTGAGACAAGCTGCTTTGCCATCCCCCTCCCATTTAGGAGTCCCTCACATCAGCCTGTATCATAATTTTAATGGAGCAAAAGTAAAGGCAGAAAATTGTGAGAGGACTTTGGCTCCCCCGCCTTACTGGAAAAATTGGAAACAAACATTGCAAATATGCAAACAAGCAAACCTAAATTTCAGTATCAGGTGGCTTGTAATGCTTATCGTATTGTTTTAATTACATGGACAGTGTATCTTTGGACTGTACTGGTGTTTTCAGTTGATTTTACGCTCCACAGTGAAATTTTTATTTCAAAGTAGCAAGAATGTATTTGCCCTTGGATATGAAAGCCACTGCATCCTGTTGTAATGGGAAATAAAACAGAGAATAGGGATTGCCTTAAATACTTGTGAAACTCTTTGATTAATAACCTGGTTGTAGTTTTGAGGGTGACAGGCTGAGTTGTAACTTAAGATCTGTTGCAAGAGATAACTGACCCAGAAGAGACATGAGTGATTATTAATGGATGCCTGTGATCTGCCTGCTTCATTCTTCAGAGCCTATAAGTTGAGAAATTGAAATTCGGAGGAATTTTCCAGATGTTGGAAGCAGTCTTCTGCTTTCCTTGCAGTACTTTTGCAGCAGCTTGCAAGTTTCTTAGATGACTTCTACATTTGATTTATTATTATTTCTTCTTATGTGTTTTAGTTATTACTCATCCTTGTGTACTTATCACATTCCTTATTCAAAGGCCATCCTCAGGCTTGCTTCAGTGTTAACGGATCACTGCCTCTTACTGACTTGTGAGTCAAACAGAGTTTTCTGCTTTACAACTTTGGTCCACCTACAACTGAAAAGCAGAACCCTTGTATCAACAAATAAATAACAGGGTTTCTAGTTAGTCAGCAAGCATCCTGTAAATGCTACAGCTTAGGCAGAATGGGTAATTTTATTTTTTTCTTTGTACCATCTTTACTTTCATAATTTCATGTGTGAGTTTATCTTGGATAAATTAGAAGCTGATCGGCTCTTTAGTACTTAATATTTCATAAATGCTGATGCAGCTATTCCTCAATTGCTCCAGAAGCTCTTCTTAGCCTGATTACTAGCTCCACTGGCTACAGAGAAGAAGAGGGGATTATTGTTTAATTCTGGGTAAAACTACAGTTGTTAGTCTCAATAAATAAATAAATAAGTAAAAATCCTAGTGTATCTAATCCAGGGCGATGGGGAGAACAATTTTAATGCATTTCCAGCTTCAGTCTCTTTATAAAATCAAAAAATCAGCAATTGTGTTCACCGTAAAGAGTAACCATATAAACAGTATAACAGTTACTGATGTTCTTTTGCCTCCGCATTTGTGAGAGTTCCAGGGGGATAATTTTTCCCAAAAGATATTTTGTAAAGAAATTTGCTTTAAGTTTGAATACTTTATATATTGAGAAACATTTTGTTGTGTATTGAAAATCAATCTTTAGGTTGTTTTTTGTTTGTTTGTTTTGATAAAGTGAGATGAATCTTTTTTGAAGAATAAACTTGATGGCTAGGAAACCTTGACAGATAGAGTTTGGTAGTGGTCAGGAGAAGTCTTGTAGCAACTTGCCTGCTTTTTAGATGTATTGAGGAGTTAGATAAACTCATCCTAGAAGTGTCATTTGTATATAGGATGCATTTTTCTTTTTCTTTTTCTTTATTTTTTTATTATTTTTTTTTCTGTGCTCCCTCTCCCTCAGTTTTTCCTCTGTATTACAAGAGAAAATTGCATGCACAGGAACTATGGGGTTCTTGTAGGAACTCAAATATCAGTAAACTTTCATGTAGGCTTTACCACTGTTTTTCGTTATTTTTCCACCACAGACCTCTGAGATACCTTAAACCTGGCAGTTGCTGGTGCTGCTATAAACATCTGGCAGAGAAGTCTGCTGAAGGAGAACCTTT
This sequence comes from Netta rufina, assembly GCF_964035555.1. Classification (NCBI taxonomy): domain Eukaryota; kingdom Metazoa; phylum Chordata; class Aves; order Anseriformes; family Anatidae; genus Netta; species Netta rufina. The sequence goes on along the minus strand of NC_140124.1, from coordinate 71,206,762 downwards.
ACTGTGTGATGACAAAATTAAAGACTGCACAAATGGAGAAAATTAAGGTTGCCTGGGTTACCTTCAGGCATTTCCTGTCCATTCCGTGCTCAGCTCTGCAAACTTGTTGTTTGTTCGTTTTGATACAGCATCTGTATGTACATAAGCTTCAGGACTTTAAAACTGCAAACAGAGCCATGTCCTGAAGTGAAAGGTTCTGCCACAGGTTCCCAAAGATAATTTTCTCCCTTTTTTCCCATGCAACAGCTTCCCAGCTTTTCTTACAGTGTCTGAGGAGCCAGCGCAGCAGAAAGCAGCTGTTCTGGGAGTCCTGTTTGTTCTATCAAGAAGGTTCAGAAAAGAATCGGGGCCTCTCAGTAAATGAAGTTGTTTTTCCCTGTCTTTGCTTAGGATGAGTTGAAAGAAAAAGGATCAGGTAAAATTTCTAGCTCTTAAACATTTCTTATGGATACCTTTACAAACAAGGTAATCTCTACTCTGAGGACCCAACAATGGATGCAGGGACACGGCACTGAAAGCCTAATCCTCTCACACATCTTAGTAAATCCCGTGAGATTCAAGTATGTTTGGCAGTAAGCCAGGATACCTTCTTAGTGAGTTGTCCAAGGTCAAGAGGAAAATCATTGGCAAAACTGGGAGCAGAATTCAGGTCTCCACATCCCACATCACATAGGAATACTTTATCATGGAGATACTAATTCACTCTTAGGGTTATGAAGCACAATAGCTCTCTGATCCTAACACAAATGCATGCGTTATGCTAAATTTGACATGTTGAAGATGATATTATGAACAATGTATAGCAGTAAATATGGGCATACAATTCTGCAGCGTCATAGAAAACTGTGTTATGAGCTGCACACAATTTAATTAGCTTTCATTCCAGACTTTCATGATCTAGGGATCATATTTGTTATTTGTATATATTTTACACATCTTTATAATGCTTGAAACACAAGACGGCATGTGGGAAGATATCTGTCAGATTTTTTCCAACATGTACATTTTAAAAGGTTACCATTATCTTTGTTTAACATGCTCTCCTGAAACAAAGGTTATTTAGGGGATGGTGGTTTTGCCTTAGCTATGCCAGTGAGCAGTGCTTTTTGATAGATATGGTTTCCACATATTTTTTTTCAATTTCTTCTCTTAGAGAAATAAGGTTTTTATTATAGTCAAGAAAAAATAAAGTCCGTGTAGCACATGGCCATCTTGGTAGGAGCTTTAGTTTTGCATTAAATGATTTGACTTTAGTTGGTTATTTTAACTGTAAGTTAGTTTAGGTTTTGTATAATATACATAAAGGAAATCCTTTCAGAAAACCTTGAGGGGAAAAAAAGAAAAAGAAAAAGAAAAAGAAAAAGAAAAAGAAAAAGAAAAAGAAAAAGAAAAAGAAAAAGAAAAAGAAAAAGAAAAAGAAAAAGAAAAAGAAAAAGAAAAAGAAAAAGAAAAAGAAAAAAGTGCTTAAAACTGAATGTATGTTTATTCTGAAAAATCAAAGATTAAAAACGAATATGGTCTTGATTTATCTTCTTCTGACCAACCACACCCTAGAGGAAATAATTCACTGAGATTAGGTTACTTTCTTATGCCAGTTTGTGTTCTTTGTCCTAAAATAGAGTACTATCAGTACGGTGAAATTGTCTGAGCTGTGTTAATCTACTTTGCCTCAGGTAGTATGTCCAAGAAGCTGTTTATTCTGTGGATGTTTACAGTCTGAATAAGTGCTTTCTAGGAAAGGTTACAGTTGAAAATCAGATGGATGTGGCTTTCACCTTAAAATGGTGGTATGCATGTCCTTTGAAATGCTTTTCCACATCAGATTTCAAAATGGAGCCCAAGATCTTCTAGTCTGCACAGACTTTCTCTGCTGTTTAATCACTGCTAATCACACTGAAACATAGCTAGTGTCATGAGCTTTCATTTCACTTTGTGAAATCCCGGACTTGTGAGCACACACTTTGATGATGTGCAGTGTCCCTGCACTAATTGCAAGGGAATTTCAAGAGCAATTTTAATTTGCTCCTTGGCTATGATCATACACAGCTGTCATATTTCTGCACCTGGATAATCGTTTTTCAAATGCCAAATTGTAGAAGTGCTGGATTTTTGCAGGTCTGGATTTGGGGGTTTCACTGGTAGGTATTGAGTTTATTTAACCCTTGGAGGGTTAGAAGGCTATTAGATTTACTTAGCCTTCTCAGTGTGGAAATCTTCAACATATTCAGAAAACTACACAGATTTTAAATTGTGTAAATTGTGAGCACTGGGGAAGACGAGCTGAGGAGTAGTTCATCTGGGTGTAAACTATCTAACTGTATAATTTTATTTGTTGACATTTCATTAAATTGTGGGAGGGTGTTAAGTGATATGTCTGAGTCATACTGACAAGACATGCAGGGCAATTTGTGTTTTGAGACTGTATTGCAGGCTAGCAGTAGGAGTCCTGGAGCACTGACAACTTGCTGGCACTGGGCTGCAGCTGCCAGAGGACTGGCTGGTGACACGTAACCAGCAGTGGTCCTTCCACTTGGCTGCGAGTTTCCCAGACTTTACAGAAAGGAAAGTATATGAAATATATTTTCTTTCTATATGGGAAATGGAAGAAACCACGTGACTGTAGTCATAAAATGCAATTTACAGACTCATGGGTGGGCTGTATGATAATGCAACTGTCAGCATGCATATAACCTGCAAGACTTACTTGATAGATACATGCTGAGAAGAAATAATCCCTCTTGTACCTTGCCATGCAGTTCAAATTGGGCAGGAAAATGCAAAATGGATCATCAAAAAATTTATAAATTTGTGAATGACCTGGCTTGTTTTATCCTTTGTAGAAGGCAGGAATCTTCTATCCCAGGGTGCAGTAACCAAAGTGGGAGAGACTGTCATTGCCTCCTAGAAATCTGCATTTATATAAAAATAAGTGGCAGGACAGGACATATACCGTCCCATACCTGAGATATACTATTTCTTCACCCAGGAGGTTAGCACAGCCTCTTTCGCTGACGGGTTAAGCCAGCTCACTAGCCTGTAAACTTGTGTGTATCATGACGTGTCCCATGTTTGCTTTTACTGACTTTTCTGCAAGGGACACTTCAAAATAGAATAGACAAAGATTAGGACTCATAAACCTTAAAAGTGCTGCTCAACAGCACTTATAGTTTATAGATTATAGTTGCCACTCAAAGCAAAATTGCCAGTATGAGGGGATGTGAAAAAAAAAAACATGAAAAGGAGGGAATGATGAGGCAGGATGAGTTGAGAGAGGGGAATCTGGGCAAGGAGGTGTAAATGTATTAATACATGTATTTCATCACATATAGCCTGTAAGTAAAAATGCAAGTAAGGCAGAAGTTTCAGATCTGTAATTCCTTTGGGATTTTCATTAATCAGATTCCTGTGGCTTATGGCATTACCTGAATCTTTTGATAGAACTACAACCCTATAATTCACAGCTGGTTGTATTTCATGCATAACATAAATCTGTCAAAAGCTTTCAGTGATACCATAAACTATAACAGCACTGTTCAAAATTAAAAATAAAGACTTTGTTTATAATTCAACAAGAAACTGACATCCATTACTTTTCATAATATATGGGGAAAATGAAAACATGTAAACATACATGTCCAGTATATTCCTTTGACTGTTATTTATTAAGAGAACATCCTGTGCTAATCAAGATATTTAATTTTCTTGCAGGTCTATATCTGTGCATCTCATTGCACAAATTGTTGCATCTCATCTCTGTATCATGAGATTATGAAGCGTATTGAATAAGTATTCATTCCAGCAGAGTAGAATATTTATATTTAACAAACATAATGGATATCTGTCATCCTAGATGTCATCTAGCAATAAGTAAAAGCAGTAAATAACTGTTCTTGGAATGGGTCAGTGAGTATTTTGTTGTCCCTGAGCCAAATCAATAACAGCTTGTTTGCTGCATCCCTTGTCATCTTCCCTGGAGTCAATGGTCTGCTTTATTGACCTTAATAACTACTATAATAAATCCAGTACAAATGAAAAAAGCTCTGCTCTGTAATGAAAATCTGATAGCCTATCTGTCATGCTGTCCTGTGTAAAGAACTATGTTCATTCTGCCCTGTCCCCCAGGACTCTGGCATTAGATATTCTGCAAGATTATTAACTACCACACAGTTTTATATGAAGTTCATCTTGTAGCTTTTCTATGCAGTGGTATTTCTTCTAATCTCAGATTTTATCTTTAATAAATTGAATCTTGTTTGACTCTGTCCATTATTTTTATGATTTCTTCAGCTGAACAGACTTACCATAGAAAAGATGTAAATGAAAGTAAACTAGGTCTGTGTTGCTCTCCATTTTTGTTGCATACGTTTCAGCCCAGGAAGTAGCTCTGAAGTGCACATTTTCCCTCACTGGATAACTAAAGTACCTAAAGCCATTGATTATGAGAGATCTTTTAAAGCATATTTTGCCTTCAGAATAACTTGGACTCTTGAGTCATTAGTGCTAAGTATGGTGGCACCAGTTTTGTGATGCAAATGCTTAAGGGCTGCTTCAGAATTTCTGTATTGGCAGCATTTTCTTCATTTCACCCTAGTTTAGTAGAAACAGGGACCATCTGCTGATTTTATATAAAGTCTGTACTTACCATATAGTAAAAATTTAATGGTGTTTGACTGTCGCTACTTGGGTCACCTATTCATGGCTGCACAGCTCATTCTGATTACCTTCACTGTAGACTGTGGTGTTCCTGACAAAACACAGCTCTCTTAAGAAATACCAGCTGCTTCACAAGCTACATGTGTACGTATGTGCTACTATCAGGAATATTCAGTGCTGACCCTTTGTGGCAGATTTCCAAGGAAAAAACAGATTATATATGGGAGCTGGATTGCACCTTGTTAAGTGAAAATGCATCATAAATGCATTATTTTGAAAGATCTGAGAAGCTGAGTACTGCCAGCAGTTGAGTTAAGAAAAAGTTTGCGAATTTTTGTTTCTCCATTGCATGACATCCAAGTTTAAGTTGGGGTAATTAGACATAATGTGCCCTTTTTGACTGCTGTTTTATCATGGTGAGCATAAAGTCCAACTGCAAAAGGTCTCATGAAATTTCTGTATTGTGAGCACTGATGCTGTTCTGTCAGCATTTCAAATTTTGCTACAGAGCAACATATAGATAAGTCTAATGTTGAGGTCAAAGCAATTTGACAATAAACTTTTACAAAATGAAGACAATAGTCCCTTTGTTGGCCTGTTTCTCAAGATGAGAATGCTTCAGTCTCCATTCTGTTTCCTGCTGGCATTATTTTTTGGGATATCAATTCTGCCTTTGTGAATTTTTTAGGAATAGTGTAAGACTGGAAGAAGGAAACCTCATGAATGGATCTGATGTAGTTTGGACAAAAGATTGTGGGGGAGGACTACAGAGGAAGAAGTGGTCAGTGCAAGTGTCCTGATCATGCCATCCATTGTATGGTCTGGGTAATTTAAGGTCACTCTGAAAACAAAATCTCCCATTCCCTCAACACCAAAAAGAAACCCATTCTGATGAGAGTTTTAAAGCAGTAGAGACCTTATTAATTACAAAACCCTCTCAATTTGTACAAACTGGGAAGACTTACATTGAATTTATGCTCTTACAGACTAATCCAATCCCTTGCTGTGTCAGCATAGCACTGCACTTTGCAGTGGATCTGCACTGTTACATTGCACAGGTTAGGGAGAAGCTCACAGAGCTAGAATAGGAGCAGAAGAATCCCAGAATACCCACAGGATCCCAGAGTCCAGCTCAAAACCTTCCTCTTCAGGGGAAGAAGCTCCAAGCTGCCATGCAGAAAAAGGGTATGGTTTGAGCAGAAATGGAAAGATTTACCATATCCATGAAGCCGTGTACTAACAAGCAGTTGCAGACTGAGACTTTAGCAGCAGTTTCTTTGCTGAAATTGGAGATACTTTCCCAATTCATGGCTGTTCAGCATGCAGTCTAGCTATTTGAACTTAATTTGTCCCTCATTTACATAGCTGTAAATCTTTGTACATTTCCAATTAGATTGCAGGAGCAATTTCCAATTAGATAAGAATAGCATTAGGTGTATTTCATAGAGTGTTTTCTACTTTACATGCTTATAACACAAAGGATTTGAAAATTAGCATTTTAGATTGCTCATACATGTAGATCACTTCAGATTTCTGGGATTTATTACTAAGCAGTAGTTAGGTATTTTAAGGGACATCTTAGGTAAGGTTACTGTCACCCAATCCAAATTCAGTAAATATTTAAGCACAAGCTCACTTGATGCACCTGAAAGATCATGCCAAACCAGAAGTGTAATGTGAAGTGTGTGCCTGTAAACCCCTGCTCTGATTGTCCATTGTTGCATGTGCACAGGACTTCCTGATTTAACAAGAGCTTCAGCCGGTTCCAGAAATGCACTTACATGGCAGTGGTTTGGAAATCAAGGGTAACTATTAGCAACAATAACAAACAGTTAGAGGCAAATATGGGAGGAATAAGAAAACCCTAAGAGTGCTTGCCCAGGTTCCTAGCTTGTGAGCATCTTGAGGGCTTTTTTTTTTTTTTTTACTGCATGCATAACTAATCTGCTCAACTATTTGCAAACTATTAACATATTACACTTAAATATTGCAACTTTATTTTTTTTTATAGTTACTTCAACGTGTGTCCTTTTAAAATCACTTAGACTATTAAAGGATGATTAAATGTCGCTACATGGCCATGTGTAAAACTAAAAATATATACTTCTTATGTAGGACTGATTTTGACTTTAAAGCTGGATCACTACCTCGCAAAGGTGAGGCCAAGTACTGGGAAAACACAAAATGACAGTTCTGACTGAAGTACTCTGACGAGGAGAATCCTTACTGTTCCCATGTGCCAGGTATTTAGTGCAGCATGAAGGCAGAAGAGGCCTTACAAATGCTGTCCCATTGCAGCAGTGCCAGTGTCACACAGTGGAAATGTTAGGATCATTTGGGCTGCTAGAAGGTCCCAGAAAACATCAAGCACAGTGGAAGGAGAAGGTGACTTTCAGTAGTTTGAATTATTTATCTCTGTTCCCTAAGGGCAGGTGCTTTCAGAACAGTAATTCTGCCACCCACATGAGTAGTAGGAAAAGTTGAATTTCTAATCCAGCTAAAAAGCTCAAGTATAAACACAGCACTGAGCACGAGATGTTCAACCCTTTAATATCTCTCTTCCCGGGAACAAAACAAAATAATGGCAGGTGTGTAAAAGTAGTGCAAGAGAAATAACAGGAATTTACGTCAGAGAAAGGATCTGAGAGCAGGCTAGTTCATTGTAAAGAAATTTCCCAGAGTGGTTCCTTGGCTCTGCACCTCTTTCATGTTTAGATGAGGTTTGTCTGCATCCATGGCTGGCAAATCCCCTCTTACCCTAGCAGGGTGAAGCGATGACTTGCAAAGCCAGTCCTTGGCCTGACTGGGTGTGAATAGGAGAGTATTTAAGAGCAGCTGAGCACCTGGTTGTTCCCTGTCAGAAAATCTCACTGGTGGCTGGATAACTTCATGAGATGTTATCTTGGTCTGCTTTACAGACTTCCAGCTTGAGAGCTTTGCTGTCCACGCTTCTTGGTGTTGTAACAAATGGCAACTTGGCCTGGAAACTTCTTTTTGTAAAGAAAAGAGAACTTCCCTGGTTCCAGGATTATTGGCTTAAAACAGGTCCAAAACCACAAGTACTTCAGTCATCAAGTGAGTCAGTATCCTCTGAGGATGCTATTAATAACAGGAAAGACAAAACACACAACCCTAATTTAGCACACATTTTGTTCTTACCATTGGTCAGCTTAGTCTTTTGATTTTTTTTTATGCTAGCTTTCTACCGAGAAGGGATTCACCTATTTTTCTGAAAATAAGAGGAAACTTTCTCCCATCATTTCTAGCTAAAATCTAGACAAACATTGATTCACTAACTTAGCCTTCAAAGCTGAACTCTCTACCCATTTTCAACTTGTAAAGTTTATTTTTCTCTGTTATCAGCAAAGGCTGCTCTAAATTTAACCATGCATTTTTATTTTTGGTGCAGACAAAAAAAAATCCTCCAGGTTTCCTGTCAGTCAGAAATGAAATTGAAGATTTCTGCTGTGTTAGCCAACTTTGACCTCATAATTTAGACTAGATCAGACTTCAGAGACCGGCTGCCCCTGTCTGCCAAGGGTAGCTCGTGGTAACTATGTAACTCTGGTGACTCTGTCTGGGAACAACACCATCATCCTGCTCACCCTCAGTGTGTTATTCTGACAGATTTTGCTTTAGATGATTTCCCTCCATCTCGCTTGATTCTGCTGGGATTTTCACATGAGTATGTCAGCCTTTGCTTCCTCCAGGGAAAAGGTTTCCGTTTGTTTTTGGAGTCTTTAGACTTAAAGTAGAATTTGTGCTGAATATAGAAGTAATATGCTGTGTTACAGTTTCTAGAAGACTCTGGGAAGGTTTTGAGTAAAAACCTCTTGTAAAGATTCAGGAGTTTTCTAAAGGAAAAATTACTGATATAATAAATGGAGCACAAAACCCACATATACCATGTTGTTTTATTCAAACTTCTGCCCACAAACACAAAGAAACTTTCCACTTGTGGAAATCTGAAGTGGTTAGAAAAAGAAAAGAGAAAATGAGGTCATTAGTCACTAAATTCCACTGTAACTAGAATTCCACCTATTTCCAGCAACTGGGCAGTAAAACCATAAGGTTCTGGTAGTTCTGGCTGTGTGTCACCACAGGTGTCAACTGCGTTGAGAAAGAATTTGCAGAGTTACAAATGCAAGTTATTTCTCAAATTCCCTTCTGAAAGCGTGTTGGAAGAGGCTCAATACTATCCCAGGGTTTAGTGGGTGATATTGGTGGCAGGGGAACGGTTGGACCAGATGATTTTGGAGGTCTTTTCCAAAGGTAATTGGTAACTCTATGATTTTTGAAAAATACTGATCTTGCAACCCTGTTTGTTACTCAAATGTTAACAATAGTGTTTATGGAATTGTTCTGTGCTTTATTTTCTATTTACAGATTACTGCTGCATCCTGTGCAAATCCTGTAATTCATTGAGTAAGAAAAGAATGAGCATTGCTACAGTTTTATGGGTGTTAGGGGAATGGTATACAGTAGAGCAATTGAGATAAGGATCAAGGGGTACAGAAGATATGCTGTCATGTGTGCTTTAAAGAGCCTGGAACTAAACATCACTATAACGTCTTTTCAGTCTATTGATTGTCATATGTTGCAAGTAAACACAAACATCAAATACTGCTACAGACAGACTGCATGCCAAGAACCTAACCAGCATTGTGCTTGCTTCCCTAGCTTCCTCTAACGTCTCAAGTTGAAGTGTATAGTATCTGTGTACACAAAACAAAGGCTTTCCTATTTCTAAGTAGGGACACAAACTACCTCAACAGTCTTTGATTCTATTCTGGGACAGCAAGCTGATGTAGGCCAGGAATTTTGCTTTTGTTTGTACTAAAGGAATTGCAGGTTTATTCACTTGAATGTGTCCAGTAAATAAGCAAACCTATGAAGTTATAATTCCACCAAGACCTAACTCTTCCTAAAATTGTTCATGAGTAAGATACTAGAGCAAAATTAATGTATTTGGGCAAAACTTTAAACTATCAAAATAGAAAGTATCACATTAGTGTAATTATTTAAAAAAAAAAAAAAAAAAAAAAAAAAAAAAAAAGTTTTGACCAGAAAAAAGTAAGGTTTATTAAGTTACAAAGGTGTTTATGAAATGATACAATGATGAAATTTCATTTTTGCATTATTAAATGCAGTTTTTAACACACTTCATGAGAGCATCCTCCTCTAGGATGTTTAGATTTGCAGCATTCTGTGTGTCTTAGTAAGACAGTGTGATTGACATTTAAGCATTCTCAGGGTTTGTGGGAAATTCTGTCTGCTTTAAAATTTATATTGTTTTCTACTGTGCTGTGATGTGATTTCTCGATTTCAAATGCAGGAAGGAATGTAGGGTCAAGGGGAAGTATTTTACTTATTGTGGCAGATGCATGGAAAGAAACTTCTAACAGAAGAATGCTGATGGACAGTATTAATCATCCTGCAGGTTGATAATATCTAAATATTTGAAAGGCATAAACTTTCCCTGAAGCACAAGGGACTGTGAAGGCTGTTCCTCCTGGCTCTTTGAAGGTGTGATCTGGTATGGGGAATAAATGCTAACAACAATGCAGAGCTCTCTTGTCTTTATACGCCCCTCTGTTGCAACAAATTTTGTTTGTGAGGTATTTATCTAAATCTGCTCAGGGAATTGGTCAGAATCAAACTTTCTTTTTTTTTTTTTTTTTCTCTCAAGACTCTTCTAAGAAAACAAAGTCAAAAACCCAAGCCAAAATAAAATGCTTGGATCAGTTTCCCTATCCCATTTGCTGCAGTGACCCATGGTGGCACAACGGCCACGCTACACAAGCAAATGGCGCCAAGGAATAGCAGCGTATCCACAGAGTGAAACATCATGCTGAGGACCCATTGTCCATCTTAAATGCATTCCAGGAGGCTGCATTTCAGACTAGCTCTAATCCAGCTCTATGTCCTGAACACCCTTTAGTTGGTGAGAGTGTTTCTGGAGCTTAGTTTTTAGCTTACTTGCATGCTCTGGGACTGCTCCCCAGTGCGGACCAAAGCATGAGAAATGGGAGAGACCTGATGCAGAGCTACAGTGCTAAGGTAGGCTTACCCTTTGCATGTATTACAGCTGAGGGAGTGATAAATGTTGGGGATACAGCATGGACGTTGTTTAAATTAGCCTGACAACACAAGTGCAAAGGAAGCCTGTGATTTGTATTTGCTGACTGAACAGTTGCCGTGGTACAAGAGATGATTGGCCCTTGCTGTGGTTTGCTGCCTTTTTACTGAAGATTTTTCCTTTCATTGCACAGCCAGCGACAAGGAAAGTGTGGGTGTTCCTTGTTTGCCTCAGTAGAAATGAGGATGACCTAGTTTAAATTGCTGTAGGAAGTGTTTTGAAGCAACCTGGATTGCGTGGCACTGAAACAGCAGAAGGTGCCCTCGTATGTCCCATTGCTGGGCTCTGCTCTGATGATGGCAACCTTCAGAGAGGGGTGGCAATATTTCATGCGGGTCTAACTACTTGATAAATGAACTTGTGCATAAGCTGTGACTGAGGGGTTTGAATTATAAGTTGCCTTTAAACACACAGCTTTAAAGAGGCTTTCTGGGAGAAGGTAAGGAAGAAATATATTCACAAGCTGATTCAGAAGGAGATAAGAAAAACTTCAATTTCTTTTTATTCTTTATCCTTATGCTTTCCCACTCTCTTTATCCCTTAGATGATTCTAACCTTTTTGATAGCTTTTTTCTGTCACTCCTGTTTTTCTCCCATCAGATGTTTCTATAGGATAAACCAATGCACTTGTACAATACAGCTTTCTCTGCTGGTATCTTCTGTAAAAACTGTTTTCCAAGCCAATACACAGAGTTGTGTTAAAATGAATAGACTACAAGAAAGATTATAAGAGAAGAGTTAAGAGATGCTGGTAAGGAGGAAATGCAGCTGTGATCTTAAATGAGATGAAGAGTCCAAGAGGCTAAGACACCCAGGGGGGACAGAAGCTGAATGCAGGGAATAGCCAGCCACTAAGAGTGGTAATATTACCTGATGGGCCCAGAAGGAATCAGGGCATCTCATCATCAGGTGAAGGACTGAGCAAAGTGGCAGGCTAAGTATCAAAAGCAGGTGAGAGGAAGGCTCTGAAAAGGCAACACCTGGGGGCTGAGTAGAATTCAGGAAACAGGTGAAAATATGAGGAGCTAGAAAGCTGTCTATCTTGCTATGTGTGTTATCACCTGTTAAACCGAGACATGGCTCGATGTCACTGGAAAAAACAAAGGTTGGATTCTGTGAAGTTGTATGTTAAAGTCTTGCAACAGAAGCCACTCCATTATATGGAAAGTAAAACTCAGAATCTCCCAGGTAGAGATGGTCATAAATTGTATTAAAAAAAAAAAAAAAAAAGTGTAAAAAGGAAGGGAGGGAGAAACAAAGAAAGAGGGAGGGAGAGAGAGAGAGAGAAAAAAAATCATTGTGAGGATTACATGCACTTAATGTCCCTTGCTAGACCCCAAGCTGTCAGGGGTTTGTAATATGTGTTGTCATATGGAAATCCAGCTCCATGAAAACAGTTTTGGATTTGTGTATCCCAAACAGGGAATGAGCCTGTAGTTTTGGATATGTGGTCAGCCCAGCAGCACAGAAGTTATTGCATCCATGGTGCCTGTGATTGTTGTGGGACATTTCTACAGTTCCTATTTTTTTTTCTCATCCAGAACTCCCCCAAAGTACTCACACTGAAACTACAGCTAGGGGAATTAGGGTGTAAAAATGTCAAAGTGATGGAAGAGGCTGTTATGATCCAAAAGAGGGAGGGAGGTTGAAGAAGCCAGGAAAATGTCTCCCAGCTTTTTTTCTTCATTCCTGTTGGAAGCTTGTTTACACAAAAAGAAAATGTTGAAATTTCTTACTGTTACAGTAGCTATAAATGAAGCTGTTACAAAAATCCACCAGCTCTTACTCCTAGAGGTTAATAACTAAAGTTCATATGTGAGCATGAATAATTAATTTGATCTATTGCTTGTCACACTCAAGGGCTAGGCTCATCCTGGCAAGATGTAGTTCCACATAACAGGACCTAATGCTAAAGTAGCTGGCATCTAATGGAGTTCACAACTGTGAGGCATATCCTTAGCTCCCAGAACAGTGTGAGGAGAGAGCTGGCTTACTACAAACAGGATTCAGAAAAAGATGAAGGCTCTCTGGTCCAGTTGTTGGGCATTCATTTGAAGAGAAGCTATTTAGAAAACCAGGACTGGTGCCTGGGACTGGCTTTCAAACCTACGAACACATTTGTGAAGGAGTTCTGATGAATAAGAATGCATGGGATTTGTTTCTTTTTTTTTGCTCTGCACAGATCATGACAATTTTGGCTGGAGCAATTTTTTATTTCACTGTATCCTTTGAGAGCTGTGGGGTAGCAAACTGTGTTCTGTGCTAGCTGCCTGCATGTACATTGTCAGCCACTACAGAAGTATTGGCTTCTCCAATAATGCCTTGCCCTTGAACTCTGAGATTTTGTTGGATAATGTCAATACCAAACATATTGTACACCATAAGTGAGTTAGCTGAAACCCAACTGCAGCTCAGGAGGGCAATTGCAGCCCCAGAGAATACATGTAAATAGTAATTAAAGTCCTTTTTTGGATAAGTTTAAAGAAACAGGAATTCGTACCAGAAATACAGATCAGATGCAAAGCCACTCTGAGTATGCCACAAACAAAGACCCTATGGAGAAAAATCTGAGAGCACATTTTGGAGATAGTACTGGATGAAATGAGGCCTTGAACTGGGAGCAAAGAAATGCACTGCCTCTCTCTGGTGAGAAGAAAACTTTAATTTAGGCTTGTTTTAATTAACAAGACTGAATTAACCAGATCACCATTTAATTCTTTGACTGAAAACAATCTGCATGTCCCACAGAAGGGTGGCAGTGCTGCAGGGTGAGGTAAATAACCTACTTCCAGCCTAGCCCATAGGGAAAGGCAAGCTCCTCAAGAGTGTGATTCAGAGGGAAAGCTTTTGTGCAATAAGCCTGTCAGGCATGAAAAAACTGAAATCTGCTCACTTCAATGATACCACTGTGGAAAAAGGGCAACTGTAAAAAAAAGAAAAGAAAAAAAAAAAAAAAAAAAAAAAAGGTTATAAGGGATTAAAAAGCTTTTTGGTATGAAGCTGACTTTGTGTTATGGTTGGGGCAACTCAACAAGTGCTTATGGAACAGGGAGCGGGACTTGTCAAATGCACAGAAATGGTCATCATGGACTGTAAGACACGATAAAGATGCTGGGCTTGCAACAGAACAACTTATCTGGTTGCATATACAGTTACTGTCATGGCCCCGAGGACGCCACCATCCCAGGCCCTATAGCAGCCCCAGGGGACACCCCATGCTCCTCATGCCCAGACCCAGGGAGCCACCAGTCCTCAAAATGCTGTGGCAGCTAGCATAGACGAGAACAAGGGGAAATGGATGTCTGGAATTTGAGCAAGCATGCTTGAAGTAGTGAATGAGTTAAGGGCTTGCTGGGATGTAATTATGTCTATGAACTTTATAATAAATGCAGGTACAATAAATCTTTTTTTAAAAAGTCCTACAAATTTGGTTTGTGGAAATTCCCTGTGAAGAAACATGGCTCAGGTGAAGCCTATGATTTATAGGTAACTGAGCTGCAGTCAATACTTTGGTTTTGCCCCCAGAGCAGAAACCAAGAGAGCTGCATGTTATGGGAGATTTCCACTAGTTGATAGAGATAGGAGTGGTTGAAATCTCTTCTAGAAGTTTAGGGTCTTACAAAAATTGTAGCTGCTAGGATTGCATGAGAGCTATGAGAGAAGGATATGTCTGTCTTCAGTAGGACATTTTGATCAAATATGGGGATTTCAGCAACTATTAGTAGAGAGAAAAATAGTCAGAAAAGCTGAGCAAAGATGCAAGCTGATCCATGTAGGGCAGTGAATTTAAGTGAGGAGTACTGCAACAGGCTGGTAGACTGGCTGAGAGTAAAGCTGGCCCAGCAAATGATGAAATTGTACTGCATGGAGCAAAGGGGACACTGGTGGTTAGGGCCTGGTGAGCAGCCACTCCACGACTGACCACCAGCGTGAAGTGGAGAGACCTTCATGGCCAGCAAGGAGGTGTCTCACCAGGGCGTAGAGCTGAGCCCTCCATCCCTTCCTGGTCCTCGCTGGTTGAAAACTGAGCCCCCATGCATGTGAGCAGCTTCAAAAGGAAGTAATTTACCTTAGGCACACAATCAGTGAAGGAATTTCTGCCGATTAAATGAAAACTGGAGCAGCGCAGAACGGCCAAACCCCCAGATATTCATAGATGTATGGAGTTTTCTACAGCGTATCTGTGGGGTTTTCCAAATTCCAAAACAATTGTATAAAATCAGTAAGAAACCAGTTTGGGGTCATTTTCAGCACTAGAAAAAGAAATGCTGTGTTTCAAAACCCCTTGCTTTCCTATGAAACACAGATACTAGTGCTTACAAACTGTGAGCAGGACGGATACAAAGAATAAGAAAGGAAGTAGCTTGGTGGAGCGACAGCATAAACTGCTTGTCCCCTTCCCTTCTGCTCCCCAAATCCCTCTTCCAAGATCCTTCCTGTTCAATCCTCTTTGCATTTGTTCTAAGAAAAATCTTAAGAGTTCTACAGTATTTTGTAATACATTCACGCCACAAATGGATACTCATTCTTTCTGTGATATATTTTTAGGCTGCAAAAATCTGGTCCTATTCTATTGGTAATGGCTTCTTGTAATTTACTGCAATACTGGTTTAAAAAAACACAGGCTGCTCTTATTGGATGATAGATTTAAAATCCTCTGGAATTTCTGTGTTGTTTTTCTTTATAGACCTTAGTACGTGCAACACAGTAGTCAGACATGCACGTTACATTCCAATAACGTGGTGTCAAACAAAGTACTCAATGAGAAGTCAAAGTAACTTGACAAAATAAATACTCCTGATCTGACTCAGCCTTCCCCAAATTAGGACTTGTCTGAGTGGGGAAGCTTTCTGGTGTAGCAATCATGGAAAAAAACTGTTCCCCTGGAGTAACATTGGGAGTGCAGTAGTTTGGAATAGAGTTGCAGAGCTTCCACATAGGGATTTACACTATATTATCTACAGCAGAGCAACTACTTAGGCTAACTTCACAGAGTTGGTACTGTGTAGACAGTGAATTCATGTGCAGTCCTCTGCAAGCCTTGAGTCTGGAGCAGCTGTAGGAAGGCATGTGCTGTATTACCTGGCTGTGGAGATGAGGGGGACTTGCTGTTAGCGTGTCCCCCCTGGGGGGCTGCGGGGCGTCTTTAAAACTTTACAAAGATGAGTCTCAGGCTCGTGATTACTTCTGGTGTCCAGAGCCGGTCTCCTGTGCCGCAGCTCACACGCTCCAGCTCCCAAAGCAGTGCTAGGACCCGCCCGAGAACAAAAGGCAGCTCTGCCTTGACTTTCTTCGCGGCTGGAACTTGCCGTTCCGCAAAGCTCTTCCCGTAAACACAAACGCTTCCACGCATGCATCGTGCATCTGCACAAAGCTCTCGGAGCCCAGCTCCGCGGGGAGCGCCCTGCCCGAGGGTAGCCCAGCCCGCAGGTAGACGCTCCGCAACGGCGACCCAGCGGTGCCGGCCACTTCTGCTCGACGACGACGGCTTTCTGCACGGCCCCCTGTTTTAGGGGGGCGGCGGGGGGCACCCCTCAGGAGCCAGCACCTCGCGGTGGGGATGGGGATGGGGACGGGGGCGCGGCCGGTGCCAGCTCCGCCTCTGCCCCAGCGCCGCCGGGCCGGGAGCGGGGCAGGAGCGGGCGGCGGGAGCCTGCTTCCTCCTCCTCCTCCTCCTCCTCCTCCTCCTCCGCTGCGGAGGGGGCGGGCGGACAAAGGCTGAGGGCTGCCGCCGGGCCGGGGCGCGATGGAGCGGTGCGGCGGCCGGGGCTGAGGCTGAGGCTGGGGCAGAGGCAGAGGCGGCTCGGTGGTGCTGAGCCGGGCCGGGGCACATGGTGCGCGGCTGGGGCCCGGCGCTGCGCACCCGCGGGCGGGCCGAGGGGCCGCCATGGACAACTTCTTGGCGGAGGTGAGCGCGGGGCGCTGGGCTCTTCCTCCCCTCCTCCTCTTCCTCCTCCTCTCCTGCTGTGGGGTCGCTTTGTGGGACCCGCTCACGGCCCCGGGGTGGTGGCGGTGGGGTCCCGGCTGTGCCGCGGGGTGGGCAGGGGGCTCCGTGGGGGCACGGCGGGCCGTCCTTTCGGGCTCCGCGAGAAGGGGTGCCGGGGACAGGAGAGCTGTGCCGGCGGAAAACGCCGGGGAAGGAGGACCTGGAGGGAGATGGAGCTTGCAGCTTGCCTCGTGGGTCCCGGCGGCTTCGTTGTGCCCGGCGAGGGGAGCACACCAAAGACGCTTTGCTGCTTGCTCGCGGCAAACGCCGAAAGTGGAAACTCGGGTCCTCTTCTGCGCTAAAGCAGCTGAATTTTGCACAGCGCTGTTTTAACGAGTCGTTACAACCTGCCCAGCGCCAGCACAGCCTCGCGAATAAAAGGTGTTCGCCACTACTCTGGCTACTTCTGCGTGCGCGTAGCTTGCGACTCGATTGTGACTTCCAGTGATTGCTCCTTTACGATTATTTTAGTCACACCCCTTGCTGAAGTAGTTGTAGTGTCCAAATGTTAAGTGCAGGCCAGGCATCTGTTTGCCGGGACGGCGATTAAGCTGCAAAACTGTCCCCTGCCCTTGTGAAACAGCTGCCTCGTGCTCTCTGTGCTGTTTATGGTCCCACAAGAAAAATAAAAATAAATAAAAGTGCTGTGTTTACCGGAATAGTAATTAGTCAAATAAAAGGAGCTCGTACACCTTGCTGCCTGTTACCTTTTCATTTGTCAGACAACAAAAGTTCTGCCAAGTGCAATAAAAAGGAAGAAATGCAGGATTAACTTTCAAGAAGCCTGAGTTAAGCAATAATGGATTTTTTTTTTTCCATGTATAAGACGTAGCCCTCGTCTTTCAAAAGCTTGCAAGCCATGAGCAATGTGGTAGTATTAGCCGAGCCTTGCAAAATTAATCCGAGGAGTCATTCGCCCTGACACAAAGTATGGTAGCATGCCCTACATAAAGATGAAGAAGAGAGTTAATGGTTTTGACTCCCCTATTAGCCAAAATTACTTGCTCCAGGCAAAAAGCAAGTAAATTTTGCCCGTCTGTGTTAGTATTTCAGCATATATTTATGGTAATGTGTGGTTGCTGCATGCAAACTTTGATCTTTCTTAAGAACTCTTGCTCCCTTTCAACATGTTGATATTACTTTAAAAGATCAGTAAATATAGCACCTTGACTTTAATCTGCATCCAGAGCCCCACCTATAAGTATAAACATTTTCCTCTCCTCACACTGGAGCGTATGGAAATTGCGTATGGAGAACATAACATACACAATAGCAGAAATGCAGTGGGCCTGACCCAGCTACCACAGAAAAACTGGTGTTGAAGGTGCTGGGTCGAGACACGAGCTGGCTAATTTAATTTGCGTGAGGCAGACATCCTGCAGCTGCTCTTTATGAAAATATTTACTGACTTATCTGAGCGAATTATTGTCCTTGTTAAAATAGGTTCTGGTGCATGCAAGGAAGAGGAAACTGGATGAAAGGGACAGGTATCAGGCCTGATCTGCCCTGCTCTTGCTTGACAGTGACATATGTCTGCTGATAGTGTTACATTTTGGGAGAAAAGCTGCTAAGCGAGAAGGGCGTATGCTAGCTTAAAGAGAATTAACCTGACACTTTATGGGGGATGTTGCTCAAGGTTACCAAGGTGCCCCTGTTCAGTGCATTGGAGGCAGGGGTGTCTTCAAGTCTGGCTCTTGCAGAAAAACAACTAAAAGGCATTTCAGGAAAATATCCACACGCCTCTTTTTTCCTCCATGTTTTTTCATAGCCAGATGCTGATTGTAACCTGCTCGCTGTATATTATGGCTTTCACTGGAACGAAATTAGACAGTTGTGTAAGACCTGGTTAAACTGTATGTATGGGTGCATTGCAGAGAAAGTGTTCTTGTTGGTACTTGCTGCGTTAACTGAGTTGTGGGATACTTCCAAGCTTGTGCCGCTCGGCTGACACCAGTCATACACGACTTAGCAGCTTTTTGACTTTTGAATCTTGCTGTCCTGTTTCCTCCCTCTACTATTTCTTATCTGTCTTTTATTCTTACAGGGTGACAAGTTGTTATATCTGTCTGCAGAGGAGCCTTGATTTACATTACTATCACAGTTTTTTTAACTCTGTCACTTGAAAACAAAATAAACTGAAAGAATGCTTTTAGTAAATAATTAGGCTAGAAGAATCAGCCCTGGAACATACATCCCAAAATGCTTTAATTGATGGAAGATATAAAAATAATTTTGCTGGAAGATATTAAAGTAATTATAAAGTTATACTTTAAATACAGAGGAGAAGTGGTTTTGGAGACTATTTAGAAACATCTCAGGCTGCTGATTGATCTGTGCTAACTTCTGGTGTGTGAAAGACCAATGTTGGAGTCTTAACCTCATTTGTATATTTACATAGTCATATCTTCAGATATAAAGTATTAAAAACTGTAGAAATCCCAAAAATCCATAATAAGAATAAAAATATTAAAAATGTGGGTGTGTGCAATAGAGCCATTTGGACATATTGCTCAAAGCAGACTGAAAAAACAGTTCCTGTGTTTAACCAGTGGCTAGATTGCTGTCTCCAAAGGTGGCTGAGATCAGGCTTCAGTTTTCAGTGGGAAATGTATTCCCATTAAAAAGGGTTGCATAGCAAGAGGCAAGGAGGAAAATCATCACCAGATGAGAAGGGACACAAAGAATTTTGCACAAAAAAGGCACAAGGGGGAAGTTCGAGGTGTCGTCTTGGCATCCGAGGTTCCCAGGCAGTGTGTGCCAGGGTAGCAGGGGAAGTGGATGAGTCAGGTTCATCCTCTTCTCGTGTGGGGTGAAATCACCCTGCCCTGCTCATGCATCATGTTTCATCAAGCCACCGTCACTGTCCTCCTTGCAGGAGTAGCATGGATCACAGAATGGTTTGGGTTAGGAGGGACCTTAAGGCCCATCCAGTTCCAACCCCCTGCCATGGGCAGGGACACCTCCCACCAGACCAGGTCGCTCAAAGCCCCATCCAACCTGGCCTTGAATGTCTCCAAAGATGGCCCTGTTGAGGTTGTGGAGCAGTTGAATCTGGGGAGGTCTTGTGAGACTCGGGGAGGTTGCCTTACCCAGAGGTGACCTCTGAGATGCCCTCAGCTCCGGAGGAGCTTGCAGGTACCCATGCACAAAGCAGTGGCTGCATGTGGTTGCTGTTGGTGTGTCCACTGTGCTTTTAGATTTAGCAGTGCTGCTGGAACCTCCAGTTGAGGATGTTTTCCTTCCATTCCTCCACTCCACAGCTGAGTGTATTTGCCCACTGCCCTGTTTTAAGGGGGAGGGCTCCCAGCATGTCCTGAAGGAGCAGGTGTTGAACCTCACTCTGCAGGAAGAATAAGGGGTAAGAATTCATTCTGAGGTTTTGAACGTAATTTCAGGGTCTGTCAGAGGTGGTATTGGCCAAGCCTGGGAGCTCTCAGTTTAGATAGGCAGCCCCAGGCAAGCTTCTCCTTGGTGCTCTGGTGCTGCGGCACCAGCAGGATTTACTGTTTCCCAAGGCAGGGCTGTTCATGGAAAGCATTGAGAGGTTTGCTGTGCCCTGCAACAGAACAGCCTCAATGCTGCAAAGTTTTTGGTTTTACAATGAAAATATGACGATGCTGATGGATTTTGGCATTGATATAAATGAGCCCTGGCTATGCTGTGCAGCATAATTTACAAGTTTAGGACAATCTCTGAAGTCTGCCAGTTTTCATTAGAGGTGTTTTGCTGATAGCACAAGCATGGGGCTGATGTTGGGCATGTAATATTGGTGTAGCTTACACCAGCACTATTGCGTTTTAGACTGGTGGGGCAAAAACATCACCCTGAAGCGATGGCATGGCTCTGGCACTCAAGAGTTCTTCAGAAACTTAATGTTTGTGCCAAGAAGGAGTTGTGCCTCTTTCAGCTCCTGCAGTTGCTGTGTTTTCAGCAGTTTCTGAGGTGTGACTAAGTCTGTTTTTTTTTTGTTTTGTTTTGTTTTGTTTTTTGTTTTTTTCTTGGAAAAAAATCATGTTGCTGATTGTTTTGTCAACAGTTACTTTTATGTTAATTAGAGGGCAATCTGTTTTGAGCAGAAAATGATTCAAGGGGGCTCAGGACTACCTTGCTGGCTCAGAAAGAAAAGAAAGTTTTTGTGGGTTTGTTTCTGTAAGTCAGGAAATCGTGTTCGGCTTATTGGTAGCACGTAATCTCAACTGCCTACTACATATATTTCACATGTGCCTTTCATAAGATATATTTGTACAACTGAAGCATAGTCATAACTGGGCTGGAGCCTAGCAGCCCTGCTGGCACCATGAACATTGTAAAATGACACAAGAATTCTCTTAAAGCTATAAAACACATAACTATTGAAATTAGCAATAGAAGCTGTATGCTGTACAGAAATAGCTTGTGGTTTTTAGGTATGTTCAGTCGGACTCCAGCTATAGGAGGGCTGTGAAAACCCCACCATTACAGAAAATTATGGCTTCTTCAGTGTCTTTTTTTTTTTTTTACCTTCTGGTGATACCTAATGGAAATGTTTATGCTTTTTTTAGTCTTTACCATAATTGTACGTTCATGTTAGCGCTTTGTGTGCAATCTATTTTTGCTCTAATCTTCCTCCTTATATGCATTTTTGCTCAGTGAGGTGGGCTTTGTGTGTGTGTGTTTTGCAAGGAAAATCTATACAGCTGCAGATGCAATTTCAGGTTTTCTGTTTGGTTGCATGGAAGCGGGCAGGCCTCATACTTGCAAGAGCTGCCCTTGGCTGTAAGGGGCTGTCTCCCTGATATGTCTGTCCTCTGTTGTGCCAAAAAGCCTTTTCCTGGGAAGGGCTGGATAAGACCTTCTGGTCTACTGAGGTACCGAGGTGGCCATGGCATGCAAGATGGGGCCAAGAGTGTGGTGAAGACCTGACGCATCTCAGGTTGTCTCCTCTTTCTGACTGTAGGAATGAGAAGTCCAAGCAGAGCTTGTCTCCCTCAGGCTCTGTGGGTTAAATCCTGAGGCCGCTGGTGTGGTGCCGTGGGCTTGTCCTGCACCTGCGTACAGGTGATGCTGAAGTGAGGGTGTGAAGAACCTCTTCATTTGGCTCTTTTTTTTCTTTCTTTTGGAGCTGTTGCAAATCCTGCTGCCCAGTAAAAAATAATTACATTGTAAAGCATGACCAGTCCCAACTTATTTCTGAAGTTATGTGGCATGTACTTTTGTCAGAAATGATCCACAATGTTTCTGTGATTCTGTGGGGGCAAGAGAGGGACACTTTATGGAACAGGGAAGCAAAATGGAATAGGAACTTGGGACATGATATTGATGTCACTTAAAAAAGGACTTCTAGCAATAGCATTTTTTGTGCATGTCTTGGGTGGATGCAGCTCTGGTGCCTGTGATGGGTTAGGAGAAGGAAGCTGGTGCCATCTCCTGCAGCAGCAGGAGCAGCAGCCCCGTCCTTTGCACACACAAGGTGGTACATGCAAGCCTGTCTCAGGCCAGGAGCACCATGCATCCTGTTCTGTGAAGTGCTGGGAAATGTGTCCTCTGGGCAGTTCGATCTCACGAACCGCTGCAGCCGCAGGGCCGGTATTTCCCTCAGTGAATCACAGTACCCAGCCGAGGTCTGAGCTAGAAACATCATTTTGGGTGGAGCCCTGGTAAAAGGGCAGGCAGCAAAAAGTCACTATGAATTAAGACTTTTGCTGAGGGGGAAAAAAAGTATTACCACCCTGAAGTCACTAATTGTGGCTACTTTACAAGTTTTGGGATGTGTCCTCAAAACTGGCTAGACTGATTATAACTTCAGGCTCATATGAGAGGGTCATGGCTTATGCATTCTCGTTTCTCTTGATCTTCCTGCTATTCATCGTTATGTGACATTTTAAACCACTAGTAAGACATGAAGGAGGATGGCTAGATGATGTTGGGGCAGCAGTTCTGGGCAAGTTACTGTTTGGGTATTTTTTTTTCTCTTTTTTTTTTTTTTTTTTTTCTCTTTTTTTTTTTAATTGCTTATGATTTCTTAAGATACCCTTTGTATGTCTGAAATGTGAACATTATCCATTGGTCATATTTATCATAACGCAACAGTGCAGCTTTGTTTTGGGCAAGCTGCTGGTTGAGGAAAGTTAACTGGGTTATCCTTTTGGCTAGAATTCTATTAAGTAGCTCAAACACTCCATTCTTTTAAAGATGGATCTTTTAAGAAATTGAATGCAGAATGAGAACTGGTATTAACTATCTTGTAGGTCTGTCTCCTGGAGTAAACTATCCATGCTGAAGAAGAAATTACTGCTTTGTTACACGGGAAATTTGAACATCATGTGTTGGAAAAGTATACTGGGGCTCATTAGGAAAGGATGGAAGAAATGAGTAGAGCACCACTTGGATTACTGGCATTTCTAAATGTACCTGTAAGAAGTAGCTGTATGTCGGAGGAGAATGTACGTCCTGCCCTAGACTCATTTCTGCAAAGTCCATCAACAAGATTATAATCTCATGTAGTTTCAAGTACAGTGTAACCTTGCTTTTTGATGCCTTGCGCTGGATAGATAGAGCAGATGAGTCTCTTGCATGTCCTGCAGCAGCACTATAGGGCATGGCTTAGGGGAAATCATGCCTGACAGGACGTCTCCCCACTGCAAGCCAGTGGCTGGCCGGGAAGGCTGCTTGCTTGTGTCAGCTGTCTGTGGGGAGGTTTGTTTTACTCTCGGGTATAAATACTTACTCTCTGTTGAGGTGTTATTTTCCTTTGCGGCCAAGTGGCTGTCTTTTAGTCTAGTCTAGCCTTTTCATGTGGCAGAAAACTTTGATATTTTTTTCCTGCATTGAAATCTCAAATGTGAGTGATATTGGAGGAACCTGATAATTCGTGTTTTTTCATGTTGAATACCTTACTAGTAACAGACCTGGTTTGGGTTCAAATTTGACATGCGGCAGAAATCAGTGTGTGTTTGGTTTAACTGACCAAAGTTAACATTTCCATTTTGAGTAAATTCTTCTGCGGAATGGTTTAACATACAGTTCTTGTATGAGATTTTGTTATTGTTCCTAGTGAACGGTTCTGTGCTTAGTTATTTTTTTGCAAAGGAGTATCCATTCTCAGAAATTGTGGGGAAAAAATACATAGCTCTTCAGCCCTTTTAAGGCTTTGGAAAAAACTTGGCATTTTACTCTTCTGCATGGAAGGAAGTATTCAAAAGTGAAAGCTGGTGGTCACTCTTATGGTTTTGTGAACTTGCAGTGAAAATTCAGATGCAATGTATCTTAAGTTGGATTTCTTACTCATTTCAGTGGTCCCGCCTCCAGTGGGTAATTTTCACAGAATCATTAGTGTTGGAAAAACCCTCCAAGATCATCTGGTCCAACCATCCCCCTACCACCAATATCACTCACTAAACCATGTCCCTAAACATCATGTCCAACCTTTCCTTGAACACCCACAGGGATGGTGACTCTACCACCTTCCTGGGCAACCCATTCCAATGCCTGACTACACTTCCTGAGAAGAAAGGTCTCCTAAAATCCAACTTATGTTTCTATCAAACCTATGCTCATGTTTTTTTAAACATGTTGGAGCTCCCTAAATTTGGGAGTCCACATAATACCTTTTACTTTTGGTGAGATTAATGGCATGCTGACAAGTGAAGGGAAATGTCCTGGAGGACAGACTTTGTTGATATCCTGTACCATTCAGTAGCTTGCCATAGTTCAGAGTTGAATAGGGTTCCTGCATTTGTATGTTAATACAGTTTTGCAAATACTGCACACACACACACACACATGCAGCATATGCTTAAGTTGCTTTAGTGGGGCATTTTTCCTGCTTTATGGTATCAGGCTATCTTTTTTTGAGAGTATGTGACCCTCATCTTGTGGAGAGCCTTGCTAGAGATTTTTGAGTTCAAGTTAGTTTGAATACTAAGCAAAGCTCAATATTGAAGAGATCTCTTAGGTTATTGAACAGTTCTCTTAGGTTAAATCTTCCTGTGAGATTATTTGGGTTTTGGTTCTGTTTTATCCCAAATGGAGGAAAGAGGAAAAGAGAGAGGGAAGCTCAACAGCCGGCCTTGAGCAAAGCTGTGTTTTCTCACGTGATCCTGACTAATGGCATGCAAAGGGTAAACCGTGGTGTTGGAAGACTCAGGAAATAAAAGGCTAAGTGCTCTTTGATGTGTTAGTGTTGCCTCTTCCTATATATTCTTGGGAAACTATTCATAATCCTTTATTATAGGCCAGTGATATGAGAGTGTGTTAATACAAGTCTTTCTTTGTTTTGTGTTGGAGACTGCCCTCACGGGAGATGCCATATACCTCAGCAGAGGGAAATGCTTTATTGCGGCTTTTTCCCTCAGGGGGATAGCTGCATTCCCACCCTCCACAAGTTTACCAAAGGGCTTTTTCTCATGGCATGCCTGCTTCTATACCAGGACAGTTGTTAAGAGTGCTGAGACTTTTTTTGTATTTTTCCAAACTCTTAACTAACTGGCTTCCCAAGCCTGACATCGCGGTCTCAAAGGCAAAATTAATTTTGGTGTCTGTAATGTTCGTTACCTTGGGTAGAGACCTGAGGCTCAAATGGTTGATGAGCCATAGCTGTCATTAACTTCAGCTACAATTACAAAGCCGGGTATTTTTGAAAGCTGTCATTGAAGTTAATACCCAAAGCCCCTTGGCCCTCTTTCTGTAGCACCCTGCACACCTTCAAAGGGCTGTAGAAAACGTACTGTGATGAACTCTACAGCATCTAGAGAAAACATTTTTGTAGAGTTTTTTGCAGTATTGGATTCTAAAAATGGTACATGTTTTTGATGTTGTGCATTGTACATGTAAATGCTCTTTCTTCCGGAACCTGATAACACGAAATGCAGAATTTATCTGGAAGCATTCTCATGCCTTCCTTTTGGCCCTGGTTTTGGCAACAGGAGATAAAAGTTTATGCCTTGTTTTGAAATTAATGTTTACAGTGTTAATGGAAATGGATTATTTGGTCCTATTTTAGTTGCTGTTGTTTAGTGTGTCATCAAAATGTTTACTCAGATGAAGTTGACTGCGTTTGTTGAGAGTATGGGATTGTTTTTCTTACAAAGTTGTTTATCCTGAGGAAAAGTTAAATCCCTTTGTTCTACAAATCCATCCAGTTAACAGAAGCAGAGGGCTGCATAAAGAGATCGCTTCTGTTTGACCACTTCAGTGGCTCAAAAAAGAACTGTCTATCTTGGTTAGGCTATATTTTTATTTGCTTCAGGAAGAAGCCAAGTTGGCAAGACGGTGGGGTTCACACCAGGACAAGGAGTAGACGCAGATTCTGTAGGTCAGACTTCTTGTTTTGTTGGTCTTCTTTCTGGATCTCTTCCCCCTATTAAATGTAGACCGTGGCTTTGGGATTTCAGTTTATCTGCTTATTACAGCTTTCTGTTGATAAGTGCAATGAATAGGTTTGTTTGCTGTGCGTAATGATTTAGTCTGGTATATTCCATAGAAGAAAATCAGCGTGGCTTTTACAACAGGGCTTTGAAGGATGGCATTTCCTGTTTCTTTTCAAAGTGTATACCAGGAAGAATATCTGATGAAGTGAGTTCTTTGTTGTTTAAACTCTGAGAATCACATTCTACCATGTGATACTTAATAATCTATTTTCAGGAATAAACATACTATTCAACGCAGCAAATCTATGCTATAAAATAAAATTTGCACAGCAGCCCCCTTCCCACCCTTGCAGTTACATTTCCAATAGCTTTCACGCCAAATCTGAGAAGTTGTTACAGATGGCAGATGGGATTTTGACACAAAGCTGCATGGTACTTGCAGCAAAAGGGCGATTCTCAGTTCTGTGTTAGTTTTGAGCCTCTCCTCCTAATTTTGGTGTTTGTGTTGCACCATTTTGCTTAGGTGATTCAGTACCTTAAACAACTGCAGTCCTGGCGCAATAGTGAACTCCCTGGGTCTTTTATACAAAGCCCACGAATAAACATAATTGCAGTATAATTAAATACTTGTGTTAAACTTTTACTTCATAGTTACACCCTTGTCAGGAAGAAGCCTTTGTAAGGTGCAGTTAAGGTGGAGATGCCATCAGTAGCTGCTGGAGGACAGAAACCGATACCTAAATCTGTTGATTGTCTTGTGGGCTTGCAGTGGTCCTTTGTCAGTGGCAGTTCTTACCGGGGTGTGAACAGAAAACTTTGAGTCATGGGATCCATTTGTTTCAGGTTCAGCACTTACGGTGTGCCAGGTGCTACTGGAGTCTGCCAGATACGAGCTTCCGTCATGAATTTTGAATTCTTGAGCTTGCATGCTACCTTTTGAAACACTCACTTAAATTGCTTGCAAATCTTGATTTTGAAAAAGCATGCAGTCGCTGTATGCAGTCAGAGAGGTTGCAAATGCTTTGCCATTTTCCTGGGATTTTTGTTTCTGTGGCAGAGCTTCTGCTTGCAGCATGACCTGCAACTGCCCAGGAGCATGCGGATGTGTACCACCTTTTATTAGGACAGGAGAGTCAGTGCACCTTAATCTGTGGCTAAAATGAGGGGGCGAGGAGGGTTTGAGACAGCAAAGTGGGGACAATTGTAGTGATTCACCAGGGACCAAAGTGGCTGAGGGGATGGTGCAGGGTGTTTCAGGGAAAGTGGTGGAGAGAGGTTGGTGGCAGGCTCCGAAACGGAGTGGGTACTTTAGCAGGACTGCGCCTCACAGGGACTCCTTGTCGGACAGGACGGGTATGTCTGAGAGCTGATAGTTTGCAATGAATAAATTAAACATCTGCCTTTGCAATTCCTATCAAAATTGGAGAACAGTGTCATGTTGCTACCCTGATGCCAACTGGAATTTTTCCTCACTGGAGGTTTTGAGTGTAGTTCTTCTGGTTGGCTCTCTGGTGTTATAAATGCCAGCATTCTGAAAAGTCTTGCTTTTTAGCATTGCCCTTTAAAGTCCTTCTTTTTTTTTTTTTTTTTTTTTTTTTGGTATTGAACAGTGGAGTGCTTTTGGATAGTTTCACAGAGGCTTATTGGTGAGATCTGAGGTTATCCTCAAGAAGGCTGCAGTAAGTTATGTCATAAAAGTTAGGACTTCGGCATTTGTTAGTATGCTGCATCAGTGGCAATGTTATTGTAGAAAGAATTGTCCTTTTTAGTTTCACTTACACTGAAATTCTTACTTTAATGTTGTTATGTGATCATCTTTTCCCTTGACTTCATTCCAGACGCTGTATCAGAGTGACTAGCAATCAGTGAGCAGCTCTCTGTCTTCAGAAGAGCAGTCGTGGCTCTACCGTTTGCCCTCCAGGAAACAGTTGGCTTCTTATCAAGTCTTTGTAACTGTTAGAGGGAGAGGTTTCCAGAGATTTTGGCAGCATGATGAGTGCTTTGCCACCTGAGGCAGCCCATGCTCCAGATCCCGGGAAGCCTGTTGTTTGTATCCTCACCCATGGAAGGGTTCTGAGAATATCTGTGAGCTAGGATGTCCCTTTTGTCTGCTTTGAAAAAGAAAAGGCTACATCAAAAAGCTCTAAGTTAAGTCTGTGTAAACTGTTGTTTCTGTTGTGGATGAGTGTATTTATTTAGCTCCTGGATTGTATTGTCATCCAGCTGTGATGGTCTGTGCTGTTGCTTCCTTTCCCTATGTACCAGTGAAGAGGAGAGTGGTGGAGGGAAAGAATACCTTGTACTCATTGTCTGTACAGATCTAAATATGATGTTTATGCCTTTGTTCATTGCTATTGGTGATGTTAGCCAACTAACATGCTGGTATATTGCATGTTTCTGAAGTTTAAGTAAATGATTTGGCACAGCTAGGGAAATATCTGCATAACTCAGAGAAAACATATGACAATGCGTTATTTCAGGGTTATTTCAAAACAAACAAAAAAGCTGTTGCTTTGCATATATGCACCTCTTTCTGACTTTGTAGTTGGAGTCAATTGAAACAGTGTAAAAAAAAAAAGTCTTATTTTTGTTTGTTTTGTTTATTTTTCAAAGTTCTGGGAAGTTTGCTGACAGCTCAAAAACTGTACCAAGCACAAATAACAGAAGACTCTGAACAGCTGACAGCTGAGATTCCCTTCTGGAAAGGTGGTTCATTGAGGAGAAAAAATAAGTTCAGAAGTGGTGACCATTAGTGGCTATAAATAAGTTGGGGGGAAAAAAAAAAAAAAAGAAAGAAAGAAGTTACTTGCTTAGGGTTTCAGATGGATAAGAAAGAGGTTATTCCAGTTTTTCATCTTTACTGCGTGGTAAAAAGTAAGGTACGGTATGCCAATGCCCCTTTTTTAGATGGATTTAAAAATAGCTGCTCTTTTACTATTTTCTGCACAAAGAAAACCAGTGCTCTTCAAGAATACTTGCATAAAAGGCAAATGCTCTTTGGCTCCAGTATGAAATAGATAAATGAATTCAAGAATCGGTTCATTTCTAATGGCACGTGTTCCCTGCAGAAATAACACCTGGTCTCACCTTGTGGCCGATTTTCTTCCTGCTGCCCGCTGGCTCTCCAGGGATTTTTACTGAAGCACTGGGGGTGGGGATGCCAAGACCTTGTGTGCAGTAGCATTGTGCCATGATGGGGAACCCTTGGACCTCTGGGGTTTGTGACCAGCTTTGGAGGGGATGTGGGTGTCATAGTCTTCAGGTGTTTGGGTAAAGTTCTTCCAGAGGACCTCCCAGGACACCTCATGCGGTCCTAGACTCTTGGTTTGTTTCCTGTTCCTTCATACAGTGCCTCTCCTACAAATTACGTTTTGAGCTTAAATTCTTCCTTCAAAGGAGCAGCTGCCTTTCACACTAGGTTGATTTCAGTGTAGCTAAGTGAGGAGCTTGGGGGCTTGCATAAATAGCTAAATAACAGTTAGCCTGAATTTGATTTCACTTGTGCAGAATTGGAACCTTAATCTTCAGATCCACGTTTCTTCTTTGTTGACTTTGACTGAGCATTGATACTTTTTTAAGTCTTATCCTCTTTCTCTCTTAGCACTGAGTGCATCTGTGACCATCTTATACTTTCAGGCTCCTCTGGAATATAACAGCAAAGATGCAGTGCACTTAGGCATATCCCGAGTCAGAAGAAGTTTGTGAAGAACCATTCTGTGCCTCTATGAAGCCTGGCTTCAGGTCTCCCGCTTGCTCTGGCTCTTCCAACCTGTTTCAGAAGAGCTCCCGGGCAGCGCGCTGCTTCCTGCTGCGAGGGCTGTAACAAAGGTCTCTTCTGAACTGGGGGTCACACGGGCACACAGGCTGCTCCCTGTCCTAAGCCTCGCTCCTCTTATCAGCAGACGTTGGTAGTTGCCAAACAAGTGGCAGCGATAGCACAGGAGGGGGAAGTAGTCAGTGAGCTGAAGGCATGCATGTGGGGCGGTTTAAAGGGGCAGGAGAGTTTTAGGGTTTCGGTGCTCTAAAGCTTAGTTATGAAATCATGGCTACAGCTAATGGACCCAAAACAAGCAGCAAGAGAGAGTGTTGGGGCTGAGGTGGCTAAAATTTGGTGCCTAGACTTGTATCATATTGAGATGTGTAATTTTATCCCTGAAGATTTAGCTCCTGGTGTTGCTCTGCTTCAATGAAGTAAGGAGTTGATTCAGCACGGTTTGTAATCTTGGGATGCGCACCAGACATGCAGTTCAATCTGAATTAGAGAAAAGTCACAATGTATTTAAGATTGAGCACATTGTGTTTTGGCTTCTAGCTGCATACAACTTGCTTGGCTTCCTACACAGTCCAGGCCTCCGGTGGGAGAACTGATGAAGGGCATCCCCATGGGGTAACTCAGGAAACCCCCCAAACTCCACTTAACAGTAGCTGATCAAAATGACTAAAATTCAGTAGGTAACTACTACTGGTCATTACTATGAAGCTGCTCTCATGCTGAAGTGCTCTTCTGCATCACTGCTGTAATTTGTAAGCCGATAATGGAGTGTAGTAGCCCCACATACCCCATGCGGCTTTCTCCCTCTCTTAGCCAGGAGAACTGATGTGGTCTCTGCCCCCATGTTCATACTATAAAGAATTAGGACAGGAAGTCTCTATTACAATCGGCTCTCTGTTCTCCCTGTACAGATGCAGCTTTGTTAACAAATGACTTGTCTAACTTACTGCCGTTTTTAACCCATGTCAGTATTGTTATGTTGATCTGAACGTTGACTGTAGAGCTTCTTTTCTTTTATTGCAGATGTATTCCTGGAAAGCTAGAAATGAATTCTTTCTTTGTAATTTGCTTTCTTTTAATGAGGCCATCAAGCCATCTCCTTACCAATGGGGAAAATGTGGTATGCGACAAGGGAAGAACAGGTACCACTCGTAAACTTTGTAGTGGAGATGTTCAGCATTGACTCAGGAGTTCCATATGAGATTTTCTGGCATTTTAAGAAGCTGTCCTTGAGATGATCAGCTTTAAAACAGTGGAAATGTTGATTCCATACTGGCCCACAGAAGGCTTAGTTTCAGTAATGCTTCTCTTAATTTAGTGGAAAGGAAGCGGAGCATTGTGTGAAGTCAAGAGGAAAGGAGAGTGTGCCTTCTGTGGTTTGTAACTGTTGAAGAAATTGGTTTGTGTCAGTAGTGGATGGGTAATCACATGCCATCCTGTGTGTTTCAGGCACCAGATGGTATCATGAGAGCTGCTGTTAGGAGAGAAAAAAAACAAGTCCTAACTTAGAGACACTGTGTAGAAAATATGTTTAAAGAAGGATAGGACATTGCCCCCTCCTTGAAGTGAGCAGGAAGAAGCAGTGTATGATATACATTATTCACTATTGTGTACAGTAAAAGTAGTAATTGAGTTTTACAGGGCATGTTCAACATCTGTGGTGCAGTATTGTCTGTATTATTCACACATCTATCTGAAGAATAGAGGGTGTGAATATGTGTGCTCTTACAATGATTCATTAGCAGTGCGTGCTCTTTCTTGAATACTTGAGACTGAGCTTGCTGGAGAATTTTGCTGGAAGTTTCTTTTTGCAACAGAAGGACCACTGGATATAATGACATTTTATTTCTGCCAATGTGCCCATAAATTATTTTTAGGCAAAAAATAAATGTACATGATGTTATCTGAGGGACAGACTTGTACAGTATGTGGGCTAAGAAACAAACCAAACAAAAAAAGCCAACCTCCTTGCAACTTAGCTAAATTTGCATGTTGCCTTGGAAAATCAGGTGCATTTATGGGATTGGCCTTAATGTGAACATGAGGAATTAAAACTAAGCATGTATATTTGCAGACTTGTAGCTCTGGGCATACAGACTCTGTAGTTCTCCTCTACAAACAGGAGAGTTTGTGATTCTCCTCTACAAACTGTTTATGTGGCTAGGGGGTGGGGATACTCCTGGAAGGAGAAAACATCATAAAAGCATAAGTATATATGAAAATATACATAGAAGTCCTGATGGTCACATTTGTGCATAAACAAACAAACATGCTCGTGGCTATCTAAAGATGAAAGGTAGTTAAAAATGTGGACAAAACAGGGTTTTATAGGCACTCTGTTCAAAAGATCTTAATTCAGTGATAAACACACTGCCAAAGTTTAGCTGTGTTCGTCAAATGCTTGCGTAGGTAGAATTACGATGAAAACACAGTCACTTCTTGAAAACAAGGACAAGTTGATACCCGAAACAACGGGGAAGCTGTAGAAAGAGCAGCCAGCCCATGAGCAAGAGGGAAGGTGATGTCATGTGAACTCTGTCATGGGATTTGGATGACTTAAACTTCACCACTGGTTCTCTCAGAGACTTAAAATCTTCAAGGAGTAATTGAATCTATTTTCAACATGGTTCTGTAGTTGCAAAAGGCAGCTACAGGATTTTCCATTTCCAATGTTTGGTTTTAAGCCCCTCGGGTAGTGAGGTGCAGTACATGAGGTGCTGGCTCTTGCACCGGTGCAGGAGGAAATAGTGGCACACTTGACCAGCACCATTCCTCACTGAAGTGACAACAGTTCTTAGGAACTTCTGATGTGAAAGGTTTTGCTGTTTCTGATGGATGCAGTTTTGAATATCAGCTCCTTGTTTTACAAATATATCTGGTTGCAAATAAAACTTGACCTACCACCCAAGTTCAGGAGGTAGACAAGTTCTCGTTGGCTTCCTTGGTGAAGGAGCAGGCACATGGACTAGGGTCTGCAGGCATGAAACTTGAGTAGAACTCCAAGGTCTCAGAATTTATTTCCTCATCATTAAGGAAATCTTTGTTCCACCCTGTAGAATAAAGTGTTTTATGTACTGCATATGGGGCTAAGAGCAGTGTGTTCTGTAAGCAGAAGTTATGCTTCCATTTCATGTTATTTATGACTTTTTTGAATGGAAAACTGGTTGTATTTGAAGCCAAATCTTTTTGACCAGCCACTGAAAGAAGGTAATACAGAGCTGGCAGTGCAGGAACATGCTGCTACTGCAGCATTTATTTGCAGTAAAGTGGAAGTAGCTTTTCATGATTCCTACTGTTACAGCATTAAGCAGCACTGTAGGGACACCAGGTAGAGCAGAGCTGTCGTGTGGGGTTGGATTTTCTGGTAATAATGATCAAGAGGCTTCTCAGGTGTTCTGCTGCTCTGAGATTAATAACAACAGGCTGGTTTTTAAAGAGTAGAAATACCATTTTGGCTAAAGCAGTCTGAAAAATTAGTAACACGCTTAAAAGTATTCGCTTTTTTAAAATGACACCTCTGAGAATAATTCAATGAGGATAGGTCCCCTTCTAGGTGACCAAGTTGGAGCATTTTTCCAAAATGACATCTGGGTTCAGGAGGCATGCGTTCACGTGCATACATCCCATGCTCATCAGCTGAAATCAAGCACGTGCTCTTTCTTATGAAGGAGTATTTCTTGCATTCTCTTTCGTTCTGCAGCGATTTGCCCATATAATGCTGCTTCTGCAATTACATGTTCAGCATTTATGGAAATGTTGTTTTTCAACAGTGTTTAGGTAATTTCGTTTTGCCCAACTTTACCTACTCTGTTTTAAAAACAAAATAAAAAAATAAAAACAGACAAAGAGCTGTTTTATTGATTCATAGTTCAGTAATATGAAGAGTGACTTTACAACTGGTATGAAAAGTAGTAAAAGGTCCTGGCTGTGTTTACGCAAAGGCAAAAATCTATATTTGTTTTAGACTTGCATTTTTTAGTGCCATAAAAATCTGATTGTAAGTATGTAAGGTTAAATATGTTTTAATAGCTCTATGTCAAGCAGCCATGGAAAATTCTCAGTCTGAGTTTGTACAGGCATTTGGATGCTATGAAGTCTGTACACTTTGTGGTGTGATTTTTAAGAAGAGGCACTTCTGTGGGCAGGCGAGAATCAGCGATACTGCATTTTGAGTACTACACTTGCATTTTAATTTAGGCACCCTGCTAATTTGACTTGAACTTTCTATGCAGTCACCTTGTCTATAAATCGTGTTAAGCAACATCCTTGTCATGGCAAGCCTGTAGAGTCCTGCCAGGTTTCACAAACCGGGGATCTGCACCACACTGTCAGAGGTAGATGTTTATGGAGTTGTCTTGGTTGACTCTTACAAAACACCTGGCTGACTTATTTCATTGCCAGCTGAAATAAATTGCTTCAAGAAAGGTTCAAGCTGTGGAGTAGACATACTTTCAGAGGTGGCTAGGAGAAAAAAACATAGTTCCCTGGATGTTAGGGACAACAAGGGTGACTTGTGAAAGCGTGCCATCCGGTTTGTTGTAGCTTCCGGCATACCTTTTGGACAGCAGGGCGAGGAAATGCAGAACAGCTTTAGGAGCCTGCTAGAGCACTTCTCTTACAGGAGGAAAGCATGTTTTTGTCAGACTTGAAGTTGTTGCATGTTGTACATTTATGTATGTTGCCTGTCTGTTTCCTTACAGAGGCATATGTTCATCTGTGGGCTTTCCAAGGGATTTGGTAGTGCTTTATAATACAACTTCTTGAAGACGAAGTGGCTAGAGTGGGAAGAAGTGCCTGCTTCTGGGCACGTTCTTGTGAGCAGCACAATCCTTGCGCATTGCTACATCCTCAGCTCTCCACCGAGATACCCGTCCTTTGCGTGCAAATGCATTTCACACCCCCAGGTCTCAGCTGTTGTTGTGCTATCCTCACCAGCCTTGACGTCTGCTGGGGTTCACTGTTGAATATTTCAGTCTAAAAGCAGCTGTGCTCTTGACACATCTTTCTCTTACCCTAATCCAGGGCAGTGCAGCTTTTCACAGCCTATGTTTGTGGGCATTTGCAGGCTGGGAGATGACGTGAAGTGTTGGCTACAGCTGGCAGGTCGTTGTGTGAAGGAAACAGGATCTCCTCCCCAGATTTAGACCAAAAAAGATGAGTGTAACATCTTGGCCTGAGTAGGTCACGTAGGAAACTACGCTCTGATTTCAGGCCTGATCCTGCAGAAGCAGGGAGAAATCTACTGCAGTGATGCTCTGGTTCTCTCCTGAGCAAGCCTTGACTAATGAGGAGAGCTTTGGTGTAAGGAATCCCCACCTTCAGATATGGAGGGTGCAGCTGTGGGGTAATTAAAATGTATAGTCATTTGGCCAAGAAGGTAGTTTACCCACTGAGGGGCATTGAGCTGTTCAACCCAGGGGCTGTTTTGCTTTTACAAGGAGGAAGTACATGCAGCAATCTAGAACAGTCACAGCCCAGATGCATTTACTTTGTACTCATCATTTATCTCTGCGATAAATGCCCATTTTGTCAGGTACTAATGCTTCAAATCACTTCTGTTTTGTTAAGGTCTCCTAATTGCTTTTGTGGTTTAGTTTTGGATTAAATCTTCCATCAATCTGCAATACAGTGCAATGAATGTGTTAAAAATATTACAGAATCAACTGCTCTGAGTTGGTGCTTTTGATACTAGGTTGAGGGATTTGTTTTCTCCTGCTAACTGCTACCAGCTTGTATAAACATGCATTGGAGAAAAAAAATAATGAAATAAATCAGCAACACAGTGATGCAGGAAATGTTCATCCCTGTCGTGAAAAAAAAGGATGATGAAAAATGCGAATGTGTCAAATCTCTAGGTGTGCCTGTGAGTGAGGAAATGCACCACACCTTCTTGTTGAAAGCTGGAGCACAGATCTGTAGCTTCTTTGAAATGATGCTATGAGCCAAAAGGAAAGGTGTGGTGGTGTGCATCCTAGAAACCTGAGAGCTGCTTTATGTTGCCTGCTTTGGGGGTTTCCCTATAGCTGTGAGATGGAAAGGGGTATGGCTTTACAGGGTTTGTTCCAACATATGGCATGGAAGTATTGATGACCAGAAAAGGGCCGTGGATTTTCTGTGTGCTGATTGATGTAAATACCTGCTCCTTTCCTGGGTTTTCTGGTAAAGGTGTTCCCTTCTGGCAGCCTAATGGTGGATGTGTTTAAAAGGAGTCAATATTTACTACATGTGCATTCTATGGAAAAAAAAATCAAAGAAAAAACGAGTTGCCCTATAGATGCTTCATTTTGTGGTAGCATGACTGCAGAAAAATCAAAACACATGCTGGTAAGAGTAGGATTCCTGGAAGGAAACATATCTCGTCAGAGAGGAGTGGACTAAGCAAAAGCAGGAGATTGCTTTCTAAGGGGTTGTGACCTTGAGGGGCTGAATACAATGAACACAGTGTTTCAGGCCGCCTTTTTACCTTGCAACTGCTGCATAGCATTGGTATTCATCAGCATTGATGAGGCTCTGCAGTGGAAAGCCTAGCAAAGCATCACTTCATCTCTGAGAGGAGTCTAAAGCTGATAAAATGTTAAACTTCAGCATACATGCAGGAAACACTGCTACCTTTTATCTGAATTTAACGGCTTTCCAACTTTACCTAAAATATGTGTTATTGCTAAATTTGCCTTTGGTATAGATTCCACAGGTTTCAGCTAAGCTGCACATTCTATATTTATTCACATGGGTGTAAAGCAGCAGCAGTGCAGCATACTTCGGGGCCATGTAACCTCCAGGAAGGCTGGGGTTAGCCCTGGTTGTTGGATTTCTGCTTGCACCGTTGAACAATTGACTGGGAGAGTGTGCTTGGGATGAATTTCTCCACTGCTACTGCATCCTGTCTCCTAAGGTCCCTGTTTCCTTCTGTGAGGGGAAGTGTTACCAAACACCTCTTGCAACTGATTTTTCTTTAAAGGTGTTTGATCACAGTTTGAGAAGTAACCCATGACCAGTAACTTATTTCATAGTTACTGACACTTTGCTTTTTGGTTCGGGGTTAGTAGGTGAGGACACTTATATCCTATTTTTAAGTTATTTAAATATTGAATGGATTTTTTAATTGAATAATAAATTAATCAATACTTACTATAATAAATTATTAAGTTGTAGGTTTGTATCCTGCACAGTTTGATCTATTCTCTTTATATTTCAGGAGGGCGAGGGCTTCTTTTACTTTGAAATACAGTGGCGATCAAATTGTACGTGACTCACATTTTACTTTATGGTTGAGTGTTAAAATTGGTTTGGAGCCTCTCCTTGAGGTGCTGGCACACCTGGCAGGACTTCTGTCAGGTGCATGTGAATAAGCCTATGCTCTGCCCTTTAATGATAACGTGTGCCATTATTTTTGCTTAATTGGTTGTATTTTCATCAGGTGATCTCCAGACAGGTAATTTGCAGTTGCTCAGTGATTATTGTGGTTTGTAGCAAACAAATTAGTGTGGGAAGATGCTAACGTGAGCTTTGCAACTTCAGGTGTCAGTGGCAGCATCTGCTCTTTTTGTGCTCGCCTGAAGCATGAGAGGTAAGGAGGGAGAGTACGGAGGGGTGCTATGCTGTCCCCTGCTTCCCAGGACATTCATGTGATGCTGTGGAGAAAGGTCATCCCATCTTCGAAGCATGCTTGTGAAAGCCAAGCACCATAGCTGGTCTTCAAATGCAGAGGGTTGCACTGCACCAAGTCAGGCTGCTTATATCCTTGATTTTTAAGTTTTTTTCAAGGATTATTTTTAGGGTGAATTTTTAATTAACTACTTCTCAGGGATTTTAGGGTTGCTTACACCCTGGGGATGTAGTGCTGGTTCCCTATAACCTCCAGGTGTTTCACAACCTGTGTTGGACTTGTTCAGTGTCCTGATGTGAGCCTGATAATGTCTACGGGAGCTTCCAGAACCAGCCTCAGCTCTTCTGCTGCCAAGTTGCTGAAGTCAGTTGTTGCAGGCCAGAAAACCACATTTTCCTGCCTGGGTAAAGACAGGGCAGGTATTTATTTTTCATCCATCACGTGTGCAAGGAGGCTGCTAGGCTGTGGGGTGACCTAATCTGTTGGAGTTGATGTGGCACAAAGATATTTGTCCTGGATTCGGTACGTTGCTCCTGATTTATTACAGCAAATACAGATAGGGTTGAGCAGGTGGTGGTGGTGAAAGGTACTGGATGAATCGTTGCAGCTGGTGGGGATGAAAGACCCAAGCTCTGTCTGCGAAGCATGGGGCAGCCCAGATCGGTCAACTGCTCGTGGCCGGGGTGTCACAGGGATTTGTTCCTCAGCCTGGAGTCAGAGCAGCTGGGTGGGCCTTCAGAAAGGCAAGGTACATTGCTGCTGAACAGGCCCAACAACGCCGCCTGACTTACTGACTGCCAGTGCTGTTTGTCTTCTCTTCCTCCTGGCTACCTGTTGGCCGTGGTCAGGCCTTACCCAACAGGTTTACCCGTATGAAGGGTCCTCTTGATGTATGAGATGTGGCAGATGGGCAGAGTAAGGAAGGGGTTCTTGTGTTTGCAAGGCAAGAGCTGAGTTCCGTCTTGTTTAACATCTTCATTAGCCATCTGGATGATGAGGTAGAGTGCACGCTCAGTAAATCCATGGACAGCACAAAACTGGTGGGGGTACCCAGTGCAGCCATCCAGAGGGACCTTGGCAGGTGGAGAGGTGGGCTGACAAAAACCTCATGAAGTTCAACAAGAAGTGCAGAGTCCTGCACCTGGGGAGGAACGGCCCCAGGCCCCAGTACGTGCTGGGGGCAACAAGTCAGCAATGTGCCCTTGCTGCTAGGAAGGCTAATGTTGTTCTTTGCTGTATTAGGCAAAGTATCGCCAGCAGGTTGAGAGAGGTGATCCTTCCCCTCCACCCAGCACTGCTGAGTCCAGTTGTGGACTGCCTAGCACAAGAGAGACCTGGACGTATTGAAAGAGTCCAATGGAGGGCTATGAAGATGATCAAGGGACTGGAGCACCTCTCCTATTGAGGAGAGGCTGAGGGAACTGGGACTGTTCAGCCTGGAGGCTCAAGGAGGGGAATCTCATCAATGTGTATAAGTACCTGAAGGAAGGGTGGCAAGAAGATGAAGCCAGCTTCTTTTCAGTGATGTCCAGTGCCAGGACAAGAGGCAATGGGCAAACACTGCAGCAGAGATGGTTCCCTGTGAACATCAGGAGGTGCGTCTTTACCGTGCAGGTGACCGAGCACTGGCTGGAGAGTTTGTGGAGTCCTCCTCCTTGGAGATCTTCAGAAGCTGCCTGGAAATATTCCCGGGCATCTTACTCTAGATGTACCAAGCAGGGGGTTTGAACCAGATGACATCCAGAGAGCCTTTCCAGCTTCAACAGTTCTCTGACTCTGTGATTTAAGATTATTCTGTGTCTAGTAATCAGCATTACTGTTAGTAAAATAAGTAAATGAAAGAACTGTGGACTGAATGGGTCCATTATTCTCTTCTCTCCCTCTCTTTCACACTTAACTTTCTTAACCTTGAAATGCAGTCTTGCTAATCCTTATAGCTCCAGATTGTAAACCGTGTCTTTCCAAAATCCTGAGTTTTAGTTTTAAGAGAATATGGAGCACGGAAGAACGGGGCAGGGAAGAAATGCT
The DNA here is from genome assembly GCF_964035555.1 of Netta rufina. Lineage (NCBI taxonomy): Eukaryota > Metazoa > Chordata > Aves > Anseriformes > Anatidae > Netta > Netta rufina. Next base: position 71,167,231 of record NC_140124.1, on the reverse strand, counting down.
TATAGAGTAATGTGGGGACAGGTTTGGTTTTTGACTTAAGGCTATGATCTTATGCCTATTTTCTGCAATGGAGGTAAGGCTGGAAATAGCTTGCTGTCTTGCCTGTCCCCCCTCAAGCCCAGGAAAATACTATTCATGTGTAAACTGATATTTTTGAGTTGCAGGTAAATGTAAACAAATAAAAATCCCTCAAGTGTAGTTACAGTTGTAGTAGGATTGTGAAATTTTCCAATATGGAAACGAGCTAAATTGGAACCTTTTGTAATTTGATGATAGCAACTTGACAAGTGAAAGCTGTGGTGATCATCTTGGGAGTGTACCTTGCACAGTGTATGCCTTTACAGGAATTATTTTCACGTAAGAATCCCACTTGGCTAAAGATAAGTTTCCCTGGAGTTGTCTGCTTGATTGGCATGGAGGGAGAGGGGGAAAGAACAAGAAGAAGATGATGTCGATGATGAGTGTCCTAGAAACCAGGAAAAGGCCTTGCCTTGCCCAGTTCTCTTCCTTGTGTTCTTTTAGGTGCAACACAGTTATTTTATGGATGATGCTTCTTGACATGAGAAGGCCTTTACAACTTCTACCAGAATAGGTTTAGGTAACTGGCAAAAAGCAGTCAATGGTAAAAACTATCTTGAATAGGAATTTTATCTGCTTTGGGAACTAAAATCAGGCTGAACCAGTATGATGTCTCTCTCGGCATGCTTCTATAGCACAATGAGTATCAGAGAAAAACTAGTTCCATATAGTTTTTCTGTATTACAACTTCTAAAAAATCAGTGTCCAGGTACTTTGTAGAATGGTGTTAAAACCAGTTTCTTGAGTGATGAGCCTAAAAGACATGCAGCTCATGAAAATAAATGGCAAACACCAGGACCTGTGTGTCAAACAAATGTGTGTTTTTTCTACTTAATCAGCTTTTAAGTACTCAGAGATGTCCTTCCTAAATAAAAAATTTGAAATTGAGATGGAACATCCTTGCAAGTGGGAGTTCCCAGACTCGTCATGGGATTTACATGTGGTGAATGAGGAACAGCTTTCAAGCTCAGCCTCAAACTGACCCATGTTCCAGAGGAGTCCATCTCTCGTGTTACTCCAGGCATGCCACGTAGTTGGTGCTTGTGAGTCCTCTCACCTGGTCTTTACTTTGTATTCTGTTCAGGCAGGAGAGGCAAGAAGAAGATGAAAAAAAGTGCTAGGGTGTTTTAGAACATTTCTGAGAAATGGCTTTGAGATTCTTAGCAACTTGTGCAAAATGAAGACTTGGCAGCTAGAATATTTCAAAGGCAACATTTCCTAAGAAGAGTGAACTTGTAGACTACCAAGCACAACTGGGTGCTGTGGATAACTGCAGGCACTTTTCTCCCCAGGTCAGTGGCAGAGGTACAACGCAGAGTAATAGCTTACTCGATAACACAGAAAAGATTGCAGAAGCTAATGATGATTTAAAGAGACTTTGGGCAGTTGTGCTGGACTAACTGCTCTTGCCATATTGTTATAAGCGTCGATGAACAGCTTTTAGAGGGAAATCTCTTCCTCTGCTACTTCTACATGCACTCACATCATCCTTCCTTGCTTCTGACTTTGTTGTGATTATATGCTGCAAAAAAAAAAACAACAGGCTCACATGGATGAAGAACTGTGTACGTGTGTGTAGATTAGTTAGAATTCTGTTGGTTTTAAGCAAGTAAAAGAAGTTTTTTTGTGTGTGTTTGTAGTCATGACTGTAATTGATTTAAAAAAAAAAAGTTTTTGAAAAATAAGGATGCTTGGCAAAACAAAGCTGTCATCAAAGACAAGAGCAACTTTGTTTGAAATCTGTGAAGACAGATCTAGGGCTTGTATGGTTGCTTCTTAGAACAAATTCTATGCTATTTTGTGAGCATACTGTATATTCCTTTTTAGGAACTTGGATTAGGGGAGAGAATTACATGCTACTTACCTTCTTAAGGTGACCGTGAAGGCCCTAGGAGGTCTGACATTTGCCTGTTTCTAGCCCCTGCCCCAATATGGATGGTGATGGAAAGGTTTGCAGTGGCCCCAACCTCTTTCCCTCTTTGTTCCTTACATCTCCCCTGTCACCAACAACTGCCTCTTCTTCTTTCTCACTAATTTGTTGTCTTTTTGAACTACCTCTCTTCCTTACTAGTTTTAACAGTTTATTTTCTCTCACCTGAGATGGGATGGGGAGAGCAGTGGAGGCAGTACTGCGTGCAGGACCCATTTCTTGTACTTGCTGGTGATTTACAGAGGGACTTGAAACTGTGGATCCACTAAACAGAGAAACATTGCTGTGCATGTTCCCTACTTCCCTGATTTCACATTTTGCAGATTTAATCACAGTTGATAAGTACTATTCAGAGTGCTAATTTTTAATTTTGGAATTAATGCCATTGACTCAATTGCCTAGAAATTTATTTTATCTTATTTTAACATAGACTAGCAAGCACAAGAAACAGATGTCTCCTAGCAGCCTGTCCTGCCTGCCTGAGACTGGTAATGGGTACAGGCCTTCCAAATCCTGACATTGTTCTATTTTTGTAGCTTTGATCCCTATGGTGTAGGTTAGTACTCAAAGCACAAAAAGATAGTATTTTGCAAAACTTGACAAAATGTAAAGGTAACACTCGAATCTTTCTCATTAAAGTCATAATTCAGATTGTAGCAATACTGGTAACTCTTTTGAAAAGACTTGATGGCATCTCACTGCTATATTTTCTTCTTCCATTATAACAAAGCTAGTGTTTCCTAATGGTGCGGAAACTTCGTCGTCCTCAGGTGCTGTTAACCATGTCTTCAGAGCTCCATTAGTGAGTGCAATTGCTTTTTGGCTTTTGATCTAGGTCTGCTGGTAATGTGTGTATTCAAGCTAAGCAGCAGAAGGTGGGGCGGGGTGTGCTTGTCCACCTGCATGTTTAAAGGTTAATCTCTGCTCTGTTTGTGTTGGGAAAAACTGGAAACTATATATTTTTTAAAAGCCTTTACTAAATAAAGTGGCAGTGGTGTGAAGGGATGGTGTATTCAAAGGCCCTTGGAAGGTAAACATTAATTCCAGTTCCCCATTGAGACAATAATAATAATAATATAATAATAATAATAGTTTTAGTCCAGTTAGTTGCTTTTAAAGTGGCAGGCTATTGTCAGTGCTGCGCTATCTCCAGTTACTGAAACAGGAGGAGATGGATTTTGTTCAAGGTTAATCAACAGCTGCTGCGCAGACCTCAGGAGCAGAAGAGCTGGTGCTTTGATCTCATGTGGGGGATGGACAGACAAGAGAAACATCGAGTGTTCAGGAGATTTTGTTCTGCATTAAACTCTCTTCCTAAACTGACCTTATATCCCCTGGAAACTGCTTCATGGTTTTGTTCTGCTTTATAACAGTAAAGTAAAGCAATATGGCTTAGGAGGCAGAGCTAAACTCATTGAGGGAATGGTGTTGGTAGCTTACTATCCTCTGAGGAAATTGTAATTAGTGCCTTCAGTGTTTTGAAAATGAATTCTGTTTCATTCAGCTAGATAAAGTATGTGCCAAGATCTAAGTGCATAGTCATTTAATGAAGTTGAGTTTAAGATTCTGGAATTTAGATTAAATGCTCAAATACCTTCCAGAGCTGGCTTTCTCTCACACTCTACAGAGACTTAGGATTCAATTAGTCCTTCTCGGTAACTCCTTCTGTCCTTTGATAATCTGCCTTCTCGACAGAAGACTGCCAGTTACTCATGGGGGAAGGCAGAATGTCTGGAAAGAGAGTTCGTCTATTGATTAGTTTATTTCTCTTTCATAGACCGTGTGGCAGTAGCGTATACAGACTTCAGTACTAACTCAGTATTTCAGCCACCCCAGAAATCCAGCGCTGGGGAATCCTTTTGCTGATGAGCACACAAGCCCTGTAGAGATGGGTACCTAGATCAAGAACAATATTCTGAACTACACATTAAGATGTCAGGCAAGTGGCCATTATTTATTTATTTTTTCCCCCTCTGGACTTTCCCATGGAAGAACAGGTCTGGTTCTCTGTTTGGGAGGTCTGACACTTCATTTTGGGATGAAGTTTGTGAGAGAGATCCTACTTTCAGGGCACTTTGAGTTTGCCACTGAGTTGTTTGGGCAGGCTTGTTAGGATTTTGGGGTACCTGAAGTGAAGTGTTTTCAGTTTTGCTAAGCTAGTGATGAAAGGCAAGTTTTCAGAAAAAAAAAAGAGTTCATTAATACGAAATTGCCAATGTTACATTTCTGTCTGCATAACTTTTTTTTATTGGTATGGCCCTCCTAGTGATTAGTGCATAATTTAGTAAAGAGGAGTAACAAAGATAAATGTGGTTTTAATTATCTTTGTCATGAAAAAGCTATGTCTGGCTTGACTGAGTTAATAACATCTTTTCCTGTCTCTCAGAATTTACGTTTTTGAGCCAAGCTACTGTAGTGCATAAATGAAAGGTTTTCTAAATACATATTGACTATTGTTCCCTTTGCTTTGTCAAGGCCTAACAATTAATGCATTTTGAATGCAGTTGTGACAATAACCTACATTACTTGCCCTTAATTTAAAGCAGTTTTAACTGCTTTGAATCAATTGCATTGATGAGTCAACTGGATTTTTACATTATAACATGTGAACGAGTAGCATTTAGTCTTAGATGATGACAGTTATTATGCAATGTTATTATGCAAAATACGTATGTGTGTATATGCACTATATATCTATGCTATATAAAAATGTGATAATCGTGCATGTAGTTACTTTATTCACCATACAACCTGGATATGTACAAAATTGGATTTGTTAATTATGGTTTTGCAATGAATTCTCCACTTTAACTGAGATAAAGTTCTTCTATTCTGGAAATCAAAACATGAGCTGTTTCCAATAGAAAGTTAAAAAGTAGATTTTTGTCATCTGTAGCAACAGAACACCCAGGAACAAAGAAGTCATCTTTGCAATTTCAGCAGTAAAATCCGCAAGGGAAAAGAACTCAGGAATTCTTCAGGTAGCCTTACAGCTGTGAGATTTACAAACCTATTTCCTTTGCCTTTTGGAGTCAGAGGAAATCAATTGGCTTGAAAATAATGGCATATGGCCCTCCTTCTGTACGTACAATTTTTTACGTGTTTTTACAACTTTGCTTCACTGAATTAAGAACCATTGGGCTTTAGTAAGTACTTCGTGGCTTTGTTTTCCCCCTTATCACAGAGTGACAGAATGGCAGTGTCCCAGATTGCTTGTCAAGGAGTGACCAAGTTACCAAGTTTCTCCCCTAAAAATAAGTTGGGATCAACATGTGTGCATTCAACATTGTCCTTCCTTGGAGGGTTCACAGCTGGTATCTAAGCCCTTGCCTGGAGAGCTGGCTGCGTGCTCTCTATCTCCATCCAGCAGTTCCAGAAGTCCGTGCCTGGTAGTCATTCCTTGCACTCACCCTACAGACCACCAGGCTAAATCAGGTTGGGCTTTAGGCTCTGAGAAGCCTCAGACTTTTATTTCAGTGAATCCTTTTTTGTAACCTACCTTTCTGAAGTGAAATCAAAAGGTGGTGGCACTTTGCTAAAGGATACTGCTGGAGTTAGTGGACATTTCAAAACGCCGTCTCTTGCACTTGGTCAGAAATTGTGAAATGAAAGTGTACCTAAACTCTGGGATCAAAGTAGATTGATGTGAAGATTTTGTAGATCTGAAGACTATGAAGTCTTTGGTGTATGTCTTATCTGTAAATTAACTACTACTGAGGATTTTGTTGTCCAAGCTGTCGCTTGTAACAAATATGCTTCAGAGGGATTGCAGTGTAGTTACAGAGCGTGCTGGGCATGGAAAATGACCTATGGGATCTTTTGCCAAGGCATTTTTTATATTTTATTTCTTCCCTCCCCCAGACCAGGAGGTTCTGCAGTGTACCCTGCCTATGGACAGACATTGTATTGTTGAGCTACCTTGCCAGAGCACACGTTGTATTTGCATTTCGGAGGCCTCGGGCTTTGCAAACCGCATTGTTCCAGCAGTCTCTGAATAGTGGCTATTGACCCCTAACAATGTACATTTGTTTAAATCAAACCGTTCCATACTTGCTTTAAAATGCTTGTTTTAGGGCTAGCCCAGCCAAGTGAATGCTTCTGTGCAGGCCCCTGTTTCTGCTTCATAGCCAGAAAAATGCAGAATGCATTATTTAATTTCACTATGGAAAAGATTATTCTCCTTTTGAGAGGCTATTTTGAATTCTGAGGTTTTGGCAAATATTGTTGTGGCTTAATGTTTATAAGTGTTTTCATTGCCCTTGAAAGCATAAACTTCATGTTAGTTGTGCTCGAAGATTCTGGCAAATAATAAACGAGCTGAACAACAGGGTTTGATTGTCCTGAAGTGCTTGCGGAACTTGACTGCATTTGGACAAACAGGGTTTTTTGCTGTGTATTTGTGTGTTTAGAGAGATCGAATTCAGAGATGGAGACTGATTGGCAGGGACACTCGAAGCTTTCCTCTGGGAAGGTAGTTAGTCTGGAACAGAGTCCTTTTTGCCAGCTAGGGTGACTTCAGCATGTCATCCAACCTGTTGTGATTCGTGAGCTCAACTGTGGTTATTTGCTATGGGGCTGAAGTGAGGCTTTATCAGCTTTTGCTGGTGAGGAGCCGGGGAAGCCTGAGAGTAACACCTCCTGCCATGCAGAATGCCTGCTGGCTCTTGGGCTCTTGTGTGCAGACCCAAGCAAGCGGGTGCTATCACTGGGTTTTGAATTACATTTTCAAGTCCCCTCTCACTTTGACCACTCTCGGGGAGCCCCCTGTTTCTCCCTCTCTCTTGCTGTGGTTGCTGGTGCTCTGCTTTCTCTTTGGCACCACGCGCGTTTCCCTGCTCTGTGCTGACCCCATGCTCTCGAGTCAACATACCCCATGTTTGAACTGCCTTGGACTTGGACTTGGTATAAACCTGGAAAACATCTGGCTCAAGGTTTTAGACATAAAATGACAAAGAGTTCCACAGGTATTTAAAAAGGAATGCAATTTGCCAAAAGATGGAACGGGGGCAAAAATCAGGGATGCTCTTGTGTGTGGTCCCCTGTATGTGGCTGAGCTCATGCCATTCAGAGAAACCAAGCAGCAAAAGTTAGCTTTCTGTAATCTTCACTTTGTTTCTCAGTGCTGCTGTTCTCCCAACATAGGAACAACGATGGTGTTTATTCAACATTATTTTAAATGTATGCAACTTGTAATGTGGCTGAGCTTCTGCAGTAGACACGTGAGCCACTCTCTAAGGACATAACAGGAATAAACTGTATTTGTTGTGGTTGTTCATCAAGAACCTGTACCCAAACCAACTTTTTAAAGCCTCGAGTCTTTTTTCTGTGTGTACAAATTCAGACAAGGATGATCTTTGAATGCTGGCATGCAAGATAAATTTGAATCTTTTTGAATTGTTTAATTCAAAATAAAACAATCAATTTTATTTATTTATTTATTTATTTTTCAGGGATTATACAGCCAAAGTCACAACCTTTGGCTTATCAGAGTATATCCCAGCCCCTTCCTATCATGCCTTTACCTTTCCTTCTGGAAAGGATTTGCCTGTTCTGATGGAGGGGCGACACGACACAAAAGCCTCTGTTCTCTAAGTAGGCCTAAAATACTGTAATTCTGATATGGAACCTGCTGTCCCTGTATAGAAAAAGAACTATAGTTTGTGTTTGAGGTTCAGACCACTGGGGTGCTGCTGCTGAATATCTTCATGCTGCCTGAAGGCTTCTCCTGCTCAGAGCAGCTCAGGCAGGTGTGATTACCCTGCCCATCTGCCTCATGTGCACTCGGTGCTGGCTGTTTCTTTTCCTCTGTGCTGGATGGGTCTACCTCTGAGGGCCACAGACAGCCAAATAAAAAACTAATTCTGCACCTACCCTCTTTCACTAGATTGACTTAAGTGTTTAGCTGATGGTGTTTCTGTTGCCTCTTTGGCTCTAAACAACAAATGCTATTTCTTTGTCACTTTTCTTGCTGGCAGATTTTAAAAATCTGAGTTCTTGTGCAGCCAGGAGAACAAGACAAGATAAAGGGTGAGGGGGGTTAGAAAACAGGTGAAAGTTGGTAGGGGAGAAGTGCTGTGATCCTAATGGGTTGAAAATAAACAGGTAGTGAGCCTGCTGGCTTTGAGGAGCATCTTTTAAATGGTGTGTAAATTTAAACACTGCTTTGTAATTTTGTGTGTGCTAACATGAGGCACATGACTCAGTGAATTAGCCCCAGCTGTTCATGCTGGCATTTAGGCACTTCTATTAAAAACAAACCAAAACTACGCCTGTGTTTACGTACTTTACTTATGGCAGAAGATGACAACTACTTGCTGAAGGATTATTTTATTTCTCACTTGCTTACTTTGCAAGTGAGCTTGCTTGCAGCTAGCTTGCTTTCCTTTTATTTTCTTGAGTTTTCAGTTATGCCATCTATAACTCTATTTTTTTTTTTTTACTCTAGGGGTCTCGTGTCTGGTTGCGAGAAAATAATCAGCATTATCCAAGTACTGTTCATTCCTGTGCAGAAGGAGTCGTCGTGTTCAGGACAGACTATGGCCAGGTACGTGCATTGCCCCTATTTACATTCTCCTTTCTACCACTCTGTGGAAAAGAAACAATTCTGCCTAACAGGGAGGACATAGGAGAATGTAAAAGTCTAAGGCGCATGAATAGAAGCATGCATTTTATATGACTCGAATGTGGAACTTTGGTTTCAGTCGTGTTGTCCATTGCATATGGACAGCTGGTCAGCTGCTACAGCCGTGTCTGACAGAGCTGAAGGTTTGAGAGCCATGTCCAGGAAGTTACTTAGATCCCAGAGGCTCTGTCCCGCTTGCTTAGGTTACCTGGGCTGTTGCAAGCAGTGTGTTGTCTGCTGTGGTAGCACACCACTGGCTGCCAGCTGGGGAAGGAGGCTGGTGGGCAACTTCTGTTCTCTCCTCCCTCTCCCCCATTTTTTTTTCTTTTCTCTTTGGCCAGAAGAAGGCAGAACAAGCCCTGCCAGTTGCTGACAGCATGGCAATGCTCTGCTTTCTCACTCACTTTTCATTTATCTGTTTATTCTACTCTTCATCAGGCCACAGTTTATCCAGACTTCCATTTTTGCAGCTTCCTTGAAGAAAGTACAGTGGAATTCACATTTTAGATTAAGACTCAGATACAAACAGTTACACTGGTGCAGATATCAGAGTCAGAACGCTGTCTTTGATTTTTGGAGGGTGCTCCCTCCTCAGTTTTGCTTCCTTTTTTCTTAGTTATTTGTACCAGATAGAGGTAGCTTCAGGTAATGAACAAGGCAGAGGAAAGTATGATAGTATGGAAAACATGCTACCTTTTCTTGCTGCCTTCACTTAATGCTTTTCTGAGTGACAAAGACAGAAAAGCATTTCGTTCAGAACCAGGGAACCCCTACTTTTCTCACATGCCTTTTTGCAGGCAGAAAAGGAACTAGACAGAATTGGTGTTTTTTGATGGGCAAGACATAGGTTAAATAGAGGGAGTGAAGAAAATGGGATTGTTAGTCACACAAAATGTCTTGAGGCTGGTCTCAACTGAGGCAGGAGGACCTCCTCAAACAAGATCAACTGAACAGAAGATTCTTGTTGATAGAGGCACACAGAGCTGCCTAATTGGTAGTGATACTAGGCTGTGTTGGATTCAGATTGTCTTTCCTTCATGCAAGAAGGTGGTAGACAAAAGCAGTGAAAGCCAGGTTGTAGAAAGCTGAAGGACCAGTATAACATACTTCAGGTTACTAGGTGTCTTGGACTGGTGACCCAGAGACATACGATACAGGGGAAGATGTCCACAAAGAAACTACTGTTAGATGCAAAGCCTCCTTCCAGGACAAGAAGGTGCCTTTGTGTGTGTTGGTGTGTTCTCAGTGTGATGCATGCATTTATGTTTGCTCGGGTTTGGGAAGTTGCATATTTACAGTTTACACGCGCTATTGAAATTTGAGGCCCCATGAAGTGCAGATGCTGAGACTGTTTCCTCTGTTGTTTGTGAATAAGGAAGGATCTTCCATATTAAGGCATCATAGTTACCTTTTATTTTGCTGTGCGTGTTGTTACAGTAGCATATGCTCCAAGCCACTATCTTCATTAGGCACCTCATTTAAAAGTAAGCCCTAGTTGGAGTGACACAAAAGTTTCAGAGGTGCTACCTGTAGTTTTTCACAGAATTTTATAGATGGACACCTGACTGTGAAGAACCTGTCTTTTAGAAGTGGTTCATGATGTCGACATGACAGTCCTTGTACTATGGGAACTGCAGGTGACAATTGTAAAATGGATGGCTTGCATTGGTGCCCTAACATGCAGTGGCAGAGCTAATACCAGCATCCATGAGTGGACAAGCTGCTTGCTAGCAGCTTTGTATACGTGTATTACATGTACTGTTGCCTTTCCATGGTGTACAGAATGCAGGCTGAAAACTCAGGTAATTGGGAGAAGACTCAAGTCACTACCGTAATACAAACTAACTGATTCCATTTACTTAGAAAAGTGATGTTTACAGCATTAACATAAGAGAAAAAGCAAAAAGTTTGTCCTGCTTGTTTTAAGAGCAGGTGTCATGCTATGCTGTGAAACATCCAAAGACATAAGGAGTACACCTCAGAACCAGTGCATGGCACTTAATGTTGCCAGTGGGTCTGAGCCAACTGTGCTCCAACTAAGGGCAAATCAGCAATTCACTGCATTTTTAACTTTAATACTTTTCAAGGCTTATACTTTCAAGGGTGCACCCTGAATTTAGAGGAACTGTGCCAGCTGACATCAGTGCCAATTAATACTGTTCCTCCCACTGCTTTCTGAAGTGCCTTTGGAATATCCCACCCTTGCTGCTGGGTTATCTGTGTGCTGCAGAAGGCAGCAGGCATGAGACATGAATCTTAGGTGACACCTGATGATGACCTCTGATGGCTTTGTGATCTCATGCAATGCTATCCTTCATTTTAAAGAAGGAGGCAGGGCAAGTGAGGGGTGAGATTGCGGAAGTGTGGGGTGATGATGATTTTTTGAAGGGTAGCCAGCATCTTGATTCCAAGACCCTTCCAAGAAGCAATTGTACTCAAGTCTAATGACAAACTGATGAAAGTGTTGGGGCCTTATCAAAGGCGCTGCACTGTAGTTAATCTTCTCTAATTCAGTACCCTCTGTTAGGATTTGCAGTTCTCACCTTTCTTTTTTGGATTAATTCTCAAGATGGGATTGGCTGGGCAGTGGGACTAGGAAAGCATGTTTACTAGATCTGTGCTCAGAGCTTTTTTGTATAAACTTGGGTTTCAACTCTTTGCCAGCATCAGTTTGCAGAACAGTGGAAAGACATCATACCAGAATACGTTACTTCTGAATTTCTTCTTTTTGTTATAAATGGTGGAAATAAATTTGCAACAAAAACCTGTGGCATACAGTTCACTCTGGAGGAGTGTTGGTTGTAAGTAATGCTCCTGAATGCAAATATTCATGTGTAGACTATACCATACTCTTCAGTGTTAAACAAGTTGCATATCAGGTTTTGGATCACTTCTTGATAATCACATGCTAATATAATTATTCCTTGAGCAAGACTAATTATCCTAGTGGTACCTGTATGTTGAAGTTGAGCAGTTCATTTGTTAATCATTGTTAAAGATTGTTGTCATACTGTTTGCTGCTGCCGTCATCCTCTGTGATTTGATGGGCTTGAGTGGAATATCTGCTACATGTGATGTGATACTAAAAAAGGAATTTTGGGTTGGAGGTTTGGGGTTTCCCTGAGCAAATAGCTATGAAACAGTCTCATCCCTTTATGAAAGAAAGGAAAATGTGGCACTTCATTGAGGTAGATGAAAGCCTAATTAAATAAAGGGAGGAGAAAAAGTAGATCAAGGCTATGTTTCACTTCTGTGGCCCAACGTGTTGGAGTGGGAGGTGAAAGCTGTAAAATCCCTCTCTTCCATGGCATTGGCCAGTATCTGGCTCTGGAGTGCCTCTGCCATATCTACTGAAGGCTGGCTTTCACAATGATGACTGCAATGAGTCAAGACAGTGTGATGAGTGGACAATTCAGTGTGAATGTTTTTCTCTTTCTAAGCACCCCCCAGATGCTTTCCAGAAGAGAAGACTACTGTATTAATTTGCCGTTTGGTGGGTTCATAATTTTTTCTTTATTTTCTTGTTCCACTAGCGTGTGTGTAGAAAGGTGGTAAATGACTGTGCCTGAAGTTTTGGTAACATCATGTCTGTGAATGTGTGAAGTATGTCAGTGCAGTGTATGAATACTCAGATTTTTTTATTTTTTAAAAAAAGGCACCCTAAACTTTCCTTGCTTGTGTATGTGGTATATATATATATATATATATATATATATATATATATATATATATATATATATATATATATAAAGATGTCATTGCAGGTATTGCAGCTTCTTTCATCTTCACGGGTATTTTTATCTCTATTTTTAAGCTTAAAAGTTATTTTTTAAGGATGTATTCACAGTACAGCAGGCATTTCCTCATTGCCATATTCTATAATTTTTTAATGAAGCTGTATGAGCTTATAAAGTACTCAAGTGAATGTTAAAGAAAATGCTGAAAGCCCTGCCGTCACTGTATGCTTTGTTTGAAATGCCTTACTTGCACATGTTCAGTAGAGTGCCAGTGATTCCGAGGGGAAAAATTCATTCAATTTTGTTCTTTTTTTTTTTTTTTCATTTTCAAATAACATGAACTTTACCTTATTTCAAATAAAATCCTAGCATTTAGTTTACCCTTATATGAAGGAGGACTATGTTGTTGTCTTAACTTGTACAGATGCACTTGAAACTGTCCCCAAGGAAAGCGTAGATATTAAATATAAAAAGCTTGGGGTGTACAATGTCTATCAGCAGAGCTTTGAGTTGTGTGACATTAATTCCAATAATATCTTTTTGGTCTCCTAATGAGGACTCAGTTTTTTCTTCTGTTTCAACATCAAAACATATAGGCAAAAAATGTAAAGAAATGTATAGTCAGAATTCCCTTTGTTTAAGTAGTAATTGTGGTTTGTCTTAGCAACACTGTGTCACTGATGGTGAGTTCTTGGACTTTCAGAACAGCACCTAATGGCACATATTTTAAATAACATTGATTCCCTTCAATGGAGATGTTATAGCTATAAATTTGAGACATAACGTGTGTAGGGGAAATCTGTTGTGAAGAAATTCATACAAGGGAAGTAAAAGTTCAACCAATTGCTGCAATCTATGTAGTCTGACATTGAAATTTAAGAATACTTAATTGCATACCTGCTTAGTTGACCGAGAGGAACTTCTAAATTAAATGTGTTATAAATAGAAGCAGCTGGGCTGTAATATCCTAAAAATGTAGGTTATTTAGAAACAGATGTCGGATTTCACCAGTAGAGACTTTGTCAGTTAAAACAGCTTTCTGTGAACTTCCTTTACAAAGAAGCCCTTCATGGAATGGTGTTATGTCAGCAAACTCAGCACTGCTCAGTATCCTCTGCTTCAAATAAGAGGCACCTGTAAGTGGTTTGATCAGCAACAAAAGTATTTTTTCCTGTGTGTTTAACTTAATACAGCTCTTCAGGGGCATTTCGGCATTGCAGGAATGGGGAGACTACAGGTGTTCCTTGTTAAACACAACTCAAGTATGTTTTCCATGGCGGCTGTCACCTTTTTTTTCCCCTTCTGGTTTGAGGGCTTGAAGAGTTTCTCATTATGACTTCCATTCAGAAAAGTTACATTTCAGATTTGATTGAGCTTTTTTTTTTTTTTTTTAACTTGGTTTTGGGGGTTCTTTTCCTTTGTTTTCTTAAGTTAATGACAGGATTCTGTTGATGTTACCCAGTGATTATTCCAGTAGAGTTTGTTCTCATATTTAGAAAAAGTTATGGGGGGGGAAAAAAAAGGAAAAAAAAAAAAAAAAAAAAAAAAAAACAACAAACACACCCCACGAACCTGCAGGCAAATGGTTAAGCACTTCTCATAAGTACTCTTTTCTTTGCCTTGTGTCCTTTCTCACCCATATTTGGGACCGTTGAGCTGGTTTTTGAGACTGAGTAGTCCTTTTAAACAAGAGTCTTCCGTTCATATTCACAGGGCATGAATAACTCCACTGAAGTTACTTGGCTTAAGCTGCTGAAGTCAGTAGGAGTGTTTATCAGTAAGCGCTGTGTTTGGCTGTGTAGGTTCATGGGATCAGGCATCTGAGAAGTAAATCCTTCTGGACAAGGATTTTCTTAGTTATCATTGAAAGACGTCGTGCTTGCTTCTAGCTCTTCCATGTGAAGATTTGACAGTATTTCCAAACAGAGTTGTTCTTTTGACTTTTTCCTGAATTCAATATCTATTACCCTTGAAATACACCCTTACAAGGGAGCATTTTAAAGAAGTCCTTTGTGCTTTTCTTTGTATATACAGTGTCTTAAGAAAAATACACAAATACATGCAGTGAACTTTGGTATTGGCTGGTTTTAGTGCTAAATAAATCAATCTCTTTCTGAAAAATTATGAATACATTTCTGCTTTTTAATTTGATGGCACTAAGAAAGATTTGTGGCTACTGGTACTGTGTCATTTGTGCACGTTTGGGACAGCAGATCCCCTGCCTCCAGGGTATGGGGTGAACTCCAAATTCAGCAGCTTTGTATCAGGAAATTGGATTCCATCTGTCTAAACATCATAAAGCGCATATTATCCTGTAGTTAGTTATATTTGGCTTAGCTGCAGTAATTCTCCCGATTATTTCTAGTATACATAAAAAGTGTGGTACTCTGGCTATCTGGATGTTGTTGTCTTGGGCTACTTTGGGGCAGGAGGGGTGTTGTTACTGTTGTTTTTTAAGGGGTGTGCATGGGAATGTGGAAGGAGTGGTGGTGATGCGGGGTTAGGGAGCAGCCGAAGTCAGCCGGAGCGCCTCTTGGTGCTCTGGGTTTATCTTCTGCGGAGAAGTGTTTACATCTTCATGCAGGGTGTCAGCGTTTGGCCTTTCTTGCTGCAAGCATCTGTTGACGCATGTGTAAACATGGCTGGAGGCAGATGTAAGCTGGGTGCTGCCAGGCCTCAGGGAGGCTGAGCCAGGCAGCATGGCCTCGGAGAGGCCCCTCTGTCCATCTGTCCTCGGCCTGGCCATCGGGCTGCTAGGTGGGGCAGCTAGGGGTCCATGGCTTCCTCCTACACCGCACATCGTGGGCCACGGCCAAAGCCCCTCCATGTCCAGCAGGGGCTCAGTGCAGGTGTAGGCCTTGCAGCTGAATGCTTTCCTTCATAGAAGTGCTTCCTCAAAACATGAAGCATTACTTAAAAATATTTCATCACTGACTCAGACTAAATCACTTGTAAATTGAACATTTTTTTTCCTGATGCATCATCTTATTTTTTTTTTTATTTTTTTTTTTTAAGTACCAGCTAATTGGAGAAATTATTAGTTTGGGTTTTGTAAATTTTCCAAAATATTGGGGAATGCCTCTTTGCTTTAACCTTGACATGTTAAAAAGGCAATTCACACTGCTCAAAAAAAAAAAAAAAATCATTCTCTTTAGCAGAAGACTTTTTTTCTGAATTCAGGAGTCAGTTCAGACTGCCTTTATATCTTCTTTATATCAAGAGCAATATTTTTATATGATCGTTATTCTCTGAGTATTTGTTAAAGGGCAATAGGGAAGAGTCTTTTTCTGTGTGTTTGTCGAACTACTGTGTATTTATTGCATAAAAATACAGAGCAGGTTTATAAAATGTCTTCTAAGATGTGTTGCACATGTGCTGTCCTTACTTTTTTCCTGTTGCTTGCCTTTCTGCCAAAACCACTATCAGCTTGATTAATTCCAGGAAGGGGAAAGTTTTAATCCTGAAGTGAGATATTTTAAAATAAAGGTTGAATCAAAAAATAAAAATAAAATAAAATAAAAAAATTGGCTGCTAGATCAAGTTGATTGTATTATTCCTGCAGAATTAACATTCAAGTTACCAGTGCATAGCCACTTTTTGTCAGAAATCAGGGAGATTGAAAGTGAACAGCCTAGAGATTTTTAATGCACAGATGATGGGGGCAGGAAGGCTAAGCAGTGGCCATAAATAACTCTTTTAATGCTGGGTTTTCAAGGGTTTTGTTCCGTGTTTCCTAAACATAATGGGACTGTTTGCTTTAACTATACTGAAATTAATTTGTTTGGCATTAGTGTGGCTGTTGTTAAGTGTTTTACTAACAACGCAAATTAAGCCTGTATGAACAAAAGCATTTATCTCTGCATAGAGAGTTGCTTTCTGCTTTTTATAAGACCCAACTGAGAGCAGTTAATATCTGAGCTGCTGACAAAGGGGTGCGCCTTGTGTCCCCGTCGCTTGCTGTGGCCACGTCATCAGCTGTGGCTACGTAAACAGTTAAGATGTCAGTCTTCTCTCTTGCTTTCTGCAGAGAGAAAATCCAAACCATCTGTGCTTTTTTGTGCTTTTATTATGCTCATACTAAAGATAGCAAAACTGCTTTTGTCTTAAGATTAAAGCAGATGTACACAAGCTGCCATATTACTTTCTTTTGTAAGAGAACACAGTTCAGCTGTTCACAAAACACAGAAGGGAGTTCAGGCTGCCATGTGCCAAAAAACGACAACAAAAAATCCATAGTGTTGTGATGAGTAAGCTTGTCACCTCGATTGTTGTGTTATTACTGAATTCCCTTGGATGTGGAGCCAGTCTCCTTGTTCAGTGCTGTTTGTGCTTCAGGGTATGCGTGGTTTGGGTTAAGTGAAGTTACACAAGGATAACTTCGGCCTGCAGTGCTCAGTTGTGTTCAGGTGAGATTTGGTACCTTGCAGTGCAGATAAATGGTGGTGACCAAACACTGAGATTGTGACTTGGAGAAGGCTCCCGTCAACTTGTCTGTGAACTTGCTGTCATAAGGAGTTGAGTTAAATCATCAGTTCCATAGAATGTCCAAATACTTTATTTAAAATAAATTTAAAAAAATAATCTAAGAAATGACTGTGTAATTTTGAAAGGGATTTCACTGAGTAAGGGCTTGCGAGAAAATGCTAGTGTGCATGAGCAATTATTTTCAGACGTGGTGATGGTCCTGCAAAGAGATTCTCCTTGTGTGCACTGAAAGCCATCCGTGAGCTGGTCCCGCTTGGAGCTAAAGTTTTGGAAAGTGTAGAAGCGCTCATGCTACCTCGCTCCCTTGGGGACAGGCGGCTGTGCTCCAGGAAACAAACGCTGTCTGCGAGCATGAGCTGTGGCTGTCTGACACTGCAAACTGCTGTGTAGCAGGATCACAGACCTATTAGCAGGTATCCTGTGAGCAGAATAAATCAAGTGCTGCTGAGTGTGTTTGTTTCTCTGATAACTGGCCTCCAGAAGAAAGTATGAGCTCAAGGGTCCTTTGTATGTGCTGTATATGCTTTGTGTTTGGAGCTACCGTGTGTTAGCATCGGGGCAGCACCAGTTTCTTCTTTATGCTGTCAGCCTGCAGAACATCAGTGAAAAGACATAAATCAGTAGTGTGAAGGGTGTAATTAAGGGGAAAAAAAATAAACGTGTGTTACGGAGCTTTGAAAATCTTGGGTTACTATTTCAAAATCAAGTGAGTAGTCAAATCAAGGAGGAAGAAAAAGAAACAGTAACCATCTGGCAGGTGGTCAGAGTACTGCATTGGTGGTCACAGTCATCCCAGTCAGCAGGTACCATGAGGCAGTGGTAATGAGGTAGGGAAGCAGCCAATGTCCTCTTGCAGGTCATTTGTGGGAGGCTGTGGTGCCAGTTTTGTAGGATACAACATCATTTGATCTTTCCCCTGTGGTCCCTTGAGTAAATGTGATAACCATTACCTTTGTATGGAGAAATATGGAAAATGTATCCGCATTTCCAGATATCCTTTTCTGCACAAGTTAACTTTAAAACAAACTAAATCTGCAGTCATATTGTGATTTTGATGTTGGATCACTTTTGAGGCCTAAAACCCAAAATACGCTCCACTTGAAAGATGAAATACTTCTTGTAGAACTTCAAATTCTGTTTTGACCATGTCTATAGTGGGAGAACTCTGTTTTCATGGCAGCTAGCAGCAAATTCAGGAGCATGAAAGTATATGGAGTGTATTGTTTTGTAGTTAGGAGTTGCAGAATGTTTGTGTTCTTGAAGATTTCAAAGCAACTTTTTGTTTGAAAGCACCAAGCTTTCTAATGGGAAGGACATCTGAGCAAGATTTCCCCTAAAGCATTTCTGCAATGCGATAATAAACTCTTTTAGTTGCAAAAGGAACTTTAAGTGCTCTTTCACAGTGGTGCTTTTATGTTCACTAAACGAGGAGAAGGGAAATGTTATCATAGGTCACATGCCTTGCCCTCATACAGCACACTTTATTTTGTAAAGCATGTAAGTTCCTATTTAGTATAAACATGATGGAACCAAGAGATGATTTAAGGAGGTTTATCTATTCAAGCTGTCTTAACTAAGGACTAGCAAAAAAATTATATGGGAAAAGCTTTGTGTTGCATTGTGAAGTTAGGTACTGGAGAGCCAGAGAATGGTGTGGTGCCTCTTTTTGCATAGTAGAATAAGCAAAGTAAAACCCATAGGCAGGGAGGTGGCTGTGGTAGACATGGGTGAGGAGAGAGGAGTGTACCCCAGGGGAGGTGCTGGAGATGTGCTTAGGCTTCTCTGTGTTCCTCAAGGAGCTACAGCACCCCGCCCAGACTGACTGTGGTGGTTAAAGGCACCCAGCAAACATTAACAGAATGGAAAACCTCAGTTAACCTTCTTCAGCTAATGAGACGCACAAGGGAGGTGGTCCTGCCATCCTCCTTTCAAATGCTTGGATGTGAGTGAATGTTGATAGCTGGGGCAGAGAGCTGCAGGGGGAAGCAAAGGGAGGTCTCGCTCAGCAGCAGCTGGAGCTCGCCACGAGCAGATGGGCTTTCCCGAGGTGTTCAGCCGCCAAATATCTGAGGCTCTCCTGAATGTTCACTGTGGGATTTTCCTTCAGTGATTTATAACTTTGTTGAACTGATGACTTTTATAGGAAAGATAAAAATCTCACCTCTTGAAGAAGTTGCTCCCTTTCAAAAATAAACATACGTTCTCCAAAGAATGGGCTGGTAGAGCATTCAGGCATTGAATCACCAGAATTAGTGTAGGTGAGTGAGACAAAAATACTGACTTTCCTGTGAAAAGAGACTTAAAATAAGCTAATTTGAAAATATATGCATCATCAGTAAGCTATGTACCTGACATTGAGTGCTTCATCAGAAGCTTTCCAAACGTAGCAGAATTTTAAGCTATTGAAAACAGATTCGGGAAGGGAATATTTAGCAATGTTAATAACCAGAAATGCCACAAGCCTGTAACGAAAATAATGATGCATCTTTTACTGCTGATTACTTTTCTTTTGAAAGTACGTTTTTCACAAGCATCAGCAAGGAGTTCTAATTAGAAGTAAATAATAGAATATGTTCCATTATTAATGCTGCTTTCAGGCAGGCATTTAATATACATTGAAATCTGATGGCCAGACTTTGTTAGCATTATCTTTGCATCATTATTGGCTTAAATGCAATTAAAGAGGGTATCTGTCACCACAAGATTTGCCCAGGAAATATGAAGTTCTGACAAGGATAATTCAAGGTCTGTGAGGCATTTGAGATATGGTAATGGTTTTCACATGTCCTCTGGGGAAAAGAAGGGAAAAAAAAAAAAAGTGTGTGGGGAAGCAGTATTTCTCTGATTGGGAAAGCAAAAGAAGCATGACAAAGACTTAGTAAGTTAAGAATATGAGCATGTCCTTCTAAGAAGAACGTGACTGCTGCACAGAGCTTTCATGTGACTGGAAAGATGTGATACAGGCAGGGGCAGCATCCAGCACAGCTTGGGCAGAGTGCAAAGTAGGCAGAGAGGCAAAGAAGGGTAGGGCTGCTGTGAATCTAGTTTGTTTTGTTTTGTTTTGTTTTGTTTTTTTAATATCGCCTTCTGGTTTCTCTGGGTGACTTTTTGTCTCAGATTCCAGATCCAAGTGTTAACAGATCAGACCAGACACTCCTGTGCAGATTCGGTGTTAACAGTTTGGACCAGACACTGCTGTGCATATTCAATTACTCCAAGTCAGCTGCTGATATCTGTTAGTCCCAAGCATGCCTAGTGTGTACATATGAAACAGATGTGTTCAAATGCATTTAGAAAGTAGCAGAGCTATCTCAATGCAATGTGGTATCTTAGTGCCTCTGATAGGTTGATGCAGCTCTTCGGCAAAGTATTTAATGATGTGTACATATTCTGTGTAGATGAGGTGGGAAATGTGCATGTGTGCATGCAGATGTGCACATGTACAACTAGTCTGCCACATCAAAAAAACACTATTTGAAATGTCTACTCTGCATCATATGCGCATCCATTTCTGCAGAAGAAATCCCAGGCAGCAGGGTAGTAGCCTACAGAAGTTTTCTGAGTGAAGACTTGACTTTCCAGACAAAATGTTACACTAATGCTAGATTAAAATAAAGCCCCAGACCTCAGCTAAAGAAAACAGAGAGTTAGAACAGTATTCGCCTTGTGTTATTGATAAGCCCTGCAATTCAAACAGCACTGACTCTGAGTCAGTGCTGTTTGAGTATGAAACCCCTGTGACTGACTTTCTGCAAACTGAACAAACTGTTTCCTGTACCTGATGTCCTCAGAGCAGATTAGGCAGCTTGAAGTAGGCTAAGATTTAGACACCACAAACACTGAGTTGCTGAAGCTGTTCTTTAGTCATGCATTTTTGCATGACTTCTAACCTATGCACAACGTGATGTAGTTATCAGTTACAGTGTGGACATTATGTAAATATTAGGCAGCCTATCAGATGTGGTTCAGGGTTGCAGTTACAAGCAATGCTTCCTCCATTTGTGCATGAAAATGAAAAGAAATGGTTGACTAGCAATGGGTAACTGATTAGGGAGCTATGGGCAAATATTACCACACTTAGACTTGCAAAACAAGTTCACCTTTGAAGTGCTATCAACTGAAAACTGTGGTCAGAAAGACTTATTTTCTTGAGAATTTGCTGAATGGAAAATGGATTTATTTTTGTAGCAGAAGATGAATTAACTTTACTTTTGGAACTTGGTTCCGGATTTTTTCTTCACTTCAAGTTGCAATCTTAAGCTCTTAATACCCGTGAGGTAATGTTGAGACTTTCTCATGTGAAAGAGAATGCAATCAAACTCATTCCCTTGCTTGATGCAGATCTTAAATTCATTTTTGATTTTCATTTGGACTTAACATGCAGGAACATCCCATTACTTCTACAGGATTTCAGCTGTAAAGGGATGCCAAGTAGTGAGCGAGCCTTTGCACAAAACACAGATGAAGCAACCGAGCTCCTGACTGAGGTGTCCCTTCTTGTGCTGCGTTCCTTGGATCAGATTTCCTTTTTGGTAGGCACTAGGGGCAATAAAGCGTAAGATACAGAAGGAGAAATAGCTACCTTCTGAAATTTCAGGCTTGCTGACCAGTTCAAAACACACTTGCCTTTTGGAAGAGTTTGTGAGATGATGGAAAAGCAGAAAAAAAGTCTGGATGCTAACCTAGTAGTGTCATCTACTGATACAATTGAGCCTTGAGCACTTCTAGCTTTGTTTTGTTTGAAGCTAATTTCCAGCCTGGCAGGAACTGTTCTCTTGATGTGAGTTTTTTGTTTAGCCTTCTCAGTGCAGCACATGCTTTCAGGAGATGAGCTTGTTATTTCTGTCTGCCAGAGACACTCCAGTATCCCCATCTTGTTCTTGAATTACACAGCCACCAGCTTACATGTCTCTAGAGTGAGTAACAGTTCTTTGCAGTATGTGGGTAAATATTTACATCTCTTTCCCTCCCACTTGGTAGAAGACTCCAGTCTAGTACAGTACAAAGTGCTTTGTTTAGAGGAAGAAAAAAAATCATTGTTTAGCTCTTCAGTTTGGTTTTGTGGGGGCGTTATGTTTATTTAACAAAGGCCAAACTAGACACAGCATGCGTTTTGCAGCAAAGCCCTGCTTTCACCCAGTTTCGCAGCTGGGCTGATGGATTTATGAAGAGGTGATGGACTTCAAGGTCATGCAGTGAGTCAGTGGTAAAGCAGAACCTGAGGTCCTGCTGACTCCAGCGCTTTGTTTCATAGTCAGACCTTACAGCTTTGTCTTCACAAATGACTGCAGCAAATGAACCAAACTCACTCCCCACTACCCCCTGCCCTGCAGTTAATTTCAATAAGCAAATGCCGTGGAGGATGTTCTGCTCATTTAAAATGAGGTCAATTGATGTCGATAGGCTGAGACTCGTCCTGACAGTAGGTGAGGAATTCTAGAAGAGATTGTGTTGATTCTTTTTGGCTCTTGGGTGCTTAGAAATACCAATTAAATGCAAGTAAATTTGTGTGTTGGCTATTGCTACTTGCATATTTACTGCTGAGCAGTGGTATGTGCGGATGCTAATCTGTTTGCTAATCCATTGTACCAATCACTGCATGAAGGCAAATTGCCAAAGTGAAGCAATTGTAGTGCTGGATTGATTGGAAAACTCATTGCAGGTTTGGGCCAGTGTCTTCCTCTGCTGCAGGTGGCTACCCTGAGCTGCAGCAAGGAGCTTGGTGTCTGGAGCCAGCAGAGGCATTCTCTGCACTCGAGAGGAGCAAGTTGTTCCTTGGCATACATCAGCAACTACAGGAGAAAAATCAGTAAAAATTTCTTGACACTCTCCTTTAGGTGAATGTGATATTTACTGTGTGGCATACCTGCTGCTAGAAAGGCTGGCTGTTGGTCCTGTGGACTTGGAGGGGAAGAGTTCCTTAGCTTTAAAGGAGTGTGCCAGGTTTTTGTGCTTGAGACTTCAACTTTTTCCAGAGTTTGTGTAGATGGCAAGTTCTGGCGGTGGCCTTCAGCCAAGGGCACTGCAGGGTACTTGCTGACTGAGGCAGAAACGAGCTTGTAAATACTATCCCTAATTTCCAGTTGAGAAATTTAAGAAGTGATTGCATTTTCTGTTAGTGAAAAAAAAAAAATTAGCAGTCCACCAACTGAGAAACACTTGGTGTCTGCACAGGTTTGCCAATGGCAAAGCATCCGGTAATGTTGCCCTGGCATGTTGGTTGAGGTTGGAGTCACCTGGTGGTGCCACTTAAATGTTGTCAGCACTGCTTCCAGCTCCCATCCGCACTTCCCTTTGTGCTGCTGCACCTGACTTCAGGTCTGGCTTTCTCTGTTTGAAGGTTCGGGGTCTCATGAGTATGCTGTGAGAAGCTTAGTAATGAAGTCATTTTTTTTACTTATTTTATCTTTTTTTTTTTTTGCTTCTTTTTTGTTTCTTTATCAGCAAGCAGCACTTTGAACACGCATGTCTTTTAACTTTCTCATCACAATGAGATAATGCTAACTTCTAGTATTAAAAATTTCTTCTGTTACGCATCAAGTGTAGTATTCCAAGGCCTTTCTTTCCTGAGTTATTTTTTGTTTGGTCCTCTACATATGGATGCAAATGGATATATTAGCTTTACTTCGTTTGTGATAACTGTGTTTTGGCCTTGATTTGAATTCCTCTTATCAATTGCATCTGCATGCAGATGCCTTGTCAGGAAAGTAAGGCACCTTACTATCTGTCAGTTGCAAGGCAAAAATAAAATCTCTGCCTTTATGCATTTAATAGTAAAATAATAGAGATCTTATCAGTAGTTAGAGACGTGTATTGCTAAGCTCAGCTGAAAACTTGGTGTGTGGTAGGAAATCAAGCTAATACATGCTCCATCCGTTAAAAGGAGCAAGCACAGCATGAGGCCAGGATAATGAGAAGAGTATAAAGGGAACAATGAATTTTACTGTTAGACATTTTTTTTGAAAGCTCATTATTGGACATCAGGTTTGTGAAGAGGTTTGAAAGAAAAGCCAGTTCTTACTGTTAGAGTACAAGTGGAGTTTGAACTTTATTTGAAAAGATCTTGAATCTCATTACAAGTATTTTGATCTACATGGTAGCAGTGAGAGTCTGAGTTTTGGTCTCTGAGCTCACAGAAAACTTAGTTAAAAACTTAGTTTAAAAACTAAGTCTAAAACTTAGTTAAAACTTAGAAATTTGATATTTAAAGTTCGGTCTTTTACTTCTTGCTTTGTGTTTGAAAATAGGTCTGTGAATCAAAACAACAGCAAAAACCCTGTGTTCTTTGCTTTCACGTTTTGTATGAGAAGTATTGTGGCTTTTCTAATTATAAGTAGAAACTGCACTATAATCAGGGGAGCGTCAACTTTTTTTAATAGAAAGTACTAACAAATGCAGCCTATGACAGGCTGTGGGGACCTTTTCTGCTCCTAATAAGTTTTCAACAAAGCTATAAGGCACGTGTGTAATAACGTTGAGCGTCTGAGCATGCAGCAATGCTCTGAGCAGTACCTGGGCTGTGTTTTGGCGTAGAGTATGTATACGAGTTGGCAGCTTGGTTTGGTCAGAGACTCCCATGGACTTCACTGAGGTTTGAATCTAGCTGGGGGTTGGTGGAGGGCTAAGCATCCAACCAACCGGGATGAAAGTTGTGTAACTGATGAAGATTACAGTTTGAGTGTTGTTGCTTGAGTAACCAGCATATGCATTCCTTACATCCTCTTCCACTGGAAATAAACATTTGGTGGTGGCTGATCTGTATGCTCTTCTTTGCCTTACCATCCAGTAGCTTGTTTGAACTTGTATAAGTAGTGCATCTTCTGTGATCTTTAACTGGAGGTAGCATGTAGAACTTGCTAACATGTAGAACTCCCGTGTGTTTTGGAAGCCTGTACCATGCCTTTTCTCCTCGGGAGGTTGCTCTGTGTGTGTGCTTTGGTGGCTTGCACTGTGAAATGTTCATTCACTGTGTTTAGCATCAGGTTTGAAGTGCCTGTGTGGAGCCTTGTGCTTCAAGGGGATGTCAGTCTGGTGCTTCAAAGCATCTTTCATATCACGTGGCTGGCTAGACTTTGCCTGTTAACTCACATTTGGGCACAGTTCTTTGGAAATAAGCTTGTCTTTCTTACCAGATCAGATATGTAAACAAGTGCCCGTGTTCTTGGTCTGTTGTGAAGGATCATGTTTGGAGGGAGGAAAAAAAAAAAGGGCCTTTTGTTTGGCACTCTGCTAAGCTGCATCTGCTGCCCAATGCAAGTACCGCCTTGCATGGTCTGAAGAAAGCTACAGCCCAATAGTGTCTGTGAATGTTTTAGCTACAGTGATACAAATTCTGACATTAGCATTTCATTTTGATATCAGAATGTCTCCTTCCTCTCCCCTCCTTGTCTTCCCAGCGCTTTTATCTTTGACTTTCTGGGATGTGGTTTGTGCAGAGTCAAAATAAAAATATCTCTGTGGGCACTGATACCATTATAACTTCAGCTGATGTAGCACAGTGGTTTGACTACAGTGGTATGGTTGTATCAGTAGAAGGACATCCTTGTAGTTAGGCACTGAGTTTTGTTGAGGCAAAGCTGTTCTTGTTCACATTGCAACTGCGCAGAAAACTCCCCTGGCATCCAAGGACCCAGGCTCTGCCCACATGGCATTGTCTCGGATGCATATGGAAAAGGGTCAAGTGATTTTGGTTACAGCTGAGAAAACTTTGTTGGAAAGGGTTTGATCTCAGTTGCTGGTGCTATAGCAAAGCAAAGGACCACTAGGCTGCTGTATCCTACAGCACCAAGGGAATAGTTTTTGAGTTTTATTGCGACTGTATTTCAATTGGATTGAACTGTGTCCCAAAGGGCCTAGAAGACAACTTTGGCAGATGTGCTAGCACTTCCCAGTTGAGGGGACGGGCTGTTAACCCTGGAACATGTAACCTTAGGAGCCCTGTTAGCAAAAGAAAATTCCCCCAAAAAGCATGCTCTGTCAGCATGATTGTGCTGAGGTCAAGGGCCTCTGCTAGGAAAACTTCTCGTATTTGTGATTCACAGAGCTGCCTCAGCAGGATCTAGTGCAGACCTGCCTTAACAGTGAAGCCTCTGGTGTCGACGAGTCATCTCCTTTGGAGACCAGCACTTGTTCACGTTTTGTCAGCAGCAGAGTGTGTCCAAGGTGTTGGAGTTGCCTTGCTGCGAGCTGCAACAGATGGAGGGGATAAAGAAGAGTGCTTTTTCAACTTCGTTATCTGCCTTAATCTAATTGAGGGACTGTATGCCCAGCATGTGCCTTCTTTGACTTGCCCTCTAAAGTTGTGCCTGCTGGTAGTCCAGCTGTGAGTCCTCCGCTTAACTGCCTTCACTGGTGCTCAAGCTACGTGAGCGTGCGGTATGTGTCCCTGCCTGGGAAGGTGAAGCAATCTCTGGTAGACGCGGTCCTGTGGTGCTGTGGGAATTCTTCATTTTTATGCAACCTCTGATAAGGGTGTACCTATTTTTGGTCCTGGGCAAATCAGTTAAATCAAAACCTGTAAATACTGGTAATTGAAATCAGGCACTCTCATTTAGATAACAATGTGAACCTGTGTAGCATGTTTTTAAGGATGCTAAGTTTCTTCCTGGATGTATACACTTGTTCAGTATTTCATAGTAAGGTTTTGTGTTTGAATTTTAGCACCTGAGTTTGAGCCTTACTTGTCATTTTAGATACATTTCCTTCTCTGAAATTCTCAGCTGCGTTGGAATCTAGCTAATGCAAAACCACGTGTTTTAATATGGTACACTGGAAACTTATATTTTTTGCTTGTGCGGTTATTCCACATGGGTATTCATTCCCTAGGTATACTGTGTGGGATTTTTTTTCTCCCTATACTGCAGTAGTATTTGTGCATAGAGCACAAGGTATGTAAATTTCAGTTGTGTTTTCTAGACATTCAAGGTTTGTGATGGTGTGTCTTCAAATTTGTCTGTTTAGCTGAGCTTTTCAGATGAGTGAGCTCCAGAATTGAGCAGCTCCAATACAATAGTAGTTATTTTCTTACAATACGGGGGTCTTCAGAGGATAATTTAGGATAGATTAATTTTCAAACCATATAAGAAACAAGTATGGTTTTCTTGCACCTACCTGTCTTCTGAACTAAATGAAGTGGCGATTGCTCACTGACACTGGCCTGTTGATTAAATTGACTGTGGAGATCTTTGTGTGCTTTGCCTGCTTATCCACACCTTGCTTATCTGTGTGGATGTTACTGGAAAAATGCAGAAAGATCAGTACGAAGATTTTTATTTGAAGCTATTGTAATGTAGAGTGACAGATAAATAATAGGTTTGTTACTTGAATAGTTGGTAAGCATTCTGTTGTGCTGAAATCAAGGTGTGTGCATGTATGTATATATAAAACTCAATAGATAGTTTTAGGAAATTATCTTTTTCAGAGGTTAAATAGTTTATATACATTTGTCTTAATACATAAGAAACTTGCTTTTCGTGCTGGTGCTCATGTATATTTTGACAATGAAAGGGCTTGCAATACAAATCCTAAGGCTTTTGTAGGATCACTACATTTTTCATGTTTTGCAGTTGATTTAGAGTCACTTGTTGGTTACGAGTCACTTGATTGTGAGTCAGCTCAGTATTGCCTGACTACTTTCTCATGTCTTACCAGACCTTTAAAAAAGTAAGAGGATGGTGCTGAGTGCTATTACTGCTTTCTTGTTAATGAGAAGTGGGACCCTCTGTTGAATTGGCCTCTGGTATGCCTCATTTTTGTGGCTTCAGGCAGAGTTTGGGGCAACAGAATGGCTGTACGTAAAGTATTCAGTAGAGACATTTGTGTGTAGAAGTCCTAATAATGCAATGTACTTGTTTTTTTCCTTCTCATTTGGAGTTACTTTCACCTTTTTGTCCTGGCTATAGTCAGCCTAACCACTTCCTTGGAGGAACAAGTCTGCCCTTCAATCCAGAGCACCTGAGTTTTGAGAAGATAATGTCTTGATTAGGGTCACTCTGCGTTGGTGTAGTGGGAACCAGTCTTTCACTGCAGTATCCACAGATGCGCTTTCTTCATTTGTGGTTTTGTGAGGCATCATTCTTTGCTGATGAGGATGTGTTTTCATGATTGCCTTGATACTAAACAGAATTGCAGTCCTGGAGCCATGCTGTAGCCTGGTTATTAGGTGGTGTCTGTGTGCTCTGTATGTGACTGTCCAGGTGTGCCCCTCCAGCAATCTCTACTCTCCACAAACCACTGGTAGTGGCCTTCCTTGTATGTTGTGTGCTGTGGTACATCACTAGTGACTTGGACTTGGTGGCTCTGGGATGAGGACAAGTGAGGCTGAGAAATGCTCAGAATATCACTGAACTTGGGTTTTGAAAATCAGTGGGACAAGGGCTGGGAGCCATGAATCTTGTACAAAAAGGGAAAGGTTTCTGTTGCTGGTTTAAATTGTGAATAACGACAGAGAGCATCCATCAGATGGTGGTAAATGAAAGATCCTTTAAGGGGGAAGAAAAGAGTTTTGCAGTATTTCATGGCTGAGGCTTTACTAAATAGAAACTGAATTTAGGTATGCCTGTTCACTGTGTTACACAGCTGTAGAGCTGAAAATATTATAATGGTCTCTCTAGCTTCATAATTTTTGCCTGTAAGATGAAAGCATGCCCTTGTGCATATTTCCACCAACCACTGATTTAATTTCACAGACTGAAGCTATGTGTAACAAAAATCATTACATCACCAGAAGAGTAGAGTTTACACGTGGAGCTAAGTGACTGGATTTTGCCAGTGTGTCTTTTTGTAAGTCTAGGTTTTGGTTCTCAAACATGCATGGGTGAGACGAGAGCAGGGGAGAAATAGCTTTGATTATGTTAGGTAAATATTTTCAGGGTAACATGACATTTGCAAGGGCTCTGAGTAGCTAAGCTAAATGGTTATTTAAAGCTTTTTTTTTTTTTCTCAAATCTGACTTTGAAAAAATCCTCCTATAGAACAAACAGTTATAGCTTGTTTGCTCTACTGCAGTAGGTGAGGGCAAATACACCCATCAGCTTGTAACTTACATGGATAAAAATACTCAGAGCAACTAGTTGTGTTTTTTCGTCTACATCTCTTGCAGCAGAAGTTGTTCTCCTTTTTCTTGCCTTAAACATATAAAATTAAAAAAGAAAATTTTGCTCATCTTGCGTATCACCAGAAATCATGAACAATAGCATTTTGAACTTTGACCAATTGAAATTTGCAGTGGGTTCTAGCTTTTAGAGGAATAGGTCTGGGATGTAGCAACACAGGCAATCTGTGCTCCCTCCAGTGCCTGAAGTGCGTTTGCCTGAAGTCCAACAGGGGTCTCCGGGGCTTATTTAGATCAGTTCAGCTCCTAACTAGGTGGACACACTGTTTTATTTGCTATTCTCTGAGCCTCCTTCATGTTAAGGGCTACACACTATAAGTGTCTGTAGTAAGAGTAAATAGTTTGTATGCTAGCAAGAAGACTGCACCCTTGACAAGATTGTGCATGCAATAAGGTGAGCCTGTTCTGGGAGGTGAGAGAGGTGGCATCTTTAGGGGAAGAGAGCATTGAATTTGATATGGGAAAAGACAGCCTTTCTTTACTTGGAGGAGAGCTTTTCCCGTTGATCTCTAAAGCTGAGTTTTGAGATATGATGTTTATCGGAAAACACAGTAAAATAACCCTGTTTGAATAGTTGAGATTATCCTGGGAGAGTAAGTGGAGGGCAGCACTGTTCATGAATATAAAACATTGTCTTGTCCACGTCTTCCACCTTTCTTCCTATTCAAGCAATCAGAAAATGTGGTCTAATTTTTATCTTTCTTCTCTCTTTAAAACATTTTTAGTAACATGCTGGGGGTAATTTCACTAAGTTTTCTGTTACACTTGTATCTGACACTTATTTTAAATGATGTAGATGAGCTTTTAGAGCTTCGCATG
This sequence comes from Netta rufina, assembly GCF_964035555.1. Classification (NCBI taxonomy): domain Eukaryota; kingdom Metazoa; phylum Chordata; class Aves; order Anseriformes; family Anatidae; genus Netta; species Netta rufina. Next base: position 71,137,448 of record NC_140124.1, on the reverse strand, counting down.
CTTGAGGTTTGTCAAGACAAATTCAAAAACAAACAGCAGTATCCTTACAAAGAAATAAAAAATGTTTGTGTATTTTTCTTTGTAGCAAAAGGCTGAATTTTTCTTTCTAGGAATACTAACAGTATGGTTCTGTGTAAAGCTACCAAGTAATCCTCTGAATATGGACATCTTTCTTCTCTGTCTCCATAATTCTGGCACAACTAACGCAGAAATACTGCCCTTATGGGGGAAGGGAGGAGATGCTATGAATTGCTCTTTGCTCGTTTCATGTGAACCAACTGTCAATGAGCTCCTCAAACATATACACGTATATGCAATCTGGTACATAAAAGTAAAAAAAAAAAAAAAAAGTCACCACAGGCTAGCTATGAGATACCAAATTGCCTATATTGTAATTAAGGGTATCACCTTCATATGTGTAAAATTTGCTCTTTTGCTTCATCAAGACAGAAAGTTCATAGTTCAAATGTAAGCCAACCATTTTATATGCTGATTTTATGGGAGTGACTTAGAGAACAGTCTGTCAAACATTTACAGCCACAAGCAACTTATTTTCCTTATCTGTATATAATTCATGTTCTCATGTATGTCAAAGCACTACCCATGTCATAAAATAAGACTTATGACACTACTTCAAAATTTATTGCATCTTTTGACCACTCTAGCTGTACCATTTACTTACCTCTTTCTCTTTTTTTTTTCTATTTTTTACTTAAAGGTTTCATATTTTAATAGGCACAGGCTCTTCACAAGTGCAATGAAAAGAGATTCTTACTTGTATACAAGGAAATTTACAGGAAATTAACAGTAATACAGGAAATACAGTAATACAGTAAATTAACAGTAATACCTGCAGTAGTCTCTTGACGTTGTAGTGAGTCTAAGAAAGAATAAAAGCTTTTTTAAACTGTTTTGTGAATCTCTTAAGGCTCTTTGGGCCTGTTACACTCTTGTTCCATTTAATGGAAATGCACTTTACAGACAAAAGAATATATATATATATATATATATATATAAAAAAAAAAAAAAGAATATATATATATATATATATATTCTTTTTTTTTTTTTTTTGCCAAAGCAGACACATTAATATACAGTAATGTTTTCATATTTGTACTTCAGTATCTCCAAGATATGTTTCACTCTTAGTGCCAAGACACTGTAAAACTCTACAGCAAAAAAGTAGCTTTTGTCCTAAGAAACTTTCAGAAAGCTCACTCTGACATACCTAGGAAAGTATACAGTATATGAATAATAGACAAATTTATCAGCATATACTTGTGAGAACCTAAGTAATTAGTGCCCGACTGACTAATCAGTCTGACTAATGCTCCTATTAAGTGAAAATTATGTGATGATGGTGGTGGATGCTTGTAACTAAGCGGTGCTTCTCTTGTTTCCAGTCAAAAATTTTGCACTTCAGGTAAAGTATGCATTCATGTCCAGTGCAATATTTTATAACCAGTGAAAGTTGCATGTGGGCTTGTAGTTCAGATAAGTACACAAAAACCTAAAATTTCTGAGTCTACACAGTCCAAGTCTGCCACCTCTCATTTCTTCACCTTCTCAAAAAAAAAAAAAAAAAAAAAAAAAAAAAAAAAAAAAAGTAACATGGCTTTTTAATATATATTTATTAGCTTTTTGTTGTTGTTTTATTCCACCACTTCGCTTTCTTTTGCTCATGGTTTCATGATGATTGAACATTGTGAAATACTAAGCTGTTTCTGCTAATCTGAAGCCAGAGCTGCCCTTGAACACAGGAGGTCTGGAAGACTTCAGTTGTGTAGTGTATGCTGGGAGGGACACACACTACACACGAAACACAAACAAGCAATTGGGCAAAAAAAAAAAAAAAAAAGAGTCCCATGAGGAAAATCTGCAGAGCTGGTAAATGAGCTGCCAGTAGCAGCTCCCTGATGGGTGCGGGGCAATAAGATCCTGGCCTGGGGGGGCCAGTCGGTCTCTCAGGGCATGGGTGGAGGTTTCATACTTGTAACAAAAAGCCGGCTCTCTGCTGGCAGAAGAAGCATGTGGTTTCGTTTCACACTTGTCCAAACCTGTTTGGGCCTCTCCTGCAGCAGGGTTTCTTCCTGCTATAGCTAACTGTGTTTGGGGGGGGCGGAGGGCCAGCCCTCACCCTGCAATTTAATGTGGCCAGTTGTCACCACTGTGGCTCCCATGGCAGCTTAATCCAGAAGGAGGTGTTGGTGGGTGCCATGCTGCAGGGGCATCGTGCCTGACTGATGGAGGCAAGCGCCAGAGCCCTGGGTGTCCTGGAGCCCTCACCTTCGCTTAGCACCGTGCCTCACGGAGAGACGTGGTAGTTTTTACGAGCACGTCAGGGCTAAAGGGTGGAAGGAGGCCCAGCCATGGCAGGCTGATGTGAGCAGTGTTGCCGGCTGACCTGTAGTCCCAGGGAACAGCCTAAGGGCACAATGAGTTCTTCAGGGTTTTAGAATAAGGTGTCTTTGGGCATATTTTTAAAAATAACTTTATGCTGAGATATGATGATGAAACCTTCGCGAATAGTTAAGCTATCAGAACGTACTGTACAAAACGTCCTGCTTGCTGTTTCACAGCTACTCCCACTTCTCGCCCCCTTCCGTCACTCTTCCCTCGTCCCCTGCTGTCCCTGCCAGGTGGGCTGAGCAGCCCCCCAGCCCCCGGGATCGGCAGGCACTGTGCCATGGACACCATCACCCCATCCCCTGCCCATGCAGAGACCTTCGCTGAGGCCCTGCTGGCAGCGTATGCGTGGGCAGTGAGCGCCCCTCCAGAGGGATTATTGCCCAAGGATCATTTCAGAGCATTAAATGCAGGTTTGGGCAGACAACTCTGCAGCATATCACGCACTGGTTGGTTCCCCTCCAACCCATGGAAGCGTCTACTTCTTAATTTCTAGATTGGAGCTGAAAATATGATATACAGTTATCTTCTGGGAGAAACGGGAGTGGGATATACTACAAGTTCGGATAGGAAATTCAGGGAGGTACAATATAGCTGTACCTAACCACAGAGCCAGCACCGCAGACCTGAGTGTCAGTGTTCTTAGTGTCCCGAAGTCTGGGAAGTCTGCTTGACTGTGGTGCAGAGCTGAAGCTGAGCTGTCTCTCTTCGCCTCAGCTGTGCTGTGGCAAAGCCAGTAAACCCTTCCACTGTGCTGCATGCAGGCTTCTTCCACAAATACATCCTTGTCCCTTTGTGGAGCTGGTGCTGGCCTTATTGCTGGGCAATGGGAGGTGAGCAGTGAGGCCAAGGCAACAGTCGACCCCACTCTGGATCCATACAGGGACTACCCTGTGTCTCTGAACTGCCCGTGCTGGCATCCTGGTTCATGCACGGCATTTGGAGGACACTTTATTGTCACTGCGTGGAGCCATGTGAGATTTATCTCCGACGTGGACTATGCAATGTGGCTAAAACATCTTCTGTTTTAAAAACATAGGCTGTGCTGTTCTTACCACTGGTTTATGAAACCTGTGCTATACCAGTGGCATTAGCCAACTCTGTGGATGAACTACCTGCACCTGCTTTTTGATTTGCCATTACTTTTATGCATGGGCATCATAAGCATTGATATGCCACTGAAAGGTCAGATCACTAATACTATTAGCAATATTTTTTTTTTAATAATTGGGGCACATGCTTGGGTGAAGTGAACTATGCTATTGTGGGACCTAAAGCTAATTTGGGTAGGTTAAAACCTTTGGAGACCTGCTGAGTGTTAGTCTCTTGCTGCATACCCTATAATTAATTACCTCTGTGTCAGAACAGGGCCTGTAGCAAAAGAGGCAGACAGGTCACCCCTGTCAGTTACTTTCAGCCAGAGATAGGAAAAAAAAAAAAAAATTCTGATTGTTGTTTAGTTGAATTAATGAATATAGCAATGGAGGGAGTGGCCTTGCTGTGTTCTCCTCAGGTAGCACTTTCCTGAAAGGCTGATGAATTCTTTTGAGATGAGTATTCATGATAAAAGTTAACTTTGAAATAGCGTAGCTTTGTGAACAAGGCTACTGTAGAAACTGTGCTGTATGCTAAGGTTCAGGGGAAATGCTATGTTTTACATTTACCTACCTGTAATTCTGCTTTGAGCATTTTCCATTATGTATTGTGATCTCCATCATGTATGTATTTGCTTTCATAGATAAAAGTCCTTAGGAGCTTATTTTATTCAGGGTTCGAACTCCTCATGTTTCCACCTCCGCATCCCCACATGTAAGTTAAAGCTACACACTTACCTTATTGGGGAAAGGGAATTAAATAGACAGCCACCTCTTCAAAGGGATCCTTCAAAAAAGAAGCTTTGGGCTGTGAATAAAATATGCCCTTGGCTCTGTAACTAGCAGAATAACAGTGTCAAAACCTCATACCACAGGCAACCTGTAAGAAAAACAGGTAAACACTGGCTTAATGAAAAGCCTTCCTGTTCTTAAAAAAAAAAAAAAAAAAAAAAAAAAGGGGGGGGTGGTGGGGAGAGAGGGATTTGGATCATTTGATACCCAGTTCCTATTTCCAGGGATAGCAACAGAAAACACTGGCAGGGGCATGAATGGGAGCACAGGGTACCAGTTGCCAGTGAAGTGGAGTTCTTGGCTTGTCTTTACAAGGCCATTGTTGATATTACAGAAAAAGCTTAAAAGTTAGCTTTAAAAAAAATAAATAAATGAAGAAGGGGACTCTGGATTTTGCTATCTGTTAAAATGAATAGCTCATGCTTCAGTTTGGATTTGCATTTTCAGAATCCCTGCAAGCTCATACTGAGCTTTGTACCAATCCTTAATATTCTGATTTGTTTTTCTCATAACATAAACAAAAAAAAACCACAACACTTTAAACTGTTTTTTAAACAAGCAAAAATAATACTAGATTCCTGTCTACATTTCACCAGAGTGGGATCAAATGGTTTGGAAATTAGTCCCTCAAAGATGATTTCAGAGCTCTACCAATTTACTGTCATGCTAACCTTTTGCCTCGGCTGCTTCTCAGGAAACCTGTCAACACAGAAAGACAGCTTTTAAATGAAGAAGGGAAAATAATACTGAAACAGACACATTACTGTTGTGAACAAAAAGTAATTTGATTAAATAGAGATTTGAATGTAATCATATGTTTTTGCTGTGAGATGTGCAATATTTATAGTAGGAAAAAACAAGCCAAGATTTGGATAAATTAAAATAAAATGGAAACCTACTTAATTTACAAGAGTGTTATACATGTAGTTAATGCTGTTGGGAGATCAGAAAGCCAAAGTTGCACGTATATGAACTTTTTCTGTGCAAGTTGTGAAGTCTTCGTTGCTGGAATCAGAAAAAAGTATCTGTTTTATTGGTTTGTAATATTTTATTCGACTGTTTTAGGACGTGTCACATAAAGTTTATTTTCCTGTTTTATTAGGAGCTATACTTCATTGTTTGTGAGCACTTGTGCATTACCTCTTTTCATGTTCCTTAATGTTAGGTCCTTGCTTAGGTGTTGGCTGCACTGAAGAGCAGTCAGTTAACTGAGAGCTTGGTTTACCTCTTGCTGTGAGCACCTGAGCCCATCAGCTCTTGTCCCTTTCCTGCAAGAAGGGAGAGAGAGAGGCCTCCAGCATCAGCTGGAGCAGAGGATGCTGCAAGAATATATTTATTTTTTTTAATAGCTGATGCTATAGCAGGTTCTACTTTTTTTTTGTCTTGTTTTCTCCCGAGCATGCTGGCTCTGCTTCTTTGCTGTCCCAGACAGCAAAGCCAAGTGAGCTAATTGAGCAGGCAAATTGGATGGTGGTGGTTGGGGTGCCACAACAGCTTTGTTCCTGGAGGAATTGTCCATGCAAACCCCACACGTCATCCTCCATCACCATCCTGGTGTGGTGAGTGTGAGGGAAGGTCCCTGCAGGGTCTGGGATCCATCTGTACCAAAAGGTCAGTTCATGTGGAGCGCTAAGTGGAGAGGAAGGTAGAGAGGAGTGAGGCCAAACAGTTCATGTAGACATTGCTCTGGTTTTGTTCTTCACCCCAGAAGGCCTCGTCAGGGTGTAACCTTCTTCAGTTGAGCGTTTGCCCGGGACAAGGCTTGCTTTGCTGGAAAGGTGCCTTGGAGCTCAAGCTTCTGTGTAAACATTGCCTCTGATTTTATTACTGCAACACTGCACAAAGACTGTTCATATTGTAGACTCAGAGGCAGTCCAATCAGCTTCCTGCAGTTTTTTTCTTCTTACTTAGAAAGAAAAAAAAAAAAAAGGATTTACTGAGATTAATTGCTGTGTGCCTCAAAAAAGCTGGTGTAATTTGCAGGCTGCTTATTGAACAGAGTTGTTCCAGTTCTTGATAGCAGGGCATTTTATTCAAATTCTCTCTTTGTTCATTCAGTTGCAAATAATCATTGTTTATCTTGTATGAATCATTGAATAAATATGAATTTAAAATTGGGAGTTTCACTCAAGCTCTAACTGATGTTGACAGTCAAGCTAATGCTTTCAGTGCCTCACATTGTCTGTAAAAGCACTTTCTATTGTGTGGCAAATGATGGATAAAGGAGACATTGTTGTTGGTTTGGGGTGGGTTTTTCTATTTTTTAAATCTTTTGGTCTCCTCAGAGGAGGAAGCGTGAGTTTTCACCCCCTTGCCCTTGGAGCCGGTTAAGGCAGTACATGCTGGAAGCAAGGGCAGTACTGCTATTAGGGCTGTTTTCTGGGTGCTGCTAACAAACAGTAGGATGCCCTTGTAGTGCTGACTCCAGGGGATGCTTTGGGGTGTCCATGCCTGGATGGCAGAGGCTGGTCCGGACCTTCCTTAATTCTGCCAGTAGGTGCTTGGGTCTGCTTTCTGCTTCATCTCAGTGCCCTGCAGCTTGGAGCCTCTTCCATGACTTGTGGCTCCTTCAGAGCTGGGTTTTGTTCAGGCCCTGTGGCTGACTTGCTGTCTGGCAGAGAGCCGAAGGCTCATCTGGCAGTCTGTCTTCTGCCCCGTGCTCTTGGAGTGTATTTTTTTTTGGTTACACATTCTGGGAAAGCCTGGACAGCTGCAATGCTTCCAGTTCTCATTGCACGAACAGAAAGGGGGGTACTTTTCCATGGCCGAGCAAGTGCTGGTGACGTGCCAGGAATGTTTCAGGTTTTCTGCAGCACCACGGTCACAGTATTTATAGGTGTGTGGACTTATTAAAAATGAGCTATGTGGAGTCTTCAGGTGCAGAGAACTGTAGGTTATACCAGGTCACTTGCAAAAGAAGTTAAATTAAAGATGCACCCTTTTTTTTTTTTTTTCTAGTGTGAATTAGCATGGACTGCCTAGAGGCTTACTGTAGTGTAATCTAGGTAAAAATGATGTGTTTAATTTGAATTAAATTTCTTTATTGTCTGTGTAGGCAAGCTCAATTGAAGGGTCATAAGCACTGAACCTGTAATTGAAAGCTTGTTCGTACTTGATGATAGAGCTTCTCTGCAAGCGGAAACAGCTCGATGTGTGGAATAAACTGTCTTGAAATAACCCTCACGGAATAGGCATTAGGTGGGAAGCCTTGATCAGACAAGCTTATTGACATTGGTCAATGTGTAGGGGAAGAACAAAGAGGTGTGATTTAGCAGGTTTGCTGAGCTCTGCTGCGGTGCTGGCTAGGCTTGCTCGTCTGACAGGGAGCTTCTCCATGCTGTTGAAGTTGAGAAGCAACAAGGGTCGCTTTTGTGAAAATGCCAAAAGTTCAATAGCAGTGTTGTTCAGGGACGGTGATACAAGCTGTTGCTGGCACTGTAGCTGGCGGAGGTTAGTGAGAGAGGTGGGCAGAGGCAGTGGGGCAGGCTGCCAGCACGTGAACGTGGGGGGCTGCTGCTGTCCCAGGTGGCCCAGGCAAGTCTGGGAAGTGGTAGGGGGAGGGAGATGGAGGGGAAGGGTTAGGGAGAAGTTGAGGAGGAGGAACAGAGCCTAAAAGCTGTGGAACTGAGGTAAGCAGGGGGTAAAAGCAAACTAGGGGATTATAAAGAACTGCGTTTGGTACATCTGGTGACATGCAGAGTGGGCATCCAACCATTTTGATGTGCAGGTCATGGTGACCACCTAACTGGAAGGGAGGATGGGGACTGGGGTGATTCCCGGCGTAGGTGGGGAGAAATAAAAGAAGCTGATTCTCATTGATGTGTGTATGGGATGTTTGCCTGAAGAAAAGGCCACTGTTGGTCACAGTAGTAACAATATCAGTTTAGTTGGTAATATATTTTTTCATGGCATCAGTAAGTTCCTTACATAAAGTTACTTAATTTTCCCCCATTGTTTAATAAATAATAAACTTCATTGTGGCTTTTTTTTTTCTTTGAAAAAGATTATATTATATTGCATCAAAGCAAGCCTTGAGCCATGGTACATCTTGTTGCCTGAAAGATTGTTTGGGGACAATGGGATGGATGTCTAAGGTCAGCTGTTACAGAGAAACAGTGAATTATCAGACAGAAGCATTACTTGGGTCACATTGTTGTCATACTAATCATAGAACTTAAAATGTTGGATTTTAATCTGCTTTGCATTTGATCTTAAATTGCTTTTGATTTATAAGACAGCCTCCTTGTCCTCTATTTAAAATATCCACTTAGACAGTAGATCGCTCCAGGAAAAGAAGTAAACTACTAGATTTTTATTTTTGTTTTTAATCTCTGGATCCTTGGGCCTTTAATGATTTTTTTTTTTTTTCTTCTTGGAATGCTGCATTCCACAGTTTGTAATGTGAGCTCAAGGCCTCTTGTTTCTACTTGGAGTCATGTATAATAGAGAGATCTTGCAAGATTTATTGCATTCTTTCAACTTCTAAACACAAGGCAAACACAAATGATGATCCTCAGTAAGGACCAACAGCAGAGAATTAAAAAAACAACAACAACAACAACAACAACAAAAAACTGATATTTTTAAGTGGATGTTTCTGTGTACAGTGACTGTGAGCAAAAAGATGCTGTAGAAGATGGAAGGCACTGCTGTCTTAAACGTGTGAGCCAAGTCCACTGGAGTTTCTGTTGAGTCGTGGGGATCTTCACTGGCATCGCCACAGCAGTTGGGATTAACGTTGTAAAAAACACATAGGCAAGCCCCCTGGACAACAAGAGGAAGTCTGTTGGTTTTAGGTTTTGGGTGACAATTAACTTTCTTTTGTTGTCTGTGGGCTGACCAAACACTGTAGTAGTTGATTTGCGAATGTCATAGACAATGTAAGTCTCATTGTTTTGTATTTTTTACAGTTTGTCATCTGAGAAACTGGCTTACATCTGTACAATACCTCTTCACATTCACCTTCCCCATCTTGCTGAGTTTTACGTTTAGAATTCCTATACTTTTCCTAATCCCTCTGGCTACGTGGATTCAAACAACTTAATTTAAACTGAGACTTTAGACTTTGATATTTCTGTTTTTCATGCATAAATATCTGTCTTACTTTCTGGGCTGACCAAAAGTTTTCTTAACCTAGAAGAGGGCAGCAGAGGGAGGTTGGTTGCTCCTATTCAACAACGCAGGTGACAGCGAAGTGCTATATTGCGTAGACACTGATGAGCCCTGTGTTATCAGTATTGGGTATTACTCAGAAGCCAGCTCTCACCGCAGCACGAGGCCTCCCTCGTGTCTGCTGGAAGGGATCAAGTTCCTCTGCTGGTGGGGCAGGGGCCGAAAGCTGGGCACCCTAAGGCAGGCAGGGGAGCAGGTGTGTTGATGCTGCTTGTGTTTGTTCAATGGAGGCTAAAGCCTTCATTATTTTTATGTATTTATTTTCATGAAGAGTTGAGCTATGTTTTCATTTTTTAAAATAATGAAAATAACTTCGGGAAAGGGTGCGAGAGAACTGAGCCTGTATTGGTTGGGAATTGTGTTTGGGAGGGATGAGGGTTCAGGTCACTGTGTAAAAGAGGCTGTTTCAAAATGCTCACAGTACGTAAACTTTCCAGTAGATGGTCTTGCATTGTTCTCAGAGAGCAGATTATGTAAATGATCTAGCTTGGGTCAGGGCTTCTGAGGTGTAGACAGGCTCATTTCTGCCTTGAAATAAAAATCTCACAAAAATCTCTCTAAAATTTGTAGCAGAGTTTCAGGCTTCCTCCCATCCAGTATTGTTCATCAGCATCAACATAAACACTCAATGCCTTGTGAAAAGCACCCTGAGGGATTTGATTGCATGTTGGCTCTGTACAGACTGGGAAGCTTGAGTGTAGCTTGTAGCTTTTGCAAGAAATGGTGATTGTGTGTTTTTTGATGCGCCTTACCTAAGCACTTAATTCAGCATCATCCTACATTCACTTGAGTCAGCTGTTGTGAAATCCCTTGATACTGCTTAATGACCTTATTCAAGAAGGGATTTTTGTCACTTGGCATCATGTCATGAAATGATACAGTGAGAGAGAAAGCATGTGTGCTCCTGTCAGTGAGGACCTGCTCTGACGTTCTTTCCTGGTGTTAATAAATTGTATTACAAATTAAATTACATTTTAACAAAAGATTTTCATTAGATATTGAGCTTAGGGCTGATTGCAAGTGCAAAAAAAAAATAAATTAATTAGATATTGTTCTGTGGTGTCTCCTTTCAATGGAATACTGGAAACTTCTCTTTTTTTTTCTCATGCTAGATTACTTGCACAGGATACAAATGTATTTTTCAACTTAAAGAAGTGACAGATATTAAGGTCTTCAAGATAGTGTTCTTGCTCTTTTAAAAGCAGCAGTGAAATTAACTTAATTGCAATCAGGTGCCTCAAACTCTTCATTTGGTATTACTTTTCTTTATTTGCTGTAATTCTCCAGTAGGCTCATGGGTAGATCTAAATGAATATATTCATGTGAAATAACCAAATATGAAGATACAAACTTAATAAATGTTTGCACACTGTGGAGTACAGTATTGCATCGCTGATGCTGCAGTATTTATGAATAGGGTACAGTATTTATGAATAGGCAAAACTATGTATTTATTTAATAAAGCCATCATTTTCATTATATGTCTTTGTCTTAACATGTGATTTGTGAGCTGTCAGCTCTCTAGATAGTCCTGTACAAAATGGCTTATACCAGGGATTCCACTGTTTTGGATCAAAACTTCTCACATGCCTTGCATTGCAAAAAACTCCTTCACCTAGGGCTCATCTACAGTCCCTCACCTTTAACCTTGGTGTGTGCTGTTGGAAGTTCTCCAGCTTCCTACAGTGCATTAGAAAGCGTTGTACCAGTGTCTTCTGCAAAGAGAAGGTGCCTGGGGGATCAGGATGGCATTGCAGAGGGCGATGTGGGAATCTTTCTGGTGTGCATGATGCAGTCGTGCTTTCGGGAGTTTGTGTGCTGTCGAGGACTTCCCTCTAACTTTTTTCCTTGGCCCTGCTTGCAAGGCTGATATTCTCGTTGTGAGACAGCAAAGGTTTTTTTCTACTTGTTCTTTCTTATCTGGGTAATACTTCTGGAAGTATGAGTGCAATGCCCACTCCCAGTATGTGGGGCCTGACATTGTGTCTTAGATCTGACAAGTGCTACAGGTAGCATGGTTGTGGAGCAGGTGGACCTTGACAATACTCAGGGTATGTCCCTGTCACATAAAGGCTGATGATTTTTACCCAGTTTTGGAGAAAATCGATTTCAGCTAATAATCCTGGTGATTTCTAAATAGGCATGAATCAGGATATGGGGGGACATATCATCAAAGCTTTCAAACTGGCTTTCAAAACCAGACCCCAGTGTGTTTTGTTTTTTCATACTTTGAGTGTGACCATATTCTTAATGTTCATTCAAATATTCTTGTACTCGCGTGGTAAGGACAGTCGGGCAGCTTTGAAGTGTTCTCCTCTCCCATTGAGATACTCTTTACTATTGATTAGCTGGATTCACTGTTGTGTCTTGTTCCTTCTGTTGCTGCTCTTTGCGCTGCTCCCTCCTATCTCAACCTCTAATTTTCACTTCCGTGGTAACTTCGAGAGCTCTCATTTTCCATGCTCTCTTAGGGTTTAATTTATAGTTTTCCACATATTCAGCATGTTTGTTATCTTGGTCCATTTATATCTTGAGAGGAAAGAAGTTTTTGCTGAATTCTCATTTAGGTTTGTCTTAAATCTCATTCCAAGTTTCCTGCATGCTTTACTTGACCTTCCACAAATGTTGGCAAGATCTCGAGGATGGATGCTCCTGTGCTCTGCCAATGTGCTCTTCGTAAAGTTCAGGAGCCTACTTGGTCATCTTCCTTTTCTGCATGCTGACCCTGCAGAGTGGCTCTCAGTTCCTATTTCCTGAGGATTTCATCTGCTGTAATACTAAACAATGTGACCTTTTGATTAGTAACGATAAAGTTCAAGGCAGCTTTTTTTCACGTACTTGTCATAATGAAGGCATGAGTTAAGATGAAAAGAAAAAATAAGCAGGCCTTTCAGGGCTCAAGAAGCAGGGCTACCCCAAAAACCCCTTTGAAGTAAATTAAGTCTATGCATGTGATATAGCTGCCTTGTCTGTCGTCTCTGATCTTGTTAGAAGACTTTGAAATTTTGCAGTGGAGTTGGGAAATCTTTAGGATACAGCAGCAGTGGGGAAGAGACCCTTGTTCCTTCTGGTCTGGGTGACAGCCACTACAACCAGCCAGTTTTCCAGTGGGTTAAAAAATATCTCTGAGTCAGTTTACAGAGCCATTTCCTCATCCAAACAAGAAGACAATGTGTGGAAGAGCTGCAAGTAGGAGAAGGACCAATCTGAGCAAGAGAAAATAGTGTTTTTCAGTGACAGAGATGAATCTGTAAAGACCATCATCAATAGTTCTGCAACTCACAGGTCAATTGTCATGTTATTTTTTCTTAGTGCGTTTTTATTAATTCTTTATGCTAATAATTTTGCTTAGTGATGAATGGTATACTCTGCATACCTTATTAATCTAGGCATCACATATCAAAGAATAGAAATCACAAATATTAATATTGTCGTCCTAGAAATGATGTTTCATTTCTTTTTCATGTTCACATGACCTACACTCACAGGACATGCCATCCCCTTTTCGTTTTGAGTTCTCTTACTCAGTATATCTTTCTGATTTAATTCTGTGCTGATATGTGCCTCTGTTAGGTTGCTTACTTTTCTCAGATTTGCTCTGCTTAAATCCCCCCAACCCCCCTTTATTCCAGCTTTAAGATACTATTTGTTCTGTTTTTTTTTTTTTTTTTCCCACCATGGTTCTTCCAACTAGCAGCTACAGTTTGTTACTCTTGAAATGCAATTATCTCTAATTCCAAATTGCTCTTTATGGTTAGTCTTGAGACTGCTAACATTTATTTTTTTTAGCTCCAAAGTTTTGCCGTCAATTGATTCTCTTCACAATTTGTTCAGTCTTGTGGATACCTAGACTGTCTGCCCCTGCATCATATAAAAGTTGCTGTTTTCTCTGTCCTGGCTAACATCTGCCCTGTACAAATGCTTGTCTTGTCATCTTGACAGTTGCTCATCACAAAATGCTTCTTAGATCTTTAGATGTCTGTCTTTGCCTGCAGATACGGGTTGTGTTTTGGATCCTCTGAATCTTAGGAACTTTCTCATGGTTTGTGTGTCCCGTCGCTGCTCACGCTGCCTTCCAGCATTTGCTAGAGATTCATTCCCTACTTATTTCTTTTTTTTTCCTCTCCCAGCCTTTCCCCAGTGTACTTTCTCATGGTCTGAATGACAGCTCTAACTGTTCATTGGTCTGTGCCAACATATGGTACGTTCAGGCTGGGATATGATCTTAATAAACAGATTTCATCAGGCAATTCTCCGCAGTCAGATGGTGGGTTATCCTATACAAAGCTTCAGTGTGAAGTCTGTTCTGTGTTCCTCCTGTTGCTTCTTCAATGTCTTTCTCACTTGTCTCAGCAAGACAGACAAAATCGTGCAGCAGCAAGTGGCAGGAATCTTTTTTCTTAAATGGCATTCTGTGATGATATTGCTATCCTTGTTCAGTCTTTGTTTAGCAGGAGCATACGTATGTTTGTATTTGGAAAAATCTTTGGATTTTCTTTTCCTGAGCAGAACTGTTCCCTTCCACGCTGCTGCGTAATCCCCAGCCTGCACAAGCAGTCCTGTGGTGCTCAGGAAAAACTGGTGTGCTGCTTATTCCACTCCTTCAGTCAGTTTTATAAATATTATTTCAAAGGATTTTGAAAGGTTTGGTTTTTTAGTATTCCACATTGTTAAAATATTTGCATTAATTCTGTGCTTGACTTTCTTAGATTGCAACGGTGACGTTAGCAGGGACTAGTGTTGCCAAAGTAGCATTGGCTATGAGATGCAGACATATGTCTATAAGGATGGGTTGCCAAGATGTAAATTAAAAGGAAATGGGAAGCTGTATTCCTAAGCGATTTTTTATGATCTTTAGTGATGTCAGTATTTGTAAAAGTTTGTTTCACTAGTTTGGGGATATGTACAACTTCTGAGCATACTTGTGATAGTTTTATGAAAGATGAAGACTGTTATAAAACACTTCTACTTAAATTATGACTTTTTTTTTTTAGGTCTTTTACTGTTCACTTGGAGTAGGCTTTAGAAATCCATTTTAGCAGCGTATTACTTAGAAATTGGTCCATCCATTCACTTTGGAATATCTGCTGCATGATGAACTTAGTTTGCTAATTACTTCAGGAAAAATGACCTAACCCAGTAGCTGTCCTGATCAGGACCTGAAACTGAATGGAAGCATTAAGTGGATTTCAGATGTAACGCACAAACACCAACAGCCTGTTTGATCCATAACTTTTATTTGCTGTTTTGCAGTGTAAAATGTTTTTCCCCCAGCAATTTGAGTATGCTAAGTTTACTGTAAGGAATGGGGATTTTGGGGGGGAGAGGGGAGAGGGTTGGTCTTGGAGTTTGGGGGAATGACTATTTATTTGGTTTATATGTCTGTCTAAAACTAGATTCCATTTGCCCATAAAAGACCTTTTAGTGTTCGGTGTATTTTCAGTAAGCAATAATTTCATATGACCCCTATGCATGTATTTGAAGCTTTAATGAAAGAAGCATTAGAAGAAGGTACGAATGGCAGGCTGTTGTATTTTGCAAGTCTGCACGCTTATGAACTGGATAGAGAGTATGAACTGGTATGAAAACTCCTTTCTTAGATAAGAGTTTTTGAATGTGTTCTCTGATAATTATTTCTTTTTACTCTTTCAGGTATTCACTTATAAACAGAGCACAATCACACACCAAAAAGTAACACCTATGCATCAGACGAGTGAAGAGAGTGTGGAAGACATGGCAGCCCTAGTAGATCTTCATGAAGGCTCTATTATGCATAACTTATTCCAGCGATATCAGCAAGATAAAATCTATGTAAGTTTCTTCTAAAATTAAGAAAAATATCCCGAGGGAATGTTTTTGTCTGTGTAACTGCTATGTGTGTTTTGCTGTTCTATGGTAATATGTGCTGTGAAGTTCTCCAGTTCTTTGTGTATATGAGTGGAGTTGAAGCATGCTTTGTCTAGAGACTTATCAACAGCAATGGAAGGAGA
This sequence comes from Netta rufina, assembly GCF_964035555.1. Taxonomy (NCBI): domain Eukaryota; kingdom Metazoa; phylum Chordata; class Aves; order Anseriformes; family Anatidae; genus Netta; species Netta rufina. The sequence continues at coordinate 71,121,994 of NC_140124.1, read as the reverse complement.
AGGCAGCTCAGGGCTGGCAAGGCAATCCATTGCAAACCTCCAAAAACTGCTAGACTGCATGTCTGTACACTTCCATTGACTGGGTTGCGCAAAGGATTCTTGTATTTTCTCTTCTCCTTTAGCCTCGTGTATATGCCGTGTACATCTACTGGAGATGCACACTATTGGAGATCCAAGATTCAATTCTGACCACCATAGCCCTTTTTATTACAATAGAAGGGGGAAGGTATTAGGATCCTGAGGACTGTACCATTAAAGCAGAGGACCTATGCTATTAAATACAAGTAGAGTTTGGTGTGTGTGAGAACAGGCAGCTGTTTAGGACTCTCAAAAACTAGGAGTTAGCCTACACAGAATTCTTCTTCTCAGCTCTGTAACTAATACATTATTATTATTATTATTATTTTTTTTAAAGATTCACCATCTCTTAAATATGTTTATTAGTCTTGGTCTGAATAGATATTAATATTTCCTGAATCTGGAACTACACTAAATGTGAGAGAGGTACAGGGAATATTAGTTGCTGTAAGAGGTTGTGAAATCTCACTTTTCAGTTGTTGTGTGGTGGAGGTGGTTGTTGTTTTCAATAATACTTAGAGAACATAAATAATTCTTGTTTGAATAATCTTTATAGACCTTTGATTTGGCCATATACATGTTTTATTCCAAGCTTCGTTTAAGTTTGGCTTTATTTTTTTAAACATGAATATGTGTTAATGTAAAGATTTCCCTATATTTAGAAATTTATTGATGATAAAAAGGAAGAAAAGGCACAAGGAAATTCTGTCCTTTGTAAATTACCTTAAGGGGGCTTTAGAATCCTAAATGACACTTAGAAATCTAAATGTTGAGGTGGTTCTCTTTACAAAAGTCTTTATTTTTTTTTATTTTTATTTTTTCCTCGAGCCAAATGAACTATTTTGCCTTTCAGAAAAACAGTAAACAAAAAATAAGCAGCATATGTGAGCAATTGCTTGTGCTGGTACTTGGTAAGAGTTTAGTTTTCCATTGATATTATTAAATTAGACATTAACACTTGGTGCAAGTCTAAAAATAAAAAATCCATGTACTCATGTGGGATGTGGATGTCAACCTTTCCCCCTTTTACGGAGTGTGAGTAAAGGAGGTAATTTCTTGAAGAGGCAAAGAATATCTTTGTTCTGAAGACACGTCTTAGTTTCTTTCCTAGCTTGTCAAGACAAGTTTAGGATATTTCGATACTTGGTACTCAGTGTAGTGTAGATTTCTAGACAAACAGATTTGTGTGCAGTTAGTGATTGATGACAGATCTTCAGTTGCTGCTGAATACTCACTGTCCTTTCGGTTTTGCTAATGCTACTTTTTTTTTTTTTTTGATGCAGCTCACCTGAAAATTGATTGAATAAAGGTGATTGGAAAAAAAATAATTAAAAAAAGTGTGTTTTGAAATGCATATGTAAGAGTCTCTGTTGTCTGGTATACCTAACCAGGGATGAGAATGAGAATCATCTCTCTCCTCATTGGTATCCCACTTTTGCTATGCCAATGGCAATGCATTAGCAGGACAGGCTTCCAGGAACAGAATCCCTGAGAAAAGCAGATTAAATAGCTTGCATTTTCTGAAAACTTGATAGGTGTATACGTGTGTGTTTTAAGAAGGGGTGTTGTCAGATTAAACTGCAAAATAATGTCTGTTCAAGCCAGAATCTCTTACCTGTAGTGAGCTGTTTAATGGTAATTTGATGTATGATTTTTTTTTCTTTAAAGAGAGTAAGAGAGACTGAAAGGTGACTTTACCTCTGTTAAACACATACTTGCAGCTGAAGAAATGAGGCTCTTGGTCATTCTTTTTTGCGACTAGACTAGTTCATATACAGGACAGTGAAACCCACTGGAGTTCATGGCAGGAACAAAAAACTTTACAGATTGTGCATGTGCCTCTTCTATTCCCTCCCCAAAGTCCTCTGCTGTGGCTAGTAAAAGCTTTGTCAGTGTAGTGTGCACAGTGAGTCTTCTATCTATCAGCACCTTGGTTGTATCTGTCCCTTGTGAAGTAGGGATAAATCAGGAGGGCATGTGCCCCACCGCACTTTGAGTTGAGGGGCTAGTCATCCATGTGGAATACTTCTCTCCATTGCTGAATAAAAAAGCAAAACATAATTGCCATGTCCTGGCTTTTAGTTTACAGACGCTTGTCATTGTTTGTCACTGTGTCCCTGTTTACTTCAGCTCTGCTCACCTCCTTGCCCACCTCCTGAGTGGAAATGTACGTTTTAGCTTTCTGTGAGTTCTTTGCTTGCAGTATTACAAACATATTAGTGTGGTTCTTGAGTTTAGCAGCTTTTTTTTTTTTTTTCCTGTGGTAATAAGACTGGGAAGCACCTTTGTACACAAAATGAGGATTGCACTTAATTAGAATATGAGTATGGGTGCTTGCTTTTTCTCACAAACTGGGGAAAAAATGGTATGAAGTGAAATAAGCTAAATTGTAGTGTAAAGTATATATAATTTTAGAAATACAAAAGAAACAATTTAAAAGAAATTTAAACAGTTGCTTTCCCAGGAAGACAATATTTATGCAAGTCTTCCCCTGTTAAGTTGTGTGTTTGTATTTGATGAAGTGTTTATCCAACAGTGAGCACTTCAATAAATATCTTCAGATGTTTGAGTTCAGTTTACTTTTCCTTTACTTGATAACATTTTTGCTTCTCCATCTCACTTAATCATACCCTTATTCCTAAATTTCTCTCTATTTCCTAATTAATACTATAAAAGATACTTTCAGTAGATGCCAAAGATAGTCAAACATGTCAGTGACTTTATTTGCTGTTGTTAACAACTCCAGCTATAAAGGTCAGCATAGGATTTTATGTATTTCTTCCCTTTTTATGTGGGTGCTGGGGGTGAGGGGGTGTTGGTTGTATTGATTTGACATATAGACTATGTTCATAGGGTAAATGATGCCTGGCACTGTACTTAATTTGTTGAGGCACCTAGCTGAATCTATGTTGTGAGATGAATGACAAAATTTGTTCTGATCCATATGCAATCATCCTTTTATATCAGCATCAAATCTGTCGACATCTAATTGTGATACTTCCTGTTTGTATTTCTGTAGAAGATAAAAGGGTATGTTTTTCCTTTTTAGTATGTGAAAAGCGTGGACTATACATGCCCTTGCTAGATTCCTCAGAGCAGGCTCCTGTCTGATACTTTTTTCAGGTTTCTTGATTAATGCAATTTTTCTCTAAAAGCTTGGTTTTGGGCTGCCAAAGGGGCAGGGTTACTATGCCAGTGATGGGGTCCTGGAGGGGTTCTTGTTGCTACTCCCTCCCCTGTTTTGCTTAACAGGAACAGCTTGAGATGGGAGGTCCAGCTTTTCGACAAGGTTTAACACCTGTGTTTGAATTCTCAGATTAGCTTGAGTGCCAGGTTGGTGTGTGGAAAAACACAGAAAGACAAACATCAGTGCTAAAACTGGAAGGTGCCCACACTGCAAAATGGAGCCTTTTGTGAAGGCAAGTGAGGAATTTCATTGCCTCTGAAGCCAAGCCAGCCATGGGCTCATGATGTGGAGAGGGGAAGTGCTGCGGCAGCTGTTCTTGTTGCCGTTCAAAGAAGACTTGTTCCCAAAGCTGTTGATTCGGGTTTACTTTTAGTTAAATACACATCACAGAGGAGACTGGCTTAGTGTTGGAGAAGACACTGTAAACCACATCGTGTGCGAATTGTAGTACAGGACACACAAATTACAGTGTCCAAACTGGTTGTGGGAGGAGCTGCTGTTCCCTTGTCTCTGTGGCCAGTGGTTAGGTGCTGGTGCAGGCAAGTGGATTTCAGAAGAGCACGACAGAGGAATAAAGAAGAGCTTCTGCTGAGGCAGAGGAGGACTGAAAATAACCGCAGTATGCATCATGTACTTCCCTACAGAGGTTTCCAGTGCCAAATTGACCCTCGTTTGCCCATGTTCAGGCAACAAACAAGTTCCAAAGCACTTCTAGTTGTTTATTTTCCTGTTGATTTAACTCTGAAGTAGCTTAGTAAGACCTTTGAAGTAGCACTTCTTTGACAGGTGGCATTTTGTTTAGGCCAGAATCGGGTCCGTGTGCCCAGAGGGGTGTGCTGGGCCCAGCAGCCAGAGGCCTCTCGGAGCAGGGAGATGTGCCTCCAGCTTGTACAGCGGCCAGGAGGGTGAAAGCACATAGCCTATTTTTGCTCACTTTCAAATTAGGACTGCAGATTGCCCACCAATAATCATAACCATCTGTTAGGTTTGTGTGTCTTTATAAAAAAAAAAAAAAAAAAAAAACCTTCTGTACCAGCCACGTAGACATGTAATGCTGTAGCAGCCACATCCACATCAGAGGAGGGTGGTGGTAATTAGGAGCTCAGTGTTTGTGGCTGGTTTTCTTTGTCTCTTCAGCTGAAGCAACAAATATGGAATGCTCATCTATCTGTACTTAAAATCAATGTATAAATAAATGAATATACCTTTTAAAAATCTATTTGTGCTTATTTGCTTTAGCAGCATATTCAGATGTAGTTTGTTAAATCATCTAATTATTGCATGTTTATCTCCCTTGAAGTCAAGAAGGTTCCCTGAGGGAACTAGTTGTTGTTTGTGCAGTATTAATCAATAACCACTGTCGTGTTTGTTTTTTTTCCCTCCAAATTCTGTTCGCAGACTGAGACACCGTAGTATATAGGTCAGTTGCTGTCTGTGACTTGTTTGTCTAGGTTTTTGCATATTTTTTTTTTTCCTGAGTAAAGTAAAACACATTTCAGAAGCAGTGCAATTGCTCTGTCAACAGTGCCATGTCAACAGGAAGTAGATGTTGTTGCGTGTTTTTTAGTGGGAAAACCACAAGGCACGTTGATACCTTGGTTAATTGAACAAAGTAAGACAGATGTAATTTATGGAATCTGAAAGCACTGCTGTTTGGATGTCCCCAACAGTGGACACAAGTTTTAGGTAGAGGCGGACAAAAGAAATTGGTGAAAGACAGTAGCTCCAAAATGTTTTACTAGAAAGACAAAAATTATCGTGATTATTTTTTTAAGCAGAAGAACTTGGAAGCTGCAGAATGTGCAGAAAACTGGACCTTAAAAGAATGTGTATAAAGTACCTCTACATGATGCTGGACAGCTTTGGTCTTCGGCCTACCATTATCCGTAATCCAAATAAGTGTGGGCCATTGACAGAAGAAGAACAATGACAATTTAAGCCACCTGGTAATCTGCACTTCTGTCAAATTTTCAGTAATGCTGTCAAGTAACGAGTACATTGTGAAAAGAGGCCAAAACATTTCCTTGCTTCCACATAAATCTTACTTACTATAAAATATGTACATATAAATGCTAGTATTGTACATATACATTTAGACCAAAACCTTAGTTATTTCACTGGCTCATAGAACCACATTTAGTCTTATCTGCAAACTATCTGTAATTGCACAGTTTTTTCTATACGTATCTAATACTCTAGGGCAGTTCCAAGTAATCAGTTTGCAGGATCTGCTGTTTGGTCACTGAAGAAACTTCTGTTTATTTAATTGCTATACTTTACTGTAAATAAATTTAGAAGTCATGTTGATGAATCTGTGTTTTTTCATACCTTCTGTTAAGGTGCCTTCTACACTACTGCAGAGAATGGGGATAATTGTCTACACCAGGTCCTTTAATGGAGGTGCACCAAACAGCTCAGTTGCTAAGATTGCATGAAAGATGTCTATATATAGGTACTTACCTCTATAATTAGCACGTTATGCTTACATCAGACAGTGTTTTCAAAATGTAGTTCAAAGTAAGTTCATGTCTCCAAGCATTAATTACAGCTTCCGTTTCACATCTGTTATTGGAGAGCAGTAGACAAAGATTTATGTAAACACAGCAGGCTTTGAATTGGAAATTTAGTGGAATCTATATCTGGTGATCACTGTTTCTAAAAGATGGTCAGTTAAATAGATCAAGATTTGTCTTCCAAAGACCAATTACTGTTATTTTGTTATTTTTCTTTTTAAATCCATATTAAAGGAAGAATATAGCTGTAACAATATGAGTAAAGTAAACAAATGCCATTGATTGGTTAACTAACTTTTATTCTTTTTTAATTGCTCTTTACTGCTGAACTTGTGACACTGCTAATAATAACAATAAAAACTTTACCTGAAGTCCCTACTGAAAACATTGGGGATTTCTAAGGTGTGTATACTCAGATCTTAACAAGTCTTTTGGTCTGAGAAGTTGTGGTCAACATAATAAAAAAGGAGTTGCTCAGAAAGGTCTTTGTGGTTGAGTAAGCTATCGTGTTTTCAATGGCTACACAAACAACTTGATTTTAGGTAAATTGCTGTTACAGTTTGTAGTAGGTTAGGTTCTCTTGATAACCTGCTATGTGTGTATGGTGCAATAGTTATATTACTGGCCATCATCAACGGACTCTGTCAGTGAGGAAGGTGAGGAGGAGGAAGACAAAGTTCTGTTAAAATAACAAAAATCTTGCTTTTTGCCTGCTCTGTACCACTATTTTTCTTTCCATTTGGCTAGCTGCTAAAAGAATAAATGATGCATGAAGGGTCAACAGGGTAAATTCCTGTTGATTTCCATGAGTTTTGAATGAGAACTGAGTCTTTTGTATTGAAAACTACAAAGTAGAAATCTTACCATCTTGTACAGACTTGAGCATTGGTGATGATATTGCTAATGTTTTCTTAGATTTGAAGGATTGCTTTTTGCATTGGCTTTTCCACATCTTTATTGAATGTCACTGGTAACGATGTGAGCTGAGAAGAACAGAAAGTAGACCAATTTGAAGTTATATTTTTTTAACAATTGGATTGTAAATGGTGCTGGATACTTCTGCATGCACCTTTGTATTGCTTGCAGGTAAGGTTGATCTCCTTTCTTCAAGGTCTATTTGCTCGCAAACATCTACAAAGGAGGGCAGGGATTTAAACTCTGAAACGTAAGCCACTTGTCTGTCACCAGGACGTGTTTTCTTAATGTGAATTGGGCTTTGACTGTAAAGTGAGCTGCACAAAATTTACTGCTTGTGCTACACAGACCAAATGCCTTATTCCAGCAGTTTAAAACTAAAAAGGCTATAGACAAGCATTTTAAGTTAAAAATGTTATAGCTGCTGTCTACCTGCTTAAGTGGATAGTTCATAGTGAGACTTTAATTTGAAAAGATTTAATCCATTTCTCACAAGCAGTTTAAACTATTTCCTTTTGATGTCTGTCAACATTTATTTTCAAAACACAGTGGGATCTAGACGTTCCCTTCAGCAGATTTGGCTACTAATACAGTTTGCCATCTTAGTGCTGATTTGTAGACCCATGGCTACTTGACTGTAGTTCAGTGCCATCCAATAAATAATCTGGAATTGACTTCATTTTGGTTATTCAGGCTTTTGGTTTCTATTTTCATGCTCTGTTAAAGCATAATTTCTATTCTTCCTACTTGCCTCCTGAAAGAGCATTTTTTGTAGGAGAGGCTTAAAATGCCTAAAGCATGGAAGTTTCAAAAATCTGGATATCAGTACAGAATATACTTGCAGGCAGAAAAAAATCAGATCTCCAAAACTTTATATTAAAAATATTTCTCCCGAGTTCTGGAGACACTGATTTTGGCGATATCATTGAATAGAAGTTTTGTTTTCATTTGCATGTGTTTTCTCTGAAAAGCCCCTTTATCTTAGCAAGATTATCGATAGGAAGGAAGAACTTACTTTTCCCTTGCTTGAGGGCTAATTAGACCTTCAGACAGCTTTGAAAAAGGCATTTGAACATTGTGCAATAACAAAGCAGGAAGAAGAACCAATGTGTGGCCACAGGCCATTTGAAATGAAGAGCCATGGGGTCTCCACTCTTTGTGGAGCCTTTTCTGATTTGAGCTAGTGTTCTCCTCATTAGAGCCAAGCTGTGAAATTGAGCAAACCTACAGTCACATTATGTATTGCTGCACATGAAAATGTCAAAAAATCAATGTCTCATTCTGATTGATCATGTTTTTGGTTTTTTGTGTGTGTTTTGTTTTTTTTAATTCAGGAGGTCACCTTCTCTCTTCACTTGGCCATGGAAGAGATTCTTCCATAAGAAGTAGATGTTTTATATAAACAGTCTAGGCAGTAGATTGCTGAAGATCATTATCCTGACATCCAGTAGACAGACCTGCTAAATGGTAGAGATTCTCTTGGTTCTCTTGTATTAGTCAGCAAAGAACAAGGAGGCTTGGTCCTTCTTATACTGAGGAGAAAAATTACTAGAAACTGGTGAATTTCTTAAATCAGGAAAGGTGTCCATCTGATATTAATATTATAGTCTTTTACATCAGAATGTTTTTACTTTTTACCTTTGGCTGTAACAACCCTTTTGTATCAGTTTTTCATTATATTAGTTTCACATTCCCCACCTGGGTTTTGCCATTTCTGGTTTTAAGGTATGTTTTTTTTCTTCTTTGGCCCTTTTAATATTCTTGGGCACTTATTTCTTCGATGCCAGTTCATCTTGTATCCTCCAGGGGAAAAACAAACAAACAAACAAAAAACAAACAAACAAACAAAAAAACATTGGAGATCCTGTAGGTGTTGTGTGGATTCTGGATAACATTTGTGAAGTTACTCGAGTATCTCGATCCACAAAGAATTGTCTGTTCCATAGGAGAAAGTTAATGGGAAAGCAAAGGGAGTGGATCTCAACTTGTGGAGATCTCTTGTTTTTATGCAGGTTCTTCATTATCTCTGAGCCTTCTCTTGAGTTAAGCTGAAAGATACAGCTGCCACTGCACTCTGTTCTGCTATTTCTGTTGGTAGCTAACGTGAACAAAACCCAGTTTTTACCCCTGACGAAACACAAAGATTTTCTAGCTTCAGTTAGCTCTCTAGAACAAGGACGCTATGGATGTGCAAGGTTGGAACTGTAGGGAGTGGAAAGATTAGCATAGTTTAGAAGTTAAAGGTAGCTGGGCTGCAAAGTTTGTCTTTCTTCATGAAAAGGTAACATAGCCTTTGTCCTCAGAGAGGCCTGGAACAGGGTGGTGTAGGTTAAAGCTTGGTACCAATGGAAGCGTAAGGTCACTTTAACAGAGTTGAAGAGTGAATGCAACAGACAAAGATGCAATTAAATGGGGATATTGTTGCCCAACAGTTGCCTCTGATCATCTGAAATCATGTATAAATATTTCAAATTTATTCCAGAATCTTGCCATGAGCTGTGCCAGTAAAAACAAGCATAAAGCCCAGCTTTGAAAATACCTTCTTCTGTTACTCCACAAACCTGATCTGTTCTCAGCACAGAAAGGGAAAAGGCCATCAGGGAGGGGAGGTAGCTGGTAGAAGAGGCTGATGCAGCTTACCTTGTGGAGCAAAGCACATGGGAAAATGCAGTTAAGCAGTGTGAATGTGTCTGGGAAGAGACTTAGAGAAAACAATGAGAGGGACAACATTAAAAGGTAGGTCTTGAATGTAGGCAGCTGCCTGATGGCATTTGAACTTAGTGACATGCTGTCTCATTCTGATTCCCTTCAGAAGGTCATCTCCTGTGGATGCTAACTCCCATGTTTATAGGATGTTTTGTGAACACACAGGCCATCTCATTTTGCAATCAGTTCTACAACTGGCTCTGAGAAGAAGGAAGGAGAATATAGTTGTGCATATGATATGCACACATAATGATGTGTGCATTGAGAAGGAACACAGTGATAAAGAAAAGCAAAGCTGATGTAAATTTGGGCTGATGGAAACCCACCATGAGTCACCAAACATGGTGAGGGCTGCAGAAGCCCAAGCATGTAAGGATAATTACAGAGTATGACATTTTCATCACAAACATGGCTTGATTGGTTGAAAACATCTAAACTTGTAGTCTAGTAATTCAGTTTGATTATGGCTTTTAAGAAAGGAGCTTGGCTTCAGACATTTTAGCTTATAATTTAGGGAGAAAACTGGATTCCATCCCACTGAAATTAGCTCAAGACCAGCTGAAAGACACAGCATACTTACCACAGAGAGGATAAATCAAGAATCTACCATGAACAACAGCATTAATTTTCATCCCGCTTATGGCATACATATGCTCCTTCTGCTCCCTTCCTTAAAAAGTACCCCAAAATATGGTCCAGCCATCTTTCTCCTTTTTATGCTAACATGTGTATGGTGGTTGACCTAGTTAGCTTTGCTTCAGCATAAATGCAGTCACCATTAAAATGAATCCTCTTACGTGGGAGAATTGGGGAAAAATTGAGGCTCTGCCTAGAGCATTAAACAAACTTTTAATCCCAGGTTTTACACCATCAAACTTCGAAATTTAGTGTTGAGGAGATAGAGAAATTTGACAGCTATTTTGTGCTCTTTTAAGACTGTCTGTATTTGCATGTGCTATGAAAGCACAGGTGTTTTAATTCAATAGTGTTACTCTAGCCTACATGATAAAAGGTATGAGAGAGATGAGGCTTGTGTGGAACATGGATGATCTTTTAACATTTGTTATCTGAAGGTACCAGACAGTGGCTTTCTAGTGAGCCAGTTGCACTACAGTTTTATTTCAGTTTCCCTTATATTAATGGAAAGACCAGAAAATGATACTTGTTTCATAAATTGCCAGGTTGATACACGACCACCACCACCAAACAAACTAAAAACAGACAGTAGCCCTTACTCATCAGACATGGAATCAGTTCCATCAATGATTGTAACAAAGTTGAGAGCTGTACAAAAACAGTCTGGAAACATAGTTTTTGATGTATCTGCAAACATGATTTTGTTTCTGCAGTAAGGATAGGTGGTTTTTTGGCCCAAAGCAGAATATCTTGAAAGTGCTCTGAAAAGAGGGTTGGGTGCCTAGAGTGCTGTCTTAGTGTTAATGCATGTATCTGTGACCAAGCATCTTAATTCTGTATTTGATCAGTTCCAATGTTCCTAGTGTCATGCTAAACAATGTTTCAAAGAATATATTGATATTGGCGTCACTGAAGAAGCACGGTGATTGAAATTAAGTAATGTAGTCTTTTTGTGCCTGTTTTAATAGTGCAAGCAGTTTTAGCTTCTCTTCTGATCGTTGATCAAAGACTTCATTCGGGAGCAGCGTGTAACGCCCTTTAACAGAGTCCTCCTGCCTTCTCTGTCACCTTCCCTGTAGCATGATATGCAAAGCCCAAGATAAGTCGTTTTCTTTTAAAGAAAGAAGGAAAAATTGGATGTCTCAAATACTAGAAGTCAGGGAATTACAGAGGAGTACGTTGATGTAGTGGGTTAAGAGAGGTCACGAGAAAAATAGTGTGGGATAAAATTGATGACCTTACATGGGAAAACCAGGCTTGGATAAAACACAGAGATCATTAAAGAATCCTTGGGAATAAAAAAGCTATTGTGGAGGAGATGCCTGAGTCTTGGCATGAGAGGGGAAGAAATGGAAGGTGGATGATTGCTGGACATGAAGCAAGGCTGAAAGGATGTATGCAGAAAAGATTTTGTGAAAATGGGAAGAGATGGAGAGCAAAGGTAGCCCTGATCTACACAGTGTGATTGGTTTATAGGATTAATTAAGTGAACGTGTGCTCGGGCTGCTTCCTTATTTGTTGCTTGTTCTGTGTAAGAAAAGTTGGAAAAAGAAAACTGAAGGGGAAATTTCAAATTCTACTTTTTCCTCTTTTATTTAGAAAGCCTTTTCTACATGGGGTAGAAAGACGTTTAAAATTATATTTAGCTAAACTATTGCAAACTTTTTTCTCATCATTTTAAGCTAACTTGAAAGAGATTATTTCAACCAAGATAACTTCTGTAGTGATAGACAGGACTACTCTGACAATCTATAGTTTCTCTGGAGTATTTCTGTGGGTGTCAGAAATCTTTGTGAGCTCTTGAGCCTTGTTAAAGAACTAAGTTGTTCTTGAGTGTTTGAAGAAGTCTGGGGTGATTTCTAGACATAAGGTTTAAAACTGATTGCTGTCACAAGGCAACAAGCAAAACAAACAAAGAAAGCATTTAGAGAACTGGTGAAAAATCTCTTCCTTTCTCAAGTACATCTTTCATTTTGACTCTTGTGATGCCATCGTCTAACTGAACATCTAGCTGAGAAGACAGGGCTTGAACTTCTAATTTTGGAAGTCAAAGGATCAGCAAACAATCTTATTTCCTTTTTTTTGTGTGTGTGTGTTAAAAGGGGGAGCAGGAGTGTCTGTAGTTTGTGACCAGGATGCATTACCAATGTAAAATTTCAGTAAAAAAAAAAAAATAAGCAGAAAGCACCACATTGGGATTCAGACTGAATTACTCAACTTTTCATTTATTTTTAGATTCAAATTTGTTTATTAATGGTGATCTGATAATGAGTTGTTGCTGGTTTAGTCCATAACAAAAGAAACCAGGCTTGCAGCAGAAGCTCTACACAGTATTTCTTTGAAATACCCCTCAGACTTTTTCAGCAGGAAATTTTCAGAAATTTTCAGTCCACTTGCTGGTACTCTGGCAGACACATTAGTATTTTTCCCATTCATAACTGCTTTGGAGTGCTTTCATTACAACAAGCAATTATTGACTGCGAGAATCAGATTAGAAACTGCAAAGAACAAAGAGAAGAATTAATTCACTCTCTTTTAAGCAAAGTGGAAGTGACATTCTTACATGAAAACACCTTTTCTGAAATTTCATCTAAGCAGCTGCCTCACAAGGTTAGCATAATAAAGTAATTCAGAATTCCTGCTTTTGACTGGTATCTGCTTTAATTTGCAGTATGAATGATGCCTGGTGCAGGAAAAGTGCTCAGGAGATAGCATAACAGCCCTGTGCTTTTTTGTGTATCTTTGCACCCGCCTCACTTGCTGCTATCCTGCTTGCACTTGCAAAACTGGAAAGTCTGCCCTCGGAGAAAGCGGTTGAATGGGGAGGCTGATAGGATTCCTGAGGGGATGGAGGCAGAGCCCTGCATGGGACAGGGTGAATTGTTGGCACCTGCTCCCTGTCTGTGAGTCCAACCGTGCTCCAAGTCCATGACTCGGGGGCTTCTGGGGGTGCCAGGGTGGAGGCTGACAGAAGTGCGATTGGGTTTCAGTGAAATTGTGCTGCTAGTAACAACATGGGATGGTGAGGGGACAGGAAAAGTAGTGATCCTGGCATTGTTACAGCAAATGACTCTTGGAACAGAATCTGCTCACGGATCTGGAACTGCCTGTGTCATTTTGAAAAAGTTTTGCTGAAGCCATGGGAAAGATCATCTCAGGTCGAGAGAGCTGGTGCAGAAGTGGGCTGCTCTCCTGATACTTTGGGTTTGGAATAGGAGAAGCAAGAAGAGTTGCACTGCAGTCAGTGGTGGTGCTTTTTGCCAGTGCTTTATCACTGGAAGGTGGAGGAGTATTGTGGTGGTCTGTTATGTGTTTGACCACACAGAAGCTGTAGAGTGGATATTTACAGTTATAAAGTTGGGTGGTATCAGTGTTCATATGTTTGCTTGTTTGCCGTAGTATCTGGTTTGATGGTGTGCCTCAAGTTACTATTCCTACTTCTGACTTCAGTCAGACTTTTTAGTAGGGTAAAGAGGTGGATCAGTAGCAGTATACAGTGCAGGCATTGACCAATAAACCATTCATGTAATTAAATATTATGGATATATCCCTGCCCATGCAATCTGTACTGAAATACGTATCAAGCTGAGGAAGTTTGTTCCTAGATACTTGCCCACTAGTTATTCAAGAACCCAAGAGGTGATGATCCCAGGAAATTAAACTGTTGTCTCGGTGCTCTAATTGCCCTGCGATACGATCTCGTGTTGAAATGGGATCTTTCCTCTAGCTGAAACCTTATGAGCTATTGTACAGTGTGGCAGGTTTATGAAACATACGGACTGTGAGCTCACAGCTCTGTAAAATACACCTCAGTTACAGTGAGGAAGAACATTCCCCTTGCATCTAATAAAATTGTCATCATTTCAAGGACATTGCTGTAGTCTCCTTAGCAAAAGCTGCTGCTGGTGTTGGGCCTAACAGAGGATGAAGCAGATGGATAATGGGAAATAAAGCAGCAGGATAACAGTGAGAAAGGAGAGCGGATACACAGTGATAATTACGTATTAATTAAGGAGAAGAGAAAGGAGGCAGGTAGATGTGAAACGCAAATGCTGTGGAGACATGGAAGAGATTGAAAGAGAGGAAAGCATGAGGGAGCTGGTGGTCAGTGGGTCTTCACAAGTGCCCCTGCGGTGGCTTGCTGGAGGCAGTGCTGCAGGTGGAGGACATGGGGCCCCTTCCTGAAGCCCTCTGGGGATAAGGTGCTGCATACACAAAGAGAGCCCCAGCCCTGCTGCGAGCTTCATAGCCAATTCCTGTTGGTGATGACAGGGTTATCTGCTGACAGAGCATCTGTATGTACACAGGGACTGTGCTACAGAGCTGCAGCCCAGATCTTTGCAAGGCCACAGCAGAGCTGTTGAAGCCAGGTGCTCTAGCTTCTGGCGTGTAACCTCAGAAAGAGCGCTTAACAAAATAAAATTAGTATCACAGCGTTAACACCACATATATTGTATGCTATATCAATTAGTTTTATGTGCCCCAGAAATGTACCGGAAATTCTGGAGATAGTGTGCTTAATGTTATCTCCTGCTTCACTTAATTTGATTTTATTTTAAAAATATATTCAGGTGGCTAGACGATGACTGTGAAGCAGATGGAAAAGACAGAAAATGAGTAACAGTGCAAATAGGCTGTTGTACATGATCGCGTTACCACAGTTTAATGAGTTAAGGCAATGGGAATGGGTATAAGCTACTACCTGGGTGGTTTTAACTGATGTGCTCTCTAATTGCAACAGGAGAGAAATGAATGTTGTGTCAGTTGCCATTGTGCATCAAAGCAGTAGTAAATTAAGTTGCATAAATTTAGTGTTTTGGCAGCATCTGCCAGTTCATGTACTTTTCTTAGGGCCTGTTACCCTCTAATGATGCTAGTGTCTGATACTCCCATCTTAAAAATGGGGAACGGAGAAGGTTTTTGATACTGTGCATGGCAAAACAGCCTTTGCAGCAGTGCTCAGGACCTAGGGATACAGTCATGTTTGGAAACTTCATAAAGTCCCTAAGAACGTGTGAAAAGCACATGTTCACTGGTGCTCATTGATGCTCCTGTGCAGTGGTAAATGGCGTTAATGCAGGGACGAATCCTGAGCTTGGAAGCTCTGTGCTGTAGGCAGGGTAAGCATGAAGACACGGGGGAGGTGGAAACAGTTTTCACCCTTCTGTTGCTCTTGTCCAAAGAACAAAAGTGGGGAAAACTACTAGCCAACTTTATCCAAACTCAATGAGGACTGGTAGGCTTTTGCAAATGTGTTTACTGTGTGAGGTCTGTTATTTTGCTCTACCCCATCTCTAATAACAACTGTGGGGATTTTGTGCTTGCAGACGTACATCGGTTCCATAGTTGCTTCTGTGAACCCTTACAAGACCATCCCAGGGCTGTATGACCGCACTGCCATGGAGCGATACAGCAAGCACCACATGGGAGAGATTGCACCTCACATCTTTGCTGTGGCCAACGAGTGCTACCGCTGCCTTTGGAAGCGTCACGACAACCAGTGTATCCTCATCAGGTAAATGGCTGCTGCTTTGATTATCCCTGACAGTGTACCTCAAGGTGGTTTAGAGACAGGTATTCAGACTGAATGAAGAGGAAGATTCCAAAAGAAAGCAGGTTTTTAAACCATCAGTTTGGGCAGAGATCTTTGAAATTGCAACTCATTATTCTGCAGACCTCTAAAAAGCATCCCTTGCAGCTCAATAGTTTGTCAACACTATACCCCAAACCTGCATCTAGAGGGAAAAAATAAATCTATACCAGTCTTGAGAAATGCTGTAAATAACAACAGCAAAAGAAAAAATTCTTCCCGTTTCAGCTGCTTGATTCTGCCTGATCACTTTTACTTTCTTAATCTCATTGTGCCTTAATTTAATGGCATTTTAATAACCTCCCATTTGATCCACTGCATCACTGGTGCTCAGGATCTCACTGCTGCTGAATGTACACTGAAAGCAGTTGGCATTTCAATAGCTTTTAGCAGTTTTCAGCTCCTCCTTCCTTCTGGCTCCAAAAGAGCAATGAACAGAGCCAGCTCTTCGCCTGGTGTGGCTCCCTTTCCCCAGCCTGCCAGCTCAGCTGCGTTGGCTCACACAAGCACAGGGGAAACCAAATCCTCGCTCACCAGATCAGCAGGACCAGCTTGTTGGCAATCGCAGTGTGGCACCTTCAGGCTCCGTACAGGGACTGATGCATGATGGAGTGAGAATTTGTTTCCCCTCCCTCTCCTCTCTCCCCTTTGCAGTATTTTTGTGCCTGTTTGCTCTCGCCATCCTGCAGCCAATAGCACAAGTAAATGTCTTCGAAGTGAGAACTCAGGCACAAGGTGACATGATACTGGCTGTCTCCTGACCTCTGTGGGAGCCCATGCGACAGCAGTGGGACGAAAGCACTGGTCAGCCATCAGGGCAGATAGGGGATGAGGCAAAGTGAGAGTAACACCTTTTGCAGTAGGCAATTTCTACAGGCTTTTAAAATTGCAGAACAATTTGCAAGGTTTCCTGGGTAAGAAGAGGATTTGGCACATGTAGTTCAGCACACAAGCTGTTGTTAGAAATGCGGATCAGGTGCAACACAGCTAGGTCTGTTTTCAAGTTTCTGAAAGCTCTCAGCCTCTGCCTGCTCTTTCCTCTGGGCAGGTCCTGTCTGGTAATGACAAAGACAGAGGTGGGCTGTGAGTGAGTTTTTCAACTTTCAACTTTTTTGTTTGGTTGGTTTTGTTTTAATGTAATATATAGTGCTGTACATTAAAAGATGAGTCCAGATGATACTCCAAGTTAAATGCACGAAGATCTTTCTGAAATTAGATAGACTGGAGTCATTATTTTGTGGTGTAATGTCAGCTAATCACTTGTCAGCAACCCCCAAACTTGAACTTTGGGGTCTGAAATCATTTCTGGTGCCTAGCAGGTAGCCATTAGTATCTTTGTTAATTTTATTCTGTACTGGCCCATGTATTTTACCTTTCCTTCCAGTTCCTCACAAGCTGCCAAGAGAAAAGCATGTTGTGTCCTAAAAAGGAAGCAAACAGAGGTCTCTAATGTTCCAGAGGAGTCTCCAGCAGTCCCTGCTCTGTAAACCTTGGTACAGATAAACCATAATATGGAGAAGTTTTACATTAGCAGTCCCTTTTAAAATAGCTTACTTTGGCCATGGGATTAAGCAATGATTTGTGTAAGTTTCGTGTTTCAGAGAAGTGCCATAATACAATCTTATAAGGGTGTTTTCTATTTCTACAAAATATGAAGGAACGTGCAATTCAGAACAAAAAATAAAAAGTAAAATCCACTTTCCTAAAGCAGTATTATCTGCTGTATCTGTGAAGGACTTGGAACAGGATTTTTTTTTAATCACTGATGGTTTTCAGAAGTTCCCATGATTGCATTCTTAGTTTGAGGCATCAAAATTGAAAATATAGCAGTTTGCTAGTCATCTCCCACATTCTGCTCATGCCTGTATCTTTTAACGGTTTAGATTGAGATGGTGCAACAAGTCACTGTCAGGCTTTCTTGCTTACTGCTGGTATTTGAAAATCTGGTCCAGTGGAGCTCTTCCATGTCTGAAATCAGGCAAATGCTTTTGCCTTGCATTTCATGTAAGAGATGGAATAGAATAGTTCAGTTGGAAGGGACATGCAAAGTTCATCAAGTTCAACTGCACTGCAGTGATAACCAAAAGTTAAAGCATGCTATTGAGGGCATGGTAAAAAGGAAAACTTTGTTCCAGTAGGAAAAACACATTAAGCAGTGACATCCAGTTAAGCTGAGTCACTTAGTAGAATAACTTTCACATTCTGATGTGTAGTTTTCACTTGCTTCTAATACAGGGATCGGAAGACTCAATAGCTCCTGTAACAAACAGGCCTATGAAATAAAGCACTGAATACTTGTGATCCTCTGGACTTGAAGTGCCCCCTGCTGGCACCTAGATTTAATTCAGTTTTGTTTTGGAGCTGCTTTCTTATGTGGTATTGGTTTCAAAAACCTGTAAAAAAATAAAAGTAAAAAAGCTTCTGGACTGTTGAAATAGTTGGAATATTTTTCTGCATGGGGTAAGGTTAAGGAAAGAACCTGTATCAACAACTGTCATCAGTTGTGACTCAAAATGTAATAGAAATCTTAGACCATTTTTATAGTATAACAAGACAGCAACGGTAAAAAGGAGGGGATATGGAAGAGAGAATATTAAATGGAGTCATCTAAATATGCTTATTTATCATACTGTTACACAGGCTTATTTTAATTCATTATACTGCTGCATACAGAAGACTTCACAGCCTAAAATGTCAACGAAATGGCATCTTGAAGAAGCTGTGCACAGCCTGGGCATCAGAATATTAATGCAGATGTGAAATGGTATTTTCACTCTCCAGGCTAAAAGATGCTTATATGGTTATTGAATTAAAGTTTTTCTTGCGAAAATGTCTGCATCAACGAATGTTTAGTTTCACATTGATCTCAATCTTACATCAAAGACCAGTTTCATTTAAAACAAAACAGAAAAAAGCCATTCAATTTAAATTTGATGCTACCACAAACGCATTAAAAACTATTAATGTATTCTGATTTTTCAGCTGGCATAGCTGCTATTCACAGAATGTGAAATGGCATGCCCACCAGTTGAGCTGACTGGCTGGTCAGAAATCTGGGTGCCTCAGCAGGAACACAAAGGGGGAGTCCCTCGTACTCAAGGAGCAGTAAAGCAGCTTGTCTTGATCAAGAGCAGAAACTGATTTCCCCAGGGGTTAGATGACATGTTCACAAGCTGGGACTAAGTTCAAGCCCCCACTCCCCTTTAATGTAAGAATAGGAAAATATCTTTCGGTTTTATTTTTGTTGCTCCTTTGTTTAAGGTGGTCTAATCCATATACATGCAAGCAAACACTCTTCTCTCTGATACAATAGTAGTAGTTCTGCTCTAAAGCACTCAGAAGATGTGTAGACCAATACAAGGAACAGCAAGAGTCACCCTGGATTATATTCAAGTTGGTGGCACAAGTGGGAAATCACAGTCTGACAGCAGTTTGTTCTCTTTGTTATCATCTGATGGCTTGACATTTTCATTGTTGTTCTTCAGCTTGAAGATCAACATAAAACAAACTGCTCTTTGGGTGAGACCTGGGCTTGTGATGGGAAAACTTTCTAATGAGACTGACACACCAAAATTCACTTGTGTGTTTGAAGAACAGTATTTGCTGAGGGGAGCTATTCTGTCTGTGTCTATCTGTCTTTGGAGATTTAAAGCCAGACGACAGAACTGAGAAGTGATTTACAGTTGTGTTGATACAGCCTCACTTGCATTATGTCCTTCAGAAAGAGAAGCGTCTCATAGTGACCCTTTTTCCATTGCAGCGGTCCAGAGTTCAGACTGCTGTGCCCTTTGTGAGATGTCCAGGGTAGAACAAGTCATGGAGGAAAGTTAAAGATCTCCTAAGTGAGACCTGTGTAGGTTGCTGTCACACAACATGTTCAGAATACTGAATACAGTGATGTGAAACAAGCTTGGCACTTAAACTCGTGGGGTAAAGAGTATCTTGAAAGGTTGACTGGGTACTAAAAAATTCATCCTTCTTTTAGTGGCCTTAGCAGAGTCTTTGTAGACATAGGTTTTTTAAGGAGTCCAAAAGACTGATCCAATTCAATCTACTGCCAGTGTATGTACTGAAGAGGTTGAGTAAATAACTTTGAAGTTTAGTGTGCTTGTTCTTTATTTTCATCTGGTTAATGATGTTTTTATAAAGCATTTTGCAAAGGAATGATAAAGAGTCAACTTGATGCAGAGAAAATCATGTCTCAAGCTGAGCAACACCACGTACGAGTGAGATCTTACTGCCATGTGAGAGGGGTCCCGGAACCCATCTACCTAATGTTTGGTAGTGGTTGTAGAACTATATAGAATCCAGTGCTTACTAATAAGTGAACAGAGAACAAAATAGAGATTATTGGGTAAATCCATCTTTTGTTTGTATCTTGAGTACTATGTACAAGCCATTTTTCCCCTTGATTTATGTCTAAGAGAATTTTGTGGAACTGGAGGTAGTTCACAGGCCAAAAAATTGTAATCAGAAGTACAGCATGATTGTATGTGGAATTAGCTCATGTACAAACTCGTGGAAGCTAAACCTATTGAGGTTACAAGACACACAGAAACTGGGGTCTAGTTCTGCAGCCCTCTGAACAGCAGAAGACTGGAAGCTGGAAGAAGACAGAAGGGAAATAGATCATGTCTTTCCTGGGCATCTCCATTTGGAGGCCATCAGAGGTATGCAGTGAGCAGGTAGATCATTATCATTGTCCTGACCCAGTTCTGAGCCTGTCATGTTCTAGGAAAAAATTGTGCAGGTACTAGCTATGATATAAATAAGTATGGGAAGTATTTCCCATCGGCTTTGACCCTCTCTATTCAAGAGTTGTTCTTGATTACTCTGGGGTGGCTCTCAGCTTCCCCAGAACTACACGTTCCTTGCTGTTGAGCTATGAGTGCTATCTACCTGGCAAGGAGGGGTGAGAATTTAGGCAGGAAAAGGTGTGTGTAGCTGTATTAAGGTATTTGCACCAGGCAAAGATGATGCTGACGTTTATGAAGCTCTTTCAAAACTAGTAGTAGCAATGTTTTGCTAGTCCTTTGGTGTACAGGGAGCCAGTATTAGATAAGTGGAATCTTAAATACTTGCTTTGTTGGCTTGAGCTTGAGTGGGCGCTGGTCTGCGAAGAGAAAGGGGATGAATACTGACAAAGCATTAGGGGAAGGTACTTATAATTTGGAGTCCTGGACATCAAGGGTAAAACTAAATTAAAAGTACTACAGAATTGGAGATAGTAGAAGTATGATGAATCATACATGCTGGAACATTTCAGCAAATAGCGTATCTTGTAGTAAGTTTTACGAAACATCTTAAAGATTTGGTGATTGTTTGGGGGAAACACTTAAATCTCAGCTGCAAAACTCTGTATCTCATTTTGTACTCTGAATGCCTATTCCCTGATGATTTTTGTAATAGTTGGGATTCATTTGCAGGAAAATTACATGCTGCTTCCTCAGACTGTACCTTTCTTACTTGCTTTTTACTGGAAAGCATCATTATCCTTTGCCGTGACCTAAAATCACCAGGCTCAGCACTCAGTAATGGCACAACAAACGACTGTCAACTCAGTTAAGCTTGCCCTACGTGTTCAGTTGTAGTCCAGTGACAAAACTCCCACTTGCTACAATGAAAAGGGTAGAAGACCAAAATATACCTCCTTTCATTGGGAGTAAACCAAGATTAGGTACAGTTTGATTAGAAATTAGGAAAACTAGGAATTAGGCTATAGCATAGAATATAATGCTATGACTTCACTTGAAAAGTAAGCAAACTGGACAAACTTCAACCACAGGCTATGTTTCTTAAAGGCTCACAGTATGTTTTTAATTATATAGTTACATAATTGAAGGGAAACAATACTGGGGAAACAAGCCAAATTTAAACCTTATCTTTTTAGACCATTTGTTTTACAGAGAAATTGAGTGCATTGCTTTCTGCTGTATCAGCAGGATTGCTTATTAATTGCCAGTTTGCTTATTAATCGCCAGGATTGCTTTCAAACACCAGTTTAGCATTATCAAATAGTTTTGTTCTGTCAGTTAAGATGAGAGATTTTACATCTCTGATGAGACGTGACAATTATTTTGAACTCATAGTTAATTTGAATAGGCATATAGAAAGTGTGAAGAACATGTAAATTACTAAGAATATCAGTGTTAATTACAGTAGTAACCTATATGCACTGGTATCTAACATCCTCCTCACGGAAGGACTCCCTCCTTAGCTAGATTGCTGCAGGATAATCCCAAACTTGCCCAGCCTAACTCATGTTGGGGAAACCTTCGTACTCTGACTTTCTCACTGAGCATTGCTGTGCCTTTGTGCTAACTTTGCTTTTCAGTTTTCATAAGAACAGTTTCGTGAGAACTGTTGGATGGTATGTGTTCAGAGAGCTGCTCTTTGCCTCATGGGTGTTGTGTACATCTTTACGCAATAAATGCCTTAAAATGCCATCTGGAAAGTGGTATAAAGCCTAAGAATAGCTTGAATTTCATTTTGAATGTTGTATTCAGCAAGTTTAAAGGTGTCTTCTGTTGCTGTTTGAGAATTGTAACTAATTGCACTAGACTTCCAGACCTCTGGGAGTTGAGAGTTTGGAGGGCTGGCTACGTAAAGGACTTCTTCCCTGGTATCTAGAACCATCAAAACACTTTCCTCCTCTTCTTCTTTCAGTGGTGAAAGTGGTGCTGGTAAGACAGAAAGCACTAAGCTGATCCTCAAGTTCTTGTCTGCAATGAGCCAACATTCACTGGAACTGTCTTGCAGAGAGAAGACCTCCTGTGTGGAGCAAGCTATTCTTGAGAGCAGGTACTTCCTTCATACGTGTGCTTGTAGCCTTGGGTCTGTTAACAGAGGTGAGACAGTCTTAGAAGATGAAAGTACTTCAAACCTGGGTTAATGGAAAAACACAATTTTGGTTTTGTTTTGTGCCGGAGGCCCTATTGCTGTTTCACACAAAACCTATTAAGGTGTGGTAAGTTTAACAGAAAATTGGTTGATTGGAAATTGCTTGATGGTCTTCAGGCACTTCAGACAGTTTTGAAGGACTGGAGAGTATTTTGCTACTTTGAAACCCCTGTATATATGCCTTTTATTGCTCTGAAAACCGTTAATGAATAAATTAACCTTGCTTTCTTCCTAATGTAGGTTTGTGCAAATTATTGCTGGTATTGCTTGGTCTCATTTTTAGGAAAAGACTGAATCACTGAGAAACAGTTTAGAGATGGTCCCTCTACATGTGCAATATGATGCATGCTCACTAGTTTTTATAGGAGTTGTCTGTACTGCTGATGGAGTAGTAATTAATTAAATAACTTATACTTGACTGAGCATCTGGATGCTCTAGAGAAATGCGAGCACAGTGAGATGAAGCAAAAAGATTCATGTTTTTGAGAAGGACTATTTAGTAGTGGCTTTCATTTTTATTTGTAGCTGAATTCAGATACTCACGGAGGAAAATGGGTAATGGGAGGAAGAAACTATTAGTTTGTATAGCCTGTGGATAAGGAAGAACAATATTCAGCACAGTGAGGATAAAGTGTGCAAGTGCTAAAGGGAGAATAAGGAGAACTGATACATGAATAAATGCATCAGATAAGGTGGACTTTCTACACAAGAGTAAAAAGCAATCAGTGCTCAAATGAAATAACACATGATTCTAAGCTATTTAAAGAACAGACAATTTGAGACACTATTACCTTTGTTTATCATGCTTCATTTTTATTTTTTTTTTTAATCTTTTAATCTGCTGTATCTTGGTGGTTTTTAATTGCCTTAGGACAAGGACTATTTTCCCTACATCTGTATAGCAATTCGCATGCACTCAGATTTCTTATTTCTATGATTTGAGTACTATAATGATAATTGCTTGTGCCTTTTCACAGTTACAGATCAAGCTGCTGAGTAGTTTAGGACTATCAGTCTTCTTGTTCCTTATTACTTGCATATCTTGATAAAAAATTGAGATGTCTGTTGTTAATAAATTGAGAGTAATACTGAGGATGTAGATTATGGTTGAGGAGGGTGTCAGAAGTAGGCTTTACAGAGTGCTATCCCATTCACCAGTCCCTGTGAAGCTATCAGCATTCTGGTCACGCTTTAACACTTCTGTCATTCTTCCGTATTTTCACAGTCCAATTATGGAGGCTTTTGGCAATGCGAAGACTGTTTACAACAACAACTCAAGTCGCTTTGGGAAGTTTATTCAGCTGAACATCTGTCAGAAAGGAAACATTCAGGGAGGAAGAATTATAGATTGTATCCTTGTTTGGTGATTTGTCTTGTGTTTGCAGGCAGCCTGTATATGCACCTCCTCTGTGGAGGGCTGAGAGTAAAGTTGCACGTACTCTTTTCTGTCCTTTCACCCTATTCTGAAACATACACAGTTAAGTTGACCTGATTTATGTTGGGAAAAAGAAGCAATAACACCAAATTCTTCATGTGTTTGTGCAAACATGCATTTGTGGTAGGGCAGGATGTGTATACTCTCAGAGGACCAGAATTTTGTACTGCTGCTGGTGAGAGTGGTTCACATGCACGCTCCTAAGTAGTGAGCTAACAGAGCCTTAGTTCTTGGGAACAACTTCAGTTGTCAGCTATTTCCCTCATTCATTATAGCTGAAGATAAATTTCTCAAGTTACTGGAAAAGTACTTGAAGGAGAAAAGCTGCTGAGTTTCTGCAGTGTGAGGGTGGGTGGGTCAAGTCCTTAGGTTTGTCCTGCATTTGGAAAATTAGACTATGAGCCAGCTCCACCAGAGGTGTGAGGAATGAGGAATACAGCCAGGGGATGGGAAGGTGTATAGATGAAGACACAGCTGACTAGACAGGTTGATTGTGGACTCCACTTGCAGTCTCAGAATAGTACCTGGAGTAACCAATGTAGAAATTTTTTACATCTTGCCACTCTGTTTGGGGGAAATATACTGGTGGCTTCACCTTCTGAAATTCTGCATAGTATTTTGAACATAAGTTGCTTTTGCAGTGGAACAAATTTCATCCTTAAGGCTGCTCCCAAGCTTTAGATAAAAGACAAAGTAAAGGAAAGCAGATGCTGTTTAAAATATAGGAAAATACAAGCCCAGTTTTGATGGGATGGGAGGAGGAGTTTTGGGAACACATTGATATTGCAACTGTTGTAGTATTACCATTGTTGCTACTTTATTAATCTTATTATGGTAAAAAGCGTGTAGAAAGAAAAGACCATGATACTCTTCCTACTGTCTCAAATGAAAGAATTAAAATTAAAAATAGCTTGTTTGTTAATTGCTTTTTGTTTTATTCCTTGACTGGAGTTTTTGTTCTTGGCTATAGATTTATTGGAAAAAGTAAGTTTATATTTGTTCCTGCTCAGTTAACTTAGTTTGTTTTCTTAGTGTATGAAGATTATTATTTTTTTAAAAAAAAAGTTCTTGAAAATGGCTGTTTAAATAGAAACTATTTTTTACTTTGACAGAACCGTGTAGTAAGACAAAACCCTGGGGAAAGAAATTATCATATATTCTATGCTCTGCTGGCAGGGGTAGAAGAGAGAGAGAAAGGTGAGTGGCAAAGCTTAAGTCACATAACTGTAGTGGCTTTCTGTTAGCAGTCAGCCACAGTGACAGCAGCAGAGAATATAACTGCAGAAACTCAATAAGCCAAGCAGCAAAATGGATTATTTATTCAGCTGGAAATCACTGGGCATGAATTTGAGCTCTACCTGGTAAAGTAACCTGCTTAGTTGAAGAACGTCACCAAGCTGTGGGTCATTTCTCTAACAGCTTCTTCTGTGGCCCTGGGAAAATTACTCGGGGACAAACATGCTTCACCATGTTCAAGCTGAATATTTTTGCTGGTACTAAATAACTCCACAGCAACAAAGAGAAGAATTCTGGTTCCTCTAATCCTCTCTCATAAAGAATAAATCTACTGAACAAAAGAAATGACATTTGTATATGTGCAAATTTGCCTAAAGCTGTCTCAGTATCTCCCTTCGGGCCTGCTGTCTTTGCATGCTAAAAAATAGAATCATCTCCATTGTACAGCTAAACAAAGCAAAATAAAACACCATGTTTAATTTTAGTATAAAATGTTGTTCGCTACATTGTCATAATTTCTGAGAAGATGAATTGTGAACTATGTAGCTCTGACATATTAATCTGTGGATATTTTTTTTTTTCATTCCTCCTCTTCTCACCCCTCATCAGATGCTTTTTACTTATCTGTACCGGAGAACTACCACTACCTGAATCAGTCTGGATGTATAGCGGATAAGACAATCAGTGACAAGGATTCTTTCAAAGAAGTCATTGTGAGTTGTTTCGCTAATTCTTTATGCTTTAAAAACATCAGAGGAGTAGATGCCTGGGGCCTGTTGATAGAGCAGGAGACAAAGCCTTCCTATACTTACGTGTGTTTCCCTCTGACATTCTGGCTCTGTGTGGAGCTCTCCCCTAGAGGCACTAAGCTGACAGGGACTTATTTCTCATAACGCACCCACCACTGCTACCATGAACATGTGTCATGTCACACCTCCAGTGTTTGATTTTTTATTTATTTTTATTCTATTTTTTCACAATGGGTGATAATTAAGTGAAATGATTACATTGTGGAATGAGAAGAGTATCAGATAAGAAGATAGTAAAGCATTTACATGCTTTTACACTTCCCTACATGCCCAGCTGTAAGGATATTTACAGGAGTTTAGGGAACCTACCCATCTATATGGTTTTTGTACTAAAAACATCCATATGCCCCATTGGAAAAGCATGTCATGAAGAAAACATAAACTGTAGTCCCTTTGTCAGCATAGCCTGTATCTGAAATAAAGCATCATAAAGCATAGGTGTGCACAGGAAGCACATTCTGGTGTCCTGCCTTTAAACCTGACTCATTCCAAACATCCTCCAACAACAGGGTTGCTCTTTGTTCTTCATCATAAAAAAATAAATAAATCACAAAATAAAGTAGTATATTTGCTTTCCCTCCTTTGCCTTTCTCCAGTATAAATAGAGGTACTATATCTATAGTGAAATGGCCAGTTATGTTTCTATAAAAAGGCTTATTTTATGTCTCTTATTTATATGAGATTGTTCGCATGAAAATGTCAGAACATAAAGCAACTGGAAATAGCCTGCCTCTTGTGTAGAGAATGATTTGTTTTAGCAGATTGTTTTACATTGCAGGCATGTCTGCTTCCACTGTCTTTTCATTCTAAAGCTTTGTATGGATGGTGTAGTGCCTGCTGGACTGACGCTGCAGTGCAGTTTGTGGAGAGTGAAGCACGTGGGCTTCTATGATTCTTTCAGCTGCAGTTGGGAAATCCAGTTGTATGCAGTAATATACAGAATAGAGATGAGCAAAATGTAAACACAGTTTAAAAAACAAGTCTTGATGGAGATTTTATCTGAACAGCTTTATACTAATGTCAGCAATTAGCTACAGCAATTAAAGTACACTGACTGTTAGGATAATTCCTAATTGCTTACCAACTTGCTAGGGTTATGCACGGCAGATTTTAAAAATCAATAGAAATAAACACTTTAATGCCCTTCACCAAATTATATTTGCTTAGCTATTTAATCTCTTTGCCAAATTGAAAAAATAAATATGTATTTGATGCAGCGGTTACTTTCAGTGTAAAACTTCCTATTCTGGGGGGGGAGGCTGTTGAAAAAGTTGGTAATTTATTTAAATTATAGCCACATAGCTTAAGTAGATTAGCATGACATTTCATTTGTACTAATCGTCCAAGGGGTAGGCAGAGTATGAAATCAAGTTGGCAGGTGAAGTTTGTGTGCTGTCCAAAATGTGGACACGCTTCATGCCCGCGGTGAGGCTGCCCAGCCACTTACGTGGAGTGGGAGGTGGGCAGAAACCCTGTAGTTTACACTTACCTGTCTTTTTCTATTATGTTCATCCCCTTTCTGTATGTTGATTGCAATTTAAGTTCCAGAAATGTTACTTAGGTAAAACTTCTTTTATGCCCTCCCCCCTGCTTTCTTTTACTGATGCTTTCCTGGAAGCAAGATGATTCTCAAATGCCTGCACTTCAGACATTCTTTCTTTCCTTTGTCTTTATGTAGGAGACAGTGAGGAGGATTTGCAAAGTGAGCATGGAGATGAATTCATAGCGTTGCTGCATTTTTTTAGAGCTCTGTTTTGAAAGGTCTTCTAAACAAAATAAACCTTCAGCCTCTGCACTTTTGTTTGCAGGATGGGTCTGAAGTTTTCCGTTTGTAACTTACGATTTATGAAAGTTAAAGTGTGTCGTGTGTCTACTTGCAGTGACCATAACATGATGCACCTTAACTGCAAGGGTATAAAGCTATGATCTAGTCTCAGACAGAAGCGTAGTAGACCCAAGTTTTGGTAATTTCCAAAGGTATGTAGTCACCCCTTCTATGTCAGAGAACAGTGGATATTTCTCTCAATAATTCTTTAAATAGAGATTTGCTGTTCTTGTTGTTACGTAGTTGAGCCTTGATCATTGCCATATTGGTAATTCATAATTTCAATGCATTTTATATAAATCTGCTTTTCTTTCGCAGTTTTACTGTAACATTTCAGACCATACTGGTAAGATCTGTATTTGGGCTTCGTGGCTGGCCCAGAATATGCTGTAGAAGACCTCCTCTGAGATCTCCATGGCTGAGAAACAAACAAACAAATCTTACACATTGCAGTGTTTCTTTCCACATGCTTTGTTACCTGCAAGGCTAATTGGCAAAATTTGGTAAAAACACAGAGAAGGTTATCATTTATCAATTAAAATCACTGAAATTATCTAATACACAACTCAGTAGGGCATCTCAGTGTTCGTGTAGTTTTAGTGAAGAATTTGAAAGTAAATAACATCATCCTTATAGTATCAAAAAGAGATTTCTTAAAACCAGGCTAATACCTGTGTGTTCCAAGATGTCCTCAGAATCTCCTAAAATGCATTCAATTTGGGTTGAAGCCACAAGAATTAACTCCTGCTAGTCTTCTGTTGGTACTGACTTGCATTGCAAGGGCCTGACAACGTGGTGGGTTTGTGCTTGTCCCCCTTTTTGAGTCAGTGTGTGTTTTATTTAAAAAGTCCACATGTCATTCCAGACTGCAATGGAAGTGATGCAGTTCAGCAAGGAGGAAGTGCGAGAAGTTTTGAGGCTGTTGGCTGGCATTTTGCATCTGGGAAATGTTGAGTTCATCACTGCTGGAGGGGCACAGGTGTCCTTTAAAACAGGTGAGAAGGCTGTGCTTCCTTGTAGCATGTAAATGTCTCTTGTAATCTTATATTCATTGCTAGTAGATCCAACCATAGCAAAGACAAACACTGAAAAGGTATTTTTGCTTTTTAGCACTTGTAAATGTTGATTGAAGTTTTATTTTTTGCTTTTCAACAGATGAAGCAAATTAGTCTTTGTTGCTGGATGCTAGATCTTAATTAGGAAAGACTTTGAACATGTATTTATTCCATTAATAGTAGTGAAATTCCATTTTATTTTAATTATTTGTTTGAAATAATCTCAAGTTGATCAAACAAGTGAAAAAGTATGTTTCTTAACTGATACCTCCACTGAAGGTATATTTTGTTTAGAGCTTTCTATACTGCAGTTACAAACGTGAAAGCATGTGCTGGTATGTGTAAAGACTAGGCTTGTGAATGTTTTAAATATTTGTTTGTATATGGCAATAAAAAATAGCATTATGTCCTGTTTTATATACTGCATTACAGCAAATTAAAATATGCATGTAAGAAAAAAAACAACACTGGTTTTCATTATCCTCATTATCCCAAGGAAAGCTTAAACACATTCATCTGCATGATGATTTACTTTTTGTATCTGCAAAAATATGTTGGAGTAAGCAGCAGATTGTTCGAATCCTTGATATGTAGCATTAAGAGGAAAAAAATGTGACTTAATTGTGATGAATCTCCACTGCTGACTTCCTTCAATTGTGCATATCTGTGATACTGTGCTTTCTTGGTAGCAACAGAAAAAAACTCTAGAAATTCTAGCTGTCTTTTGATCTCTAATTCCCATCATAGATTCTAAGAATATTAGATGATTAAAAGCATCTTAAATGCTGATTGTCATAATAATATCAAAAAATGAATTCCACAACCTTATATATTCAAGGACGTATTTGTCTCTTTTTGCCAGCTCTGGGTAGATCTGCTGAACTACTGGGGTTAGACTCCACACAGCTAACTGAAGCATTGACACAGAGGTCAATGATACTCAGGGGAGAAGAAATCCTTACACCTCTTAGTATACAACAGGTAAAGCCATCCATGTTTTAACATATTTCCCTGGTCTGGTCAATATCTGGCTCAGTCTTCACTTCACTAGTTAAATCTTTGGCTGCTCATACATCAGAGTTGCTATCAAAAATGTTATGTAGTTGTTTTTTTTTTGGAAAAGTATAATTGGACTTCCAGGAATCTCTGTAGATCCCATTTGGTCATTCTGGCCAGGGCTGGTAGTTTGGCTGTTGTAATTATTAGTCTGCTTAACATTTTTTCCAATTTCTAATCATCCAGGCTGACAGTTTTCCTTGTTTGACATTTGTGTTACATAGGCATTTGTGAAAACTTTCATTAAAAATAATTAGGTTTACAAGGGGATTAGAAAAAGGTGTACATCAAAACATGCTTACCAGTGGAAGGGGGAATATTACATTGTTACTACCTACCCTTTTACTTTCTTCATCCCCAGTTTGTCTGTAATTTTCTAATCTTTGAATGCTTTAGTTTTAAAATGTAATTTTAAAGCCACGTAAGTATACAGCTGTTATAACTTACACTGTTAAAGTTCTCAGTTACACTGGTGATTGGTATGTTGTGTGTTATTTTCATTGCAGGCAATCGATAGCCGAGATTCTATGGCTATGGCACTTTATTCTCAGTGTTTTGCTTGGGTCATTAAGAAAATCAACAGCAGAATCAAAAGCAAAGAGGACTTCAAGTCCATTGGAATTTTGGACATATTTGGATTCGAAAACTTTGAGGTAGATTTCAAAAATTTGTTCAGATGAACTGTCTGATATTGATGCTTCGTTGTTCTACATAGTTTTGCCATCTTCATTGGAACATATTAAATTTGTTATAACTTCAATCAGTTTGTTACTTGCAAAGTAAAATGCTTTGAATGTATACATTTTTGAAAACGTCTTCCCTTTTTAGGTAAACCGTTTTGAACAGTTCAATATTAACTATGCAAATGAAAAGCTCCAGGAGTATTTCAATAAGCACATCTTTTCCTTGGAGCAACTGGAATACAGCAGGTAAGGGTTACAGGTGAAATTTGAAAGAATTTTGAAAATATAAATATTCACTTGCAATTTGCGTTACCAGCTACTTCAGCTTCCTTTGAAAGTATCTTACTCTGTGTCTATGTATTTTTTAAAAGCAAGCTGATTTCACAGTAATTTGCAAGACAAACACATCAGCTCCTCCTATTTGTATATTTAAAATCTTTTCTTTGTAGTTGTCAATAAAAATGCTCTCCTTATTTTCCTTAGAGAAGGACTAGTTTGGGAGGATATTGACTGGACAGACAATGGAGAGTGCTTGGACCTTATTGAAAAGGTAATAAAGTATTTGGAATCAGTACCAATTTCTAGATCTTTTTCTCGCGTAATATGTTTCTAAAACACTGCTGACATAAAAGAGTAGATGATAGTAGCTCTTGCATGTTTGAGTAGTGATCTTTTAATATGATCATTTTCATGCATGGACATATTCTAGATTATATTGTAAGCTCAATATGCATATCTTTCCTTGTAACTTTTAACAGTGTATGATTATATACAAAAGGAATACCTGGAAATTATTTAAAAGAGTAGAGAGTCTGTCTTTAGTCATGAAGCTTGCCTTCCTGTTTTTTTCTTCCTATTAATTACACTAATATTCATTGCTATGGTAAAGAAAAAAATATAAACTTAACACTATAAAGTCCACATTTAAAGTGTAACATGCAAGATAATTTTTACTTTGCAAGTTTTAAAAAAAAAAGTTTTACTTCTGCAAGGTAAAAGAGAAGGCTGATAAGGTGGCGGGAGGGGACAGGACAGGACAAAAAGAGTGACCATGTCTTTCTGTCATAATTACGCTTTCTGGGTTGTGGGTAAACTTTATTTTTTGCCTGACAGTTTTTGCTTCATCCATAATTTGGTGTGTGTTCTGATTTGTACTAAAGAGACATGTAAAAGATTGTGAAGTTTCTCCGTAATTATTGATCGGAATATTAGCAGTGAGGGGCAGGTGAGACCCAAGTTCACTGCCTAGAAATGGCTGGATGCTCTCTGGCTGGATGAAAAAGCCTAAGTTATAAACAGTTTTCATGTGTTCACTTCTGCCAGCAGTGCAAGAGGACTGTATGAATTTATCTTTGCATGGCTTTTTGAGTTTAGGTAATCACAGAAACTCCATGGTGGTAGGCAGAGGATGCAAGTGTCAGGATGTGACTGCCATCAGGACAGTGGAATTTGGCAGAGGCTGCTCTAGGCTAAGAGGAAGTGAATTATTAAAATGTGCACCTGGAGAACTGTGTTTCTCTGAGAGGCTGTATCAACCTGAAGTTTGCTGGACACATTAATTAACTGCAGGGTAGCTTACTTTGTTTGCCACCTATTCTAATACAAGAAGTAGGGAACATCAAAGGAAATTATGAAGAGGCATATGCAAAACAAAGGGAGGTTCTGTTTTATGCCATGCATAGTTAAACTGTACATCTTTTGTTGTGCCCCTGGGCACTGTGCATGCCAGAAGTCCTCATGGGTTCATCAAGTAAGTAGATAAATTCACGGAAGGAAAGTTGTTGAAAGGCTTGGGGAGCTCCAAGTTGCTGATCATTGGAGACTTTAAGGCAGGCTGGAGTTGTATTCTGAGGCAGAATCACTGTATGCACCTAAGAACTCCCTACATGAAGAAGATTGTGGCTTCTTTCAGTAGCTTCTATTTCTTTGTTTTGCCTGTATATTGTATGCTGTATGTTTCAGAATGAGTATAGCTAGGAAAACAGGATTGCAGTCTTCTAGGAGAGTGGGTTTTTAGTCACGTAGTCGTGGCTTTGCATTTCTCTGCAAACAATACCTTCAAGAACATTGTGATTTTTCCAAACTAGGGACAAGATTGGTGTTCATCTGTGCACTAACTCATCTTCTGCCTGTTTTCATTGTTATAGAAGCTTGGCCTTCTGGCACTCATCAATGAAGAGAGCCATTTTCCTCAAGCTACTGACTCCACCTTACTGGAGAAGTTGAACATCCAGCACGCTGTACGTGATGTCTTGCTGATGTATTCTGGGAAAATTATGAAGGGCCTTTTTGCTTCTGTAGAAATGCATGGTTCAAATACACAACATATAGTTGCAGAGGACGCTGTGGACAAGATCCTACTTGCTTTCAGAACTGGAGTCAGTTACCAGGGAAAACAAATCCTTGTTACTGTCTAGGTCGAGTTTCATGTTGGTGAACAGGTCAAATTCAGCTCTTAGAGCTCTGACAACCACAGTAACTTAGATTACTTAGATTTTCAATTTCCCTTGATTTAATGAAGTATTCGCCTTGATGTGATTTTCCAAAGTGTTGCTGTTCCCTCTGTACACAACAGCATTACCTTTATTTGTAATCCTAGAAGTATTTTCAAGAATTTTGGTGATGCAAGCATGTATCTGCTGATCTTTGTAACTGCCAATTTAAGACAGAACCGTCCTTTCCGAGATGCCTTTAATAGAAGGGTTTGCCAGATGGTTTCAGCTTTAGTATAATGTCTTTGTAGATACTATCAATCTGTTATTATTGCATTTGAAGTAGTCCAGACTAACAAATCCTATTACTGTTATAAGTTGGTTGTTTGCTTTTGGAGTACTAATCTTCTGGGGAGTTTGCAGGAAGACAATGGTTTGTTTAAGTCTGGGTTGAGAGGATAATGTGACCCTTTGTATTATTCTACTCCCTGGCCCCT
Organism: Netta rufina; assembly: GCF_964035555.1. Taxonomy (NCBI): domain Eukaryota; kingdom Metazoa; phylum Chordata; class Aves; order Anseriformes; family Anatidae; genus Netta; species Netta rufina. The sequence continues at coordinate 71,088,441 of NC_140124.1, read as the reverse complement.
CAGATATTTTTCTCTTTTCTTTTTCCTTCAATTAGAACAATCCTTTTTATGTAAAACCACGAGTTGCTGCTCACAATTTTGGAGTGAAACACTATGCTGGGGAGGTAATTTTCTTTTCTTTTCTTTGCTGAAATTATTCCAAACAGAATTTTCATTAGTTTAATTTTACCCTAAGGCTGCTCAAAATTAACTAAAGCACTCTAGTCCCTCAGTGCTTTTTACAGTACCACCATTGTGAGAGGTGCTCAACTGCTGGGCTTGGTGTTTGAATCAGCTCTGTTTCCTGCTAGGTCCAGTATGATGTCCGGGGGATCTTGGAGAAGAACAGAGATACTTTCAGAGATGATCTCCTGAACTTGCTACGTGAAAGCAGGTACATTTCCATGATTTTTGTTTAGGACATCATGGTAAGAGGTGTCATATTTCCTAATTCTGCCAAGGTTTGAGTATGTTACATGTTAATAGCATCAGACCTTGACAGAGTTGAAATGAGCAGAGAAGAAATATCAGAGGTGCCCGTAAGCAGATTCTCACTAAGGCAGGTTTTCCCCTCAAATTGCCATTCACTCCAGAAGACTACCTTGTGAGTAAGGAAATTGAAGGCTGATGATGGTTTCCCACTATTATGGGGTGCCACACAGGCAGCATACATGCATGGTGTTTCATTTCACATACTGCTCTATCTGCTTGTATTTCTGGCATTTCCTAATTTGGTTGAAAGCTTAGTGTTCAGGACCTACCACAGTGTAAATTATTAGTAAAGGCTTAAAGGGAAGAGTTTCTATAAAGAGTCTGCTCTTGGATGTCGTTTGTACTTATATGCCTCCTGTCATTCTGTTGTGTAAGGTCTCACAATTCTTACAGAACCTTGTAAGCTGGAGCAGGACCACATATGCCTTTCTGTAAGCTGAGACTGAGACTCAGGGTGCACGGGGGTTCACAGAGAGGAGGGAACTGAGCCCAGGTTGTCTGTGTTCTTGGCTGCTGCCCTAGCTCATCCAGTTATCCTGCCTTGCTGTGGGAGTTGTTTGCTTGTAAATCCCTTAACCTGTTCTGTGCAGGTGAAACTATTAATAAGTATTTCTCTCTGTATGTTGCTTGTTCTATTTTCATGATGTATCTGACATGGCATCTGTTAAGTGATGTATGTAGGTTTAAGCAGTAAGTTAAAGCTGCAGGACCTAGTTTTAGAGTAACTCCATTTAACTCCTGGAGTAACTCCATTTAAGTTGAAAGATCAGTATTTATGTAGAAGTGATAGGAGAAGGATACTAGTGATAGTGTGAAAAACAGCATATACAGCTAGCATCTGAAAGTGAGGCTCACGTGGGTAGCTGTTTTGTGTTGTGGTACAAAACAAAATGGAAATTTCATTTATTCGGGTACAGTCCCCATTACAGTCAGCTGGAGTTTTGGTTGAGTGAGTGGAGTAAAATGGAGTAAAGATTCTTCACACTTCATTTACCTGATGGCGTGTTAGCAAGGGAGAGGAAAAAACCTCTTTGTTACATTTTGGTTGTTTTTGGTTTTGCTCCCCTGAGTAAATTCTGCAAAGTCAAAGTCTGTAGTTAAAGTTATGGAGAAAATTCTTAAGTGTTTTTTGCATGGGGGATTTCTGAGGGACAGAGTTTACTCTGCATTCTGTGGTGGTACACTGTGTGCTCTGTATACTTTAAAGATTTTATTTCTCCTTTCTGTTTCAGTCTTGATTTCATCTATGATCTATTTGAACATGTTTCAAGTCGCAACAATCAAGACACTCTTAAATGTGGAAGCAAGCACCGAAAACCCACTGTCAGTCTACAGTTCAAGGTTAGTTATTTTGTTGTCTCTGCTCTGTAGCTAATCAGTGACAGATAAGCCCTGTTCACTAAAGAAAATCATGGATCAAAACAGGTGAAAATTAAGCATCAAAATAATACTGTCTCATCTATGAAACTGCACTTACTAATCAACTGAGTGAGCATACTAGTTAGTTTCAAGCAGAAGCCAAAGTTCACATCACACCATCCACACAAAACTCCTGTTGCTTTCCATCTGCTTACTTGTCCTTATTTTAAAGCTCTGCCATGAAGTTGGTCTCTGGTTTTGTTTCTTCTTTCTAATTCAAAGCCAACCACACAAATGCACAAAGCCTTACAGCAGTGCCTGTATGCTATGAAAAATAAGTACCGAGTAAATATCTCACTAAGATGTTGCATTGCTTTGTAACTTAGCTTGGAAAGCATTTACATTAAACAGCATTTTATGAGGCTTTATAGCCCTGCCATCAAAAATGGCACCAAATTGAAATCTAGCATAAAGTCTATCTGCAAATTATTTAAAAGAGAAAGTTTGGCACGAAACCCTTTCTAAATTGCAGGAGTACAAGTCTGGATTAGTTGTCTTTCATTTTGCTTAAATTAATATACATTTGCACTCTTCATTTACTTTTTTTTTTTTTTTAAAGGGAGCAGGCTTAACCCCCTTGAGGGCAGATTTTATCCTAACAGACTATTGCTGACTGTTGGACAAAACAGGAAGGAATGTATGCTGGGGTGCACACAGTGCATTTTATTGAAAAACACAAATGTTATATTCTGTGGACAGCCTGCTCTGTGCTATCGTTGCTTGCCTCACACAATACCCACTTGTGATGGGGTGAAATTATTTGCTAGCTCTTGGGGATAAGGCAAGGTACTGGTTCCACATAGTTGTATCTGTGTAAAGTAGGTCTTAAGATGTTAACATACAGAAACTAAGTATATTTTTTCATCCACTTTGCAAGGTAGAACATAATGTAGAGTTCCTTCTCTTCTTCATCAGGGCCCACAGACAGCATAAAACATGATAAAATATGAAATCAGAACACGGTTGCCTCTTAGCTAAAGCTGCACTAACTGACTAGTCAGAGTGCTTTACAAGAGGTTGACTTTCAAGTCATGCTATCCCCAGTGAACTTGCTAGGGTATTTTTCCATGTTATAAAGCTGTCCAAAGTTCTTAGGATAGGCTAGTTAACTCTTTTTTTCATTTGATTCAGAGTGCTGACTGTTGTGGGCCAGGGAGTGCATGTCAAATAGCTGAGGTTGGATATTATCTGCGTCAGTTTATTGCTTAAAGCAAGGATAACTTCATTTTGGCTCATCATCTGACATTGACTTAAAGGTGTGCAGAGCTTTATAAAATCTGGATGCCTGTACCAAAGATGAGTGTGAAAACAGATCAAATCATCATTGTTTAAACTGACCAACTTTCCAGTCTGTGCCGGTGTTGTAGTTGGTGTTGCTGGAAGTCTGAGAATTGGCTTAGAGGTCCATAGATAGGTAACGTTCACGCAGGTTTATGCAAATGAAGTCATTACTTCTAAAGTGTAAATATTTGTCTTTACACAAAAATATTTGTCTTTGTATCTTCTCACTGTTTAGTATTTGCTGCCTCTGACTCCTAGTCCAGAGGCCAGCAAAAGCAAATAACCCACAGAACTATCATTTATGTTCCCAGTCACTTCACCATTTGCTCCCTTTGCTCAGTAGCAACTCTTGTGCACATCCACAACTCTGCCTGTTGCCTTTATCGCTTCCTGTTTAATCACCAAGGAAACCCTTCGTTTGCAGATTAAAGCAAGAATTTGTTGCAACAGACTGCCCTTGGCAGTTTCACTCAGAAACATATGGTAGGGCACACAGTGTTGCTCCTTTAAAAAGTGAATTTTCTCTCTACTTGGCAGCTTGCTCTGTATTCTCTTTGCTGCCTGGCACACAGTGCCACCTTTGAGGAGTGAAACGTTACCATTGCTAGTTTTCAGTGCTGTTCAGAGTGTGGGCTATGCTCCTGCTCAGTCGTTTGTATCTCTGCAAGTAAATATAAGGTTTCAGTTTAAAACGGAATATCATGCTTAATGATACAGAATGGGGCAAGTTGGAATAATGGCTCAGGAGGGAAAGGGGTGGATGTATAATTAAAATAATAATCATAAAAAGACTGAGGGTTTTTTGTGATTTTTATCTCCAGTTTGAGGTTTAGATAACTGATAGTATAATGTGAATTGGGTCATACAGAGTTCCAAATCTCAGAGGGAGAAAAAAAAACAAAAACACATTTTTAAATTTTTTCTGTATTTTTTTTTTTACTGAAACTTATAGCATATCTTTTTATTGTTAAATACAATAAATAACTGATAGCAGTTAGCTATCAAATGAAATAACTGTGCAGCTGTCTGCTTAAGTGTTGTCTTTCAGTAAGATATATCTTCTTTACCACTATATAGTTTACTCAATTTTTGTCAGATAGGGGGATTTGTTTGAAAATCTATTCCTGACAAAACAGTAGGTACTATATTCTAAAGTACTTTTTTTTTTTTTTTTTTTTTTTTCAGAAATGTTTTACATTTTTTCTGCCTTCATGTTGATTTATATTTACTACTACAGTGTTCTTTTATAGCAAGAAAGGGAGAAACCATGTAGGAGAGGGGAACTCTGAACAAAATACTGCTGATTGCAGGGAAATTGGAAAATGAATGGATATTGGGTGGTTGAAATAAAAAGAGGAAATCTAGTTTTTGCAGTTATTTTAGTTTCACCTTAGACCTCCACCTTGCCTTGTGGCTTGATTGAGTATAACAGTTTGCAAAATGTGGATCCTAAGTCTTAAAACGCTCATTCAAAGATACTTGAAACAGCAGTTTTCCAATTTGTTGTTTCCATATGAACGGTTTCCCTCATTATCAACCTGTACATCTTGCTCACTGTAGAACAATGAAAGTTTTGATCAGAGGGGCTAGTAGAAGAAACAAGCATGCATATGTTTATTCTGTATGCTCACAGTGTTATGTTTACATAATGTTGTATTTTCTGGTGTGAACCGCTAGGTGTTGCAGTAGATACTGTCTGCAGTACTAAGCTGTAAGAGTTTTTCTGGGGTATTTTGCTTGTACAAAAAGTCCACTTGTGAAGTGCTGTCTTCTTTCTACCTGTATTTTAGGAATCACTTCATTCTTTAATGGCAACACTGAGTTCTTCAAATCCTTTTTTCGTTCGGTGCATCAAACCCAATGTGCAGAAGGTAAGATTTAGAATTGCTTCTTTCTTTTCTGTGTATCCCAGGCTTAATCTTTCACTGCTTGGTTGGTTATTTACAGATGTGTGATGTAGACAGTAGCGTTCTTCACCAGCTTTGTAAAAGAATCTGCAAAGTAAAGGTACTGGGAAAGGTTTTTGATTGCTTTTTTGTTTGTTTGTTTGTTTTTTTCAGGCAGACTTGGTCTCTTGGCACCTTTTTGATAGCCAGTGTTCAAAACTTTCTGTGTGGGCTCTAAGGATGGTTATAAAGGGAAGAGTTGCCAATTTTATAACCTGTGAGAGCCTTTTTAGGAAAAAGATGTCAAAACTACAAAGCTAGTTTTAAATCAGTAGAGGAAGTGAATGGTGGTGCATGTAACAAATACTTTTCTTCCAATTTATGTGCAATACTAGGCATAATCATGCTGGCTGTTAAGTTCTGTTACAAAATAGGTTTTTAAAATAGACTTGGAAACTAAGGCTTACTGTATCAATTCGTCTTTGAGTTGCAGATAATGAAAGAAGATATCAAGACTTAATTAGATATGTTTGAGGGCTCTGTAGAAGATGAAGGTAACAGTATAGTAATTGCTGAAGTTAATATTGTTAGCTGGTCCTGATATTGTGGGATTTTGTGTGTCATTTTCTGGCTTTATAGACCATTGTTTGGTATGGTCTGTATATGTAAAAATGTGACAAGTAGAGGTACTAGTAAAAATGGTTTATGGTTTTCACAATGCAAATAGCTGACTTTGCTATAAATCTGGTTTTAGATACTACATTTATATGAGTTATGTAGTTAATCAGGACAATGAAACATCAAACCAGGCAGATTTCCAGATTTCCCAGCTTTTTTGGATTGTCTGTACGGTACGTCTCTGACCTTACATGCTTTCAGCTGCTAACTGTTTTTAACTATGCTTTCGCACTGTTGCTTGTAGTATGTGAAATAACATGCAGATTGTGGGCACCTTAGCAAGAGGAACTAGTCAGTAAGCAAATGGGACCTGTTTTCTGTGTTCTGAAGTCTTTCATGCTCTGAGTATGCTTTGATTTGCAGCCACAAGGCAGCCAAAACCCCCATGGATGACAGAGTCTTTGCTGGCAGCTGGGTTCGATGAGCACGTGTGTGTAGCAACGTTCCTGATTACTGAGGGAGTGCAGTTTTGAAAAGCCTGTTTTCCCTGCTCCCATTTATTTCTGGAAGCCCCACAGCCCTCATAAAGCCCACCTGCTGCCACTAGAATATAAGAAGAATTTCCGTAACTCTAGTGTTTTTTCTTGTTTGTCCATTTGCATCCAAGTAAAGCTCATCTCTATAGTGCCAAAGTCACAAGGATTTGCCATGGTTGATGCAAGGACTGGGTGCTTGTTGTGTTTCCATTGCAAGAAAACCACGGAGTTCCCACTCCCATAGTCCTTGTTGTTCTCACAGTCTTTTTCCACTGGAATGCTCCATCCCTGATGAATTTGGCATATGCTACTGTATCTGCACATACATTTTACTAAAATTAAAGTTCTCACAGAATTAGCATCTATGAAAGCAGAAGCTTTAAAGAATCTTGAGACAGCTTCAGTCTCAGGAAACCATGTCTAATTGTAGGTTTCTGTGCAGAAAAAGAGATTTGGAAATTCCTGTAGACAGTCCCTTTCAAAGTGTGCACAAAAATTTCAATGAAAACTCACACAAAAGTGTTTGTCCTTGTTTTCCATTTGCTTTAATTTCATTGCAAGTTACCTGGTGAAGCTGTTGAATCAAATTAAAGAAATCCTATTTGAAGAACTAGATTGATGTTGTAGTAGGGAAAGGATCATGCATTTTACTTGTTGGAGCTGGCGCAGTAGAAGACCTGATGGGAAAAAAGGAGGAAAATAGTACATAATACTTGTGAATGACATTTTGCACTCAGGAAGGTATTCTCAGAATGCATTTCTGGAATTCAATATTTTAAGTTTTGTCTGCTGGGCACTGCTGTCTGTTCCTTCCATCTCACAGACATGGTGATTTTTAGTGCCAGTCTTGTGTAGTTTTTGGTATTGCTCCTGCTGCGACACCTCTGCAGGGGCAGGCCTGTAGATGACATCTGGCTCTTCTGTAGCTTGGCTGGATTCTGTGGATGTACATCATGTTAGAGTTGTCTTTCATAGTTCATCTGCCATATGACATGTTCCTTTTTTTCATCAAGACAAAGGAACACAGGGTGGGCTGGTTTGCATAGCTGTGAACCGGCACAGCTCAGAGGGACGTTAGCAACACATGAACTATCAGGGATTACCACATATGTGCCTCACTGTGCAGGGCTGGATAGAAACATAAATGCCAGAAACATTCAGATGAGATGCTAAAATGGAGAAATTAGGATGCTTTCAGTATGTTTTCTGTCTGTAGGTTTTACTCTGTGGTGGCAGTGACATGGAATGCTAAAATGCCACCCTTCAAAAGGTATTTAATTTAAATGGTGCTTGAGAATTAACAAATGATTTGAAAGAAAGAGACATTTTAATTGCTTTTTTGAAATATGCAGCATTAAAGGAGAGCTGGACCAGAAGGGCTCTGAAAGGAAAGAGCAGAAGTTGTGTTGTCAAGAGCAAAGCCTCTCAAACTACTCGTTACTCTCGTGACTGGGTACGAATAGGTAATATGTCTATCAGCGAGCATCCTCTGAAATTCTGGAGAGGAGGAGGTGGTACCTGAGAGCTATTTTACCATAGAAGCATGTTTGAATTCTGTAGGTGAATGAGGTTGAGCAGATGGAAGACATTCAAAGCTTTGAAAAGCAGAACATGCAGCAGACAGGACTTCCTCTGCTCTTCTAGTCATTAAAGTTTATTCATGTTGGATAAGAGAGATGATAATTTACAGTAATTATTTGATTTTTAATTGATCAAAAGTTTAATTTTCAAATATGTTACAGTGGCAAGCAAAAACAATTCAGCACATGCAATAAAATACTAAACATTTACATATCAAAGCAGGATCTACACTCATTAGAGCAATTTCCTAAAGGGAGCACATAGAGTACATGACCTTTTGTCACAAGACATTTCAGCAAGCAGGCCTCAGACAGAAGAACAGAGGACCCATTAATCTTTGGGAGACCCCTAAACAATCAGTCTATCTGTCTTCACAGTTTCCAGTCTCTTCTGACTAGCCATAACGTGGAAACTTTTCCACTTGGAATGCTTAATGAGTGTTTTCTGCTAATGAAGGGTCTTTCTCCTTCATTCCCTTCAACTTCAATGCAGCATTCAGAGCTACATATCATTTCATCCTTCTGAAATTTCACACAAGTTTCTCTGTTTTGTTTTTTTTTTTTTTTTTTCCTCATGTTTCTTTTCCTGCCTCCTTTTCTATCTGATAATGATTCATACTGGCAACCTTGCCTTTTCTGTTCTTCATCCATCCTTTCTGTGCATATTATTTGTTTGTTTTTTAGAAGTCTTTTAAAAACAAACTACATCTACTTCTACAGCAACTTAGCTGCATGTTTCTTCTAGGTTTGCTTTTATTAATAAAAAGTTGTTAAGCCTTTGTGCTTAACAACAGGAGACAGTTTGCGTAAATCTAAGTTCTGAACTGTCTATGCGATCTCTTCCAGGGACAGAAATTCTCCCATTGGCCAGAAGGAGCCAGCCTCAGACAGTTGGCTCAAGTGACTTCTCGAGTTCCCCTCCATTCAGAACTTTTCTTCAGAGTCTTAATGTTGGTATAATCCCTGTGGGTGGCCCCTACCCCTAGTGTTGGTGTTCTTCTCTGAAACGGCCTCATCTGTGCTGATCTATTTTAAAACTTTGGTTAGCACAGCTTGCTCCTGCTTTTGAGACAGGTTCAGCCACTGCTGTTTTCTCATGCATATAGGTAAGCAGGCTCAGGGCTTAATCCAGTTTGATCCTGATGGGCAAAATCCTGGTTTCACTAGAGTTGGCATGAAATTCTTGATGTAGACCAGATGTGGTTTTGTTTTTTGTTTTTTTTTTTTTTTTCTTTGAGGAACAGAAGTGCTGAGCCTCTATTGACTTTGCTTTCTGTTCATTTATTGTTGGTCTTATTCCTGTGTTGCAGTGATAGTCTAGCTACTGGCAAGATGAAAGCCTTCTTCTCTGAAGCGTTTGATCTCTGAAAGGGCATTTTTTTTTCTCTGCAGTTATTTTATATATATTTAATCTTTAAATTTAACTAGATGAGGTAAAGAAATGAGACAAAATTAAACCTGTATTGTAAACCTCTACTGCAAAGCTAGGGGTTACAGGGAGAAACAGGAAAACCATTAATAGCTTTGCAATTCAAAGAAAGGCTGGTACAAAAAGGTCTTTAATAGATTCCGTGAGGGTTACTGCTACTTAGGAGTACTGTCATCATGTGCATATTCATTCTGGGAACATTAGTATCAAGGCAGTAAGATTGCTAACAGCACTTCTGGGGACAGAGCCACTTAAAGGGATCAAGGTAAGGCTATTGGCACCTGCAGTGTGCTTTGAGGCATGGGTCATTAATAGCCATGAGACACTGTGGAATAGCAAGCAGCATGTCCCCTAATACCAAATAAGATGCAAACCTATTTCACTTGGCGTCTGAATGAAAATTGTACTCTTAATATAGCTCTGAATCATTACAGACATAAGTATGGCATGATAGCAACCTAAACACCAATTAGAAGTACAGCTCAGGAACGTGGTACAAAGGAGCAATGGAAGAACAGCTTGGTCCCATCTGCGACGATGATTGCACACAGGGTGTAGAGCAGGTACAAGTTCAGCAAAGGCAGTATGTGAACTGGTGGTCAGGCTGGAATTACAGTATCGTCATATTGAACCTTAACTCCATGAATTACTGAGTTTACCTTGTAGAGAGTTTTTTTGCAGAAATATGCATGAAAACAGAGCAACTGTAATGCCAATGCATCAAGAAACAGCCCTGACATAAAACCTGAATGATGCAGGATGGGAGGCTCTGAACTTCAAGGCTAAACCTTCAGCACAGGATTGTTAGCCATCAGGATAAAATACTTATTTTTAGAAATCTTTATTTTAAAAAAATCCTTAATACAGTGGTCTGGCTTCAAATTTTTATGCACATCCTACTGCAGTTGTATTGCAAGCATATACTTTATACACCAGCCTCAGTCTGTCAGCAGACTGGCATGTATGTAATCTTTGTGTTTTTTGTTGTTTGGTTGTGTGGTTTTTTGTGGTTTTTTTTTTTTTTTTTTTTTGTGTGTGTGTTTTTTTTTTTTTCTTCAAGAGGCTGAGCCCAGCAATTAAAACCTAAAAAACATTAGGTTCCAAATGGAGGCATCTTTATGGTTTACTGACTCAGTTGTAGAGCCTTGGGGTAGCCCTTCTGCAGTGAAGCTGCTATGGTTGCTGGTGCTGGGAGCTGGCACATTATGAGGTAAATTTGGCTGTCCATAAGGAGGGAACAGAAAGCCTGATCATTGCCCGTACAACTTCCCTGTTGTAATACTTTGAAAGTAAAGGTAATATATGATGTGGCCCACCTACAACTGCAGGGGGTGTGTGGTACTGTCTGTAGAAAGTTATGGTCTGGCAGTATTCATTTATAGGTGTGTAATTGCTCGTGTATTAGAGATCCTTCCTGCCTATTTTAAAAATTTGTCTTTAATCTCAGTTGTTCTCAATAAATATTTGTCTTAAGAAGGCTCTCTGGCTGCCAATTACTGCTGTCATTGCTGCTGGAGGAAGCAGAGCCGCAGGCTCTGAGTATGGATCAGACTTGCTGAGGCAGTCCGGGTATGGCTCAGAGCACTGCTCTTCGGGCTCATGCTCCTGGAGAGACCAGCCATTTCCCCAAAGCAGAGCATGTTTCCCTGCTCTCACATCTCTTGCCACAAGTACACAGGGCCAACTATGAACTATTTGTCCTTATTGCTTTAACTAGCTCTCATAAGGCTTTATTCTTCATCAGGAAGGCACAGTCATAAGGTGTGGCACCATGCCCAGCTGACACAGCTTAATTCAGCTACCTGGATCTTGTCGCCTTGGGTTTTGCAGAATTACATAGCTTCAAATCAAGACTTGTGGATTATGTCCCAGCTGCATCATTTTCTGGCACATCACTTGAGTAATTAATTAGGTCAGGCACTAGAAGACTCCTCAGGTAAAAGTGATGAAGGGAGTGGGTGTAAGGAAAGCAATCCTTGCTTGCACAGTGCCAGCAGTAACGTTACGTGTGGATCTGAACCCATGGAACAAGACGGTTCCTGCAGCGAGTCTTGTGCTGCACAGGCACTGCCCAGCTTCTGTGCTGTCTTCACACAGTGTGCCAGTATTGCTGCCCGGGGTGCCCCTTTATCCCTGTCTCAGAGCACAGCTGCTTGCTGGGCTGAAGCAGGTCGTTCCTCTCTCCAGGCAGTTGCCCAGACAGGCATGTCCTTCTTCTTCATCAAGTTTTGTTGCTAACTAAGCAGGGCTGACAAGGCATCCCTTTATTTAAGTGTATTAAGAGTTTCTTCCAGTGACCACGTGTAAGGACTGTAAAAAGGGAGGTGTTTAAAGCTCGAGAGCTGGGATGGGTGCTACTGGGGAGGGAGCAGGTGCTGTGTTGCAAAGATGGCATCAAATCCCAGGCAGTGCAGGCAAACAGACTTTTTTGAGTGTTTTGTGAAAGTGCCCAGTTGCCACGTTCTCCAGAAAGAGCATTTGGTGGGAGTCTGTCCACAGGTCGTTGTCAGATCTCTGATGGTAAATGTGGTGGTGTCCTTGCAGGAGCAGGCTGGGAGGCTGCATGGAGAGCAGACGCTGCTTTGGGAGGAGGTGGCCCAAGCAGCAAGCTCCAGACCAATTCTGTGGGGGGAAAAAGAAAAGCCTCGGGTTGGAGTGTTTTTCAAGTGCAATGCTTGCTGTGTAGTTATTCTTTCTGAGCTGATACTTGTAGTAGTTAAAAGTGAGAAGAACTTGGACTGCTGCAGCAGTTGTTCTGCCAGCAGCAGAGGGTCTTACTGGTCTTACTCTGCATTTTGCACTACCTGCTGGCTTCTTTGCGTGTTTTCTGAATTCCTTTGTATGTGGTTAGGTGGCATGGACAGGCATTTGCAGAATTGCAACTGCTGATCGCAAATCTGAAGTAGTTTCTTTCTATATATACCAAGCAAAGAACTTGGCTTTTCTTCCTTCTGGTGCATTGGCACCAAGTATTTGAATTGCAAGCATTGTCATGCAAATGCGTGTGTGGAAAAAGTGTGTACTTCATCAAGCTTTTGGAGTTTTCCTTTTTTAACTGCAACAACAACAACAAAAAAGTCCTCCCGCATCTCTAGGTGGCAATTTAAATTCAAATCCTGTTTGCTGTGTTCTCATGGTAACTACTACAAGGGAATATGCAGAGTCCATGATAAATAGCCATCGTTAAAACTCCAAAAGCGTAGCTGGGGCAGAGAGTATTGTTCTTTAGCAAAAACTTCAGCATTCGTAACTCCCTTGCTGAACTGTGTCTCAGGGCATTTTCTGCGTTTTATCTCTTAAGATTTAGGAATTTGTTGGCTGTGAAATATATTTACATTCTTGATGCTTATAAAGTGAGATTAGCCCTGCTGTCCTGTTAGTCAGGAATATCTACAGCAATTGCTGTAGAGCCAGCCCTCGCTAGGCTTGACTTCCTTTGAGTGCAGCAGGAATGAATTAAGCAAGTACAGCCAAAGATATCACATGAAAGACTTGAAATACCAGTGAGCTGAAGAAAGCCCTGGTCTGTGTGTGTGCATAGCTGCAACTGCTAAAGATTCAGTTTTTCACAATGGGTGAACGCTGAAGGGTGAAAAAGCCTTAAAAGGTAAGGGTCTAATTCATGCAGTTGTTTTTTGTGTGTGTGTGTTTTTTTTTCTTCTTCTAATAATTTTAATCTTGCATGCTTGGAGCTGCAGTGGACTTGTAGAAAGAGAAAAGAAAATGACTGGTGTTTGTCAGAGCAAGCTGTATTGGAAATGTTTCTGGTCTTGAATTTTCTTTTAAAGAGGTTAAATGTGTGCAGAATCAGGTTTATTAACAAATGACTAAATTACGGGTCTAATCATATTTTTGAACGCCAGGAGAACTTTCCTTCCAAGCGGTCTGCTTTACTAAATCATGCTCTGTTTGAAAGTTAAAGGAGTGATTGTTCGCAGAGCAGGAAAAAAGTCAGCAGAGCTGGAGCTGTGTGTGCAGAGGGGGGAAGATCTGAGCTGTGGCAATGGTCTGCTTTGTGGAGAAAGATTTTTTCTGTTGTTTAGCAATCCATGGCATAGATTCAGGAGAACCAGCTATGTAAAGTTTAGGAATGTAGTATCCCTGCACTTTATTACGGCATAAGGCACGGCTGTAGTTTGGCTTTGATTACATTGCAGAAAAGTGTCAGTGGGGATGAATGCATTCGGGGGTGGGAGAGTCCAGTGAGATATCTGCAGTACCCAGAGGTTTAAACTGCTCTTTTAGTTCTGGTGAAACTTGATGGGATGCATTTGAGACAGTAATTCTTTCACTGTAGAAACACAGGAAACTGAATGTGCCTGTATATACATTAGTAACATAAAGGATATTATGACAGCATTGTATTTTGTCTTTGCTCTGTGTCATTTGCCCCCTTCTGCCCCCCATGAAACAAACCCCACAGCCCAGCAAGTAGAACAGCTCTGTTCTGGGATCTTCGTTTTGCTCTTGCTTTCCCACTTAAAGAGCTTGCCTCTGCGAACATTAGAATTCAGCCACAGGGTAGAAAATTAGTCTAAAATTGCTTGAGAGAACCTGTTGTGAAGGGAATGGGTTTGATCCTGTGTCATTGAAGTCTATGGGAGTTTTATTCTGGTCTCAAGACGAGCAACCCTAGATTTGCCTTGCAAATCTAGATGGAGGTGATATGATCTGATAAAGTGCATATGGGACTGGGAAAGGGAATTCTCATAACTCCTGATTGTTCTTCTCGCACTGATGTTAAGATACGTCCTTTTAAACCCCAAGTGGTAACAGTGGCGGTAGGTCAAAAAGTAGGTGGTATTTTTGTTGTGTGGAACATGAATTAAAGGTATTTGGTATTTCTTTTGCTGAAACTGCTTAGCTTCAAAAAGGGGAGCGTTCATTTTGTTTCTCATTTGTTATTTGCTTATTTAAAAAAAAAAAAAAAAAGTACTTACGAGCTGTGTACCTTGCAATATAAATAGAAGCATAATAACATTGATATTTTTCAATACAGCTAGATTGCTGATAGGAATTATCTGGAAGTTGTAGTACTGTCCCAGCTATTCACAAATCTTTGTCAGAGGCACCCTCAGAATATAAAAATCATGTTAAGAGTGAATGGTAATGTTGAAGAGTAGACTTGGGTCAGTTCTTAAACTTTGTTTTCATATTTAACTGTACCTGTGAATGTGTGTATGGCTTTTGTTAGTTTAATCAGAGTGTACTGCAAATAAGCAAAGACTTCATGGGAGAAAAACTCACTGTGATAAATTGACAAGGGCTAAGTACAACTGCAGTCACCTTGTAACATACTTCAAACATGAAACATTGGCTGAAATGTCATCAATGCATCTTAATTTTGTTGAAAACACTCAGAAATTGTTTTCTAGTGTTTTTAGGAAGTTGATACATCTAAGAAGCAAGGCATGTCCATTCTTAACACTGTTGTTATGTCAATGTTAGAGAAATGAGATTGCATTTTTAGTTGTATGAAGTAGAATTTAGTTGTAAAATCCATGTTGTAGGACAACAGCTGAGTCCTACCTGCATGATGGCAATTAGCCTGATCTACAGGAAGAGTTTGAGGTTGCTGTTGTTGGTCTGTCTCCCCCAAGCTCCTGATGTGTGCTCCCTGCTCCAGCAATAAGGAGCTGGACGGCAGGACTCAGCTCCCTGGAGCTTTGCCGTGGAGGTGGTAGAAAGCAGAACTCTGCAGGCTCTGTGGACAGCATTAATTTTGTTGTTCGGTCTCAAGCACGGGGTAAGTGTACACTTCAGGCATCCGGTCTGCAGAGTTCCTGTTTTTCTGCACATGAGCCAAGAAGCAGTTTGCACTGTGTAAATCATTCAGGCCACTGAGAAGTTTCTAGTTTTGGCTGCCACCTTGGATTGTCTCACACACCTGTGAGCATTACACAATGTTTGGTGTAGAAAAGGCAAGTTTGTTGCCGAACTAATGCTGTGCTATATTTTCAGAGCTGACATGATGAGATCTATAATGGCATTTTCAAAACTTACTCTCTGTGGACCTGGAAATCTTAAACATTAGGTATGTAGTAACTAGGGGATTTGGGTGGTCTCAAACTTTTTATAATCAAGCAAAGATAAAGTAGATGAATTGAGAGAATATATCCACTTCCAGAAAGCCAGATAAATGCCAAACCTTTTGTGACACTGGCTTTCTCAAATGAATGGCTGCCCCAGATTCAGCATGAAAAGGACCAGTATGTCTACCTACAGTTTGTCCAGCCACACAACTTGTGCATATTTAGCCAAAAAGAGATGGTGTCCAGCCTCAGAGCTACGCTATCATTAACTAAGTAGTCTTTCAAAGGCAGAAATGGTGACGTTTGCTAAAAGTGGGCCAGCACTGAAGTTAGCATCACAGAAGTTGTTAATGTAATCAAATCGTTCACAGAGCAAACAAAATCCTGTTTAGGAAAGCTGATTCTATCTTCAGTGTCTCTTTCTGACTTAAACATGTAAGGGTTCTGTTTTGTTGTATACTTAGTGCCAGTGTATAAATTTCTCATAGAAGAAATTGCTGTTCAGCCATCCAAAATTGCTGTTTCCCTGTGACCACTGGCATGCTCAACCTAGAGCATCTCAAGATCAGCCAAATTCTTAAAGGGCATATACATCTTATTGGCTTCAGTGAGCATGTCTGAATGGTTTGCTTAAGTTATTCATGCTGCTTTGGGTGTGCTGGTCAGCACATAATAGAGTACCTGGAGCCACAATGCCTCTTGTCACACAACTTTGAAAAAAAAAAAAAAAAAAAGAAGAGGAAAGCGAGGCATATGTGCAGCACTCTTACAACTGTGTACCCAGACTGAAGTTGCAAGTCAGCTGTGCAAAGAAGGAAGATGCTTCACACCTGTTGCTCCAGTGAAGTGCAGTCCACAATGCTCTTCAGTCCCAGGAAAGCCTAGGCTGAGTATGCCAGCAGTGAAAATGCATCTTACCAGTCATGGAGTCTCATGATTGTATTTTCCAGATTTTCTGATCATGGTGAAGAGGGATAGAGGAAAATACATTTCTGGGGGGCAGTAAGAGCCATGTTCTTATTTAAATGTGACACAGCAGATTGTAAAACCATAAGTAAGGCAGAGCTTTTTTCCACAGGATTTTTTTTTTTTAATTAATTTTTTTTTTTAATTTTTTTAATTAAAAAAAAAAAATTGAGTCAACTAAGCATGTGCTTCGTGTAACTAAGAAAAGATGGAACTTGCCTTAGGGAAACAAAGGGCCATTGATCAGTGTCCCTGAATGTAAATTCTGCATGCTTCATGGAGATGAACAGTGAGATTCCAGTTAAATCACTGAGGTGGCAGTTGAAGGTTAAATTAATTAGGCACTGATGTCATTTTATCATCTATTATAATTCGTTCTCTACTTGAATGTGTATCTATATATTTATACAGATACTTATACTATATATAAATATCCACATATTCATATAGATACACACATGCAGTTAGATCACTTAATAGCTGTATTAATTGTTTTTTTAAAATGGCATATTGATGTTAAGGGAGAATTCTTGCCATCTATTTTGGGTAACTCTGAATCATGCAAATACTGCAAAGTCAGTTGACTCTGTAGTTAGCTCTTATTTCACAAGCTACATGGGAACTGGAACAAAC
This sequence comes from Netta rufina, assembly GCF_964035555.1. Lineage (NCBI taxonomy): Eukaryota > Metazoa > Chordata > Aves > Anseriformes > Anatidae > Netta > Netta rufina. Next base: position 71,071,590 of record NC_140124.1, on the reverse strand, counting down.
AAGTACATGTAAGTTGGTGCATCTTTTTTTGTGAGAGCAACTTTTTTTGTGAGAGAAAAGTATACAGTGACTTTGTTTGCAAGCGTTAGCGTTTGCCAATATATTATCTATAGCAATGAAATCACAGTGTCCTTTTTGTTTGTTTTTGGTCTGCCAGGTGAAATTGTTAGCAGTGCTGGTAGGAAGCGTGGGTAGCTAGCTGCTGCTCTAGCCAAGCTTCTGCTGCTGCTGTTGACTCATCTGTTCCTTCAGCCTGGACGCCGCAGCAGCACGGCAGGGAATATAGGGGGAAAGAGGTCCTCCACCCTTTGTTTAGATAGTATATCAAGAAATCGCTAAAGAGGTTTTTTGTTTGGCTTAAGGTGGAAATTTCAGAATTAACAGAAAAAAAATAAATTTGATTTTGATGTGGTACTCTCAAACATCAAAGAACTCATGTAGGAGGCTTTCTAACTCTTAATTAAAGATGGGGGATCTGTTGTCTTTCAACAAAGGAGTCCTAGGAGAACTAATGCATTGCCTTTTTCTGTGATATGCACATACAGAAGAACAAACAACTGCCTTCATTTTCTGTTCTTCCCCTGCAAACACACACACAGATGTGTGCGCATTTCAGTTGGCCTTGGTATCTGGTGTTCTAGCTGGGTGTAGATTTGCAGAGCAAGCCCTGAATGCATAATGTAAGAATGTGTAGAGATAGAAGAGCAGCAAGAATGAAGGACCAAATCCTAAAAAAAAAATGCCAAAGTTAGACTGATGCTATCTGAGACGTGCTGAGATAAAAGAAGCAGGAGTAATTAATGTACTGATTATACGGGATTAAGCTGGGTCATTTATCCAGGCCATCACACAACTCTAGTCAGCCAGATAGATGTCTGTGCTGATCATGGGGATCCTCCTGACTTCCTTCTGTAAGCTTGATAGTCCTTCTGCACGCTATAACACCATATCTGAATGTAAGTATCTGAAGGATCTGAAATACACTCTTACAGGTTTTAAAACTTAAAGCAGCCCCTGGATGTCCTGGGCACCCCTAGACTGAAGGAGGTCCTTGGTAGTGATGATAGCAAGTTTTATGAGGCAGTGGAAGGGGTAACTTCGGCATGGAGAGCTGTGCAAGCTTGCAGCTCCCGCAGGCTGAGCACAGGGGTCCGGGGGGGCCGAGAAGCGCTTGTGCCTTGGGAGCGCTGGCTGCAGCAGTGCCATGACCCAGCAGTGAGAGCCGGGGGCCATGCAGTGAATGGAGCCCTGTGCCTTTGCCGGGATGGGAATAATCTGCCCTTTCAGTGCAGCCCGACCTCTGGTTTCCCAGCAACTCAAAGCTGCATGGCAGAATATTTTGCAGCGTTCCTAATTTACACATATCAGATATTGGCTGGGATTGAAACCTGGCTAATTTCCCATTATGACTTTCTGACAAAAGGCTTGATACCTGAAGAAGAAGAGAGAGGACTCCTTAGGAGATAACTCTTTTAATTCGGATCTTTTCCTCGATGCAGGAATTGCACTGGAAAGTTGACTTCCTTGCAAAAGCAGCACATCTGTGTGTTATGTTGTCTCTTTATTCTGTAGGCTTCTCTGTTGGTCTGGTGAGAGAACAAACTTTGTGTAGGAGCGAAATGCATCAGAGAAAAAGAAAACCACTTGTGACTGCATTACTGAAAAAGGGTGCGATCAAGTGCTACTTCCTAATGTTGCTTGAGTCCAGTTTTTGATTTTCAACTAGAAAGTTGCTGGCCTTCGTGGACATGCAACAAGCACATACGCTCCACATCTAATTAAAAATAACTCAAACTTGTTTATTACTTTTAAACTTTATGGTTTTCAGAGGTGTGATTCCTGATTGTTGTAAGATTTTTCCTTTTTTTAAAGGTTGGAGTTGATGATGTGAAGGATTTTTTTGTTACTTGGTGCCAAATGCGTGAAGGGTTTGTAATGACTTAATCTAAGCTAGTCCACAGTGCTGCAGCCTGTGTCTTAGAAAGTCAGCCAAACTTCCCTTGCTGGACTGTCAAATACTTGCATAAGAAATGAACCTGCTCCATGCCAAGATGAAGCTTGTGTCTGGGAAGTGCAGTTTTGGATTACAGTGAGCACTGTGGGTCAGGTGCTGGGCGTCTCCTTCCTATCCTTGACACAAAGTCCGTGTTTGGGAATTCCCATATCAAAGGTTATAGAAGCCAGCACTGAGCTTTTTAAATAAATAAATTAGCATTTTTTCCAGAAACAGAGTGCTGAAAGGGGACCGCTGAGATCATTTAGTTGAACCAGCTGCATGGCAAACTGTAGGGAAAATAGCACCTGCTGGAAGAAGGAAGTCCGGCATTTTCTTGAAGGGTCTAGTGGTTTTAGAGGGTCCCACCATCAGGAGTAAGCAATTCCAGTTAACACATTTGAGGGGAGTGGGGAAAAGTCATGCCTTCTAGTTTAAATATGTCTTCTGTTGATTTTCATGCTCTTTATGTGTTTATCTGCTACACTTTAGAAACTGTTGTTGAAGGTAAACTTTTAGTTTAGCTACTTACAGATTATCATCAAGGCCTTGCAGGTTTCTTACTGATGAGCTTCTCAAGGCTCTTATTGAAGTCCCTTGCTGCTTTTCTTCAGTCTGATCTTTATTCTCACGACTCTTCTCTAAATGCTTTCCAGTTTAGCATCTTCCTTTATTGCACTTCAGATTTGGATGCAATATTTCAGTAGCAGTCACACAGCTGAGGAACACAGGATAGCCCACAAATCACTAAACTGACTTCTTAAATACCAGAGAATTTTTAGCATTCTCTTAAGAGCAATGCCCCAAAACAGAAGACTCAAGTCCTAAATGGCATTCAGGTATGCAGTCCTAAAGGAAGAGAGTGTGCCCAGATCAAGAGGAAGTGGCAGGTTGGTGTCCTGGGACTGAAACTCAGGTCAGTGTGATTTGGATTTACTGTTCATCTGCCGCTCTCCTTGTGCTTCATGAACTGGTGTCTTTGTCCTCCTGTGAGTGCAATGTTAGCTCCTTCCACCCACGTGTAGCCAGTAAGGTCTTGTGACTGAAATTGAGGTTATTCCCAGCCATTTCTACCTCTTTATTTCTACTTGCAATAGGGAAGAAGAGATGATATCCCTGTATCTTCTCCCTTTCTATGGAGCTGCAGCCTCCATAAGCCTCTGTAAGCCTCCAAAAGGCTTGCTTCGTTTTGTGTCACCCTGGGAAAGCAAGGAGAATTGCAACAGTGGTGACAAAAGTCATCTGCAGTACTATTTCAGGATGCTTAACACACTACCACTGCTGAAGTAATACTGTTAGCATTTTAGTGAGAACTAGCTATTTGGAGGGTTTCACAGACTAAAGTGTGAGATTACTTGTAGTAATGCTACAGTAGACATAAAAAAGTAGACAGGATTAGGTTCTTACAGTGATAGTAACAAGAAATGGTTTTACATCTATGTCAGGCTTCAGCCATGTAAGATGAAATTAATCTTAGTAACAGGTTCTCAAGTATTTTTGTCCTAATTTTCTACCCCCAATAAACCTTTGGATCTTTCAAGAATAAAAGCATGATACTAAACACCATTATCTGTGCCACGCAGGCAAGAAAAAAATCCCATTATAATAACCATCTTAAAATGGGATTTACTGCTTTTAGATACAGAAATGGACTTATGGCCAGCCTGCCGATAAACTGTCAAATTAAAAAAAAAAAAAAAAAAAAAAAAGTCGAAAAGTCTGCTGTAAACGACTAAAAGTATGGTGAAAAAAAATGAAAACACAACATGGCATGGGTGGAGTCCTGGTCTGTCTAAGTTATCTAGAGTCACTGCTGACCTGGAGGGTCAGGATTTCACCATGTGCAGTTGGTTTGTGTGCAGGCTCAGCAGACATGGAGCAGTGTATGTATGGCACAGGCATGTGGCATTGTTCTCTTGACCATTGTAATGAACAATGGTGATACTGGTGTTGGCTGTCCTGACACAGGGTTGGTAAGGGAGGACAGCTGTCCTTGCAATTAGTACCTCACAGTGTGTTTCTTCATGGTATGTCTGTAGCTATCAGGCAGCCTGATCGATCTGATTGATTCTCTTCAGGAGAGGCCTGCTGACCGATCACAATGTGGGGAGAATGAGGCCAGATCAGGGTTTAGTCTGCACGGGTTGGAGGTTTTAATTAGGAGGACCTCAGATGAAACGGCAATGGATTACTCACAGGTGGAGAAGGAGGGTCCATAAAAAGTTCCAGCTGGGGTCTCTGCTGTGAGTTGCACCTTCTGGTGCTGCCCTGGAGCCCTGCCAGAGCTGCTCCAAATCTTAAATCCCACTTTTTCCAAATGCTCTTAATTGTCTGTCTCACATGGATGGTTCTGCAGCCACTGTTTGGGGACAAATGGCTGTGAGACCTGCTGTGCATTTCAATGGACTCGCTAAATAATGTATTCAAGTAGCAAAGGCTCACTTCAGCAAAAAACTTAGCCTGAGCAGAGAAGGCTCTAAACATACTCAGATAATTTAGGCTTAAATACTGGAGATTTCTGTGCCTTTAACAATCTGTTCCTGTTCCATGAAGTTTTAATTAGTGTGTAAGAAATTATACACTGTCATTTTGAGGAGGTTGCATTCCTCTAGGTTTTTAAATCACCACTAGTGAGAGAAGTAGACAAATCCTGTCTTCAGATACCTTTAGAAAGGAAGGTTCACAAAGAGGCTGTTGTGTTTTCTCAGGGTAGCATTTAGTTCATGAGAAACACCCAAAAATAAAATTTATCTGAAATGCAAGACTACAGGGACACCGACTAGCAAACACATTTAAATAGCTCCAGGATTGTTAGTTTGACTGTTGTCGATGAAAGTAAAAAATCACAGCAAGCCAGTCAGAATCATTTCAGCATCCTTCCCCCAGTTATGAAGCTAGTTCGAATTCTTATCTTTGCTACAGACAAGCAAGACCTGAAATGTGACATCTTTGTCAATGGACCTAGCTCAGTAGTGTTCCTGACCCAGTTGAAATCGTTAAACTTCAGTGCAAAGGGTCAATGTGGAAATACCAACTGCTGCATAGCTCTTAAATGGCTGCTTTCTTTAAAATATCCTTGAGATGTCCTTACTTGTTAAGTAAGCTGAATGACAGGCAGAGGATAAATACAAAACCATTTTTACATTAATTTATTAAGTTTCCTCCTTTGACTGTTTTGGTACAATGGAAGAACTCTAAAATTACCATGTTCTTTCTATGCAATATTATTTTTAACACTGGCATCTCTAACCTGCTGCATGAGTGTGACAAAATTCTGAAGTTTGTCACTTACCTGAGCTGTTTAGGGTTGGGAGATAAATCATGCGGGTCAGATGCGGTATTTGGAATTGCGGAGAAGATCAGTTAATCGTGTAAACGCTTGCTGCTGGTAAATGTAGTGCTTTCATGTTCAGACCTGTAGAGATTATATAAATGAGACAGCATATCATTATTGAGTTAGCAGTGAAATCTGACCTGGCGTTTGCCAGAGATTTTTTTTGAGGCATAAGTGTTGATTTAATATATGTATGCTCTTTTTTTCTGTCAAGTTACCACCAGCAGTGTTAGTATTTTTTAAAGGATTTTTTTTTTTTTTTTTTGGGGGGGGGGTGGGGAGTGGGGGGAAGGGGGTTGTGTGGAAACCCAAGAGAATTTGGACATGCAAAAATGCAAAATACTGTTATTTTATGTTTATTCAAACAGTGCTTGACTTTCTGCTGCCATGAAGTGGAAATATGAAATAAACCTTTTAGCTGTGACATATTCTTTGTTTTTATCCTGCTGTACTCTCATGGTATTTGTCTGTGTAGACATATACATACTCTGGGATAATGAGGAAACATCTTCAAAAACAAAGCCAGCATCAAACTTGCTGCTTTTTTTGACTCAAATCTCTTCCAGCTACATTTCGTTGCATACTTGACAAGACCATAGAGGGTTTATTTTCTTAATCTTTCTCTGCATGGTCTTAGATATGTGGAATCGATGCTTTGCTTCTTTGGAGAGGACATGCAGATTTTCGTGCTCTTTCTGCTCTAAGTGTAGCAGTTCTGGGGTTGAAACCCTAGTGAAGGAGCAGACACTATCAGAGTTGGCAGTGCAAGGACTGAACAGTGGGTGGCTGGAGGAACAGGGGTAGAGAGGTAAGATGGTTTGTTCATGGTAGGACAGTGACCAATGTGGACGGCACTGCAGTTCAGGGCCCTTGAATGACAGCAAGAGTGCCCTAGACCCTGCCCATATCCTGTCTTTGCAATGTATTCTCCTATTGAGACTGCAGCCATTTCCTTTTCACTTCTTTCAGTTTGTTGGACTGAATCCTTGGCATGAGTAGAGGCTGCCAAGTAGTGTGCGTGGATAAGAATCACTGAGTGTCACGTGGTTTAATAAAGACAAACAGTGGGAATGCAGAGATTTTCCTATCAGTTCAGCTAGACTAGGTATTACAAGTTATTTTATTCACGTTTCAAATCTGTCTAGGAGAAAAGCCTGGCATTAGTTTTGACTCAAGGAGTTGCTGATGGAGATCAGTGGACCATGGGGAAACTGTTTCAGAAAGATCTGGTTTAGTAAGTCCCCTGTGCAAGCAAGGGTTATTTTATTTCTGGGGGGGGGAAAAAAAAAAAAAAAAAGATACCAGTGCACCTTGGGATGCAAAAACCCACTACAAGGCAGGGGAAGACTGACCTCTTTTTAATTCATGCTACTTTTTTCCAGAGTTAAATTGCCAAGACTTTGTTCTAGGAGTGAAGAAGAATAGATTTAAAGAACTATGACAGTGAGAAAAGTTACCATTTTTTAAACAAAAAGTTACTTTTTCATATCCTTGTGTCTGTTGTTCATCTTTTCCATCTCTGTACATATCATCCTACTCAAATTGTCACAGCACGATCTATAAGCAAGGCACTGGTATTTTTTTTTCCCTCCTCATCTCTCTGTGAAGTTCCTCCTGCGTAAATAAAATCTGTGAGACTGTATGTAATCTGTCATTATTGTGGCTGTGCTTTTCTGAGGCAGCTAGTAGTTCTGGGATGAAAAAAGATGTCTGACTGGTGAAAGTCAATTATCCTCATTGTCTGAATGGAGCAAATGATCTGCAGAACAACAACACAAAAGTTTTGTGTGTGTGGTATTTGCTTGGGGCCTCCATTATGGTGCTGTCCAGGGAAAAGGGATGTTGTTCTTCCCAACCTCAGTCAGACTGTAATCTAAGGAACGATTTTATAGTGAAAATTATGCGTAGGTGTTAGATGTCTATCCTAATGGCTTCTTTTAATTGTGATTTTAGGCAGAAGCTTTGCCCTTTAGGAGGCTCACAGCATATCAGAGCAATCATTTAGCAGTTTAAGGAGCCACAGTCTCGCCAGCACAGACTCCAGGTCACATTAAAGCCTTGGCATTAGTGCTGTCTGGCCCAAACTCAGGGGAAACTTTTGAATTCTGGAAATGATGCATTACAAGTTGTACTGTGAAAGAGTGCACTGAAAAAAAAAAAAAAGAAGAAAAAAAAAAAAAAGAAAAACCCCAAACACCTTTATCAAGTAGAATAGTCCTGACTTGTAGCTATCAAAGTGTAAGAAATTCCACGTAGATGTTGCTCAGTACCTGAATGTGGCTGTGACCCATGTGAGTCCATAGCCTTTGTCTGGCAATTTTGTGCATTGGAGGGGTTTTGGAGGGGTTTAGTGGTAAAAGTGAAATGTTTGTGTTCCTCCCATGGGCAGGGACACCTCCCACCAGACATGGCCTTGAATATTTCCAGGGATGGGACATCTGCAGCTTCTCTGGGCAACCTTTTGTAGTGCCTTACCACCTCTGAGTGAAGAATATCCTCCTAAATTCTTTCTAATATCCAATCTAAACATACCCTTTTTCAGTTCAAAACCATTAATTATTCCTTGCTGCTACGCTCCCTGACAAAGAGTCCCTCCCCAGCTGTCCTGCAGGCCCCCTTTAGGTACTGAAAGGCTACTGTAATGTCTCCCCAAAGATAGGTGAAATATCCTTTGCATGGATATTTTGTGCTGTTCTACACTTATCACTGCTGTGGCTGTTGAGTGTAGTTCAAGTGGAGGTGGTCATTGTTCTCCATCTTAGAAGTTGTCTGCAGTGGCATGTGTATAGTCCTTGTGCCCTGCTTCAGTAAATGCTTCTGCAATTGATTCGTAAGTGCGAGGAGCCCTGCTGACTGGAAGTTGTGCTTAAGGTTATCCCTGCCTGTAAGCATTTATGTGACTGAGGCTGAAACCCCCTGTGTCCACAATGGGAAACTACCCGATGTGAAATGTATCACCAAGTCATAAGGTGCTGAATGCTGAGATATGGTGCACAGGACTGCATTTCTTATTTCTTCTGGTTGTTTTCATAAGACATGGGAAACCATGGATGCATTTAATCGTTTTGGGTTTTGGCTCCCTCCCTGCCTGGCTGCAGCTCTCCTTGTTGCTCAGGTCTGAAGAGTTTCTGGGATGGCCCAGTTAAAAAACCCCCAGGTGATGGGAGCTCTGTGCCTTCTGGTTCTTCATATTGAGAAGGGTAGGATAGAGTCCATCAAATCTCTTACCACTGCCCCCAGGGTTACTCAGAGCAGCCAGATTTGTTACTGGTGTAATTCCAGTGATAAACCAGGGTAGGATTTGACCCTCCAATTTAACAGTCTCGTGTCTTGGAGTAATTAAAAATAGTTAGTAATGGAAAGTGAAGGAAATTCACTGATGTAAAAAAATTGCACTGGTCTTTGTGTTGCTTTGCTGATACCACATTAACATCTCTTGAAGTTTGTTGAGTTTTGGCTTAAAAATCCAAGCTTCTGAAGTTGGGTGACACTGACAATCTCAGCTGTTGGTGACAAAACAAGGCTGTTTCTAACTTCTGTAGTTGCAGGAAAAAAAAGTCTTGAAAATGTTTCTTCCCTTGTGAATCAAAACATGGATGGAAATGAAAAGGTTTTTTATTCTTAAAAAAAAAAAAAAAAAAAGTAATGAGTAATGATCATTCAAACCAGCCTTGTGGCTGACTTCTGACTTGTTAAGTGCCTGGGGCTGGTGTTAAAAGGATTAGGTAGTTGAGCAGCCAGCTGGCTCTGAGCAGGAGGCCCTCCTTCAGGGAGGGAGAGATGTCCATCTGTCCATCCACAGTGTCGCTGCCGGGCTTTACTGTATCCGCTCCCATTCTCACATCTGAACACGCTGTCCTGACCACAAGTCTGGCGGGGAATGCTGCACTTTAAGCCAACATGTGTAGGGGTAGAAGGACCTCATCATGGCCTACAACTTCCTCACGAGGGGGAGTGGAGGGGCAGGAGTCAATCTGTTCTCTTTAGTGACCAGTGATAGGACCTGAGGGAATGGTGTCAAGCTGTGACAGGGGAGGTTCAGGCTGGACATCAGGAAGAGGATCTTCACCGACGGGGTGGTTACGCACTCGAATGGGCTCCCCAGGGAAGCAGTCACTGCACCAAGCCTGTCAGAGTTTAGGAAGTGTTTGCACTGTGCACTTACATGTAGTCATGTGGTATAAACTTTTGGGTAGAGCTGTGCAGTGCCAGGAGTTGGACTCGATGATCCTTGTGGGTCCCTTCCAACTCGGGATATTCTATGGTTCTGTGACAGAACCCTGAACCCAACAGCAGCCACTGTGGTGCAGTGGATGCAGCTCCTGAGCCTCCCTGGGATGCCACGTGCCTGTCTCAGTGGGCAGCAGCAGCTGTTGGTGGCTGAATTTCTCCATAGTCCCCATCCACCTGCTGAGGCCAGATCAGGTCCTGCAGCCACTCAGCACTGATAACCCCAAGCAGGGCAGGGCTCACCACTGGGACCAGCCACTTGAAGGAAAAATAAATAAATAAATAAAGCAAAACACAAATTGTTTTCATTTTTAGTTTGGTGCTATTGACTGTGGGGGAGGAGTCAGGCTGTAGTATTTTTCCATATGAATTTCAGTCCCTGAATCAAATGAAGGGGTCAAAAAATTTTGGGGTGGGTGGAATGGTGAGGGCTGAGGAAGTGTTCGCCCTCGTGGCTCTGTGGCAGCTCTGTGCAGAAGGGCTGCTGCACATACAGAGAAGTCGCCTCTCGCTGCTCCAGAGAAGAAACTAATGAAAGGAAGAATTGTAATTTATTTTAGACATTCTGCCTTTTAAAGGAGGGGTTTAGAAGCTAACGTATCAATATTTTTTGAAGCTAGCAAATGAGTTATCATCACTAGCACAGAGTATTTTGTTTTATTCATTAACAGATGAAAAAAGTGTAGACAGCTGTTTTTAATTAACTTTTGAGTCTGTTCTTTCATGAAATTACTTCTGATAAGTTCAAATTTGGGGGAGTCATTTATTTGCCAAATTGAACAAGAAGCACGATTAAAGCAACTTTATAAATGACAGGAGAGTCCTCTGAGTTACGGTTGCTCGGGGCTTGGTCTTGCTCTCATTTCTGTCAGCTGAAGAACTTAGGCTGAGTGTGAGCTACTTCAGTTTTTATATAAACCAGTAAGTATAGCTATGAGATCCTGCCTTCCAAACTTTCACTTGCAAAATACCAAAGGCTGCACTCTAATTCTGCAAATGACTGCGGTAGGGTAAACTGGTGTGTTTAAGTGGACTTCCAGCTGGTGAATTAGAGAGTGTATTTACATGTGGTATTATTTCAGTGCCAGGACTGTCAGCATTTTGCTGGGTGGTGATTAGCACTGCCCTGTGTAGCTTTGTTTGGCATTGGCTGACACTGGCTTACCTCAAGACCTAGTAGAAGCACAGGTGACTTGGAGGCTTCAGAGATGAAACGGGAGGACTCCTAGGAGCAGAAACACAACTGACCAGTACTCACAGGTTTTCATGATGGGGTGGCTAGGTTTATATATTTTCTAAATGAAAAAAATGATTCTAAATGGCATGCAAACTAACAGAAACTTGGAGAAGTTTTTTTTTTTATATATTTATAGATGAAAACATCTCTGATGTTCAGAATAGAAACTCCTTGACATACAACGTTTAAGACTTGAGATGTTACTGTCAACGGTAGATGAAGTGTCACTACATTAAAAACTAAATCTTTTCTGGTTTTGTTTTGCTTTTTTTTCCTAAAACTATCACAGCACTATAATAGTGTATCTTCAATATTTGGAATTGTCTATAGGGACTGTAAGTTCAGTTGCTAAAGAAACAAAATAATTGAGCTTTGCACTGTCAGCTGGTCTATGGTTTTTACCGTCATTTTGTACTGCATTGTATTGGTTAGTTTCATATGAGAAATGGAAAGAGATGGCTGATTGGATTATAGGGATGTAAATGTTTTATCTATGGAAATTATATTATGAATTTACCCTTTTATTTTCAGATATATTTTCATATGTTCTGAGCCGTTACTGTGCTTAAGACATTGTGTAGCCAGTTTTTAGCCTTTGTACGTGTTACATTCATATATTTTTCCCTGCGTTTATTTCCCCTGACATCTCTAACTATTGCTATTAAAATCCTTATTTTGAACTTGCTTGTTTTAGATGCCAGACCAGTTTGATCAGACTGTGGTGCTTAACCAGCTGCGTTATTCTGGAATGCTGGAGACCGTCAGGATTCGGAGGGCTGGCTTCCCAGTCCGAAGGCCCTTTCAAGACTTTTATAAAAGGTAAACACAATGACTTGTGCACTTCAAATGTGAGTCATGATGGAGAATAAAGTGAGAATCTAATAATAGAAAATGTAAAAATAGAACTTTTCTCTTAAATAAAGTAATAAATACTTTTTGATTGCCAGGTATAAAGTCCTCATGAGAAACTTAACTCTGCCTGAAGATTTAAATGAGAAATGTGCTGTCCTACTTCGTCTGTATGACAACACAAGTACTGAATGGCAGCTTGGAAAAAATAAGGTAAAGTAATCTGACTGCTGCAGTGGCTTCTGCTTTTACAAAGTTGAGGGGATGGGATTTAGACTGCACAGCTACAGAGGTGTATTTGTAATGTTAATTACCTTTGGGCTTAGAGGAAGCTGAGCATGTCTGTTGATGCTCTTGAAACCCCTATAGTAACAACTCAGAGTTGTGCTAGGGAATTTGCTGTCTGAAGCAGTTAAACGGACTGCTGATTTCACTGATGGAGGAAGAGTCCACTTGGATTTTACACCAATGCTCAAGAGCATGAGCACTGGGGAGGATCAGGGCAGAAAACGTGGTTGCTGGACTTAGTCATTTGCAGAAGTACCCACCCTGTGAGGCAGTACTCTGTTCTGCAAGGCAGCTCTCTGTTCATTCCAGTAGATCCACCGGCCTGGCACCTGCTCAGTTGGGGAAATCACAAAGAGAAATTAATTGTAGCCAGCGTTGGTGTGGCAGAGTTGAGCTCTACATGCATTTGCCATCCCAGTCTAAGAGTGTTTTTCAGAGGTACATGAGACCTCAATATGTGCCCTTCCAGACAACCTGAACTTTGCACCATTTTTTTTCTTCCAAAAGAATTTCAAATGGTGTTTATTAAAAGAGTGGAATTTTACTTTGAGTAAAAAAACAGTGCAGGCACTTCTGCACGCTCATTTTGCAAGCTTGATCTTGGACAACAGCTATGTGCAGAACTTCCATCTGTCTTGCAAATTAGTACTCTTGGACTTAACAAATGATGTAAAAGTATTGCATGTTCAGGAGAAGGTTCCCCACTGCAAGATCTAAGATTTCCTAAATACTAAGATTGCATCGTGCAAATGACTACAGAGTAGATTACAAATCTCAGGCCATCACTGCCAAGGATCCTCCCTGCCAGGCCTCTGCAGATCGCGTGCTTTCTTTTTCTCTGAGTAACTCCTATCAGGTTTCCAAGGACTTCCATAGCTGAGAGAAAGGATACAGATCAATAAATAAAGTTAGCTGAATTATATATTACTCCTGCAGTTTTCCTGTCAATTGTTAAATGCAATTGTGAAAAAGTTTTCTCATTACCATGAGGTAGAAAAAACATTTTGCGAAATTCAAATGATTTCTGTGTGAAGTGCCATTTCTCCTCATACTCTTCTCCCCAGAACTGCATAGCTTTGAAGGGTTTCTTGTGTTCCTTTGCACACCGAAGGTGTCTCAGAGATGATATTGGAAAATTTGATTAAATCATTTTAAAGTTAAAACAGAAATGAGACATCAAATCTGAGCTATTCTGATTGCAACTGAAGTCATTTTTCATGCCATTTTTGTAGACCATGGCTTGCAAATAATACAGGGATGATGATCAGACACAGAGCTAGGTGTTGATTCCCCTTATTCTTTCACATGTAGTATACTAGTAGTTTTTATTCACAGACCCTGGACACAGCTTAACGTCTTAGCAAAATAACATTTATAAGAACCTCAAATTGTTTTCACCAATTGCTCAGCAGGAACCAGGGCTCTGTTGTAACCTCCCTTAGTGGGGCCTGGGATAATTGCCCCCAAGAGCTGCATGTGCATTTTTAAGAGTCTTCATAAATAGCTTATTGTAGAAGAGAACAAGGGGGCATTGGTTTCAGACTCAGTATAGTATGGGGCACTATGTTATTTAAAAGGAGTAGTAACAACATTGCAATGATTCAGCTCCAGTGTGAAATTTTCTTGTTTTTTACATCTCAAGCTGCAGTGCACCTGCTCAGGAAAATGCATTAGCCTGTGCATAATATGTGCTTAATGTCTATTTTGGTTCAGGAAGTAGCTGAATGCCTTTCTGAATTTGAATTTCAGTACATTTTTAAAGGCAGTGTGTGCAAAGCAAAGGAAAGATTGCCCACTGAGTAAAAGAAAAGGCTTTTTATGTCACAGCCTATTTAATATATGAGCAAAAACCTTATATATAAAGAGCTGCCCAGCGCAGCTCAGATAGTGGAACTTTGGGACTTTCTATGGGACTTGTTACATTCTTAGTGTTGGTTAATTTATGGCAAAATCTAACAGCATTCAAAACTCAGAACTGTGCTTTTCATCAGTATTTCTGCTGCTTTTGCATCAATGATGGGCTTTTGTCTCCCTAAACTACCTTTTTCCCACTTGAACACCCAAAAAGCTCATACTTTTATTTTTTTTTTCTTCCAAGAAAGAAGAAAAACATTTCAAGGAAGTAGTCCTGCTTTTAGCTCTCTTGTAGTAGCAGAGTCCATGCAATTTCCTTGTCGCCATGTTGATGTGTAGCTTGGCTCTGATCCTAAGTAACCAAAGTATCACTGAGCAAAGTATCCCAGCTACTCACGTCTTACCCCACAAAATGCCAGGCTGTTGCCACTATCGGTGATACCAGAAGATTTATCCTTCATCATGTAAAAGCTGACAAGACCTAGAAGAAGTACTGGCAGCAGTTAGCTCACCACTTGTTGAGTGTACAGTAAAGGGCAGACATCAAGGTGTATGGAAGAAGTAACCGCATGCCCAATGCCTCTGCTTTGCTGGAGAAGCAGTTCATTTCATTTAAGGCAAAATTAGCTGGATTAGCTAAATACATTTCAATGATGTATGTTAACACTGCCTCTAAGAGCCCATGCCATAGAGACAAACTTTCCTTCATCCTTTCTAGCCTCTGCTCACAGTTACCTGTGCATTAGCCCTGAGCAGTCCAGGTGAATGATTCGGGTTTCTCAGCCTTGCCAGAGAGAGGATGGCTTGTGGAATGGACAGGTGGTACCCTGTAGGAGAGCTTAGCAGAATTTCTTCCCAGATCTATGTGCACAGATAGTCTATCATCACACTTAACTGAGGAATCCATGCCTCCGTACACTTCCAGCTCCTGCCCGGGCTTTAGTTAGAGAAGAGGTGGTGTATCTGCTGGAGGAACTGCAGTGATCCTGTGCTGGGGATGGGCTGGTGTTTCCTGAGCTGCTTATGAAGCTCAGCTGAGAGCTTGGGGAGCTGTCTGTCTGCAGGATGCTGGATGGCTGTGATGGATATCTGGCCCCAGCGGATACCCATCGCAGCATGTCTCCACACGTAAAGGACAAGAACAGGCAGTTGAGTCAACCTGAATATGGAACCACACTCACTTCAGTGTACTTCTGCAGGTTTATACCGCTAACACTTGAAGGAATGAGGATTATAAGAGGTTATGGAAGCTCAATGTTACAGTAAAACAGCTGAATTTCTAGGGAAAGTATTTCTGCCCCACAAACAAACTGCTCTGGGTGGCCCTGCTAGAGCAGGGGCACTGGAGCTGGTGACCTCCAGGGATCCCTTCCTACCTCAGCCATTCTGTGGTACTGCAAAATCAAGAAGTTCACACTAAGTCGTACAACTTTTTGCCCATGTTACTCTTTGGTGGGAAAGCCCATCAATGAATCCAGTACTTAGATTGTTTTTGGAAAATCCCTGCTCCTAATTAAAATGCCTGTTACGGTGCTCAGGCCTTTCCTACTGAAATCCATAGTCAGAGAATCATCTGCAGGTATTTTAAGAGAAATATGTTTTGTTTTGTTTTTCTTTTTCTTTTATTTTCTGTTAAGGAAATGTATTGTTTGACTCCAAATACAAAGCTCAGGCCTGCTGCTCAGAATAATGCTGGCAGCACCCTGGCTGTCCTCTAAATGTGAAATTATCAGCAAGTTAAGCCAGAAGTTTTCTTTTGTAGGTTTTTCTCCGTGAGTCCTTGGAACACAAGTTAGAGAAACAAAGAGAGGTGGAAGTCACCAAGGCAGCGATGATTATCCGAGCACACATCTTGGGTTACACAGCCCGGTAAGTGACTTGATGAGAATATCAATAATTGAACCTTGGTATGAATGGGGGAGGAAGTAGATAAATAAATACCTTGGGTACAATTCTTAACCTTTTACAGAGACCTGGCATCCAAATCCTGTAAGTGGCTTTTGAAAACATCATCTGGTATCTTTACCAGACCCATGAATAAAACAAAAAGGTGTTTGAGTCATCTTGATGTAATGAATAGGACAGAATGGAAGGTTGGAGGTCAGCCATCCATGTAATGGCATTGTGGTATGAGATACATAGTAGGAAATCTAGCAGGATGGTACCTAATGGGGCTGCCCCAAATTAAATTACCAGATGAGATGCAGATTTATCTTTGCTTTTTCATGTTGAGAAAAGAGAGGGCAAATAAAACTAGTCAGTTTGGTTCTTAAAGAACCATGACATTAGGTAACTGATTAATGTTTCATTTGTTTACTTGGCGTCCTGCATTATGTATTAGTTGGAGTTCCTGATCCCATCTGTTTATTCCTCTGCTTTTTCTACAAATCAGTTGAGGATAGTTTAAGAAACCTTGTTTACATAATGTGGTATTTTCTCCTCATGTGTAGAATTAATCCTGCCCTTATATTCTGACCAGTATGTTACTCAAAAAATGTATTCCATTTTTAATGGCAGAGCTTCCTGTGCATTATCTTTCTTTTCGGAGATGTTGGATGGATACTTATGTGTCTTCTTTCTCCACATGTGTGCACATATGCAAGCCGAACTTGGTAGCATCTTCTTCTCAAGGGAACAAGAACATCCAAGATTGATACTGTGTGTTTTCTTAATGAAAACACAGCTCTGTCATGGTAATAAGAGAATCTCTTTCCTCTCATGGGGAAGAGAATGTAAACAAGAATGGGGAAACCATCACAGAGCTAGACATAATAAATTGCTTCACTATTGTGGCTTACTATTGCAGGTCACTATGGCAGGACTTCTCATGACTGCTCATTAGTCCCTTGTTTCCTTAGAAACGTGCTTTATTTTGTGACCCCCCCCCCCTTTTTTTTCCTCTCTCCAGAAAGCGGTATAGAAAAGTTCTTTACTATGTGGTTGTGATACAGAAGAACTACAGAGCATTCTGTAGTAGGAAAAAGTTCCTTTGCCTGAAGAAAGCAGCCATAGTCCTTCAGAAGCAGCGGCGAGGCCAGCTTGCTAGACGTGTTTACAAGGAAAGACTAGAGGAGAAGCGGAGACAAGAGGAAGAAAGGAGAAAAGAGGAAGAAGAAAGGTGCAGTATGCTCTCTTGCATCACACCCTGTGCCATGTTAGATTTTGTTCTCTCTGTGCCACATTAGATTTTGCTTTGAAAAGCCTTTTTTGGGATGGGAGGTAAATTCAAGTGATTTTGTAAGTCTTGGCTTCTTTTCCTAGAAGATGCACGTAGCTATCATGGTAGTTACATATGCACAAACGTATCCTCGGTGACCTTATTTTTGGCTCTCTCTTGCATCTGGCAGATGATTTGAAAATTGAGCTATTGCCCTAGCAAAGGCATTTGATGAGCTTATGTAGAGCTTGATTTGTTAACTTCTTTTCTTCCCCCACTTTTAGGGAAAGACAAAGGCAAGAAGCAGAGCGTCTTGCCCAGCAGGTAAATGATATTCCTAATGCCTTTAGCCATCCTGTTTATTTGAATATCTCAACCCAACCATTAAAAAAAATAAAAGGCATCTGTGGCATTTAAACTAAACTTATTACAGGATTTGGCAGATAAAGCTAAAGGAAACTTGATACAGTTGTTTGCATGGAAATTTCTTTCACCTCATGCTTCATTTAATTTTTGGCAAAGACTAGATTTTCTGCATGTACTTGAGCTTTTAAGTATCTCTGAGTAAATATAATCATGATTTAATTTCTCATTTTCTTTCATTTTCTTTCTGATGTAGGGACAAAGGTCCTTCTAAAGGAACAGCATGGTGGGAGTATAGTATTTTAGAACAACAGCAACAACATCTAGTGTTGGGGGGGTACTATTTTATTTTATTTTATTTTGAACGCAGGCTGAAGAGGAGAGAAAGAAGCAGGAACTGGCTGCCATTCAGAAAGCCCAGAAGGAGGCAGAGCTGAAGAAAGAGGTGGAGAGGCAGAAAGAAAGCAGGCAGGTGGAAGAAATCTTGCGTCTGGAAAGAGAAATTGAAGACCTGCAGCGCGTGAAGAAGCAGCAGGAGCTGTCTTTGACAGAGGCTTCATTACAGAGGCTGCAGCAGCTCCGAGATGAGGAACTCAGGCGGCTCGAGGACGAAGCTTGTCGAGCAGCCCAGGAGTTCCTAGAATCTCTGAACTTTGCTGAGATAGACGAATGTGTCCGAAACATTGAGAGGTCACTCTCTGTGGGTGGTGGGTATCCTGCTGAGCTCACTGAACAGACTGGAAATGCCTGCAGTGAAAAGCCCAATTTTAACTTCAGCCAGCCATATCCCGAGGAGGAGGTAGATGAGGGCTTTGAAGCTGATGATGATGCATTTAAGGATTCACCCAATCCAAGTGAGCACGGCCATTCTGATCAAAGGACCAGTGGCATCAGAACAAGTGATGATTCCTCAGAAGAGGATCCGTATATGAATGATACTGTGGTGCCGACAATTCCTGCTGCTAGCAACACCATGCTTATACCTCCAGCCCATGACACAGTCAGTCTCCACAACTCTTCCAGTGGTGAGTCTACATACTGCATGCCCGAAAACGTATCCTGTAGACCCCCAGACTCTGTGGAACTTATTTCTCCCGATGGAGACTATGATTATGACCAAGATGATTACGAGGATGGTGCTATTACTTCTGGTAGCAGCGTGACCTTCTCTAATTCGCACAGTAGCCAGTGGTCACCAGACTACCGATGCTCAGTGGGGACATACAACAGCTCTGGAGCGTACAGATTCAGTTCTGAAGGAGCTCAGTCTTCTGTAAGTATCGATCTTTGTGTTATCTAATAATTGATTTACGATTTCTGATATTTTTTCCATTGTACAGCTGTACAGTCACTGTAGCTGTTCGTATGTCTGTATCGTATAGTTTGACTTACTTACACTGCGTATGGACATAGTTTTCTGTTGCAATCTCAGTGCCACTGGGGTGAGCACATTAGAGTCAGAGGCAGCTCCAGCCATGATTGCAGTCCTAGGTTATGCAAGGATATGGTTCTGTCTGTTTTAATGCAGAACTGCGCACTATTTTGTGAGGAGCTCGGTGCACGGGCATGGATGCAATTCATAAGCAAAATACCTGTGTGCATGCACATTTGGCATGGGGTAGTGTGGTGGGTAATTGATTTCAGAAAATACAGGTTCAGTTATGCATGCAAGTTGGAACAGTGTGAATAAACTGCTTGCAGAAATCCCCGATATGCCAGGTGTATTTGAAATTACTTTCAGAGTAAATTTCATATGATGGCAAATGGTAGAATTACTAAGGCTGACGCTGACATTGAAGAGCTCTTTTTCTGTGCTGTTTACTGAATTTACTGTAGTGTTTACTCTTCCAAAATATATTTTTGGAAGAATATGATTTCGTCCACCACTCACAGAATGCTTCTGTGAAACTGTGTGACTGGGAAAGTGAAAAAGTATTTCGGCAACAATACTGACTTATTTAGAAGGAAAATGTTAGCACTAAAATATCTATGGCAGCGGAGGTAATGAAAGCCAAAGAACGTGATCAGCATGGCCATTGGGATAAGCCAACAGTTCTTACCCAAGAGGAAAATGCTTTTAACTGCCTATTTGTCTATCTACACTGAAGACTCCTTCCTGTTGCGTGGCTGTGGGTGGGTGTCAGATATGGAACAGAAGTTCTGATGACTGGGCATGGAGGAAAGCCATCACCACAGCTTGTGGAATAGGTTCTTTTTCAGGGCTTCTCTAAGCAGTTACCCACAACACTTTGGTGATGGAGGGGGATTGAAGACAACAGCACGCCCTCATCATGCTCTTGCAAAGGGACAACTTCCCTGAGCACCTACAAAGCAGTTCTGTAAATTTGTTATGTGAAATTAGGGCTACTGTGTATTCACATAGGACAAGCTGCAGCTTACTACTGTGTACTCCCCCTTGTGAGCTGGACAAGAAGCACCAAGGAATCATGTCTTTTCAGTACATCATAAAACGTTTTAGTTGAAGAATTCTAAAGCTATTCTCTCTAAACTCTTTCCTGAGAGATTATTCCGCCTTCATTCCTTTTTCTTTCCTAGTTTGAAGACAGTGAAGAAGATTTTGACTCCAGGTTTGATACAGATGATGAACTTTCCTACCGAAGGGATTCAGTCTACAGCTGTGTCAGCCTGCCCTACTTTCACAGCTTTCTGTACATGAAAGGTACTGCATGAATCAGATATTGCTAAATGTACAAGCTAAACAGAAACATTTACTAAATCTTGCGCTCCAGTTCTTGTGGGGGTTAAGCTATTTTCAAAATCTTCAAAGATCAATGCAAAAGTTTGGAGAGAGCTGCTCTCAATTTAAGTTACTTGCAGTGGTTTACATCTGGCAGTGTTTTTCCCCTCTGCAAAGAAACATTAAAAATTTTAGGCTGCCTCTGTTTCATTTTACATATTTGCCAGCTCATAACAATGGAATATCCAATATAGGCTTAACAAAATAACTCACAAAGTCCAATTGTACCAAATTTTGAAGAAAGCCACTTCCTTCTCCCAAAACCTTATAACAGACAGCATTCTATATTGCAGACCAGTTTTACTGACCTCAGTCAACTTTCATTTGGGATCTAAAAGACTGAAAGGAAGGGTATGCATAGCAAAGGGGCATGAGAGACTGAAAGAATATACACAGCAGTTCTCTGGTTAAGATTCTTGGGTTTACCTTCTAATGATTGACACTAAATTATAATCTAGAATTCTTCTATCATAACAATCACTATAAATGTCTTGCAATAAGAACAGGGATGAACAGGCACATGAGTACATTTGCATGAAAAATAATGTATGCAGTCACCATTAGCATGGATTTTTACCCTCTGACATAGTTAGCAAGAAGAAATGATGGGAGAAGATTGGTTTGGTTGAGGTTTTAGTACCTACATAACAATAGTTCAAGCTGTATTGTCTACCGTAGCAAAACTCTTGTGAAGTTTACACAGTATAGCTACGCTTTGGTATGACTGAGCTCACACTGGTATGCACATAAAGCACACTTTAAATATGCTTTTTCAAGCTTTTATAGTTTTGAGATGAACATTGTTACCTCCTAATAGCCAAAAGAATTGAAGAAAACTGGAGGGAGGAAAGGGTTTAACACTTATTAAACTTCCTTAGGTTATCATCAAAATGCACTGAAAACAGTGTTGGAGATCTGTTTCTCACATACAATAAGACCTCAAAATAATTCATTTTAAATAATTGTTGTATATGTGTATAGCAAATATATAGTATGTGCTTACATACATTATATTGGTTTTGTTTACATTTATTTATTTATTATAATTTATAGTTCCAGGGTCTTTAGGTTGCCAACCGTATGGTGGCCTTAAGGATATGTAAAAATGAGGTCTTTGGTTTCATGGCTTACAGCAGAGACTCAGTTGTACTGCACATTGTTGGTCAGCATTTTCCAGCATTGGTTTGGTCACAGCTTCTGATTTATAATATAATGGTGTGTCTTAACTACCTATAAACCTACATCTGTCTCTTTTGCCAGGTGGCTTAATAAACACATGGAAGCGACGCTGGTGTGTCCTCAAAGATGAGACCTTCCTGTGGTTTCGTTCCAAGCAGGAAGCGCTTAAGCAGGGATGGCTTCATAAAAAGGGGGGTGGATCATCCACGCTTTCCAGAAGGAACTGGAAGAAACGATGGTTTGTTCTCAGGCAGTCCAGGTTGATGTACTTTGAAAATGACAGTGAAGAAAAGCTGAAGGGTTCCATTGATGTCCGAACAGCCAAGTAGGTTTACGTGTGTTCATATGCTAGCTGTAGTTCCTCCTAAATACTTGTTGGGACTTAATCTAGGAAAATACTGAGTGCTCTGCCCTCAACTTGTACAAATGCAAGCACGAGCGTGTGTTTGATGATCTTGAAAGCAAGTATTGTCCTCACTTGGCTCTCTCTTAAGTCTGATCCAGAGCAAAGCTAGAGCCAAATACTTCAGAAAGCTGCTGCTATGATGAACCCATCTATGCTTTCTCCCAGACTGGAGGCCCTACTTAGTCTGTAATGATTCCCAAGGAAATTCAGGGCATGTTGCCAAGTCTGTTGCCGCAAGCAAACACAGAAAGGAGAGGGTGGAATTAATAGGTGATGAATATAATTAAGTTAGCATGGGTCAAAACTGTATCGTTGGTGTACATTTATGTTTGTTTTTACGTGTTTGAAATAATTATGGTAGTTCCACAAAAAAAAAAGTCTTAAAATGGATATATTCATTTCAAAACTCTACAATTACTAAACCCAACTTAACAATTTGTCTTGCTAACAGAAATTCCTTATGCCTTAAAATTCTATGTTTTATAAAGCATGCATCAAAAAAAGTTTTCTAAGGGATAGCATTTTTCATTTTAAACAGTCAACGTGTTTTTTGAGCATAGATTAGCTAATTTAAAAATTACAGTTTACTAATATTGGTAGTCTTATTTCTGTGTAAATGTACCTAAGCTTTACTCCAAGGTAAAGAAAAACAGCTGTAACACTTGATTTCACTGAGAATCTTGTAAACTGCAATTGTCCGTTTTGTTTTGTTCATTTAACAGAGTACCTGAACTAAACTAAAAGCTTAGTTTAAGCTTTTCTTTGGAAGCCTTGGTTGAGCTTTGGATTCAGGCAGGACAAAGCAAATAGTTTTGGTGAGCATCCTGACATGCTCTTGTAAAACCAATGGGCTGCTGGCTGTCAAGTAAAACTCCATGTAGACTAAATTTCCTATCACAATTTTTATGTTGAAACTGAATTCAACTCTGTCTTGTGTGCCGTAGCATTTATTTAGTTCTTTTTCTAATACATTTAAACCTTCTTTTTGTTGTCACTGTGTTGTTTCATTGACTGATCCCTGAAGAAGTTCTTTGCTGAACATACCTTTAAAATTGTCAGGTAAAGGTTGCTGAACCTAAGCTGAACTGTAGGTCAAATCTTCCTTCCTCCCAGTAACATTGTCCAAATGAAAGAAAACAATACAGAAGGATAGCATTCTATTTTTACAG
Source organism: Netta rufina (assembly GCF_964035555.1). Lineage (NCBI taxonomy): Eukaryota > Metazoa > Chordata > Aves > Anseriformes > Anatidae > Netta > Netta rufina. The sequence continues at coordinate 71,048,773 of NC_140124.1, read as the reverse complement.
CAGATAAACAAATTGTCGAGGCTGATAAGGAGAGACCGCATGTTGTGTGTAGGAGAGAGATTTATGAGAACTGTAGAGCTGATAAGGAAGCATAGATCATTAAGAAGGAAATAATAAGCTTCAGACAAATACAGTAAAACAGTGAAAAGGAAATAAAGTTGATTTATTTCTTAAGCTTCAGGAATGTCTTGATCTTCCACCAAAAACTTCCAAAAGTTAATACATTATTTCAGTTACCCCTTAAAAATCTTGTGCTTTGTGGTCCATGATTTTTTGGTGTATCAGTACTTAGGTATCCAAACTGCAAATTAGAAAGATGTAATTTTTCAGAAGATGAGCGATCATCTTTTTTGGGAAGTTACATTTTTTTAATCGTCTTCATACTGACTTACAGCTACACAGAATCACTAATAAAGGTTTGGTTTGGTTTTATTTTTATTCTTCAAGGGCTTTCCTTTTACCACTCCAAAATCTATTGGTATGCAATCAGTTCAGAAATGTTTCCATTTCTAAATTCAGTTGTCCTTTCCTCTCTCAGGGTTTGATAATGCTTTTCCTTTAGTTCGTGGTAAAACATTTGAGTAGTCAACTTTGTATAGTGACATTCATAAAGTAGCATGGATGTACTGTATAGTCTAGGTAGAAAACATGGCAACTATCATTTGGTGTATTAGTACTGTCTGAGATAAAACACTAGTCAGGTTCAACAATGCTGATTGCTGTTACTCTGAATGTCAGTAGTTTGTGATCCTCTCAGGAGAATAGCCATTTTCAAAATACAGTGACAATCTAATGCTCAGTCTTGGCATTTTCTTCTTTTCAGAGAGATTGTTGATAATACAGGCAAAGAAAACGGTATTGATCTAATAATGGGTGATAGGACCTACCACTTGATCGCTGAATCTCCTGAGGATGCAAGGTATGAAAATCATGAGGCTTTTTTTTTTTCTTTTTAACCTCCCTGCCATTCTGACTTGTGTATATCATTTATTTATTTACCCACTATCACCAAATAGTCAGGCTGTGTTAAACATGTTGCATTTAGCACTTTTTCCGAAGGCCTGCCGATGTAATTGGCTCTTGATGCTTTTCTTTTGCATAACCCTGCTGCATTTAGCTGCACAGAATAGATCAGTAAGATCCCTCCCACCTTTTGAATATAAAGTACTGTTTAGGGTTGGGATCTTTTTGCCTAAGCAGAGCCTAATTCTTTTCAAGTTGCAATGGGATCATTGGATTTTAGAGTGAATGCGTGTTCATGAACAAGAGGAACATGCAACAGTGTTGGCCTTACTACTGATTTAAAATAAGGTCTTAACATTTTTTGCTGAAGGATCCATATCAGGCTGTAGGAGCATGCTGGTAGGTAAACAGCAAGCTTAACTTGTCAGATCAGGTGTAGTGTATCTTTAAAAAAAATGATAATAAATAATAAAATAAACCCCACACTACCGTTTGTGTGAGATAATAATATGCTTGCCTCTAAAAATCAAGCATTTAAATAAAGCAAGCTTAGTAATCAAATATTACTACCCATTGCATTGCTGCCCCAAGGCCAGAGCACAGGATGCTTATGTCAACATTACTTGAGCTAGCCTTGCTCTGAAGCCTTGAAAGTTGCTTTGTTTTTTGTTTGTTTGTTTGTTTTGAATTTATAATACTTTCCTGTATCACATGACCCTGAATATAAATTCAGCAATGCTTACAATGCAGTCATTGATTCATTTTTAGGCATCCTTAAAACTACACTTATGTATAAATTTTTCAGCAATCATTGTTAAGATTCTTGTTTGATGTAATTTTTAAAATGAAGGCTTAGCTAAAGCCTTTTCTATTAGACTTGTGTACATGCCCTGATAAAGGTTCCACAGGGATCAATAATGAATTGCCAGCATAAAAATTTGTCTGTTGCCAGGCATCTTTTTAAATTTTTTTCTTTAACATAGAAGAGGAGGCACTACACACCATTGTTGTATATAGTATACATAACATACCATCCAGCTTATTTTTTTTTTCCAATATGTTTCAAGTTTGCTTTTTTCACATTCATCTTAGAAAACCTTAATGAGGGACATGTGCAAGGATTTCTGGATTGGCTTCAGTCAAAGCCTTGTTAATGTTTGGCATTGCTAAAAGAGAAGTACAAAATCATTGTACTATGTTGGTTCTGGCTATTGAAAAATTATTTTGCACATGAGCTAGACAATCAACTGAGGTTGCTTTTTGTTCAAATGAAGGGGAGGGTGGGGAGAGAAACCTGAGCCCCCCCCCCTTAAAAAAAAAAAAAAAAAAGGAATTACTATTTTTGCTCATGAAAGTGTGTTTGAGGACTCCGCTGAAAACCAAGGGACGTCCCAAGAGGGAGAAAACAAAAGGAAAGTAAAATCTGCCCTTGTCATTTTTGCAAAGTGAATGATGGATTTCTTTTTCATTGTTTACACCAAGATTGCATGGTGAAATTAGGAAACTTTTGGATTGTTCTTTAGTCCAGTAACAAATTATTACTAACTGTGCATACAGTGCTATGAAGTCTTTTTTGTCTTTAAATAAAAGGTTAACATTTAAATACATTTGCAATTCCTAAGCCTCGAAAAAAAGCAGAATTTGTGGGAATCTTCAGGTAGGTAAGTTTTAGGTTTCTTCAGATGATGGTTCATTCTCTCTGGGCAACCCTCATTTCAGGGGGTTTCAGTGACCAGTTATGGAGACAGCACTCCAGTTTCATAGACATAAATACTTTGAATATAATTGTAGAAAAAATAGCTTTAAATTTAAAGCCATTAATCCTGCATTTGTTTTGTCAACCTGGTGGTGACTGAGAACCCTCTGCAGAGAAGTGAGGACTCAGTTTTAAAGGCTGGGTTTTTGAGCCCTTTGAAAACTCAGCCCCAGGTAGTTTTCATTAGAATGGCAAATTCGTATCTCAAAGAATGGCATTCAGGAACCTGCCGAACAGGCCAAGCTCTGCCCTCAAATTTCTTTCAGAGGAATTGCTTAGAGTAGTTGAGCTTTATCATATACAAATGCCAGGAGGGTAGAGATTTCCCAGAAGCAGAAGGTGTGGTTGGAATTAAATCCTTTTGCAATTGCTGCTCAGCACTGGGGCAGGAGTACTGGAAACCTCTCTGCCAGTTTCTCTACTGTGGAAATACAAGGCTACTGGAGTGGTGTGAATTGGCTCTGGTTCAACATCCCTAGTCTGTCCAGCAGCTGGATTTTCCAGTGCTCCACAGGGAACAGAAAATGTAGAGGTAGTTGCTTGAGGGTTTTATTCTTTTCCCCCCTCTCAATTGTGTTTCTACAGAGGACTTATGTCCTCTCGGCCTTTGGAGAAGTATCATTGAAACTATTACTGGTCATGTTATCAGTGTAGCAAAATTTATTATCTGAAGGTTGGATTTCCCAATAAAGGCTTTGTATATAGATAGTAACCTATTTTTTTTTCCCAGATGAAATGTGTGGAATGTGTTACAAATACTTTCTAAACACTCAGATGTTTCAGTGTGCTTATTGCCAGTTTTTTTAGAGGTGCCACTTTTTATACATGGTATTTGTCTTCAGGAAGAAGGGTATGACATGAACTTGGATGGGAGACCTGGAGGGGCTTGTTTGTATCCTGTATTACTTGAACTGACATAAAGCTTTGCTGCATTTATGCATGTTGACAAAAGGAATCTTAAGCAATTTCAAAAACCAGCAGAACCTGCTAGATCTCTGCAGAACAAAGGTGACAAAAGGCTTGTGCACAAGCAACATTTTACTTACACTGCTGCCTTTCTCTCCACAGCCAGTGGTTTAGTGTTCTGAGTCAAGTCCATGCGTCCACAGAGCAAGAGATCCGAGAGATGCATGATGAGCAGGCAAATCCACAAAATGCTGTGGTAAGTCAAAATCTGAAGAATTTTTCAAAGCAAAGATTTTTAGAAAAAAAGGGACACTATGGTGGCTGCAGCTTCTGACAGTGATAGCTGTGACACTGGCTAGAGGCTCCAGGTCCTAGGCCCTGTACCTGTACAAGAGTGGCTTCTGTACAAGGCTGGCTTCTCTCCCCATCCCCATCATTTGCCTCAGTGAAAAGCGAGCACTGTTGGTTTTTTTTCTTTGTTTGGTCCAGTTCCCTGCCACGCCACAGTGTACATCTGAGTTCGAAGCTTTGCAATGATACAGTTAATGAGTAAATTAAAAGCACAAGTAGAAAATTTGAGATTTTCCTTGTCCTGCATTTGTCATTCTTTACAGCTTTCACTGGGAATAATGTGATAAATTTGGAACCTACAATCAGGCAAAGGGAAACACAAACTTCAAATGTTTGCCCTCAGAGAATGCCATTTATAGTGGGGTGGCACTTTTAAGACAAAACTTAAACAGGTTTGGGAGCATAGAAAAATTAGAGCAGCTTCTGAGCTGTCTCCAACTTAACTAGAGATAAACTTTTACTGAATATGTTTATCTGAGTCTCTTAGTTTTTCCTCTCCTTATAATGGTTAGGAGAAACCACTGCCCAAATCTGCGGTTCATTTTGCTTGATCAAAGCTGCAGCTTCTATCACCTGTCTCTGAGTAAAGCACTGTGAGTAATGTAATAGTAAATGTCTTCCTCCTTTTCTGCTTGGACATTTGTTTATAGGGTACACTCGATGTAGGACTAATTGATTCTGTCTGTGCTGCTGACAATCCAGATAGGTAAGTCAGAACCATGACTGGTGACTTTCTTTTTCTCATTTCTCTAGTCAAAATGAGATGCTTCTTATTTTAGTCCCCATATTCTGCTGGCCATCCAGGCATTATTTTTGTCTCCCTTTTCATAATATCAAACGCCACATTGAAAGAGGGAAGGTAAGTAGAGTGATGTTTTATGTGAGGACTTCACTAACTTCCCTGACATTACTCCATATGTGAACCATTCAGCTGTTTTACTAATATGGTGATCCAAAAGCAGAAGATTAAATGTTTCTTTCACTTACACAAGTAATACTCCTGAAAAAGAGAAGCCTATTTTTGAGTCCCTTAGCAATACGGTAGAGAGAAAAAATCTTCTTAATATTTTGCTATTCATCTTCTCTTGCAAGAATGTTGTATTCTAGATGGATGATACTTATTTCCTAAAATAAAAATATCTTTTATAACAAACAAAATAGTGCAGCATTTTAAAAATAAACAGAAAACAGTCAGGGTATTCTTAGCTCTTGAACTAGCAACAGCGTACTGAGGGATAAAAAATTATCTGAGTTCAGACTATGGCTCTGGCTTTGAGGTGTTATTCATACTGGAACAGTTCATTACAGGCTCCTCATTGCAAATGTGTGAAACATCTGGGTTTAAGTTACTGGTTTCTCCTTGGCCTACCACAATCCTGATACTGCAAGTAGCTGTGATTGTAAGCTCAGGTTTTCTAAATAATACAAGACAGATGTCCAAAGCTTTCAGAATGTTAGAGAGGCATTTCTCCTGTAAGCATTTTTTTTCACACAGATTTTTTTCTTGTATTTTTTTTTTTTTTTTTTTTAGTTCTCTGAGTCTAGGAATGCAAATCAGGGATGGAAGGGTTTTCAGTTAGGAAATTAATTTGACCGATGTAGGTGATAGAATAATTTTATCTTGACACATATGAAACCATTATTGCAACCTTAAAAGAGAGGAGCTAAGCAGAGAGCCCCTTAAATTTGTATTCAGAAGGAATCCCAAGAATGGAGTTTCTTCTGTTTCCCTAAACTGGGGAGAAGGGGAGCCTGTAAAGTTGGCTACTGTTGGTCAGAACCTCTTGTTTGATAGCTTGCTTTACTGTAGTTTATACCTTAGCTCTGTCCTTTTCATGTTACTTGACTTACTGTAACCTCCCTTCACCAAGTATTATATATTTATCTCCTAATCATTTTTATTACTTTTTCTTTATTCTGACTTCTATCAAGCTTTAAACAACACACACACACATCGGACATATTGGGTCATATTTGGGTGAACTATTGCCATAAACAATTTTAATTGGTTCTAAATTCTACCCAATTACCTTCTTGCTAGAACCATATAACGAAAGCCTATGCCCTTCTTATGCATGGGGTAGCCCAGACTGCATCATTCCCTTTTTCTACACCTGATACAGGTCTTAGCAAGTGGGTGGACATGGTCCTGGGCAACCTCCTCTAGGTGTCCCTGCTTGAGAAGCAGGGTTGGACCAGGTGGTCTACAGAGGTCCCTTCCAACCTCAACCAGTCTGTGATTCTGTGTTACAATATGAAAAGAATTAATGGTAAAGGGTTGAAACAAGTGTTTATAGGCTGAAAAACCTACACCTCTAATCCAGAGAGCCATCAGAACAGTTCACTCAGGCTAGTTCTTTATGCTTCAGTGAATCCTGGTGTAGGATTGGATAAAAGCCAGAGTGTCATTATAAATGGATTGTACTGTCTGCAAATTGGGATGCACTGCATTAAAAATAAAAGAATGTGTTCACATGCTGCTTCACTACAGACCATTGTAAATTGTTGATTTTAGCTAATGTAACTACCGAAGCAGACACGCTAAATAGATCCAACCCTGAAATAAAATTGTGATTAAGATTGAAAGCTGATTAAAGATTTGATTTTTTTTCTCATGATAGATTTATTTTGAGAATAGGACAAGTTGCAATTTAAATTGAACCCTTCCACTATTCAGAGCCTGACCATTTCAGTGTGAATCCAACACAGTCGTGTCTTTTAAAATGCCTAATACTTTTTAGATCTAGTGGTGTTGAAATAAATGCTGTAGAGGTGGACAATATTTATCTGAATACAAAAATGCAAACAATGGAGGGTGTTTATGCTTACGGTGAATGACTTAAGCAGCATGTTGACTGTAAAGGCTTTTTCGATCTTTATTTTCATAGACCCAATTCCTTTGTGATCATCACTGCTAATCGTGTTCTTCACTGTAATGCTGACACTCCTGAAGAGATGCATCACTGGATAACCCTGCTTCAGAGGTCAAAGGGGGACACTAGAGTGGAAGGACAAGAATTCATTGTGAGGGGTAAGAACCAAGTCGAATAAAGTAAACAATATCCATTAACCTCAAAAGAGATGGTACCCCAATACAATCTGTGTAATATGCTAGCATAGTATGGCAGTGTTGGAGCCTCATCTTTGTACAGTATAACTAACTCACAAATGAAAACAGCTGAAATTATCTCACTCTCATAGATTCATTACGGTGAGGAAAGCCCTCCAAGATCATTTGGCCCAACCAGCCCCCTACTACCAACGTCACCCATTAAACCACATCCCCAAGTGGCAGGTCCAACCTTTCCTTGAACACCCCCACGGACAGTGACTCTACCACCTCCCTGGGCAACCCATTCCAATGCCCGACTACTCTTTCTGAGAAGAAATTTCTCCTAATTTTTGACAAACATCAGGTATTTATAAACAGAAAGGAATGAAAATCTAAAATCTCAGCCCATTTAATGAAATACCATATTTTTTTCATAGACAGCCTGAACCTTGGATAATCTCTGCTGCTTTATAAGTGCCCGTACTTAAAAATATGTTCTGTTACAACCTGCAGTGCAAACTAACATGCAGTAAATGAGAAGAAAGGGGTACTGGTTAGAGATTATGGGGAGGGAGCAGAGGCAGATAACTCCAGGGTTAGAAGACACTAATATGGACAAAAGCAACTTTGTAAGTTGACAAAAGAATTTCTCTACGTAAACACCAAAGTTGAAAAGTTTTCATATAGATTTTATATGGTATTTTCATCATTTCTTTGCTTGAAAATTTTACTCAAAGTTGTTTAATATGTGAGCTAAATAATTTACATTGTGTTTTTGTTGTTAGAAGTATGCAACTAACTTGTAGCAACTTAATTTTGTCCAACTGTTAAAAAAAAGAAAAAAACAAATGTGATTTAAATTGTGTCTTTAATAGGATGGCTACATAAGGAAGTAAAAAACAACCCAAAGATGTCTTCATTAAAACTCAAGAAGCGTTGGTTTGTTTTGACACACAATTCTTTGGACTATTACAAGAGTTCTGAGAAAAATGCTTTGAAATTGGGTACACTGGTCCTAAACAGCCTCTGTTCAGTGGTCCCTCCTGATGAAAAAATCTTCAAAGAGACAGGTAATTGTCTGCTCAGGGTTCAAGTCTCCTTTCAGTTACCTTCTGGCCTACCTACCTAGTAATACAACAAACACTGCATAAGAATATTTTAAATAGATTATTAGAGTTGCAGTTTGATAACCAAATCAGGTCCCTAAGTCACTGAGGTATTTTACATGGACTACTGGGCAGAAGACAGGTAATTATGTACACAACAGTAAAAATTGTTCTCAACAGCATTCAAATTACTGACCAACACTGCTGCTAAATTAGCTTGAACACGTATGCTTTCACTTTAAAGACACATGGGTAACAATTGTGAGGGCAAACATTCGTGGAGCAAGTGTAAAGAGATCTAGAGTAAAAGTCCTCAGTGCTAACCTACATACTACGTCTGAGTCAGCTGCAGAGCACATTTCCATGCTGGTTTTCAGCTCAGACATGGCTGTTTGCAAATGAGAAGCATTGACAGCCCTATGTAATCTCACTGGGGTCACTGACACTTCAAAGAGGCTTTTGCTAGTGAGAGATGAAATAGATTTTATTTAATTGAATCTGCTTCATAAAAAGCCTATACAATGATGCAGAGAGTGAATTTGAATTGAAATGCTCTTCTGTCATCTTTGCCACTTCATTTGTGTGAAATTAATGACTGTTTTAAAAAAGCAGTAGCAGCTCGTGCTTTATACCTGTTAGCATGTGTGCCATAGATGATGAAAGACTCATATACAAAACAAGACTTAGATTTTTCTTCTACAGACAGGACTGGAGAAGCAGGGCCTGCAAGCCATGTATCACTCACAGTATTCCACAATGATGTTCTGTGATCACTTGTACTAAGATTACTGGGTGAAATGGAAGACAGCATGGTGATGGTTGCGTTCTAAGATTATTCTTATGCTTTTTTAATTGAGAGAAACTCCTTTAAAACCATACTGTCCAGATTATGTTACTGAATTGCCAGTACAACTTCTTAGTCCCTGAAAAACTGCCAGCCCAATCCAGAATTCAGCATTCAGGGTCTCATGGGACTATCTGTTTTCAGAGAGAAGTCATGGTATATTTATAGATGCTGCTTCCATGGTTAACAATTTTTATTGTTGTGCTAGGCTATTGGAATGTAACTGTGTATGGACGCAAACATTGCTACCGTCTCTACACAAAATTGCTTAATGAAGCGACCCGCTGGTCAAGTGCCATCCAGAATGTGATTGACACAAAAGCACCGATTGATACCCCAACTCAGCAGCTTATTCAGGATATTAAGGTAGGAACAAACAGGTGGAACTGGGAAAGAAGAGTTGTTTAAATAAATATTTTAAATCGGTCTTTTTTTTTTAATGTTGCCTTTGCAGTATGTAGTAATAAAGCAGAAAACATGAATTTTAGTCATGCAGTGACATGGACTGAAATTGTGGAATCTCATGTATTCACTCACCTGCTAAAGGAATTTTTATTTAAACAGTATAAGAACAAAGTATGAATTGCAAATTGAAGGGAAAGAGGGAAAACTTTTTTCATTAAAATAAGCTGTACTGTTTTGGGCAACTTAACAGACGTTGCTGTATCAGGCAGTAGAGCTGTAGTGTGTGAGTTCATGAGTTAGCAGACTTGTCTGGCTATGTCCACAGTGAGCAGCGTGCCAGGATGTGGATTAGACAGCTCCTATGACTTTTATTTTTATTTTTTTAATTCTCCCCTCACCCCCAATGTCTTTCATTTCTTGTTTTATGATAGCATTGGTTAATCATGTCTCTGCATGGCAAGAAACATGCTCTATGAACGTTTACTGCTTTATGATCCTGCTGGGGACATTGCATGCATACCCAAAGAAGGTCTAGAGATTTTTGTTGATCTGCTTTCAGGAGAAGGGATAATGCTTTTTTTTTTTTTTTTTTTTTTTTTTTAAGTATCTTCTAAGAATCAAGGGGGAGAACTACCAACCTTTTTTCTTAGTGGAAGCCTCTGTCATGGAGAAAAATTATCAGGTCCTAAGTTCTAAATTTCAAAACTCCAAAGGCTGTTGAGAGCCTTTCTTCAGAGCAGTAGAAATATGTGGAAGTTCAGGATTGACAGAAGACAGTAATCACACATTTGTCGGGCTTGAGCTAAGAAAGAACAGTATTTAGACATCAGAGTGGGTGCATCAGGTTTACAGCAGCTATTTTTCTGGACTATTTTGCTGATGGTAGTTCCAGCAGATTACAACTGAAAAGGCCAATTAGGTATGCTGGAAAAATCATTCTAAACTTAACAATATCTTGATATAATTTCCGCCATGAAATACTGGAATAAAATAATTGTACAATGAAAACACACTTCCAAAAAACTTTATGAAACTTAATTTGTGTCTCCTGCAGCACTGCTATGGTTAGTTTTTTTACTGCATAGATAAAGAAAGCTTATGCAACTACTGAGGTTAGCAGGCACTAAGCATTCATAGCCTGCAGAAAGCCATGACAGCCACAGTACCTGCAAGTGGATTTAGCACCAGATAGTATCAGTAACACTGATGACTGACCTTTTCATAGCCAACCTAAAGGCACAAAGCATTGCATCACTGTTAGTGCTGAACCCCAAATCCTGCTTTTTTCTTACCTCAATAGGAAAACTGCCTGAATGCTGACGTGGTTGAGCAGATCTATAAGAGAAACCCTATTCTCCGTTACACTCATCATCCGTTGCACTCGCCATTATTGCCGCTGCCTTATGGGGACATCAATCTAAACTGTAAGTTTTTCAGCCATAGAAACACTTTTCTGTATGAAAAGCTAAACTCTGGGATGGGAGTTTTCAGTCCATGGGTATAGTGGAAAAATTATTTTTGTAATGCAAATAAAGAAGTTTCTCTGTTCTCTTGCAAAAGGTAGAGAACAGCAGTTTACCTAGCATAGAACCACGTGTTTGTGGTGCTCCTACAGGAGTGTTACAGGAAGGAAAATTGCTATTGCTGCTTTAAGACAAATTTGTTACCCTCACCAACACAGCTAAGATGACAAAGTTTGAAAAGCCTGGCACTGAAATCAGGAAAAAAAGCCAATTCATTCAGTCTCCTTGAATCATACACTCCTTCTCAAATTATTGTTTTTTCATACCCCATGAGGGGAGCTGCAGCTGCACAACTTCAATTCACAAGTGTAAGGTTCATCAGTTGTGGTGGGAAGCATTACTTCCATGAAACAAGTTGTGAGTGGGCATGCTTTGAAAAAGTAATGGTTCATTTATGCCTGAAGCAGGTGTAATCATGTCTTTTAACAATATTTGTTCAATCACTAACTCAGAAGTCTGTTTTAAATGAACAGTTCACGGTTATCGATGGTTATGAATATGATGCCTGTAAATGGATTTGCTTATGTTATTTTGCAACTGCGTAGTAAACAAGATTTGTCTCAGATCAGAAGTTTCATCCCTGGGAGGAGGGTGGAAGGTGACAGTTGATCAAAAGCTAAGGTATTTCTGATAATGCTTCCTGATAAATCACGTGATATCCTGCTGCATGAATGAAAATGAAAAATAAAATCCTAGGAGAAACCTCTGCTTTCTCTTTTTCTTCCTCCTCCTGTCCATTGGCAAGCCACAATTCTGATCTTGAGCTGGTCACTTTAGCTGGTTGTCCCATGCACAAAACGCAACATGATTGCTTTCTAATCCCCATAGACAGAAAAGGCTAGCTCTCTCTGAGGTAGAAGTCTTTCCAAAATCTTCCCATATTAAATAGCTCTCTACAGATGGGCTGATGTTCGGTTATTGCCATGACTTGCAGCTGAGTTCTAGTTACTTTCTCTAATAGTATAATGTTAGGTTAGAAATTTAGTGTATGTAATATATGCCTGTACTGCTTCCTGCTTTGATGGCCTAGCTGATTCAGACACCGGAGCAATCTCTCATTCCTTGAACCCAAGCACCATGGTGCTTTTAAGAATATTGTGCAAGTTCTTAGCCCGTGCTGAAAAACTTGTATTGTGAAAATCAATCAAATCACCTTCTTTTCCAGGACTTCAAAAGAAAGTTGCAGTTTCATGGCAGAGATTTTGTTTTATTCATATTTTTGGGGTTTAATTGAACTTCTACTGCTGTAGACAAAAGCGATGTCATGAACTTGTCACTTTCTTTAATCCAGTCATGCTTTACCTCGCTTAAAATCTGACTAGCTTTCCACTTTCTTGTGACAGTGACAAAGTGATACACTTCCAGCAGTGTGGATCCTTTCTCCATCAAAGAAGCTTCTCCATCAAAAATCTCTGATCAAGCAAAATACACATTCTAAACTACATTGTCAGAAATTTCAAAATGGTATTTTATTACATTCAGAACAAATCTCAATAACAGAATAGCTCATAAAATGAGTTGGCATTATACATTGGAAATGGAAACGATCCATTCTAATATCTTGCATAATAAGGGCCATGGAATATATCACTGGGCAATTCCTATGGTAAGCTTGAGTGTTTTCTCTTTCATATCTCAGTCTAAATACCGTTCTCCCTGTTTTTTGTTCGCAGTGCTGAAAGATAAAGGTTACACAACTTTGCAGGATGAAGCTATCAAGATATTTAATTCTTTACAGCAGCTGGAGTCTATGTCTGATCCCATCCCTATAATTCAAGGTATCCTCCAAACAGGACATGATTTACGACCTCTTCGAGATGAGCTCTACTGTCAGCTCATCAAGCAGACCAATAAAGTGCCTAACCCTGGGAGCGTGGGGAACCTTTATAGTTGGCAAATACTCACCTGCATGAGTTGCACATTTCTGCCAAGTCGTAGCATCCTCAAATATCTCAAGTTTCATCTCAAAAGGTGAGAAGCTTTCAGCTACAAGAGCAAGAAGTTTCTTCACTCACTGTCTTTTTCCCCATAACATGTAACAGGGTTTAGACATCTCGTAGTGAGATTTGAAGATACATTCACTTACTGAACTGGTTATGCTAAAGAGTAAATCTGAAAAGAAAAAAAAAGGTTGTAAGAAAACAGTGTTTGAGTTGATCTTGATTCTTATTCAAGGAATCGAGGAAAACCCCATGAAACTGAATGCATAATCATTATTTATTAATGTTGACAAAAGGCAGGGGGTAAGGGGGGCTTTCTATAAGTTTGTGTAGTTGCTTAAATGGCTCGCAGCAAGTATGCACAGGTCCTGTTCCTAACTGTCCAAATCAAGTTCCTAAAAATTATTCATCATGCTTACCTTAGTTTTTTGAGGTATTATGCACATAAAAGAATATTACAGTGTTTAAAGATGTACTAGAGTAAAAATGTCTATTTGCAAATCTAATTTAAGACTTTAGCAACCGTTGAGGGGAAAAAAAAAAAACACAAAACAACATTTCTGACAGCTAAGCATTAACCAGAATGTGGAGTTCCTCTTGCTCTGATGCAGCCGAAGAATGTAAAGCGTGTCCCCTTAGGAAAAGTAGTACAATGGTAACAAACTGTTCTCGGTAATTTAAAAGTCACATCTATGTTTATGCTAGAACATGGATACTGTAAATCACTTTGCTGAATGTAGTTATTTTATAAAATGTTTGTAAAATCCTTGAAGACATACCTGTCAAAGTGAGATTAGTGAAATACATCAAACACTATGCTTAAATGTTGGAATTTTAAAAAATATAACAATATTGATTCACCTTTTTAATTTAAATCAGTTCATAAAATAGTCTCCCTGTTTAAAAAAAAATAAAAATAAAGCTATCTGACACAATATTTGCAGGTTGGTTTCAACACTATAGCTGCACAATCTTCTTAAAGCATTTCTGTAATTCTTCAGGAATCTTTTTATGCCTTGTAGATGATGAATCTGTAATTTTTCATACACTCATAACTGAAACCTTATTAGGTTGAAGAAGCTGATATTTTGTCATTGGAAATATTACACAAACACTCTGTACTAAAAGCTACTGGAATTCAGTGGTTTTCAATAATTAAAAGTTCATTAAATTCATTATAAATAAAATATTATAGTAATGTATAATCAAAAATGAATTCATTAAAGTTATTGCTGAATACTTGTAGTACTAACTGCTGAACAGTAAGGTTTGAGAGAATTTTCAAGAATGTCATGAATAGAAATCAAGTATCCTAAGTGACACTACTGCAAAACTGAGCTGTCAATTTTTTTTTTCTGTAGTACCTCAGTGTAGGTTTGTCTTTATTCAACTACTGTTATTGACCAGAAAGGGAGTTGATTGCAATGAGATTATTACAGTTATCCTGCTGTCAAATCTGAGCCGTTACAGTGTTCCTGTAGTTAATGCTATAAAGGCTGTTCAGTTTTTGCTTTCTGTTAGGTTTGCAGAACAAGATGATGTATGTACATAAGTTACCGCACAGTAAATCGTGTTAGAACACTTTCCTTGACAGTGAAGATAAACCTTTGACTGTGCCAATTAAATAGCATACTGAATACAGCAGTACTTTGTCACTTTCAGGAAATAATGGTTCTCAAATAAATAAACTTTCTGTTTTGCAGACTGGCAACTTAAACAATATTTGTCTTACAGAGTTCGTGACCAGTTTCCAGGAACTGAAATGGAGAAATATGCACTTTTTACTTACGAATCTCTGAAAAAAACCAAATGCAGAGAGTTTGTGCCATCACGGGATGAAATAGAAGCCCTGATCAGCAGACAGGAAATGACATCTACGGTGTATTGCCATGGTGGGGGCTCCTGTAAGATTACGATCAACTCGCACACCACAGCTGGAGAGGTGAGAAGTGGTGGCGGACAGCTTTGGCACAGAACCAGTGTTTCCCTGTAATGGCAGTTCCAGCTAGTAGCAGTGTTAAGCCCTTGGAAGCACCATCGGTGTCTCTGCCAGGTGGGAGGGCACAGTCACTGCTGTCAGGGCAGGAAGGCTTACAGGTCTCTGCCGCACCCCTCCAGAATGTTCTGTAGAAATACCGGCTACCACAACTGTCTTTACACTGCAGAGGATTACCCAGCAATAGCTCTCTCGTAGGAAAAAAATGCAGGACAGACTAAGCAACTCAATAGAGGCATTATTGGAATAACTTCAGGTATATACTGATGTGTACGAGGCCAAATTGTTTGCTAAGCTGGAACACTTTAGCCGAGTTGGTAAAATACAAAGGTTATTTATATCTAGGCAGGTGATAGCACATATATGTTCTGAAGGAATCATCCTTACTTAGGATAAAAATGAATGTGGAATTTGGTAACAATTAATACTGATGATGAGAATATCTTAGCAGCATTAACAGCCTAACGTAAAACCTATTTTTTAATTTCTCCTACTTATTTGTCTTGCCTCTGTGGTACTACTTTTCCGTGCTATGATTTCTTCATGTGCTGTTTTTCATTAGGTGGTTGAAAAGTTAATTCGTGGTTTGGCCATGGAGGACAGCAGAAATATGTTTGCTTTGTTTGAATACAATGGAACTACTGATAAAGCAATTGAAAGCAGAACCATTGTGGCTGATGTCTTGGCGAAATTTGAAAAGTGAGTGCACCTCTCCTTCTCTCCTGCCAAATCTAATAAATAGCAATTAATACATTTCTTATGTTATATGCATGGCAATCAGCATCCTTTATCTACATACTGCTGGGACTGTTTAGTCTGGAGAAGAGGAGGCATGGGGGAGACCTTATTACTCTCTACAACTGCCTGAAAGGAAGGTGTGGGGAGCTGGGGGTCAGCCTTTTCTTGCAGGTAACTAGTGATAGGACTATAGGGAATGGCCTCAAGTTGGGCCAGGGGAGGTTCAGGTTGGAAATGAGGAGAATTTTCTTCTCAGAAAGAGCAGTTAGGTATTGAAACTGTTTGCCCAGGGAGGTGGTGGCATCACCGTCCCTGGGGGTGTTCAAGGAAAGGTTGGACGTGGTGCTTGGGGACATAGTTTAGTGGGTGACGTTGGTGGTAGGGGGATGGTTGGACCGGATGATCTTGGAGGGCTTTTTCAACCCTAGTGCTTCTATGATAATAATGAGGGTAAAAAGGAATGTCTAATGTGCAAGTACAGTTTGTAACATGATAACTTAATAATGTTACTTTTATCAACACTTGTCTGAGCCATAGATAAAAGATTGTGAAGATAAATTGGGTTAGAAACAGTTGACTGAGGACTGAGACAACATCTGTAAGTCCTTGATTTAGTTTTGGGCTTTAAATACATATTTATATGTATCTCCAGATCACATAAGTCAGGTATACTTGAAACAACTAACGGCTGTCAATGATACCAGATTGCTACCAGGTGTAGGAAAGCAAAATTCAGCTAATGCCATGCTGAAATTTTTCATGTGTCAATTTAGAAAGGAGTTTGATTATGAAGGTCTGATCTCTCTCTCTCTCCCTTTCCACACACACCTGTAGGCTTGCTGCCACTGCCGAAGCTGGGGAGATGCACTGGAAGTTCTACTTCAAACTCTACTGCTTCCTGGACACGGAACATGTCCCAAAAGATAGCGTGGAATTTGCCTTTATGTTTGAGCAGGTAAGAAAAAAGGTTTTGTTCTGAGGCAATTTTAAGAGAAGGAAAAAAGCGAGATCTAGGCAACAAGGGGAATGTTTTGATTGTGCTTCTGTTTAACTAAATGCACTATTCAAGCAGCAAATGTAGAAATAATAATAATGAAAAAATAAAGGCAATTCAGTGATAAAAATAAGCTTATCCTGACATAAATTAACCAAATGTGATTCACCTAGTGGTATGACTATTCTTGCTTCTGGGTTACCTGTGAATTGCTTTATGTGTAGTGGTGAAAAAAATGGATAACTGGACCTATGCTAGATAATTTATATACAGGGGGGGGAAAATGATAATGCCTGCATTTCATTTTGCTCTTATGAATCCATTTTCTTAAGAAAGAACAACAAATAAAGTAAAAATATGTAATTGGCAAGCAAATTCTGAGATACCCATATTGGCAACAGTATAGAACTAATCAGACATCAGCTTTTCTTTTCAAAACCTGATTGGTATTTCATAGGCACCATAGTAAAACAAATCAGTCTGCTCTCAGCCATAACCATAAGACAGGTATGGTAAGCCAAAATCCACTTAATCACGGTGCTGAGCAAAGAGTGAGGCCATACTGCAAAAATGATTTGTAATGAAAACTAAATGCCTCAGCAGTTGGATTTCTATTTTATGAAGTCTTGCAATTACTCTGAAACTTGCTGATGACAGATATTATTGTGGAAAGATGTCCTCCTTTTCTACTATACTGCAGATGGCTAAAAAGTCTTACAGTGAACAGCTTCTTTCAGGTGTGTACTAGGCACTTAAAGATTTCAGTGTCTTGGCATGCAAACAAGTTCACATAAGTGTTCTGTTGGCAGGTAAGCATGAAGTGATCAGGAGCTTACATATTTTAATTTTTGTATGGATGAAGCCTTTTCCTCTTCCCACAAGATTGAGAACACGTTCACTGTAATGGAGTATTTCTTCCTTTCCACAGTTAGGGTTTTAAAGCACCACGTTACAGCACAAGTCTACCAGAATTCTCCTTGCAGAGCCTACTGCTGTAGCTCGATCTAGAAACACTCATTGTTGGCTGAAGGATCTGGGCAACAAGCCTGCCTTGGCTGGGCTTAGAAGCGTTGCCAGTCTGAAGACTGTCTGTTTTTACATACTGAAGAGTCCGCCAGTTCATGCCTCCACTTTGTGATGAAGTTTAAACTGTAATAAGAAAATCCATGAGAGTTCTGCATCAGATTTGTTTTATTGGTTTATATGACAGATCATTTTCATGCAGCATTCAGTACCGACTGGTGTTGAGCCAAATATTTTATGTCTTGCTAAGACCAGTAGTATTACAGTTATAAAGCATGGCACACTCAATACTTATGATTAATATTAAAATACCTGAAAGAGGTTCATCAGTTCTGTTGTTTTTTCAATTTGCTGTCAGTGTCAGACATGGATGTTTTTCAGCAACTAACTTCAGAGAGATCCCTTCTGTCTAAAGTTTTGGTTCTGTAACCTACGTTTTTAAAATTAATTTAATAATTATATCTGGGACCCTTTTAAGATTTACTGTTTTCCCTCATTGCAGTCTGTTACAAAGCTGTCTTAGGGTTTTGCTCATCATTCATGAAACATAAGTTTCACAGACAGATTATTAATAGCACTGAGTCAAAGTAGATAACTATTTCTTCCCAATGCCCTTGAACATAGATGACTTCCCCCAAGCAAGTGTTTAGATCCTGATTTTCTCCCCTTTAAATTTTCTTCTCCTTTCAGTGGTTCAGTTGCCCTTATGTAATTGAATTCTCAAAGAGCTGTACTAGTATGAGAAATTCCTGTGAGCAAGTTCATCAATTGCTTTGCAGTTCTTCTGGTAAACCCTGTCTTAACCGGTTTAACAAATTTCCCATGAGATTTACCACATTTGTTTTATTTGATGGTTCATTTATTTCAGATCCTGGGTTTGCTTGGCGCTAAATCTGTTTCCCATTTCTCTCTCAGTTCTTTCAAATATTAGTTTGTACATAAAAAGTTACATTTTTCCTCTCTTTAGGCTCATGAAGCAGTGATTAGAGGACACTATCCTGCTCCTGAAGAAACGCTCCAGGTCCTTGCAGCTTTGCGTCTCCAGTACCTTCAGGGAGATTACACTCCACATACCACCATACCAGAAATGGAGGAAGTATATCCCTTGCAAAAGTTGAAGTCTCGAATTACACAGTCTACCAAAACATTTACTGCAGCAGAGAAGGCTGAGAAGAAACGAGCCAGCTTTCTTGAAGGAACATTGCGGAGGAGCTTTCGCAGTGGCTCTGTCAGCAAACAAAAGGTCGAGGAGGACCAGATGTTAGACATGTGGGTCAAAGAGGAAATCTCAGCTTCCAGGACTAGTATTATTGACAAATGGAAAAAACTGCAGAGGATGAACCAGGAGCAGGCTATGGCAAAGTATATGGCTTTGATTAAGGAATGGCCTGGCTATGGGTCAACACTGTTTGACGTAGAGGTGAGTAAGACCTTCTGACCACTCAAAATATAGGTTGTGCTGTATAGCTGGTGATCTCATTACAGACTAGTGAAACCATAAATGCCATATCACAAATGCTCAGACAGCTGATGTAATAAAAAGTTGCATATTAAAAGCATGCTCCAGTTAGCATGCACTGTAGGCATTTAAATCCGCCACTTACCCATAAAATACAGAGGGACAGAATGCTACCCTGTAAGTTTGTAAAGTAAGTGTGTTTAGGAGAAACATAAAATGTTGTTCAAAGATGGACAAGCAATACACTTCTTTTTAAAAAGAGCTACAGGCAAGAATCTCAACAGTAAGTGTGGTGTGGCTCCTTCTGTTACTGTTACTTTTAATTTACATTCTTTCCTCTAGTGCAAAGAAGGAGGTTTCCCACAAGAGTTGTGGCTTGGAGTCAGCGCTGATGCTGTTTCTGTCTACAAGCGTGGGGAAGGAAGGCCTTTGGAGGTGTTTCAGTATGAACATATCTTGTCATTCGGAGCACCTCTTGCCAACACCTACAAGATTGTGGTGGATGAGAGAGAATTGCTTTTTGAGACTAGTGAGGTAAGAGCAAGAAGGAATTTTGTCAGTACTATCGTCTTTCTGTTCTGATAGCCAGATCACTTGGTAATTAAAGAAGCTGCTGCGACTGTTAACAGTGTTTTTTTTCAGATCCCTGTAAAGCTAAAGGGAAGTTATCATGAGATGGATATAAGTCCTGAGTTTTTATTTAACAGCAAAAGACTTGTGCTGAAAGCTCAACAGTTTCTTTTACTGCTAGTGTATAAAAGAACTCATTCACATACTGTTACCTTACTGAGGACTTTCTGCTCTTTATTCTCTTTTGGCAGGTGGTTGACATTGCAAAGCTGATGAAAGCTTACATCAGTATGATTGTGAAAAAACGCTACAGCACCTCTCGATCAGTGAGTAGTCATGGAAGCCAGGGCAGCTCCAGGTGAAAACAAAACCAGTTCTACTGCACTCTAAATAGAACATATCGCTGCTTGGCCTCAAAATGACCTGATGATACTGATCACATCTGTTGACAAGCTAACCAAGAACCAGAATTTCCAAGGAAAGCATCTTCCAACCTTGTTGTAGAAAGACCAGAGGGTGGGGAGGGAAAAATCAGCTGAAATAGTCACATACTGGAACTGCTAGCTCACTCAAAACTTTCCAAAGCATTATTATCTTCAGTTGATGTAACAAATGCCTTAGGACTGGATACTCTGCAATACAAGCAGTAATAAGTGCCTTACAACATTAAACCCAACTTGCATTGACCTAAAATTGATGATAGTGGAGGGGAAACTTTTCACCCTTTCAGAACACTGAAAACAAAGTTTTATTCATCCATTCTGCACTAACCTACTGGCCTGCACATATGTGGGAAGAGGGAGGGAAGAAGAGTAAGGTATATTTTTTTGGAGAGCTGCTGGCAGCCTTCCTGACAGATGCCAACACTTTGCTTCTTCTTGCTTCTGTGGATGTGCACATTGCACGTGCATATTTGAGCTGTCAGTAAATTTGACTAATTTTATTCTGTATTTCATAAGTCTTTCAAAGCAAAGGGAAAAAGTATGTGCAATGGTGTAAACAGTCTTTCTGTACATTTTAATAGTTCAGAGTTATAGTTGTTACAATTGTATGGTTACTTTATAAGCAGTTTTATTAACAACTAAATTCCAAAATTTTCATACATTGGTTTTACTATTGCAAATATGTATTACCCTATAAGTAGCAGAAGTCTGCATTCTGTATCTGCTGTATTATAAAGAGAGATGTAGCTGAGAATATTTATAGACTGCTCTAATACAGAAATACAATTATCAGTTCCAGTACTCCATAATGGCAGCGTAAGTTTTTAATATTAAAAATTTTCTTTTAAAGACACCATTCTTGTAATTGTGGCTGGACTCTCCAACCCAGACTGACTGGCAAAGGTCAGAGCCATTCAGAATTCACTGAATACAACGCAACTGCTTTAATATAGAGTTCTATATTTTACTTGGTTGCCTGATGAAGTTTCTTGACAGTACCCTGTAAATACATTGGGGAATATCAGCTAAAAGTAAGCTGATTTTGGACTTTTATTTTTGTACAGAAATAACTGTAATATAAGGCAAAATTTTGATCAAAGGTATCTTTTAGCCCACAGGAAAAAAAAAAAAAAAAAGGAAATAAAATATTTACCGTTATTAAAAACCTCAGCCTTTAAGGAATTACGCCTACTTACTCAAAAAAAAATAAATAAAAATGTCCAGCAATAAAGAAAATGTATGTAATGTGTTTTGTTTCCACTTTATACCGAGTTGGATGTACAGAAACCCATTAATTCTGCGAAGTCAGGAAAACAGGGCTGACTCCACATAATGGGTTTGCTTGGAAAGGTGCATGTGCTTTGTGTTGTGATGTGGAAGTTTCCATCTCTGATCAAAACTTAATCACATGATACATGTCAGTTACACCAGTACAACACCAGGGTAAGATTGCTGAGCAATTCCACTCTACAAGCAATATGCAAGTAAAACTTTTTGCTTAGCCTTGATGTAAAGTAGCTGGCCTTTAACTAGCCATCTACAGTACTTAGGGCAGCAAGCACTTCCCTCATAAGTGCACACAGCCTTTATCTGTGTTGTAGTTTAACCTGGCTGGCAGCTAAACACCACAAGGCAGTTCTCTCACCCTCCCCCCTCCCTCTCTGGGATGGGGGGGGAGAAACAGGAAAGTGAAGCCTGTGAGTTGAGATAAAGACAGTTTATTAAGACAGAAAAATAATAATAGCAATAATAATAACAACAATAATGATGATAATAGTACTGCTAATAATAATGTTTACAAAACAAGTGATGCGCAATGCAGTAGTTCACCACCCGCTGACCAATGCCCAGCCTAACCCCAAGCAGTCCAGCCCTCCTCCCCGGCTAGCCACCCCTATATATTGTTCAGCATGGCATCAGATGGTATGGAATACCCCTTTGGACAGTTTGGGTCAGCTGCTTTGGGTCTGTCCCCTCCCAGCTCCTGCTGCACCCCCAGCCTGCCCAATGGCAGGACAGTGAGAAACTGAAAAGTCCTTGGCTTGGTACAAGCACTGCTCTGCAACAATTAAAACATTGGGGTGTTATCAGCACTCTTCTCATCCTAAGCCAAAACATAGCATTCTACCAGCTACTAGGAAGAAAATTAACCCTGTCCTAACTGAAACCAGGACAATATGCTACAGGGACATGAGAAATCCTATGAGGAATCCTCAAATTTGCCTGAACTGGCAAATAATTTCAGTCACTCTGTCAGAGACACGCTTGTTAATAATGATAGTACTAAATTTTTCCCCATATTTCATGCCCCCCCTTCCCCTAGCAAAGAGGAACTTACCTAAGGAAAAAAAGAAAATGAGAGAACTGTAACTCCAGGATGTGCCTGTATATGAATTGTTAGTCATATTGTACTGTATATATTATCTGTACAAACACAATATTGTGTATATTTTGCACACACAGTACTAGTGACTAACAGTTCTGATTTTTCCCATATACAAGTTATTTAGAAAGAACTCAGCTGATTTTAGCAAGACATCCCTGGAATAACATAAAAAACAAATTTCAGCCAGTGTTGCAAGAGGGTTTAGTTTTGTTTAAGTGCTGTGGCAGGGACTTCTCTGAGCATGTTCACAAACAACATCATCATTAATAGGTGGTTAAAAAATAAAAATAAAGTGACAGTCTTGTTGAGGGTTATAGCCTTGAGAAGCCAAAGCCAGTTCTCCAGTCCCAATTCATTTACTTCCTAACTGACTTGTGGATGCCATCAACCATTAGGAGGGGTATTTACTCTTAGTCAATCCACAGAAGCAGCAGTCACTGCCTCTAAGAGTTTCTCTTCATGCGAATTCCACCAATCTTCCACACAAATCTCAGTTACTGCTGTGGAGGCAAATAAAATTTGTAATTGTTAATATCCAAAAGAATGTACAGTTATAAAAAATTTTGTTTGGTTGGTTTTGTTTTGTTTTATTATTATTAATAATCAATATCACATAATAGATAAGCCTAGGTTTGAAATTTTAATGTTCCTGAAATTATAAAATACTTAAACATGCATTTAGGCAATAACCCAGCCTTGGAAATTATTTTCGTTCAGTGAAGACATCCCAAGAACGCAAGAAATTTCTTACTAAAGCCAGAAATTCTCTCCTGCTTATGATTTCTACTGTTACAGTAGCAGTTGAGCTTATCTGCACAAAGAAGAGGAGCTGCTCTCATAAATCAGACTACATTTTTATATTTGTATTGAAATATTTTTTTTTTCCAACACAACAAACATTGGAGAAGCCTACCACTACTTCCAAGAGGTGAGCTGTACTTCTGGACAGATATAGGACTGCAGCTACTCCACCGTGTTGTCTTAATGTTTGGTTCTAAAGAACTAAGCATGTGCTTCTGCCTGAAACCTTGGAGTTCAAAGTCAAATCCAGTTAAACTTTGTCCTTCAGTGCATGCCATCAGAAAACTAAGACACACAAAAAAAGAAAGCTATCTCAGGTGTTACAAGATCGCTTAACTTTTTTTTTTAAGAGGACTACTACTTGAGGAAAGAAGAGAAAGGAAAGGGGTATGGGCAGTTCTCCTCTGCCAAGTTGTATCCCCAGTCTTCCAGCTTCTTTTTTGGTAACTCAGTGGTGGAGCACAAGTAAACATTGCATAAGGCTCCTCTTCTCTCCAGTAAGTTCCTGTACTTTCTGAGGCCTGACAGTGCATTCCTGGTTGCTCCAGGTTGAATGCATCAGACATCATAAGCTACTGACTATTAACCAGCTAAAGGAGTCTAGAACAAACTAGGTCCAGTCCTTCTGGAGAGATGGGGAACTTTACTGTGTATTTTGTGGTCTTCAGGATTTGAAGCCATCCTGCTCCTGGGGAGAGGTACGAGCAGTTCTTGCCTGCCACTCCCCAGCGGACAGGCCAGTGCTGCTGCCAGCACCCCACCAGCTGGTGGCCATGGGGTACCCATGCCTCTTGTGGGCCGGCTGCAGGGTGCTCTGCTGCAGGTCACATCAGGAGCACTGCCACAAAGGGGCCAGTTACTGCATGGCTGGACAGAGCCTGACAAAATCTCTTTGGGCAGAAACGTCGCCCTCCAAGTCTGCTGACTGCCTGGTCACATAGGCCGCAGTGAGAAAAGGCTCATGACCCCACTGGAGAGATGGGCTGCCAGACCCCGCCAGGGCAAAAGCTGCTCGGTCAAGCCTAGGAATACGCCCAGGTAATCGGCAGGGTAAGGCAGCAGCTGCAAGGGAAATACAGTCGTACATTATCCTATTAGCACACCCCTATCCTAACGCCCTTAAAGCTGGCCGTGTCCTCAGGCTTCAGTCTAACAAGCGCTTTCCTTGAGCCTTATAACAGAAATACATCCATCTGTAAGGGTGCCAGAAGCCTTAATAAACTTAATTATACAAGTTAGGCACAGGAAATTGCTTCATCCAAAAGGTGTTGCATCAGAAACCTAGGTTTCAATCCCCGTGTTTCTGAGACATACAGCTGTAAGAGCAGGTACATGCAGGTTTGCACCAGCACAAACTCCAAATGGCCTACAGAACGGAAAGTCATCCTGGCATAAGCCCTGCATTACAGCAACTCGGGCAGAAGAGTGGGAATTTCTTGCGTGCAGACTAGTTCTCACAGCATTTATACCCCACATCATCATTTACAGCTCTGTGAAGCAAATATGGAAGAGTACCAAGCAAATATGACAGCACTGTCTTGACTATATCTAATCCTGTATGGTGTCCAGCCCTAGAAACCCACTGCATTTCACTCCCTCAGACAGAGGGATACAGCTACCAATGGTGCAGTTGGCACAACTACCTCGACACACGGCTGCAGGGTGGGTGAGATTGCAGAGACAGACGTTTGCAGTATGTTGACAGGACTTCACCCGCTTCTTTCAAATTACTGAGTTACTAATTCCAGTTAAACTCACATTGCAAGCAAACACCTAATAAGAGTCTTGACCTCCTGAATTACATTTTTTAAAAAAGCACTGTCAAACATCTGAGCTTCATAGAACTGCTCACACATACAGCTTATGTGTAAAAAGTCAGTTCATGAACAAAGTCAACATTACAATCAAATTCAACTAATTACTTTCCTCTCCCAGTGTCTGAGACATTGTATGGTTTTACCACGGTACTAATTATTTTTGCTTCAGTCACGTTTCTTACAAATAAAGCCAAGACACTAATGTACAAATTTGCTGATTCCCAGTGATTTTGATTCTGCCTTACTAATCACACTCCCCCTTTTATTAGCTTACCTGTTTCATAAATTCTTAACAATTATCAGAGTCAGAGAGGGTCCTAGCCTGCTTGGCCTGCTCTCAGGCAGAGTTGACCAAAGAGTGCAGTTAAACCTATAATGTCATTATTGACTCCTTCCCACACACATTCAAACAGCCAATGCTATATAAGAGGTTAATGTAATTACGTCCAGAATTAGAACTATGAAAATCGATTAAAGTTATTAATCTTCCACATCATGATTAACCAGACAAGAACAGCAACATATTTTAGTGTTGAATAACACCTGTAAAATTTTGCATAAATATTTTATGAGAAGGCTGTACAGTACAATTTCTGAGCCAAAAACATTTGTCTTAACTGGTTTCTTAATGGGCTTTGACCATAGCTTCTGAGCCTGTGAACATGCATTTTCTTTCAGAAATTCCTTTGTCTCAGGTCCTAGACTATTATATCAAAGATACTTCCTTTCTAACTTAAAGTTGATCAGTTTGTATTATCCAAGCAACCATCTAATGCCACATCAACAACTCAAAAATGTTGATATGTACACCATTACACTAGCTCAATTCTGCAAAACCCAGATTCAGAGAACACTACATTTGAGAAAGGAACATTGACCATTGCTCTCACACGTATTAACCATGCAAAATGGAGTATCTGTTGCAGGGTGTAGTGGGTTTACGTGGCAAGGTTTTGGTAGCAGGGGGCCATAGGGGTGGTTTCTGTGAGAAGGGTCTAGAAGCTGCCCCATGTTTGGTAAGGGCCCCACAGCTGACCTGAGCTGAGCCAATAAGTGATGTTGTTTGCGCCTCTGTGAGAGCATATTTAAGACAGGGAAAAAACGCTGCGCCACACAGCAGCTGGGAGAGTGAGAGGAGTGAGGAACAGCCTTGCAGGCGCCAAGGTCAGTGTAGAAGGAGGGGGAGAGGTGCTCCAGGCGCCGGAGCAGAAGTCCCCTGCGGCCTGTGGTGAGGACCATGGTGAAGCAGGATGTCCCCCTGCAGCCCATGGAGTACCACGGTGGAGCAGGGCTCCACGCTGCAGCCCATGGAGGAGACCACGGTGGAGCAGGTGGACCTGCACCGACGGAGGCTGCCGCCTGTGGAAGACCCCTGCCGGAGCAGATTCCAGGCCGGACCTGTAGCCCGTGGAGAGGAGCCCACGCAGGAGCAGGTGACCTGGCAGGAGCTGCTGCCCGTGGGGGAGCCAGGTTGGAGCAGTTTTCTCCTGAGGGATGGACCCCGTGGTATGGACCCATATCTGGAGCAGTTCTGGAAGAGCTGCTGCCTGTGGGAAGCCCATGCTGGATCAGTTCATCAAGGACTGCATCCCGTGGGTGGGACCCCACAGCACAGGGGACGCGAGTGGCCAAGAAGAAGCACTGTAGACTGACCATAACCCCCATTCCCCCATTCCCCTTGGGGGGAGGAGGTGGAAGAGGGTGGATGGGGGGGGGAAGGTGCTTTTGGTTTCTTTTCTTTGTTTCTCACTTCTCTAGCTTGTTAGTAATGAGCAATAAATCTTACTATCTCCCTATGCCGAGTCTGTTTGGCCCATTACAATAATTATTGTGTGATCTTCTTGTCCTTATCTCAACCTTTGAGCCCTTTTCATCATATTTTCTCCCCGTTCCTTTTTGAGGAGGGGGAGTGAGCAGCTGTGGTGGAGCTCGGCTGCCCACTCGAGCGGAACCACAAAACAGGGCTATCAGAGCATCCCGACCAACATCTCTATTACAGGAAAAACTAAAACTGAACAATAAGCATGGTTCTTCCATATATTACTTCACTATTGGATTCTACTGTTAAAGCTTTGAGTTCACCAGCATTAAGAAGCAGCATAACCTAGTGGCGAGAAAAAAACACTACCAAATACTAACATTTCTGGATAAGAAGCAGCATCGACACTCATATCATAACATTGTCAATTTTTTATTTATTTATTTTTTAATCTTGTACCACTTGGTAGTTTTAACTTACAAGGCCAGTAAGTCACATGAATTCCAGCTGCCCAACAGAAACATTCCAGGGTAACACGAGTATTTTTGAGAAGTCTGAATTGGGAAGCTTTTATTTTGCTTAGCATGCTATGCATATTAATGTATTTCTTCCCATAAATATACATCTATGCAGACATGGTGTTAAAAGAACCAAGTTTTCATTTCATCCTATCAGCTAACATTGTCTACTACAATCCGGCATAATTATGTATCCCCTAAGCAGTCTCATAACCTCAGACAACCAAGCATTTCATTTTAAGGCTGCTTACAAGCTTTTGCAAGCACAGACTTTTCTTAAGATTTGTTTTAGAAATCAACCACAGCTTTGATTTGTAAATTACAAGTTCTCATGGTTTTCATTATTTATATTGGGAAAGTACCTGGGAAATCTGTTTGACATTGCACCCTGCTTATTAGGTTTGGCACTCTGCAAACACACATTATAAGGCCAGTAAAGACTTCAATCTGTAAAGACTTCAATCAAACAGAAAAGACAAAAAACAGGTCAAGAAGACACAAGGAGACAATACAATCTTCTCATGCAACAGGACAATGGGAATACTGGAGTGAAGATCTCTTCATTCCCAGCCAGTACTCTCTTTTCCAGGTTAGTGTAACTTGAAAAAGCCAGCGGAGGCAGCACAAGCATTCTAAACACCATAATCCTGCTGATAACAAAGTGTTAAGGTTTGTGTTTTAATTAACTTCTCCCATAAATTGTCCTTCTTTAGATAAGGAAAGTTAATCACAAATTTATTAGATCACATGAGAAGTAAAAATGAGGAGACAGTAAGAAAAAGCAACATACAATCTTCATACAGTACCAAACAACTTTAGTGACTAAAGCTGTTTAAAGGTAGAATATAATTTTGGACAAGATATACTATGCTGCATTTGACACACAAAACTTAAAAATACTTTTACTCACGAAGAAAAAAAAAAAAAAAAAAAGCAAGCAGCAAAGCTGACAGTTGAGAGAAACAGCAGAGGGCAGTCTCTAAAAGCATTTCTGGAAGGTGACTGATGTTCTCGCAGACTCTAGCAATTATGTCTCTGAATTTCCCTGCATTTCCTTTAGCTATTAGTTAGTTTCAACAACCAAAATACACTGTACTGAACCCCAAGACCTGGAATAATGAAGTGGATGCTGTGTATTTAAAACACTGCTCAGGGAATGAAAGTGCAGTAGGACAGTTAGTGCCTGCCACTCTAACAGATACACAAACTTCTAAGTAAAATATTTTGAAAGGTGAGACAGACATTAACTGTGTGGTACATTATGTAGGACAAATTTTAACATTTTCCTGTTTAACATTATGACATATTCAAGCCAAAAAACAAACAAACAACAACAACAAAAAAAAACAGTTTGGGATGTAGTTTCAACAATACCCCACAATAGAGGAGACACCTTTTGGAGGCTGAAAGGTTAAGAGGGTGCGCATAAAAGGAGAAAAACTGTTTGGCTGTTATTAATTCGGAACTTATTCTACTCTTAAACTGCAACTATAAAAGATATCAGAGGTAAGTAAACACTGAGAAAGTCCACAAAAGCATTCATGAAGCTTCAGGCAGAAGCAGAAGTAAAGAAAGGTGCATGCTATGTATATCAACATCATGTATGACACCAGTCTTTAAAAAGAGTTCAAGTGATCCAGGGAACTAAAGGCTTTTAATGTTAATTAGGGAATATTAAAATAAACAACATAACTAGTGGACACCTGGAGAAATATAATCTACTGGGGAGAGGCAGTACAGACTGTACAATAAAGCTCTGTGTTGGAGTTCTTTGATGGCCTTAATGACCTGTGCATGAGGGAAAACTATTTCATGTGGATTTCCAAAAAGCTTTTGGCAAAACTCATCGCCTAAGGCTTTAGGAAAGCTATGAAACCACAAAAGAAGTGAAGTTCTGATGTGGAAGAATAGTTGGCTGTAAGATAGGGAACAGACAATAAGAGGAAATGGTCCACTCTCAACATAGAGAGGAGACCACCAGTGAAGTTCTGCAGGGGTTCTGCAGAGGCAGGGGATGTGGGGGGAAACCCAATCCCAGATCCAACTGTACAACAACAAGTTCTGAACTGATTGTTATCACTAAGAGACAAAATAGTGACAGTGTAGTAGTTTCTGGAAAATACCGACTCAGTATTTGGAACCAGTTTTAAAAAACAAAATCAGATGCTAGAAATTATTACCAAAGGCACATCAGCACACTTTAGAGCAGTGCTAGGAAACCTAAATCCATTACCCTACAATACACCACTTTGAATGCAGTGATGATGTGACTAGAACTGCACAAGAAGAATATACCAGAACTGGGAAATTTTCAGAGATGGGCAACAAGGATGAGCACTGCCATAGAACTGCTACTGTATGAAGAATGACTAAAACATGACTCTTCAGCCTCAAAACAGAGGCAAGGTAGGAAGTGGCATGGTGATGACAGGATACAGAGTCCATAATCATGCACTAACTACGGGTCATAAACAGGACAAGGGAAGTGGTTCTTCTCCTCTTTCTACCATGTGTGAGACCACACGTGGAACACTATGTTCAGTTCCAGGCTACCAAAACAAGACACCCGCTGACATCCTGTAATGAGCCCAGAGGGCCCATGGAAGGTCAAGGGCCTGCAGCATGTGATGTAGAAGGAGGGACTGAGAGAGCTGGGCTTGTTCACTCTGGAGGACAGAAGGTGAATGGGGATCTAGATGATGATCTTCAAGGTCTCTTCCAACCCAAACCATTCTATGATCCTATGATCTACATGCAAAGTATGTAGTGTATGGTTATGGGACAGAGCAGTCCTCCTCCTCTTAGATGATGCACAGCAAATAAAGAGGTAGAGAACAAAAACTGCAGCATGAGAAATTTTGAATAGGAAATTCTTTGTGAAAAAAGTATTCTTCACAATGAAGGTGGTCAAACACTGGAACAGGCAGCCCAGAGCATGCTGTAGTATCTCCAATCCTCACAAACGTTCAGAACTAAGCTGGGCATGACAGGGAGTGACCTGACGTAACTGTTGAGTAAGAATGCAGACCGACTGTCTCCCAGACATTGCTTCCAAACTAACTTATTCTGTGGCCCTGTGATGACATAAAACAGATAGGAAGCAAGGGTTTTTTTTTTCTTTTTGTTTGTTTGTTTGTTTTTTAAAAGGGGTGTGGGGTGAATCTACACAGCAGGTAGCAGACCTGTGTAACTCCTTGATAAAGGATACTGTTGTGTCTAAGAACATGAATTCAAGGAGCTACTCTAGGAGCATTTGGAAGAGAAACCCAGTAGGGAATTACTAAATAAGCAAGCCATACTGGGCTCAAGAAATTTTCTGACCAGAAGACAGTTGGAGGCTGGGAGAGAATTGAAAAGATGAACAAAGCATTATATATATACTTACTCAGTTCTTCTGTAGTCTACTTCTTCTACTTTTATTGTCTCCACTTCTGAGAAGAACCCACACTAATAAATATCAACTTAAACTACTAAAAAGAAACAAATCAGAAAATATAGGACAGGGATTTTTGTGCTGTTTCAGAAACTATGGACATCTGTAGCTGATAATGAAAAACACGTTGAAAGTCGCATTCCACCCTCAGTCCTCCTTTTCCTGTTGCATGAAGGCTATACTGAGAAACAGAAAAGATCTTCAGACTTCTTAGTTAGAACACTTAATATCTGCTTTAGTGTTGAACATTTAACAGCTTTAAATCACATCTGGCAGATTTTTGTATTACCACACACACACACACAAACAGGTAATATCAATGAAGTGCAATATAAAGAAAAACAGAATCCACACCTTAATCCAAACAACAGAGAGAGATCTCTAGAGGCAAATATAAACATCGATATTTCTTTTTCTTTTGCCAAACTGCAGGCTTAATATACATTCACTATTTAATAAATGTTCTTTAATTAAATGCATTTATCTTCCTTTTGTCCTCAACCTAATTCAACTTTTCATTGGTTTTAAAATGATTAATATAATTGTATGTGACAAACCGTTGGAATTACTTGGTGGTCGTATTCAACATTTTAGACTGGAAACAGCCTTCTGGCCCAGCTGCTAGATCAGAAATACTCCTCAGTTGCACCTAAAATCTTCTACCAGATGTGAGATTTGACAACATAGCGACACCTTGTATAAAGAGGAGCCATTACCCAAGCAATTAAAGAGATGGTCATAAAAGTTTTGAATGTATCAGATTGGTTGAATGTGTGAATTCTAACTGTCACAATAACCCCCCCCCCCTTTTTTTTTTATTCAGTTACTTTCTAATTGGTGAAAAAATAACCAATTTGGTTACGAAGGAAAATTACTCTGTACATGTATATATTTTTTCCCCACAGAATAATCATTTTTAATACATCAGTTCCAAAAGCAGCTCCTCATAGGTCAGCATATTCGGGAACCAACCTCCACATTTAAAAAAAAAAAAAACTTGGTAAGTTTGTCTACCGTTATCGAGTTATGCATTTTCCACTGAAGATGCTTTCATTGTTGTTTCAATCATAACATTTTGAGCTGAAATACTGACATTAACAACATTTCTCTATGCTGACATCAGAATTTTAAAACATATTTCAGAAGCATTAGAATGCTTTGATAGCTGTAAGCTCCATTGACACAGCCATTTAGAAAGCTTTCTCCACAGGCTTCATCCATCATTTACATTGCAGTCCCTGACACCAGAAATGCACTCTCTAATCTCATTCTGCACATTACAGCTCATACACACAACTGTTCACTGGGTACTAGTCCTAGATCTTCCCAGCACAAACAGCACACAAACCTTTCAAACCCTGGCAGACAAAACATCAAATTACAGACAGATCAAAGGCAGGGAACATACATACTGTTACATTCAACATTTAATCTTCCAATGGTCACCAATGAATGATCCATCTATTCTCTCACACAGTGCTTTCAGTAAGTTCAGTCATAAATCCAGCCCAATAACTGTCTACAGTGAAAAAGAAAAGCTGTCACCTGCCAATACGTGAAGCATTTTTTCCATTAGCTAAATTACAAAAACTATTCTGGATAAGCTTTTCGCTAATTTCCATTCATACCCTTTATGGTATAGGTCAGAAAAGCAGTGTCTGTAATGTAGAACAGAAGCAAGTTTAATCAAAATCTGAAACTGTGCTCACATCTATAGTCTATGCCTACAGTCTCTGAAACAACCTCTCACCACCCCCCTTTTCTGGGGGCAGAGGGATCCTGCAGCTCCTGGGACAGACTGAATGGAAGGGAGTGCTCTGTACAGTGCAAATGCACAGGCACACGATCATACTCAAATGTTTCCGAAAAAAAAAAATAATAAATTTAAAACAATGAATATTGGAAAGGGTGAATTACCTAGTATCTGCCATGGCTGTTATCCTTAGGGCCACAGGTTTGTAAAGCTGTTATCAACATTTCACAAATTCAGTACAAACTAAGACCTAAGTACAAACTAAGCCCAAACTAAGCCCAAACTAAGACCTAACCCATATTTGGACATTTTAAGCAGAGCGCGCTACTTGTGGCTAACCATCCCATGCTGGCTTTAAAAGTGCGTGAAAACACCCGACTGCTTTCCAAGCTTATCTAATGGCTGTTTGGAGCTCGCTAGACTTAAGTCCTGAATAGGACAGCGCACATGTCCGAAATAACTGAGTGCTGGCAAGCGGCAGCCAGCCGCCACCGGCTGGGCTGAGGGAGGTTGGGCAGCGTTACGGGCAGCGTTCGCTACAACACACCACAAACCATCCTAAAACGGCCTGGAAAAAAAACATAAATAATAATAATTAGATAATGACAGTAGAGGCTCCCCTATTTGTGCTCCTTTCTTTCTTTATTTCTCCCTCCTTGCCGTAGGACCCTAATTTCACTCCCACGGACTGTTAAACCGCCTCCCCGCCCACCGCCCCTAACGGCCCCCCCCGTCGCCGCCCCCCCCCCCCCCATGCACCGGCCCCGCGCAGGCGCGCCCCGCGCTCCACCTGCCGCCGCCTCCCGTGCCTGCGGTGACGTCACCGGCGGCGGTTGGCGGCGGTTGGCGGCGGGTAACGGCCGCGCCCCGGCCCCGCCTCTCTCCCTCCCTCAGGCCCCCGGTGGCTGCCGCCGGTGGCGTCCCCTGGCAGCCGCAGCCCGGCCGCCGCCGCCTCAGCCTCAGCCATGGCGAGCGAGGAGCGCCGGCAGCCGGAGGCGGGCGGGGAGAGCGACGGCGGCGGCGGGCGGCAGCGGGCGGAGGCTCGGCGGCAGGCGGCGGGGCCGGTGCCGGTTGCCGAGGTGCCGGGCGGGGCCGGGGCGGCGCTGCTGGGCGAGACGGGGCTGGCGCTGGGCTGCTGCATCGCGGCGGCGCTCAGCTGGGAGCGGCCCCTGCGCAGCCTGGGCGGCTTCGTCTGCGCCAACCTGCTCTTCTGGTGCGTGGGGAGGCGGCCGCGCCTGGGCGGGGGGGCCGCGCCGCGCTGCCTGGGGTCCCCAAGGGGGTGGGGGCCGCGTTTTGGGAGCCTTTGTGCAGCTTTGTGCAGTCGGGTGAGCTGCGAGGTTCCTTCTAGCCATGCTGCGAGTCCTGCTGCAGGGCACCTGTGCTCTGTCTCTTGGATAAACTTTTTCTGCTCGGGTTGCATCGGGGTGGCGTCGTTGTTGTGTTTGCAGCGAGCCTTCTGTTCGTTCCCCTAGCAGACCACTTGCCTTTCACTGTGAAATTGCTTCAGAACTTTCCCCCCATTGTAGCTGCTGGCGATGCCTTCAATTTTCTCATCTAAAATGTTGCTGTATGCCCACCCGTTTGCATGGAACAGTCTGTGTACCAGGACTCCATCTAACGTTACAGCTGAGACTTTGAGACTGAACTGTGTCCTCTCCTGTGGCTAAAACTGCCCCCTTTCCTCTCAAACGAATGAGAGGCAAACGACCAAAGAGGTGGATTAATGGCAAACTCCACTTAATTCTCTGTAACCCTGACAGCCTGATGTTTAAACACGCGATCATGGGAAGAGAACTTCCTGAAGCTTTGTGTTGCACGTGAAAGTCTCTCTGTGCAAATATTTTTGAAAACATTTTATCCTCTTTAATCCCAGGAGCAGCACACGTGATGTCTAATTTAAGTTGCCTTTTATTATCAGTCTTGCTCTTAAGTATCTTTGGTAAGCCTTTTCAGTGGGAAGGTTACATGGTACTGCTCTTCCGGCTTCGGACTTCATCTGCTCATTCAGCGATGTGGAAGGGTCATAATGCTTTATGTTTCTTTGAGATTGCTCTTGATTTTATCAGAGCCAGTGTTTGACAGGATTTGTTCAGTTCTGTATCTCAAGCTACTGGGCATCTGTTTGCCATTCTTTTGTGTGACTTTGATCATAAGCAAAGTGTATAATGCGTGTAGTATATAACACGTACAGAAAATCTCTTGTGGTAGTCCTGCTGGCAGCTTGCTAAGTTGCCAGTATTTGATGTTATTTTATCAAAATGTGTAGCTCACTCTACTTTTTTTATTGTCAGAATGAAAACAAAAGCAGTCCTTGTGCTGACCTTTTTTTGGGGGGCATTGTTGTCGCTCACCAGGAAGCTCTCTGTCCTGGTGCCACAGGATCTGAACGGTGGGAACGAATCAGGGAAGACTGCAGTAACGTTTTGGCTGGTAAAGCTCCGTGTTTTGAGACAGAAGGACATCAGGAATGGTCCTGTTAGCTAGCCTGTGAAATCTAACACTTAGAAAATGAAACGCTCGCTTAAAGCTAGCCTCGCGTTTCCCTGCTTTAGTATTGGCATCATGGATTTGCAGTGCAGTGTGGTTGCTGCTTCTGCTCTCCTCTCTGGAGATGCAGCTGGCCGTCTGGGTTTGCCGTGACTCAGCCTCTCCTCACAGGGCTTTGCACTGCCAGGCCTCGAGGCCGAAGAAGGGCCCCTCAGTTACTGCCACACGCACCCGTGCCCTGTGCCTGGAAGCATCCCTGTCCCTGTGCAGGGGCGTTGCGTTCCCAGTGTGCAGGGCCTCTCATCTCTGTTCCTCAAAGCTGAGAAACGAGATTGGCCAGAAGGACAGGGAGCTGCTTCTGGATCAGCAGCAGTACTGGCGGGAGAGGGAGGAAGGGGAGATGAAGTTTACTTGTGCTTCTTTCCAAATGTCAGAAGAGTGATCATAGTTCCTTCCTCCAACCCCATTAGTTTTGGTAGGGCAATGCTTCCCCTCCATTAGATTAGCTCTTGAACCTATGTACGTCATTCAAAACCCCTTGCAGTACGAGATGCTGAGGGATAACTATTTTTATGATGTTTTGCCACAAGATCTTTTGTTAATATATTTGAATGTAAGCTCTTTCCCATGAAAAATCTTTAAACCGTGGTACTATATAAAAGCATTTTCAGTGTTTTCTACTGAAATAACTTGCTTGTAGGTGCAATAAATTTACTAATTTAATTTCATTCTGTTTTCCAAAATTCCTTCATTTTTGAACATGGCAAATAAATAATGATGGGCTGTTTTAAAAGGCTTAAAGCAATGTGGTTTTGAGCATGACTTCAGGAGGTTCTTGGTCTGGGCATTACTGTATTCTAATATTTTTTAGTTTCCTTGGAAATTCCTAATGTAAAAGACTGCACAAAACTTCTAACCTAGCAAAAGCTAGTACAATATGCTTTACTTTAATATTTTTAAGGATAAACAAATATCACATATTTATAATAAAATTCAGCTTTGATATGTACTGCTATATATTTAGTGAACTAATGTTTTGTAAAAAAATAAAAAAATAAAAAAAAAATGAAACAAGGCTGACAATTGAAGTAGAAACAAATCTCCTGATTGAAAAAGGAGCCATCACTTATCACACCATTATTTGTTCACTGTGAACAGCTTTAAACTCCCCCACAAATGCCCTCAATGGAAGATATTTAAAATGAACACGGGTTAAATATGTATTATTTAGCATCTACTTATCTGATGTGTGATTTGGATTGTTCCTGCTGTAGTTAGTTTATGGACTGAAGTCAAAATGCCACCTAAGAAAATAAAAAAAAAAAAAAAAAAAAAAAAAAAGAAGAGAATGTGGCATTTTTCTTATTTTATACATATAGTACAGAAAAAAGGAGTGCTTCTTCCCATGTGCAGGCAAACTGCTGTTGCCAGAAGCTGAGGCTAGGCATTCCAAGTGTTAGGCAATGGATATCTAAAATCACACCTGAGATTGAAAGTGAAGTATTAAGAGTCAATGTTAGATTTTAATCTACTATCCTAGCTTAATTATTGCCTTTTTGTGCGTGTATGGGAGGGGTTGGTGGTGGATAAAATAATTTCATTTTTATTCTCTCAGTCTGTCAAATATTTTTTATGAGATCCAGGGGGCAGGTTTATTTTCAGTAATCCTATATTGTCATATGTCTTTTGTAGTTTGCAGATGGTTTGTGCATTTTTAACATCATACCTTAATGTCTGCAAGTCCATCCTTAGATGCATCAGTTGTGTATATCCACTGATTACTCAAATCACAGATTTCTATAGGGTTTCTTGGTAACAGTGACAGTAAAAAGGCTAGGATCTAGTAGATCTGTCTCCTTGTGGAAAGATTTATTGCATTGTATTGCTGTATCCTGTTTGCTGTTCTCATTGCTGGCCCAAATCCAAATTTTCTTTGAGGATTTTTCTACACTTTCAGATATACAAATTGTATGTTACTACAGATCTCTTGTTAACAACATTAGATGATTTTGTACTGGATGAACCGACTAGATTGACTATGTAAAAGACAGCTATCGTTCCTTGGTTTAAAGACAGGAAAGCTGGCCAAATTGTGCCATTAAAATAGTATCTTTTGCCATCCATACTCAAATTTTGGGGTTGTGTCTTAGACCTGATGGATGTTTTGATTTTTATGGAAGAACAAATTAATCAAGAAACAAAGCAGATTTCTTGTATCTTAAGTAGCCATTTGCATTGCTTCAGATAAAGACTGCTAGTAAAGTTATTCCAGGTATAAAATCTAACTGCTATTTAAGTATTAGTAACCAAAACACATTCAAAGTTCACAGGTTTGTTTTGTTGTTACTGTCTGGTCTGTGTTTTAGTAACTATCCAATTTTCTTTAAGACTTGCTATTAAAGTTTTTCTTATTTGGAATCCTGGCTTGGCAACAATAATGTTTTACCATGGAGAGATCTCAACATCTTTTTCATTTCTTAATTTATCCTTTTAAAGTAGGAAAATAGTGCTGGGCTAAACATTTCTTTCAGGTGTTTGCACACAAACTGTAGTGCCACTACCTATAAAGCAAGGTTTCAACAGGTCTATAGCAGTGTGTATACACGGTATATTCAACACCTGGATTTCTATTCTTTGTTATAAGATTTTTTTTTTTTTTTTTTTTTTTTTTAAT
This sequence comes from Netta rufina, assembly GCF_964035555.1. Classification (NCBI taxonomy): domain Eukaryota; kingdom Metazoa; phylum Chordata; class Aves; order Anseriformes; family Anatidae; genus Netta; species Netta rufina. Next base: position 71,011,076 of record NC_140124.1, on the reverse strand, counting down.
AAAGGCTCCTGGATAGGCCAGTTTCTGGCTATCCATAACTGTGTGTTTGGTATAGCAAGGTTATGATGTTCCATTTTAAGCGTCTGAGAAAGGTGATTGTAAATTTCTATCTATTCTCAAAATTGAGCATAGGTACCACTCAGGAGGTAGCCCTCAGCAACAGGACATCTCAGGCATCAGGGCATTCTGAGCCTTAGGAATTTCACTGCTTACGAAACGCCATTTTCCTGGTTTTGTCTGTTGTAGGAAGTCTCCTTATACTAGTGATGTTGTTCCTAGAAGGCCGATGTGGTGATCCTTGGTGTTTTTCAGTTGGCGTAGCAGTACTACCTGCGGGTTGTGAGGTTAGTGGCTGTTTTCCCCAGCAGTTTGTGTGGTGCTGTCTTTAATGATGACTCACTTAGTACTTGTACAAGGATCCCGTGGCTTTTTTCTATCCAAACCACTCATTACCAACAGCCACCAGCTGCCATTAGCAGGAAATTCACAGACACTCTGTATTGTCTCTATTGGCTATCTAAATTTGGCTTTTAATTTCACTTAAACGGCTCTGGATTTTTGATGAGTCCAGTTATTGAAATTGCAAGTATCAGTGGCTTATGCCCTATTGCTTTAATCGGCTTACACAGTAATTCAGCTGTTTCAGAATCCCTTTTCCTCTCAGTCTTACACTTTCCCAGAAGTGAAGTTACAATTTCGGTGGCAATACAAGTCATGATTTAGTTTTAGGGGCTACTTGTTTTCACCCAAGCAGTTTTAAGCTTATGTTCACTTTTTCAACACACATTAACTTTTGAGGGTTTTGGAGGTAGAGTGGAACAGAAAGCTAAATTTAGTTAAGAAAAAAAATAAAGCCATTAACTGAACAGCTTTTTAGTAACAGTTTGCATAGCTTTGGCTGAGAGGTTAGTTTGCAAGAATGAAAATTGACATTGTTTACGAGCCAAGCTGCATTACATAAAAAGCTGGGCAGTTCACAGCATTTTTTCAACCACTCAGAAGAAAACAGAATCTATCAGAAAAGAAATTGAATAGGATAATTGAGGCACTGAGGGAAAGCAAGTTTTACTGAACAATTTAGGATCAAATCCAGGATGAGGACTTTCCAGAATATGGAAATCCCAAACAAAGCAGAATGGCAGAATTGTAACATGGCTTGGGTATTTCTGGCCTGGCGAAACTAATAAATTCTGTGTCTAGCACAGTTGTTGTGAGAGAGAAATATTTTTTTGCATGTATTAACTGAAAATAATGAGACTTTCCAAATAATACGTAGAATTTGGAGAAGAATGGAAGTTTTAGGGGGATATGTTATGCTCCTTGGTAGATGTTACAGGACTAATGAGAGCATTAAAGAAAATGACATTTTAGGGCAGCGTGGTAGAGGTGGATTGTTTTAACATCAAACTGCTGCTACTGTATAACAAAATGGAATTAAGATTTCTTCAGTGCTTTCCCAGAGTATAGGTTAATTAAGGTGATCTGGGCATGTTTGTACAAAAATAAAGGAAGCCAGGCTCTTTGATTTTGTGTTTGATTCAGAATAATTTTTAACTAATGGAAATAGCCCATTTTCGCTGAAGTAGCAGTAGCGTTTGATGTCCTGATAGACTCAGAAGGTATGGTGTTTAGGTTACTTAAGTTTCCACCTTCTTAATCTTTTTATTTCAAATACCTATTTGAATGCAATTGGTTAGAGAAAATATGATCTGCAAGCTACAAATGTTCAAACATAATTCTAACTTGCTTTTCCCAAGAGGTTTTCCTGCAAAGAGTGTGAGATAATTTTGTAGTGAGGCACTTTATTATTGACTTGTTCATATTTCCCAAATCACCAATATGCTTCCAAAGTTTACCACTTATAAGCAGGTTTATCTTTGATGATTAAATGGAAAGCGTTTTATAGTGTGTTTTTTTTTTCTCATTTTTTGCTTAGAGAAGAATACTATTTTCATTTTTATTTGTACCTATTTATAAGCTAAAAACGTTGTTTCTTCTAGTTGGGGTAGAGAGAATATGCAATTTGGATTTTTATCCTGTGTGTTGCTAACCTTTAGGTAATAATCACATAATTCTTCAGAAGTGTTTAGCAGCCTTTGCCTTTGGTACTGCAGCCTGCTCACAAACCTCAGAGAGAACCATCACTTCTAAGTGTGGCTGTCAAAGTTAAAACAGCTTGAGTTTGTGGCAATCTATTTCTTATGACAAGTTATCTCATTATTCCCAAATCTTTATTCCTAAAATTATACAAGGTTTTCTAGAGAAAGAGCTATCCAGGTTGGTTGATTTGATTTGTGCTTTCTGGCTGAACAATTACAATCCTAATCTGTTGAATAAAACCTGGCAAATAAGCTTCTTGAACAAAAGGTAGATTACTGTATTGTCTTTAACAAAGAAATAATTAAAGGGAATGTGACAAGCTTTAGAATAGTAGTCATGCCACTTCTGTTTTTTCTTGTTGTTTTCTTTTGACTTTTTTTATGTATTTAATGATAGAATTTTTAGTCTTTTTCCACAGGATAGTGCCAAACAGTTGGGTTAGCTTATAAGTCATGAATCGGCTACTTTCCAGTTCTTCATCCTATTCCTGTTGTAATATTTTATTAAAGTATTATATATCTACATTCTGGAGTGGCATACTTACAGAAAAAGAGAAAAAGGTGTTTCTTCCTAGTTCATATCTCTACAGTGGCTTTTACTTTTCTCCACTAAATGAAAGGTATTTTTAAACTTTTTAATGTATATATTCTAAGAAACAGTCCATTACAGTAATCTACATGTTTTGGCTAAACAGACACATGGCTATTTATGTTCAAGCTGCCAGACACTGGAAGTGGCAGTGTGGCTATTGTAAATTTGGATTAATATGCTGTGATTTCTTTGCAAAATGGGAGTTCTGGAGTAAATATTTGTAGTGTTTTCTTGAAATATTTTTTTCAACAACTTAGGCTTTTTGTAGGGGTTAAGAGTGTTGTTAGGATTTATAAAGACTTTGTTCATTCTAAAATTTTTGACAGTATATTCTCAAATGTATTTTGTTATATGTGATATGTTTTCCTCTCTACAGCAGGGAACCTGCTATACCACAGCCTTTTGTGGTATCTTGCAGACTTGCAGATTAACAGTTAAATACCACATACATGTATGTGGGTGGTTTTACCATGCTAGTCAGCTAAACACCACAACTGCTCTCTCACGCCCCCTCCTTAGATGAGGAGGGGAAGAAGTAAAGTAAAGAACAACTCACAGGTTGAGATAAGGATAATTTAATTAAAGTGAAAAATAATGATCTTTCCTTAATAATTATTATTAATTGAACAATTTAACTAAAGGGAAAACGAAAGGAAAAGGGGAAAAGGGAGGGAGGAAGGGAAAAAGAAAAAAGAAAAAAAAGAAACAACAAAGAAAGGCTATGTGGAAGTGCAGAGGAAAGAAATTACTCTCTGCTCCCCATAAATGAGCGATGCTTGACCACGTCCTTGAAGCAGGGCCTCAATGCACATAGCCAGTGTTCGGGAGGAGGACCGACGTTTTCACGAGAGCCCACTCCTTCCCTCTTCTTCCTTTTTCCACCTTTGGACATCCCATGGTATGGACTATCCCTTTGGTTGGTTTAGGTCAGCTGCCCTGGTGATGTTCCTTTCTCACTTTCTTACTTTTTTGCCCACCCCCTAGCAGGGTTAAAGAGAGTCCTGATGCTGTGCCAGCACTGCTCAGCAGTAGACACAACACTGGTGTGATACCACTGCTGTTCTAGCTGCAAGTGCAGAGCACAGCACTGTATGGGCTACTGCAGGGAAAGTTAACATCCCAGCCAGACCCAGTACAATATAATAAGAGCAAATACAAACTGGATATTTTGCAAAAACAGTAAGCGTAACTTTTTCTACTATAAGTGGGTGTCTATGCTTTTTGTGCAGCAATGGGGAAAGGATTTTTGCGCCATAATTCCTGATCAGGAAATACTTCAGCTCAGACCTAAATGCGCTAACGGAACAACAGGAAAAATACTGAGTTTTGGATTTTAAATGCATTGAATATTTGTGCATTTGGATTTTAATATTTATAGATACTGCATTTTAGTATTTCCAGAACACAGATGATTAATATGAAAGTAATAATCCTTATCTACATACCATCACTATGGGCTTCTTTCTGGAACAGTGTTGGGCAGTTCTCTGTAAGAGCAGGAGCAGTCATACTTTCAGAGAAGTTGCACTGTGGGGTTTAAGAAAATGACTTTGTGCTGGAAAAGCTGCTATACTGGAAAGCTGCTATTACGTCTCCTCTACAAAGCCACCTTTTTCCAGGCTGAGCAAGACCAGGTTCCTCATTTTTTTTCACACAACGCAAGTGCTCCAGCTCCTCCCCTCCCTCACCCCCAACTCCATCTTGGTGGTTGTTTGCTAAATTTGCTCCTCATCACTGATGTCTTTCATGTTTTGGGAGACCCAAAACCAAGCAAAGTATTCTAGATGTAATTTCATGACTGCTGTGTAAAGGGGAATTGCTCACCACCTGTGCTGTGCCTGAACTCCTGCAGATGCAGCCTGATACATTGTTAGCTTTCATCACTGCCAGCGTGCACAGTTCATGCTGGCTAAACCTACTGTCACTCAGGACCTGCATGTCCTTTTCCACAGAGTATCCCCTCAGCCAGTCAGATGCAGGAGGTTGGTCTGTACCAGGTGCAGGACTTTTGCCTTTGAATTTCATCAATTTCATTTTCTTTCAGCTGTTGCCTCTAGTGTACTCAACCAAACCCCCCCCCCCCATTCCCTGTGTAGTGTTAGTAATAAACTAACCAAAGGCTTGATCAGACAAAGGGCAACTTTTTAACCTACAGAACTGATGGGAACAACACCTGGGTCCCCTATATTCATCTCTAGAGCTCTGCAGTCCTTTGTTTTTTTTTTTTTTTTTTTTTTTTTCTGCTGTTCCTTGACAGTACCAGTTGTGCCCACATGCATGAACAACAACAAACAGTAGTCAAACCAGGTAAGCCTTAGCAAGACCTCAAATCCAGGCCATTGGCAAGCAGTGAGCCTCTCATGACAGTATGTTTTTTCAGCAGCTGTCTGCTTCCATTCCCTGCAGAAGATGATCTTTAACCCCTTAACAGTTTCTGCTTCCTCTTGGTCTGAGTGCTGTCTTCAGGCCCAGCTGGTTTTGAGGCCTCCTTTACCACAGGTGTTTTCCCTGTATTGGCTATTACAGCATGGTATGGTACTGATTCTGCAAGTTCAACTCGAAGGGCAGAGAAGGAACCTTTCCTCTGCTGCCAGAAGTCCCAGGCTTCCAGCCTCTCCCATCGTGGGGATCTCCATCCACTGCTCAAGGTCTGCTTGGCCTTCCTGCTTTGGAATGCTGGATTTGAGTTGGTGCCTCTGCAAGATCTCTGCAGATACCGTATAAATCACCTGTTTGTAGAGTCATAGAAGGATGTGGGTTGGAAGGACAACAGGAGGTCAGCTGGTCCAACCTGCCCAAAGTAGGTCCAGTTAGATCAAGTCGCTCGGGTGCTTACCCAAACAGATTCTGGAGATCGTACTTCCCTGACGGTCTGTCCCTGCTTACTGCTTCCAGTAGGTCTTTCATTTGGCTGCTCTGTATGCCAACCAGCGACCATCTCCAGGTGAAATCGCTGTTGCCATCCGCCCAGGGGAGAGGCTTGAGGCATTTCTTGCAGCCCCCAAACCAGGTGGCTGTTTCCTGCCTCTGGAGCTCTGCCAGAGTGAAGGCCTCTCATGTCCTAGGGATGCCTTTTTCAACCAGTGTGGGGGCCTGAGTCCTGTAGCACCTCGTGGCTGGTTTTAAGAAGTCCCACGCTGCCTGCAGCAGTCCCTGGCAACGTTGACATGCAGGCTACCCTGTTGTTAACTACTGAAGTCGTTATGTAAAATGCATAATTCTATGCATTGTTCTAGCCTTTGCTTTCTGAAAAAGCTATCACTATCAAAATAGTGCAGAATTTCACGAGGGAACAAATCTGTCTCTGGGAATGGTTATTTTCCACACCACTTGTAACAGCATGTTTTTTCAGTAGAAGAAATTGAACTTCAGCCTGTGTTGTTTACTGATTTTAAAAAAAAGCATAAAAGCTTCTTAAGTAAGTGTAGCTGTTGTTTTACTAAACAAGTATTTTTTTGCAATATGTGGTGATGTCATTCTGGTGCCTTCCAGTTTTGTCAGGAATGCTTGTGTTTTAGAAATACTCAAGTAAATTCTAATTACAAAAAAAAAAAAAAAGGGTGGGGGAGGGAACCCCAAACCTAATTCCTAATAATAAGCAAAAGTACGACTTTTTTGTTAATCTGGTTGCTATGCATCATGTTGATAATTCCTTCAAGAATTTTGAATCCCTACACCATTAGCATACATGTAATACATGGTTTTCATATCCTGGTATGAAATCCTTTCCCCATTGCTGCACAAAAAGCATAGATACCCAGCATGGACTAACATTTTGGTAAGCTGAAGGTAGATACCTACCAAAAAAATAGGGAGGACATTGTCAGCCATTGACTGGTAATGGATTCGAGGATGTGCGTCAGAGTTGTCTGACATATGGCTTGCAGCTTTTCTAATCTGTATTGGTAGAGCACCTGAGGGCTGATACATGGTGGCTGTGAATGAATTTCCGAGAGAGAGACTTTCTTGCAAACACTGCAGTCTAAATTAATGAAACAATGGAGGGAGGGTTGTGACAACTAATAATGCTAATGCACTGGAAGTCCAGTCAGAACAATTCAAAGCTTTCCAAGTAAGTGAAGAGCCTTTGCTTGGCTACTACATTAGCTGCTCCAAATATTAGACATTGTTGTTTCTTTTCCCCAAAAGCTGTGGAGCAGAAAAACCGCAGTATTGAGAGCATAAAGTGACATGACTTGGAAGCGTCTTTCAGACAGCACGCTACCTTGCTAATCCTTTTTTACTAATCCTCGTCTACATTAGTACAACTGTTTTTAACTGCAGGTGACAGCTGTGATTGCAGTGAAACTATGAGTATGGCTTAGTTGCGACTGCAAAGTAGGTCAAACGCTCTATATATTCATTGAAAGATAGTAAACATCTTACTTTAAGAAGTAGTAAACTGTGTATGCATTTATGCATGTGTGGAAACATGCATAAACTTCAGTACTGATGTATTTCTTTCACCCACAGAGGATGGCCCAATGTTAATTATTAAGTCAGAACATACTGTTTGATCCTAGGAAACCTTAATGTACAAGCACCATGAAGAACCTGTAGAATAGTCATGGTATTAAGGCCATGCAGCTTAAAGGTCTGGATTTGTTACAAACTTTAGGCATCTAGAAATCACATTTAAAATACTTTAGTTTACTTTTCTTCACGGTGTCTGATCTCCACCCCTCCGCTTTTTTCTCTTGTTAGTAAGTGAAAAAATAGATTAGATTTAATCTTCAGTGCAGTTGAACTTCACCCTTAAACAAAATCAAGGATGTTTAATATTGAAGATTATTATTTGATCTAATGAGAGCTAGGCTTGGGCAGTTTTGAAAAAGCTTGTCAACATCTTGTCTGTAAGCATCTCTTGGTTTTCTTGAGCTGGCTGAAATTGTAGAGGTACTGAATTGAGGAAAAAAAAAAAAAAATATATATATACACACATATATATTGTTCCCATAGAATAATAATTAATACTTTGTATAGATGTAGAAACCCTTCAGAATAAGTTAGCTGTTTGTATTGGAAGACATATCCTGGTCTGGTCAGGGTGATAGGGCTTTGAGTTTCTGTGAATTGTATTAAGCGTGAAAATTAGTGGCATAGAGATTTTCCTTGATGCAATCCTATTTTCTCAGGATTTCAAGGAATACTTGAGCAGTTTTTCACAAGTGCTGGATATGCTTTTTATGGTAGAAACACCTAGAAGGCAATTTTCTTTGTAAAAGTCCTGGTGTGCTCAAAGGGTGTTCCTTGGCTTCATCCAGTGCCTATACTTGCTTCTTTTCATTTCCTTTCCCCTCTTTTCTGTAGGAAAACTGCTGCAGCAACTAGGTGGGAGGCCAAATGCCCTGTTTACAAATCAGTTTCTTGGAAACCTCTCTGCTTTATATGATTTCGTTTCTGTTGGTATTCTTATTTGACCCACTGCCCCTTAGATGACTTCTTATTTTTGACTATCCTCAGCTTCAGTTATTTATTTGTTTTGAAGTTAACCTTTTTTGCTCTTACCTTGAAAATGATCATAATACACTCATTGTTTGTAATCAGATCTCTGGCTTAAAGCGCTTGAAACAAACCGATAAATTACTTCTTTTACTTAGTTGAATGTTAGACAGAAGTGTTAAGCCGGACACACCTAGACAGTAAAGTCAGTAGAGCATGAGATTATAAATCATACATCATGAGTCTAGGGCTTTTTGACTTGACTAGACACACTGTAATTTTTTTTTTTGTAATGAAGAACAAAAGCTCAATATGAGGTTTGAGTATTGTGCCTTGAATTGTACAGTTCTACCTCATCTTTGCATTTGGAAGAATCATTTGTATAAAAATTTGATGCGAACTGAGGTCCTCTAGAAAACACAAGAAAATATTAAACCATTATATGTGAATAAAAAGAAAGCTGTTATGTCAAGACAAATATTTTTACTATAACCTTAAGTTATTTAAATAGTAATGCTTCTTATGCAATAATGAAAATATTCAGGTTTGTATACTTCCTCTGTGCTTAGATTTTTGTTCACACTTTTATCAACAACAGATTCTATGAATGAGACTGTCATGCTTGGAGCTCTCATTGTTTACTTTCTGTGAAAATGTTGTGGGGACAAACTAAATTCAACTACTATAATATCAGTCTTATTTTTCTTTTTATTTTCTATACTAATAACAGGTGTCATTATGTGTATACTTCCAATAAATTTACAAGTATTCAGTGTTTATTTCTTCTTAACATTCTAGGTTTGTTGCTCTGACCCCTTGGAGAGTGTATCATCTGACTTCTCTCATAATACTTGGAGTGCTAGTTCTTCAGATAATAAAGGATTTGGTCTTATCTAGGATAAAAGGTAGGTCAGTATACTGATAGAGTTCCTTGCTTAAACACCCACAACTCCTTTACTAAATCCTCTTTAACATTATGATACTAGGATTATTGCAAAAATATTAGCTAATTTCTGAGTGAAATGACATAATCTACAATGATCTACTACCATTTGTAGTAAAGTTCTGATATATTTTAGAGACAGGGCATTATGAGATTTGTTTCAGTATGAGTATAACCAGTATCAATGAACAGTCACTCTTGTATCTTATCTACTAGATCTCAAAATCCATTATTATCTAAAATACAAAGTTTTCCTAAAAGTTTCTACTTCTGACATTACTCTAATTAGATCACTGTTGAAAAGTTGTGGAGATCTAATATAAATTGGTCAACTTTGTAAAAGGATTGTGAAATAACCTATCTTCCTCACAGTTTAAATAAGTGAAACAGTATTTTTTTTCTAGTTTATGGAGTGTTCAGTTTCCAGTGTGTACAGTCTTATCTAAGTACTACCAAATTAAAAGGGGATGTTTTTTGTGTTGTTGTATTGTTTTAACTTTTTTTTTTTCCCCATACTTCATTACCATCTTGAAAATTCTCTGGCAAAAGGTTGTTCGTCAATGTGTATTTCTTGTTGCTAGGAAGATTTTTTGAAGTGGCTTATTTTGCTTTTTCTTTGATGTTGAATGCGGTGCAGTGTTTGAAAAAAATGCAAAGGAAAGCAGGAAATAAGTATCAGAGAATCACAGTACTCCTCTGCAACGTTACTAGCATTTCATTTTTGACCTCCACAGTCAAAAATGTTGCTAAGTTACAGTAGTTATTCATAACCTTTTTGAGAAATGTTTTTGTTGTCACTGCCTTCTGTGGAGTCTCCATTACCATTGTTTCCTGCTTGAGTGATGCAAACTTAGAGGCTAATTTAAAAAGCTTAGCGTGATTTGATTTTTAGGCTGTGTTGTATAAATCACCTCTAATGTTGAATACCTCACCAGCTGGAAGGTGGTTATTTACACAAGTAAATCTTAGCTGTCATTACTGATTAATATTTTTGTATTGAGCAAATCCAAGATGTACCAGTATTGACCAAGCTACCATCCCCTCTTCATTTCTCTTTCAGTCTTGCTTCTATGTGATTATTCAACTGTTCATCATAGAGGTGAGGTCAGGAAGACCTCTGTTCCCAGCTTTATGATTAGAGAATGATTATTTTACTACAGTTAAATATATTGCCTTCAGTGGTATTGTACACAAAGTTCATGAACAGTTAGGTTATTGAACCTAAGAATAGAAATCTTGTTGTAGTGACAATCGGTGTCACTCCAAACAGCAGAAGAAATTCTTCTCAGGATAACACTTCTGTAGGGCTACTTCACACTTCCAGCCAGCCACTAGATGGCAAGACTATTACAGAGTCATAAGTAGTGTAGAAACTGTTTGCCGGTTTGTAGCTGTAAAGCAAAAGTTATGTTGGTTATCTTCTTCCACATGAAAATATAACAACATAATACGGTATTTTTTTCATTAACATTTTAAACTGGTATGTTAAATTTACAGAAAAGACTTTTTCTGAGAACTGTTACTTTGGTTTTAAATGTTAGGGAGAATTCCTTATTCATTTTGTCCTAAATCTGCACATTGCTTATGAATAAAGAAGAAAAACCTATATGTGATTTCTGTTTTAGTGCATTGTGTGTCATCTTATATTCTCACAATTGCAGGTGCACAGCTCTGGAGGAGAATCACTGACAAGTAGGTATATCATTTTTAATATTCTAGATATGTGACATCTTTTCTTACAGTGAATCTGGAATTTAAAATACAGTCTACTTTCCCTGTAATTAAAACAGAACATGAATGATTTTGAAATTCACATTTTTTCTAAATTTGTTACTGCTTGTTCCAATTTTAATTTTTAATAACTTTCTGCAAAGTATTTTTTCTGATTTGAATTATAATAAAGAATACAGTAATATATCAAATACTTTTAGAAAGGCTTTTTTCTTAGTATGATTTTCACATTTTTTGTTTTCTGGGAATTAGTGTTTGCTTTGAAATCAGTTATGAGAGAAAAACACTGTGTTGGTTAAGGAGGTTAACTTTTTTTTAGAACTTCGTTACACAAGTGCTGTCCAAAAGCAGGTAAGTTTGGTGTGGTTTCCCTTATCTTTGTAGTAGCCAATACAAATAATTGCTGTCAAATTTCATTTAAAATAAAAATTACTTGATATCTGTCACAATATAAATTAATAATTGTGAATTCAGTTGTCTTGCCACTGGGCTGACTCAGTTTACAGGCAAATGTTTCATAATGTTGGTAGGGTAGAGTACATAATCGATTGAATTTGTTTTGGATTCATACAACATCTCTAAATGCTTTACCGGCAACTTCCAAAATAAAAGTTTGTGTGATTAAAAATATTATTCTTCTAAATAGACCACCAGGGCTAGCTGGACTTCTGGATAATTCGCAATAACAGGAACACAAGATCAGTCCAAATATCCAACTAGCAAAGTATCTTTTCTCTGAAGGTGGCCAGCCAGGAGGAAGGTGGCCAGCAAAGCACTGTGTGAGAGCAGCATGAGCTTGTAAGATGCTTCTCCTGGTATACTTTCCCAGCCTCCAGCAGTTAAACGACTTCTAGGTTCCAGATGTGTCTTTTACCTATCCCCTCCAAGCTGTTCTCGGTGGAGCAGAAAAGGTCCATGAATATGTCTCGTTGCTTTTCTTATTACAAAATTCTGTTGTTCTTCGTATCCTATAGCAGAGAGACCCATAGCTGAACTGTGCTCTGTGAAAAACACAGCCTTGTGTTTGTTTACTGTTATATGATAGTTTCTTAATCCCATCCTACTTTTTTTTTTTTTTTTTTGGTTGGAAGAGTTGGTAAACAATCACACTATGGCTAATCTTCAGCAAGCTGTGACTTTATAAACTTTTATCTTGTCCTGTTAAGTCCATGGCTACTTAATTGTTTCTAAAATAGAAGCTTTCTGTAGGTTTGATATCTTCATTGTGATTTTCTGGACTTTTCTTCAATTTCTGTTACCCTTCTCGTAGGCAGAACTAGAAATTGTGTTCAGCATTCAGGGAGACCTTCGACTGTACATTAGCATAAAAATGCCCTTATAATAAATCCTAATGATTGACTTTTTAAACCTCTGTTGAGCACTGAATTGATGGTTATGTGAATATATAACCTCAAGATTATGTTCCTGAGTAGTAAAGGTTATCTTAAAGCCCATGTGACATTAATTTTGTGTTTTTTTTGTTTGTTTTTTTTTTCCACTGGATGAATTTATTTTTACATACATTTCTTCCATCTTTTGGCAAGTACATTACTTGATACTTCGTTGAAGTTCTGCAGTTCTTTGCAGTTGGTCTTCATCTTTACCAGAATAATTTAGCATTGTAAGGAGACTCATCTTACTGTTCACTCCTTTTTCCAGAATGTTGTACAGACAGTTCAAAATGGTCTTTTTATTTTCATACTTGCAAGGACTTCCCCTCATATTCCATGACTTCTTAGCCTCTATAAGAGCATTTTGTGAGAGACCTTGTTGAAAGCCTTATAGGAAATCCAGTTAATTTTGTATGAGTATCACTGTTCATCTTCAATCTTACTGAGTTTGAAAGCACAAATGGTTTGTGATGTGATGTCCCTTTAAAAATTGTTCATCCCAACTCCCATTGTGCCATAGAACAGGCATGCACGTTTGTTATTAGATTTTCTGACAATTTGCACAGAACAGAGATGGGTCTTTACTGATTTACAGTTCTGGCTCTGGCATAGCTCCTCTAAAAATAGATGTTGCTTTAGACACTTAACAGTCCTCTGATTAAGGCGCTTTGAGAGGTTATTTAACATAAGTGACATTTCAACTGTTGCATTCTAACTTTCAGTTAGAACTCTTACAATCTCATGTAAAGTTTTTTTTGTTTGTTTATTTTGTTTTTTTTTTTTTATTCTGTGGGTATTTACAATTCTTTTGTTGAGCACACGTGCTCATTGATTGGGTTGAAAATGTAGTATCTGCTCTGAGACATTGGGGCTGGTGCTCCAAAGGTTTTTGTTGTTCTTGGTCTTGGATGTGAAAGACTGTTCTCACGTTATCTTACATCAGCAAGCTCTGTCAAACATACCCTCATACTGCTGGTTAACAAAAAACACTACCCAGTGGAGAATCACATGCTCTTAAATATTTAACATATAGAGGAAAAAAAAATAGATCTGTACTGCTTTGAATGCTTTGCTTGTTCTAATGGGTCAAATGTGTTCGCAACCATTCTGTGGCATTGATGTTCATAGGCACAAAAGAACTGAGTCCATAGCATTTAATTGCACTATGGTTCAGGCTGAATGTCCACATGCAGGTTGGAAATGATTTTTGGTCTGTGCCTACTGTAAAACTACTCAGAGGAAGTACTGGGAGAGTGCTCGTTGGCTGGTGCCAAAACTGCGAAGAGCTGTATGTATGGTTTAACTTTATAAATGACCAGTCCCAGCACCTAGCAGCATTGCCACACAGTTTAGTTTATCAAAGTAGACAGAAAGTAACAGATGATAGAAACAGGCTCATTTCCTACTTTGTTTGTTTCCACAATTGAAACTGGTCCTTTTTTCATTGGGAAATAGGGTTGATATTCTGATAAGGAATGATGATGAGCCAAACTTCCCTTGAAGCTATTAAAGTTAATTGCACTAAACAATCTTTTGCTACAGTGTATCCAAAGGGGATAAAATTGCAAGTGATTTATTAACCAATAACTGCTTAAATTTATATTTGGTTCTGTAAGTTGCACATAGTTTTACAGTCCATGATATTTCATATTATTTATTAGTACGTTTGCAGAACTCGGTGTGCTAGCGTCCAAATACAGCAAAATGTTTTTTTTAAATACTGATGGTGTGATCTCCAGCTAGTCAAGGATTGGAATTCTTATTTTTGCCTTCACTGGGATCAGATAAAATCTTTAACTGTTATCATTAAGATGTTTTTGCTTCTTTCTTACAGGTTGCTTTGCATAACAAAATGTAAAAAATGATCAGTGCCTTTTAAAAGTGAGAATAACTGTTTACAAGTTACTTCATTGTATTGTATTTTTGTAAACTACTAGAAGAGTTACTTTAGATTCTTCCCTGTGCTACAGGTACGCAGGTCAGCAGCGTGACAGTGAAATATTATCCTGAACTGAGGGCTAGGGAGCTGGGCTGGCTGAACCTGGGCTAGCAGACAGACACCCACCTGCCTGTGTGCATGCTCTCCCCTTCTCGGCAGCACTAGGGGAGAAGACAGGAGGAAAACCTTAGCTGGATGAGATAAAGTAGGGAGATTTGCTGTTGATGATAACTGGTGGGCAAACAGACTCAACTTGAGGAAGGTTAATCTAATATAGTGGCAAAGCAGATCTGGGTGGAGAAAAGCAAAGTCATCTTTGTTAAAACAACACCTTACCTCCTCCCTTTCGAGGACCAATCTCCCCCTCCATTCCCCACTCTTCTTCCTCCTGCCCCTGAGCCAGGGCAGGGGGCTGGGGCCAGTCATCGCAGCCCCCCTCAGCCTCTGCCTTCCCCAGGCTGTCCCTGAGGCGGGGCGCCGCCATCTTGGCTGCTGGGCCCAGCCATGCCCTGTGGCGGGGCTGTTGGAGCCAGCACAGGGCAGCCCCGGTGTTGCCACACACTGCGGCAACAACGCAGACGCACCCGCGCCCATGGGTGCGCACAGACCACAAGCTTAGTGAGGAGGAAATTTGTGTTTCATACGTACGCATAAACGTGAGAAGCTCTCTATATGGTTCTTCCCCTAATGAAGCTACTACCGACTTCTAACTTACAAAGTAAATGAAGGAAAAGACATTGAATTCAATGCAATTTTTATTCTTTAAAAAGCTTTTGCTCCAATAATGCTGATGATTTTTTCCAAACATCTGCTTTTTTTTTTTTTTTGATGTGTTTTGTTTTTAAGAAGAGCTTTTGTAAAGTGTCACTTTTAAAGCTTCCCAGTTTCATGGTCATTCCCAATTTTAGGATTGATTTTTTTTTTTATATTTCTGAAAGTTGTACACTAGATGTTCAGAAATCGTTATAATAGAGATGTTGCTTTTGGTAGCACTGTGTACAGCAGCCTAATTCCTTTTTACTTTTACTAAAGGATAGCCAAACTTTTATTTCCATCCATGATACCATGTGATGCTCAAGACCATTACAATATGATCTTGGAAGTCACTGTGTCTTAGACCTGATGGTTTTAAGCTGTTACCATGCATCCTCTGTGTCTGACTGTAGCCACTTTTTCTTGAAAGGAAAAAAAAAAAAGGCACAAAGGAAAAAAAAAAAAAGCACTTTGTTATGCAATTATGGTTTTGAAAATTAGTATCTCACTGTGATGTTTCATAAATGGTAGCACAGCTTTATGAGGATTTTCAGAGTAAAATTTTATGCTTTGCACTATTATGTTTGCCTTGTGATAAAATATCACTGTTCTGATCCTTGCACTTCTTCCCAACATTCATGTACATTGCACATCCCTTCTGCTGCAGGTACACTAAGCATCAAAGATCATTAGGAGTCCTTCAGTGAAGGTATTTTTGATTTGTCGCACTTGTTTTCAGTCCTTGTTGATCTTTATTGAGCACTGCTCAAGCACTAAGAAGGTAGAGCAACATGGCCTTGCTTCTTTTTCGTTGTCCTACCTCAAATGGAGAGTGGTAATTGTCTCCTGTTTAAAATGTGTCTATGTAAGAAGACTCATGGCTCTGTTTGTAATGGAGACATTTAGTACCACATGATGTTAAAAAAATTTTCAAACCAGACCAAGGTGAGATCTCATTTGGAACCTTTCTCAGTTCATTCTGTTTCTGAATTTGCTTCTGTTCCTGAGGAAATTCTAAAAGGGTTCTCCTGGTTCTGCTTTCTGAAGAGAAGAAACCCTGAATGGAAGAAACCCAGAGTGGGGCTTGCCTAGCAGATAGACTTGCACTCTCCCATTCTCAAGAGGAGGGAAAAATAAGAACATGCATTACCCTGAACAGCATGTCTTATCCATTGCTGCCCACATTTCACCAGACCAGTCAAGATTTAGACTTCTGTGAGAGGAAACAGGAGTGTTACAAGAAAAGAGGCTCTTTTTGGTTGCAGCTTCTAACCGGCAGCCGTCTTTATTGAAGCTGTTTAGTACTTAATGTTGAAAACCATTTTGATAAATGAAGGATTTGCTTCATTTATTATGTCTGAGGCTTTACATACATGTGATTTGCAAATGCTTTGCCTGCTGCATTGGTTTAAGACAAGTCTGTTAGTCATTTGACTAAAGATTTCTGATCTAGCCTGCCTAGTCTTCTTTCATGATCAATTAAGAAAGAGTAGAAATAAGTTGTGAGATAGCATGATTTATCTTGTCATAAATCAGATGTCTACAGGCTGGTCAGATATATCCTACTTTTTGTTTCCTTTGAATATACTGTAAACCTATGGTTAGATAAGTAAGAACGTAAGATCCTCGTGTCATTCTTTCCTGTTGCTCTGAAGGCCTGTCTGTCATAAAGATGTCATTGAACGATGCTAATGCCTATGCTAAGAAGCTCCCTCTTGCAGCAATGTGCTGGGATACCATTACGCAGCAGTAATAACTGCAGGGTTTGACAGACAAGCCTGGGGACTAGATTTACCTCTGTCGCTATGTATGCAAGCAGTTTTTGTGAATTGAATATCCAGCACAGTATGATTGCATCTTCAGATCACTCTTGAGACCTTGCGGATATGCTGCTTAATCATATCTCAATACAAATGTCCTTTCCCTCAGGCTGTTACTGGGTTCTGTTTGAAGATGAGCAGATTAGGTAATAAGAGATTTACATTAGGAAAGCAAAACAGAATTACGGTTGTAACAGAAATGCTTCTGCTTTATGCTTGTTAATCCATCTCCTTGATGTGGTACATAGTAACAAAGCTAAAGTAAGCCAAAGCCGGTCATCTGTGGGCCAGTGCTGAGATGGGAGCCATTGCTATCAGCTTCTGTTGCTCAGATGCTCAGTCTTGGCTTGATCATCCATATTAGATCTGTTCTTCACATGGCTATACACAACTGCATGAAGTCTGGTAACAGGCATTAGAACAAACAAACATGTGCCTATGGATCTCTTGAACGCCTCAGCAAAAAGAAGGCAGGATATAGTCTAGTAAGCAAAAATATACTGCAGAATGCAAATACTGCCGCCTTGGGTTGCTTCAGTGTAATCTGAAGGCATCAAGTGCAACCAAAGAGTTCTACTCTTGACATAAAGTTTGCTGTTCTGTTCATTTTAGCTCATATGTTCCTATGAGTTTGTTGTGTTATATAGCCATATATATATGGCTACATAAAAGCTATAGAACATCTCAAGTAGTTCTCCTTAAACATACGACTCTCCTACATATTCTTGGTATAAAAAAAAGTGGTTGCAGTCCCGCAGAAAACAGATATGTACATGTGCATCTACAGTCTTAGCAAATGAAAAGTGAGTTTAATTTGCAGATTGAATTTAGATTTTATTTATACAGTAGCTACTGTACTGCTCAAATATAAAAATGGAGTTATTCTTAGTTTTAGATAACACGTTGGCCCAATTCATATAGCAATATGCATGGTTAAATATTATACTCTCTCCACATATATATATGAGCCCAAGCTCCTGTAAATTGCAGAAAAAAATGTATACATTATACAAACATCTTGACACTAGTATTTTGTTTTATTTTTTTTTAATAGTGTTACCTTTTTCATGCTTACTGGTTGGTCAGTCCCAAATTGTTAACTTAATTCTTGGGTAGCATGTTCTTTTTCAGAGTTTATATTTGGTAAACTACAAAATCAACGCTCTGATAACATTTGGTATGTTAGTTTTCTTACAGGAACAAAAAGTAATAAAAGTTTAATAGAAAGTCTGTAACTTAGGCAAAAGAGTCACACTTGAAGTCTGAAGAGCGTTTAATATGTTTTCCTATAGACCTATGCTTGCTTCTTTGTTGGTTGGCACTTTTTTTAAGTGCAGGGAAAGGAAGAACATGGTATAACTGTTGTAGATACTCTGTATCCGGTATCTTAACTGTATCTTTGGTAGGTTTGTTTGGTGGCTGGTTGGTTTGTTGTAGTTCTGCTTTTTTGTTTTTCTCCATGTAATGGATTTCTTCTCACGTAAAGAGTGGGTTACAAACTTTTTTTCAGACCAACTTCCCGTGATTCTCTAGTAATTTGTCTTCAATGTGATTCTTCCTGAGCTGTCATGTGACATTTTCCTCTTTTTCAGCTCCAGGAGCTCAATTCAACTTCTGTTATGGAGTTTGTGTGGAAGAGGTTAGAGGAGAAAATACTGGAATTGTCTAGCCTCCTTACAATTACCAAACATTGCATATCTATTTCTGTAACCCTAACTTGTTTTCTGTCCCTATCAGTTAAAAATAGCAGTAAGGCATTCTTGTGGTATCAAGAAAAAAGTAACTTCTGAGGAAGTAAGGGCAGGAAGCAAAGGACCAGAGGAATTTTACTGAGGTTTCTTTAACTGTTTTTAACTGGAATATATTCCATCACTCCAATTTGATATTTGCTGACTTGTCATTTAGGCTTTTTGAAACTTTAATCATTCATGTTGCTCTTCTCTTAGTATCCATGTATTTCTTAGAATGTTACCTCAAACCAAAGCCTTCTTATTGTTAAGTAAAAGAGATTAATTGTGCTCTGTGTTATAAGAATCTTGCAAATACATCCCAGGCACAGGCATAGATTTATTTTCTCTAAGACTATTGCAAATAACTTCCAGCTGCTTAGATTCTGATGGGAACACTCTTGGGTTGATAGTTTCATACCATTTTTCAGTCTGAGTTCCTCTATGAACCCTGAGTCTGTCCACTATAGCATCTGCTACTCGTCCCAGGGTATTTTCACTGATTCATCTGACGGATTAGCGTAGATATTCCATGAAAGTGCGAAGGATTTATATGTCTCATATAATGAGATTTTTCTAATACTTGCCTTTTGGTGTGACTTTTTTGATTAAATGTGTGGTTACCTTATGGGTATTGCATATAGGCCATATTTTAGCAGTTTGTTTTTAAATGTTATATAAGAAAGTTTCAAAAGCATTATGAGTTAAGATGCATGCTCCTATTTTTTTCTTTACTGCAGGTTAATTACTTTCAAAAAGAAATACGCCTTCTTTTTGACTTGCTTGTATATAGAGTAATCCTTGTTGACTGCTTTAACAGCTTCTCAGCTGTTATTAACTTAGTATCTCTCCAAGTATCTAAATGAGAGCAGCTGATCTGAAGATCACACTTTTTCCACCTTTAATAAACCGTGACTCCTTGAGAAATGGATTAGTCTTTAAATTCCTGTCTTTTCCTCTGATAATATTGTTTAATTCATTAACTAGTTGTAGTCAGAATTATCAAGAGTTATTTAAAACTTTGTAAACTATTTAGACAGCTCTGACAGGTTTACTGTATATTTTGGCTTGGGTTTTGCAGCACCTAGGTACTAGGGAGTCATTCAGGAGATTGCCCTTGTTTACTTCAGATTTTTTTTTCCTGCTCTTCTGATAGCAAAAATGTTTTTGTGCAAATCTTTAACTTTGAGATACAGAAGAATAACTTGGATAGTCTGATTTGACAGAAATTTTAGTAATCATTACCAAGCATTTTTGAAGCATTCTTTTTAGTTTCTTTTCATGGATAAATGAATGCTATTTCTTGCATAAATCAGAAGGAGAAATAGCACGGAATAGAAGTTTTCATATGGAGGCTTCTAAAAGTCCTTGTACCTAGTATTTTCTCAGTTTGTCTCCATGTTGGAAAATAGGTCACCTGGGCACCAGCACAATGAGGCATGTATGTGTTTAAAATATTTCTATTTAAGTGAAGTCATTGCATCCATGGTTAAATGTGTGAAATAAATACCTGACATAAATACAGTCTTTGCAAACTGCAGGGTATGCTGCATCCTGTGCAAAAGTGACTCAGTAATTAATTTCCTTTGTTACTCATTGGTAAAAATGAACTCTTGCACTCAGTTGAAAAAATGCTAGCTTCATAATGATGGGAGGATGGAAATACAGCCTTTGTTCATCACTTTATATATAAACCTATATCAGCTTTTCTTCAGTAATTTGTAACATAAAGCCAGCTCTACCTCATGTTTAATTTGTGTAAGTATGGAGCTACAGTCACCTTTCAATTATTCATAAGAGTTTTGTCTATGTATCTGTTTATGCCCAAAATGCAGTTCTGTTAGAGGTGTCTGTGAGTGCAGCCAGGTGGATTTTTACATTGTGAACAACCTAAGAACTGCTAATTCTGAGCTGACCCAGTTTTAATAGCTCTGTGTCATTCTTGCTGGCATGTCACATAATACCCATATTAGCACCACTGAGGAAAAATGTAACCTCCAAAGTTGTTGTTTTCTGTGTTTGTTTGTTTTAACCTTCAGCTTATTTTCAGCATTAAGAAAATAAAACAGCTCTTGAAAGCTGATGAGAGTTGAAGGGAGATTGATAAAGTGAATACAGTCAATTCAGTCGAGGAGGTGGGTGGAGAAATGAGCCAGAGAAAAATGCAAGAATAGCTGGTGTTACTCTGCAGTTCTCCTGTGCTACTTGTCCCTTTCTTCACTTTGTACCATCTCAAAAACAAGTGCCTAGATCTTCTCTCCTGTCTTAGGTAAGAGCAAGTATGGCAAATCCTGCAGTTGAATTTCCTCATTTGTACAGTGCAAGAACATTTAGTTGCCTGTAGTTTGCCAAGTTTTCTCAGCTTTCAGTGAGGGAGTTTAAAGGTGTTCTTCACTTGTTAATACTTCCTTGTTTCACACTGATGCAGCAATATTATCACAAGTGTTTTTTAGCATGAGAGATAAAGCGTTAAAAGCCTCACTATAGGAAAAAGAGAATGTACCCTCTCCCGTGTTGAGTTTGTGGGACACATTTTGGACATAGGGTGAGAGCTACAAGCTTCTCTTAAAGTACTTATCTATCCCACCTTCATGGGTTGATTTCTTAAATGTGTGAACACCTCCATAGGAAAATTATAACCAAAATACTCAAGAGAAAATTGTGCTGGTATCATCTGCCTCACTTTTTCTGTATGTCTTGAGGGATCTCTGTTGAAGCAATTAATTAGCTTTGCTACTTCTGGGGTGCAAGAGCCCCACACAAAGTATTAAATGAGTTGTAGCAAAAGAGAAAATGCTCATGTACTTCCTGAATCTAAGCAGATGGCGTCTACTGGCCATTTTTGAGCAGATCAACTTTCTCATAAATACTGAATTCTGTTTGCTAAGGCATAGTGTCTATTGTTCTCTTCTTAAAATTGCTTGGAGATTCTCAGCTTCTGGCACGTGCGTAGTATATGTTGTCAAATCTGATTAGTACTGCACTTGCAGTATAAAGCCCTTTGCTTTGTTACTTTTTTGACTCGTTTATATTAACAAAGTGTTTATTATGAATAGCATGCTTCAGAGGCAGGGTGTAGAAGAGTACACTTTTATTTTGGCTGCTTACCTAAATAGCTTTATAGGAAAATCTGTCCAAGGACGTGATTGACATGTATTTCCTCAATAAGAAAGCGAAACTTGGAATGAAGTGTATGTGGGGGAAAGTGGAAAAGACCCCTTTTGTCTTAGATAAATATCTTTCCAGTTGGAGGATCCAAAAGGTTTAAACATACTCCTTATAAAATGTCAGCCAAAAAGTGATGTTCTTTCTTAGACAGGTGTACTTCAGCGCATATGCTGAACTCAGCCTCATGTTCTGGACTGTCTCTTGAGGGGTAGCAAGATACTTCCTACCAGGCTCAGACAGGGAATAGAGAAAGCTTGGATACAGTCGCAGCATTCTGAAATGAAGAGCCTGCAATTCCCTGCCTCTGTCAGCTCTCACCCTGAATATTTATCCCTTCATCCATGAAGATATTTGAATTAGCATTTGGCATTCTGGGATTTTCTAATTTATGGTGGGAATCTATTTCAAATGTCTTGCAAGTTATTGTTGTGTCTATGCAGAAGTAGCTGTATATCAATACACTAAAATTAAAACAAGGTCATTGGTTGGTGTGCAATCTTTAATCTTTTTATTTTCAAGTTGAGGTATTGTATTCCAAGGGACTGTAGACAGTGTAAACTGGAAAAGTCAATCTCTCATGAAGTGAAGAATGCCGTTTTTAGCGCAACTCCAAACTCTAAGAGTCAGTAAGGCTTTCTTAAGCATTAAAGATATGAAAGAGCCCAGGCAGACTTAGTAAAATGTTTCAGCCGTTTTTCTAGACAGTGAGACTTCAGCTGCTTATGTTTTATCTTTGAATTGGTTAACAAACAGTATTTTTTTTAGAGTAGCAAGGTACAAAGCCCTGATGAAGAGGACAGAAAACTGAAATGCTGTCAACTTGTTCTTTTGGTAACTCTCTGTATGGTCTTATCTTACAGTACATTTGAACTACTGTCTAGTTCAGGAACAGCCTGTTTGACTACCAAATAGTTATTTGGTGTGTTTGATTGTCTCTGGGATTTGTTCTGTTCACAAATGTAATGCTGATTTTCTTTTTTTTTTTTTGTTTTGTTTTTTTGCCGTGTGTATATTTTCTAAAAAGCTCCTTATAATTAGGGAGCATTGCATGGAATTATTATAAATGCCTGAACTAGCAGAATACTATTGCAATAAGCGTGGGACAGACCATGAGTACAGAGAGGAAGGCTGCATTTCTGACCAGTGTGGAACTTTGAACAGTATGACAGACCTCAAATTGCTCATCAACAGAGAAGTTCATAAAATTGACCTTTTTAAAGGGTAGAGTAAATTTAAGTGTGAAGATTAATGTTAGGACGCTCATGTGCCCTGTTCCTTATGTTTATTCCATTGCACATGTAACATTTTCACCATGGATATTTTTATTCTATTCTTACCGCTTTCCATTTTAACAGTTGAACAACTGTGGGAGATAACTTACAATCCTGAAGTCATTTGACTTGTCATCTTAAAGGGTATTTATAAACTATAGCATTCAGGGAGCCCCCAGTGTTACTTTAAATAGAGATACTACTTTTAGGATTAAGAAAAAATGACTGTTTCATTTTGAAGTTGCTTTTCTGAAACAAGTCAAAGCATATTTGAATAAAGTCTCATAAAACCAGGCAGCAAATTTAACTGTGCTCTGTATTTTAATATAATAATGAAAGACGGCATGAAAACCAAATGTTATGGGTTATGCCAAACACAAATATGAAAGGGGTATTTTTCTGCTGTAAGTACAATTGACTATTTTTTCCCTTTTAATGTTGGTCTAAATTATCTGTTTCCTTCAGGAAGAAGTGTTGCTTTTGTTATTTTATTATTTGGGACAAAACTAAAATTTGTCCCGCATGGAAAGGTTACTGAATCAAATCCCAAATCTGCCATAGGTTTATTTATCACAGGCATTTGCCTCCCGTTTTCAGTGATTGCATGTCACAGTTGATGCCAGTCACAGAATTTTTCTTGCTGCATCAATCTGATTATGAGAATACATATACACACACACACACATATATATATATATATATGTATGTATATATATACACATATATGATTCTACATGTAAATTGAATTGTTCCAGGGCAGTTGTACCTGAATATTGATTGATTGATTGCAGCATTGTCAGACCAGTGTTCACATCATTCTGCAGACAATGCAAAGGTTTCTAGAACCTGAGACACGAGTCATTGAATCCGTGGCTCTTTTTTCTGCTTAGGGAGCTTGTTTTTGTGTACCATTGTATGGGGCTTGATAAACTGTATTATTTAAGTAACATTTTGTACTGTCTCAAATCTCAGCAGTAAGAACACAGGTTGTAAAGTCTATAGTGCTACGCAGTTTTCCATAAGCAATACACTCCCTATATGCAGCAAGAATGTTTTGCACAAAGAGAAAGTATGTGCATGTTTCCCAACAGCCTCTTGAGTTAATGTCAAGTTGTCAAATTCTAAACAACTTATAAAGCATACTGGACATTTGAGGGTAATAAGAAGAAAGGAAAAAAAAAACGTCCACTTTGGTTAATTTGACAACTCAAATGTTTCTTACTTCCTTTATGAATAACGAAACAAGGCATTTTTAAGAACGTACTGGATGTTGCTGTGTAACCAAAAGCGTTTCATTGTGTAGAATCTTTAGAAAGGTGACAGTCAATAGCAAGAGTTTAAAAAGCAGTAGGGTATTGACCTTTAATTGCATCTGGTTTGCCAAATACAGGCATTAGATTACAAAACGCATGATGGAAATTATTTACCGAGGGCATGAGAACTTAGCTGTAGACCCATTTTTTTTTTTTCGTGTTGCAGACGCCTGGGTTGTTGTAACACGTGAGGGTGTGTTTCCCAGCACAACATCTGATTAGTCACTAATTTAGTAAGGAATGTTCTGGCATACAGTTTTGTCAAAGCATGTGAGCGTATCAGCAGTGTAACATGTTATATTCTTTTACGTGTTTCAACATACAGTTGAATAAAACAGCTCAGCTCTTTTGAAACAAATGTTATGATATTCCTTCCTTGAGTCTGCTTTTTTTTTTTTTTTTTCTTCTTACTGGCAGAAGAGATGTCGCATATGTTGCATGTTTACCTACTGAAGTGCATTTGGTGCCTAAATTCTTTCTCTGCTTATATTCCAAAATGCTGTAGTCAGAATCTAACTAACAATGAAATCCTGCTCTCAAGCTACACATCTTTTTTACACTGATGAAAATAGATGGTGGCATATGCTCGTGTTGTTTTTCATGCTCAGGGTAAGATTCCCCATTTCTGGAATACAGGTGAGGTGACCAGATGTACTCAGGAGTCCAATTTAACAAAAATGTCCAGAGGTAATTATTTACTGTAGCACAAAAATACAGAAGTTCTTTCAAGTCCTGCTATATGTTATGTTCACAGCACCATATGACATACACCTTCTTTTCCTGGGTAAGATTTTCTATAAAAAGAACAATCCTCTTTAATTTCTTAAACCGTTACTTATTAAGTGCTTTTATTAGTAGTACAGTTAAGAGATCACTGACATAGCTGTGGCCATTCACATTAATGTAGGCTAGTTCATAACGTCAGGATAATTTTTAAGAGAATTTCATGATGAATACAAAAAATGTCCACTTTTAAAGTAGTGGAAATATGTTAAAATAAGTATTTTTAAATGTCAGAAGTATTTAAAAATCTGCAGTAAAAAATCACAGACAAGAAAACTGTGACAGAACACTGAGTAGAGTTTGAGGTAGGCCTGTAGAATTTCCAACAGGCATTAGCTGAATTTCCTTGTTCTAAAAGGAAATAAGTCTGGAATTCAAGAGAAGACTTGCCCGTGCTTTAAATAAACAAGTAAAAAAAAAAACAAACAAACAAACAAACAAAAAAAAACACAGAATATGGGAAACAGGTGAGAGTAAATGGCTAATTTTGTGTTAGTGGAAGGAGTCCTTCAGCAGGGTGTGCTGGAACCATTCTGTTAAATGTATTTCTAAGATACCATAAGGAACATGCCTTTTCTCTCCCATTATTTGGAATGAGGAAGCATAAAAATAGCAAGTAGCAGGTTGAGAAAATAAAAGGATGCAATTAAGCTTTGGAAATCCTTAACACTGGATTGTTGTGAAAATTAGAAGTACGTGTGGATTAAAAATATAGATTACAGGACAGTTCATTGAAGCAAATTAATTGAAGGCTATTAAAATACGAAGTCACCTCCTCTGGCTTTGAAAGTCCCTGATCTACAGTTCATTTGAGATTGTATTGTATTTTATAGAGGTATCATTATGTGTTTTCCTGCATCGTAGTCTGTTCCTTAAGCACCCCCAGGTATTCAATTTTGGCAACTGTTAAAAGCAGGATACAGGGCTGTATAAACCTTTGGCTTTAGTTTACCTGTTCTTGTTAACCACTTTCATTGAGTGACATAGTACTAAAGTAGTCACTTAAGACTGAAATAAATTCATTATTTATAATATATCTATTATATTATAAATTTATAATATATCTATTATATTATAAATTATATCTATTTATTTCTGCACTTATATATGTTTTTAATAAATTGTAAATAAATGTTAAAGTCTGAGAAATGCTGGAAGGGCATGTTAGATAACCATTGCCCAGTTTTACACTGAGTGTTGTTACCAACAAATTCATGGGAAATTCAAGGTCAAAATGTGCCAGTGAACTTGCTTTAATGCGTTTAAGTGTGAGATCAGTGTCATAAAGTCAGTCAGAGCACTGATGTCTGAGGTTTGCGTGTGATCTTTTAAAATCAAACAAAAACAACATAAAGCAATTTCTTAACATTTTAAAGAACATTTAGCCAAATGCACCTGTATGTTTCTGTAGAACACAAGCTGAAACAAAACCATGTAGGACTGTTTTCTTATGTATTGATTGCAAGGACCCCAAATGTGTCTGAAGAAGTTTTCACATCATGGCTGTACAGGAACAAAACTGATTCCATTGTGAGTTCATGCTGAGCACACAGCTTTCCTAGGATGGACAGCTTGGCAACTTCAGTTATCATTTGTTTTCTGAACTCAGTATTTTGTACTATAATCAAAGTCTCAAAACGTGGGAACTCAGCTGAAAACTCCTTAATCTGATGATAAATAGAGCTCTAAGGAAGCTTCTGTAAAGGACATAGAAGCAGAATTTTCCGTTCAATACTTTGAAAAGTATTTCAAATCCTTTGTTCAAAACCTTTCCTGATGTACTTTGGAAGAAATATTTAATTCATCAATCATTAATCAAAGACATTGCATACTGAAGAGTTTTTTGGTTTTTGTTTTGTGTGTGTGTTTTTTTTTTTTTTTAAACAGCTTTAGCATATGGAAATCAGTCTGTTAGGGCTTCTTTTGTCAGTTCCTGGCGTGATTTGAAGAGAAATGCAGGACCTGAAAAGTAGTTGAAAGATGATGTATTTGGTGTATGTAAAGTGCTCTGACTATTTGCCAAATAAAGACCTTTTATGTATTTATTTATTTATTTATTTATTTTTAAAAAAAGGCTTACTTCCCTGGACTAAAGTAAAACTGTTATTTTTTTCATCCTTCTATTGCCCTCCTGTATAGGACGTGTATATAAATAGAGAAGGTTTTTCAAAGCAGAGGTATGTCTGAGGACAAGATTCTGATGGAAACAGCAAAAGCTATAACAAAATACCATGCAGCTTACACATTTATGTACATAAAATACAAGTATGTATGAGTAACTTATAAATTTAAAGCTTAATTATTTAGTATACTGATAGCAACATGTGCAACTGAAAAATACTTCCTACAGCTTAATAAATTATTTCTTTAGAAATTTATAGGCCTCCATGAAAAATGAGGAAGAAGGAAGTTAAAACAGGGCTGCTATTCTGCATTGCAAAATAAGATGTTCTGTACATGTGGTCTAAAAGCCCTTGTGAAATGGATTGAACTTAAATAAAAATAGGAAAGGAATGGGGAAATTAAATTATTATATACTTCGGTACAAAAGTCTAGATAAGTGAAGTTAATTTGTCTTTCTGATAGCATTGTCAACCTCTCAGCAAAATGTCATTCCTATTACGATTTTTTAAGGCAGGGCTAAGGTTATCAGGTTCAGCACTTCTGGCTGAGTGCTCTGGCAGCATTCACACAACCAGTTCAGGGCATTCCTCTAAATTATAAGTCTTCTTGTGTGCTTGATGACAAACAGGCTAGGCTGCAGCTCTGTACTGATCACTGCTCCTGATCTGAACGTCTCTTGGCTTGTATTATCCCCAGAACAATATAGCTCTGTAGTTTTTTATGGGAGTGATTTTTATGGGTGTGATCGTAGGAGAGGGTTGACTTCTCTGTTGCAATCTTGGCTGCACTCTTGCTTTCTCTGTGGAGCTCTGTGGTGTTTTATTGGCCTTCCTAGCTTTAAATTCGCAGTTATTTCACAGAGAGCTGGATGCTAAAAGAGCAGAAGGATTGTGGTTTGACAAGTATTTGCTTTGGAGAAGCTCCAGAAAGAAAATTGGTATACCAATCACTCCAGGATAGAAGTTTGCTTTGTTTTCATCATTGAATCTCAGAATTAATCATCCTATTCAGTTGGCAATTGTATACGTATATGTATTGCCATCATGTGAAACATACCATTTCTATGTCTAACGTATTTCTGATGCTATTTATTATTATTGCCTATCTTACCCTCCTATTCTATTGTCTTTGATATTATTCAAGAGTATTTTCTTTGTTTTGATGTTAGCATTTAAGAAGCTTATATGTCTTTTTTCTTCTTCCAACTGGCAGAACTGTAATTGAGATTAAATGGTAACTTGAACTGTGATGATGAGTTCCTATATATTATTGTTTTGTTTTGTTTTTGTTGTTGTTTTGCTTTTAACATTTTGGTTGCTCTGCATACACAAGTATGTGTCTTCTAAAATGTCATGCATTGTTTTCACTGATCTGTTTTAGTTGATAAATACTCCAACCTTTGCTTATATAAATTTACATTTTGATTTTGTTGCATCGGGTTTGCTAATGTGCCGTTACATGTATTGGAGTTGGAAAGTAGTAATAAGTAGCATACAAATTACTTATTGGTCCATCAGAAAAATCTGCCCTAAATCAAGTCACATCAGTGATAATTTAATATCTTTGTGTCACGGATGTGCACTTTTATAAGCTCCTACAGTGAGACTAAATAAGGATGATTCTAGTGAAAAAACTCTTTTTGTAGGGAGAGAATATTATTCTGGTTTTAACTTCAGACATAGTAAACATTAAGAGACTTTATCTTCCGTCACACAGTAAGTCAAAAAAAAAAAAAAAAAAAAAAGATAAATTGATGAGAAAAGTTAACAGTTTAATTCAGTAATCTGTCTCTCTTAATTGATGTGGGCATTAACAAAGGATGAAGCCTGGAAGGGCAACCAGAAAAAACAATATAAAGTCATATTTAGAATGCAAAAACCTGGCTAGCAAATCTGAATATTAATAAAGAACTTTGGCTGATTGAGTTGGGGCATAACGACAAATTGATGTCAATGAAAATAATCGATAATATGTAGCTATGTTCTATAAATCCATTATAATGTACATGAAGTCCTGTGATGATTTATCCTTAGTTTTGTAATGTCTGATTCAGGACTGATGACCTGGACTTTGATCTAGTGCTTGCAATTGCACTCACTGCTCTGTTGAGATATTCTTATGTTACATCTAAGAATAAATCATTTAATAAGGCGGAAAACTGGCTCATATCCTCCTTTTCGTAGGATGGTGTCAGTATCGAAGTAATGGTGGGTTCTCTCAGCAAACTGTTAGCAGATTAGCAAAATCATTTGGACCTGGGCATTTTTCGGTATGTAGCTATGAGTGTCATAGTAATATTAGAGATTCTGCAAAGCTGAGTGATTTCTTACTTTGAGTTAATTACATAGAGAAATACCATCCAAATATTTGCTTTTTCTTAGTATCTTAATGGCAGTTTGTTTTTTTTGTTTGTTTGTTTGTTTTTGCAATGCTTTGTGCTGTGTTTAAGAGATAAGTTAGAAGGCAACAAATTTCTCAGGTTTGTACCTTAACGCTTTGTATCAACACCTTTGAAAAATATTTTAAAGTCTTCACATGTTCTTAAGTATTTTCTATCCTTTACCAATTCATTCAATGCAAGCTGATTTCATTGTATAAATATCTTGGTATTTGGTCTGCCTTAAGTATGGTTCACCTCTTTTCAGTGGCGGAAGAAATCATTGCTGAGAATAAGCAGATTCAGATTGCTACAAACCAAGAGAAACTGGTGGAGATGCAGGTTTCAAAATCTTGAGTATGTGCCTCAGAAAGAATTTTCATTTTAATGTGACTTAACTAAATTATAGATCATGATTGTAGATGAACTAGTATATAAGTACCTTTCTAGTCTTTAGGAAATTGGAAACGTGGTATAGTAAACAAAATAACAGCTTCATGAAATGGTGTGTAAGGAGGCTCTTCAAAAAAACTGGAAAAATATTCAGTTATCTTTACAAGTTGCTCAGATCATTGCTAGGTGACATATTAAGTTTTTTTTCTCCGAAATATGTTTCTTTTATAGCTGTTTGAGATCCCATGGCCAAAAAGCCCCAAGGCAGTTGAGATTTTCAGCCTTAGTGGTAAGATCTTCTACCACCCTGTCTCCAGCTCCTCTGTTTGTCACACAACTCTAGCATGATCTATCATATGTGTCCGAGAGGAAGATTTGCTATATTCATGTGACTGCAGTGCAGTTACTTGCATTTTAAATGCTGTTGAAGTGTCTCTTACTTCCTTTAACTTTTCTTTCTGCTTATGTTCAAAAACTTGGAAATACTCTCATGCACAGTGGTGCACTATTATGCGTGCTTTATGTTGAAACACTAATATCTAACAGTTCGTTGTTCCTGATACAAGTCAGGTTTTGGTGTCTGTTGATAGTCATGTTGCTTTCATATTCCATTTTTTATGATTCTTTTAAAATGCATATTTATGTGCTTTGTTCTGTTGGGTAAATATTTCTTGCATGTGATATCATGTTTAGCTTTCTGAATGTTGCATATCTTTTTTCTGTCAAATCTGAATGTTGGCTTTGTTTTATTTTGTTTTGTTTTCCTGAATATGCAGCTTGTGATTTTTAAAATGCTGTAACAAATAGTTATTTTATCCAGGCATGAAGAAAGCTTCCTGCATAATATGCAGGATTCTATGAGGAAAGAAAAAAAATCTTGAGTGTATATTTTCTTTACTTTTGTTGGTCATTTGTTGAAAGATCTTTTTTTTTCCATTCCTAGTCTCGTGTACAGAAAACTATGCTTTGTGTGTAGTAGGTGTCTTAAGTTTTTTTTTTTTTTTTTTTAGCACAACTCTTACTAGATTGAGGTCATACCTGGTATAATACTACAGCAAAGAACCTATTCAGCAGGTCTGTCTTGATGATTGTTCATTTATGCTTGTATGAAAGGTTTAATCTCTTCTAAAATAAGCTTCCTGTGTGTATCTTGTAGTGTATGATGAGATCTCAAAGTTAAGTAAATATAATAATATAATAATAATAATATAATAATACAAACAAATAATATAATTATAATAAAAAACATATCTAATTTGAATTTGTATTTAGAAAGAATTGGGACAGTTATTCAACAAATTTGCATGTTGAAAAACTGGAAAATTGGGTATGTATTTCAAATTGATAAAATACAGTAAAACATTCACTTTTTCATATGTTTGTGTATGTATAAATGCATAAATGTACATGCATGCATACACGCTTAAATGGAACCAGTCCATTCACTTTTCTATATTGAAAAAAGGGGAAAAAAATACTGTATTTTGGGGAACTTTGTTAATATTAATAAAAAGAAAAGTTTTCGTACCAGTAACGTGCATTTCAAATGAGTTTAATCTTAAACATGCTTTTGAAATTATGGTAATTTTTAAACTTTTAAACAGAGTTGCTGAAAATAATATCAGCATAAACTATCTACAAAAAGTAAAAAGCTAGACTTCCTATTTCTTCTGGAAATCTCATCTAAACTATATATTATTTTTGTATTTGATTTTATGCTATGAGTCAGTTGATTTTTTTTTAGATAGTTTATAAATATACAGTATGATGTTGGTTATTTTTATTCACGTTATTAGAAGTGAGATGCACTCATAGCTGAATAATTTGAGCAGGGTTATACATTAAAAACACCCTCTTACTGTCTTCCTAGATGAGGAGAGACACAGAAGGCAGCAGTGATTGTGGCTAGTTCTGAAGCTGGTAGACAACTTACAGCATGACTAACTAAAATACTTCTAGGTTTGCAGACTAGGTGGGATACACAGTCTACCACACAGTGCCAGATTAACCTCCTTGTACTCCACACGGATGGTGTGTTGTCTTTTACCCACCTGCTGAAGTCCCTGAGCGTGTTCAGTACCTGAGTATGTAAAATCTACACTATTTCTGATCCTCTCAGCTACTCAGTAGCTGCATTCTTGTCTCTGTCAAGAATGTACACTTTTCTTCTCTTGATGATGACATCCTTTGAATTCTTCAGTGGCTGTCTATAAAAGGAAAGGTTCATGCAGATGTCTACACTGTTTTTTGAGGCCATTTACTCAATGATTGTGATATATGTTCAGTCCAAATCAAATATGAGAACATAACAGGTAGGAATTCCTGATCAAGTAATATGTCAGGATGGCATCTGATATATGCACTAGCATATCTTTGGGAGGGTTTCTAAATTCATGTGTGTAAAGAGAGCAGTTACCAACAATCAAGGAAGTAGTGTAAGGTCTAAAGAAGAAGGTTTTTTTTTTTTTTTTCTTGAGGGTAATGTAGATGAACAGAAGTAAGGATCATTTCTTAAAGTTATCTAAATATAATGAAGAAGACTGTGTACTCTGGAAAGTTGTGTATACAACTGTGGTAATGAAGGCGAACTGAGTGTGAAGAGCAATTCACTCAAAAGGTAAAAACGTGACGATTAGTGTAATCAGTAAATGTAGTTGATTTATTTTGATAGTCCTGTTAACACATCAGGAGCAGGAAGTCTTCGAGACACTTTTTAGTGCCAGTAGATGGTAAAGTAGAAAAGAATTTAGAGATCTGACTGTAGCAGAAGAACTAAATGCATTTTCAATTTCTGTGTTCACTGTGAAAAGTTAGGAAGGTTCCTGTTACAGTAATCTTTAGGATTTCTTTCCTGTTAGAATAATCTTCAAAAAATCTATGGCAAACTGCAGCCTCACTAGAAGAGGGTGATAAACAGAATAATAACAAATAGTGTTAGGGCTCTACAGGAATTCAAAGATGAAATACTACAAGCTTTACGGTATACTGTATAACCAAGGCATTAGTTGTAATACACAATTATTAAAAAAAAAAAAAAAAGGTTATAGGGGTCACCTAGGCAGGTGTGGGCTGGTGATGTAGTCTGTACTGGGCAAACTGGTGGAATATGGAAGGAAACAACAACAAAAAAATAAACTGCTGGTTAAAGAGAATACTTTTGGGGAGAGGCAACCTTTATCTGAGAAAAGGGGAACCATGCTTCACAACTCTGTTCTTTAAAGTTTTAAAACAGCACATTTATAAGAAGAGCTGACCAATAAAGCCCAAAAGGCTGCTATAAGAGAAAAACTAGTTCTGAAGCTCTGCATAAAGTTATTAGTTTTGAACTGACTGTTCTCATTCAGAAATTAGATGCTTTGATCATAATGAATTGTCCCACAAAAATGTCAGTGTAGTAATTAGCAATTGCCAAAAACAAATTAGAATTGCTAAGAAAGGTACAGAGACAGAATAAAAATATCCTAACAATGAGGTGTAAATAGATGTCATGCCCTCACCTGGAATAACAATGTATGTTTCTGGTCTTTTCCATCTTAAATTGGTTACAGTATACATGAGAAGAGTTAGGAAAAGAACAGTGAAAATACAGATAGGGAAACAGCTTTTCCCTCCTCAGTTCTGTTATTCCTTGTTACTTTGAGTTTTCCACGTTGAAAAAGTTTAAAACAGATTTTTAACAGTTTTAATACCAGCTCTTTTCTAGGCAGCTCCACCTCACAATTCTGCAATTTCATCAAAAAGAATATAGTAAGGGTCTGTAAAAGTAATAGTGTGAAAATCTAATGTGACAGAGCTGTCATCTATCTGGTCCAGTAGATGTTCCTAGAAATCAGCTGAAGCTGGAAGTGGCTAGATTAGAGGAGCCAAAATCAGGTGATTTTTCAAAAAGCATACAGTTAATCTGCAGATGTCCTTCCTGCAAGATGTTATGAAATGTTATCACAGAATGAAAATCCACTGAGGAGAGCTAAAAATACAGACCTCACTGCTGGCTCTGGAAGCCCATGAGCCACCAGTTAGAGACTGGAAGAACATTTGGAGAAGGTAGCAATGCATTTTTTCCTAGGCTGTGCTTCTGAACACTGTTGGAAGTGCCAGATACACTTTGGCCTGATTCAGTACAGTAATCTTGTTCACCTGCTGCACATGTCCCACCCATGTGTATTTGAAGTCATTCTATTTCATCCATCTGTGAAGTATCCTGGAGCCATGCTGCTAGAAAAATCCAGTTTGGTCAATACAAGCTCTCATTCCCTTGTGTATGGAAGATGTAAGACTTAAAAATAAATAAATAAATAATATGATGAATTTTCTAGATGGTGGACTTTAAGATACTAGGCAAAATACTGTCATTACAATACTGTTAACTGCTTACTCATACTGTTTTGCAAAAATGATGAGCACTGAAATCAGTAGAGTAGTCCATGAGTGCTTTATAAATGCTCTGCTTTCAAAGTAGTAGGTCCTTGACATTTCAGTTAGATACTCATTTGGTAGACAGTTTGGAACCAAATCTATCAATAAATAGAGTGATAATATCCTCCAGGATAGGGGAAGAGTTCTCAGGAATTGTAAATTGTGAAACATTTTTCTGTTGCAGTGATGAGCGCTGATAAGGTTCTGTAAAAATAGTAATTTTTATCAGACCATGACAAGGGAATGAAGAGTACTAGAAAAAAGTACTAGAAGAGTAGGGATTATAGCAAGGTCCAATACTGATATGCAGGGATAGACACAATTCTGAAGTCTCTTCAGGTTACACATGTGGCCATCAAATACATTAAAAAGGGTCTGGTGCCACAATAAAATGCAGGTGGCTACATTAAACTGTATTGTAATGCATATAAAGAAACAAGAGAAATTAAAGTTTTACAGAAGGCTTAGTTGTGCTTTCATTTTTGATGCTACATTTACATTTTGAATGTTGCTTTTGCATGTTTGCAGATTTCAGTTATTTGTTTTTATTCTTTTCATACTTGTTAGACTTCAGAATTTTGATCTGAAAATGAAACTTACAGATAAAAATTTTGCTAAGGAATGTTTAGAGTTAAGCAGTTCTATTGTTTCAGGGTAATCTAGAAGAAACTAATTACTAACACAACTCTAATTATTTCAGCTATTCAGATGAAAAAAAAAAGAATATTCAAATAAGCAGGCATAGTTTGTCATGGAATGTCTCTGAGTAGGACATGGCTTCTATTTATATATGAAACAATAAATCATTAAGGTTTTCAATATATATACATGTATGTATGTGTATATATATTTATATGTATACATATAATAATTCAGAAGTAGGATTTTATTCCTGTTTTTAGTCTCCCTCTTTTCTGTTTAAAGTCCAGTAGGACTAAACCATTACAAGAACAACATGTCATACAAAAGGTTGAGGAAAGGTATGGATACAGAAGATTGGATGGGATTAAGAAAAGAAGAAAAGAACTGATGAGAATGCTACATAGTAAAGTAACAGTAAATGCTAATAGTAAAGTAAGTTGTTCTTCAGACACCCAGTGTTCCTTTTTTGTTTTGTTTACTCACCATTTACTGAGATCACTTCATTAATTCAGATACTTGCAAAGTAAATATGAATCATACAATTTAAATTAATAGATCTCTGATTATGCTGTTTTGGGAATTTTTGCAATTTTTATTTAGATCTTACTATATGTTTTGACGCATTTTATATAGAAATAAGAAGAAAGGATATGGTCGCTTGTGGTTTTGAAAGTTAAGCAGCATCCAGCTGTATGACCCACAATGCATCAAGTACAGCTTACCAAACTGAGGATACAGGGTGGTTATTTGTAATCTGCCATGCCTTTGTTCCAGCTTTATTTTTTTATCTTTAAGATGTGACATTCACAGGACAATTCTTACATGCTGGACAGGCAGATCTAAGCCTAAGTCTTGGTGTGGACTCCCTTATAGAGAAAAAAAAATATCCATGTGAGGGTCTTTGGATGGGATAATTGTTTGAAACTATACAAAGAACAGGTCAGGCTGTTTAATGGAAGAAAGATGCTGTGCAAAGGAGCAGTGCTGAACAACATAAATACGTGACCCCTAGAGTCTTGGACTGCACTACAAAGCTTCATCAGCACAGATAAGGTGGCAGGGGTGTTGAAAATTAATAGAAACATAGCTGGTGTAGCTGGAGTGACAGAATCCCTGTCATGCGTGCAGAAAAAAGTGATATGAGGAAAGTGATTTTGTCAGTTCACCTTAGGTTGTTCACAAAGAGTTTGGAAGTATTTTGGCAGAAAGCCTCCACCTGTCGGCATACTTTCATTTCTGAGAGGACTGCCAGTATAATTTGCCACTATACCTATGACAGCTGAGACTGCTTGTGGCAGACAAGTTTGGAATCAGAACTTAAAACTAATGCAATTAATCATTAATAAAAACTTCTCTTCCTAATCCTTATTTTAAAAGAATTGCTAAGTTTTTATTTCGGCTGTGAATTTAGTCAGCGGAGAAAAATTTTGCTTGTTCTGTCAGGTTGTGACTGGCACTTTGTGGGAAGTAAAAATAGAAATTTTTACAGTTACAGTAAGCTCTTCACTCTTACATTTTCTAAATGTGCTACTTTAAAGCTCTGTGCTGTTTAGCTTTGTATCATTTTGGTTTATGCTCGCTTGCACCTGAGCAAATGGGAGACACTGAGGAAGAATTCCAGTGGAAGCAGAAAAATAAGATGTAATAACCGGGTGGTGATTCTCTCTCACATGACCCAAAGAAAAAAAAAATGTTGTGCTCTTGGCTGTGCTTGCTACTAAACACCCTGTCATAGTGTGCGAGGTGAGTCACGACTTGTTTATTTATAGCATTGGCCAATCAACGCAGAACACTCCGAACTTCATTCAAGACAAGCAGACACTTAGGATGTGTTGTAAACATTTGCTCTCTGAGCGAGGAGCTTTTCTCCACTGCAAACAGAACAGGTTCCTGGTGTGGTGCTTCTAAAACACAAAACAGACTAGAAGATCTTTGCCTGGATTATCTAAATTGGTAGAGAGTGGGAGACGTAATTTCTTTTTACGTCTGAAATGCCAGACAGTGAGGATCTGGGACAAGATGAAAGGTACTGTAAATTGATTCTGATGGCCTTTTTGTACAACATAAAATAAACCAAGGGTTCCTGTAATTAATCTGTATGATGTCCTAAGTTTTCGTACTAGTTCTAAGATCAGTTTGCTATTTGTTATAACAGATCATCTAGTTCTTGAGAGCTTTGCCTCTAATGCTAATCTAAGGCTTCTTAGAAGAGAATAATTGAATCTTAACATATACATAGAGGTTAAATTGCACAAGTCTTGTATAATTCTTAAACTAAATCCAAATGGAACAAAATACTGGGTGATTTCTACTTTGTCCCAGCCATGGGACAGCTTACAAGTCTCAAAATGTCAGAGAGGCAAATAGTTTATATGGAGCCGCATACTGACAGAACCATAACTCATTAGTAGGAGATAGGGCACTGTGTCCCTTTGTGGTATGCCTGTTGTTTTGAAGTTTAATTTTTATCTTAATAAAACCAACAGCCAGGACAAGAATAAAGTAGTTGGACGTAAAACTTCACAGCAATTTAAGAAATATGGTTTTCTCAAATGTGATCTAGTATGTTCCTATGGAAATAAATGTGCTAATTAAATTTAGCTAAGTAGATTTTAAAATAGATATTTTAAAAGCAGATGTTATTGGTGTTTTGCTATGACAGAGTTTATAATTTATATTTCTTAAAGTCCAAACTGTCTTTCCATAGTTAAGATTTTCACTATCTTGATGCTAATTAAAATGTTGACTCCAAAACAGCATTAATAAATGCTTGATACTGGGGGAAGAAAAAAGAAAAGTCCTGTATGTGGAAGTAGACTTTTTTAGAGGTTAATTTAAAAGAAAGTAGTACATATAGGCAAATAGAAGAAATTGTAAGAATTAAAAGTGAGCATTCCATTATGTCTTGGGACTTAATTTCTTCTTTTTATATTTAAATTTGAACATTGTGGATGTTTTTCCAATATGTATGCATTGTTGCAGGATGGGTGAAATACAGAAAAAAATATTTCTGGTGTCTGTTGTAGATCAGATAGAAGAGCATTGTCACCTAACTGGATGAATGTGGGTGAATGGATCCCCAGTAGCATAATTGGGTCTTCGCAAGGGTGGGGTCACCTACGCGTTTCCGTTTGCAGGGATCTACGTTGTGCCCCATATATGACATAGATACAAAGTAATTGTAGCACAAGGTAGCACTTCTTTTTTCCTTTTAATGAAATGTTTGCTAATTATGTGATAGCCACGGAAGTGTTAATTGCTATTCATTAAAAACTGTTTAGCTGGATCTCCAGTTTGTTAAACTGCGTATTTTTCAGTACAGGAAAACAGCAATATGTATGACATATTGAAAAAGAGGATTCAGATCATAACCACTTCTATACATATATGCATATTATACATGTATATGTGTTTGAATTGATTTTATGAAGGATATACATCATGTCCTTCCTTGGAAATTTTTAATGAAATACAAGATTGGAGATCTTATCAACTGAGAAAAACAAAATCATAATTTTGATTTTTTTTTTTAAAGTGTTTATCAGTATGCAAATGGAGGCAATTTCTATGCAAAACATACACACTTTGTCATACATAACTTCCTTTGTTCACAATTATTTCTCTGTAACAGGTTTTGGCAGTAAAAAATGAGATAATACTAGGCCCAAAACCATTAAGAACTTCTTATTTTATGAATCAAAGCTGAAAAAGGACAAACATTTCTAAAGCAGTGACCTGAAAAATCATGATAATAAAGCCTGCTCTCCCCATTTATCATTTCTGAAACTACCTTTGAATTAACCATAGTTCCTCATCCTTTGCTATTGACAAATAAGGATTGAGAAAATAGTCTAATCAAAAGGTTCTAATTTTTCTGGAATTAATTTGTCTTTTTTTTTTTGTCTTTGTGATAACAAGTAGGATGTAGCTCAGGATCATGTTTACAGATGTTCTAATGAGACTTTGTAGAGGTCAGAACATTTTAGTCCAAGTTAAACAGGAAGGAATAGGAGGAGGAGCTATGGGAGCTGTACTGGAGCAGTATGGGAACTGTACTACAGCAGTGCGTCTTAGGGTTGCAAAAGAAGATATATTAATGTAAATGCACGGATAATGGGGTAATTTTGAGGGCACGGAGAATGAAAGAGCTATTGTTTTATATATTTTTAAAATTTTGGTAGAAGTTATAGAATCAGCTTTGCTTGCTGATTGGTTTCAGTATGCTGCAATCCTTGTACTCCTCAGATAAAACCAAATACTTCATATATCCTCTCCTCTCCCATGCTTGAAAATATATAATACTATGTCACCGATGTGTATTTCAACATTATAACATCATCATTAAAGCTGTGGCATTGGTCAATAGTTTGTTATTCATACTGTGAATCTAAATATATAATAACCAAAGGAACATAGCACAAATACTTCATAGTAAGGATAATAAAAAGGCTTAAGAGTTGTGAAGATCAGGTACCCACTCGTATCTTCTGTACTGTTTTGTCATATGATCCCAGGCAGATAAAGAACAGCGAGAAAAGATGTGGTCAGAGGTCAAGGATTGAAGTAAGGACATAAAGACAATGTTTTCCCAGTTACACACAATAGTTGGTGTAGGATAGCATAATTTATTAAAAATAATTAAAAAAAAAAAAAAAAAAAAAAAGACAATTCATGAGGAATCTTAATGATGGTCAAGAATGTATTAAAGTTTCTATGAATGCTCAGTTCTGAAGTGGTAGAAGCCCATGGCTGTATGTGCTTAAAAGAGGTACTGAAGTGTAACTAACTGTATTAGAACAATGTCTTTGTTGTTCTAATTGCTATCATGTGCTCCTTATTGAAGAGGATGATGCACTGAACTGTTAGCCAGGAACCTTTTCTGACTTGGATAAAAATGAGAGGTAGCTGTCATTTTTAACTATATTTTAAAACGGCTATTTTAGAATTATAATCTCAGTCCATGACCTCAACCAATACATGCTTAGGCTTAGAGAAATTGAGATCCAGTTTAAAGTCAAGTCTGCATGTTATTTCATTACTGATTTGTAATAACGTAAGAATACTTGTTTCTGCTGCTAATGTTATTTAATAAAGTGGGAAGCCTTTGATTTCCTTTTATGACTGAATTGAATGCACAGATGTAGGCAATGGATGGTAAGCTCATGCCAGGAAGTTGCAGTAATGCAATAATGTAAATGGTCACCAGTTCATACTGTATGCATTGAAACACACTGAAAACAATCAGAATGACATTCTTCACAGAAAGAGTTAAAACTGTGATATCCCCGCAAAAGTTATGATGTTCTTGCGGGTTAAAAGTATTCTTTGTTTGGCACTTGAAAATGCAATTTTCCTTTTTTGTGCAGCTGCTCTGCAACTCAAGGAATGCTCAGCTCATCTTTCCTAGCTGTTTGACTTTGAGAGGCCTTGAACTAGAAGTATCCCAGCTGAAGAATGTGGAGGCTGAAGAAGAAAATGAGTTGAGTTTGTGAGAAAGGGTTAAAAGTGTTGTCCTTGAGGGGGAAAAAAAAAATATATATATATATATATATTAAAAAAAAAAAAAAAGCTTCCAGCATATGGGCAGAGTTATTTTAAACGACTTTATGCTTCTGTTGACAGAAATATAACTTCTTCACTTTTCTAAACAAAAGTAGTGTGATAGAAATGCCTCTTCTGCATGACCAGCTTCTGTCACAAATGCTGACCTGGAAGATCCTAGCACTTCTGATGTTTTAGTAAAAATAAAACAGCCCATATAGAATAGTAATAACATTGTAGACTTTTCTAAATAGAAAACAAGTCTATAAAAGTATTGGTGCGACACTAAAAGACTCATTTTCATGCAAAGATGCGTTTAAGGAATCTATGCTGATGTAGTAAATCATGACTTTGGGCTAAGCACTTGACTGTCAGATCGCATTTCACATTTTGGATGACCTCAAACTGGAGTAGGTGGCATTCTTCTCAGAAGAGCTGGATGAGAGTAGTGTGGACCGAAGGAAGTGTTTCCTGTGAGAGATGACCTGTCAGCTAGCTTAGAAGAGTCTGTGTAGAGAAGCAGGACAGTGGAACACCCCAAATTTTAGTAGGAGTGCATTTCTGTTTATTTAGCAGGGCACTCAGCTAAAAGCATAGTAGAATACATGTGTGCTGCATTGAAGAACTTGTGTACTACAGTTACCTTGGGGAAAAACACGAGTTAACCGGTTGCATCCAATCGTTAAAAAGAATATAGCTCCTTGACAAGACTTCCTAACACCTCTGATGTTATACTTGAGTATAAGAGAGAAATGCATCCTCCCCAAAATAAAATCCTAGTAGTCATTTGTTTCTGTTTTTACCTCAAGCAGCCTATAGGACAAGATGAGGTCGCCTATCGCTCTGGAGAACACTTGAGTGTTTCTCAACTCTAGTTGAAGTCCCTGGAGTGAACACTTAAGTTTTTTTTAAGACAAGTTTTTCTGAACTAGCCGTATAAGGGGGGGAAAAGGATCTTCGTTTATATGATTGATATGGTTTAGCAGCACAGCAGTGGCGAGTTGTTCACACATCAGTTGAAGAGAATAAAATACCATGATGACTTTATTGTAATACACTGTGCAGGAAGCATATAGAGTTAGGGATGAAAGGTTGCTTATATTTTATTGTGTTGATAGTCATGTGTTGAGCAGTCTGCTCTGCAGTCCACTGAGAAAAAACACATCTAGCCTTGTTAAATGCTGATCGTTTAAACATATTTATTGTACAGTAATATTACCAAAAATATTAATGGTCAAGAAATAAAAAGGGACACGTGTTACTGAAAGCAGTGTAAGAAGACCATTTTCCGGCTGCTAATTGCATATCTTCCCTTCAAAAAAAAAAAAGTAACAGTAAAAAGCACAAATCTGAAGTGTCCGAAGAAGATGGATGAAATCAGAGGGAAAATAGTTTAATGTTTGAGCAGCCACGTTGCATATTAGACTGGGACATGTTAGTTACTTTCTAAGGCTGAAAAACATATTCTTCAGCTTCAGTGTAAAAGGAGAATCTGTTTTATTAACTTTGTGTATTTCAGAGATACTAAGTGTGCCGAAGCTTTAGCATTGAAAGGATGTTGAGTGTGCTTGGTTAAAGGATATGTTTGCTCCAATATTACACTGAGCCTGTGCAGCACTTAGATTAGCAGTGGGAAATAAAGTGTGTATGGATTATCTACAAGATGGAGAGATTTCTCTAAGAAAAGTGTAATGGACTTTATGTTACAAAGTGTTTAGATGAAGATTCTCACTGAAGTCTGAGAACAGTATATTCCTTGCTGCTTGTTGTGTTCCCCGTTCTTTCAATTACATGTGTAATCCTTTCATGGAGTTCTTTGAAGAAAGTAGAATTCTACATGGTGCCCCAGTGATTCATTTAAATTGCAAGTTTTGTTGACTTTATTCATAACCACATGACACAAAAATAATTACTTTCATACACTTAGGTATTGTATAGGATCCACAAGTGGCACAGGATAAAACAGAATTCTGCATATTTGCCTTTTAAATTAGACATAGGTTATTAAGACGCTATGCTGTGAGCTCAGTGGTTTTTGCTACTATGTCTTTCCACATAGTACATACAGCATTCACAAATTTGGTATATTGTATTACAATAAGGCTAATCAATGTTACATTGTTTTCTACCACACAGTTCAGTGGTAGATTTTAGAGATCTTGTCATTTGTTCTTAATTACAATTAATGGTAAATTTGTGCTTTTTACACTATTATAGATTTTGGAGAGAGAGGGATGGTTCTT
Source organism: Netta rufina (assembly GCF_964035555.1). NCBI lineage: Eukaryota > Metazoa > Chordata > Aves > Anseriformes > Anatidae > Netta > Netta rufina. Next base: position 70,968,368 of record NC_140124.1, on the reverse strand, counting down.
TTCATTTTGAGTATGTGGTCACCTGAAATTTAAATTACAGGGGTGGGAGGGGCACATTTAGGTATCATTCACAAACTTTTTTTTTTTTAAATCTAAATACTGCTTCATATCCATTACTCTGTACCTTAATAATTTCAAAGATGATCTTTAAAATATATTTTTGGCACAGGTATAAAATGTTTGCTTCAAAGAAGGGTAACTGCATCATTATAATCATTCCCTTTTGCACTGTGGAACTTCCTTTCCTCTCAGGAGAGAACTGTGGAAACTCTGAAAAAGTGAAACTTTGTGTTTCAGTTTTGATAGTAGTTTACATACTCAATTTCATTTGTTCAAGCTTTATACTTAACTCCTGATTGCCTGCGAGGTTTGTCCTTAGATATCATGTCCCTTACAGTTGTGTCATTTTATCAGATGTTTATCCTCTGAAATGATAATAAACACTGCTTGGAATTAGATTTCTATAAACTCTAGGTGGTTTTTTTTTTTTTTTTTTTTTTTTTTAATGCCAAATACAAAATAGCCACATTGCCTATATTTTGATTTACATATTTTTGGTAATTTAAGATCGAGCTCTTCCACCTTGACAAATAGATTTTAAGTTCCATTTAAAATTACAGACTCTGCACAGGTTTGCAGCGTGTGTGTTTACAGCTGGGAAATCAAGCAGGTTTAGAAGCTCTATAATTATTGCCTCCTCTGTTTATGTAGGTGCAATCCTTCAGTTGCCACATCATGTCTACTTGTGCCTGCTGCAGTTCTGAGTAGTGTATATACGTGAAGATACATATAAAACCGTGTACACATAATTTAAAAAAATCCAGCTCATCACGGAGAGATCTTTAAACCAGTAACATGAGAGCTACTGACCTTTCTGAGAGAAATGTGATGGGGCTTTACTTGAACAGATGTCTAGATACAAAATGAGAGCATGACACCATCAGTCATTTTTAGAGAATGTAATGCTAGTGACTCTTCTGGCCAGCGTTTGTGACTGTGATGAGTTGAAGCATCTGGGGAGAGAGGTGTGGTTTTTTTCTTTTTACAGCTACTAGGTAACAGTTTACATATTTGCTCAGTTTTAGAAATGATGTAGTAGTTAGTCAGAAGGATGTGAGTAATCAATTTTCTCTCTGAATATCCTAATCTTATTGGCAGTAGCTTAAACATGGAAGTGTAGTACTTAATTTAAAAGTCAGTGTAAGTAATAAGAGTATAAAATGTTACTGTCTCTAAAGGGTACACAGAAAACTTTGAAGGTGTTCAGAGTTGGCTACTTACATGTGTGTCCCGTTGGCTACTTACTTAGGTGTCCCTTTGAGGAGTTCGAAAATCTCTTTTGGCGGGAAGGATAGGGTTCACGTTTAAGTAATTTATTAAGGTACTGTAAGTAACATCGTGCTGAAGTACTTTATGTTCTTGATTGACTGATGTCACAGTCTTGCATTTCACGTTACACGTCTGCAACACTTCATGGATCTTTTTAGTTTTTGTCTTTAAATTTGATGACCGAAAACATGATTTTCTGGAGTGTGCTTTGTTAAGTGTTCATTTGATCTAATGCAAGTTTAATCTCTATCTGTTTCCAAAAGAGCATGCAATAACTTCTCTACCTTTGCATACATACGAGTGTACACTGTACCCCCTTCTTTCTCTCTTGCTCCCCCTTCACCAAGATCTCTGCTGCTGCCCCCTTGTTCCAGCCCTCTGCATCACACTGCCACTCAAGTGAGCTCTGGGGAAAAGGGACAAGAGGGACAGAAGTTACCAGGGCTTACAGCTGGTGGGAGATGCAAGCAACAAGAAGCTGCGTGTGCATCTGGCTGTTGCACTGAGGATTCGCAAGCCAAGTCACTTACATTTCTAGTTGCCTACGATCAGAACAAGACCTAAAACTGTCACTGGTGTTCCTCATAACATAGAAGTGTGGCTGTAGCAGAACTGACAACGATGCATCGCGGTTTCTTGTGGCTTAATGCTACAAGAAACTGCCAAGTATTCTTTTGCGAAGCAAGCTTAATAGTGGGTTTGTAATGCTTTGAAGCCAACTTCACCTGTACAGTCCAGTCCTCCAGCTTGGTTTCTCCTTTGTTAATGCACCACACGCAGACCACGGAATCAAAGCATCTAGCAATACACTATATCTGAGCACTGCAGCTTCATTATCCTTTCAATTTGGCAGAAGAAAGTAGTATTAACAATCAACAGAAGCAACTCCAAAGAACTTACGCCGTGCTTGTTGTTTTTCTGCATAATTTGCTTGTTTGACATGTCATTATTTAATACTCTCTGTGCCTTGTAGTATCTCCTTCTCATTGATGTACGTGAAAATAGTCTGCATTTTTATTGTAGCTTATGCCTTCATCTTTTTTCTTTTTTTCTTTTTTTTTTTTCCCTGATTAATTTTTAACAGTAATAAGCTAACTATACGTAACTGCCCTGTGTATTTCAAAACTGTTTTGAGAGCATCACCAGCCTTACCCATTTTCTCTCTTCCATTAAGTTCCACTTTAACTGCAAACAGTTTTAAATAAAGGATAGCAGCAAAGTCTGTGAAATGATTTTGTAATTCATAATATTGTAACAATACTACTTTTCAGGCAACTCTTAAAGTACATTATCAGTGCTGCAGAGTGGTTTACAAAAGCTAGAAGCAATGTTTCTTTCAGGAGAATAGCACATCCATAAAATGACATTCTCGTAAGACAAAGACCGGATATGGTGCTTTTCTCAAGCCTCTAATTATCAGAGAGGATGGGAATTGAGATTTGTATTGTGGATGTGTGGATGATAAAGTTCCATGTAACATTCCTAATCCCTTCTGCTGGGTTTCTGCAGTGTTCTTCTGAAGCTATTTAATGTTTTTAGCTACATCTTACATCGTCTGTCAGAGGAAAGCACCTGCATGCAGTCCCATGTATGGCTGGCAAATGTGTTGCATTTTCTCAATATTGCAGTATTTGTTTTGTCCAAGGTATGAGATTCTTGTCCTGTGGCTTTCAGATACACTACTTAAAATTGTTTGTGGTTTTTCTTAATGAAAAAAAAAATCTCACTGAATATTCAGTAATGTAAGAGGTAATCACACGACTTCAATACTATGGCAAACACTGTATTATAGTAAATACTAGAATAACACCAGGAATAGGGCAACAGTTTGGGTTTAAACTTCGATCAGTTTTACACCGTGGTTGAAATACTAGTTTTTCTAAAAGCTGTGTTCTGTGCTTCTCTATGCATTGTGACAGTTTGAATATTGCCTCCCCTCCCTTTAATGTTATTCAAGTTCCGTATAAAATGGCTTCTAAACCTCACTCGGACGCTGCTGTTGCTGTATCACCACCTTGTGGCGAAGTTGCTGTACACAGCTTGCATGCACGTTGTTGGCGAAGTTAAATAGAGGCAGAGAAAAAAATATAAGTTTTCCAGATTTTGGCTGAAATGATAGTTACAGATTTCAAGGAGAACTGACTTTTTGCTGAGACGTTGGATTTGAAATTCAGAGGAATTTCGTTTTTTTTTTTCTTTTGTCATTTTACGGAATAGAAGTGGTATACCTTTGGGGTTATCGACTGTAAATGTATAAATGGCAATTTGTTTTTTTGTTGGGAAAAAAGTGAAATACACATTTCTGCATAGAGTTAGCTACCATTTGCATAGTTTCGTTATTAATCTGTGACAGGAAATCTGGGGTAATAATGTAATCCAAAACCTTTCTTTACATTTGACATTACAGTGTAATAAACCCATTGTAATGTAGCCCATGCGTGGGCTACGTTATTTTATGTGCTATTATGATTCATTGATCAAAGCTGCTGCTAATTCAGGCCACTTGACCCTTTTAATAACTGTTTTTTCAGTGAGTGCCAGGTTAGTATGTCCTGCATGCTGACAAAACTGGGTGAAAAGTAGTAGCAAATAACCACAGCCCTGCTAAGAAGAGCAAATCAGAAGATTATCTTGTTAGGAATAATCAATATATCTCTTTTAGTCTGTGCAATTATATGTGTAACTTTCCAGTAAATCACCCTTCGAGTTCCAGCCCATTTTCCTTCAACCTTTATCTCGTTGTGCTGTGTAAGTAACCCTGTTGCTCTTGCTAGGGAGGTGTGCATTGCAACTCCCAGTGTGGTGCACTGAGAATAGAAAGGGTAGACAAAAGCAGCCCTGACTTTCAACAGAAAATCCAGAATGCTTGTGAATTCTTATACCTTTTACAACATGTAAAGAAAAAAATATATAAAATACATGTATAGCATGGTTGGCTTAGAAGCTGTTTTTAACCAGCTCTAATTTTCATATGAGCTACAACCAAAGTTGTTGGGTGTTTGTGTTTGTTTTACTTAGCTGGGAAGTCATCAGTTCCAGGCAAGACTACAGACTCAGAATAAATCAGTGCATTTCAGAAACACTGATGAATTTATTTGTATTTCTTCAAGAAATGTCCCACTTCAAGGAACAAAACCCTGGCAAGGTAAGCACTTCCAAGTAAGAGTAATAATTTGATACCATTTGATACAAAAGTGGAAGAAAAAAAAAAAAAGAAAGAAAAACAATGAAAAGCAAAACACACATATTCAGTCATGAATTTCTGCTAAGTGCTACCTGTGCAAATCACTGGTAGGTAAACAGCAAGAAAAAGTGCCCACAGTAAAGTTTATTGCAATATAGTTCCTTGTCTTTTAGCTGCTGGAACCTCACCAGCCTTTTTATGGAAAGGCAATTTAAAACATCATGATTTAATAATAATTTGCAAAACAAAACCAACCAAACAAAAAGCTCTTAAACGTGCCTGTGTTTTTTCCAAATAATTGTAGTTTTCAGAAATAGCTGTATTATATGCATTATGTGATAGAAGAGAATTCTTCATATTTTATTCTGATAATTTTTTCTTCTATACAACTCTAGTTTTTTTGTGTGTTTTTTTTTTTTTTTTTTTTTTTTCTCTAAGTCTGGAAAGACTGAGCTGGAGAACCCCATTTCATGAAGAGGCAAGCAAGAATAAGGCTTATTCTTTCCTAATAGGAAGAAGATGATTATGTAGTTGTAGCCCAACATGAGACAGCTTTCTTTTTTAAAGAAAAATGTAAATCATGTAGCAGTATGTAATGGCAATAGCACTGGAAAATGTAAATTTAATTTTTATATTCGTATTGCCAAATATAAAAATGTAAAATAAGAATATTATCTTTCCCTCTTTTGATCACAATTAACTTTGGTACAAAATCCTTCATGAATTCCAACCGTTCAGAATTAGCAAAATAGAATTATGTAGTAGTGCATGCAAATTTAGGAGTTTAGAGTGAAAGTGCAGATCAAGCAACAGGATCAAATACATTTCAAAGATGTATGAATTACACAAAAAGTGATGATGTGGCTTAGATAATAAAGTTATGATTAAAAGAAGTTGGTGTGTACTGAGGTAAGGAAATGTGTTGTCAGTATACCCTGTACTATAATTTTGTCCTGTAGTAACATGACGAAGTAACTGTATCTTTAAGATATATCTAATCGTGAATTAGAAAAGCTTACTTTCACAACATTTTCCTTTCTTTTTCCTGACCTCATTCTCTGAGACGTGTCACTACTTTCTAATTTTGAGCAAATTAGACACAGGTGCTGTGTGCAAAATTGTTGTAAACTTTGAACAGATTGGGTCTGTATTCAGCATTGTACGTTTCAGAAAGATACACTTTATGTCTCAGTCACAGCAGAGGTTGAATGTCAGGTTTTATGTTTAAAATTCAGCTCAGTCTTGTCCTAATGGGGATGTGGAGTGTCCAACAGCCATCAAGAGAACGTATCCTTGGATGAACCACTCAAGGATACTTACTCTCATTTGAGAGAGAAAATAACACAACTGTACTACTCATAGGAAGGGTTTCTTGGTTTTTGAAAGCATGCAGCAAGTACGCATTTTGTAAAATTGCAGTTAGTGATTTGTTTTGTTTCCTGCAGATTAAGTGCTAAGCTCTTTTTGTGTAATGAAGGCTAAGTAATTTCTAGCAATTTTAGTGGTAACTGTGAACTTGTTAAACCTTTACAGTAACAAGAGAACAAAAATAGCATATTTTTATAATAGAAAAGAAAGTACATCCTGATGAGCCAAAATGCACAATTGGTGCTTATTTACAAGAAGCATTAAAGAATTTTTTAATTAAATATATACATATATATTATTTTCCACTGCATTCTATATTACATATAGAATCAAACATTCTGGAGAATTATTCTTTTGCAAAATGATATAAATATTTATAAAAATTGAAGCATTAATGGCCAATTTTAATGTCTTTGTCAGTTTTGCCTACTCGTCTGCAGTATATGTACATTTTTCACTGTCTTGGGAAGTTACATTCCTGGAGTTGTCCTCTCCTATGTCCTGTGTAAGTAGAGTCTCTCTTTATTCATGATTTATGTACATGGTTTGTTCATTATGTGGTCATTAGTACATATAGGGAGTAGTATTTATATATATGTGTGTGTGTGTGTGTGTATACACATATATACACATACACGTAGGTTCTAACATGTTATTTGTCCTTTGGAAGTCAGCTTACAAGTATTTTCAGTTTGTTGATTTTGGCATAATGTTGTATAGCTATGTATCTCAGGTAGAGATGTCAAAGTCAGATTAAGTCAAGATAATGATAAATATTACAGTGATCTTAGTTCCAGTAAGGAACAATTTATGAAAAGTGTAATTTGCTATGAATGCAATGGTATTGTTTTGTGATGAGTAGAAATAGCTCCTAGAAAATGGCTTTGATGTTAACAGTTCATCAGATATGGGGATTTCACCGTGTCTTTTTTATGCAAAGTTGTGTTATGTAAAATTAGTAATTATCTTAAACAACGCATTAATTTTTATTTATTAACTTCTTATAAAGCAATATTTCAATAAATTTTCTGTCTTTATTTTTATCACAGTATTGTGTGCCTTTTTATGTCCCTTCCTCAAGTGCAATGAATTTGGACAGAAATTGTGCAACAAAATCAAGTCTGTTCTGATGAAACTAGATTTTGGAATAGTGGAATACATTAACCAGAAGAAAAAAGAGAGATCCGGTGAGTAACTAAGTGTAGTACCAAATCATATATTTCTGTATGCAAAGACCTTTTTATTCACCCTGCACACAGTTGGGCTTGTCTTCTGACATCAAATGTAAAGGTGTTTTGTGCTTTGAACCTGGCTACCATTATAAGCTTTATGATCTGTAGTCAGAACATCTGTATGCCAGTATGTCAAACATTTGGGTATAGTTTAAAAAAAAAAAAGATTTCATGGGAGAAAACAAGATCGATGGTTCTCTTTATACATGATTAACTGTACTGCTTGTAGATTTTCAGAAAATGCTACTTAATGTACAGTATGAAATGCTTATTTCTCTTTAGATAAGGCAAACTCATCCAGGACAGAGAACCACTCAAGGATACAAAAATAGTAAATCACAAAATTTTCAATAAGAGCCTGAATTCTGTTCTAGCATCTAAATCTGCATTGTTTTGTTCCCAACAGCAACAAGGAAAAAAAGAGGTGTTTTCTTCCCCAAATACTCAGTAAACATTTAAGAATTGTAGTAGAGTAGTAACTACAAATTAATGAAAGTTTTTAGATAGACAAGGGTTTAAAACAAAATCTCACGTATCTCACATGAATTCTTTCTAACATCAGATAGTTTTAGATTTTAAGTAATAAAGCTGTTTTAAGAAAAATGTGAATGAGGTTGTCTGTGGTTTCCTTTTTGTGTGTGCTAGTTTTGATCATTAAAACCAAATTGTAGTTGTACACAGATTATTTTCAGGTAGCCTAACCTTTTTTAGTTAGATTCACATCAGTAGATTTCCTATCTTAAAATGGGCATTCCTCATAGCAGTTCACAGTACGGTGTGCTGTTCCTGCACACAGTGAGTGGAACCATCTGCCTTTTTGTATCTCTTGCATATAGTACAGTAGTTGTTAGAAATAAAAATAAATCAATGCATTAGTCTTTTTTTTTTTTCATGCACTATTCCACCTTATTCTAGTTTTAAGTGAGTCTGTCAGAGAGAGAGATCAGACTATTGTTTCATAAATTTCATAAGCCAGTTCTGCGAAAATGGTCCAGGTAAGTCATGCTTTCCTGCCTGTCACCCTCCAATTTAATTTAACCCAGGCAAGCTCCTTAACTTGCTTCACCACTTGGGTCTGCTCTTGAGTTCACAGACCCTTGTACTGGCACAAGAGAGGAAGCAACAACTTGTAAAAACTGGCAACCAAGAAGAATGTCACTGTGCTTTCCAGTGCTACTGGCCTATCTTAGTTTAAAATATTCACGAGACTGTTCTTAGAGAGAGAGAGAGAGAGAGAGAGAGAGAGATGATAAGGTGAAAATTACTTTTCTGTTCATTGTTAGGAGCAACATCCTGCCAGATTTCAGAGATGCTTTATATGCATATTTGCATATAAATGTTACAAAAGCAGTATAGCTGGGTGCAAAGGAAAGTTTTGTGAATTAAGACTAAACATAATTATCCAGAAAACTGTATGTTCTCATATAAAAGTAATGTGTTGGAATAACTATGTTTTAACAGTATGTTGCAATTATGCCTTGTACTGGCAGCGTAGTTTAAAAGAATATATTAAAAAGGTATATATTTATTTAAAAGTTTATATTTGAAAAATATATTGCCAGGGCATGTTTTATTAGTGTGAGCAACAGAGGCTTCAGAAGGAAGTACAAAACAGGTAAATAAATATGTTGGAATGCATTTCAAAGCAACATTCTCTCTCCTGCTTTGGCTGCTGCATAATATATTTTGATAAATATCTAGCCTTTTGATCAGCCTTTTCTTCTCACCTTGGTAGCATAATTACATAAATGACAGACAATGTCAACAGGTGACAGTTTGCTGTACTCAAGCTGTGTGATAGCACACACGCAGAACTTGGAAGTCCATTGTCACGAGTAGGATAAAAAATATTTTTTTGTCTTTCAGAAACAGCAAAAACAAAACCCACAGAAGATGACAGTGAATTAGACATATCAGCCCTGTGTCCTAAGGTGACTTTTTTCAGTCAGCCCTATCTTCTTTTTAAACTCTATATAGATAATGGAGAGTTTTCTGTGGAAGACTTTAACCTCTCTAGGAGGCTCTGTTCCTGAACTAAGTATGTCTTAAAAGTGATTTGTAGTCTCCATCTTTAAACCTATACTAATTAATTTGGTGCGCTTGTGACTTCTGGCCTTCAAGATAATGGTTTCTTTGGCCTACTAAACTAAAAATGTGTTTAGTTTATATTGGCTGTAGAATGATTAAACCAGAATTTCATAGAAAAGGCACTGTTTTTTTTGTTTCATTTTCAAAAGTAATATTGCTGGTAATTTTTATCAAATTAAATTATAAAAGGGAAATCTTCATAGAAGACCTACATTGTTCGTCAGATACTTCTTTCATGACTTTTCAGATCATATTCAATGATAGTGTAAATCATTATTTTATCTACAGATATCTTTCCAGGTATATATGAGAATAATTTAACGCCTCCTTTCTCGTTTAATATTCTAAGTAACTATATGGCAAAGGATTTTTCCTTTATAATTGGAGCATCAGTTGATTAAAAAAAATAATAATTTGGATTTGTATAAGTTCTTAAGCATATCAGTCTTCTTAAGTTTTTAAGCATTAGATCAGTCGTGTGTAGAACCTGACTTCAACAGTGATTGCTTTGAAGGTGTTATTGTATTATGCAAGAAAAATATAATAATAAAATGTCATGGGAGATAAAAACTTGTTGCAGATGTTATTGGATAAATTCATAAAGGACGATGATTTTTTGATTTAGCTATTTATTGATTGCCTTATGGATATTTTTTTTGTTTCAATGCAACTTTTTACAATTTCTTTATATTTATGCGTAGTTTGTACTTGCAAACCTATTCTGCTTTTGTTACACTAGGATATTACTTAAGTCCTATACAATGAATAATTTGAATTTTCTGGCTTCTTTAGCTTAAAACAGTCTTCAATTAAGAAGAGGGATGCTTTACTTCTAAGTATTCTATACTGTTATTTTCACATTTCTACAATTAAAGCTTAAATAGGAGACAACGTATAGTGCTGTGACATGCAAGAGACCTCTTTTTCACTATCTAAGCATTGGCTTCCTGTTGTGTGAATTTTTTGAGTATAAGAATGCTATGTATGGGACTTTTTTGTATGTAGGTTAGTCCTGCAGTTGTTGCCAAAGAGCTGTCAGTGTCTGACACAGATGTATCAGAAGTATCGTGGACTGATAACGGGACCTTTAACTTATCCGAGGGGTATTCTCCACAGACAGACACATCTGATGGTATGTAGTGGCTTCATCTATTTCGTCAATGAATTGCACTCGTGTAAGTTATCTGAAAACTATTAGAGAATTTGAGGACATAAGTGGGGTTTGGCTTTGGTTTTGTTTGTTCTTCCCTACAGTGAATTTAGAATTAGTTCCAGTGCTTATTTTGTTTTGGATACATCTTCTATGAGAGTTGTCTTCATCTTAAAAATAATGAAGTAGTGAACTAAGCATCTAAATACATAACTAGTGGTGAGTAAAACAGACACATCTGGATATATGCCAGACTTAGCTCTCTCTTCCATCAGACCTCTTAAGCAAACAAGTTCGTATCAATGCTTTTCGGTGTAAACAATATGAATAAAGGCTGAGGAAGAAGAAGTGAATACTTTGAATTGCTAAACAGCCAATTAAAGAAAGTATTTTTAGGCTCTGGATACTAGAATGCTGATGAAGTCATCCAGCCATGAACCTGAATGAAACACAAAAACTAAGACTTAGGAAGAGATTCTCAAGCACTTGTCTTGATCTTGACTAGATCCTGAAATTCGTACTTTTTACAGACCAAAGTTTCAGTTAGTACGTTGCCCAAATAAATATTAAGAACAGCAGTAGTTTGGTGCAATCTTATGTGTGGGTTTATTTCTTTTCTGGTCTTGAAGTTCTATTCAAGGAAGATATTCAATGAAAATGGCAAGTAGGGTGGTAATACTTATCAACATTATAAATGCCAAGTTAATAATTTAAATTTTTTTTTTTTTTAATATTTCAAGCTGTAAGTAGTATCGTACGATCATGGAATGATAAATTGGAATGTCTTCAAAGCCACTTTCTGTCTCATTTCCAGCTAGTTCTGCATGCGTTATTCCATCAAAGATGCAGCATTTCAGTTTTGCTTTTGATGGACTTCATGACATCCCCTTCCAGCCCATTAATTTCTCCAGCCTGTCGAGGTCCCTCTGTGGGCCCTGACCTCCAGAATATTAAATGCATCTGCCCCACAGCGGCTCCTTGCTGTCCGTGAACTTGCTGAGAGTGCGCTACATTCAGTCATCACATCATTAATAAAAACACTGAACAGTGTTGGTGTCTGTACCTTTGAGAGACACCACCACCCAGTTGGATGTTGTAGCACTGATCACCGCCCTTTGAGCTGGTGTTCAAGCCAATTTTCCACACACCAAGCAGTTCGCCAACCCAGTTCACTCACCAATTAGGCTGTAAGGATAATGTGTGAAACTCTATTAAAGGCCTTGTTAAGTTAAAAATAAACATCCACTCTTCTCCCCTATGAGCCCTTCAGCAAATTGGACATGCACACAAGTACAAGACCAGATGGGATGCACCCGAGGACTGTCATATCTCCTGTCAAAGCTCTGTGCATTTGAGCCGCCACTCTGCAGACAGCATAACCCTTCTTCCTCACCTTTCCAGCCTATTTTTTCCCAAAGAAAATGGGAAAAATGATGAAATTGATGTGTCAGACATTTTTAGGATTCATTTCCTTAGCCCTTATGAAAGCTCATATTGCTTGTTTTCATAGAAAGTAAGTTCAAATTGATTATATTTTATTTTTACATTCATATACTGTCTACTAGATCAAAGTATTCCCTTATGCTCATTAAGGCATATTCCACAGGCCGTGTATTGTAATCAATATGTTTTCCACATTTCTAATAACATACTATTAAAACAGTCATTAAAATCAAGTCTTTTATGTGTTTACATTCTGCTTTTTATCCTTTTGAAACATGAAACTACATGTATACCAGTAATCTGTAGAGTTCCCATTTTCTTGCTTCTATTTAGTACAAGCATTGAATGTGAAAGCAAAAGTTTATGAATTAAGTCTTTACATTGTTTTTATATCTTTATTTAAATGTGTTATTAGAAGTTTATTAAACTTTTTAAAAGCTTATTAAAAGTCTGTAATACCGTCATATACGCGTATTTGTAATATATCTATATATAGTGAAGAAAAGGAGTTTAAAGACTTCACACATTATAAATTTTAGCACTTGAGGTGATTGGTGTATTTAGAACTGGCTGTGCTGAAGATTTGCATGGGTTGTTTTTTATATAGCTAAATACCACTTTTTTTCTTCAAATATTATTGAAAAGAGTCGTTCTCAAACACTTTTTCCAAATCTCTACATAAATATTGCAAATTGACTTTAGGTAGAAAGTTTTAATGTGGAGTCACTGAAATGGAAAATGTAATGTAACTGAATGCTTGTGTTACTTCTCTTTTTTGGGACTGGAATGATTTTCACACACACTATGAACCCAAATTCAAAGTCAGGTTGATACCAGTTGATTTGAAGTACTAGATTTTTATTTTATTTTAAATGTAAGATAATGCTCCTCTGCATTAGGATTACAGAAGACTACAGAATAGTATATGTAAATAGTAAATGTATTCAAAGGAAAATTTACTAATTGCATTTTTACACTTGGCTGCTTTTTTGGGGAAGCGTTTCTTGTTTGCTAATGCTGTTTCCTTCTGTTAATCCTGTGTAATAGATTTTGACCGACCTAGTGATCACGAGGAAGCTTTTGCTAGAGATCTCGCAGAATTCCCTTCCTTAGAAAATGGTGCAGGAACAAACGATGATGATGACTCAAGCATTGGTATGCCCATCCAGCAAAAGAGAAAAAAAGAACAAACATATTTCAAGGTGGATCATTCTTCCAGACAGAGTAAAGAGAGACCATCCACTGCAGGGCTCTCCTTGCCTTTGACCAGTGACCAAACCTTTAATTTAATGAGTGGAATTGCTGGCGATGTCATCGCAGCTGCAGTGTCTGCTGCCATCAAAGACCAGTTGCAGTCTGTACAGCAAGCTCCTTCGCATGCAGTGCCCAGTTTGAGTGAAGAGACAGACACAGAGGAAGCCGATGATTTTGAACTGCTTGACCAGTCTGAGCTTGAGCAGATTGAGAAAGAATTGGGACTTTCACAAGGCCAAGAAGCAGAATCCCAGGAGAAAAAGAAGTCTTCAGGCTTCCTTTCAAATCTGCTTGGAAATCATTAACCTGGGAATTGCAGTTGGTGACACAGAAGAAATGAAACACAAAACACACACAAAATCAAATGCAAAAAAGGAAAATTCTGAGCTGTAAGCTTTAACTATCACTTTAGATGTGTTGTAATAATTTCCCTTATGCAGAGTGAATTAACTGGATAAATATCAGCTGATACTGATAGTTTAATGTTTCTGGTAGTTAAACCTCAATGTTATAGCATGGAAATGAATTATCTATCCACTGTTTGGTTGCAGATGAGTGTTGGAGGTCAGTTGTTCAAAAGGTTTGGGGAAGAGGTTTTTTTTTTTAATCTTTTTGCCAAACATACATTTTGGGGTCCTTAGCCAAAGTTTCAACATCGGCAACTTATTTACTCTCAGTTGCCAACCTTGGCCGGCAATCTTAATGATTCACACTGCGAGGATGAGTTATCAGAGGATCGCAGTGAGATTAACTAAGTCTCGCCTCCGTCAGTCATACTGAGAAGTATGGAGCCCTGCAGTTATTATTAGGTATAGTGCATCTACTATTTATGAACACGGTAACCAGCAGAACTCTAGTTTAACTGTGTGCAACACTGTCATCAGCGGACTTGATTTAACACTTAAAATCTTTGAATTATTTTGGATATGGTGATGCATTTCCACGTTTTTTGCTGTTTTAGGCTTGTAGAGTTGTAACGTGGCACGCTATTTGACTGACCACCTGCTGTGTTCCTTGATAGAGTCTGGTCCTTGGCAGTATTGCTTGTGTAAAGTCAGCCAACACATTTTTATATTTAAAAGTTAATATGTAAACTGAACAGCCTTTTGGGGAGCAGGTGGGGTAGTTATTGTTTGGATTAGGGAAGATAAAAGAGTTAGAGGCAAAGAGAAGGGCTTCTTTAGCTGCCACTTCTGTAATTCAAGATTCTGTGTGGGTTTTTCTTTGTTTGTTTGTTTTGTTTTGTTTTCTTCTGGTTTTTTTTTTTTCTTTTTCTTTTTCTTTTCTTTTTTTTTTTTTTTTTTTCCCGGAACAGCTGCCATCACTTGCAACAAAAGTTGTGTTGCAAGCTGGATCTCTTAATACACTTAAAGTATTCAGTGCGGTCATTCGCTATAGAAGTCACTCGGAATCTTCTCGGCACCTAAACTAGTAAAATAAAAATGAACTTGTTTAAATTATTTGCCATTTTAAACCCCATGTGTGCTCAGTGAATGGCATGGGATCTTAAGCAGGTTACTTGTTTGATTTTTCATAGGGCTTTTTTGTTCACCTTTAATATAATCAAACTGTAATACCAAGCAATAGTAATCAAAGAAGTAGGAAGAAGTAAAGCTAGTTTTTCTAATGTGATGTAAACAGTTAGCAGAGTCGAGGGACCATGTCAGCTGCTACTACTACTAAAGTGATTTTCCATTTGCTGGCATTTTAAGAGGTGAATACTGTCATCCAGGACCCTCAGAAAGTACAGCAACGGAGTGAAAAAATGTTCACCAACATGTACGTGTAGGTAAACCTGTGTTTAACTCTTTTTTTCCTGAGGTGACAAAGTAGGCAGATGGCCAAACAGATTGTAGCTAAAGAAAAGATGCTGATAATTTTTGACACTGGCTTTATCGTTGCTTGTGCTTTTGTGTCAGTAATGCATATTGATCGTGTTTGCTGTCCTTTACCAGTAAAAAAGTGAGCCTGTGCCTTCATTATCCAATCCATTTTGAAATAAGCAGATGCCGGATGTAGATCCCAGAAGATGCAGCTTTTGAAATGGTAACATCTTAACATTAAAAGCAAGATACTGGAAATCATTTTAAAAATGTGGCCACGTCGCTTTCACACTGTTAGTTGTTAAGTTTCATTTACAACTTCCCTAAGTCTGTCCTTCTCATTTGGAAAAACAATAACAAAAGAGGCTTTTGCTGAGAAATCGATAAGTTGAAAGGCCATTTAAGTTTCTCAGACGAATCAAAAACATTGTCTCCCTGCTGCATGTATAGGACAATCTATATATTGAGAAGAGTACAACTTCCAGGTTGCTGACGGGACTTTGCAGAGTACCTAGGCCAAGCGTGCTTCCCGAACAAGGGCACTCACTGGTGCCAGAAGATGCAACAGGCGCCAGGACAGGGAGAACTGGAGAGGCAGCAGCGCTTAGCGAGTTTTGCTGAAGCAGGTGGACGAGACATGCGAACTAGCTGTCAGTGGTGGCATCGCAACAGCGTGCACTTTATTGTTGTTTTATGAAGAATGCTGTGGTTATAAAAGTACCTAACACAGGGGCGCTCTTCTAGAATAATTAGATCAAGAAGGATAAGCAGTTGGAGGAGTTTCTCAGACTTTTTGTAAATGATCCATTTTCTGGTTTCGACATAGAAAAACAGATCCATTTTTCTTCAATAAAGTATGTGTCTCTTTTTTTTTTTTTTTTTAATGGAAAGTAAAAGCAAAACTTGAGCAAGCAAATCATTAAAGCTTAGGGACATAATTACTTATTTGACTGTCTTGAATTTTGTCTGTTCTCATGGTAGTTGATTACATGATTTTTTTTTTATTCAAGCCCCTAAATACTGTGGAAAGAGGTAATTCTCTACCACTTACTATTCCTCCTAAGGTAGTGGAAAGATGCGTAGTTTTTGTGGAAAGTTACCCCTACCCTCCTAAGCAAGTGCAAGTAAGAAACCCTTTGCTCAGACACAATACATTTCACTGCCAATAGTTGGAAAGCAAAACACAAAGAAAACATTTCTCTCCTTTGTGAGATCCCTTCCACACCATGTTTTAGTTGGAAATCATATGAGAAACTTTCATTTTGCTGTATTCTAGCAGCAGCCATGACATAGCTGTTACATACAAATTCCTGTCACGTCATCTGCCAATTGTCCACAAGGTCTTTGCAACCAAGTGTTGCCATCATTTTCCAAAATTAAAAAAAAAGTAAGGCAGGAAAAAGGGCAAGTATGTGACAGGCGATGGCTTTGGAACGTAATTTTGTTACATAGGAGGCCTGCTTTTGGACAATTTACAGACAAAACCCAGCTCAGTCAGTGTGGAGGCTGTGAATTGCAGAGCACGGACATGTGAGCGGGTGACCAGGAGGTAATGCCAAGTGTGATCTTGTGGGATCTGTGCAATGCGGGAGCTGCCCACGTGCATGCAGCTCTGCATCCTCTGCCTCCAGTCGCGTGGTTCACGTTCCTCCTGGCCTTTCAGTGGCTTCTTCACGTACCCGCACCTGGAGAAAGCTACGTGTGTTAGGGCAGCGTCTGTGGGATGCAGCTCACTCCTTCGTACTCACAAAATTTCCCTGTGCGCTATTACATCTGAGTAATCAATACTGAATTGGTGGCCTTACATGCATTAAGTCCAGAATAAAAGCACTTTCCAATGCAGAGCACTTCTCCTTGTGCATGTGCTAGACATTTACCATGAGTCTTGTTCCTGAAAACAAAATCATTCTACACAGAGGAGGAGGGGAAATAATTTTAACCCAAATAGGATGCAAGACAGTGCTTGTTTCACTTGCTTTCTGTTTGTTTTGCACTTTTCCAGGCTGTTCATCTAAGCGTTCAGAACAACCTCACTGTAGTCCAAGTGCAATGTAACAGTCCGTAATGCCCCGACGGGTAACCAGAAACTGGAAAATTACAAAATGTCTTTATTTAAACTATTTCGCAGCACTTTACCTAGCTTGATTACTATTTTGTAAACATGGAATTACTATATCGATTGTTTGTAAAAAATCATTTAATAAAATACGTGTTAGTTTTTATCTTTCACCGTATCTCCCCCTACGCTTTGTTCCCGAGGCGGGCGGGTGGGGGTCCTCCTCAGCAGCCCCCAGGGCCGGGCCCGCCGCGGCGGCAGGGGGCGGCATGGCGGGGCCCGACCGCTCCCCGCCCGCGGAAGGAAGGCGGCGGCCGGGCCCGGCCCTTCCTGGTGGCGCAGCGAGGCCGCAACCGGCACCGGGACCGACCCGCACCCGCACCCGCACCCGCACCCGGACACGGAGGGGCCCCTGGCAGCGGCCCGTGCAGACGGGGTTCATCGCCCCACGCGTGTAGGGGACGGCTCGGCTCGGCGCCGCATTGGGGAAGGAGCGCGTCAGCCAGGGGCCTGGTGGGAGCCTTTGGTTTCTGGCGTGTGGTGAAAGGCGGCAGGGCTTCTGAAGGGCTATTACTGAGGCGGGGAGCCCCCCTCTAGCAGCGGAGGTGCTGCTGTGGTACCCGTCATTGCTCACAGCCACAGCTCAGCCTTTGGGGGTGCAGTTAGGTGATCCGTTCACCTAAAGCTGCCTTACATGGGTGCTGCCTTACATGGGTGCTGTCAGGATGGGTTTGGTTTGTTTTGGTTGTTTATTAGCGTGACTTACTTATTCCCCGCTTTCTAGCAATGGCAACCTACACGTGCATCACTTGCCGCGTGGCTTTCAAGGATGCTGACATCCAGCGTGCCCACTACAAAACCGACTGGCACCGGTACAATCTGAAGCGCAAGGTCGCTGACATGCCGCCCGTCACCGCCGAGAATTTCCAGGAGAGGGTCCTCGCGCAGAGAGCGGTAGCAGAGGAGAAGAACAAAGTCACTGCCACCTACTGCACCGTTTGCAGCAAGAGGTTCTCCACCTTCAACGCCTATGAGAATCACCTGAAGTCCAAGAAGCACCTGGAGTTGGAGAAGAAAGCTGTTCAAGCTGTCAGCGAGAAGGTGAAAATACTGAATGAAAAGAACCTGGAAAAGGGGCTTGCCCTGGAGAGCGTGAATAAAGATGAAATGAACGCAGCTATCCAGCAAGCCATCAGAGCTCAGCCATCTTCATCACCAAAGAAGACACCTCTGCCCCCTAGTAATGCAGGCAGCTCTCCCGTTTCTATGGAAAGCACCAGTCAGTCGCAGAGTAGAGAGCGATCCGAAAAACCTCCACGTCTGCAGTGGTTTGAACAACAAGCGAAGAAGCTGGCCAAACAACAGGCAGAGGAAGAGGAGGATACGGAAGAAGGTAAGGCAGTAAATATGCTGATGACAGGTAGCTGGGCATAAGCTGTGTAGTTGGTTTTGTATGAAAGCCTCCTTTTTATTTTCTTTAGTGCAGCTTTTTTAATTACATAAGGTCTTCCTGTTGATTTAGTTTTCATCTGAACAGAGGATTTAAGGCTGGTCCATGCTCGCAGTTAGGGACTCCATGTTACAGTGTCTGATCAGCCAGCTGTGCAAGATACTAACACGTGTGAGGGCTGGATATAAGCACTGCTGTGAGCACTGTTCCCAGCGTAAAGTCCTAGGGGAATTCTGGGGCCAGCACAGAAGGTTACCCTGAAACTACTTCTGAAAAGTAAATGAAATGAACAAAAATCAATCAGGATTATTTGTACCATGGTTCACTTTACTGATCTGTTGAGAAGAGATGGGAGTGGGGCTTTTGTTTTTAATTGCCCATCAAGACTAGACGTGTGAGTTTGCTCTTTAGACCACCACTCTGTGGCATAATTCCTCAGCACATTGGCATCTATAATAAAAATAGTTTAAGAGGTGCTGCCCTGCCTGCCTGTTCCTGCTGCGCCACCCTCGCTACTTGTGTGGATACAGCTCTTTGCTGGGGGCTGGCCTGGGAAGTGGACAAATGAAATAATCAGAGCTTCGGGACTCCCAGGAGGGGTTATTTGTAAACCAGACATTTTCAGTGCTGTGGCTTACAGTGCAGGCCACAAAGGCATCTAGTAGAGCATTGGAATGGGGTGATTAAACAGCAGCAGGGGGGCCAGAAGTGAATGAAATGGGAACATACTATTCCAACCTCAGTACTGAAACCATTGCGGCATGTTACTACATCTGTTACAGCATTTTTATGCTGGTGAAGTGTCAGTTGCAGTCTCTGGGGAATCTGTGCATGGAATAGGACTGTTCTACAGGAGAAGGAATGAATGCCACTGAACATGGAGCTTAGCACCTAAAGAAGAAGGCAGCTTGCACTAGTTTTGTATTAATGTATTTGTCATAAATTGTGATGCTAAATCTCGGTAGGTTTCCCAGTGTTAATTTGCCTTTTAAGTATGTGCCCAGGCATGTTCCCTACACGTCCTGCTAACTCAATCTCATTAAAATTGTTAAACTATATCCTGTAGCAAAGATCTTTAATTAGCATCCTGCAGCACTGGGGAGTGTCCCTTTGCCTGTTCTCAAACACCGTGCCATGGTGGTGGGAGCAGGGAACTGGGAAATGCTCTCTGTCCCGCATCTGCCCCCTTTGAAAACCATTTCTAGATCCCTCTACCCATATAAGCAGATTCCTGGTTCACAAGCCTTTTTTTTTTTTTTTTTTTCAAATTATAATTAGCTAATAGTGCATCTGACAGCTGATTAAGGATGTAGATGAAGTGTACTCTCTTGGTTTTAAACATCTATCATACTTGGTAGTGGCTCTGTGCATTTACAAAAGTTCAAAATAAATTTAAGAAACAGCATTTCCCTGTGGAGTTAAAGCCCTCCCTGATGAATCCTGAAGCCCATGGTCAGTACCTGTGGGGAATCCTCTGTAGCTTGTAGTTTGCATTGAGAGCTGCAGTAATCTTGCAAGCATGTAAAATTGTTAGTAAATCTTGGGTAACTGCAAGAACTGGCTTGTTCTTCTCCTTGGTTGAAGAAGTATGTGTGAACAGGAGTGTGTTTTCCCTCGCTGCTAAGTCACTGCTGGAAACGAGTGTTTCCATTTTTCTGATGGAGTTGTGTTGTTTTTAATGAAGCATGAATGTGTTCTTGTGCTGTAGCGAATTAAATTAAAGGTTTTGAAACTGCAATTACGTGTTAATAGTTGAGAAAATGGAGGGGGAAAAAATGAGACCTGCCAGCTTTTTTTTATGACCAGTCTTGAGCTTTGCTGTGTGTTTTACAAAAAAAATCTTGTTTTACTGGAAATGATAAAACCTTGCACCTGGAAATAAGCGTGTGGCACTTAGCTGTAAGAATAGATAATGCAATATTTTCTGAAAACTGTTTTTTAACTTAATTGGGAACTGTTTTGCTTGGAAGAAATAATCAAGTAAATAAATCTTTCTTAATTTTCCATTGAAAAGGCTGGGAAGATATGGATTCTGATGAAGACCTTGGCTCTGATGAAGAGATGGAAAGCGTGGGAGAAGAAGAGGAGGAGCAGGCAGAAGCTGAAAGTGCTCCTGCTGTTGGGGCCATACCTGTCACAGACTGCTTGTTCTGTTCCCACCATTCAAGATCCCTCATGAAGAATGTGGCCCACATGACAAAAGTTCACAGTTTCTTCATTCCAGACATAGAGTACCTTGTGGATCTCAGGGGACTAATTAAGTACTTGGGTATGCCTGTAATCTCGTGATTTTAACCTGGATAATTATAGACTGTTAGTGCTTATTTTCACTTAGATAAAACTTAAAATGTTTTTTTTTGGTTTTTTTTTTTTTTGGTTTGTTTGTTTGTTTTTTTGGTGGTGGTGAGTTTTTTTGCGTATGTGTAGGATCTGGAAGCTGTCTAGTTCAGTATTTGGATCATGGTGAGGACTGTGGGTTTTCTAGGGAGAGTGAAGGGAAACCCTACTGAACAAACACGTGGCCACGTACCCTGTAGGTCTTGCATGCTTTTCTAATGCTGAGAGATTTTTTTCAGCTAACACAAAATTTAGGACAAAACTCAACTGCTGTAGTGTGCCTTTGAGCCATCTTATACTGGGGGAGGTTCTGAATACCTAATGAGTCATCAGTGCTTGCCTCATCTGTTGACAGAGCGGGTGAAACAGCTAAAAGCTAGGCAAAGAATGTCTAGTGTGTTGTCTAATGTGATAGTGAGGAACATAAAATACTACTGGAGTATCAGATAGAAAGTTGTAATGGAAGCTTGAAATGTTTTATTGAGTATACGTAATGATCCATACCTAGTCACGTGAATTCTTTAAGTGCACAGACTTTGTCCCTGGTGGAGCCGTATGATCAAGGCATAGCGACAGCAGGGTGTTACTGGATATGAAGGACTCAAAGTTCTTCCTCAGTCTCTCTGCCTTCAAGCTGGGAAGGCCACATCACTGAGATGTTAATTATTGAGTAGGGACCAATAAAAGTGTCAATTTTATCTGCAGGAGAGAAAATTGGTGTTGGGAAGATCTGCATCTGGTGTAATGAAAAGGGGAAGTCCTTCTACTCCACGGAAGCAGTACAGGCTCACATGAACGACAAAAGCCACTGTAAACTCTTCACAGATGGAGATGCAGCATTGGAATTTGCAGACTTCTATGATTTTAGGTGAGGACACTTTTTTTTTCAGTGGAGCACAGCTGAGGGCAGACAAAAGAACAGTTGAATGTTACATCACATCACAATCTCTTATTATTAGTTTTTAAAATTCGGTGCTGTTTCTGTTTTGATGCTTATTTTGTGTAGCTGTTTTGCCACCTTTCTAGGTTAGCATAACACCATGATGGTGGTGGCTTTTCACAATAAATAATGACCTGTTAAGAGCGCAGCAGCAGAACCGCACTGGGTTATAGAACTTGGAGGAAGAGTGGTTCTTGTCTTCAGCCGCTGTTCAGGGAAAGGTGTTTCTGGCAAGAACTCTTAAAACGGTGTAGGTGAAACATGATGATGGTTGTGGGTTGCTGTAGCTGTACACAGGTTCTTCTGTGTGATGGGTCTGGATAGCTGTGGCTGCTCACCCCATGTAAAACGTACACTGCTTCTCCTCTCTAGGAGCAGTTACCCTGATCACAAGGAAGGTCAAGATGGGGAGGTGTCCGGAGAGCTCCCAGCAGAGAAGGACTTGGAATATGATGATGACACCATGGAGCTGATCCTTCCTTCAGGTAGGCACGTAATCTGTGTTAAGATGTACTTCCTCTGGGTTTCTCATAGGCATAGCTGTTACTTGAAGTCATTGTGGTAAGTATTTTCCTTTGGCAAGGGAGCAAGTAATTTTGCATTAAGTGTATTTGGGGTTTTGTCTTCCCTCTCCGTGATTCTCACTACAAAATTTAAAGACTTGTCTGTCATTTCACAGAAAATAATTAGCTTAAACAAACTTGGAAGCCTTTTTTTCTTTCTTTTTTTTTCTCCTCGCATTTATTTCTTAAATTTAACTTCAGCATTAATATAAATATGGTTTGGGGCACAGGGTTCCTTTGGCTGTTTGACCTGTTCATTAACATGTGATTCACATGATACACTGCAAGAGTTTCCTTATCTTGCTTTAGTGCAACATGGAGAGATTGTAACTTAAGTTACCTAGTGTAGTTTTTTTTGCAGAGTGGTATCTGATACACTGGTAATAGATGCCGTAAACTTCTTCATTGAAATAAATTTCTTTAAACAACCCTACTCTTGCCTTGTAAGAGTATTTGAGAATTTGGCACTCCTACACATAATTTTGTTGTTGTTCTGGTGTTTTTATATGAGGGGACCACAGCCCTTTCATTCTGAAAAGTGTGGCCAGCTATGCAGTTACAGAAAGATCTTCCTGAATGTCACCGTTGTCTTCAGTGGCTACAGCATTCCCTTTCTGATTATTCCCCAAATTAAATCTTTCTGCTAACTACCTGTTTGTTACCTGAGCTAAGGCCCTCTTGAAGAGTGTTCTTCAGAGTTTGGAGGTGGTTTGGTGTTTTTCCTTAAGGTAAAGTGCATTACACCAAATCTTAAGTAATTGCATTCAATTTGTAATAGTCTTAAAGTTTGTTTTTTTTTTCTTTTTAATGCCTTAGCCTTTTAAATACATTTCTTGGCTCTTTACCTTTCCACAGTTTTCACAATGTGCTCGATTACCATATTTCAGAAACTGCATTATTATGCATAGTAAGATGTCTCCTCCTCTGAATAGGTGCCAGAGTGGGTCATCGTTCTTTAATGAGATACTACAAGCAACGGTTTGGTCTGTCAAGAACAGTGGCTGTTGCCAAAAATAAGAAAGCAGTGGGTCGGGTGTTGCAGCAGTACAAAGCTCTGGGCTGGACAAGTCAGACAGGTAGGTGCCAATTTGAGGTTTTGGCAGATGGTAAGGTTCTAGGATACCATCACTGTACAGTTACGTGAGTCGGGTTTGTTTCATGTTTGTGGGGTTTTAGTTTGTTTTCCACTCAATTCCCTTTCATTCCTGCCGTCCAAGCAGAAAAGGAAGTGCGTTTTGTCTAAAATCCATTGCAGCTTCTGTGCTAGCCCTTCAGTTCACCAGCACATTTGTGATATTTGGTGAATTCCTAGTATTTTGGGGTTTCTAGGGTAATAATCCCATCTCTGCCTGTCAAAGCCACTATTCCTGATATTTAATATGTAGCATAAAGCATTCTTTGACAGGTGAAGCACTTTTTGAGTTGTGGAGTAGTGATGTGTTCCATATCCACTTCTGAAATAAAGGAACCACGCACTGGAATAACTTTTTCCCTTCACCACAGTTGTGGGTGTTCAGAGGAAACTGTCCTTTCCCAAGAGAAAAGTGAAAAGAAGCTTGCCAGTATGAGGAGAAAATATACAGCTAATTGCTGATGTAGAAGGATAGACCCACAGTTTTGCAATTTAGTAGTGATCCCACAAACATTTATCCCTCTTTCCCTTCCTCCTTTCTCTCTGAAGGGGCAGTCTTTGCTCAGCAGCGTGATATGCAGTACCTGCAGAGGATGAAGTCGAAGTGGATGCTCAAGACGGGAATGAGTAACAACGCTACAAAGCAGAAGTATTTCCGGCCACAAGTCAGATTTTGAGTACCCCGGAGAGCTGCGTGCAGCTGGTTTTGGAAAGAGGGATTTAATGGTTTCTGGCTCATGGGTTGTGTTATTAAAATGGATTTGGTACCTAACCAATGGTGGTATGTATGCTGGTGTGCCTCCCTGTCTGTGAGAAGATGTCTTGCAGGGAGCTTGTCTCTTCCACTGAAATGATGGTTGGCCTAACTTAAAAATGAAAATAACTTAAATGGAATATGTGGCGAAGTAATCACAGCCATGAATAAGGATGCGTAGTCTTACTGCTCATCCTTGTGCAATACCTTTCTGTGGGGCAGTTGTCATTGCCATTTGTCTGAGTATCTTCAGTTCCCAATTCTGCAAATCAGCTGAGGCCAAGAGAAGATCCTCGACCTTAGCTTAGCTTAGATCTAAACTGGAGATAGAGAGTATTGGAGGTGTTTACTCGTGGTGCCAGACATAAGTTAGCTGGGTATTCTGGACTTCTAGCTGGCACTATTGAGGTGGAAATTTGAAAGCAGAGATTCTGGGAAGGTTAAGTGATAACTGTTTGAAGAAATGCACTGATGGGAAACAACTCCAGGGTGCATTTTGTCCCTTGAAGCTGACTGTAGTTGCTTAATGCTCCAGGTCAGGGCTGGGTTAATGACTTTCAACATAAACCAACTGCACTGCATTTCATGAATTTTCATTACTTAAAACTGCTCAAAATTAACATAACATATAGGTGAATGTCCATCTAAACTTCTGATTATTTGTTAAAAAATCCCGGATTAAAACTCTGAAGTAACTGTTGATGTCAGCTTTTGTTATTCCTGTTGAGAACTTGTGTTTTATGATCTTGCTGAAGGAGAGTCACCTGAGACATGTATAGCTAGAATGGAGTGTCCTTCCTGCCAAAAGCATGCTCTCCCACTTGAGCAAACTGTTACAGGCAGACGTAGAGAAAACTTGCTTGTTAAAAAGCTCAGGCACCAGTGCTAGTGTTGGTCCCGGTGTTGTAGATGTTAAAAGCTTCCATGGCATTACCAGTTCTTCTGACCTTCATGTAAAGGGTTAGACAATTAGACAAAACGTGTCGCCTAGCTCGTTGTGCTCTTGAGCTGTACTATGCTGGACTTCCAGTGTCAACAGGACACTGTCCACAGGAAAATTGCTGCTTGCCTGCCTGCTAGTCATGGAGGTTAGCTGCAGCTGATTACGGTCAACTCGCATTTCCACGTTTTAGGATTACTCTGGACTCCCTAGTAGTGGGTTTGATTAGCATGATTTTTGTAAATTTTCTTCCTTTCCTTTAATGTTGTGTCCATTGTATGACTGGAAATAGCAGGGGAAATTTATAAGAACTTTGTCAATAACATTGGAATAATAACATTGACCTCTTAAAATAATCTACTAAGTAAGAAGTAAGTGCAAAAAAAGTAATACTGTCAGCATAGCAGCACTTCTGAAGTATATACTTAGTATGGACTTGGTATAGACTCTTAGGAAAGAAATAATTTCACAATGGATGAGTGTTATGTACTTTAGTTGTATGGATTTTTGTTTGTTTAGTAAGTTCTGCTGCCTCAGAAGTTTTCTGCCATTCCTCTTGCAAGATACAGATTTGACACAGCATTTTCTAAACCAACTAATAAAATGTACAGATGAGTGAAGGGAAGCTGAAGCAGAGATAATTTAAAAAAAAAAAAAAAAAGATAAGCTGTCTTCACATCCAAAATCCTAACTAAAGTTGGATTCATTAATTAACACCTCCTTTCTCATCCTCCTTTTTCATGAC
Source organism: Netta rufina (assembly GCF_964035555.1). Classification (NCBI taxonomy): domain Eukaryota; kingdom Metazoa; phylum Chordata; class Aves; order Anseriformes; family Anatidae; genus Netta; species Netta rufina. The sequence goes on along the minus strand of NC_140124.1, from coordinate 70,942,580 downwards.
AAGGCAGAGTTACTGCCATTGTGTATCCATTGTGACATCTAGCTCACGATTAAATTTATCTTAGAGGGTTTGCTCTTGTCAGAAATATGTTTCTCATACTCTGGGTTATTGGACTTCACTCTCAAAGTTAGCTGAGACTGGATCTTACTCCTATGTGACTCAAGCTGGATGGCTCTTAAGACATCAGCTCCTTTATTATACCCATGACTTGGCTCTACTCTATATCTCAACGTGCTGTTACAGTACGGATTTCTGGCACTGAGGGTATTTCCTACTTAAGTTTTTCAGACATCAGCATCTGGCTCTTGAAACTGCTTGTATATTTTTCTTCAAAGTTGTAGGTTACTATCAAAGGGTCTTATGTCTATGGACAGGTTAGGTTGTCTCTACACAGAGAGTAAAATGAAGTGCCATTAATTTGAAGCCTGCTGAACAGGCTTTGAATACCAGCATTAGTCGATGGTGAGCAGCACCAGAGCAGCGTTCAGACTGTAGCTGCTGGAAGATACTTCTGGAATATCTGGAATTTATATTAAGGATAGCACAATTATCCTGGAAAAGCCTTGAGCATAACCTAGTATAGTTGCTAAGGCCGTAGAGGTAGGTGTTAAGAAGCTTGGCTGCGAAGGCAGAAATGCAACGAGGTAACTGACGAGGAGCAGCAAGTGGCTTTGAGTCCAATAAGGTTCCAGGTGAAGGAGCGTGGAGTTTGCTGCCCTCCTGGACAGGAAAGGGCAACCAAATGAATCAAAGAAACTACTATGAAACTGCATATGAAACCACTGTAGACTCACTGAAAGGAGCCTGCTGCTTATGAAAAAACAGGGATTGTCTGAACATCCTCAGTCTAGTTCAGGAAGAAATGCAACGTGAAAAATGGTAGTCATTTGTCAAGTCACAGGGACAGAGACAATTTGTACAGCATACACCTGTGACTCCTGCCCTATACTTATTGCAGCTTGATCAGAAGAAAATGGAGGTGTGGGGGCACATACTGCTCTATTATCGGAAGAGTTTTAACTCCAAGATGAAAACGCGTACCTTGGAAAACCAGCAGAGGGCGTAGGGAAGCTTTTCTCAGAATTGTGTTTACTATGAAAAGCCCAGTAAGGGTACATTCATGCAGAGGCAAAGCTCACCACTAAAGCAAGTTAAGATTAGCACTGGCTTCTGTGAGATGAATTGCTATTAATATCTCTGTTAGGTCCAGGGAGAGTACTGCTAGCAAAGGGTAATTAGGACAAGCATGCCGATTATCTGCAGTACTCAGCAACAGTCTGCACAGCTTGCAGGTAACTCCAGCGATGTCCGAGCTGAAAGTATTTTTATTAAACATGCTTGATAGCATTACAGTTTAGTCTCTTATCTCCCCAGCCTAAGAATTGTACAAAGGATAGCAGAGGTCAGTTTATTGTTCCCTAAAGGAGTTCCAAATGATGGTTCCCATCAAGGAGCTAGGTTTTCAGCTTGGAAGGAGCACAGACAAGGTATCGCAGTTTCGGCAAGGCTGGGGTCCTGCTGCTTGCCTGCCCAGTAATACCTGGATGTTGGAGCCGTCCTGGCACTGCATCGGGCATTGCAGGATGAATCAGCAGAACAAAAGAACTGATGACGCTGATGCAGCACGTCTGCCATCTCCTTTTGGGAACAGCGCTGTTGTACGCCTAAGTCACCTAAAAGCAACCAAAATAATCCCTGAAGGGAAAGTATGCACCCATTATCTGGAGGGGAGGGATTGGGAAGAGAGAAGCTTACGGGAGGTGGAGTGGCGGAGATGCAGAAGAGTCAGATACATACAACATCCTAGCGGCTGTTACGCTGAAGTTGCAACCCAACAAGTAAAGATCTATTTAAAGTGAGCACTCCCTCTAAGAGTGCATTATTGATCCCTAATTGGTTCCCACAAGGTAGAGGGCCTGAAATATAAAGGAGTTGGGCCATTACCTAAGTAACATCTGATGCCTGAGGGGGCATCAGAGCAAGATCCTTCGCTACAACTTTCAAGAGCTATTTTTGATCTATTAAAACTGAGGCATCCTGTGCTAATGGGCTGTCTGCTCAGGGGGTTGGTCACCTTCCTGCACGCTACCCATGTAAAGCTGCAGGTGGAAAACTTTGCACTTCAGAAACATAACTGGGGTTATACTATGATGACCTACAGATGAGATGTTAGAGATCAGCTTTTTAGGGCACATCTTGCTGAAAATGGAAAATGTACCTTAAAAGCTGTGAAGCTTAGTGTTTAATTGCTTTAGTCCAACTAACTACTACATTGCAGCTGGGAAGTAACAGTCATCAGACTATCATGAATCCCCTGCAGCTGGCAGGGCCCAGGTAGTTGAGATGACCAGCTGATAGGACTTAATGTGTCAGAGCAAGTCAAATAATCGCTTTTTTTCGGGAGTCTGACTCAAAGGAAATTCGTGTTGTCTCACCCGCTGCATCCCGTACTAACCTGAGTAAGGTGCAGCGGCCTGGCACTTCAGGTGCACTGGCAGCAGTAACAGGAGACCTGCAACCAGTTCAGTGTTCAGGATTTCAGCACATGTCCAGGGTACAAAACTGAAAAACACCATAATAAATGCTAGCCGAGCCAGAAAGGGAGTCAGAATCGCTCCCCTCTAAAAGTAGTCAACACTTCCCAGTGCAAAGTTATATGACTTGTCCCAAAAGCAAAAATAACAGCAGCAGCAAAAACTAATGGATAAGAGGAAAAAAGGAAAAAGAGGAAAACTAATTTTCTTAGGAGCTTTAGCTCTTTTTTCACTGCCAGCTCAGTGAGAAAGTTTTTTTTAAATAAAGCATGCCTAGAAAACCCAGATAGAGGTTTACAAAACAAAGTGGCTCAGCAGATAGTTACTAGACCAACAGAAGTTGCATTTATACAACAAATGACTAAACCAAGCACCCCAGGCACATGAGAAGAGCAGTGCAGGACAGGCTAGCACTCAGCTGTGAAGCTATTTTCCAGGAAGCTGGGAAGAAAAACCAAGCCTCTGAGCATACACGCTTATCAGCTACAGCGCTCCAGAAGGGGTTTCTGCCTGTGCAGTGTGCTAGTATCGGGCTCTGCAATGGGTAAAAGAGCAGCCCCTAATACAAGCTGAGGCCTGAGTGTGGTGTCCTTGCCTCAGTTTCCTCCATTATTTCAGTTTCCTTTAAGCTAGTACAGAAGGCATGCTTGTAAACCTCAAGGCCAATTTGCCTTACGTTGCTCCCCCTCGACCAAATCCCACCATGCAAAAACAATTCCACATTTCCTATCCCTGCCAATGTCTGTTAATGATTTGGCAAGGTCTGTGTAGTCATCTATAGATATCTTGGCGGCTTCCTTTTCTGGCTCGGGTAGCTTTCCACACTTAAATTTCTGTTCTTTGCAGACATGAAAGCAATCTGGTTTTCCTGGGCAAGATCTGCCTTTGGTCTCACACAACTCTGCTTCGCTAAACACCACTCGTAACTTAACGGGTAGGGCAATTATGTGTTTGCTTGTGACATATGCACTGAAAGTCTTGATAAAATATTTGCTGAAGTATTCTAAAATCCAGGTATTTTCTGACATCTCTCATAGCTGCCAGCCTCCTTAATCCCTTACAATCATGGTATTTCAATAAATTCTGTTACCCAAGTCACCACATTTTAACTGATCTATACTGATGAAGTGCATGCTTTCAAAGTACAGCAGATGGTGGAAAAAATGTTGAAACTACTCCTCAAGTGTTAAGCAGTACCTACTGAAATTACCCTAAATTGGCCAAGAATAAACCCGGACAGTTGTTTTTATTCAAATGGTGTAGGGTAGGTTGACCCTGCACCCAAGGGCCTGGTAAACAGCACGGTCTTTCTTCATCTTTAATAGAGGACACTTGCCCCTTTAATAGAGGACACTGGAAACATCTGCGTTTCCAGCAGCAGAAGGCTCAGCGACCCACAGAGAAGGGAGCTGTAAGGTGCAGGGCTGTTCGTCATCCTCAAATGCTTTATGGGGATTTGCTGACGGGTCTCAATGGAAGCCCTGTAGTTCATTGTACAGTCTGTTTTTTTTTGCTTGCTTGTCCACGTAGCTCAGCCAGGCCTGCCGTAGCTCCATGAGAGGGCATGTTACCCTTCGGTCTGTCCTTGACTCTTCCCACAATTAAGTCACCATGGTCCTACCTGCAACACACTTCCTGGCAGGAAAAGAGCATTTTGCAGCAGAGCGTAGGAGCAGCACAATCCTGAGTTAGCCCAGTAGCTGCTTACAGAGCACGAAGAGAAGACCAGGTGGCCTTGCTGAGACCACATAACTCTCTAGCAAGGAGCTACCGAGAACTGATCAACGGGATCTAACACAGCACCTCACCTTGCCCCAGAGCCTGGACACCTGGATCCAGTGGCACTCCGAAGCACAGAGTCCTCTCCCGAGGGCAGGTGCTTCTCAGATAACTCACCGGAACGGATTTGAATGTTCAAGTGCTTGCAGGAAGGTGCACATTTTTTAATTAATAGGCCAGCTGTTTGCATTCTTTGTTAGCAGGTAGTTAAACACAGAAATCAGCCATAGGCCTTTGAAGTTTTATTTTAAACGCCTTGGTCTTTTGGCCCCACAAATTATACATTTTTTTCTGTACTGTGGCATGGCTCCAATAAGCAATCCCAGCACAGCCATTAAGGATAGCTGAGGTACTTCAGGCAGGATTACAGCCAAAGTGGTACGTGCACACTGTAGTTACTCGGGGTCATCTGTACAGGAAACTTGTGTCACAAACTGCAGTCATACCACCTAAAAAAAAAAATGTATCGTGCAAACAGCAAGATCACCTGGACTTAGGAGGTCATGGAGCAGACCAGGCACTGAATTGTTTGGAAATCCACCTGTTCTTACCACTGGCTAGGTTCCCCTGCACTGTGCCCTTGTTTTGCTGCTGCCCGCATCACCTTGTTCTCTTTGGTGTCTCAGGATAACTGTAACAAACCACCAAAGGAAATAAAAGAGAAAAATATTTTTTACAAGTTTTTCCTCCTGCAGTTTGTATGAGCAGGAGCAGATCACAGCTCACGTTCCCGTGTGCCCACTTACGCGAGGCATTCCAGCGTGCAGGCCCCTGAACTTCCAAGCCCATTTATACGCCTATCTGTGACAGCTGCAGCTATTAACAGCAAAGCATTCAAGCAGAGAGAATAAATAAATCCCCAGTTATTCTGTATAACATTTTACTGGTTCACTGGCTGTGATGAAATAATCCAGCTTTGACTGGCTAGGTTGGTTGATGTCCAATGGCAAGTGGAAGAAGTCACCGTGTCTGCAGCTGAATGTCATAAAATGCATTAAGGCACGCATCAGGAGCATTCAGCTTAACTGTGCCCTACCTGCCTGCGTGGTTAGTAGCCCTTATGAACAACTTTTTCCATAGTTCTTTCAAATTTTGATACAAATATATATCTCTATCATAAGGAGATTAAAATGCAAAGGTTGCCTGGATATGCTTGGTCAGATCCTGCCCTGTATTTCTGTTTAAAAGCAGCACTACAAGAGCTGCTCCTGGGCTTTCCTCCCTCATTAGCACTCCATTCTTGTTAAGATCTTGCCCCTTTAATAAATCTTTGCTCTTCAGTGTTTCACTGTGTACCAGTTACGCTTTGAATATTCCCAAGGTCTGTATGACCAAGACATTTGTTGCTGTTGGCCACTATCTCAAAGGGAATCTCTTGAGAATATTCTCAGAAATACACACATTTTAGCCCCCTTGCTTTTCTTCATTAGTTGCCTAACAGAACCTCTTGAGGGTATCAGAGCGAAACAATAAATCTGCAGCACAGCTTAAAGGGTTTGGAGGAAAAGAAGCAGCACTGTGAGAGGAAAGGATTTTGTGCAATCCAAGACCCCTCAATACTGATACGTAAAGGTTTGCAGCTTGCAGATAAAGAGTCCCAGTGGATTTTTAGAGGCTGATATGCACAGAGCAGCTGCTTAATGTTCTAAAAGTCCATTGGAGAAGCAGGTGAAGTGTTCCTGTAAACTAACCAAATGCTTCAGAAAAATATGAATTGTAGCCACTTCAGCATTTTCCAGCTATGGAATTGGTGACTGGTTCTCAAGTAGATGCTAACTTACTTGATTTAGTTCCTTCTTAACTTTTCTGCTTCTCTTATTTATTTGTCACTGCATACACAAGGCTGTTGCTTTTTTTCTCCATACTGTGCTATGACTAGCTATTTTATGGAGCCACTGAAGACTAGACTGGAACTCCATCATTAATACAACAGCATCAATTCATGAAAAAGTATCCAGCAGGCTTCATAAGACTGTCTCCCTCCTTTGCCAAGGTGATGATATTGCAAAAAGCCTCATCATTCTTCTACGTCTGTTTATCTTCCCATCTGACTTGCCCTTCCTGGAGTAGAGCTACGAATCAAGTTTACAGCAAGAAAGTGATAAGTGTGTCCAGCAGAAGGAAAGAGAAGTTTTGCAGTAGGAACCAAGGTGTCTTCTAAAACTTGGAGAGCCACACAACGCTGGGGATGTTCTTCTCCACAGAAAGTTCACTTTTTTAAAGGGCTCTGCCTCCAACTGGTCTTTGAGATTGGCAAAGCATTATTTGTATTACTTACAAACAGAACTTGAGTTTTCGTTACCACGGGACATGAGGTCACACAATTGTTTTCACTCCTCCTGCTATCTGTTGTCTGTGTAAATCCTGTACTTGGAGACTCCAAAATACAGAGAAACGCTGCTCGTTCAGTCATGGGTTCTGTCCCTCAGGCAGGTGAGCTCCTGCAGTCTCTGAGTTACTTCTGACAGGGTTTCCTATCTATTAGTTACAGAAGATGTGCATCCCCACAAGGACCTGGTACACTGAGAATGGCTTCAAGAGAGACAAAACATCGCTTTCTTTTTATGTAGTTTAGTATAGTCCCTTGCTTGCTTTCTCACATCCATAAAACTTGTTATACATATGTCCAGAGGTACAAAACTTCAGAGATAACACACCAGCCTCACTGAAAATGCCAACTTCTGTCCACAACCAGTAGTAAACATACAATCTGCCTTAAAGTCAAATACATCCCATAACAGGAGTGAGAAGACAGGGCCAGCTATTAATGTTTGAGATACAGCGAGCTCTAGTACAGCTATTAAAAGACAAAAACATTTCTGTCTCAGGGATATGTTTTCACCAGTCAACCACAGCAACATGTGCTGCAGCCAGCTGAGTGGAGCAGCTCTGTCCCTCTGATTGGGGTGTGAGAGCTCCTATGCTCCTTGGACAGCGCTCACAGAAATCCAGCTTCCTTCACAGCCCGCCAGGCTGCAGTGTCTGTGTGAGGGGGAAGATCCTCCTGCAGCTCTCGGGAAAGCATATGGTGCACCCCGTGGAGACAAGGGAATGGCATAGGAAATCCTACTGCTGCCTGCAACATAGGCATGTGCATTGCCCATGCGGTGGCAGAATCTGGTGGGGGTTGCACCCTGATGCTGGATCTCTTACATGTCAGATACTGTGCTGAAAGCAGAAAGTAAAAGGTCTGACTTTCCTGAACATGTGCTTAAAAATAACACCGAGTTACTAGCAAACATTCTGACAAATGAGACTTTGCCCTGAGAGCCCTGGAGTAAGACGGTAAACAGGGGGAATGGGGCAAAGCAAGCAAGGAAAGACTCAGCTGCAAAAAACAAGTCTGTGAACTGTGATATAGACCACCTCACCTCTATTTATTACCCCAGAGGACTGCATTTCTGCTGAGCAGGGGGACATGGCCAGGACTTCAGGCTGGTCACACCGCCCGTTTCTCGGGAGGCATGAATGCTTGGCCGACAGACCATACTGCTTGCCACCACAGCAGAGAGCTGCCCTTCGGCAGGTACACCTCTAAGACAGGCATTGCAGAAAGCACTTCTGTGGTTAATTATGATGCCAGTATTACAAGCGGTGCAGGCAGGACTCCTGGGGACAGATTCTCCTCTCTGCTCTCTTCCTTCTTACCAGGCTGTTTGCCCTGGGACTGCTTCCAATTTGCCCTCGCACGGGTGACGAGCCGGGCAGATGGCATGCGGGGGCAAGTGGGTGAAGAATTTCGCGTTGGTTGGGAACAGCCTCCTTACTTTTTTTTCCCGAACTGGCACTTTGCGCAAGCTGAACGCTTCTAATGTTAGCTCTGGCACCATATGGGAGGGAAAAGTCGAGGCTTCCTGTGTGGAGCCGCAGACAGGGTAACGTGCTTCAGGGCCTCGCACCCTCCCTTTGGCACCCCTGCAACGAAGGCTGTGGGTCCCATAGAGTGGCTGCACCAGTGCTCACTGCTTCTTCCTCCCCTGGTTCCCCTCCTGGTTCAACATGCAGTGGCTGCCTCTGCCCCGCTCCTCTTCTGCCCCCCTGGCGTGGCCCAACCACAGTGGGGCTTTCTCCAAGTGTTGAGCTCCTCATTTTGTCAGCTGAGATGCGCGTTAGCCTTTGCATGCCAAGCAGAGCTGTGTGCAAGGTCAGAGACATAACCAACAGGACACGATGGTTCAAATCCATTAGTCGTAAAACCCCTGTAATCTTAAAGGAAATTATAGCCTCTCTACCCAGCAGAACTGCAACAGCTTTTAGATTTGTTACCCAGTCATAGATGCCAGTTTTTCCTTTTTATCTCCTTTCAGTACTGTCATCTTGTACGATTAAATAGGGATCAGTAGTGTCACTGGATGAGATCAAGATAGCTCAGTAGCAGAGCATATGCTGATTCACCTAGGCTTGCTTTTTATTTGGCTTCTAAATACAGAAGCCCAATTCATTAGCATGCAGAGCATTATTAACAATATTCATGAGCCAAAGGTTTTAACTCACTTGGAGCCACATTCTGAAACTGGTAATGAACTTGAAAATGTTCATATTGAGAAGATAACCCTGTAAATCAAATTTTTTTTTTTTTTTGCCTATTATTAGCATAGTTAAACAAGCTTAAAGCAGTTAATGAATGAATGGAGGAAGAGCAGCATGCAGAACATCAAGAGTGGTGCTGATCCAGCTGATCAGCATGAAATATTTGTGAATGGGAATTGTGCTAAATACTCTATCGCAGTAGGCACAGTGCTGTGGGCTCAGCGCCTAGGTGTTCCTTTTTACTCGTGCAGTTTCATAAGGACTGCGTTTGTGACTCCCACATCTTACATCACCTGTACAGATAAGCAGGCTTCATACTCAGCTTTGTCTGCTATCCTAACTTTTCCTCTGCATGGTTTGTAGAGGTGAAAGACAGGACTCTTTAGGGGAGGGAAAACCAAAAAGTACTGGAGAAGTGGCTGCATCCAGCCCAGGATCTGATCATTCTTAGGATCTTCAGGAAATCCCTTTAACCCCACAAAGTCTCCTCCTCTGAGATCTGGGCCGAAGTAAAGAACAAAAGCCCCAGATCTTTGCAGCATTTTAGCAGTATTTTGCTTAATGATGGCTACTTTTGGCAAGCAAACATCCCTGGGAAATAACAGATAATGCAGAACAGCAAGAGACATGATCATTGAGCAACAGGACTAAAATTAATATGTTAATCACGAGAATCAGCCTCACATACTGAATTACGTGTTGTATATTTATATGAAAAATCTGTTCATTACAAGCCCATGGGCATAATATGCAGATGGAGGAGTGCCAAGGTAAGGGAGAGGAATATTAATTTTTTTACTACAGTCTCCTTTAAAGTGCATCGGTGCTGCAGCTTGAATGATGAGTCCAAACTTCTGGTTCTGTTTGTTTTCCTTCTAAATTGGAAGAACTCCATGCTCTTGTCTTAATGGCCTAATCCGTCCTGTTGAACTTCATATTTGTTAAAATACATAACTGCAGCACTGGAAGAGGTTCAATCCTTTCAGAAGAGAGACTACAAAAGATTGCTTTCATCTTTCCCACATCACTGTAGAGTCCAATAAAGGCTGATGATGCACAGACCAATGATGCATCTGGTGCAGTTCCCTGTCTTCCTGCCGGCTTATTCTAGGTGTGCTGTGGCAATTACTACTCAGTACCACATTCTCCACCCTCCGAATGCTCTTTTTTTTTTTTTTTTCAATTGGGAAAAAGGTGAAACACAGCAGAAAAGTTGCAAAAAAACTTTAAAAACATGTTAATGTCTAGTTGGACTAGTTTGTTTCCTTTTACATGGCACTGAAAAAAAATCCATAAAGAACACAGAAAGCCTCAATGTCACAGAATCAGGTTTATCATAATAATCACAAGTCTTATCTTAGTCCTTGCTGCCTGGAAAACCAAACTCTCCCCCGCAGCAAAAGAAGGCACTGCCATCCCTTATCTCCCTCCTCTAGGAGCCCTAGGGTTGTAGTTTCAAGCTTCTCCACAAAGAGGGGAGCAAGAACTTTTATAACTGCCCCTCCCTTCCTGCCATCCTAAGATACTGACTCATGAATTCTGGACTCATGAATTTGCAGCTTGAAGAAGAACTTAAGAAGCAGACCCCATTTTTTTTGACACCCCTACCCCTTCATATCTCCAAAGTTGTAGCAGCTGAGTACATTGCTTTTGCCAGCTTTCCTCCTCAAGTTTATAAGTGGAAATAGCAATCATCTCTGAAGCAAGGGCCAGAATCCACAAGACGCTGAAGGAGAGAAGAGCATTAATGGAAAACGTTTTAAAAGCCTCAAGATTTTAAGCTTTGGCAGCGCTGTTCCATGGGTACCACAAAAAGCCTGAGGAAGAACTTGTATAAACAGCATGCAAGCTGCGTATATAACCTTGATTCTCTTTTTCTTCCCTTGGTCTCCTACTTGCATTCATACTCTACTCCAAAATCAGTATCTCAAACAGGTTCGTCACCTGCCTATAGGCTCCCACAACCGGTTTACTGCTGGAGATGTCCTAAAAGCTTTTTCCTTTTCTGTACCAGCTGCATAGTTCTCCTTTATATCAATTCCTCCTCCAAATCTATTTAGTAACTGAAGAGTAAACAGAACAAACCTTGAAGGTACCCTTTGGCTTGGTGGGGCAGTAAATTTAGCAGCTCCTCCCTTCCTCTAAGCCTACTCAAGATACTGAGTGGTTATTCATGCTATTAAAAGCATGTCATAAAGATGGGAAGTTGGTGGTCAAATGCTTGTATTAAGGAAAGATCAAGGGTACTAAAACAAAAGTTGCTTACTGTAAATAAGTATGGTTCCCTTTCTAGGTTTTTCCTGGACAGGCTGTGTGGAGGTTTTACCCCTCTATGCAGCTGAGCTCCACCCTCACTCACCCTCCTCTGAGGGAAAGGGGGAGAAAATACGATGAAAAGGGCTCAATGGTTAAGATAAGGACAGGGAGTTTCTTCACCAATTATTGTCACAGGCAAAACAGTCTCAGCATAGGGGATTAATGTAATTTATTGCCTATCACTAGTAAAGTAGAACAGTGGGAAACTAAAAGCAAACTAAAAACACCTTCCCCACCCATCCACACTCTTCTACATCCTCCCCACATCCATTCCCCAGGAGCAAACTGCTCCAGCACAGGCCCCCCACGGCTGGGCGGCAGCTCCCCCCAGACCCCCTGCTCCTGCGTGGGCTCTTCTCCACGGGCTGCAGCTCCGGCCCGGGGCCTGCTCCTGCGGGGGCTCTCCATGGGCTGCAGCCTCCTCCAGGCCACATCCACCTGCTCCACCGGGGGCTCCTCCATGGGCTGCAGCATGGAGATCTGCTCCATGTGGGACCCGTGGGCTGCAGGGGGACAGCCTGCTCCACCAGGGGCCTCTCTGCGGGCTGCAGGGGAACTGCTGCTGCCTGCCTGGAGCACCTCCTGCCCTCCTGCTGCACTCACCTTGGGGGCTGGTTGTCTCCCATTTTCTCACTCCTCTATCCCAGCTCCTGTGGCACAGCAGTTTTTTGTTTCCACTTTTTTCAACCTGCTCTCCCAGAGGCCCACCCAGTGTAACTCAATGGCTTGGCTCTGGCCAGCAGCGGGTCCCTTTTGGAACCAGCTGGAGCTGGCTCTGATCTGACATGGGGCAGCTGCTGGGATTTGCTCATAGAGGCCACCCCTGCAACTCCCCACTGCCAAAATCTTGACACATAAACCCAATACAGGCTGAAAATGGATGATTCAACTAAATCTGACCCTGACAGACTGTTGCCAGCCTTCCTTCCACAGTGTCCTGCATGCCTTGAGCATCTGCTAGGCTTCAGAATCACAGAATCACAGAATTGTCTAGGTTGGAAGAGACATCAAGATCGAGTCCAACCTCTGACCTAACACTAACAAGTCCTCCACTAAACCATATCACTAAGTTCAACATCTAAACATCTTTTAAAGACCTCCAGGGATGGTGACTCCACCACTTCCCTGGGCAGCCTGTTCCAATGTCTAACAACCCTTTCGGTAAAGAAGTTCTTCCTAAGATCCAACCTAAAACAACCCTGGCGCAACTTTAGCCCGTTCCCCCGCATGGAACATGTCACCAGCCACATGGGAGAATAGACCAACCCCCACCTTGATACAGCTTCAGACATCTTTAGTTTCAGCTTCCATGATTTTTCTTGCTGTCCTTTCAAGAACGTGGTTTTCCCTGAACCTGCCCATCACAGACTTCCCTTCCTCCAGTCCAGTAGTTTAGGATATCCTATAAGCACTTTCATTTCACATCTCCAAGGATGTAAGACTATGAAAGTAGATCTATTCTGTGAAGGTATCTACGGCTAGAACTGCTTGTGCTAGACTAATATACTTTTCCATACCTGTAATGCTCCCTGTCATCTCCTGTTTTAGACTCCTGCTCTCCAAGGCAAGGCATTTTTGTCTTTTTGTTCACACCTTGTAATGCAGGTCAGAGACCTGTAAGTCTGGTTCTTCCTTCCCTTTCTCAGTCTCTTACATCAGTGTCTGATGGCCAATGTCTGCCTTAGATGAATAATGGTCTTATAGGCAGGTAACTCAGTGGTAAATCCTCCCTTGTCTGACTGTTGTGAAGTTGGGTTTGACTCTTCTCAGACTCCTTCTTAAAGTTGGGGCAACGGTTGTTTTAATCTGCTGCTTTGTTTCTCCAGCCTGGCCACACACAGTGAGGTTGGCTGAAGGGCTAGTCTCACAAACAAACACCATGCATGTGGCATCATTCACCCCTGCTGATCTTTTCTTCTGTCACCCAATTTCTTCACAATTGCAAGTCATGGGGCTTCTTCCAGCAATCCTCAGTAAGAAGTAGTTTGATTTGTTCTGATCTGTATTAACTGGTCAGGGGATTTTGATTTTTTTTCCCCCTAATTTCCAGCTCTAGGAACATGAGAAAATCTATACTGGGTCATTTCAAAAAACCATTTAGTCTAGTATCCTGTTTCCAGTAGCAGCCATAATGCTGTGGAAGGTCTAGTGGCCCATACAGCCCAATACTGTCTCTCTAGCAGAGACACTATTTAGCGAGAGCCTATGAGCCTGGCCATTTTCAATGATTCATTCTCCTCATATTTCCTCAGTAGTCATATATATATATTTTAATACCAGTGTTGAAGATTCATCTCTGCTATTTCCCTTTAACTTATTACCTTCATGGTCCATGAGTTTTCTTTTAGCATACTGATACAGTGTGCCTCTACCGTTACCTGTGGTAAGGTTTGCAGTTCCCTATGAATAATGCCTTGCATCTCTAAACTGAAGCCCCAGACTCCATCAGTCTCTTCTTGCAAGGCAGGTGCTTATTTCTTTGACTTTTGCAAAACCTTCTCTAACTTTACTATGTCTTTTCTTAAGATGAAAACAGGACTCTACATAGTACTTTAGTGCAAAGTCCTTATTAGGGCCAAAAACATAACTTCTACCATGTTCATTCCTGATGACTACCAAAATTTTGTTTGCTAAGGGTGCAGCAGCCACCAAAAGCCAATTTCAGAGAACTGTCAATGATGACTCTGAGATTCTTCTTCAGTTATAACTGCATATTCAAGTTCAGCATCATGTGTGTGTGGATTTGATTATTTTCCCCCTAGATGAATAACATACATTTATGTACTCTCTGAGTCTCATCTGTCCCTACTCCCACCACACCTATGCAAAGTTTTATAAGGTCTTTGCTGGCATTTTGCAGCAGGATTGATTCTCTTTACCTCCATGTTTTGGATATTTCTATGTCACTTTTCCAGGGAACTGATGAAGACTGAAAAAACAAAACAAAACAAAACAAAACAGATCCCAGCCTTGGTTCTGCGATAAGCCCTTCAGCAGTCTACCCTAAGAAATTACTGTTAAGCTAATCTTTTGCTTTCTATCCTTTAAATCCACATAAACAGCTCTCTTTCAAGGCAACTCAACATCTTTAAACAGTTTCAACGTGGAATATGGTAAAAGACTTTTTGAAAATCCACGTATATGATGTCCACTGGATCTTCTTTATCCACACACTTATTGACAACCCTGTAGAGCACCAGCAGGTTGGTGCAGAGGTTTCCCATTATAGGAGCCATGCTTTCCCTTTCCTAGCAGACTGTGTTCATCCCCTGCTCTGAGACCTTATTTTCTATGGCAGACTACTTCTTACTGGGGGTGGAATGGTAGTTTACGAGTCTGCAGCTCCCAGCACCTACTCTGGGGCTGTATTTGTAAATGGGACTTGCCCTGACAGAATATCCTTTTTACAAATTGGTCGGCCAACCATCTCACAGTTCCTAGCACTTCCTGCTTTCTAGTGTTTACATCATTTCTTGCTGTCAGCATAAGTATCCATTCCAAAGTGCTCTTCATTTTTAGCTTCCTTCATTTCCTGTTTACATTTTACCTGACTTGCTTTATGGCCATTCTTGTTCTCCTCATTTGGGCAACATTTCAATTTGAAAGTATTGACCTTTTAGCCCCTCCAGTGGTAACCTACCTGACATTTCCAATAAGTTTATTCTATTTTCTATTTCTGTGCAGGGTTTTATTGTTCTCTTTTTCACTTGTGCTATACTGTTTAGTTGAGTTTCTGTTACAATATCATTGGAAAGTCTCCAGACTACTGGAAGGCATTTGAATTGTTTTTTTTTTTTTTTTGTATATGTATGACCAATTCCCTTATTTTTATGTAGCGCTCTCTTATTTGCAGTTGAATAGCTACAGCCTGACTTTATTTGGCTTGCTCTTTCCCACTGTAGCATTAAACCTAGTGGCACCATGGGTATCATTACAGAGCAGCCTTTAGCCAGTATGTCAAGAACTAGGTCCCACACCCCCTGAAGTTTCTAAGAAAAAGTTTTTAAAGTGCTCCCTGGAACTTTTTGTTCTGTGTCTCATACTGATGATGCATTTATTCACTCTGTGGAGAGGTAGCTTAAGACTTTTACAGGTACCAGTCCTAAATTTTCAGGTTCTCTGATCTGAGATAGCATTTCCTAAACTTCATCATCAGCCTGATCACAGTGCATTACAGTATTCCAACCCAGAAGTATTCTTCAGTTAGTTTCTTTCCCATGATACAATTCTGCTATTGCACTTCACCTTTAGCATCCCTCCCCCATCTGCATGTCCCACCCTATCTCTCCTGTAAGGTGGGTGGTGTGGCAGAGTTACCATTGATCATCTTCCCCCCACATCCCCACAGTGCTGGTTTGATGAAGATTGCCAGTTGATGCCAAGCTATTTTTAGACTCCTGGTGTTGGTGTAAACTTGTGGATACTGCCCTGGCTCTGTCACTCAGTTATTGACATTGTAGGCAGTGTGATTTTCTCTATTCACTGTGAGACCTTATCCTACGGCATACCTTCCTACCCTTCCCTATCATTGCTACCAGCATACCTACGTACCTGCTGGGTCATCCTTTCACTGTTAATTAGCTTCTCTGGGTGTCAAGCTTCACTACCTGGGTGCCTAGCAAGCAAGTTGACATGCTGTCCTCTCAGCTGCCACAAACCCAGATGTCTGTGTCTGGTAATAAATGTACTGCCACTGCTTTCTTCTTCTTGTCCTTGAAGGTCCATGATCCCACCAGCTTGTATGTGGTGCAAGGGGACACTGACATGAGCTGGAAGGCAAATCTCATCAAAGACAGAAGATCTTTCCTCCTGCCAGGATGCCCGTCTTCCTGGAGGACGTGCTAATAAGACTGACCAGACCAAAGGTACACAGGGGACTAGTGAGAGCGCATCTGTTTCCATACTATGATCAACAAACCACCCCATATAAACCACCTGTGGTCAATGGAGTTGACCATCTTCAAACAGCTTCTGTAAAAGTTTTTCTGTTCAGATGGAAACATGGTTCTCTCCACTGTTCAGTATTCCTAGTGTGCACCGTACAACAGTGTCCGTTTTTTTTTTTTTTTTTTTTTTCCTTGCTTGAAAGGATTATGATTTCTTGTCTGATAGCAAAGAAGTGTTTGATCATCTCTGCGCATTCACCACCATGGTACTGAAGTGCTTCATAAGGAAGCAAGGCAGGTGGTTGGCAGTCTTTTCCTAGAGACCTCCAGTAGGAGAAGTGGGCCTTGCAGGATTACAATAGCCTGCCCATGTCAACCTATTATCATTTGGTATGTGTACATCAATGAAACAAACCCAAGAATTTATGAGCTGCCTGGGTGCCACTGTAGCAGATGGCTGGGAGTGTGGAAACAGCCCAGAAACAATTTCTGCATGCAGCAGTGCTGCTAACTGAAGGCAACATTCATAACTTGAATGTGTTTGTTCACCCTGTGTTCTCAGATGTTTGAGAGGATGGATGTGTCATCAGTAATGTGGCCAATTTAGTGGAGTGATAACTTTTTGTCAATTTCAGAAAGAGATCAGTGTCAAAGGTCTTAGGCTGAATAGGCGGAGGAATCAGCACAGATATATTTGCTTTCTCCATGAAAGGCTACTTTCTGCCCATCATCCTCAGGAGAGTAGGTTCCTTTGGGAACAGACTCTTACAGACACACAAGAAAATATACATTTACATTCATGAACCTCAATTAGAGGTCAGAAATGTAACCTCCAACAATGGGTGCAATGGGAACACATTTTAATCAAAATTAACTTTGTTAGATCTTTCTCATTTTCCACCCCTCCCACACAAGATCTATCTTTCTTTCTTTCTTTCTTTCTTTCTTTCTTTCTTTCTTTCTTTCTTTCTTTCTTTCTTTCTTTCTTTCTTTCTTTCTTTCTTTTCTTTCTTTCTTCTGCATGACAGCTTTCCCAGTGTCTTACGGGGTGCTGTGGAATCGGTACACAGAATTTAAGCAGCTCTTGCCATTCTGCTAATTCCAGTTGACTGCAGACACGTGTAACAGCAGCACTCAAGCCATTTTGCAGCCAGAGATATAGTGCTGTAATGGATTTTCTAAAAGAAGAGCACTGCTATTTTCCTCTTTGAGCTCATCTGGCTGAAGACAGACCTTGACTTTATCCATAGTTTTATTTATCATTGCCCTGCCCTTTCCATACTAAAGCATCGTCTTTCCTTTTAGGAGCCACAGTGTGGATAAAATGCCACAAGATTAAGTCTAATGATAGTTCATCTTTCAGAAAGTAGAAAGAGTTCAGTCCTCAGCAGAGAATGGATATGAAACACTGGTGGCATTAACAATTAGTCAGAGGAGAAACACGTATGTGTTCATCTGCAAAATACCTTTCTTACTTTATGCAACATCAACACAGATGTAAAGGAGCAAATATCTTTGGAGAGAGAAAACATCTGGCATGAAATTTACTCTTAAAATAAAAATACCAAATACATTAAGTGTTTGGACAAATGTTTATATTACTCGCCTACCACTGACATACAGAAAGATGTCAGTGTCAGTGTAATTAAAAAAAAAGAAAAAAGAAAAAAAGCATTTTTAAATTTTCCCCTGGTATGCAATGGAAAGGGAAGGGAAGGGAAGGGAAGGGAAGGGAAGGGAAGGGAAGGGAAGGGAAGGGAAGGGAAGGGAAGGGAAGGGAAGGGAAGGGAAGGGAAGGGAAGGGAAGGGAAGGGAAGGGAAGGGAAGGGAAGGGAAGGGAAGGGAAGGGAAGGGAAGGGAAGGGAAGGGAAGGGAAGGGAAGGGAAGGGAAGGGAAGGGAAGGGAAGGGAAGGGAAGGGAAGGGAAGGGAAGGGAAGGGAAGGGAAGGGAAGGGAAGGGAAGGGAAGGGAAGGGAAGGGAAGGGAAGGGAAGGGAAGGGAAGGGAAAGAGAGGAGAGGAGAGGAGAGGAGAGGAGAGGAGAGGAGAGGAGAGGAGAGGAGAGGAGAGGAGAGGAGAGGAGAGGAGAGGAGAGGAGAGGAGAGGAGAGGAGAGGAGAGGAGAGGAGAGGAGAGGAGAGGAGAGGAGAGGAGAGGAGAGGAGAGGAGAGGAGAGGAGAGGAGAGGAGAGGAGAGGAGAGGAGAGGAGAGGAGAGGAGAGGAAAGGAAAGGAAAGGAAAGGAAAGGAAAGGAAAGGAAAGGAAAGGAAAGGAAAGGAAAGGAAAGGAAAGGAAAGGAAAGGAAAGGAAAGGAAAGGAAAGGAAAGGAAAGGAAAGGAAAGGAAAGGAAAGGAAAGGAAAGGAAAGGAAAGGAAAGGAAAGGAAAGGAAAGGAAAGGAAAGAAAAGAAAAGAAAAGAAAAGAAAAGAAAAGAAAAGAAAAGAAAAGAAAAGAAAAGAAAAGAAAAGAAAAGAAAAGAAAAGAAAAGAAAAGAAAAGAAAAGAAAAGAAAAGAAAAGAAAAGAAAAGAAAAAAAAGAAAAAGAGTCATCTTAAATTTTCAGAGGATTCTGTAAAACCTTGGCACCATGTCAGGCAGCATGTGGTATATATTACAGATAGCACCTCACAAACATGTCTTAAAGGTTTGATTTTTCCACATACCATTTACCAACAGCTGGCAATTTTTAAAAATTCTTTTCTCCCTTACTGATACAAAGTTCTCCAATGGTTTGGCTACTCACTCTCCTCTCTCTAAACAGCTAAACACCAGACACAGTTTTTTCCCATTTTGAAGAGCTAGGTGTGAGACATGGTGGTGAGCTAAGCTGAGCAAACAAATTTCTTCATCTGATGAAGAGCTGTATTACAGTGAAAACATAAAGGAGTTGTCCTGTGCAGAGAGGAACATCAACAATATCTGTACATTAAATGTTACCTCTCCTCTTATTAAAGGAAATAAAACCTTAGAGCCACAGGCACAAAAGTCAGTCTGGTCAGGTCATTGAGAAACTGGTACCTCCATTCTCCAATGACATCAACAAGGAGGCAGCCCAGGAGCTGGGCAGAAGAACAGTGGGAAAGTAGACAGGTTTGTAGCAGCATTCCTGTGTGAATTCCATTCAAACACAATCAAGTAGTCTATGGAAAAGATTTATTTCTGGAAGGATCATCAAATCCAGTGAAACTGTCTGTTTCTAAGCAGACCTAGCTGGCTTGGCTTATGGTCTAATGGCTCATGGCATGCTCCCTCCCTGCTAGCGTCCAGCATGTATCAGCATATTTCCCCTTCTTGCTAATTTGTCAATAATTATATTGCTCTTGTTTTAACTCTGTGAGAGCTATGCAAATGAGGGAAACCAGACTGAGTATCATGACTTTCCCAGCCTTAACTGAGAAGAAGACTTACAGGGAGTAGTGAAGATGGAAATTTAGCCTCAGTGGGCTGTTAGTCATGGGAACATGCCACTCCTGAATGCAATTCCATTTCAAGTAGAGAAATTGTAAAAAATGGCACTCCAGATTCATTTGAATGGGTTGATCTATGAACCCATTGGTTCATAGAGAATGAAGCTGAAGCTTGAAGGTGATGAGATGGAGAGAGGAATGGAGCCCCCTTCAACACCCAAGCTAGGATTATTTTGACAAGTGCCAATCTGGTGAGTAGTAGACACAGTTATAAGTGTATTTCTAAAGAACAATCTGAAACGGTCAATTAACCAGTCAACAAAAAATATCACAAGCTTTTTGGTTACTTAGGAACAGAAATCAGTGATTCAGAGCCCCTTCTTAAACATGTCTTTGATTGGTATAGTCCCTCCAATGCGGGCAATAGAAGACTGATCTGACTATCTGACACGGATTGCCAGGTCTTTACGTCCTCCTGTTCCTCCCCATCTCCTTCATTTCCTTCTCTGAATCAATGCATCTGTGAATCTTAGACTGGATCCCAGCCAGGAGTATCTGAAAATGCAGTCTCATATTGCCCAAATCTATAAAGAGGAAACTGTTCAGACAGTTGATGCACCTTAAGGGCAGGATGTTAAATTGATCCTTTGGCAAGGAACACCATGTGTAACTTTACACAGCAATTCCCATAAATACTAATATGCTTATCGGTCAAAGCATAGATCATCTGGAGCTGTGGTTTTGTTCTAGGAGCAGCTATGAGGGTAGCAGTATGTAGCATGTGCAAGCACTTCCATTATCTGCTTCCCCCTCCACACACTCACTGTCCATGCCTCAAGGAGCATTTGTGGCGATGCATCATTGTGTATGTTTGAGGGGGCAGTATTACTGAGACACAGCAAATCACCCATGGAAATAGCACTATTAGGAAATCAGAAGGGAATGGCACAGATTCTCTGCTGCCTGAAGCACGTGGAAAGGCAGTAGCTGTTGCTTCTTCCACCTCACTTCGTTTTCTTCTAAACAGTGGAAGGCCTGGGAGTAAGTGTTGGGGTCTTTCTGGGGCAACCTCAGCATCAGTTCCCTTAACGCATTGTAGCATCAGTTCCCTTAACGCATTGTGACAGCTGGCCAGGTGGCCCCCTCTCTGCCTCTGTAACCCCACATGTTCCAGCTCTGCCCTTTCTCAGTCCCTAAATGTTTTCTGTTTGACTTGCATTTCTGGGTCAGCACTACATGGCAAAATATATGCAGCTGTGTATATGTGTAGAGTTACATATATATTCAGATCTGAGCTACAGCTTGAATGACAGGCCTAACTAGGGCATTTCCTGACTTCCCTGCATAATTCTGCAGAAACTTGCTATTCTCTAAATCATTTTGCTTGGAATTTAAATTTAATGTAAACAAGCTTTGCAAAGAGCATCTTCTAGAAACTTTTTAAAAGTGATTTAAAGGAGTCTTAAAACATTAGCATATCTTCAAAGATTTTCCTAGAAACTCCCCTGGCTGCCACTAGGCATGCTTTCTCGGAATAAGAATTTTCTTCTCTGTTTGAGAAACATAAATACGACTCTTCAGTTTTCTCAGCATAATGTCTCCGACCCTGTCTTCTAATGCACATTTTTACCTCCTGGCTTGTCTTTGGAGACTGACTACCTATATAGAGCCACACAGTTACCTACAGAAATTAATTCTGATTAAATGTTCTTTGTGGTCAGTACGAATGAAGTGTTTGCTTTTTCTCTGGATGCAGTGTACATTTTTGTATGTGCCCAGCTATTTTTAACTTGCTTCTAAGTACCTTTTTAGGTGACAATGGCACATAATATCATCAGCAGCACAAATCTTAAGTGTGCTTTATACTCCCACCTGATACAATAAACATGTCACCTTCTATTCATGAATGCCTGTGGATGGAGATCCCACACTTTGAAAAAGAGCTGATCCCAAAGTTTCTAAGCTAAAAATTGTCATGGGTGTGTTCAGGGCCAAAACAAAGATTTGAAAGTGTGATGTTATTTGAGGTTGTCATGATTCCTCCAATGATTATTTGAGCATATTTAAGAAAATCTGGAAAGAGAGAGTAGTTCTAGCTTCCACATGACCTCCAGTTCCTTACCATGACAGGTCAGACTCTCACTGACAGCAGAGGTGTGTTCACATGGTTTCCAACACTGAAACTCTGGGCATTCTTTGGTGTGTGGTTGTCAGGTGGGAGATTTGCACATTTTACCATCATATCCCCCCTTTTGCATTTCAGATAGTAGGTATTAGAAACGCCTGCCCACCAACACTTGCTGTTCTAAACAGTAGCTTTCCTTTTAGATTTCTGTACAAATAGATAATAATTAAATGGATTAATTACCTGGATTGAAAAAGATGCTCAAGTCCATCCTGAAATTGAATAACCAGGAAGGTTCTCACCTGGTTAGTTGGGACCCATTTCATAACACGAGAATATGTTGATCATAATCATGCCAACTTGTGCCCATATAAAACCAAACAAACTTCAATCAAATCTTGCAGATAGAAATATGCCAAATGATTGCATGACAGGTGCAGACCTACCATTGCATCACACCAAGGAAAACCTCCATTTTTGCTTTATTTAATGCTTTCCTAACTGTAGGTCTAATTTGAAGTTCACAGAAATCAATAGCAGATGACTTCAGAAGAGTGTGCATTAGATCTTTGAGTTATGCTGATGCCACTTTACTAAGAAAAATACTTTTATAATCTCTCAGTAATTGTGTGCATGGTACAGAAGGTCCAAAAAAACAGTGTTAACTGTTTGAGCAATTACATCCCAGCTGGTGTATGATGGCATAGCTCCAGTGAGACCACTAAGAGTTGTTGTTGGTGTGTTTTTTTTTGTTGTTTGTTTGTTGTTGTTGTTGTGATTTGTTTTGTTTTTGTTTGTTTGTTTTGTTTTTGATTTCTGTGGGGTTTGACCTTTTAAGTATCTCTTGGAAGATTCACAAGACCTGACTTGAAAAGGGAGCTAAACAGATTTCCGCAGTTCATGTACATCTCTTCAAGGATGCACAACCCACAAGAGTTGTAGAGATTCAGACCAACATCTGTGCTGCAACTGAAGTTATTGTGATCAAGAAATCTAACTGACAGACTTAGATTAGGAGATCTTATAATGCCATCTCTCAGTTTTGGGGAGGCTGGTGATATCTACATTTTTAAAGTAATGCTAATATTTGAAGTGACTTTGATATGAAATTCTGCCCTCAGAGGGTAACCATATTTCTCCATTTGTAGTGCCTGAAGGACCAGGCCTTTCATCTTTCTGATTCATCTTTCCTTAACACGTGGTTCTGAAGGAGTTAAAGTCTCAGTCTAGTGAAGAGTGAGTTCTTGCCAATCCTTTTTTTTTTTTTTGCAAGCTGCCAGACATAAAAATAAAGGAGATGTATCAGCACACTTCCTTAGAAATTGAGTTTCCTGATTAAGAATAAATGCAGGATATACAGTGTATTTTATGCTGAAATGCATTCCCCTCTAGAATTGCATGAACACAATTAGCCATTAGCAACATCTTTACACTCAGAGAGGATTTAGATCAGGAAATAATAGAAACAGCCACATACTGCTAGAATGTGGAGAGGGAAAAACAAAACAAACAAAACAAACAAACAAACAAAAACCAGAAAAACAAGAGTCAACTGTTGAGTAAGTCCTGTCCTGATGCTGCTCCGTTTCTGTCTCTAGTCAGGCTGAGGAGAATGAATGAGACAATCATGTTGTAAAATGCACAGCAGGACTATGATGCAGTGGTTTTCTCTTCACTATTACTGTGCAGTGATGTTTAATCCCAAAACACTGCAGTTTACCAGCTTAACCCAGGGTATCTGCACACCACTACTTCCCATTAATGAAAATTATTTCAGTGACAGGAAATCCTTTTATTTTTTTTTTTTGATGTCCAAGTGCAATGAGTACCAGTGACAAGCCCAATCATTTATGTGTTAAATTTAATCAGAAGGTCATAGAATCATAGAATCATAGAATATCCTGAGTTGGAAGGGACCCTTAAGGATCATCAAGTCCAACTCTTGACACCGCACAGGTCTACCCAAAAGCTCAGACCATGTGACTAAGTGCACAGTCCAATCTCTTCTTAAATTCAGACAGGCTCGGTGCAGTGACCACTTCCCTGGGGAGCCTGTTCCAGTGTGCAACCACCCTCTCTGTGAAGAACCCTCTCCTGATGTCAAGCCTAAATTTCCCTCAGTGTAAAGGAAACTTTTATGTTTTGTTTTGCGATGCTAAAGAATTCTTTTCCCTTCTAGCATTTCCTTGTTGGGTGTAAGTCTTCCATTTGATTGGCAAATACAGCATTTGCATCTGCGTCTGGTTCTGAGCTTCCCACATCTGTTGTGTGTGGTACAATGAACCATGTACTATCTTTGCAGAATATTTACAGTTATGGTGTATAGGGAACCTAGCTGCTACTGGAATCAAGAAAAAAAATAAAAGTAACCAAGCATGAGTCAGCTTTCCTCTACAAGTGGGATTAGCTTGGGGTTACCTCAGTTTGGGTCTTGAAAAAAAAAAAAAATTGCAATGTTTTCCATTTTAATACATAGAAGTACAAATTGTATCATCCAACAGTACTTTCAGGTATTTCTGACACACTGGTTAGGAGCCAGATTCTGTGATGTTACAGTCAAAATGAGTTGAAACAGATATTGGGTCTGTGTCTTTGGTGGCTGGATCTGTGAGGTAACATCATAGCTTGAGCTGAGTACTGCAAAAGGAAAGCTGTGAACACTGATGACCAGAAACTGATGTGAAGCATCCACTCCATTTATTCAGGTTCAAATAGAGTAGTTCCAGAGCTCTTTCTGATGGGCAAATAAAGACCAAACCTCACAGGCCTATCACGCTCAATAGGAGCCTAAGCTTCAATAAAACACCTCCCCACATACTTATGATTTTTATTTATTTATTTTTAAGGCAGGATTTGATATTATTGTCCACATTCTAGTTGTAGCAGCTGGTTCTTATGGGTGAGGAAGCTTTTTCATCTCTCACCAAGCTGAATTTCCTCAAAACTGAAACAAATCTTGCTGCAATGATGTCATGTTTATTTTAATCTTCTCTTGAACAATGCATATTAAATAGTGAATATGGTAAGATTATTGAATTTAGACTTAATTGGAAATCTGAAACCTACTTTTTTTTTTCCTTTTCTTTTTTTTACCACTCATTGTAGTGGCTTCAAGGTGTACTGTGCCTAGATGTTGGGTTCAGTCAAGTCAGGAACAGGGTATAGCTCTAAGAAAAGAGAGAGGCCAGAGGAGAAAAGTAAAATCTCAAGGTAGAAGCTGTTTGAGATCCAGCCATGTTCCTATGATGAGGCAAGACTGGGAAGTGTAATCCACACTAACTAATTGCTATGCACAGCCCTGAAGAGATCTCTGGTGGACAGATCAGCTGAATAGATGTTGCAAACATCTGGGAGAGTTTGTGGATTTTACTGAGAAGGGAAAAAAAAAACCTGCCATGCTGCAGAGCAGAAATGTAATGTGACCATACATTCTGAATGTGCCTTTTCTTTCTATTTTCCTTGGTAAATGGGAAACCACAAAACTTTAACCCCGCTTTCATAGTCTAATTTCAGCTAAAGAAAGATCAACTATGCCATCTGAGCTAAGAAACCTGTCAACAGGCTAGTAGTGCCATGCCAATATGCACAAGAAAAAAAAAATTAAATAGGATGTGAATTTCTCTTTGAAACACCTCTATACTTGAATTGTGCTTTAGCCCCTTCTGCCAAAATTGCCCCTCACTAACTTTTCTGACTCCTTTCCAGAGCTGAATACTGTGCTTTACATGCCCACTCCTGCCCAGATCACATTATTGCCTTTGACCATGGGGCTCCCAATCTGATGCTCTCTCCATAGCAGAAAATACAGAGCTCAAGGCCACTGTGCAAAGCAGTCATGATTACCTCTCAAATAGGAACATGTCCTTATTTAAATCTTTAAAACATTGTATAAATATGCAAAACTGAGAAATTGCCTCTCCCTCCTCTCCCCACAGAGATCAATGCACAGCAGACTGGAGAAAACACTGTTTGTTGTTGTTGATTGCTTTTTTGTTGTTTTGTTTTGTTTTTTAAAGTTTAGAATTTATGCTGAAGTTTACTTCAATGTCTTAATTATCCTGGTCTTGGAATACCAAACCCCTCCTTAGTTTGTTTATTTGATTTGTTAATTTTATGTGTTATATTTGTTATGTGTTTATTTGTTAATTTTGTTAATTTTATGATTTCTGAAATATATATATGTATAATGTGGTACATATACATGCTTAAATGAAAGAAAGAAAAGATAAAATATCTGATTTAAGCTGGCCTAAAGTAAAGTCATTGTGCTACCTACAGGTTAATTTATACAATGCCAATATATATGCATTTAATGTTTTACTATATGACTCCAAGACTCACAGTCTTATCAGCTTCCTTTGTCCAGCAGCATTTGCCTTACTTTATGAGAATTACTCAAAAGCTGAAAAGAGCATCAGGGGTTAGAGAAATCTGAAATTCATCACCTACAGCTCCTCAAGTGTGAATTTAATATGAGAGTAAAGATGACAGTATTATTGCTGCCAGGGTGCATGGCTCTGAAACCATTCAGCAAGGCCAGATTGAATTAGGTTTCTATCTGAAAAGGATGTCTATTGACAAAAATGCTTCAGCCCATTTCTCAAGGGAAAATCAAAACCATTCTTTTCCAGGATTCACATACAGAACTTTGGAAAGCATTTACTTTAAAAACAAAACCAGACATATTGCTTCCTCTCTGTGCTACACTCATCAGCTTAATATTCTAATAGATTTAACAAGAAACACTAATAAGAACCATAGTTTAAACTGAGAAAATGATTTATAATGAATAACTTACAAACTAGATTAATTTAGTCTCATCCCTGTTAAATAAACCAGTTTCCCATTCCTTGTGGTAATATTTAACCTTACTTTGTAAGTGGTCCCATACTAACAACAAAAAGCTGCCTTTGAGGGTAGCTGTGAGTGATCATCTCCATCAGAGTCATGATCAGGTAAGAGGTATTCATCACACTGCTTCCTTCTTCTCCGTTCTCCTAATGGAGTAGTTACCTTAAAGTACTTGGGATTTTATTATCTGAACTATGGGATCAGTTGTAACTCATGTGAAACTGTTTGTCTGGTGCCATGTCTGAGGATGTGGGTAGACTGATTGCAATGACTGTGTTTCTCCCTTTGGATGAGGAAAAGTTGGAAGTAGAGCTGAGGAAGCTGCATACACTTTGGTTTTCACAGTAAATGATGGCCAAGTAGCAGAAAGAGTTACAAAGCTTAAACTAATAATATTGATTTTCATTTCTGGAACACAGAGCCTCTCTCCAAAGCATTGTTCTGAGAAGAATATTAGGCATCTACCTCAATATCTGGGCTTAGCAGAAGTGTTCTTGCTACTCTTACATTGAATTAAGCAGGGTGATATGTAGCAAATACATAGTAATAATTATACAGTTTACTAATTTTCAGCATCACTACAGTTATTCCTGCCATTTTACGCATGCTGAAATTGCAGTGATTTAGCCTTAGTATTGTCTTTTGAGATTTTATAAGCTACTCTTGCTTGTCTCACAGTCAGTTGGCATAGTTACATATATACATGTGCATATACTCATATGTTGTAACTAGAAGTTTATGTATTTTAAAGAAAATGGATGAAAGAATAGTATAGAAAAGAAGGACCCAATGTCTTTTTGCATTTAAGGGGATACTGTCAGAATTTATGGAGCTGTAATGTGGGCCAAAAGCAACTGCAGAATTGCATGTAAGCCAGGGATCACAGTTCCGAGGACTGACATCTTTCGTCTTCTTTTATCTTCTCTGAGTTAAGCTGAGGAGTACCCAGAACAGTGTATTTACTCTCAGTATGCTCCCTCAGCAAGTTTGCAATGCCACAGAACTAGGGCAGAGGGTCACTTTGCCACCCAGAGGGACCAGGACAGGCTGGAGAAATGGGCTGACAAGAACCTCATGAAGTTCCACAAGAAGTGCAGAGTCCTGCACCTGGGAAGGAACAACCCCAGGCCCCAGTACGTGCTGGGGGCCACCCAGTTGGAAAGTAGCTCTGGAGTAAAGGATCTGGGGGTCTTGGTGGACACCAAGCTGAACGTGAGCCAGCAGTGTGCTCTTGCAGCAAAGAGTCCTAATGGTATCCAGAGCTGCATTAGGCTCAGTGTTGCCAGCAGGTGGAGAGAGGTGATCCCTGAGCACTGCTGAAGCCACACCTGGAGCGCTGGGTCCAGTTCTGGTTTCTGCAGTGGAAGAGAGATGCAGACATCCTGGAGAACGCCCAGTGAAGAGCCACTGAAATGATGGAGGGACTCATCACTCTCCTCTCCTGTGAGGAAAGGCTGAAAGAGCTGGGACTGCTCATCATGGAGAAGAGGAGGCTCACAGGGGATCTCATCAATGTCTATAAATACTTGAAGGGAGGGTGAAAAGACCGAGACAGGCCCTTTTCAGTGGAGCCCAGTGGCAGGACAAGAGCCAGTGAACATGGGCAGTTCCCTCTGAATATCAGGAAGCACTTCTGTGCTGTGGGAGTGACTGAGCACTGGCACAGGTTGTCCAGAAAGGTGGTGGAGTCGTCCACCTTGGAGATCTTCAAAAGCCATCTGGACATGGTCCTGGGCATCCTGCTGTAGGTGGCCCTGCTTGAACAGGGGAGTAGGACAATGGAGGACACTGACCTCCAGAGGTCCCTTCCAACATCAGGCATTCTGTAATTCTGTGAGGAACACAGTCCAGACTGACCCTGTTAGGGTGACAAGAGGGTCCCTTGGCTACCATCTCATTTCACCAGGTGAATTCTGATTGAGGACCCATGGACAGAAACAAAATGAGAGAGAGGAGAAGATCATTCATTGCATGACTGTCTCTATGTTCAAGACACCAAGTGGCAGTTCTAGGAGTAAGAATTAAAAGAGTAAGATCCTGGGAGATATCACAGCCAGCAGCTCTAAAGGGACAATAAAACGAGCCAGTAGAGTGTGCCCCAAAGGCTTATTTCTAAACTATATCTCTTATGTGGATGGCTCATTGGAATCAGACACCTATCCAAACAGCACTATCTTGCTGCTTATATTGTCCCTACTTGAGTGATCTCTTTGGGCTCACTGCCTTTACAGTTACCATTTCTTCACCATATAGATTATTGGAGAGCAATAAAGGGAGCAGCAAGTGCCAGGGAAAGGACAAGACTCATGGGTCATGTTGTAGAAGCACAACTTGAAGGAGGAGACAGCAGCTTGTAGACCTTGAAAACACAATGAAAGAGATACAAGATTTTATTTTAATTAAAAAACCAAACAAACAGTGATGTACTGCTTGGACTGAGGATTAAAAACAAACAAACAAACAAACAAAAAGATCCAATTCCTGGACCCCTCAAGGCAGCTGTTTTATGCTGATCTGACACCACGTTTAACAACACCAGATTTCAAAGGGTCAGTGATAAGAGGATTTCATAAAAAAAAGGTTCTACAAACACACAAGAAGGCCTGTTTCAGTGGGGTGATTAAGAAGAGTAAAACAAGAGGAGAAAAATGAAGCATTTATATTTATCATGATATGGAAAGACAAATTTTACTGCAAACTTTCACTATTTGGTACTTTATTTGCTCTGGTTAGGCTTAGATGTCTGGTAAAACGTGGTTTGTGTTCCCACAGATATCTAGTATTGCTACAACTAGGGAGGAAGTCCCTTGGTGAAAAAATTAACAGTGCAGAATATACATCAAGCTTACCTTAGTCATTGATGCCTGTGCAGAAAGCTGTCCCAACAGAATGGCATTTTTTATATCCAATTCTATTGATATTAATGTGTCAAATGGGAAAAATGTATACTTGAATTTTGACACCAATGTCTGTATTTAAATTGGGACGTAGTTTGACATTACAACATTCTTTCAGCGTTCATACATTTACCTTTAGTGTAATAGACAATATTGCTAGTCACAACATAAAGATTCTGCAAGCCTTTCTCTAACTGGTAGAACAGAAAACATGCCAGTAACGGTTTTGTAACCCATGAATTTTGGGAGAGAGTTGAAGGGAATTGGAGAGGCCCTACGAACTGCCTTTGGCAATTTAAGATTAAATGAAGACACGTCTTAATTCTGTATAGATTTTATCAGTTTACAGGATAGCCCAGCAGACTGCGTTTTCCACATTTTCACCCATCTCACACATCTTTTTGCAATTAACACATGGTTCAAAGATTGGAATAAAAAATCATTGATATTTTATGTTTATGTCAACTGGCGTTCATCCATTATTTCTCGCTAAGTTATTCCATGTTGGCTGGGAATGGTATTTGACAAAAGCAGTCTTCAAAGGGTTAGTGCTGAAGGAGCTGCATAAAGTAGATTCTGCAAACTCTTACATGGGTAGCCCTGGTTTGGTCAGATGGTGATTAGCAGGGAGAGCTGATCCAAAACAATTAAATTCATGTAATGTCTTTTTAACGATTTCAGGCTGTTAGGCTGAAATACATGGTGTTAAACTCACTGGTGTAATGCCTAAGAGCTAGGTGGCCATCCAACAAAGCAGGATCTGCAGCATGCCAAGCAACCTTTTTACATGTATGCATGCTTGAAAAGCACTTCTACCTAAAAGAGACCCTTCTGCAAAACTGCAGCACCTGAAGATGTGGGAATAATGAAAGCTGCGATTTCCTTAATGTCAATCACAATTAGATTTTCAGTGCATATGAACTTTAAAGAAATTTTATCTTCATACTGAATTTTGATTTTTTTTCTAATTAGCTTAGATTTTAACCAATTATAGCAGTGCAGGTTCTGATATTCCTATACCTGTTGAGTCATTTTCTAACAGTATTCCCAAATGAAAACATTAAAAGAAAATTGAAGAGATTTATATATAAGTAATAGGTTTATTTATTTTTTATTAATATTTTACTAAATCAAAAAGTAATTTTAAAAAAACTCAGAATATGAGCTACCCATTGAAATAGCAGCAAAATTTTGTTCCTCAAAAAATAAAATAAAATAAAATAAAATAAAATAAAATAAAATAAAATAAAATAAAATAAAATAAAATAAAATAAAATAAAATAAAATAAAATAAAATAAAATAAAATAAATGCACTATTGCATGTTGTTGAGGTTATAACATCATGTTTTTACAAGCAGGAAGGGATTTGCGGAAGGTAAAAATCTGGTATAATGATAGTGGCTTGTTAGTACTTTACCTAAAAGCCATGGCAAATACAAACAGGACAGGTCCTACATATGCCACATATAGTCATAATTCAATGTTTATGGAAGCACATGGGTTTATATCAGCCTCTGTCAGAGCATGACTGATGTGAATGGCTGCCTCACAGAGATTAGGCACAGGAGCAAATCTGTGGACTCAATGCCCAAATCTCAACGGCCCAAAGTCCATTGTACAACTCCACTGAAATTTCATCAGCCAGTTTTGTATGTGTCCTATGACACAAATATACCATACTCGGTTGGACCCAGACAACTCAACTAACAAAGCTAATTATCAGAAGTCAATCAGCTGTCTGATGGTGGTGGACGTTCATGGGGTTATGAGGTTCCATAGGTAGAACCTCACAGACAGCATGAGTATATGCACATCAAACTTGCTGATGAAAGCTGCCTTTGAGAGGGTTTTTCAAATTCTGCTAGGAACATGATAGGACACTCATGACCATTGCTTTACCCCTTGAATGGGACTGAGAATAGACTGCTGTTCTTGGGGCTGGGGACCTTGTAGGGGTGAGTTCATCAGTTCTCATGTAAGACTCACTAGTGAAGAGAATGCCACCAAGATGGTGAAGAGATGAGGTACGTGAAGAGATGAAATGCATGCATGCTTGGATAAACTGTGACTTTTTCCTTCTCACCTTCTTGCAGCAGAATGTAAGTAGGTATTCTGAAATAAAATGTATTGTGTTCCTATTCTCTGCTACCACCAATTTAAAAATCTTAATGTAGCACACAGAAAATTTAATTCACACTCTTAGTAACCGCAGTGATCATAGAGAGCACATTTTGAAGGCTGAAGGCAAGGTGGTGTTTCCAAAGTAGCTAGGGTGTGAATGTTGCAAACACCTTTTGTGTGTGTGTGTGTATGTATGGCCATCTATCCTCTGTGCAACATCTGTAGAGTTATAAGTGTCTCCTTCCGTATGGTGAAAGTTCTGGAAGTCCACAGACTAATTTGTACAACGAGAAAGTACCCATATAAATAATATTAGTCTAGGATCTGGGGGCAAGGGAAATTTGCAATGCCATATGTGTTCATTTCTATGCCAAGTACAATGATTTTAATGAATAATCCATTGCAATTGTATGTGCTTTGCCCTGGAAAATGATACTCTTGATATCTTATTCTCTCTGCTGCATTTCTGAACTTCTCAGACAGTGAGAGTACTAATCTCTACTTGAATAAAATCTCATGTATTATGTTAGCCTCCCTGCTTGCTTATTCAATTACATCACATGCTGCATAATCAGCTCTTGTAGCATTTGCTTGTATTTGCTGTTTTCCAGTATTTGCCAAAGAGGATAATTACTTTTTTTTTTTTTTTTTCGGGGGGGGGGGCGGGTTGGGTTGGGTTGGGGGGAAGAGCAGATTTGCTATAATTGTAAGTGGAAAGCAATCACAGTTTTGTGTTCCTTGTATAATCTGTGGAAGGAAAAAACAAAACAAAACAAAAACAACAAAACAAAACAAAAACAAAAACAAGGCAGCCAAATCATCTGACTGCGAACAGTAATGAGTTGTGATTTTAAAGTAACAAAATGCAACCTGTAAAACATATCAAAACCAGAAGACAAGCAAAATCAGCAGTGTGATGCCTTTCTTATTTTCATTTAATGCTTGTGTCTCCTGCTGTGTAGTGGAAACTGTGCAGTGGGTATGGTCAGTGTCTGCCCAGTGGCAGCTGGTGGAGTTGCCCCTCCTGGGGAGCTAGAGGGAATTCCAGACTGACCAGGCTGCACCTGTGGTAGCTGAGCAGGAGTGTGAGGAAGCAGTAGGTGCCAAGTTCACCAGTCTCAGCTAGACATTTGCAGAGAGGCTTGTAGTAACAAGGCTTTCATGCTTGCATAGGCATCATCATCAAAGCTGACATCCAGAACTCTGGGACATCTGAGTGTCAGGACTCATTTAGGACCTTTGTTAGTGGGTCTGAAGAATACCCCAGTCCTTCTCCATGGCCAGCATAGCTCCCATTTTTTACTTTCTTATCTCATTCTTCCTTAATTCAGTGCTGTTCTCTGGCAGCTTTCCAAAAGTGCTATGATTTCATCTCAGTAACAGTTTCTGGATGAACTACTAGGTAGAATGGCTGGACTTTTGGATTCCAAATATCTGTATAAAGAAAGAAATCATGGTAGTTCTCGTGGTACATTGAGAACTGCCATGGTACATGGTAGATCTCAGAAGACATTGTAAGATACAAATACGCAAATCACAAATCCTGTAACTCTATTAGCTAAATCGAATAAACAAACAAACAAAACCCTTAAGGAACAGCTCTAATGGCCATAAAAGTTTAATTTTTAAATTTCCAGTAATTTCAGCAGCTGTATCATCTGTATTTGTGTGGCCACGCTCTACAGGTTATACAGCAAAGACCCCATTCATTTGTATAAAAATGAATTGTGAAGTCACAGGCAAAGGACTGTGAAAGAACTGTTTCAATTAACAAGAAAGGCATATTAGATGTAGGAGGGAAAATCTTTTATTCCATTAAGTTCTTATTGTAAAGCCCCTCCTGATAAATGAGCAGATATATGCAGATATTTGGCTATTAGGCTTGACAGGGTATGCTGCAGTCAACAAGATGTTAAGTACAGCATATCCTTGAACATTGTCCATGTCCCTGTTAACAGTTTGAAAGTATTATTGAGGTCAAAGTGAGATTTGTGATTTGTTTTCCCTCAGACAAATGAAAATGTCTTCACAAAAGTCTATTTTGACAGTAAGTGTAAAAGTATCTAAAGTGAAGACTGCCAAGATGGCTGAGACCACCTCTAATTCATTGGTTTGAACAATCTTCTCTCCAGCTGGCCACCTCCAGAAATTCCTCAGCTTGGAAGGATTATTTAAACAACATGCTGTTTCCTGACCTGATTTGTTTTTCCATATAGGTGCAAATACAATAAGTTCAAGTTCAGAGAAATGAACTGGTACTTGAGATTAATGTCAACATCTTCATGCAAATACTCACTACTGCTGGATACTGCTATTTGCTGCATATAGTATATTTAGATAGCAGTATTTAGTACCGCACTTTTCTCTGTGTTACAGCCGCAGGCTGTTATCCTGCTACAGAAACCCTACTAGCTATTAGTTAAGGCAGTAATAGTAGTGATACAGCTTATAGTGAAGATCCCTTGAGAAAAAAAGTGCAGTAATTAAACTCTGTCACTAGAATTTTGTATGTCCTATCATGAAGTCAGTGTATTTATGAAAATTAAATGTCTAAATAAATAAATAGATGGTTTAAATACAAAAAAAAAATATATGTTTTAAATAGTTTAAATAAATAAATAGATAACATGGGGAAGCACTTAGCTAAAGGAATCTCATTTTATGGATTGACTTTTCTCCTAAGTATAAAGATGATATTAAAGGAGTGTGGTAGAGAACAAAAGAAGAGCAAACTCCTATTAAGAGTGGCCTAGGAGAAAGCAAACCTAGTGCTTTAGGGCACAAACAGATCACCTACATGACTATCATTTGAACATACATTTTGTATGTTCAGACAGGCTTGGCCAAATATGGAAATAATTGGTGTATTCTTTCCTGGAAAGATAATTAAAGGCCAGTGCCAGAGGGGGGACATCTCAGCGTTTAGACTCCTGACCCTTCCCAGCTTGTTGAAACCCACATTCCTATGAGTATTTGAAGATACCATATGCTTCTGTTTGTATCCTTGCCCTGGAATTCCTTACAGATTTCTATGCTTTATTTTTCATAACATTTTTTCAGAATCCAATATCAATTTTGATTAAAAAGTCACTAAAGGTGTGTGATCATAAAGGAGTGTATGTACAGTATTTTTCATTTGATATCAAAGTTACAGGTGGATGTATAAGGACATGGGGAGATAAGGCACATACAGACAGGAGGATCAGTTAGCTATAACATAGTTTCCAAGCATATAACATAGTTTCCAAGATCTGGAGCTTAAAAGTACTAATTAAGGTTAGCAGGTAACTTCTCACATCTGTATCAGCTGTTCTAACTGTCAATTATTGCAAATTGGGTACACATCCCAAGGTGACATTTTTTTTAAAGATGCTAAAACTCATTTTCCCTGTTATTCAGGTGAACATGACCCAGGCATAAAAAGATAAAAATTATTGAGTATTACAATGTACTAAAAAATAAAAATAAAATCATCCATCTCACTGCACTCTCTGAAAGATTCATTTCAATATTACTGAGAGAGCTGGGAATGCTCATTACAAATAAAAAAGGGCAGATCAATTTCAAAGGAGGCAGTGCTGTCAGGAGTAGCATCTATGAGAAGAAAACAGATAAAGGGGTGAAATTTAAGTTGCATATTCAAACATCTTTCTTCAATTTTTAATTAAACACGCAGGCTTATCTTTCCAGAAGAACTTTGTGTCAAGCATTTTGGCTGCAAAGAGACAGGAGGCTCTGGAACATGCAGCATATGAAAGGCTCAGAGCCAGTCATGTAAGCTTTATAAAGGCTGCCCTATTTTACCTGAGGCCAGACACAGCCACCCACACATATCTAAGCACTCTAATTCAATAAGGGATGGTAATTAGTTTTAAGTATGTACACCTCAAGGATGCCTCCCTTCCTCTGAGAGTGTAATGTACCTCAGTTAAACAAA
This sequence comes from Netta rufina, assembly GCF_964035555.1. Classification (NCBI taxonomy): domain Eukaryota; kingdom Metazoa; phylum Chordata; class Aves; order Anseriformes; family Anatidae; genus Netta; species Netta rufina. The sequence continues at coordinate 70,907,203 of NC_140124.1, read as the reverse complement.
TGCCACATGTCCATCTCCACTGCAAACGTGTAGTTAATGCTAAGGCATCCAGCAGATCGCTTGCTATGTAACTATCCCCCATCTATTACAGCAGGTATAAAAATAAACAGCAGTATATGGTATAATACTTCCACACTGCCTTGTGCCTACATACATACATACATACATACATAGCTAGAGCAGTGTATGGCTGCCTTTAAAACCAGTGAGAAAGCTCCTTTCTTTTCCCGGAATAGGAAAAGTTGGAAAAAGAACAGTTTTCTAGTTGATTCTGTAGCTTTCTCATTGCAACATGATTTGCTACTTTCCAAACACTTAGGATGGCTCCCTGAAAACAGCTGCCCTGCAGGGTCCTTTTACCCTTGGCAGCACAGCTCTTGAAGATGCTGTGCTGCTATTTGTGGCTTCCTACCACAGCTGCACATCAAATACACAAAGAAGAAGCCAGACAGGCTGTGGCAGCAGAATTGAAATTATAATATGAGGACTGGGAGAAAAGTGACTAGTTTTTTATTGTTCTAGTAAGAAATTAGTAATCAAATGTACAGAAGAAGGTAATTGCTTGCTGTTTCATTCACTTGTTCCAGAGATGAGTGCTTGTTACCAGGAGAATAAGGGTCAAATTCACTAACAGAAGGTTCGTTATTAGCAATAGGCTTAATCTAAGAATGTTTTAAAGTTTTATCCAGGATTTGTTCATCCAGTTTAGCATTGTCCACGTATCTCTTTATCTACCATCAGCACCACAGAACACTAAGTGACAGAGAGAAAGGGAACTCGGCCAAAGAGAAGTGGGAGTGGCAATGCTTCAGTTCTCAAGGAGGCTAAATAAATAATCTGAGAAGCATTTACGTGCAGTCTGACTTTGCTTCACTTCTATTTCTCTAGAGATGATTGACTTAGGGTTTAATTAGCTGCAAGCACATAGGTGTTTGGTGCCCTTTCAAATGTGCTTGGGCATGCTGATGGATCTCCAGTTACTGCCCCGGAAGGGTACAGGCTTCTTATAGGTCCTGTGGCCTATCTGCAAGCTGTGTCTCAGAGGAATGTAATGGTAGTTTGAACTCATGCAGCAGGAAGCAGAGGGGGATAGCTGATTTGTTGACAGTGATTTCCAAATTGAAAAATGATAACTTGCAAGTTAGATAAATGGATCTAGGCAATTATACTTCTGCACACAATCCACGTGGTCCCTCTGAGCAATGGGCTGCTGCTTCTCTGATCCAGCCCTGAGAATAACCACAATCAGGAGAGTTCAATATTAGAGGATGCACCAAAGCCTTGCAGCAGGTGGATCATTATTACATACAGTCTCTAGAGAGGAATTCTCTCTTTGCGTTTGTAAAATTTCCAGACCTGCATTACCACCATCAATAGGCACCTTCATGATTCCATTTTCTGTCCTTGCCCTGTCCTACCTTTCTTGCAAAGTATCACAGTGCCATAAATAAAGAATCCTTCCTCAAAATTATCCTTTATTTCTGTGCATAAACCCCTGCTCAACACTCACTTCCAGGACTGATCACTGATGCACACGAAATCCTACATTTCTTTTCCAATAGATTTCAGGCCACAGACCTTGATTAAAGACTTGGCACCTTCCACCAAAAATAACCATTCCCTTTCTCTTTCCATACCAGATGATATGCCCCTTTATTACCTCACATTTTTTGCAAGTGTCTTCAGAGGAAGAAAACAAAGAATAAATAAATAAATTAATTAATTAAACAGATTTATCTAACATCTCATTTCGATAGGGTAGTCATCTGGCAAGACTGTGGGATCAGCAGGAGCGGAGTGTTTACTGTTTCCACTTTAAGAAGCATAAAAGATGTCACTTCTTCTGGTTTATGTAACTGCCTGAACCAAGATAAATTAGCTGGCAAGTGCAGTGGATTTTATAAGGACTAGAAGACCCTCTTCAGTGATGTAACACCTTCCTAATCTAATCCAGCATGGCCCGTGTTGACTGCTGTATATTTTCTTACAAATTTATCACAAGAAGCAGAATTTTGTCTCCTGGTACATACAGACAATTTCATGAAATAGTCTTTTTTTATTATTTTTGAGAGGGCTGGTGGGTGGCATGATAGAGAGTACAAAAGATTATTTCTCAGTAAACCACACTCAAACTGAAACCTTGAAATTACAAATTCTGTCTCCAGTTCTTCTACCAGCTGACATTAATGTCTTGGCACCCCTAGGAGGCAAAGTTCCGTATCTCCGGGAACTAGTCTCTTTTTTCAGCAGATATGTAGCAGATAACTGACAACTTCCACAGGTCACTTTCAGTAGAGATGAGAAACTCTCAGTGCGGCAGAGGCAAACCTGGCAGTCTGCATTTTTGCCATGCAGTTTCTGAGAAAACACTTACCAGATTGGGTAATCCTGCAAGCTGCACTGACTCATCATAGCTAGGACACCTTCTGTGACTCAGACCACACAGAGAGGTTTACAACTGCTTTACATCACGGGGAGAAGGCCTGGTCTTTAGTCCAAATTGCAGGGGCTTGTATTTTTTCTTCCAGAATGAGTCTGAGCCCTGAGAGATGAAGCAGTCGAGAACTGCCTACGGTATGTGGAACAACCAGACCAATGCTTCCTTGGCCAGGAATGAGCACCTCAAATCTGGATGCATGTCCTTTTTCTTCTGCTACAAATATAACAAAAAGATTTCAGCAAAGTAAATACGTAGCTGCCTCCTGTGGTTTGGATTGTGAAGAATTATCTCTGTGCTTACTAAGTAAGTATCTGATGTCAGTTCTGACACCATGATGTAAGTGTGTCTTGCTCCACCTTGCCCCTCACAAACTTGCTGTTGTGTTTCCTTCTTGCCTAGGGCAAGTTCTGTCTCCTGCCTTCTGTGAACTGAGATGCCCACCACTTCGGGTCCCAGATCATGGTGGTGTCCCAGAAGGAGGTTCAGTGGCAGAAGCCAAATTTCACTGCCTTACTACAAGTGTTGGACAGTCTGCAGCTTTTTAAGTTACCAGACATACACCAGCAGTGTACAGAATGGACTAAAAACCAACGTGTTAATTTTGGGAGCTGAGACATTATTTTTGTTGTCTCCACTGCTTTTCAAGAGTCGAGGTTGCCTGTACTACACATTACAGACATTCTGATGCTTATAGACAAGCAAATCCAAGGAAAATGCTTACACACACACACACACAAGTTTATTTTTCTTTTACTTGTAAACAGATAAAAAGTGACCTGTACAGCTGATATAAAAATAAATTCACTTTGGCCTCGCTTTTGTTCATATGACACGTAATGGAAAAGCTAATTGACATTCTGTCATTTCTGCTTCAATAAACTGAACTCAGTGATGCCGTCTCTAGAATCCATGAATCTATGACAGCTGATCATTTCCAAAATAAACCAAGGATCTAATTTTATTTCTAAACAATGATTACCTCATTCTGGAAGCCATGTTAAGCCTTCTGTCTTGACAAATGATACAACAACATTTAAAAAATAAAATAAAGATTAAAAGCAACAACAACAACTTCCAAACAGTTAACGATCAAAAAGGAAACTGTATTTCACAGGAAACTGTATTTCATGATGGAAAAAAACTAATCATAAATGCTACCAACTGTTTTAAAAATAAATTAGTGGCTCTGAAGAAAAACAGCATGCTGGCAAATAAGGCAGGAATTCAATAAATAAAACATAGTAATTATGTATGGTATAAGACTACTCCAAGAGGAAAAGTTACACCAAAATAAAAAATTGAAACTTCGGTATCATCAGCCACACCATAAAAACAATTAGTAGATGAGTGTCCTCAGAAGGCAGGGAGCTCTGAGTCAGGTGGGGGACGAAGGGCAGAGGTTCAGCTCGAGAGCAGCTCCCACAGCCGGGGCTGGTCCTGCTGTGGTTCCCCCATGGTGAGACCTGCAGGTGCCCTGTCCTCAGCCACCAAAGGAAGGAAGACGACAGCCCGCAGGTCCCTGAGCCACAGGAGCCATCCCTCCCACAGCAGGGATATGCTCAGGGCCCTGACGCCAACGGGAAATTCCTGTGGAAGTTTGAGGAAGCAGCATGAGTATTTGCTCCACCTGGAAGCTTTGGTATTTGGAGATCTATCCATGTGGAGCAATGCTGGGTTGGACAGGAACCTGAGTACATGGTTCCAAAAAAGCAAGAGAGCAATGTAAAAACAAAGATTTTCATGAGACAATAGGTTTCTGTACACATGAGATTTTAATTGCTTGACAGAACCAGTAGAAGCTTCAACTGTGGGAAGAGCGTGTGTTCATAACAAAAATCAGTCACATTCAGCGAACAATCAAATAATACACAGTCACTAGCATTGCTATTAACCATCTGCACAGATATTTTAGTGTTGTAAAGCGGACCATGGAAGTTTAACAGATGGGAATATTACTCAGAAGCACATTATATCTTGATTGAAACATGTAAAGCACATTTCAAATTAAACTGAAGCATTTGCTTACAGTCAAAATGCTTCATTTTTGTTACAGGTGATGTCCAACACCTGTGGAGAACTTTACTCTGAAACAGTGCTATTTAGTAAATGGTATCGTAATGGTTCTGCATTAGTATTTAAATAGATTTAATTTCCTATCTTGTCGGTATTTTGTTTCACATCTAATATACCGGCAATTGCTCTCTTTACTCCTTTGTTAATATTTCAAAACTATATTGTATTGTTTCCTTTAGAGATGCAGGAAGTAGCAAAATGGAACAAACCCATAAAAGAGCTGTTCTGTTACTGTATTTACAGTACAGGCTGATGTATCAGGGATTTTTTGAGAAAAAGGAAAAACAGGAGTTGGTTTCTAATTGTGCAGTAGCACAGTGCTTCCTATATAATATCTTCAAGTAGTTTGTTACCTGTATCCATTATTCCTGTGCAACCAAGAGAGAGAAGAGACAACTTTCATTCCCTTGGGGACTGTATTTCTGCCTTTTCCATTGCCTGCTGAAAAAGCAGTTAATTTCACTGTCCCCCGGTCTTACTGCTTCGCCATTATTTTTAACCCTGTCATTGTTCCTTATTATTTGTGTTGCTATAACTCTTGGATGCTTCGGCCAAGATCAAGACTGTACAAACGCAGCCCGATTCTGCCAGTAAAATATCACAAGTTGTAATGGAAGAGGCGGGAACGAGCTCAGAGGGCACAGGCACTGCTTCGGTCATGTGCGCAGAACAGGACAGCGAGAGACCAAGGGCGACATGCCGACACGCAGGGATCTGGTGCCAGCGGAGGCGTCCTGCTGCCCCCACGAGAGGTGCCCAGCAGGCAGGGCATGCTGCGGGCTGCCAGCGGTGCGCACCTGAGGTCACTTGCTCCAGGCTGCTCAAGGAGCGTGTGGCAAAGCTGTGCTTGCGCATAAACCCCGTGAGATGCAGTTCACTGTCTTAATCACAAATTAGTTCTTCCTGTTTTCAGCTTCTTTTCCTCCTTCTCCCAACCACCTACACTACTGCTGTTATGGAGCTGAACACCCTTTTCTGCTTGAATTTTTCTTCTTTCTGTTTCAAGCGTTGTTTTTGGCTCTTGTCCCCATCTCTCACTCAGCAGAAGGCTGAATGTTACTTTGGTTGGAGGATGTGTTATATAATGTTCTTCACCCCTTCTGCTCTTTTGTTGGCATCTCCTCCCACCCCTGGCATGCTAAATAATGCTAATATACTCTGAAACATGGGGATCAATAGCCTCTGCAATTTTATTTTAGCTGGTGTAACAGTAGCTGTTGAAAGGCAGGCAAAAAAGGCAGGTGATGTATTACAGCTCACATCTATGAAATACCTACTCACCATCAACTCTCCAAATTAATTACATATATGTGAAAGAATTGTTCTTCCAATTCATATTGGATGTTTATCCTTTTACTTTAAGAGTCACTTTGCACACATATTTTGGGCAAGATTAAGTAGGAAAGATTGACCTTCTTAACACAGTGTATTATTCTCTATAGCCAGATCTTTCTTTCTTATTCTGACATTAAGAAGTCATTCCATTTCTGCGCTGACATTTTTATCTTCTCTTTACATCCTTTTCAAAAGCTGTTTTATTTACTGAATTTGTCATGACACAAAGGGAAAAAAATGGTATAAAACACCGCATATAACAAATAGCAAGGGCATGCTATTTTTCTCTCATGCCGATGAGTAACTTTTTAGCATTCATTTCTCATTACCTTAGTTTCCCTGTCTTTTCCTCCTGCTTCTCTTTTACTGAGCACTCTGGACTCATCTGTTTGTTCTGAGATTTCCTGTTTCTTCACTGTTTGTGATTGCCCCTTCTTTCTTCAGAATTAACCAATTTGTTTAACACTGTCTCCATCACCCTTTAGTTTCTCTGGCAACCTCCTCAGGTATGACTTGGCTGTGAGAAAATTAAATGTAGAAGTTCCTACCTCCACAGCGTCCGCAGTTCATCAAAATGTCACCATCAATGCAATATTTTCCTTTTACGTCACCAGATCTGGACAAAGCCATGTTACTTACCTACTTAACAACCACCTTGGAACAAAAGCAACTTAAGGGCTGGGGTACCTTGCCCTAGCCCAAGCGAAATGGCCAGCATTGGCTTAGCTAATACAGAGCCGTCAGAACAACCATTTTCATGAGGATAGGAATGAGTGGATGACAAGAAAAGCTATAATGATACCTGTTTTTTTTTTTTTTTTTTTTTTTTTTTTTTTTCACAAAGGCAGCCTCTGCATATGTGTCTTTTTTTAGAGCAAAGCTGTAAACAGGTGTCTTGTTCTTTGGCATCCGTGTCAATCACACAGCCTCCATCACAGACGCAGTCTGTAGGAGGACTGAGAGGGCTTTAGCTGTGGCCGGCCCCAGTCAGTTTGCATCCCACTCACCCGCAACATGCAACCGCATGGTCCCTGCAGACCACATTTTGCCCGAGCTGGTCCCCAGCCGGGCCAGAGGGCTGGACCAGCGGCTGGTGAATACGCAGCAAGCCTCTCCAGAAGGTCTGACCATCACCGAGCGAGGAGGAGTGCCATTCTGGCTCAGAGCACAGCTTCGGCCTCCTAATGAAACATCCACACCAAGAAACCCGCTGCTGGCAAAACCCTAGGGCTGCGCAGTAAATCCGGAGCAGCCAGCGAGGGCTGTGAGGCCCGGTGAGCTCTCCACCCGTGGAGCCCCGATGCGGCTGCAGGAGAGCACATGGCTCCACAATTGTCTTCGGCGGGGTTTTTCTTTCCCCACGCAGCCAGCTGCTGCTTTTCCCGACGAGTTGACATGCTCGTTCGCTGGTGTTAGGTTTGCTGTGGAAATTCACACATGCTTTCCCTCAGCAACCCCCCCCCCCCCCACACACACAGCTGAAGTTGGAAGAATTTCTACCCAGTGTGGTTGTTGTTTCCCTCTCCCCCCCCCAAACCCCTTTTTTCTTTTTTTTTTTTTTTATGAGATATTTGATCGCGACACTTTTAGCAGCTTTAATTTTGGAAACGAGGAGGTGATGTAATGAATTTGGGAAAGAGTTAAGGAAAAAAAAAAAACAAAAAAAAAACAGGCAGCCAGGGAGGATGAGGCGCACCCCGCCGCCAACTGTTGAGCGCTCCCCAGCTCTGCCCAGCCCAGCCGCTGGCCACGGGCTCGTCCCGCGACACGAGGGCGACCGCGGGGGGCGGCCAGCTCGCCACAGGGCGGCGGGGAGAGCATGGGGGGGGGGGCGGCCATGAGGGGCTGGGGGGGCGGCTGGTGCTGAGGGCGGCGGGCGGGGGCGGCGCCGCGGCGGTTGCGGCGGTTGCGGCGGTTGGCTCGGCCCCCCCGGTAACGGTCTGCGGGCGCTGGGGGGCGGCGGTTGGCGGCGGTTGGCGGCGGCGGAGCGGCTCCTGCAGCCCCGCCGCCCCGCGCTGCCTTGCACGCCCGTGCACACTCACGCCCGCCCCTTGCACGCCCGCCCCCGCCGGCGCCAGGGGGTCACCTTGGCGGCCTCGCCGCTCTCCCTGCCTCCTCCTCTCGCCCCCATGAGCCGCCCGGCGGGCAGCGGCGCCCCCCGCCCCGCCGAGCCGCCCCGCGGGCACGGCGCCCCGCAGGAGCCGCCGCCCGCAGCCGGGGCCGGGGCTGGGGCTGGGGCTGGGAGCGGGGAGGCGAGCGGCGAGCCCCCGTCCGAGCCGGACAGCCCCGGCGGCGCCGAGGGCGACAAGCCCGAGACCCGCTCGGTGTGCAGCAGCGAGAGCGGCAGCGGCAGCCAGCCCGGCGGGGCCGGCCCCATCTGCAAGATCTGCTTCCAGGGCCCCGAGCAGGTGAGGCGTGAGGCGGCGGGCGGGAGGGCGGTCAGCACCAGGGACAGGGCTCGGCGCCGCCGCACCGCCCCGCGGGGCGAGGAAGGAGCACGGGGGCCATCGGGGGAAGCGCCCGGCTGCCCGGTGCTGGGTGCTGTCGGGCTGTCAGGCTGGCTGCACGGCGTGAAGCCCCGCTGGAGGAGCGCAGCTCGCCGTGCCGACATGCACTGCTTTCCCAGTGAGCGCTGTGGCTGCTGGAGGAACGCCTCAGACCGCGCTCGCTGCCGTCTGAGGTGCCTGAAAGGGCTGCTGCTGCTCCTGGGTGCTGCGCGGTGATCTTCTGCTTTTCCTCACGTCCGTGCACATGCCTGCATAGAGAGTTACCTGGCTTTCTATCACTAGGAGCCCTTACATCTCTTCTGAGGCAGTTTAGTTTTTGAGCATTATTATAGCCAAAAATACATGTTCAGTATTTCATGGATTGCAGTCGATTCCAGTTTGCACTTACAGACCTGCAAATGTTTTGGTATTGAATATACATACACATAAAATATTTCTTAAAAATTAATGCTTTTGTGTTGCCTTTTCAGGGCGAGCTGTTAAATCCTTGCCGCTGCGATGGGTCGGTACGGTACACACATCAACTTTGCCTGTTAAAGTGGATAAGTGAAAGAGGGTCGTGGACCTGTGAACTCTGCTGCTACAGATACCATGTTATAGCAATTAAAATGAAGAAGCCTTGCCAGGTAATTCATTTGTTTGTTTGTTTTTAAGAATACACCTTTGCAGTATTTTTTTAAAAACACAAAATAGTACTAGCTTTTGTTTCTAAGCTTTTGGAAAATGCAGAGGAAAACCATATATACTTCACCAGTTCGCACCTGCATCCACTTGAGTTAGGTTTTAAGAGCAGTTACATACTAAAACATGCAGTCATTTGATTCTGGTATGTTCTAGCTTTTGTCTTGCCAGAGGAATAGTCTTCAGAGGATGCTAAACCCTGTAATTAGATAAGTCATACTGAGACACTGCAGAAAAACTTGGATCTCCCTGCTTCTCTTTCCAAACCTTAAAAACGTTTTTATAGTTCAGTAAAGACTGAGTCAAAGGTTGATTTCATTCATTCTTCAGGCATGGGGTCCACAAATACAAAAGGAGGTGACTTTTCTGTCCTGGCTCAATCCAGAGTAGCAGAATGGTGTTTAATATTTGTCCACTGATGGTTGATTCAGAAGCTGAAATGTGCAGTAATGTTTTTCACAGCTCCCTTTTATCAGCATCACAGCATGCAGCTGGAAGTTACAATACAATAGTGACAGCATGTTCAGGGAGAGGGGAGAGGAAACTCAGATGAGATCTGTTAGGGAAACCTTAATAGCACTTTGCATATCAGAATTCTTTAGAGACTTAAAATTCCAACCTAGAAACTGTATTTCATACATCTGAGGAACACATTTAGTAAGATAATTGTAGCATTCTTTTGGTTTTGATCTTATGAGCTCAGAGACGATGAAACTCCGGAGAGCCAGAGCACTCGGATTATTTTTCTGCACCTGAGTTTGATAGGACATTAATAGAAAAGACATGCTTGGATGGCAACAGCAGTTGTGTGTCAATGATAAGCATTCCTTGGATGTAGGATAGCTGGAATTTGCTTATAGCTGTTCAGATTAGGTGCAAGTACTTTCAGAGCCAGTCGTGACTTCAAGTTTTTCCGTAATGAATCTGCAAAGGGAATTTTTGATGAGCTCTCCTGGATGGAACTTCTGGGTAGAGCCTCTATGAGTTAAAAAAGTTGTGGATTTATAAAAGCCTCCAGAAATTGAAGGTGGTAGACTCTGTTTCTACATAGACTTTATTGGGTAGCTTGGTGGCTCAGCATGAGATTCTGTTTGATCATTTTGGCTTTTTTTAATCTTTTAAAAGTCTGTATTTCCTGTATATCCACGGCAGTTATATCATTTTCCTAGCAAGGGTGATATCATTATAAACTGTTTGCAGTGACAGTCCCTGACAATAATAGTTTAATGGCAAGGGCATGGCCGTTCCATGCAAGCCAGCAACTAGTACAATTTGAGATGCCCAAAGGTAGCCAAAATATCTATAGAAGATGTCAGATGTGACACAACTTAGAAGAGACTCAGGAACTGCTGCTGGAGGCCAAGTGGGATACCACAGTACATCTGAAGCATCATTAGACACCTATCTGTGGACAACAGAATCATGCTCCAGTTTGAAGAACAACTATTCACATTTTGTGAAAAACAGAAAAAAAGGAGAAGGTTTCAGTGGGTGACAATGATGTTTGGCCAAGCTACGTGTGAAGTAGATGCAAACTGAAGAACCAAAAGATAATGCCATTGTCTTCATTACTTAGGCAGATTCTCTCTTTTTTTTTTTTTTTTTTGAGCAGGGAGGGAAATAGATTAAGGTTTCTTCTTCGATAGCTTATAAAAATGCTTGTCTTATTCTTAACTCTATCTTTATTTTTTTATAGAAATGACCTTTTTAATTCTTGACAATACAGGATACAAAAAGATTTCATGGAGTAGCCCACTCAAATAACAAGTTATATTACATTCCTAGAATCAAATTACTGACACTCAAAAGGTTTCACATCTCTTTGGAGGGACACAGTAGTACCTTTCTCATATTCCCACACTTAATATTCCTCATGTAGTTAAAGAATATAAAAGGAGCCCTCAATATCGCAGTCATCTGTGTATTTGGTTAAGGGTGATCAGTCTTAATATGTCCTCACTTCACTCCCACATTAATGACTATAATAGTATGGGCCATATTTAACAGCTGCTCTAGTTCAAGCAGGTTCTGGTTTGGCCAGGTTCTGGATCATTTGCTTAACTACACAGAAGCCTTTTTTAGGGTAATTTTTTGAACAGGTTTGGTAAAAGGCTAAGGGTTAGACCGTTTCAATATAAAGGTACTTTACAACATCTTCATTGAAGCAGTGAATGCAGTTAAAAGTTCTGAAGCAAGCAAAACCTCCTGCATTACATTAGATAAAATACTTGGACAGGAGCTGTTCACTGTCTCTGCAGCTAGTAGTCTGTTTCAGTCCATATCCTCAGAATTGTCTTTACTAGTCTGTTACAGCTTAGACCTGTGTAGGCAGTGTCGAGGAGATAAAAAGGTTGCTATCTACCAAAGTAACTTTTTCTCAACTAAATCATCCATGCAGATTTACACCAGCTCCTGAGGTTTCCTTTTACCTCAGCCATTTGTGGAATGTTACAATGCTTAGGGAGTTAAGAAACAGAATTTTATACATGTTCTTCCAGAACATTGGAATAGATGTGAGTCTTCCATTTAGTATGTAACATCTTCCATGGTTTCTGCTGCTTTATGGCAGGGAAGATAATCCCAATGGGGGCCTCTTTGGAGGCAGTACATTGAAGGAATAAAATTTGCTATGGTAAGTGACTACTCCAGTACATTTTTCCAGATATTCCAGAGTTGCTTTGTACATTTCAGCAACTATTAGTTAAGTCAATTTTAAGAACCCAATCCTGGAAACATGTAGAATTTTAATAGAGAAATAAAACTTAAAACATAATTAAATTAACCAATGGGCTAACAACAGAAGATGTGCACACAAATAAATGGGTGACATTTGATATGATGTTTCACAGAGAAATGCAATTTGATCCATTTTTTTCAGCATCCTTCTCAGGATTGTATTGAAGAGATAGATTTATCCTTGCACTAATTAATTAATGAAAACACATGTTCATGTTGCTGTACTTGCTTCTTACAGCAGAGCAGAATATGATCCAGTAATAGGCAAGGTTATGTTAAAAAATAAGTTAAAAAAAAAAGAGTAATTAGAGGAGATGGAACAAATATTGTTTCGGTCAGGCAATTTTGGATATTTTGTTAGACAGCTTAAAAAGAAGGGAGAAACCTTAAATGTCTGCCTTGGACATTAAACCACTTAGAATTACATTTTAGATTAACAAACAGAAAGAAAGCACAAGCAGAAATATTGTTGGTGTTGTTTTGGTAAGTGTTATAATTTCTAAGGATTTCCTTCCTAAAGGAAATATAAACAGATTGCTTTATTTTTATTGGAGCTGTATAATTATTTAGCCGTTACTAAATTAGTTCACTAGATCTGCAGTTAAACGTGAATGCATATTGCAGAATGGTAATTCCCTTGTATGATTCAGAAATAATGTTTAAAAGTGGAACAGAGTCATGCAAAGGTTGAGATAATATACATTGGTGCTAAAAACATAATTTCTATAGAACTTTGTAATTAATGCAGTTAGAGTATGGGCATTTTGTAGTCCATTACTGCAGTCTGTCATAAAATACTATTATGTGAGATGTTTAATATACCCTGCATTTGTATTCATGAACACATTATGTTCTGGTACTTTTGGTGAACTGGACTCACTGCAGAAGTGATACAGTAAATCTAATTTAATTTAAAGGTTAATTTAAAAGCTAATTGCATGGCAATTCAACATTTATTTATTTTTGAAAACAATAAAAAATATTTTAAAATGTAAATTCTTATTTGTTAGGTCTGATTTTTGAATATAGACACCTCCCACCAAAAAATGAAGGTGGTAGTTACTATTATTTAAGCAAGTATGTAGTTACTTGAACAGCAACATGACTCATGAGTTCTGTAGTTTTCAGTGGCCCAAATTGTGATTATTAACATTTGAGATATACAGCATAAAAATTCCTATGTTCAATAGTTCTCATGAATTACTTGTTCAGTTTTTCAAGTCTTGCTAATGTGAATTGTCCTCACTCATCTGAGGAGCATCAATTAGATGAAAGATTTTGTAGCAGATGTAAGTAGATTCATGTAGGTAGATGTGTGTGCTTTATATTAAAAAGCAAAAGTTACCAAGGTCTTCAGATACTTCAATGTGGAAGCCAGTGTCCAGAAAAAAATGTGTAATAAATAGAATAGATCTATAGTAAAAGTTAACTCTAATGACTCTGCTCAGCTGGATGAAAGCATTTGTTTTTCATAAGGTGTTAACTAAGAAAGGGAAAGGGAGAGGGCTCAAATCTCCAATTGTGCTTTTCAAACTACACTATGTTCTAACAATAATCTGCTAATATTGCTGCTATTACACTGCCTCTAACGAAGATCCAGAAGGATACACCATGATATTCACTATGTCAGCACAAGCGAAGAACAAAAAGGATAGTCCCAGTCTGGGGCCAGTTAACTTAAAGAAGTTAAAATAACAGATAAATCTGTGGGATATATAAAACTTTTCTAATAAGCAGTAGTCCCTCTATAGTAATGATTTTTAAATATTGTTGTGGTTTTGGCATCTCAAATAGGATGAGTCTTTAGATGCTGCTTGAAAAGAAAATAATGAGGCACCTTTTGAATGTGAAGGTAGTACGGAAGGACTCTTAGAAAAAAAAATACATGGATGGGATAGTATCATGAACTGAACAGAAATGGTATTCAATGTCTGAGTAGTCAGATGAGTAGCAGATGAGAAGATAATTAATATGTCAGTAGGTTAAAAATTAAATCTATTTGTTTGATGTGATGGGGAAGAGAGGAACCAAGACAGCAGTGATAGAAGGGCATTAATATGTTCAAAGTAGTGGACTAAAAAACTCATATTTAAAGCAGTCTCATAGTTGCTGAGAAAATTACATCTGTCAAGAGCTTAAAAGCCATATTACAGCAATTGAGACCTAAGATGAAAACGATAATGAGAAACTAAATTTTTATATATGGATAGTCTTAGATACATCATATAGAAAGCACCTGCAAGTTTTAGAAATATTGTGAACAGAAAGATCCAGATATTTAAAGTTAAGATAATACTTGGGTTGCAGAACAGATTCACAGGTTGGAGAACTAATAATCCATTGTGCTCAAGAAAGTCTGGAACATGAAAATCTTGAGATATTCATGAAGTTTAATATATAGGAAGAGCCATACAAAAAGTGGTAGAAACAGGTGATTATTTTAGTTTTGGCAGGGAAGAGAGGTCTGAAACAGAGAAGATTTGTCATTCATGAACATAGACATATTAGTTGTACTTCTCACACTCTTCTTTTCCTAAGCATTTACTTTTAACCACTTCTAGGGAGAAGTTACTAGACTAAGTAGACCTTTTCATTTTTTATCCTCTGAGCAGTTTCAGTGATGTGTGCTGGGTGGAAGCTGCTGATTATCAATACCATTAATACCAGATCTGAAAGTCAAATAATGACAAACAACATGTGAGTAAATGGACTAATTCTATTACATCAATACCACAGTAAGAAGGGGTAGGGTAAGAATAAAGGTTGGGTAGGCTGCGTAGGAATAAATCACAGAATCACAGAATCACAGAATTGTCTAGGTTGGAAGAGACCCCAAGATCATCGAGTCCAGCCTCTGACCTAACACTGACAAGTCCTCCACTAAACCATATCGCTAAGTTCAACATCTAAACGTCTTTTAAAGACCTCCAGGGATGGTGATTCCACCACTATCCTGGGCAGCCTGTTCCAGTGCCTCACAACCCTCTCAGTAAAGATGTTCTTCCTAATATCCAACCTAAAACACTCCTGGTGCAACTTTAGCCCGTTCCCCCTCGTCCTGTCACCAGGCACATGGGAGAACAGACCAATCTCCACCCAGAATTAATAACAAAATACTGGATATAGGCCTAGGAGAAAAGCTAATCATCAAAGCAGTGAATGGCTGGTTGTTGACTATGAACACTGAATCATGTTTGTAGGTCCAATGAACAGAAACGATGCTCACCTAAGAGGTCAGAGTGGCCATCTGCATGGGATCTGAAGCCATCAGTAAGGACATGAGAAATGATAAAAAGAGACAAGAACTGAAAATGGAAGAAGAGGTTGAAAAGAGTTAAGTGAATAGAAGACAGAAGTTTGGAATAGGGGAAAGAGGTTGATTTAGTTCTAGAGAGTCCTATGAGAGAGCTGAGAATGAAGAAGAGGGCAGATTTAGGTCAGAACTGCCAAAAAATGCAAAATCAAATATTTGAAACCTATGATTCATCTCAGAAACTTGCATATTCCTAGTCTAGAAAGGATTTAAAGGTTTGTGGTGCAAAAATATGCTTTCTTGCTGGTTGGAATGGCTGAAGATTGAAGTGTTGATCCAGAAGGTGTAATTAATATTTGGGATTTTGCTAGAATGGTTGTAGTGTAACCAGCAAACTCCTGAGATCAGCTTTCCTGATCCTCTGTGTGCTCATGCTTTGCTAGATGGAACATTTGGTCATAGTTGGCATCTTAGCTGATAGAACTCAGGACATCTGTCATTCTTGTTGGAGCACCAGCTACGGCATGCAGGGAGCTAGACAACCACTCTGGTGCTTACATCTGTCTATTTAAGATAGGGGATTGGCAGTAAAAAAATAGATTAGGCAAGGAAGTGGTGATTATAGCACAGAGAACAATTTTGTACTAACGTGGATAGTGAATCAAGGCTTACCAAATCTAGTTCACTTAGCCAGTTCCGTTGTTATTCTGAAGTCCACGTTATAGCAATCAAGTACCTACACAAAATAAATAAGACATTTTTAAAAAACAGAATTGCATCCAAACTGTGGGGGTGTGTTCCCCTTCTATGTTACTCTTGTATTTTCAATAGCTTATTAAAAAAGGAATTGTTTTCTTGTTTTATTTTGTGAAATGTGTGAATTGTGCTCAGGGCAGCTTGAATGCTTGCATGGTGTGAAACAGCAGTTAGCACAATGTAAACTGCAAACTGTACTTGAAAATAAAGTTCTAATTACAAGTGTCATCCTGATCTAGTGGTAATATATATATGTATGGTGTATTAAATAGTGAGTTAACTACTTCTAGGGAGAATAGTGGATTCCTTTGATACTGCAGTTTTCACGGGGCAGAATGCCTAGCATGAGACATGGTGCTAGGTAGTCCTTCAGAGGAAGTGTCTTGACTAAAAGTTACTACGGCAATTATAAGCATAAATTACATCTTTTCAACAGATTTAATTAGAAAAATATTTCCAAATGTTAGGGGCAGTGTGAATGGGAGTCTGCTTACCTCCATATAAATAGCTACTGCCTAGGACTTAAGATATCGTGTGGGACCTGTGTTCAGGAATCTTTGAATAACTGTTTTGTGCCTTTTTTTTTTTTTTTTTTTGCCTATTTGATAGAATTCCCAAATAGCTTGATATTCTAGCCCAAAACTGATGAAATTTATTTAGTGATGAAAGTTTTCTAAGTTTTTCAAAAACAATTTTTTGTCTTTTCTCTCATGTCCGAAATCCTGATCATTTGAGTCTTTAATTCCCATCAACAGGCATTAGTGAAAAAATGTTACAACCAATTCCTGATTGATTGTTTCAGCAGGCTTTTTCTATTTCTTTATGTGGAAACCTGTTAATAAATTACAGTGTACTTCTTTTATACCTCTTGCCTGTGATACCTTAGTTCACACTTATTTAGTAGTGTAAGTAGCCTGTCTTGGGTAGAACCTGTCAAGACCTCCCCTGGGTTCTTTACAAGGTTTGCTGTGTCAACTGTGAAATGCTACTGTAGTTCTTTTCCACAACAGAAATTTGCTGGAGGAAGTTGGCTTTGTTGACTTTGTTTCGAAACTTCCTTATACTGCTTCTCATTTTTGAATGTTTGTCAGTTGTGCTGAAGTCTTCAATGCTGTCACTTTTGTTTACACTTCAATGAAGCCAGTAGAGAATGAGTCTTACAGTTTTAGCCACATGCTGTTTTTGTTCCCCTTACTAGTTTTTCTTTTTATTTTTTCTATGTTTTTACATATTTTTCTGGCAGTGTCTTCCCTCCAGGGCACTATTAAACTTTGCCATTTCTGTGACAAGTGTATTCTGAGTACAAGAGTACACTGTACTGATACTCACACAAACTATATTATTGGAAGAAGGCCATATACTGAGCTAAGGGCTCATTTTTCTGATCTTTTATGCTGAAAGCAATTTCTCAGTAGTTTCAGACAGTCGTGAACCTTGCCATCAAGATGGTATCACTTGCTGGCTTCATGTGTTTGTAGCTACTCTGCTAACACTGGAAGAAGAGACTTCAAACACTACAAGAATATTGTAAAAAGCAAGATGATGAGAGGACTGGAGCACCTGTTGTATGAGGATAGGCTGAGAGAACTGGGCCTGTTTAGTCTGGAAAAGAGAAGACTGAGGGGAGACCTCATCAAAGTGTATAAATATCTGAGGATGGAGCCAGTCTCTTTTCAGTTGTGCCCAGCGAGAGGACGAGAGACAACGGGCACAAATTGAAGCGTTCTGGTTCTGGCTCAATATGAGGGGGCACTTTACTGTGAGGGTGACAGAGCACTGGCACAGTTTGCCCAGAGAGGCTGTGGAGTCTCCTTCTCTGGAGATATTCAAAACCCACCTGGATGCCATCCTGCACAGTGTGCTCTTGGTGATCCTGCTTGGCAGGGGGGTTGGAGTAGATGATCTTCAGAGGTACCTTCCAACCTTGGCCATTCTGTGATTCTGTGAAGATCCATAAAATTGGCATCCAGAAAACTGTATCCTGAGAAAATGAGAGCATACTTCAGTATGCTTTCTCTTCTTTGATGCTAAGGAAACTCCCGCTGCTCACCAAGGAAGAACAGACAGGGAGAATCTACTTCTTAATGGGACACTTTATATATCTCTAATGACTATTATCTGAGCAGTCTGAAATTTACAGTCTGCTATACCTAGTGGTTACTCCCTGAATATTGTGTTCCTCCATGGATGACAAGATTAAGCACCTCAATTTCAGGGCTGCTGTTTCATAGGAGGAAAGCAGTCTGACATATTTTACTTGGAGGAATCAGCATAACATAGTTGCTCTCCGGCTCCTGTCAGAGTAACATGAATAGAATATTGGAGTCTTAAAACATGCAGCCTTTTCCTGCACTTGCAACACTGTCTTCCACATAACCTCTTCTTTAGTGGCCTCAAGAATCATTGGAAGCTCCAATCATTTAACATCACTTTCCAAAAAGGACACTTTGCCTATATTAAAATGTACAATGATGACTTAAAATCATCATTAAAATAATAATTTAAAATCATCTTAATATTCCCATGAGATTTAATAAAGAGGGTCACTTTCTCTTCAAACAGCATTTACAGAATATTACGATCATCTCATTGCTTTCTGAAAGTTTGTATCAAATAGTAATTTGATTAAGTACTGTCTGCTTTTTGTCAAACTCAAGGGGAAGGTCTTCATGTCATCCACTGCTTCGTATAAGGAGAGGGACCATCAAATGCTTCTTAGGGATTTCAAATTCCTCTACTTCAGTCTTTATTTTCTATGGCTTGGAATAAAAGATTTAGAAATATGTAGAATAGTTGATGATTGTCAGGGAATACATGTACTTCAGAGTTTTTACATCAGTAAGAGTTGATACGATTACCAGGTATTTGAATGTGTTTTAAAATTGTAGATTCCCTGGGACGAGTTTATGGCTGTGGGGGCTTCAGAAGCTCATCTACCTACCGGGCCTTCCGTTCATACTTTTGTAGATCTCACTGATATGATTGCTGTAAACCTAGCCACAGCAATTAGGACCTACAGGATCTAAGAACTTCAGTCTTCTAGACCAGATTATTTCAGAATAGATGCAATCTGTATTTCAGTTACTTGCAGATGTTTTGGTGTTTACTTGACACAAGGGAATCTTTGTCTTCATTGCACAGCTCTCATGAATTAGCTCCTCATAATAATCTGCAAGAGATTCCTCTTGTCTTTTTTTTTGGGGGGGGGGGTTTCAGAGGTACAAAAATCAAGTCCGCTTACTTAAAAATCACCTAGCATTTCCATGGTGCTATGTGTCTGACCTTGAATTAACATATCTGAAGTGTGAATATTGTCTTCGTCCCAGTGTCACTGTCTCCCACTTTTTCATCCTGCCCTAAAATAACTTTGCTAATGAATTGGCCAGGTTAAGTACTTAGCCATTGTTGCCTCTTACATGTGAATCCCTTGGTTATGACACTGAATTTGTCACTCCACTGTTTCTCTACTCCCCTCAGTCACTATGCTGACTACCCCTTTTCCAGGATTCTGACAGAAGTAGGGAAGATTCTTGGGACAGAAATCTCCTTCAGTGGGACTTAAACTGTCTTTTTTTCTTCTGGTAATCACATGCCTAATTCTCTTTTGGGGAAGAGGATTTTGTAGATTTTGTTTTATGATATGAAAAGGAAAATTAGTTTAGAAAGTTAAATAACTTCCTTTACAAGCTCAAATTCATGTGGGGATTTGCATTGTTCCAAAGGGGCGATTAATTTGCATCTCTTGTATTTATTTTCATTAGTCAAGAAAAACACTTTCGGAAAAATTCTATATGTGCTGATACGCCATGATCCTACTGCTTGATCTGTCTGCAGCACCCATAATCTCTGCAGAGTGATAAGAGATCCCAAGTAGCATCTGCTTAGCTGCCTGCTGGAGAATTCTGCATCTGGACTCAGTTAGCATCTTGACTGAGAGACTGAGCTGCTTCCCTTTGTTTGGCCATGAGTAGGCATTCAAAACTGACATTCTAAAAGCTGTTCTGGTGGAAACTGGAAGGTTTGTTTTCATGGTCACACATGGACACACAAAAAAGTCAATCTTCTTACAGTGTTAGGGCTACACAACCATCCCTAGTCTACCTAGTGGAGAAACTAGAAAGATTAATTCCTTCTTCCAGTCTCTTTTCTCCCTTAAAATCCTCTATGAGTTAAGGCCAGTATAGCAGAAACAGTCCTTTTCACTACATTGCAGAAGCTGTCTGGTGCCAGTGTCAGAATACTGGCCATTTTCTTGATTTTTTCATACAGGTTCTTGGGATGTTAGGCCATAGTCAATATTCTCTACTTCAGAGTTGTTCTTATCAGAGTAGCAGTAGTTGAAAGAGACCTAAGTAGTTCTTACTATGTTCATGATTTAGTTGTCTGAACCTGTGAATGCCTTTTTCATTTAGGTTTTATGGTTTTCTGTCACTCTCACCCATGCCATAAAATAAATTCCACTAATGTTCCTGACTAGGGAAATGCCAGATTTCCATCTGACATGCTTTCTTCATCAGTGCTTGTAGGGATGAGTTGCTTACCAGCTTTGGATATCAAGGGTCATTTGAAGATTTTTCTTGTCTTGTTCCTATACATTCCAGAGAAATAAAACAGAGTACCATCCTATGTAGATAGATTTACCAATTGAACAACAAGTTGTCTCAGGACTTCCTGTAGGATCATTAGGGTGTTTTTCCAAGAGCACCCTAAACTATTGTCATCAGCACTCAGATCCTACTGTTGATATTTTTAAGAAAACTGGAAACAGTGCTGGCTGTAAGACAGAGCAATTTGACAGTTGCTGATGTGAAAAGAAGACCAACACCTCCGTCACATGTGATTATTGAATTTAAAGAAGGGACCATGGTCTAGAAAATATAATAATTTGAAAAATAATTTGCAGAACAGTAAGTAGTCCTTTGATATATATATTTTTTTAAGTACAGCATGTGCTTACAGCATGTGCTTATCTTTCTTTTTTTAGTTGCTTCTTGATTTCAGAGAAACCAAGGGTATTTTTATGTCTGTATTTGTACTGGAAGAGATGTTACATGGGCTATGTATGAGTCATATAAGCACCATTAAGCCAAGAACAATTTATAGTTTAAGGACTTCCAAGCACAACAATATGAATGGATATTACAGTTTTTGATAATATAACAACTGTTTCTTGTAGTGCTATGAGTGCTGATGCATAGTATTATGTCAGAAAGCTATGTATTTTCAGTGGCTATCCCAAAATATTAGAAAAAAATTGTTTACAAATTCAAACAGCAGCATCTACTAGCTTGTAGCAATGATTATGTAGCAATATCTGTAAAAGCTTACTAAGGCAATTGCTTTTTAAAATGTTGCTGTTTATTAAATTCTTATATTGAATATGTTAAAATTTAACATATTAATATTAATAAATGTACCAAGCATACATTATATTAGTATGTATAATCATAAATGTATTGTGTATCCTTTTATATTAAGTTTTAATTATTACACATTTTACATAATATATAAACCAAAAAGCATCATACTAAACAAGTTAATTCTTCCATTAGGCCAAATTTTCAAGCAGTATGCTGTTTACCATATTAATTTGCACAGTCTAAATTTTATAATTATGACTAAATTGTCTTCAAATGAAGATTTATTGCTAATGTAATTGATTATAGAATCAATCTAATTGACTTGCTAACCTAGTAGATTGCATTCTAATTGAGTTTTAGAGCGGGTTTTAACAGATTTTGTTCAAGCCAGAATCCAGGATTGTCTTCTCCATGATTACATGCTAGCTGATAATACCTTGGTATTTTTATCATCCTGCCTTTTAGCCCTCACCCAAGATACACGTACCTTACTTGGGGATTAGGCAAGGCAACAACCTTACCTCTGAACTAAGTATACGTTCCTTTCATCTTGCCCTCAAAATCTGAAGTTTCCTTGTTTTATATCTCACAAGGAAGCACTTGAAAACAGGATTGTGTCTTCCCTTAAGCTGCATCTCCCAGGTTTTCTGAGGTCAAGTGAAAATTCTCATCCTATTCTGTGAATCAGTTTTGGTTAGGACCAAAAGGCCTGAGGCCAATAGTTGTACTCAGATGTTTTCTTGTGAGGTATCCTTCACTACTGAAACACATCATTGCCATATAGCAATAGGAAGAAGACTGGACAATAAAGGTACTTCAAATCCTGTGTGTAATTGATGGTAAGAAGTTGCTTTGTGCCAGAAATATTGTGAGGGGCCTGATTCTCAGCTGTACATGATGTTTCTGTAGTGTGCAAAGGAATCCAGTGACAATAGATGAAGATGATATGGATTGATATTGATACGGATTCGGTCAGATTAGAAGCACATAGTAGAAAGCAGTAAAATGCTGTGTACTTTAAACAAAACAACTTCTTAAACATGCTTTTCCAATTGGTTTTGTTTGTACCCCTAGGTTTTTTGGCTCCATCATCTAATCATTGTGTGTTCGGCCTAGATTGGAAAAATACATTAATGCTTAGCATTTTTAACTCTTTTATAGTATGATGCCATAGAAAAATCCTCTTTCAGTCTTCTTCCAGTAAACTCAAAATTCTGAACTTTGAATTTCTCATTATATAGCATTTCTTACACCTTCACATCATTTGCATGGTTCTTTTTCAGGAAAAACCTTTCTATGGCCTCCTTTTCAGTATCCAGAACCACTGAGGTAGACCAGTGTCTGAGAAAAGTAATGATGCTTTATGTGGTACTAAATTCATGTTCCTACTCATCCCTATAGAGGTGATGTGAATACAGGAATCAGTTTCATCTGCTCTCTCATTGTTTCAGTATACATCTATGTGTCCAGTATGTGAACAGAAAATGTTCCTGTAAATGACATTGAAGAATTGTACTATTGCATATTCTGAATACCATGCAAATATCATTTATTAAGATTCCACTTCTAAAGAGGTGGAAGTTTAAAACTTGCTTTAGCTCAGGAGAAAAATAGGTTTGAATCAAGGCCTACCTAAAGGGAATGCACTGGTCATTAGGGTGTAGAATATTCTCACATAAACCCCTTATCTTGCATCTTGTATAGGTTGTAAAAATGATTTAATTATTTATTGTGTTGAAAAGACAGAGAAAGAGTAATTAACAGTTTTGGAAAATCCAGTTAGTAGATGAAATGTGAGTTTCAGTAAATGGGCTTAATACCTAAGATAGACTAGAAGACATCAAAAATGGTCAAGAGCAGATGATCCCTCTATACACTGACAAGTGGTCAGGGTGTTTTGTGAGAGGGGCTTGTTCTGTCCCTCCATGCTGAGCAATTTTTTACACACCTTTAGAGTTGTATGATATTATCCACATAGTCAGCATATTTTTTCCTGTTAAAAGTATTCAGTAGTTTTAGCTCAACAGGTTTAGAGAGAAGGAAAATGCATCTCCAGAACCCTTTTTGATATTTTCTTTTTGTGTCCATGGAGAAACAGATTTCCAGAATATCTGGGCTTCTGGGCACTCTGAAATCTGAGATGCATCCAGTGGAAAGGCAGATGTTCTACTCAATCAGGTATATGCAATAAGCCAACATTTCTAGGAGCTATCAGCTTCTAGGGACTACCAGCTAAATTGCATGTGTGCTGCATGGATGGACTGTACCTCCACAGTGAACGCTATGCTTTCAGAATGTCCCAAGTACAGTAATGGTATAGCCTTCCAAGCAGACTGAGAAGTTACAGGCCAAATTATCTGTATTCACAATCTTTCTGATACACAAAAAGAATGGAAATTATGGAAATTAATGGAAAATTATGACTGGAAGCACTTTGTCTTAATGGAAATTAATTAAAATTAAATTTCTGTCTTAAGTCTTTTTTAAGATTTTTAAAATCTTTTTTTTTGGTCTTAAATCTTTTTTAAATTAAATCTTCTTCTTAATGGAAATTAATGGAAATTATGACTGGAAGCACTTTGCCTTAATAATTTATCAAAAGTAGGTAGCATTAAAGGTGAACAGCAATTTTTGTGGCATCAGTTATTTTTAAAAAGGACATAGAAATAGAAGCCTATGGCCAAAAATGGCATTTCAAATGTTTGCATGTATGTGCCTATGCATTTTCTATCCAGGTTGGTCAATAGCTTGACAATATCTCTGCATATTAAATCACACAGATGGTGTTCCGTACATACTGCAAAACACATTAGAAAAATTAATTATCTGATTTTCTAGACTACTAGCAGGAACAGGCACTCTAAAAATGGTTTACTGGACCTAAATCATTGAGTACTTTTGCTTAAATTTTATTCATAAACAGATTGAAAATCCTGTTATGCATTATGAATGACTGTTTAAGAACTTGTTCCTGTCAAAGCTATCAGATTCTAGCAGCCAGAGCGAGTAGACCAATCTATAACGACTTTTTGAAGTCATGTAATTGATACATCTTTGGGCAAACCATACTATGTTATAATAGGTCACCATCAGGTTTGTTCACTGCCAGCTATTTTTAATAAATTTTATATTAAATGCACCTTCAAGACTGACTAGAGGGAATGAGAGTCTACTGTGAGCAGATTCCATAATAAAATGCGTTTGTAATCCCCTTAATTTTTTCAATTTAAGCATTTTTTTTGGATTACAGACTGAGGCAGTTGAAGCATGTGCACATTTTCTATTGTTACCTTTGCTACTATGATTGCAACGGTGTAGCATTATCTGGAAGAGTAGATAGAGTAGATAGCTGGTAGCAACCACGTCAAACTGACACATCCAAATCCAGTAGAGATTATGAGTATCTTCAGAGTCTTAAGAAAAGAAAAAAAAAAAAAAAGGAATGTGTCAGACCAGACCAGTTCCTCTGGTTTACTTCTATATTTTATTTAGCATTACACCAACATGACAAGGTTGATCATGAACAAGTGTTCACATGTATGCTACGTCTTACTATGTTTTTAAAGGACATACATTTTTATAATGACTTTTTATTTGTTCTGGACTTAGAACCTTAGTAGTCACATTGATTTCTGGATTGATATGGATTTAAAGAAAGTGTATGTGGCCTGTTGCTTATGCCTGTTACATGCTTGAAAAACTGAGCACTAACTGAGTCACAAATTTAAAAAGTGGTAAAGGCATACATTTGTAAAAGATAGTGCTACCCCTAAGAAATATGGGATAATCCTTATCTGTCTTCATAGGATCACAGAATAGTTTGGGTTGGAAGGATCCTTAAAGATTATGATGTTCCAGCTCCCCTGCCATGAGCATCAACACCTTCCACGAAATCAGGTTGCTCAAGGCCCCATTCAGCCTGGCCTTGAACACTTCCAGGGGTGTCTTATGTCTCATCATCTGCTGCTGGTCTTCCTGAGTTGGTACTACAAAATCAGTAGGAGAGCTAATCTCTGTCATCTAATGTGGGGAGTGATAAAAAATTTTCATATGTTCTTTATTAAAGTTGTAAGAAAACCTGTAGTTTCACTGCAGACATTTTTCCTATAAAGTATTCTAAGTGCAATTTCATTCTTAATCAATGCTTTTAAGATCACATTGTTGCCACATATTTTATAATAACAAGGCATCATTAAAAAAAATGTTAATATGATTTATCACAAAGATGACAAATCTTTGAATATTATATCCTTCTTTATGTTAGTAAGGAGCATATATAACATATATATTCAAGAAGCATATATGCATATGATGCATATAACTGTATTACTTCATTTTTTAATAATTAGCCTTTCAAAGCAGTATGTTTCTTTCAACTTCTGGAAGTCTCTACCTAAAAAATAAGAAATTATGCAGTAATTCTCCTTGACAGAGCACACACTTAGAAGAAAAGGGGAAAAAAGGTTTAGGGGGTCAGAAACAAAACTGTGGGGTGCCATTAGTGTATCAGACTTCTGAATGACTCATGAAAGGAAGAGCAATGGTAAATAAAAGATCAAAAGTCAAACATAATAAAGTGTCAGTAAAAGTGAAAGTGTACGAAGTTCTAAAGAGACAAAAATACAACGTTGTATTAAAATCAGAAGCATGACTTCTATTTTGTTTATGAAAGCACCATCTTCAAGGAAAGTTTTCTTTACTGTATATTAAGGTAAAAAAAATGTGTTCTTTTAATGGGCAAGAGGAATGGCATGGTACATTGTAGCATTACAGATATGGTGGGAAGGAGCATGAAATGGGATCCTATTTCACAGAAATTTAAAGGATTTTATGAGTCTGTCTTTGAAAAATTATTATTGTAGTTGTTCAAATACAAAATATTTAAAGTTTTATTTTATTTGTTATTTTTAAGCAAAAATCTTATCACCATATTTATTGCACTTTATAGAAGCCAACACTAAAAGGTTGTATAGATCTTTTTTGGTTGGGTCAATCTTAGATAAAAGAACTCTTACTGATTACAGAATGTATAGTCAGCAAATGACAAAAATGAATTAGGAAGTCATAATTCATAATCTTGAGCAATTAAGAGTTATAAGGCAAGATATATGAAGAAAATGAGAAATAGTTTTATGGAAATAATGGATTTAAATTATGGCATGCTACTAATGACACAATTATTCAATTTGAAATGTTAAATAATTCAGACTGTTAAATTCTAAATGCAGTTTCTCAACATTAACTATCACTGATTTATTTTTACTACATTACTTTTGTGACCTCTTTATTGAAAGCAGTAATTTTAACACTAAAAGGTGACGTGATTATAACAACATATAGTAGGGCATGCAGTAAGGTGAATGTTTGTAAGAAATCAAATAAAGCTTAAATGGCTTTTGGTACTATAAACAGAACCCTACTCTTAGAAAAAGTCTTCTGTTCTTCAGTGTTTGTCAAAGTGTATATTCACATGTATTAGCTAAACTTTGCATGAGAATTCAGACAGTAGAAAGCATTTTAATCACAACTGCTGTTCTTCAATAATCTTGTCATGAAATGCAATGCCACCAAACAATACAGTCCCATGTAATTCCTCTCATTGCCTGGTGGCTAATATTGTCTATGTCTACTTAAAGACCTAAGTCTTTTGTACTTATTTACATATGAATGGCCTTGTAACTATAGAATACATTCTTCACTACGTGAAAGATATGTCTGCCTCAGTCCCATCTGCTTGCTCGTTATAATTCATACCCAACTCAGGAAAAGTTAAGGGAAAAAAAATGAAGGCATGTATTTCCCAAGAGATGGCCTCAGAATAAGTTTCTGAACCAAAATTGTTTAGTTAGCCATTAGGAACATGCACAGTTTTGCCACTTGCTCTAAGAAGGGACATAAACACTAACCAAGGTCCCCAACTTGGTCGCATGTTAGAACTTAACATCAATCTGTATCACTGTTAACAGTTTTGGATTCTTATGGCAGGCTGCTTAGCGCTAGGAGACGGGTTACTAGTTTTGCATAAAACTCTCTGGACTTCTTGAATATCTTGTATCTTACACAATCCTTCTTCTCCTTTTACTGTGGAATCTCACCAATTAGTTGAATTTACAGATTATACTAATAAGAACAATAGGAATATAACTTTTATGAAATATATAATTTTATAAGGTATACCTTATATACCTTATTTATAGTTTTATAAGGTAACTGCTGACCTTCATATTGAGAAAGGTGGGGAGTATAGTTTCTTTTGTACAGAAAAAAGGCAGCAGATACCACAAAGGACAAAGTGGCTGAGTAATAGAAGAAAACATCCAAGTCCTTTTAGAGGTTCTTTTTTTTTTTTTTTTTTTTTTTTTTTTTTTTTAATGTTCTTTGATTTTTAAAGGCAAAGTAGTTAAGAACTTCTCTGGAAGGCTTGTGCATTTTCTCAGTAACTGGGGTGGCTCACCTTCCTGGTTGGTAGCATGCTAATATGCTGAATCTTTGGAGTTACTGAATTTATAGAGGTTGAGGGATTCAGTTACTTAGATTCTTTACAGACAATTCATCTGATCAGGAGAACAGCAAAATAACTAGAATACATGACTGAGAACATGCTAGGGTCATATCTATGTCTCTTAGGACTTTTCAAGGTCAAGATTTTCTATAAAGAAAAGGTTTGGGAAAATCAACAGATGCCCTACTGAGATCCTTTTGAGAACTTTTCATGAAAAAAAAGAAAAAAGAAAAAAAAAAAAGAGGTAGGAGTGGTTGATTCTGGTTGGAAAGGGGTGACAGGAATAGAAATTGCATGCCAGACAATACCAGAATAAAGAGTGGGCTTTATATCTAGACTGCACTCTATGTTACTCATCCTGAATGTTTGGACGACTTTTCCTTCTGTTCAGTGCTGTCTTTGAAAAATAATGATGAGTAACCTAAGAAAAAAAATACAAAATTCAAAATAAGCTGAAATGAAGTGAGCTCAGGAAATTGCACTGTCAAAGATCTGCTATTTATTTTAGTGATAGAACTTTTTTTTTTTTCAGTTTATTGTCAGCTTCTCCCATGAGTTTGACAGTTCAACATTTTGCATAACAGTTAATGCATAAAACTAAATTTTACTTCATGTAAATATACTTTGATTTCAGGCATTCTGAGCAAATATATTATGGGTTTGTCTCAAACTAATAATGAAAGAAAATAGAAAGAGATTCATAACCAAATTCATAACCAATGGCATTTTTGACAGTTTTCTGCCAGGTTACACTATGTGGCTTTAGCTGAGAAATGAAAAATAATTTTATTGAACATACAGGGGTATGAGAGCTATGAGAGCTCTATGAATTTCAGTCCTGACATTTAAGTCCCATATACAAGTAATATTTGAGTCATGAGAAGCTCACTCCATTTTGTCATGCATCAGTTGTAATCGACCTTCCTTGACCTTATTTAAAAAAAAAAATCCAAAGGAAATGAGTATCCGTAGTTGCTCTGCTGTAAAAAAGATGTTATTGAATATGAATAGTCCCATTTCAATCTTTAAGTTTAATAAAACAGCTAGTATGTGTTTAATAAGTTAATTATAAATTGATAGTATTTCAAGATACATACTTCACAGATTGTTATATGGCTATCTTTTTGTACTGTTATATTCAGAAGGCTGCCAGAAGAGAGGGTAAGCAGGACCAGATGTGCAAATTAGGCAACAGCTAAAAAAGTCGATGAGAAAAGCTGAAAGAAATGAAAGGGCAGAGGTACACATCGCTCACCCAGGCTCTTCATACTGGTACTTGATGGGAGAAAGAGAGCTTAAGTGGTGGGTCAGACTGGGTATAAGAAAAAAGTTTTTTGACCTAAGGACTGTCAAGAAGTGGACCAGATTGCTCAGAGAAATTCAGCTGTCTCCATACTTGGAGGTTTTCAAGCCCTGAGCAGCCTGGGCTGATCTCATCACTGACTGTGTGTTAAGCAGCGAGATGAACTAGCGACCTCTCACAGCCCATTGCAACTTGAATTATTCTAGCTTCTTATGATCATACACTACTACTGTACTACTACTACGTACACTACATACACAACTGCTGGTTAAAAAGAAAGGTTTTATAAAGTAGCAAAGAAAGGAAAAATCATTACTAGATGGGAAAAGAAGTAATAAGTTCAGTAGCTCCTTCTTCACCTGTTCCCTATTGCAACCCTTGAAGTGGGCACATTAATTTTGAGGTGTTCAAAATTAGGAACAAAAAATATGTCAATCTAAAAATCCTGCCCTCTAGCTCTGGAATAGTTGGTGGGTATACAGTGTGGAGTCTACCAAATTAATTCAGACAAGGAATAGGCCAAGAAAGACCATATGTACTAAGGGCAAGCTAAAATGCTTTTTTTGTTATGCTGTATTTTGGTCTAGTGATTCTTTGTTTTAACAAAATTTCATTTCTGTTCTTATCTTGACAGAATTCAGTAAGCATACTCTTTATATTTAAATCTTTTCACATCATAAATCCGAGTCATCTCACACACAGAGGATACAGCCTTCCCAGGAAAGACAGGCATAATTAAAGTGCACTGAAAAGAAATGTGCACACTACCTATATTCAGGGCTCTTCCTCAAACTTTGGGTTGCCTACATACTAGGCTGGGGGTGTCTCTTTGTACTGTTAGCATGGGTTTTTGCTGAGAACCCCAGCTCCCCTGGCATGCCTGGAAATAGCCAGGAGCTTCTTTGATGAGCGGCAGGAAAGTGGAAAATGGCTTTTGACTTTGAGGGGAGTGGGATGGGAAGGAAAGGTGCCACTTTCAACTTGTTAACATAAAACCAGCTTAAGGTTGTCTTCCCAACATTGTTTTTATTCTGTCCATTAGCTTAGAAATATGAAAGACTGAGTTCAATTTCTAGGAGTATTTTTGTTTTGTTTTGTTTATGTGTTCAAAACAAAAATAAAACTAATAACTGTTCTGAAGTTCACAACTAGATGGTGATGTTAGTGATGCTGGAGGGGATGGGGAAGCAACTATTAGTTTTACCTTAACTAAAAGTAAAATAGGTAGAAAAAATATATAAAATGTCAGTGTCAAGAATATTAGTAAAAATCTATGAAGATATGTATAAATTTAAAAATCGCTTCTGATTTCAGGAAAAAAAAAAGTGGCATTGAATGTACAATCAGATAATAATAACATTTTTATCTTACACAACTTTGTTTCTCTTTTAGTGGCAAAGCATTACTATAACACTGGTTGAGAAAGTGCAGATGGTTGCTGTAATCCTAGGATCTCTGTTCTTAGTAGCAAGTGTGACTTGGCTTCTATGGTCAGCCTTCAGCCCCTATGCAGTATGGCAAAGAAAGGACATCCTTTTTCAAATCTGCTATGGAATGTATGGTTTTATGGATCTAGTATGCATAGGTAAGCTCAAAAACTTTCAACAGCACAGACTGTGGTTTAAGACTGTGGCTATCTATTTTTCTAATTGGTCACTCTAATCGATCACTCTAGTTCTTCGCAGATTTATTCTCAGCTGGTGCCTTCGGCAAATATTGCTTTTTAGAGTGTTACAAATACTGCAAAGAGAAAAGAACCAAAGACACTTTACTCTCAGATTGATCAAAGCATCTTAATGATGAGAACAGCATCAGGTTCAACTACTTGAAAATACAGACAGCTAGCAAAGTTCAGAAAGATAAACAGGTGAAAATAACAATGACATTATTAAGAGAATTAGTAAAATTACCTGCTATCAAGTTTTCTACTGATGCAACTTTGTATTAGATTGCACCACCATGATGGACCAGAAAAGCCCCTAAGGATGTCATCAAATTGTGTGTCCAGGATTAATTTGTATGGACTTACATAGGTTGCTGTGCTAGTAATAGAAAAGAATGGAGAAGACAGGCTTGAGTTCTTTGTACATCATAAAAACAGTTATGAAACACATGATACTACTGACTATAATTTACTACACTATTAAAAAGTCTCTCATCATTTAGCTTTAGCTAAAATGTTAGAAAGGAAAATACAATTTACTGCAAAGTATTTTGACCAGTTTTGAATTTTCTGATAATATACTGAGCCAGAAATGTTTAAATAGGAATCTTTTTAGTATTTTGTAAAACAACTTTGAACTGATTGCTGTAATAGCTACAATTAATTGCAGAGAGAGTTTAGTAACTTGGAGTAAAAACTAAACCACATTCTTAGAATTGCAGTTCTGCAGAAAATGCAGAAAGTAAAATGCTATATGATGCTAGCTTTTAGCTTTCTGAACGATAAAGGTTGATGTTATCTGATCTCTTATATGGGAATAATGAAGGAGGGGGCTGAATTCAACTCAATAAGGTGTGAAGAGACAGGGTGATTCCTAAAATCAAGACTTTTGCTCCAACCATAAAGCCATATCATCTTTTATTGACACCATCTCATTACTGTAAGAATATTTATTTATATTTCAGCTGGATCACCATTTCTATTTGTTTTGTAATTTTTCTGAGAAGCCCACTCCAGAGTATTTTCTGACACAGACTTTCTTCTGTGAACCCAGATCTTCTCAGACAGAGAAAAAAAGATAAAGTTGGTCTGGACAGGTGCTCAACTTTTAACTGAAACAAACCAACAAAACTCAGTTACAGGTCCTCCTGCTATGTGCTGATTCTTGAATACTGTTTTTTTTTCCTGCTGAGCACTTAATTTCTGAGTTTTTTGTCCTTGTTAAAAGAAAACAAAACTCCAAGTGTAGAGAAAATGTGCTTCAGGTATTCTAAGCTTTTCATTTATATGGAATTCTGTTTTTTCACATAGATTCCAATTTTCAAAATCTGCTTTGGTATGCATCAGCCAATTGGAGTAACCAGTTATTTTAAATGATTTCATGTCTTTCTGTTTCTTTGGTTATTAAAACACTTGAATCAAATCAATCTAAAAGTCACTGAGTACTGAATTTATCTACAGAAGTCAACTATAGTTAGGTGTGCCTTCAGTAGATTGCTACATGAGCTAGGTGGCTGCCCTTTAAGTCAGTCAGGCTCCTGACACCTCTGGCCAGGAAGCTGAGCTAGCATGTACCTCAGACAGCTGCAGAGCATCTAGCTAATGGGCACCATGCAGGAACAAAGGATGCATAACTGGCTTCATCCACCAGATAAACTGACCAGCCTGTGAGGACCTAAATGCATCTTTTACAGTCCTATCATAAAGAAATACATGCAAACTTTTACATCACTTCCACTGAAACTGACTATAAGTAAACATATTTGAACACTGGTTTTGTAATTATGAAGTTCAGTGCTGATATGACTTAACAGCTAACTATGTATCTGGAAATTCAGAAAGTGGCTGTTTGGTAATTGTAAAATTCTGATAATACAGATTCATTCAGCCTACTCAATCTGCTTATAATTTAAAGTAATCTGCATTCTGCAGGCTTGTAAAACCAAGAATTCTTGTAACTTTTGAAAATATTTATTAACATATTCAATTTTATCTTTTTATTTCATCAATAAATGAAGGATCTTAGATGGATAGTTTTAATTTAAAATCTTTGAATAAAGTTCTCTAATAGATTAATGTAATTATTATTCATGAATTATGTAAAAACACAATAATATAAATTATGCTAATGACTTCCAAAAGGCTTTTACCATTGCACAATGCTTATGGC